>NC_087342.1:166458520-167708520 GCF_030014295.1 Loxodonta africana
GAGGTTGTTTGAACTTTGCATATTTTTACTGAAGGAGGTCACTGTAGTTTTTTTTAATCTAAACATATGCTTTTAGGCAATTTAAAATTATTTTACTGTTACATAAAACTATTCAATTTACTTGTGAAGTAATTAAATGTAGGTACATATTTAATCTGAATTAGTAATTTGATGTAAATGGCTACGATGTCTTAGATCAATAGTATATTCACTTAAAGTAATTTTTTTTTACACTGATTGAAAATTATGCCAAGATATTTATGCAATTCTGGTTAGTAGAGGAGAAAACAGAAAGTCAGTTTGGCACTCACTTTGTGCTAGACACTGTTCTAAAGCCTTGACCTATGTTTACCTGTTTAATCCCCACAATGAATGTCTGAGGTAGATATATCATCGTACTTTACAGATTGGAGTTGAGGACAAAGAGAGGTTAAATGACTTATCCAAGGTGACCAGGTGCTCCTTGGAAACCATATGGGGCAGTTCTACTCCGTCCTATAACGTGGCTGTGAGTCAGAATGGACTCTACAGCAACGGGTTTGGTTTGGTTTAAGGTGACAGAACTAGTATATGCTGTCCTATAGCACTCAGTCTCCAAAGTCCAACCTGTAAACAATATACTGTATTATGTTTGTTTTTTTTTAAATTGATTCCTACTTTTTAAAAAAGAAAAAGCAGCTAAAATTATTATTTTTATTGTGCTTTAAGTGACGGTTTACAGTTCAAATTCGTTTCTTATACAAAAATTTATACACTCATTCTTATGTGATCCTAGTTGCTCTCCCTACAATGTGACAGCACACTCCTCCTTTCCACCCTGTATTTCCCGTGTCCATTCAACCAGCTTCTGTCCCCCTTGCCTTCCCATCGCACCTCCGCACAGGTGCTGAACATTCAGCCTCATGTATCTAGTTGAGCTAAGAAGCACACTCTTCACAAGTATCATTTTATGTCTTATAGTCCAGTCTAATCTTTGTCTGAAGCGTTCAGCCAAGATTATTGTATGATCTCTTCCCCTTCTACCGTATAATTGTTTTGAAATTGAGAACAATTTATTTAACAATATTTGACATTTTATAATAAATTGACAGTTCTAAATTAATAATTCCTGAGAATAGAAAACCCCTCTAGGTAAACATAGCCTATGTATATATCATGAGTGGTTTATATACCTATTTTTATTTCTCCAATTGAATTTGTTCCATAAAATTGAGAAATAAAGACCTTTCATCATCATAGCTCTGTGTCACAGTTTCATAGAGAGGTCAGCGGGTTTTTGATTGTGAAAACTCACTGGAGAGCGGTAGAGACACATTTACTCTGACTACCAAACAGGAAAGTCAGACACTTACAAACTGGAGTGATCTGCATTAATAGACTGAAATCAAGAACAATGTCCTAACAAATGGTTGTTCAAGGCTGATTGAAGACTTTAGGAATAAAAATACAAACATTGACAGTGTAAATAAATCGTACTTAATATCTTTTGCGTAACTTCTGCCAGGTTTGTAATGAACTATCACTAGTTTGTAGAGTAATTACAACCAATTGAGCTGAATATTTAATGTAGTCAAAATTAAGATAAAGATTTTATATTATTTTCCACTTTCAACATGATCAGTCACACTTTTTATTTTCTATCCTCTGTTACAGTTCTTAATATTAATTATGGAAATTTAATATGACTATTACTTCAGATTGTTTGCATGGTTAACAATACAAACTTTAAAAAATTTCTCTATAGGTTTTTAAAAATTGGGGCCACTTTTATTGTTGATTCTCTCAAGTAATTTTTATTAATGTTTTAATGATATATGTGTTTTTCACACTTCGATTTTAAACTTTTTTTTAAATTTAAGATGTCTTTTATAAATAGCATATAATTGCCATCTTTTTTTTTTCCAGCCTGACAAACTCTGCTTATTTAATCTTTTTTTAAAATTGATGTAATTACTGACATTATGGGGTTTAAATCTACTATCTTGCTAAGTTTTTTTATTTCTACATCTAGTCTTTGCTTATTTTTTTCTTTCCTTTTTTTTTTAGATTAAAAGATGTAAGTTCCTTTAGCTTTATATTTACAAACTTTGGACAACATTTGGTTATGACACAGTTTTTTTTGTTTGTTTGTTTGTTTGATTTTCTTTATTTTTAATTGTCTCTATTCTAGCGGATGCATATTCGTATTTCTATGTGGTTTTAATTTTCATTTCCCTAATGATTAACGATATTGAACACTGTTTTTATGTTCTTCTTGGCCATTCAAAAACCTGCCTGTAAATTGTATGTTCAAGTATTTTGCCCATTTTTAAACTGATTAGCTTGCCTTTTTGTTATTGAGTAGTGAGAGTTCTTTATATATTCTGTATACTAATAATTTGTTAGGCATGTGCATTGTGAAGGTCTTACCTGTCGGTACCTTGCCTTATCACTTTCTTGATGTTATTTTTTAACGAAACAATTTTAATTTTGTTAAAGTCTAATTAATCATTTATTATCTTTTCTTTTTATTACTTTCATATCCTAATAAGTTTTTGTTTACCCACAGGTTGAGAAGATATTTTTCTAAGCTTTCTGTGTTGAAGATGTATATTTTTAGCTGTTATGTATTGATAAATGATATATCTTTAATTAATTGCTTTATATCATGTGAGGTAGGGGTTGAGATTCATTTATTTAAATATGATTATCCACTTTTTTTTCATATCATATATGGAAAGAGTTTTTCTTTCCCCATTGAATTATTTGTTGCCTGTGGGAAATTAATTGATCACAGAAGTGTGGTCTATACACTTTATTCATTCCATTGTTCCATCTAACTATTTTTATGCAGATATCATACTGTTTTGATAATTGTAGCTTCATAGTAGGAGCCTGTGGGTGGCACAAATGGTTAAATGCTTGACTACTAACCAAAAAAGTTGGCAGTTCAAATCCACCAAGAGGTGACTCAGAAGAAAGGCCTGGCAGTCTGCTTCTGAAAGGGCACAGCCTTGAAAACCTTATAGAACAGTTCCACTCTTCACAAGTTAGTCCTGTTAGATGGTATGCCTTGAGTATAATACACTTCAACAATTGTATTTCTATTTAAATTTTTCAATTTTTAGAATAAATATTTGAAAAAGCAACTTCAAAAAAATACATCTCGAATTCGACACTTCTTGATCTACAGCTTTGTGTGAAGTCTGTGCAGTCTCTATGTATATTATTTCATTTAGCCTTTTTAACACTCAATGACAAAAGCACTGATAATCATATTTCTCATATTAAATGTCACTCTACTACCCTGAAAGTTAGAATTTTAGGGCAGTAGAGTGCTTTTGTGTATTTATATGGCTTTATGATTGAAAAGAGGATTTTCTAAGCTAACTACTGTAAGACAAAATAGCTCCCTCATTACTGGAATGCTTCTTTCTAGATGTTTCGGTAAATAGCTCTTCCAATAAATTGTCCCTCCACAAATGAATTGCTTAGCCTGAGGTTATTTTAATTTCTTATACCAGCGCTGCACTAATACACTAAGTATTGTAAGTTCCTAGTGTCTTCTGTAATCGCTCTGTAATTGCTCTGTTAGGTTTTCCTGTTTAGCTATAATATGCCCATTACATTTATAAAGGTTTCCAGTTACATGCATGTTTGTACACATATTCACATACATGCAATCCCATACATACAATATATACACTGTTTTATGATCAAAATATTTGGGTACAATGAACTAGGTTAGAAAAAATACTTTCTATCATAGATGAAACTTGGCAGCCGCTCCAAAATACATGTAATTAAGTTAAAATTGTTTTTGGTTTAGAAAAGTAAGTCTTATAGTGAGGAGACAGGTTGATAAATGCTACAATAAAATTTAAGTCAACTCTTGGTTAAAATGGAACATACTTGTAAAATTGGAGCTTACGAACAACGGAGCCATAATAAGCCATATTCCACATTTCTGGCCCACTAACATTTCACTGGCGTCTTCTAGGGGAAAAAAAGAAAAAAAAACTAAACTAAACAATATCTACAGATCTTACTGACTACAAACTAGAGAAACAGCATCATTTATTAAAATGCTGGGAAGATGGTAATGATGATGATGATAAGCAAAACGGATAATAGTGCTTGGGATTTTGGAGGCCTTCCACCTACATTTTCTGCATGTGTAAAAAGAAAAGAATGCATCTGGCATACCAGATGGTTTATATTTGTGACACTCAAGGAAGAAAAAAAAAGGAGAATATGGAAGATAGAAAGACGTGCTCCTACTGATACTAATAGCTTAGCATTCAGATTATGCTACAAGCATTTTTTCTCTATAGGAGATTGATGTTACTATGCATCAAAAAGAAATTTTAAAAATGAACTCTTAAGGAAAGAAGCAGACTGAATTTAAATGCATTTTTTCTTTGTAGAAAATCCAATTCCCTAATCATCTGAGGGGTTTTACCAGTTCTAACACATTATTTTTCTCAACTTCTGAGCCAACTGTTTCAGAGAGGAAAGGCCTCCCCTTAGTGTTCAGTCTCACTGTGTTTCTTCCTGATTTAAAACATGAAGACATTTTGAATGCCAAAACCAAAACCAAACCAAACCCAGTGCCGTTGAGTTGATTCCGACTCATAGCGACCCTATAGGACAGAGTAGAACTGCCCCATAGCATTTCCAAGGAGCACCTGGCGGATTTGAACCGCCAACCCTTCGGTTTGCAGCCATAGCACTTAACCACTACGCCACCAGGGTTTCCATGTTGAATGCATGACCCCTTTATTTCTTGATTTGGTTTAAGTTTGCCTAAAGGAAGTACTGGGTACATGCAACATACAGGGTACTATGTCTTCCAGCATGTATCCAGCTCGGGACATCACTTTTTGAGTCCTGTGTTTTTAGCATCCCTCACAGAATATAGAACTTCCCTAAGGATTTCCTCAAACTATGTGGTAATTATTCACCAACCACTTACATCATGCAATAACTTTGTGATCAAGCATAACAAAACGGATCTTAAGAGGCTTTTAAACATTTGACAAAAAGAAACTGAAAGCAAAATTGACTGAAGTTGCTGAAGGTGAAACTGGACTGAACTTTGTGTGATATTTTTACCCAAATAACTCAAACTTTGGAGAAAGGGTAGATATTATTGTGTGATTGTTTGGTTGAGGTAATCCAGCTATATTATCATGAGTGGTGGTGGATATTTTCTCTTGAAAAAACAAAACAAAAATCACAATGAAAAAGGTGTTCCCACAGACAGGCATCTAAGGAAGTGGTGAAGAATGAGGCAGAAAGCAAAGGAATAAAAGGTGGGTTTCATGTCGGGGGCAGTTTGGGCATAAAAAAAAAAAGTCTAGAGTAATTACAAATTAGGGAATTAAACTTTCCTAGGTTATGTGGAGACAAGCTATGATAGAGGTAATGAGCTGGTCTTGAAAGAATCTCTAAAGAAGTACTAATTCTAAGTTACTCATTGCTTTGTCGTTTTCTTTCATCTGTGAAACTTTCTCTTTTCGATTATTGTGCTGCCATAGATTGCTTTTGTGTGGTGCTTCTGGCCGTGGTCTTGTAACTTCCACCCAAATGATTGGGTGGGACTGTGCAGATATGGTAATTGTGGCCCACCAAAGGGATTGGTCAGTTTTGCCATCCCACTGGGCTTGAGGTGAGCTATCTCAGAGATGAGAAAGAGAAGATACCACCACCAAGGAAGAAAAGCCAGGATACAGAGAGAGAAAGAGCAAGCTGTAACTCTGAAGACAAAGAGAAAATGCAGCAGGAGAGACCTGGCAGTAGGAGATGGTGCGGTGAGTTTCCGGGCCAATGAAGAGAGAAAACTGAGTACCTTTGGGCAGAGAGGGTACAGAGGAGACGCGTGTCTGTAAGCACAGTTGGGGAGAGGCTGTCCTGATGGAAGAACTGTATCCTTGAGTGTTCCTGAGCCTGAATTGCATCTTGTTACTTCCCTAATAAACCCCATAATCATGAGTATGGTCTGTGAGTTCTGTATAGCCACTGCAATGAATTATTGAAACCAGCAGAGAAGTAGAGAGTGCCATGGGAGGGATGGTTGGTGTCAAGAGTTGGTAAAGATGTCATAGAGAGGAGGCATGTCTGACTTCCACTTCATAGGAATCAGCCTTGGGCTGTTGATCTTGATACTCCTTCCTCCTTGTGAAGTTAGAGGAGATCAGAAACTGCCCTCAAGCTGTTTTTAGAATTATCCTATTTATTTCTTCATTTACCCTGAGAGATGAATGATATCTTGATTAGATCCAGAGTTCTAGGGGTTTCAGTTCTTATTC
Source organism: Loxodonta africana (assembly GCF_030014295.1). Lineage (NCBI taxonomy): Eukaryota > Metazoa > Chordata > Mammalia > Proboscidea > Elephantidae > Loxodonta > Loxodonta africana. Next base: position 166,464,811 of record NC_087342.1, read on the forward strand.
TAAATAATGTGTAGATTCTATGGTACAATCATCCAGGTGTCAGAATTGAAGACAGGAAGTACAATGGTATCCATTTTCCCCATTGCACAAAAACTTTCTTCTGACTAAAGGCTTATATATATCTTCTTTTCCTTAGAAATAAAGAGTATTAACCAGAATATGCCTAAATAATGTCTGTTCTTAAAAGTACAGTTTGTGACTATAAAAAAAAAATATATAGAAACCCTTTATTTCTTCAGAGACAGTTCTGTTCACTGCTCAGGGATATTTTTTTCCCAGTATTTATTATTTGTTTTTTTCTCACCTTCTTCCACCCTTTTTTTTTTCTTTTGAAAAATGTAGTTTTCACAGGTAAGACTCCTTGGATTTATTGGCCACATCACTTAAATCTTTTCTCAAACTTTACCTTTATTCTCTGCTTTTTGAGATGTTTAATAATTTTCTCTTTCTGATTATTAGTTATGGTTTCAACAGTGGTCATGTTTCTTTTTTTATTAAGTTGATGATATTTAAATTTAAATATGTTATTAACATTTAGGACTTCTTTTTTCCTTGCATATAATTCAACTTTTTAATCCAACAATTCTATTTTACTGGTTTTGCGTTTCAAACTTTACTTGATAGCTGTGGCATTATTGACTTTATTTATCTCTCTTAGTTTAATGGAGCTCACACTTGTTTGGGCACCCTTAAAATTGCGACTAGCACAGGTGGTGAAATGTAAAATAATTTTTGGTCCTATAGCCCTGTGGTGTTAAAACAGGTTATTTGGCTCCTGAGAAGGCTTCCACTGTGTGAAGAAGAAAAAAACAAACAAAACCATTATTTTAAGCTTTATTAAAAATGTTATAAAGTAATGTGAGATATATTGAGGAAAGTTGAAGTTTACTTTTGACCCCAGAATTTTTCAGAGTTCAATTTATTGGAGGTATGGGAAAACTTGACAGCAACTAACAGAAACAACAATAACAACGTGGGAAAATTAAAATTATGTTAATTGTTGGACAGGATGCAGGGACAGCAAGTCTGGGGCCACAGTTTTGCAAAGGACCAATGTGGGCTCATCAAGAGGATAGGGAAGGAGCAGCTGGGGGTAAAATCTTTCAGGCATCAGTAGACATTTTTCATTTCATGACCACCTTTAACATTTGTCTCCCTTTACAACCTGAACATTACACAGAAGACTCAGGCCTCATGGTCAACAACAATATGTTCTTTTAGACATCAAGGAGACCCAGTCAATCTTCCTCTGACTGACTGTTGTTAGTCGTGCCTAAGTTGGCTCTGACTCATGGTGGCCCCAGTAAAACAGAAAATAATGTTGGCCAGTCTTGTGCCATCCTCATGGCCACCAGCATGCTTCAGCCTATTGTTATGTTCCATCCTAGTGGTCTCATTTTCCAGCACTACATCTAACAATACTCTTTTGTGATTCATAGGGTTTTCATTGGCTAATTTTGGGAGTAGATTGCCAGGCCTTCCTTCCTAATGTGTATTTGTCTGGAAGCTCCGGTGAACCTGTCCCCCATGGATGACCCTGCTGATATTTGAAATACCAGTGGTATAGCTTCCAACATCATAGCAACATGCAAGCCACCACAGAAGGACAAACTGGCAGATGGGTAGAGGTCTGAGTGACTACAGATCTGTAAATACCAGCTCTTCTAGAGACTATGGTTCTTGCTCCTGGGTTCCATGGCTATTCTGTAGTTAATTTCTCATCTACATGGGAGAGAGCCATTATTTCTCTCTTAAGAGAGAGCCTAAGGCTTTGTTGCTATTCATGCTCTAGGAATAAATTTCCCAGTAGTTTGAAATTGGTTGTGATGGTGAAGGAAGTCTCAGGTTCACTTCACCTGTTTCCAGGCTTAACAATCCTTTCAGTTTCAGATATTTTATTGAGATACAGATTTATGTATCTTTCCATCCATCCATTTATTTATTTATTTATCCCCTTATCTCTACCTATTTATTTATAGGGTATTTCAAGTTGTTAGGGAAATGTCCGATGCCAAATTTATTACTTTTATGATAAAAAGTTTTACAATACCATGCTAATTTTGTTTTTATATTACTAATAATAATTTAAAAGAGCTGGCTAAGCATTAGTATGTTGGTAGCATGCAAGCCAAAATGTTTAACTACAGAAATAATTAAGAAATTAATAGTAATAACATGCTAGCTATTCTGATCCAAGAGGAAAATGTGGTTGAGTCATGAATCAGATTTCATTAAATAGCTTTATGAGTTACTTTGCTTTTTGAAAACGTAACTGTATTTATTTTAGTAATGTTCATGCCTTAAAAATTAAAGATAAGGCTGTTCACAATAATATTAAAGGTCCTAGAGACAACAGTTAAAAATTTAAGCCATGGAAAGAGGAATATGTATAACAAAATAAAGTAAAATAAAATCCATCTACTTATTTATACGAAAATATGATTAGTATTCAGTTTTCGATATTTTTTACTTTGTCACATCAACATAAAGTTGTTTTTAATTAAATGCAGAGCTTCTAACATAACAGGTTTATTCTTTCTATAGTTGGATGTCCAAAAACTTCTAAAGTTTAAATGAATGTTTTATCAAGATAAACACACTATTTTTGTTTTGTTAATTTTTTTTTCATTGTACTTTAGATGAAGGTTTACAGAGCAAATTAGTTTCTCACTAAACAATTAATATGCATATTGTTTTGTGACATTGGTTGCCAATGCCACAACATGTCAACACTTTTCCCTTCTCAACCTTGGGTTCCCCCTTACCAGCTTTCCTGTCCCCTCCTGCCTTCTTGTCCTTGCCCCTGGGCTGGTGTGCCCCCTTAGTCTCTTTTTGTTTTATGGGCCTGTCTAATCTTTGGCTGAAGGGTGAACCTCAGGAGTGACTTCATTACTGAGTTGTAAGGGTGCCCCGGGGCCCGTACAAAAAAAAAAAAAGAGAGAGAGATAAAGAGATAGACACAGATATTCACCAGACTTTAAGTGGCTACAATCAATGAATCACTTTAAAAATCACAGCATACTAGAAGGTTTTGCCCTTGACTTGGTAATTATTAATTTTATATTATCAGTGAATATATTGGTGTTACAGAGTAATGAAAAATTATAGTGAACATTGAAATATTTATTATCATTGTTATTCAAATATTTAAGAGTTTATGCCTATTATTTTAGTTATTTAAGTTTACAGATTTTAATAGCTCTAGGGTATGAAGTTTGTATTGTTTAAATCACTTAGTAATAAAAAGTTTCACCATCCCACACTAGCCTGACAGATACTCCTGAGAAATATATGTAATGACCTCAAAAACAAATGGTCCTGCACGAGTAGATCAGTCACATTCTCTTACAAGTGGGATCTTGGTTTTTTCATTCTTGTGTTTTATCTTATATTAGATTATATCTTATATTGTGTTTTCATATATTAGATTATATCTTATATTGTGTTTTCATATATTAGATTATATGCTTTTTTGGGGGGAGGGGAGGAATCCATTTTAATGTCATACTTTTTGTTTATTTCCCCAGCCTATACCTCAAAAAAAAAAAAACCCATTGCCGTCAAGTTGATTCTGGCTAATAGCAACTGTATGATATACCTCAGTGCCCTGCAAATATTATAACCTCTTGTGGTAGGTTTAATAATGGTGCTCAAAGATATTGAGGCTCTAATCCACAGAGTCTGAGGGAAAAGACTTTGCAGATGTAGTTAAGTGAAGGATCTTGAGATGGGAAAATTATCTAGGTGGGTTCTAAATGTAATTACAGGTGTCCTTATAAGGGTGGACATGAGGGCTTTGAACACAAAAGAGAACAAAGCCATGTGATAGGAGCAGAGGACTAAGGGTAGGAGAAAGATGTTATGCTGCTGGTTTTGGAGTTAGAGAGATGGGACCACAAGCCAAGTAACACAGGTATCCACTAGAAGCTGGAAACAGCAGCAAAATAGAGTCCTCCTAGAGCTTCCAGAGGAAGCACCATGCCAACATCTTGATTTTGACCCAGTGAAGCCGTTTCTGGACTTCTGACCTCCAGAACTGTAAGAGAATGTATGTAGATTTAAGCCACTAAATGTATTGTCATTTGTTGTAATATCTGTATGAAACAAGCACAACACTATAAACATATGTTTCAGAAAGAGCAATGGAAAGTAAACTATGTTATTTCCCCAGATAACACATAATACCTTAAAATACATGTCAGGAATATTAAAGGCAGATTGACCATAGTATTTGAGAATTATAATATTCACACATTTTAAAGGGGTCTGTTTTTAAGTGAATTTCAAATAAATAGTTTTATGTATAGCTTATGGGAACAAAGGAAACCCTGGTGGCATAGTGGTTAAGTGCTACGGCTGCTAACCAAAGAGTCAGCAGTTCGAATCTGCCAGGTGCTCCTTGGAAACTCTATGGGGCAGTTCTACTCTGTCCTGTAGGGTCGCTATGAGTCGGAATCAACTCGATGGTACTGGGTTTGGTTTGGTTTTTTGGTTATGGGAACAAACATTGAATAAAGCTTCCAACCAGTCCTAACAAGGAAAGCAAGACAAGACCAGTCATTATAATACCATAAAATGTGTTATGCTAATATGTCAATAGACTGCTATGTAATGAATATTGCTATCTAGTTTTTTTTTTTTTAATCATGTTTTAAGGTAACCCACTTTAATTAAAACGTCAAAATTGGATTCAGAGATTTTGTTATTTATTACATTTAGGTTATTATTAATTCAGGATTGCCAGAGATATTGCTATGACACCCTTAATGACTTATGTCTTAGTCTCAGATTCTATGTCAATCTCTATTAATACCTGTTTTTCAACATCTTCACCTCACAAACATTAGATTTTTGCCTGTCTGACCCTGTTAATTCATTCATTTTACAAACATCTATTACACATTTAATTCATGTGATGTAGAAATACATAAACAGCACCTGCCATTAGAACTCAGTGCTCAAATCTAACTTTTCTAAGTGAGAGCAAGGTAATCCATGATTGAGTACTATGTGATAAGTGCTATCAAGAGGATGGTGAATGCATAACTGATGCATTTTAATATATTCAAGAAAGACTTTAATGAGGCAGTAAGCTTGGATTGAGTCTTAAGGGCCTGTAATTTACAATGCGTAATAAGTATCCCTGTACAGTGGCATGAAGGCTTGACAGGGATGTCATTATTTGGGGGATGGGTAGCATTATGAAGTATAGATTAAAGAGAATGCAGTAAAAAGAAGTGAATGAAAACTGGAGACAGTTTCAGTGTTCTGGATAGTATATGTTACTTGATTTTTCTATGCTACTCAAAGAGACTTCTGTCCCACCTCAATTTTGTCCTGATCAGATTTATGACTTGGCTAGTCTCCACTTGATCGAGCAGATACATAAATCCTATAAAGTCTCAGCTGCCTGTTCTTTGGCATAACCTGTCATCAATGTTGAACCACCCTGTACTGCTGAACACATGGTAGTAAGGGCAGATATAGACACAAGTTCAACAGAGTGTGAAGCAACGTGATATGCCTGAAAAGGAGGTTGAAACCTTGGAAGCCGAGAGTTAAAATCTTGGGAAATTCAATACTTAAGACAGATAACTTTAAGGGCATTTTATTTAAATTAGTCAAGAAAAATAGAAAATAGGATCCAATCTCTGGAAATGTGATTGGCAGGAATTAGGAAAGGAGACACACACACAGCAAATTAAAGAGCAGAGCTGAACTTCTCCCAGCAATCTATTTATCACAGGAGAGTGGGGGATAAGAAGTATGTAGGCTAGGAGAGTCTACAGATCTGGAGGGTAATGAGATTATTGGGAAGGTGACAGAACTGATCTTCCCTTTACTGTGGCTTTCTGGTATTGGCAAATGTAGCATCACTAGCAACACTCCTCGCCCGTCCATTGCTGATGAAGAGACATTCTAACCCTGAACAGGTTAGGATGCTACTAGGTTAGGGTAGGGTAGAGTTTTAAAAAATATATTTTTGTGCCTTAAACCAAACTTATTAATATGTGGGTGGCTACAGATTTCTTTAATTCTAACCAGTATTGTGAATACTGTTTTAGCTACTCTCAATCTTTTCTTCCTTGATTTTCTACAGATAATTTTGTGTTTCCCAGTCATGACAGTTGTTACAGAGACAAAACATAAGATAACTTGGATAGTAAAGAAAATATTTTTGGGGAAAAGTAAGACCTAATACTAGAAATGATGAAATACAAGAGGTATTTACTTCACAAGAGACAAAGACACATATCCCAGATAAGTAAGAAAACAAAATCTTAAATTTATAGTAGAAAACATGACAATATTTTCATGACCTTGTGAAAAAAAAATTCTTAAAAGGACATAATACAATCCATACAGGTAAAGATTGACAAATTAACCATAAGAACATATATTTACGTACACATGTATACATATTTGCTGGAAATTCAAGCTGGATTCAGAAGAGGACATGGAACAAGGGATATCATTGCTGATGTCAGATGGATCTTGGCTGGAAGTAGAGAAACCAGGAAGATGTTTACCTGTGTTTTATTGACTATGCAAAGGCATTTGACTGTGTGAATTATAACACATTATGGATAACATTGGGAAGAATGGGAATTTCAGAGCATTTAATCGTGCTCTTATGGAACCTGTACATACCAAGAGGCAGTCGTTCGAACAAAACAAGGGAATGTTGTGTGGTTTAAGATCAGAAAAAGTGTTCAGGGTTGTATCCTTTCACCCTACTTATTCAATCTTTGGAGCCCTGGTGGCTCAGTGGTTAAGAGCTTGGCTGCTAACCAAAAGGTCAGCAGTTCAAATCTACCAGCCACTGCTTGGAAACCCTATGGGGCAGCTCTACTCTGTTCTATAGGGTCACTGTGAGCCAGAATCTACTCAATGACAATGGGATATTTATTCAATCTATACGCTGAGTAAATAATCTGAGAATGTGGATTATATGAAGAAGAACGCAGTATCAGGATAGGAAAAAGACTCATTAACTACCTGCAAAATGTATATAAGACAACCTTGCTTGCTGAAAGTAAAGAGGACTTGAAGCACTTACTGATGAAGAACAAACACCACAACCTTCAGTATAGATTACGCCTCAACATAAACAAAAATCCTCACAACTGGACCAATAAAAAACATCATAATAAATGGAGAAAAGATTGAAGTTGTCCAGGATTTAATTTCACTTAGGTCTACAATCAATGCCCATGGAAGCAGCAGTCAAGAAATTAAACGACATGTTGCATTGGGCAAATCTGTTGCAAAAGACCTCTTTAAAGTGTTGAAAAGCTAAGATGACACTTTGAGGACTAAGATGTGCCTGACGCAAGGCATGATGTTTTCAGTTACCTCTTATGCATACAAAAGATGGGCAGTGAATAAGGAAGACCAAGGAAGAATTGGTACATTTGAATTACGGTGTTGGCAAAGAATACTCAATATACCATAGATGGCCAGAAGAACAAACGTCTGTCTTGGAAGAAGTACAACAGAATGCTTCTTCATAGCAAGGATGACAAGACTTTGTCTCAAGTACTTCGGACATATTATCAGGAGAAATCAGTCCCTGGAGAAGGAAATCATGCTAGGTAAGGTAGAGGATCAGAGGAAAGAAAAAGATTGATTGGCACAGCAGCTGCAACAATTGGCTCGAACACAGCAGTGATTGTGAGGATGGAGCAGGACTGGACAGTGTTTCATTCTGCTATACACAGGGTCATTATGAGTCTGAACTGACTCAGTGGCACCTAACAACAACAAATATATGTATATATTTGTTATATATTACTTATATATTATACACCTATTACAAATATGTTATACACATATTAAATATATATGTACACCATATGTATTACACCAAAAAAACAAACCAAACCCATTGCTGTTGTGTCATTTCCAACTCATAGCAACCCTAGAGGACAGAGTAGAAATGCCCCATAGAGTTTCCAAGGAAAGCCTGGTGGATTCGAACTGCCCACCTTTTGGTTAGCAGCTGTAGCACTTAACCACTAAACTACTAGGGCTTCCACATACCATAAATAAATATATATAATATACATATATGTATAACTTTTTTATGAAAACATACCAAGACTAATTTTTACATAAGCCACGGATTTGAAAATATTTGCCACATTTGTGACTAAGTCTTAGTCACAGGACTATATCAAAAAACAAAAACAAAAACTTTATGAAAATAATTAAGGAAAAAGACAAGGAAATACAACATTAAATGAAGATACCGTCTTCAGTTCGGGTTCCCCTGAAAGTAAAGCTGGAGCCAAGCATTTGGCAGAGGCAGTCTGTTTGGGAGGTGATCCCAGGAAAGAGAAGTGAGGCAGTAGGAACAGCGATTTGTGGAAGGAGGAAGAGACAACATAAGCATCTTTCGTGCAGGTTGATGCTACTGGCATACTGCTGAGACTTTTGAAAAGCAGAGAAAATGCCTAGCAAATTTTTCTCTCGATAAAACAGAAAGCTGGAAGATCCTGTTCCAAGCATCAGTTCCTAAACTGCACTGTATGAAAGTTGGCCCCAGGGGTTTACTCTAGCACTTCAGGGCTTTGCCAGCGAACACTTGAACAAGCTCCTCTGGCCTTCTGTGGAGCAAGTTCCTGAGATGGAAAGCCCGAAGTGTCTCGTTGTAAGCATGAGGCAAGCTTGTGTACGTTTGCACAGGACAGTGTACTTAAACCTGCCACCACTGAAATCAGAGATGATCCAAGGGGATGTAGCCCATCCTAGGGGTATCCTCTATGGGTATGAATGAGCCATATTCAGAATTGGAATCCTGAATAACTAATAAGTATATATATATATATGTATATATATATATATATATATATATATATATAAAACCCCAAAAATCCAGTGCCGTCGAGTCAATTCTGACTCATAGCGACCCTATAGGACAGAGTAGAACTGCCCCATAGAGTTTCCAAGGAGTGCCGGGCAGATTCGAACTGCCAACCCTTTGGTTAGCAGCCGAGCACTTAACCACTACACCACCAGGGTTTCCATATATATATACTTAACCTCTTTAGTAATCAGGGGAATAAAAATTTAAAACAGAAAAAGAAATAACATTTCACTCCTTTAAATATTGGCAAAAAAATAAGCTCTGAAAATATCAGTTGATGGGAAGTTGTGGGGAAACAGTAACTCATGCACAGATGGCAGAAATGTAAATTGGTATAACTACTTCTATAAAGAATTGAAATGGAAGCTAAAAATTAGCATACTCTCTGATGAAGCAATTCTCCTTTTTGTGTACCTGAAAAAGAATTCAAACTCCCATCACCAAAAAAAGTTGTATATTCATATGATAGAATAAAAGCAGCAGATGAAATAACTTGATTTACAATTAAAATCATACGAGGTTTCAAAATTGCAGTAAAAGCAAAAAAGCAAGTTTTGTAGCACATAAAATATTACATCAGTTCTGTGGACTAAAACGCATGGAAACCAGTGGTGAGTGTGTATGTGGGCCTTTGCATGTGCCTGTGCATGCCTGTGTGCAGAATAATATGGAAATATGGCCTGGAAAGGCATCAAATGCAGGATAGATGGGAGAGGACTACGACTGGGAAAGTAAATAAAGTGTGCTTCAAAGTGATATGTAAAGTTTTATACTTTATTAAAATAATAATTCAATTTTAAAATGAAGCCACGATATCTTTTATTGAATCTTGGTGATCAGTATACCAAAAAAGAAAAACAAATCCATTGCCGATGAGTCATTCCAACTCATAGCAACTCTATAGGACAGAGTGGAACTGCCCCACACAGTTTCCAAGCAGCGGCTGATGGATTCGAACTTCTGACCATTTGGTTAGCAGTCATAGCTCTTAGCCACTATGCCAGCAAGGTTTCCAATCACTATACAGGTATTACCATTCAAGTTTTAAAATCATAGATGAGAGAATCCATTTTAGCTAATACATATATATATATATATTTAGAATACAAGTGAATCATAGAATATTCTGGAGGCTTTTCAGCCAAGAACAAGGCCCAAAACTATCCTGCCAGGCAGCTTCATTTGTGAATCCTCTTTCTGCACCCCCAAGACTAGGCAAAAAGGTGTACTATGAAACCTTGGTCCTTCTTGTCTCTCAGAACTAAGCAAAACTCCACAATCTTCATTGGGCTGATTACTCTTCAAACTGAAATCCACCCTAGGTTTATCTGATTGACAAAGTCTACATTACAGTCCTGTATGGCAATGGGAGCTAAGAATACATATTTTTAAGCTTTGCCCCAGGAATGTTCAAAATATACTTGGAGCCACAGATCCTAAAAAATAATCAATTACAAGTGCTACTATGTCATTTTTTGCATTATTTCTGTAGTAGTTATATTTTAGAATACAAAAAATAAACCATTTATCCCTTTCTTCTTTTAATAGACTTGAAAATTAGTCTGTTTCACATAAAAATTGATATTTGATTGATATTGATAAATAAAATATTGATATTATTTGTTTTTCTCAATTGAACTTTTAATCTAAAAGCAATTTAGTTGAATGTGAATAAGAGAAGTGTCATGAATTGTGCTGTTGTATATTTGATGTGATCATAGATTATGAGAAATTTTAGATTCCTGATTGAAATTACTAGATTTTCGTTATAAAAATATCACTCTAGAATATCTTGATTATGGCTTCAAGTGGACCACTCAAGCAGACATTTTGCTCAGAAATATGCTATCCAACTTTGTTTTTGATTTCTTTATGATGTTTTTATGAGCATTTCAAAAAAAATGAATGCATTTAATATATATCAGTTTTAATATAATCTGATATTTATTCTTGGGTATCATGATAGATTTATTAAACATAAGGACTACTATTTACTATTAATTACTTATTTTGATCATATTTTGCTTGCCTTTTTATAATAACTGTACATTAGTTACTCTGATGCCTCATTCTTTCCAACAAAAAAGGAAAAAAAAATTAATTTTATCTTTCGTGTAAGTTACAATACTAATCCAATCACTAGCACTATAATGTTTTAATCATCTTTTATTCACCCTGTTGGTGAGGGAGTGATTCCTGCTTTAGTATTATGGGATGGCCAATCACATGACTCCTAATGCTGGACAGTCAAAATTGACGGCAGTTTATTAATCACATATACTCACGGCGTAGGGAAGGGCACAGTACACCACTCAAGGCCACATAGGGGTTGTACCTGAAAGCAGAGTGAAAAACCAGGGTTTGTGGGAAGCAGGATTTGTGGTATCAAAAGAGTAGATGCTCCTGGTTTCCAAAGGAGGATATGTTTGGTTTGTTTAAATAATTTTGCAGGCTGGCAGGGCACTGAAAGCTGTTACTCAGGGATAAGCAGGAACTGTGCTTGGTCCCATTGATAAGGAGTATTTTGGGGCTAAAGGACTTTATCTGTGAGAGCAGAGTGGGGAAGGAAACTTGCAGTTAGGCCATTCAAGGGCCTCCCATTTCACCAGTCAAGGTAACGCATAATGCTGAACCTTAATTGTATGTCTTATACCAAATAGAGCAATAGGGAAACTGCCAACAGTTGTTTTCTTCCCCAATACTCCTCTCAGTAAGGCTTGTCAACACAGGTTTTATAGAAATTGATGTTTGTTTAAATGCATCTACTCAAGTAATATAGAATTACCCTCACCTTTAACACTGTGAGTTGACTACCGCTGTGTATTTTATACCTTTTTTCAACGATAATAACAGTTGGCCCTGAAAGCCTGCTTAATGACCTGTAACTCCCTTAGAAAAAATTGCAAATGTTGAACTCAAAACGGCTAAGCTGTTTTTCAAATCACACTTGACATTTTGAAATACTATTTAGTTTTATGAATAATCCTATTTAAATAAATTTACCTTTTAATTTCTACATAAAATATATTTCGTATGTAAAATGTACCCAGTGTATAGTGCGGAAAATAAATTTAACACAAGTCATTTTGCTCATTCATCTTAAGATAAGTGTAATAGTGCCATATAGTAAATGTGCCACATCTTCCTCCCAAAAAACTTGCAAAATATACTAACTGTGCCAGCAATGGCTCCAAATAAAACTAGTGGCATGGCATATTATACATTGTTGTAACATATAAAATTTAATAAAATCTTCTGAGGTTTTAAGCAAGCCCTTTGAGTTCTTGAAGAAATTCATATGCAGAAAAAAGAAAGTAAGAGAAAAACAAGGATATGGGTCTGACAAAGTCATGTTTTATTTAATGCAGTTGAATCATCATTTAACCAATGTGACTAGATGCATGGACACTATGAAACACTTTGTTGTTACTGTACTTGCTATCCTGCTGGTCCCAGAGAAATAAGAGTAGCAATAGCTTATCTTTTCCCCAAAGCATACAAAACTAAAGGAACAAGATCTTTCTGGTACCTGTATTCAAAGATCTGTTTCTTTTTCAGGCCAATTACATAATTAGATTCATCTCATATACTTTGGATATGTTATCAGGAGGGACCAGTCCCCGGAGAAGGACATCATGCTTGGTAAAGTAGACGGTCAGGGAAAAAGAGGAAGACCCTTAACGAGATGGACTGATGCCATCCTCACAATCATTTTTACACTTGAACGTATTGTTGCAGCCACTATGACAATTCATCTTGATGAGGGTCTTCCTCTTTTTCCCTGACCTTCTACCTTACCAAGCATGGTGTCCTTCTCCAGAGGCTGATCCCTTCAGATAATACGTCCAGAGTATGTGAGACGAAGTCTTGCCATCCTCTCTTTTAAGGAACATTCTGGTTATACGTCTTCCAAGACAGATTTGTTCATTCTTTTGTCAGTTTGTGGTATATTTAATATTCTTTGCCAACTCCATAATTCAAAGGCGTCAATTCTTCATCAGTCTTCTTTATTCATTGCCCAGCTTTTGCATGCATATGAGGTGACTGAAAACACCATGGCTTGGATCAGGCACAGCTTATAATTTGAAGTGACATCTTTTTTTAAACACTTTAAAGAGGTCATTTGCAGCAGATTTGCCCAATGTGATGCATCTTTTGATTCCTTGACAGCAGTTTCCATGGGCATTGATTGTGGATCCAAGTAAAATGAAATCTTTGACAACTCCAATCTTTTCTCCACTTATCATGATGTTGCTTATTGGTCCAGTTGTGAGGATTTTTGTTTTCTATATATGTTGAGCTGTAATCTGCCCTGAAGGCTGTACTCTTTGATCTTCATCAGTAAGTGCTTCAAGTCCTCTTCATTTTCAGCAAGCAAGGTTATATCATCTGCATATTGCAGATTGTTAATGACTCGTCCTCCAATCCTGATGACACATTCTTCTTCATGTAGCCCAGCTTCTCAGATTATTTTCTCAGCACACAGATTGACTAAGTATGGTGAAAGGGTACAAACCAGACACATACCTTTTCTGATTTTTAAACCATGAAGTATCCCCTTATGCTCTCCAAATGACTGCTTCTTGATATATGTAGAGGTTCCTCATGAATGCAACAAATGTTCTGGAATTCCCATTTTTTGTAATGTTATCCATAATTGTTATAAGCCACACAGATGAATGTCTTTGCAGAGTCAGTAAAACACAGGTAAACACCTTTCTGGTATTCTCTGCCTTCAGCCAGGATCCATCTGACATCAGCAATGATATCCCTGCGTCCACGTCCTCTTCTGAATCTGGCTTGAATTTCTGGCAGTTCTCTATGTAATGTTGCAACAGCTTTTGAATAAGCTTCAGCAGAATTGTACTTGTGTGTAACATCAATGATATCGTTCGATAATTTCTACATTCTGTTGGGTCACCTTTCTCTGAAATAGGCATAAATATGGATCTTCCAGTCAGTTGGCCAGATAGCTATCTTCCAGGTTTCTTGGCATAGACAGACAAGTGAGCACTTGCAGTGCGGCATCTGTTTGTTGGAACATCTCAGCTGTTCCTGGAGAATTCATCAATGTCTTCAGTGCGGCTTGGACTGCTTCCTTCAGTACAGTTAGTTCTTGATCATATGCTAACTCCTGAAATGACTGAACATCGAGCAATTCTTTTTGGTACAGCAACTCTGTGTATTTCTTCAATCTTCTTGACATGTTTCCTGTGTTGTTCAGTATTTTGCTGATTGCATTCTTCACTATTGCAACTTGAGGCTTGAATTTTTACTTCAGTTCTATTAGGTTAAGAAATACTGAGCTTGTAAACCAAGAGACGGAAAGAAGCTACACCAGACAGGGACCTGGCTAGGGTGGATGGGGGTGAATCCAAGTGGCTCCGGTCGGAAGCAGTTGCCTCCCGGCCAAGAGACTGCAGCAGGCGGGAAGCAGAGGAGGGCGAAGGGGGAGGGGAAAAGGGCTGGGGCTTGGAAAACGTATAATGTTCCTTACCGGATGCTCTGACTCCTGCTGGGAACTTCGTGAAGCTGCTTTCCTGTACTCCCTGTCTGCGGATCTGTGTTGTGGGTGGGGTGAATCCAAGCGGATGCTGCACTTACTGGCCGGCCGAGCCACTGCAGCCAACCACAAAGCTTGGAGGTAGAGCAGCAGGAAGGGAGTGGGGTTCGGGAAAGTGTATATTGCTGGTTACGGGCTGCTGTGTCTCCTGCTGGGAGGTCCATGAAGCTGCTTTCCCGCGCTCCCCGTCAGCTGATCTCTGACAGGAGTCCAAGATGGCGAATCTGAGCTGCTTTCGCTGATAAAGAACCTTGACAAGTATCTCTCCTTGCTTTCAGTCCTCTGTTAGTTCCCTATTCCATTCGGTGTTTAGCTGAGTTCTTTATCTCTTCATTTGACACTATGGGTTCCAGGAATGACGTTTGTCTCTGTTTTACTTACTTTTTCAGGGCTTTACTCTGGAGGGACTGTGTGGTGCTCCTGTATATGGCACCACATTGGCCGAAGTCCTGTCAAAGCATCTTGATGGTAAGTTTGAGCAATTTTTGACTGCAGAAGTTGGTAAAAATCTTCAATTTCCTCATCTTTGGCATTTGTGGTTGGGGTGTAAATTTGAATAATAATTGTATTAAATGGTCTTCCTTGTAGGCATATGGATATTATCCTATCCCTGACAGAGTTGTACTTCAGGATAAATATTGAAATGTTCTTTTCAACAATGAATGTGATGCCATTCCTCTTCAATTTGTCATTCCCACCATAGGTGACCACATGATTGTCTGATTCAAAATGGTTAATATCAGTCCATTTCAGCTCACTAATGCCTAAATATCAATCTTTGAGTTCCATTTCTTTTTTGACAACTTCTTATATTTCTAGATTCATACTTAGTACATTCAATCTTCCTTATTATTAATGGATGTTTGCAGTTGTTTCTTCTCATTTTGACTCATGCCACATCAGCAAATGAAAGTCTTGAAAGCTTGAGTCCATCTGTGAAGAGGCAGGTTTGCCTCCTATTTTGAAGAGGCAGGTTTTCCTCCTATTTTGAGTTCCCTAAAGCCTGGGGGCTCATTTTCTGGCACCATATCAGATAATCTTATGCTCTGTTATTCACAAGGTTTTTACTTGCCAATTTTTTCAGAAGTACACTGCCAGGTCCTTCTTCCTAGTCTGTCTTAGCCTGGAAGCACTTCTGAAACCTGTCCACTGTGGAAGACCCTGCTTATATTTGAAATACCAGGGGCATATCTTCCAGCATTACAGCAACATGCAAGCCACCACAGTAGGAAAAAGTGACAGATGTGTGACGGGTAAAATCTATAGTTATTTGCAATATCTTCATTTTCTAAAACTATTCTAAGAATTTTATTAAAACATATCTTTAAAAAAATAAAGAGGTTTGGGGACCATGGTTTCAGGGGACATCTAAGTCAACTGGCATAATAAAATCTATTAAGAAAACATTCTGCATCCCACATTGAAGAGTGGCATCTGGGGTCTTAAACGTTAGCAAGGGGCCCTCTAAGATGCATCAATTGGTCTCAACCCAGCTGGAGTGAAGGAGAATGAAGAATACCTAATTATGAGCCCAAGACATAGAAAGGGCCACATAAACCAGAGCCTACATCAACCTGAGAACAGAAGACCTAGATGGTGCCCAGCTACAACCAATGACTGCCCTGACAGGGAACACAACTGAGAACCCCTGAGGGAGCAGGAGAGCAGTGAGATGCAGGCCTCAAATTCTTGTAAAGAGACCAGACTTAGTAGTCTGACTGAGACTTAAGGACCCCAGAGGTCATGGTCCCGAGACCTTCTGTTAGCCCAAGACAGGAACCATTCCCAAAGCCAGCTCTTTAGACAGGAATTGGACTGGACTATGAGATAAAAAGTGATACTGGTGAGGAGTGAGCTTCTTGGCTCAAGTAGACACATGAGACTATGTGGGCAGCTCCTGTCTGGAGGGGAGATGAGAGGGCAAAGGGGGTCAGAAGCTGGCTGAATGGACAGGAAAATAGAAAGTAGAGGGAGGAAGTGTGCTGTCTCACGGGGGGAGAGCAACTAGGAGTATATAGCAAGGTGTATATAAATTTTTGTGTGAGAGACTGACTTGATTTGTAAACTTTCACTTAAAGCACAATAAAAATTTAAAAATACTAAAGAATTTAAAATACACAATTTAAAAGAACTGAAACAAAATAATATACATTTTATATTTGAATATTGTGCATTAGTATCCATGAAATATCCTTTGCACAAATCATTAAGATATTATAGTATTATACGTAGTCTAATTCTAATCCAATTGCTTCTGACATAGTTTGAGATCCAATATCTCTAACGTTATATTGAACAAATAGGGTGATATGATATGGATTGAAAAACTGTCTGTAATGTTGGAAGTCTGACAATGTCTAATTTGCAAGCTTTTTTCCTCTTCAAGTCCAGGGTGATAGTCCCTTTCAGAGTAGTTTTGTAGAGTTGGTTCCTTTTTTTCTGCTACTATTTTTGTGGAAGCCTCTATCGCTATGAGTCGGAATCCACTTGATGGCAGTGGGTTTTTTTTTTTTTTTTCTATGTCTACAATGTTAAAAACATCTAGTAACAGTTTTTCCCTTGGGGACCAAAGGCCTCTTGTGCCTGTTTTTATGTTTAGCTCCAAATGGCTATGGGCTTCAAACCATCTCACTAACATTTATTCCACACCCATTTATGCTGAATAAGGTTTTAGTAAAGAAGAAAGCAAGTATTGCATGCCTCAGTTGAAATGTGTTCAAATGTTTCCCCAGCCACGCTGTGCAAAGGAACTACTAAAAGCAATGTTCTGTAAACATAGGAACCATGTTAAAATCAATGAGGTCTCTGGATTCCATGTGGCATATATTTAAACTTTCTTTTCATCTCATTCATTGCCAAAATTGACTAGGCTTGGGGATGAAAGCTCTTGCTGACAAGCTCATAAGACACGGATAGATAAAACCAAGATGTGTATTTTTATTTTTAATATATTTTATATACCACTTTGACCAACATTTGCCTTTTTGCAAAATAGACAAGAACCTAAAATGAGATTCTTTTCATTTTCCTCTTGGAAAAAGTCTGTCTTGAAAATAGCAGATGCAAAAACAGAGTGTGTGTTGCATCGGTTTGGACTGTTTGTCACTGTAGTTGAGGGAGATTCTTTCTTTGGAACATCAACTATGATATATTCTAGTGTTTTTAACAAGCCTTGCTGAATATTTCCTATGCCCACATTCAACTGGTTAATGTTTGGCATAAAACCGAAAAACCAAACCTGTTGACAGAGCGATTCTGACTCAGAGCGATCCTATAGGACAGAGTAGAACTGCTTCATAGGGTTTCTAAGGAGAGGCTGGTGGATTCAAACTGTCATCCTTTTGGTTAGCAGCTGAGCTCTTAACCACTGTGCCACCAGGTCACCAGGTTTGGCATACTGTGTCTTACCTGCTTCTTCCAGAAGATATACGGTGCCATTGGCATCTAGGCAATTTAGCAATAAATTTCATATTTTCAGTTGTGTATCTAGCAAGAATTAATGTAGTAGAACTATAGACAGCAGAAAGGATTTCAAGACATTTAGCTATTTTGTGTCAGCATGGTTTTACCTCATCCGGTTGGTTCTAGTAGCAAAAATCATCATTTTTCAAGTTTTATGCCACCATGAGAAAAACAAGCAAAAAAAAAACTTGATTCTCTTATTTCTTTCTAAGGTGGATTTATCCATTACTGGCTTGATGTATTTAGGACATGTATATTACTTCTGGCAGTGTAAAGCAAATTCTAAAATTCTACTCCTTTTTTTTGCTTCTTATATCCAGGAATCTAGATGTTAATGATAATCATCTTCTCAAAATCCTCTTGCTTTCTCAGGTTAGCTCTGATACTACCAAGTATTATCTTACAATAAGTTCTTCATGAACAGAAAACAAATTGTTGTTGTTGTTAGGTGCCCTTGAGACTGTTCTGACTCATAGCAACTCTGTGTACAACAGAACAAAACATTGCCTGTTCCTGCACCATCCTCACAATGACTGTTATGCTTGAGCCCATTGTTGCAGCCACTGTGTCAGTCTATCTCATTGAGTAAAATAAAAAAAAAAAAAAATTTTTGTTTTTAGAGTCTTCCTTTTTTTTTCAGCAAAATTTTACTTCTGTGTGATATTAATGATATTGTACGATAATTTCCACATTCTGTTGGATCACCTTTCTTTGGAATGGGCAAAAATACTGTTCTCTTCCAGGCATTTGGCCAGGTAGCCATCTTCCGAATTTCTTGGCATAGACAAACGAGCACATCCAGCACTGCACTGGTTCCTGGAAACATCTCAATTGGTATTCCGTCAGTTCCTGGAGCTTTGTTTTTCTCCAGTGCCTTTAGTTTAGGTTGGGCCTCTTCTTTCAGTACCATTGGTTCTTGATCATATGCTACCTCCTGAAATAACTGAATGTTGAGTAGTTATTTTTGCTATAGTGACTATATTCCTTCTATCTTCTTTTGATCCTTCCTGCATTCTTTAGTATTTTCCCAATACCCAAATGCCCACTGCCGTCGAGTCGATTCTGACTCACAGCAACCCTCAAGGACAGAGTAGAATTGCCCCATAGAGCTTCCAAGAAGTGCCTGGTGAATTCGAACTGCTGACCTTTTGGTTAGCAGCATGGTACTTAACCACTATGCCACCAGGGTTTCCATTTTCCCAATAGGATCCTTCAGTATTGCAATTCGAGTTTGAAATTTTTCTTCAGTTCTTTCAGCTTGAGAAATGTTGAACAAGTACTTACATTTTGGTTTTTCTATCTCCAGGTGTTTGCACATTTATTTAAAATACTTTACTTTGTCTTCTTAAGCCGCCCTTTGAAATCTCTTCAGCTCTTTTACTTTATCATTTCTTCCTTTGACTTTAGCTACTCTGTGTTCAAGAGCAACTATCAGAGTCTCTTCTGACATCCATTTTGGTCTTTTCTTTCTTTCCTTTTTAGTGACGTCTTGCTTTCTTCATGTATGATATCCTTGATGTCATTCCACAACTAATCTGGTCTTTGGTCATTATTGTTCAATGCATCAAACCTACTTTTGAGATGGTCTAAATTCAGGTGGGATATACTCAAGGTTGTACTTGGCTCTTCTGGGCTTCTTCTAATTTTCTTCAGCTTCAACTTGAACTTGCAGGTGAGCGATTGATGTTCTGTTCCCCTGTTGCCCCCTGGCCTTGTTCTGACTGATGATATCGAGCTTTTCCATCATCTCTTTCCAAAGATGTAGTTGATTTGTTTCCTGTGTATTCTATCTGGCAAGGTCCAAGTGTATAGCCATCATTTATGTTGGTGAAAAAAGGTATTTGTAATGAATAAGTCATTGGTCTTGCAAAATTCTATCATGAAATCTCCAACATCGTTTCTATCACCAAGGCCATATTTTCTAACTACCAATCCTTCTTTGTTTCCAACTTTTGCATTCCAATCACCAGTAATTATCAATGCATCTTGATTGCATGTTTGATCAACTTGACTGTGGATGCTGGCAAAAATCTTCAATTTCTTCATCTTTGGCCTTAGGGGTTTGTTTGTAAATTTGATTAATAGTCATATTAACTGGTCTTCCTTGTAGGCATATAGATATTATCCTATCATTGACAGCATTGTATTTCAGGATAGATCTTGAAATGTTCATTTTGACAATGAATGCAATGCCATTCCCCTTCAATTTGTCATTCCCATCATGGTAGACCATATGATTGTTGAATTCAAAATGGACAGTACAAGTCCATTCCAGGTCACTAATGCCTAGGATTTCAATGCTTATGTGTCCATTTAATTTTTATGACTCCCAAGTTTCCTAGATTCATACTTTGTACATTCCACTTTTGATTATTAATGGATATTTGCAAGTGTTTCTGCTCATTTTGAGTTATGGCACATCAGCAAATGAAGGTCCCAAATGGCTTGACTCCATCCAAGTCATTAAGGTCGACTGTTCTTTGAGGAGGCAGCTCTTCCTCAGTCGTCTTTTGAGTGTCTTCCAACCTGAGGGGCTCATCTTCTGGCACTATATCAGACAATGTTCTGCTACTATTCATAAGGATTTCACTGGCTAACTTTTTTCAGAAGTAGATCTCCAGGTCGTTCTTCCTAGTCTGTCTTAGTCTGGAAGCTCCACGAAACCTGTCCACCATGGGTGACCCTGCTGGTATTTGAAAACTGGTGGCATAGTTTCCAGCATCCCAGCAACACGCAAGCCCCCAAAGTATGAAAACTGACAGGTGCATGGGAAGAAAACATGGGTAGTTTTTTTATTAATAAAGACAATAGACTATTAGCAAAAAGCTAACCAATAGCCTAATTGTTCAGTACTTATAAATGCCTTTGTGGAGAGAAAGTTTCTTATTTCATTGCCAGATTTACTATTTCTGCTGCTTATTTGGGTTCATTATGATTTTCTTTGAGTTTGCTTCAGATAGCGCACATACAAACACATAACACAAAAGGAAGGAAGGAAGCAGGGAGGTAGGGAGGAAGGAAGAAAGAAAAGAAAAAGGAAATTTTTCACTCTTCTGAAATCACATATATGTCCCATAAGTCTCTATACAAGAGTCACTACATTTAGGATGCAACTGGTTCCAAACTTAGAATTCTCACTGTCTAATTATTTTACTGCTTCCTTCAATCAATAATTTCTCATTTCTATCTCCAGAATCATCTTTTCCTAGCCAAGTCTTTAGATAAGGTATAGTTGTGTTTCTATAAGGTTTTAAAGAATATCTTTTCAAATCTAATTTTTGAGTTTCCCAAGCCATACTAAAATTGGTATACAGTACAACCAAAGGAATTTTTCAACATGGAGTTGAATAAGGAAGGGAAGAGATGTGGTCATGTCACAGGCATCACCCACAGCAGAACGTGTTCATAGAGCCTGGGCCAGGGCCTGGCTGCTGCCAAACTTTAGCAGTCCTGGCTTTGGCTAGGCTTGTGGAAGTCCCGACCTGGTTCTACTAGAGTGATTCGAAGCCCTCCTAACATCAATGGGCTCATTGCATCATTGTCTGTCTGGTAGCCCGTCTTCACTTACCTGCCACCACCAGCCCAGCAGAGTAAATACTCTTCTTGCCTCCCTTTCTATCCTCACATTTTATATGACTCACTTTAGTGGAGAACTGGGAGGCATAACCTCTTTACTTTGAAAATTCTATCAAAATTTTATACATCTATCTAAACCCATTGCCACCTAGTTGATTTCAACTCATAGCAACCCTATACGACAGAGTATAGGATTTCCAAGGCTATAATCTATATGCAAGTTGATTGCATCTTTCTTTAATGGAGTGGGTGGTGGGTTCGAACTGCCAGCCTTTCAGTTAACAGTCAAGTATGCTTTAACCACTGAGCAGCCAGGGCTTCTTATCTATCTAGGGTAGGCAATTTGGTGTACTGAAGCTTGTGGTCACAGTTTCTGGTCCGAGAATCCATGTAGAGTATAAGAGGAGTCCAGGCAACTATTTCTAAAGAGACTGTACTCTTTACGAACTTAATTAATTTAGCAAACGTGGTTGTAATATTCTACTATTTGAACAGGTACATATACAGAGAAATTAAGCCCTGACAAAAGCTCATAGGAAGGCGGGGGCCAAGATGGCGGACTAGGTGGACGCTACCGCGGATCCCTGTTGCAACAAAGACTCGGAAAAACAAGGGAATCGATCACATACATAACAATCTACGAACTCTGAACAACAAGCACAGACTTAGAGACGGAAAACGAACAAATACGGGCAGACAGCGACTGTTTTCAGAACTAGGAGCCAGCGCACCAGGCAGGTGACCTTTGGAGCTCGATCTGGGGCAGAGCCCAGGGGGGCAGACGGCACAGAAAGGGGGCCCACCCCTTCCCCCCCGAACCCATCCCGGGAGGAAGCCTAGCAGGTTGGCGCGGGCGGCGTAGGGGCGCAGCCGGAGGGAGAAGCACCCGGGAGGCAGTGACTGATCTGGGAGGGGGGAGAACAGCGTCCCAGCTGGGGTGCCGTCCCGCCGGGAGTCAGGCGAGAAGCCGACGGGGCGCGAGCGGGGGGGGGTCAACTATATTTCCCTAAAGTGACCCCAGGGCGGGGCCCACATGTTCGTGCGGGAGGACGCACACCCAGTTCGCGCGTGTGGCACGGCACACCAGAGGGAGAAATCTCCGGAAGTGTCTGGTCTCAAAACAGGGAAAGCAGCATCACAGACGGGGAGCCATTCCGCTGGGATCTGGGCACGCGCGTGCGCGCGGGCGGGGCATGAGCGCGGGGTCCATTTTTATTACCCTGAATTGACCCAGGGGGCGGGACCACCTGGTCGTGCGAGTGACGCCCTCCCAGTTTGCGCGAGAGGTGTGGCACACCAGAAGGAGAAGTCCCCGGGAGGAACTGATTGGTCCCGAAGCGCAGAAAGTAGCGTCCCAGACAGGGTGCCGTCTTGCCGGGGCTTGGGCGAGCGCACGAGCGGGGCGTGAGCGCGGAGTCCATTTTTATTGCCCTGAATTGACCCAGGGGGCGGGCCCGCCTGGCCGTGCGGAGGAACTGATTGGTCCCGAAGCGCAGAAAGTAGCGTCCCAGACGGGGTGCCGTCCTGCCGGGGCTTGGGCGCGCGCACGAGCGGGGCGTGAGCACGGAGTCCATTTTTATTGCCCTGAATTGACCCAGGGGGCGGGCCCACCTGGCTGTGCAGGTGACGCCAAACCAGTTCGCGCGAGAGGTTTGGCGCTCCGGAAGGAGAAGTCCCGGGGAGGAAGTGACTGGTTCCCGAACAGGGAAAGCAGCGTCTCAACCCGGAAGTCATCCCGCTGGGATTTGGGCGCGCGCACAGGCGGGGCGTGACCGCGGGACCTAATTATAATCGCCTGAATAGACCCTGGGGGCGGGCCCACCCGTTCGTGCGGGAAACGCCCACCCAGTGCCCACGAGCAGTGCCGCGCACCGGAGGAAGTCCCCAGAGGAAGTGACTGGTTTCCGAGCAAGGAAAGCAGTGTCCTAGCCAGGGACCCGTCCAGCCCGGATTTTGGCGAACGGGGGCGGAGCGTGAACGTGGTGTTCAGCTCTATATTCTGTGGTGCTACACTCCTAGCTCTCAGATCCCTCCCCCACCCTCCCCAGGCGACCCCATTAACATCCGAATACCCAGAGCCAGAGAGAGAATTCAGATAGGGATCTGAGAAGAAAGGTTTCCTTCAAGGGAGAATCAATAAGAATAAGTTCAGACTACTCAGCAGAAACCATGCAGGCAAGAAGGGAATGGGACGACATATACAGAGCACTAAATGAGAAAAACTGCCAACCAAGGATCATATATCCAGCAAAACTCTCTCTGAAATATGAAGGAGAAATTAAGATATTTACAGATAAACACAAGTTTAGAGAATTTGCAAAAACTAAACCAAGACTGCAAGAAATGCTAAAGGAGATTGTTTGGCCTGATGACCAATAATATCAGGTACCAGCACAATACAAGGTCACAAAACAGAACGTCCTGATATCAACGCAACTCAAACAGGGAAAGCACAAAAACAAACAAATTAAGACTAATTCTAAAAAATAAATAAATAAACAAAATAATACACACAACAGGAAATCATGGAAATCAATAGATAAACGATCAAAATAATCAAAAAGAGGGACTAAATATAGGAGGCATTGAACTGCCAGATGGAGAGTGATACAAGGCGAAATAGAAGGATACAAGTTAGGTTTTTACTTAGAAAAATAGGGGTAAATAAAAAGGTAACCACAAAAAGGAATATCAATTCCATAACTCAAGAAAAAAGCCAAGAAAAACGTAACGACTCAATAAACACAAAGTTAAACATTATGAAAATGAGGATCTCACAAGCTACTAAGAAAAACGTCTCAGCACAAAAAAGCATGTGGAAAAATGAAATGGCCAACAACACACATGAAAAGGCATCAAAATGACAGCACTAAAAACTTACTTATCTATAATTACGCTGAATGTAAATGGACTAAATGCACCAATAAAGAGACAGAGAGTCACGGACTGGATAAAAAAACACGATCCATCTATATGCTGCCTACAAGAGACACACCTTAGACTTAGAGACACAAACAAACTAAAACTCAAAGGATGGAAAAAAATATATCAAGCAAACAATAAGCAAAAAAGAAGAGGAGTAGCAATATTAATTTCTGACAAAATAGACTTTAGACTTAAATCCGCCACAAAGGATAAAGAAGGACACTATATAATGATAAAAGGGACAATTGATCAGGAAGACATAACCATATTAAATATTTACGCACCTAATGACAGGGCTGCAAGATACATAAATCAAATTTTAACAGAATTGAAAAGTGAGATAGACACCTCCACATATATAGTAGGAGACTTCAACACACCACTTTCGGAGAAGGACAGGACATTCAGTAAGAAGCTCAATAGAGACACGGAAGACCTACTTACAACAATCAACCAACTTGACCTCATTGACTTATACAGAACTCTCCACCCAACTGCTACAAAATATACTTTTTTTTCTAGCGCACATGGAACATTCTCTAGAATAGACCACATATTAGGGCATAAAACAAATCTTTGCAGAATCCAAAACATCGAAATATTACAAAGCATCTTCTCAGACCACAAGGCAATGAAGCTAGAAATCAATAACAGAAAAACTAGGGAAAAGAAATCAAATACTTGGAAAATGAACAATACCCTCCTGAAAAAAGACTGGGTTATAGAAGACATCAAGGAGGGAATAAGGAAATTCTTAGAAAGCAACGAGAATGAAAATACTTCCTATCAAAACCTCTGGGACACAGCAAAAGCAGTGCTCAGAGGCCAATTTATATCGATAAATGCACACATACAAAAAGAAGAAAGACCCAAAATCAGAGAACTGTCCCGACAACTTGAGCAAATAGAAAGTGAGCAACAAAAGAATCCATCAGGCACCCGAAGAAAACAAATAATAAAAATTAGAGCTGAACTAAATGAATTAGAGAACAGAAAAACAATTGAAAGAATTAACAAAGCCAAAAGCTGGTTCTTTGAAAAAATTAACAAAATTGATAAACCATTGGCTAGACTGACTAAAGAAAAACAGGAAAGGAAACAAATAACCCGAATAAGAAACGAGAAGGACCACATCACAACGGAACCAAATGAAATCAAAAGAATCATATCAGATTACTACATAAAATTGTACTCTAACAAATTTGAAAACCTAGAAGAAATGGATAAATTCTTGGAACAATACTACTTACCTAAACTAACACATTCAGAAGTAGAACAACTAAATAGACCCATAACAAAAAAAGAGATTGAAACGGTAATCAAAAAACTCCCAACAAAAAAAAGTCCTGGCCCAGACGGCTTCACTGCAGAGTTCTACCAAACCTTCAGAGAAGACTTAACACCATTACTATTGAAGGTATTTCAAAGTATAGAAAAAGACGGAATACTACCCAACTCATTCTATGAAGCCACCATCTCCCTGATACCAAAACCAGGTAAAGACATTACAAAAAAAGAAAATTTTAGACCTATATCCCTCATGAACATAGATGCAAAAATCCTTAATAAAATTCTAGCCAATAGAATCCAACAACACATCAAAAAAATAATTCACCCTGATCAAGTGGGATTTATACCAGGTATGCAAGGCTGGTTTAATATCAGAAAAACCATTAATGTAATCCATCACATAAATAAAACAAAAGACAAAAACCACATGATCTTATCAATTGATGCAGAAAAGGCATTTGACAAAGTCCAACACCCATTTATGATAAAAACTCTCACCAAAATAGGAATTGAAGGAAAATTCCTCAACATAATAAAGGGCATCTATGCAAAGCCAACGGCCAATATCACTCTAAATGGAGAGAACCTGAAAGCATTTCCCTTGAGAACGGGAACCAGACAAGGATGCCCTTTATCACCGCTCTTATTCAACATCGTGCTGGAAGTCCTAGCCAGGGCAATTAGGTTGGACAAAGAAATAAAAGGTATCCGGATTGGCAAGGAAGAAGTAAAGTTATCACTATTTGCAGATGACATGATTATATACACAGAAAACCCTAAGGAATCCTCCAGAAAACTACTGAAACTAATAGAAGAGTTTGGAAGAGTCTCAGGATATAAAATAAACATACAAAAATCACTTGGATTCCTCTACATCAACAAAAAGAACACCGAAGAGGAAATAACCAAATCAATACCATTCACAGTAGCCCCCAAGAAGATAAAATACTTAGGAATAAATCTTACCAAGGATGTAAAAGACCTATACAAAGAAAACTATAAAACTCTGCTACCAGAAATTCAAAAGGACACACTTAAATGGAAAAACATACCCTGCTCATGGATAGGAAGACTTAACATAGTAAAAATGTCTATTCTACCAAAAGCCATTTATACATACAACGCACTTCCAATCCAAATACCAATGTCATACTTTAAGGGAATAGAGAAACAAATCACTAATTTCATATGGAAAGGAAAGAACCCCCGGATAAGCAAAACATTACTGAAAAAGAAGAAGAAAGTGGGAGGCCTCACCCTACCTGATTTCAGAACCTATTATATAGCTACAGTAGTCAAAACAGCCTGGTACTGGTACAACAACAGGCACATAGACCAATGGAACAGAATTGAGAATCCAGATATAAATCCATCCATTTATGAGCAGCTGATATTTGACAAAGGACCAGTGTCAGTCAATTGGGGAAATAATAGTCTTTTTAACAAATGGTGCTGGCATACCTGGATATCCATTTGCAAAAGAATGAAACAGGACCCATACCTCACACCATGCACAAAAACTAACTCCAAGTGGATCAAAGACCTAAACATAAAGACTAAAACGATAAAAATCATGGAAGAAAAAATAGGATCTACCCTAGGAGCCCTAATACAAGGCATAAACAGAATACAAAACATTACCAAAAATGATGAAGAGAAACCAGATAACTGGGAGCTCCTAAAAATCAAACACCTATGCTCATCTAAAGACTTCACCAAAAGAGTAAAAAGACCACCTACAGACTGGGAAAGAATATTCAGCTATGACATCTCAGACCAGCGCCTGATCTCTAAAATCTACATGATTCTGTCAAAACTCAACCACAAAAAGACAAACAACCCAATCAAGAAGTGGGCAAAGGATATGAACACACATTTCACTAAGGAAGATATTCAGGCAGCCAACAGATACATGAGAAAATGCTCTCGATCATTAGTCATTAGAGAAATGCAAATTAAAACTACGATGAGATTCCATCTGACACCAACTAGACTGGCATTAATTCAAAAAACACAAAATAATAAATGTTGGAGAGGCTGCGGAGAGACTGGAACTCTCATACACTGCTGGTGGGATTGTAAAATGGTACAACCACTTTGGAAATCCATCTGGCGTTATCTTAAACAGTTAGAAATAGAACTACCATACAACCCAGAAATCCCACTCCTCGGAATATACCCTAAAAATACAAGACCCTTCACACAAACAGATATATGCACACCCATGTTTATTGCAGCTCTGTTTACAATAGCAAAAAGCTGGAAGCAACCAAGATGTCCATCAACGGACGAATGGGTAAATAAATTGTGGTATATTCACACAATGGAATACTACGCATCGATAAAGAACAGTGACGAATCTCTGAAACATTTCATAACATGGAGGAATCTGGAAGGCATTATGCTGAGCGAAATGAGTAAGTTGCAAAAGGACAAATATTGTATAAGACCACTATTATAAGATCTTGAGAAATAGAAAAAACGGAAAAGAACACATACTTTTGTGGTTACAAAGGGGGGAGGGAGGGAGGGAGGGAGGGAGAGGGCTTTTTATTGATCAATCTGTAGATGGGAACTGCTTTAGGTGAAGGGAAAGACAACACTCAAAACAAGGAAGGTCAGCCTAATTGGACAGGATTAAAAGTAAAGAGGTTTCCGAGATAAAATGAAAGCTTCAAAGGATAGCGAAGCAGGGACTGGGGTCTGGGGAACTTGGTTTGAGAGGACTTCTAAATCAATGGGCAAAACAATTCTATTATGAAAACACTCTGCATCCCACTTTGAATTGTGGCACCTGGGGTCCTAAATGCCAACAAGCAGCCATCTAAAATACATTAATTGGTCTCAACCCACCGGGAGCAAAGGCAAAGGAAGAACACCAAGGTCACACGACAACTAAGAACCCAAGAGACAGAAAGGGCCACTTGAACCAGAGACCTACAATATCCTGAGACCAGAAGAACTAGTTGGTGCCTGGCCACAATCGATGTCTGCCCTGTCAGGGAACACAACAGACAACTCCTGAGGGAGCAGGAGACCAATGGGATGCAGACCCCAAATTCTCATTAAAAGACCACACCTAATGGTATGATTGCGACTAGAGGAATCCCAGAGACAATGCTCCCCAGAACTTCTGATGGCACAGGACAGGAACCATCCCCGAAGACAAATCATCAGGCATGAAAAGGACTGGTCAGTGGGGGGGAGAGAGATACTGATGAAGAGTGAGCTAATTAAATCAGGTGGACACGGGAGAGTGTGTTGGCAACTCTTGACTGGAGGGGGATGGGAAGATAGAGAGAGAGGGAAGAAGGTAAAATTGGCACGAAACGAGAGACTGTAAGGGCTGACTCAATAGGGGGAGAGCAAGTGGGAGAAGGGAGTAAGATGTATGTAAACCTACATGTGACAGACTGATTGGAATGGTAAATGTTCACTTGAAGCTTAATAAAAAAAAAAAAAAAAAGCTCATAGGAACGGAAATACTAGGCAGAAGGATTTGATTTCTTCTCACCTGTACCTCCAAGCAATTACTCAATTTTATTAATCTTATTAAATTCAGGCAACTCTTGGATCATCTTCCGAAGGATATTAATTTTTATTTTTATTGTGTTTTAGGTGAAAGTTGATGACTCAAGTTAGTTTCTCTTACAAAAATTTATACACACATTGTTATGTGGCCCTGTTGCTGTCCCTATAATGTGACAACACACTCCCCCTTTCCACCCTGGATATCCCATGTCCACTCAACCAGCTCCTATCCCTTTCTGCCTTCTCGTCTCAACTCCGGACAAGAACTGCCCATTTAGTCTCCTATATCTACGTGAACTAAGAAGCACAACTTCACAAGTATCATGTTATGCCTCATAGTCCAGTCTGATCTTTCTCTGAAGATGACAGAGAATCCAGGGGCCATGACTTCTGGGGTTCCTCTAGTCTCAGTCAGACCATTAAGTGTAGTCATAGTCTTTTTATGTGAATTTGATTTCTGCACCCCACTTTTCTCCTGCTCTATCATGGACTCTGTTGTGTTCCCTGTCCTGGCAGTCATTGGTGGTAGCAGGGCACCATCTAGTTCTGGTCTCAGGCTGATGTGGAGTCTCTGGTTTATGTGGCCCTTTTTATCCCTTAGGCTAATATTTTCCTTGAGTCTTTTATGTTCTTCATTCTTCTTTGCTCCAGGTGGGTTGGGATAAATGGATGCATCTTAGATGGCTGCTTTCTAACTTTTAAGACCCCAGACGCCACTCACCAAAGTGGGATGCAGAACATTTTCTTAATAAACTATGTTATGCCAGTTGACCTTGATGTCTCCCAAAACCATGGTCCCCAGACCCCTGTCCCTCAAAGTGTTTGGTTGTGTTCAGGAAACCTCTTAATTTTTGGTTTAGTCCAGTTGTGCTGACTTGTGTGTTGTCCTTCCCTTCACCTAAGATAATTCTTGTCTACTATCTAGTTTGGCCTATTTTTTTTTTTAACTTTTATTGAGCTTCAAGTGAACGTTTACAAATCAAGTCAGACTGTCACATATAAGTTTATATACACCTTACTCCGTACTCCCACTTGCTCTGCCCCTAATGAGTCAGCCCTTCCAGTCTCTCCTTTCGTGACAATTTTGCCTGCTTCCAACTCTGTCTATCCTCCCTTCCCCCCTCCAGACAGGAGATGCCAACACAGTCTCAAGTGTCCACCTGATACAAATAGCTCACTCTTCATCAGCATCTCTCTCCTACCCACTGTCCAGTCCCTTCCATGTCTGATGAGTTGTCTTCGGGAATGGTTCTTGGCCTGGGCCAACAGAAGGTTTGGGGACCATGACCGCCAGGATTCCTCTAGTCTCAGTCAGACCATTAAGTATGGTCTTTTTGTGAGAATTTGGGGTCTGCATCCTAGTTTGGCCTATTTTTTCGTTAGGGAATCCTCTTCCTCCCTCCCCACCCTTATAACCATCGAAGAATGTTCTCTTCTGTGTTTAAACCTTTTCTTGTGTTCTTATCATAGTGGTCTCATACAATATTTGTCCTTTTGCAACTAATTTCACTCAAAAGAATGCCTTCTGGATTCATTCATGTTATGAGATGTTTCACTGATTCATCCCTGTTATCGTTACTTAAGATTCTATTGTGTGAATATACCGTAATTTGTTTATCCATTCATCCATTGATAGGCACCTAGGTTATTTCCATCTTTTTGCTATTGGGGACAGTGCTGCAATGAACACGGGTGCAAATATATCTATTCATGCGATAGCTCTTATTTCTCTAGGATATATTTCAAGGTGTGCCATTGCTAGATTGTATGGTGCTTTTATTCGTAGCTTTTTGAGAAAGTGACAAATCGATTTCCAGGTAGTTATATCATTTTACATTCCCAACAGCAGTGTATAAGTGTTCTAGTCTCTCCACAGCCTCTCCAACATTTATTATTTTGTGTTTTTTGGATTAATGCTAGCCTTGTTGGGATGAGATGATATCTCATTGTAACTTTGATTTGCATTTCTCTATTATTATTTTTTTTTTAATGGCTAATGATTGTGAGCATTTCCTCATGTATCTGTTAGCTACCTGAAATGTCTTCTTCGGTGAAGTGCCTGTTCATATCCTTTGCTTATTTTTTAATTGAGTTATTTGTCTTTTTGTTGTTGAAGTTTTGCAGTATTTTGTAGATTTTAGAGATTAAATCTTGATTAGATATGTCATAGCCAAAATTTTTTTCCTAGTATGTAGTTTGTCTTTTTACTCTTTTGGTGAAGTCTTTGATGAACATAAGTGTTTCATTTTTAGGAGCTCTCAGTTATCCAGTTTCTCTTCTGGTGTTTGTGCATTTTTAGTTATGTTTTGTATTCTGTTTTTACTGTGTATTAGGGCTCCTAGCATTGTCCCTATTTTTTCTTCCACAATCTTTATCATTTTAGATTTTATATTTAGGTCTTTGATCCATTTTGAGTTAGTTTTTGTGCATGGTGTGAGGTATGGGTCCTGTTCTGTTTTTTCACAGATGGATGTCCAGTTATGCCAGCACCATTTGTTGAAGAGACTGCCTTTTCCCCATTTAACTGACTTCAGGCCTTTGTCAAATATCAGCTGCTGATAGGTGGATGGATTTATATCTGGATTCTCAATCTGTTCCATTGGTCTATGTATCAGTTATTGTACCACTAACAGGCTGTTTTGGCTACTGTAGTGGTATAATAGGTTGTAAAATCAGGTGGTGTGAAGCCTCCTGCTTTGCTCTACTTTTTTCATTAATGCTTTACTTATCCGGAGCCTCTTCCATTTCCATATGAAGTTGGTGATTTGTTTCCCCATCTCATTAAAAAATGCCATTGGAATTTGGATTGGGATTGCATTGTATCTGTAGATCACTTTGGGAAGAATTTACATTTTCACAATGTTGATCTTCCTATCCATGAGCAAAGGATGTTTTCCTGCTTATGGTGGTCCCTTTTGGTTTCTTGCAATAGTGTCTTGTAATCTTCTTTGTACAAGTCTTTAACATCTCTGTTAGATTTATTCCTAAGTATTTTATCTTCGTGGGGGCTATTGTAAATGGTAAATGGTATTGGGGGCTTTGGGAAATGGTATTGATTTGGTGATCTTTTGAAAGAACCAGCTTTTAGTCTTGTTAACCCTCTCAGTTGTTTTTTTTTATTCTCTATTTTGTTTAATTCTGCTCTACTTTTTATTATTTCCTTTCTTCTGGTGCCCAAGGGCTTCTTTTGCTGCTCTCTTCCTGTTTGTTCGAGTTGTGGGGTTAATGTTTTGATTTTGGCTCTTTCTTTTTTTTCGATATTTGCATTTATTGCTGTAAATTGACCTCTGAGCTTTGCTTTTGCTGTGTACCAAAGGTTCTGGTAGGATGTATTTTTATTCTTATTTGATTCTGTGAATTTCTTTATTCCATCCTTAATATCTTCTCTAACACAGTAGTTTTTCAGCAAGGTGTTGTTGAGTTTCCATGTATTTGATTTTTTTTCCTTTTTTGTTATTGATTTCCGCTTTTATAGCTTTATGGTTAGAAAAGAGGCTTTGTAATATTTTGATGTTTCGTATTCTGTTTAGGCTTGCTTTGTGGCCTAATATGTGGTCTATTCTGGATAATGTTCCACATGTGTTGGCTGCTGTTAGGTGGAGTGTTCTGTATATGTCTATGAGATCAAGTTGGTAAATTTTGGCATTTATATCTCCCATGTCTTTATTGAGCTTCTTTTTGGATGTTCTGTCCTTCACCAAAAGTCATGTGTTGAAGTCTCCTATTACTGTGGAGCTGTTTCTCTTTTGAATGCTGTTAGAGTTTCTCTTATATATTTTGGGACCCTTTCATTGGGTGCATAAATATTTATTATGGTTATATCCTTCTGGTGTGTTGACCCTTCAGTTATTGTAAAGTGTCCTTCCTTATCCTTTGTGGTGGATTTTACTTTAAAGTCTATTTTGCCAGAGATTAATATTGACACTCCTGGTCTTTTTGATTGTTGTTTCCTTGATATATATTTTTTTCCATCCTTCGTGTTTTAGTTTGTGTCTTGTCTCTTGTAGGCAGCATATAGACAGATCCTATTTTTTATCCATTCTGCCACTCTCGTCTCTTTATTGGTGTATTTAGTCCATTTACATTCAGCATAATTATTGATAGGTATTTTTTTTTTTTATGAGTTTAGTGCTGTTGTTTTGTTATTTTTTTTGCATGTTTGTTGCTGACAGTTTCTTTGTTCTACTTAATTTTCTGTGGTGAGTCATTTTTCTTTATATTTTTTTCATTGTTGTTGATTTTGTATTTGCTGAGTCTAATTTTTTCTTGTTTTTGGTTTTGATATATAGGATTGTTTCCTTTTTTTCTAAGTTTATAACAATTTTTTATTTCTTGATATCACCTTCTTTTCCATATGAAAGTTCTATGAGTACATTATTTAGTCCTTCTTTTGCATTTTAATGCCATCTTTTACATATTGACATCTCTGTTTTCCTAGTCTCAGCATTTTAGCTTTGATTTATTTTTGTGACTTCCCTATCTGGGTTGATACTTTGTTGTTCTGTCTTGTGTTCTAGTCTTCGGTTGTTATCTAATATTATTGATTTTCTAACTGGAGGATTCCCTTTAGTATTTCCTGTAGTTTTGGTTTGGTTTCTATGAATTCTCTAAACTGTTTATCTGGAAATGCCCTAATTTCACCATCATATTTACAGACAGTTTTGCTGGATATATAATTCCTGGCTGGTGTTTTTTTTTTCCTTCATGGCATTTTATGTGTTATCTCATTGCCTTCTTGCCTTCATGGTTTCTGCTGAGTAGTTAGAGCTTAGTCTTATTGACTCTCCTTTGTAGATAACTTTTCATTTATCCCTACCTGCTCTTAAGATTCTGTCTTTATCTTTGGTTTTAGCAAGTTTGATTATAATATGTCTTGGTGACTTTCATCTGGGATTTCTCCTGTGTGGGGTTAGATGAGCTTCTTGGATAGATATCTTCTCATCTTTCATGATATCAGCAATGTTTCCTGCCAACAATTCTTCAACTATTCTTTCTGTATTTTCTGTTATCTTCCCCTTGTTCTGGTACTCCAATCACAGGTTATTTCCCACATACTTCTTAGGGTTTCTTCCTTTTTTTTCAAATTATTTTATCTGATTTTTCCTCAAATATGTCAGTGTCAAGTGCTTTATCTTCAGCCTCACTAGTTTTGACTTCAGTTGCCTCAATTCTGCTCCCATGACTTTCTATTGAGTTGTTTAATACTGAAAATTTATTTTTAATCTGAATTTCTATTTGCTGTCTCTCTATGGATTCTTGCAGCCTATTAAATCTGTCATTATGTTCTTGTATAACCTTCTTAAGTTCCTCTGTTGCTTCATCTGTGTTTCTTGTCTTGTTACATTTTGCCTGATCTCCTTCTTGATTTCTTGAAGAGCTCTGTATATTAATCTTTTGAATTCTACCTCCATTAATTCAAAGAATTTCTATTCCTCAGGGAGGTTTCTTTTTTTTTTTTTTTATTGTGCTTTAAGTGAAAGTTTACAATTCAAGTCAGTTTCTTGTACAATAACTTACACACACTATCATATGACCCTAGTTACTCTCCTTATAATGTGATAGCACACTTCTCCTCTCCATCCTGTATTTCCCTTGTCTCCCTCTGGCTTCTTATTTCACCTCCGGATAGGAGCTGCCCACTTAGTCTCAGCGTGTCTACTTGAGCTAAGAAGCACACTCCTCACTAGTATCATTTTATGTGTTATAGTCCAGTTTAATCTTTGCCTGAAGAGGTAGCTTCAGGAATGGTTTTAGTTTGGGCTAACAGAGAATCTGGGGGCCATATCTTCTGGGGTCCTTCTAGTATCAGTCAGACCATTAAGTCTGGATTTTCCACTAGAATTCGAATTCTGCACCCCACTTTCTCTGCTCTATCAGGGGTTTCTGTTGTGTTCCCCACCAAGGCAGTCACTAGTGGTAACCAGGTACCATCTAGTTCTTCTGATCTCTGCTGTGTGGTTTTTTCTGTCTCTTGGGCTCATATTTTCCTTGAGTCTTTAGTGTTTTTCATTCTCCTTTGCTCCAGGTAGATTTGGACCAATTGATGCATCTTAGATGGCCGCTTGCTAGCTTTTAAGACCCCAGATGCCACTCACCAAAGTGGGATGGAAAATATTTTCTTAGTAATCTTTTTTATACCAATTGAACTAGATGTCTTCTGAAACTATGGCCCCCAGATCTCTACCCCTGCTACTCTGTCCCTCAAAGTGTTAGGTTCTATTCAGGAAACTTCTTAGTTTTTGGTTTAGTCCAGTTTTGCTGACTTCCCCTGTATTGTGTGTTGTCCTTCCTGTCACCTGAGATAATTTTTATGAATAGCCTTCTCCTGGGAGGTTCCATGGCTCTTTGTTTTGGCCACTAGTTGAAACCATCATGACCTATCTCTTTATGTGATTTAAGATTGACTTTTCTCGCCAAGCCATCAATAAGTTATTATGTTTATTTATTTTATGTTTGCTTACTGTGCCCTAGCATCTTGTTTTGATAGGCCCAGATAGGCTGGTTGTGTGAGCTAGTTTGATTACGGAGTCTTTGAAGCTCTCACATCCTGTCACCAGGTGGTTAGAACTGTTACTAGGTATGTAAGCCCAGTAGTCTGTTTACTTTTCTTGTGAGGATTCAGCTCAGGTGTCCAAGTCATCTGTCACCCGGTGTGTGTTGCAGGCTCTCACCTACAGTCCTAGATGAGCAGGGGTGATTGGATTAGGTACAGGTATCTAGTTGTAGTTGGGGGTCATGTGCTGTGCAATGCAGGGGGCTGACAGCTGCCCCGGAGTGTCTGGGTGGAAGGCATATCCCTGATCCCTAGCATGCGTAGGTGGGTGGGTTTTGCAGCTGACTTTGGGCACCCAATGCTGTTGGATGTAAGGACTTTGAGGTATCACTTATGGTTGGACCCCTGTCGCAGGTGGCTAAGTAGAGTGGTTGGACCCACCAGTCCTCATGTCCCTGATGTGGGCAGGGTGGTGTCAAATATCACTAATCTGTCACTACCCCTTAACAGCTGTTGCAGTTGAAAATACGCTTCAGGTATATATCATGTTGTACTGTGCTAATGAGGGCCTACACTGCTGAAATGGGCCCACATGGGCCTAGGCAGGTGTGAAAGGCATTCAAAGTCTGTGGACCTCTTATGCTTATGCCTAGGCAAAGGGGTTGTGCCTGCCTGAGTTCCTGGCTTAGGGGAGCTGGCAGATTTTTTGTTTCTTTATTAATTTGTTCCCTCTCCAAAGCTGAAAAGGGATTGGGGCCCTTGACAGGTCCTACCTCTGGGCCAAGCGGCAGAGTGATTGCTGAAGCTGGACTGGACTGGAGCAGAGTGGGGATGGGTCAGGTAAATGGGAAAGAGCTACTTTCCAAAGAGGGAAGGTTTTTTTTTTTTTTGGTCCCCATGGTAGATTAGATGCCTGTACTTATCTTTGCTGATTGAGTGCTGCTTCTCTCTGGTTCCAGAGGTTTGAATCAACTCCCCGCCAGTTGGTTTCTCCCAATGTGGAAAACATATCCTGAGTGCTACTGCTTGCCTCAGCCTGTGTGCACCAGCCGATCCAGGGTGCTGCAGGGTGTTGGGCAGGTCATGTCTGACAAATCCTCACTGCTTCTGAACTGTCTGTCCCTCACCCTGCCTCTCAATCTGATTCCTCAACTTTGTCTTTGATGTTCAGGGCTCATAGATTGTCATATATAATCAGTTCACTTGTTTTTTCAGGTCTTTGTTGTAAGAGGGACCACGGGAAGCATCTGACTACTCCACCATCTTGGCCCTGCCCAAAAAAAATTAAAAAAAAAAAAATCTTGATTCTTCACAGATTTAGAAGCTCTTTCAGGAATATATACTGTCTAATTTCCTGTTGTGCTTCTTTAAAGCATTGGACCAACAGCAGAGGGATGCTGGCTCATAAACTTTTAAAGAATCTCCTCACATTTTCAGATCATGGTTCTATAATCTTCAGGGTTTTTTCATAATTCCTTATCACTTGAGTCTTCAAACTAGGCTTGCATATACCACCCTCAGGCTCTGCTTTAAATCAAATCAAATGCTACTTTTTTACTCTCCTTATTGATTGATTCTCCCTGAAGCTGTGGAAGTAAAAAGTTCCTTTTGTCATTGCTTCCTAAGTATTATCTCTAGTGTCTCTAAAAGGGAAACAGAAGAGTTTAAAGAAAATCATGTCTATTTGCATTCAGTATCCCTTGATCGTAAAATGTCCAGTGTGGGATAACATACTATGACTTTTGGTTTCCCCTTATTCAGTACTACTTTATCTCATAGTTTAAAAAAAAATGTCCTGTTTCTACTAATTCACGTACCTTCATTAGACATTCATTTAAAGAAAATAGAATACTCCTACTTTTTCTTAAGATAGAGAAAGTCATATGCGAACCCTGTTCCCCTCACCAAAAAAAAAAAACCAGCAAAAACTGTTGCCTGCAATATCAAAACTTTTCTTGAACCCATCACAATACTCAGGTCATGAAGAAAACATGAATTCTAGAGTGGCAAGATCCTTCAAGGAGAGACAAGACATGGAAGCTCTTTCATTTTTGATAGAGCATATGAGAAAGTATTGACCACAACAAAAACACTTACTAATAATTAAGCTAATTTTAAAATAAATTTTTAAGAACTGAGTGTGGGCTAATGTGATGATTAATTTTATTTGTCAACTGCTAGGCTATAGTTCCTAGTGGTTTGCCCAAACATTAGACTAGTTGCTGTTCTTCAGTATAATGTAATGTAATCGTTTTCCATAATGCAATCTAATAATATATTTAATCAATTGATCAGTTGAAAAGAGAGTTTCCTTAGAGCATGTTCTGCCTCCAGATTATGAATAGATATTTTGGCAGCTCTCTCTCTCAGCTCTGCACTCTGTCCTTCACCTGACCTATGGATCTTGAGATTCAAACCTTCAGAAGTCTCTGGCCTGTCACCTGGCTTATGGATTTTAGACTTGACAGCCCCCACAATACTGTGATCCAGCAGGAATCTCTAACCTGTTGCCCGACCCATAGATTTTAGTCTTTCCAGTTCTCACTGTTGCATGAGCTAATTCCCTGAAGTAAACCTCTAAATCTCTCTCTCTCTTTATATATATATATATGTTTATGTATGTATATAAATACACATATTTCTGTTTTTCTTGGGAGTCTTACAACAACAACAAAAAAAGCAAAAGCAAATCAATTGATACCAAGCCAAATTCGACTCATGGCAACACTGTGTGTGTCAGAATACAATTTCCAATGACTGTGACCTTTGGAAAGTAGGTCACCAGACCTATCTTTCGAGGTACCCCTCGGCAGATTGAACCACCAACCCTTTGGTTAGTAGCTGAACACTTAACCATTTGTGCACCCAGGGTCCCCTCTAAGACAGCTAACATTTGGGTAACTAGTAGTCCCAGACACAAGAGGAATTTGCACTCAACTTCAAACTTTTTTCCATGGATCTTCATCAGATACTTTAAGAAAGTTAAAAAATAGGAAGAGAAAAAGAATCCCATCTTTATCAAGGGGAAGAGTAAGAAAACCTCCTGCCTTCAGGGCTCATACGAAGATCCATCACTTCTTGGGAAAAGGATAGAAGTAAAAGCCATATACCAGTGTCAGAAAGACATGAAATATTCTTGAGTGCAGGATTCTGCAACAAAATAAAGGAGACATCTGCTACCACTGGGGAGGGGAAAAAACATTTCTCCCTCCCTAAAGATACAAGGCAAAATTTGACCTCCATAGGGGAATTGAGAGTTTCAGGAACACTGAGAGAACACAAACTCTGAGGTCCAGGCTCAAAGGCCCAATCTAATACTGAGGCTAGAGGACTGAGATCATCCTGCCCAGGAGACTAATACTGAGCTTAATAATGAGGAAAAAGCTGCAGTAGTCTACTGCTAAGGGAGAGACAAATACATAAAGGAACTTCATATCTATGGTGCAGATATCATAGACTAAAAGTTAAGAGTAGATCAGGAACACAGAAAAAATTTTACAGCACAGACATCAAAATAAGCACAAATTAACAGCAACCAAGTTGTGAGGGTATTTGAAGCATGTTCACAGAAAATAATGGTAACAACAAATCTCAAATCCAGCTCAATGTCTCATAAAATTGACTCAAACAGCCCAAACAGCTCAAACAGAGAATAGCATAAATATTATTAACCCAAGTGTCTATTGGTCCTATACAATAATGACCATCATTCAAACAAAAATTACAAGACACACACAAACAAGATATAAAAAAAATTTGTGAAGAGGTAAAGAAATCAGTTGAATGAGACACATAGATAGCCTAGATACTGGAAGAATCAGACAGGGACTTTAA
This sequence comes from Loxodonta africana, assembly GCF_030014295.1. NCBI lineage: Eukaryota > Metazoa > Chordata > Mammalia > Proboscidea > Elephantidae > Loxodonta > Loxodonta africana. The sequence continues at coordinate 166,504,354 of NC_087342.1, forward strand.
AGTATTTATGATTAGTATAATAAAGGGTCCAGTGGAAAAGGGGGACAACATGCCTGGTAGATGGGAAATTTCAGCAGGGACATAAAGACTATAAATAGGAGTCAAATGAAAATTCTAGAAAAATAAAAAAAATCTGTCAACAATGCTCTTAGCAGACTGGACACAGCAGGAAAAAGTGAACTTGAAGCTAGGCCAAAGCAACTGCCCAAACTAAAAACACAGTGAGACAAAAGAGTTGAAGGAAAACAAAATAGAGTATTAAAAAGCTGTGAGACCCTGGTCCAGCATGTAAAGAACTTGGAAGTTATCACTCCTGTTCTCACAACAAGAAAAAGTTGTAAAGCTAAAAATCAACAACTCTTCTTAGATCCATCAGAGAATGTAGGTCATAGGGAAAATGGCTCCACTGGAAACCAGAGAGACAGACAAGCTTAGACAGAGAATTACCACTTATCAGGAGCAGAAACTACTGTCACTGAACCCAGCTTCAGATAGAGCTATTGACTAATGCCTAGAGAGGGAAGGTAAACAAGCTTGAGATATAACATTTCCTGGAGGGTCAACCTTGAGGGTAGTGGAGGCCCTCACACTGTTCTGAGTTTTACCCCCAGGAGCTTTACCGGATTCTCCCTGTGAAGCTGGAGAAAAGTTCCTTCTGGCTTCTGGAAGGGGAAGGGTAAAATAACTGTTTTGAAGTAGTACTCTGTTCACCTTAACAATGATCTGCCCTCATGGGAAAATACTTTACCAGAGCCTAACCAATGTATGGAGCCCTGGTGGCACAGTGCTGAAGAGCTCGGCTGCCAACTGCAGTTCGAATCCATCAGCCACTCTTTGGAAACTGTGGGGCAGTTCTACTCTGTCCTATAGGGTCTCTATGAGTCAGAGTTCACTTGAAGGCAATGGGTTTTAACGAGTGTAGATTTTTTCAGAGCCTAACTGATGTGGGGAGCCCTGGTGTCACAGTGATTAAGATGACTGCTAATAACCAAAAGGTTAGCAGTTCAAATCCACCAGCTGCTCCACAGGAGAAAGATGTGACAGTCTGCTTCCATAAAGATTATAGATTTGGAAACTCTATGGGGCAGTTCTACTCCATCCTACAGGGTTACTATGATTTGGAATCGACTTGACACCAACTGGTTTAGTTTTTGGTTTGATAATTGTAGTGAAGAAAGGAAAATATCTATATCCAGGCCACCCAGTCTTAGACATGAGAGAAGGAAATTATCTGACTCCAGTGGTTTTCTAGCTTTTGACATGGAGAAAGAGAAATACTCAACTACAACTCCCTTTAGCTTTGTATGTGGGAAGAGAAATAACTAAATAGGCTCTTTTTTCACGTCAACTCTTATATTTTCTTTTTCAAAAATAATTTTCATTATTTTTAGAACGAGTGTTCCTTCTTTTATTTGACAATTCCAAAATACCCTGCCTTTTTTTTTTAGTGATTTTATTTTATTTTTAAATTTGTTTTGGGTATATCCCTTTCATTAGATTTTCTAAAGATTTCTAAAAATTTGCAAGTTGATTCATTTTCATTGTTTCTTTTCTGTTTTCTCTTTCTATTCGCCCTGTCACTTTCTGGTAATTTTAAAGTAGACTCTGTCTAGACAGCCTAGTTTCTAAAAGCAGAACCAAGTCTTAATTGGTAGCTTTGGGATACCATCCTATTTTTTGACTAGACACATTGCAGTCACTGAGCCTATAGTGTATTTTTGCCTAGGTCTTTCCTGCAGGCCTGTGTTTGTACCTATTTCATGTTCCCTTTCTGCCCTGAGTTCAGATCATGGATAAACGCCTCCAACCAATTACCTGGATTTGGTCAGCAAGACTGACAAATGCCTTCCACATGAATAACCACTTTTAGTTCTCATTTCCCCATCAGATGACTATTCTTAGCTGCCCTGCCACTTCCAATTTTTTTGTTTCTTTCATGTTCCTTTGCCAATTTATTTATTTTTCTGTACTTTACATACATTTCTCTTTTTTCCCTGAATTTATTATACAAAACTATAATTACAGATATCTAACAATCCATGGATATGAATTATAGTACAATTTATTATTAGAGAATTTTAATATGGTTCCTTGTATCACTTTTTTCCAACAAAAAAATCCTTCTGGAATGGCATATCACATGATTTCCATTTTTTTTCAATTTACTTTTCAATATTCCCTTCAAAATATCTTATCGTTTCTAAGAGCTCCGGGAAATCTCTTTAGATAAGAATCTTTAGTGGAGTATTACTATCTCTCTGTCTCTGTTGCTAAACCAGTCTTGTTTTGTATACCACCTCTTCACTTTCTCTACCACATAGCCAGGAGTCCTGGTCGCATAGTGGTTAAGCACTTGGCTGCTAACTGAAAAGTCGGCAGTTCGAACTCACCAGCTGCTTTGCAGAAGAACGTGGCAGTCTATTTCCTTGGAAAGCCTAGTTCTGTTCTGTCCTATAGACACCCTATGAATTGGACTTGGCTCGACAGCAATGTGTATCACATAGCAAAAGAACCCTAGTGGCACAATGGTTAAGCTTAGCCACTAACTGAAACAGCGGTTTGAACCCACCAGCAGCTCTGTGGGAGAAAAGACCTGGTGATCTGTCCATAAGCTCATTATGAGTTGAATCAACTCAGTGGCACACAACAACATCACATCATCTAACTCTCCTTTCTATATCCCTGTCCTGGGTCTCCTCTCCACCCATACAGACATCATTGGCTCATATGACGCTGCTATAAACCCTAAAAGTTTCCTGGGTCTACATGAAATGAGCTCACATACTTTCTGCCACAAAGAGCCGACTTAACAATAGGATAAGTTTGTAAAAGAGACAGTTTTTCCAGCAAACCACTACTTTTTTCTCTTAGCATACCAGAAGACAACATTCCCTAGCTCCATTGTTATAATTACTATCACTTTTTTAGGGGTAGCAGTATTTTATTAAATGCCTTACTTTATGGGTCCCTGATTCATTTAAGAAGGTTTCGTTTGATGGATCAAAGAACATAAAAGAGAAATAAAAGTCTAATAATTGATTTCAGTTCCCTAGATTTCAGTCAGAAAATCACTAGACAACTAATAATTCTAAATCTGAGCCTCATTTTGACACTAATTATCTTTCTGGTCCTCAGATTTAAGATGCAATATAAAAGACATTAGTATCAAACTCTCTGACTGGTTGCTATTCTCTACTCTTACACTGCAAGACTTTTTAGACATTCCATTTGATGGTATGATGGTATTCTCAAATATATTCTTTTAAAATTATTACACATATGATAGTAAATGTACTATAAAATATAACGGAAATGAATTGTGAAGTTTCTGAAAGATACTTTTATTCGCTAAATAAAAATACAAGTCAATTTTAATAAATATTAATTTAAAAGTTAGCCTCAGAGGCCAAATCTTAGTTGCAAAATATCTCCAAACATGCTTTTGTTCTTATCTCTTTATATATCTCTCTTAAATATATACAAATTTATAGTTATATTAATGTCTTCTTAGTGTATTATTCTAAACACTGTCTTTGCTTACCTGAATTATTCCACTGTAAAAGAGAATTAGTTAGAAAAGTCACTTTGCCTGAAGAAATACAATTTGTAGGGCAGTGGGAGTTCAAGATTGACACTACTAAAAGAGCAGGCAAGCAAAACATGAAAGAATACTTCTTGTCAAATGTTCTTGAAAATAAACTCTATAAGATACATGGGAATGTAGTTAAACAAAGAGGCGCTAAGGGTAATTTAGCAGATCCTTTGAAGGGATGAGAAGTAGGCCCCATACTTGCTTTGTCGATTGTGTGGAAGAACATTTAACTTGACCCCCTGCTGCAAATGAAACTATTTAATTACATTTGAGAAAAAGAGAAAAAGTTCTTCCTTTCAAGTTTCAGATTTACCATTTTGTTTAGAAGACTAAAATTGAAGACAATAGCAGAATATAGAATAGGCAAAAATTATTTTTAAAATGTAAATTACATTTAATTAAATGATTTTAAAAAGTCAATAAATAGTACAGCATGATGAACATAATTAATGTCATTAAACTGTACGTGTGAAGATTGTTGAAATGGCAAATGTTTTGCTACCTATACATCAACCACAATAAAACAAATCCTACGAACTAGGAAAAAGGGAAACAATCTATGGAAAATATTTTAACCGAAAATGATAAAATATGGCCAATTCTAATTCATACACAACAGCAGTTAATTTCTGAAAGTGTAGTAAGCTTTTTAAAACATGTTTTATATGTTCCAATCTTATGATATCACCCATTTGACTACAAGTTAGAATCCATATTTCTTATCTTGACCTTTATGATTCCCACCCATACAAATTGTGGGAGTAAATACATCTTACATTCACCATTATACCTCAGGCCCCTGTGCTATAACTATTTCACTGTAGTCACGAACCCATATAGAGCTTGTATATTACCACCTATACATCTTGGCTTCAACTTTCAACTTTCCAGGAATATCCGTGGACTTAAGGCTTTAAGCATACTTGGCATTCAGTATACTTTTTGCTCACTTAATGAATTTCATTCATTCCTGAAAACTTTCCTGCTAACTGAATAGCTTTTTAAATGGAAAGTCACCCCCAAGACTACCACACTGGTCCAAGCTACTCCATTTTTTTTTCACATGAAATATTACGATAGCTTTCCAGACCATCCCTCTGTTTTTCCCTTTGTCTCCTACAGCTTCATACCAGCATAGCAGCTAGGGGGACACTATTAAATCAGAAGTGAGATTGTGTGAACTCCTCCTTAAAATCTTTCAATGAGTTTTCATCTCATTTGGTGTAAAAGAAGAATTGTTACTGATAATGTTTCTAGCTCTGTCTGATCTGGTTCCTCATGATTTCTCTGAAATGATCTCTTATTGCTCATCTCTGGCTATCCTTTGCTTCAGCAATACTGGACTGCTTACGACTCCTTGTAAATCCCAGACATAGTCCAGCCTTAGAGCTTTTCCTCTTGGTATACCATCTATCTAGAATTCTCTTCTTTTAGATATCCACATGAACATTTTTCTCACTTTCTTTACATCTTTATTCAAAATTCACATTTTCAGTGAAGCTTTCTTGACTAAAATCTCCGCCATCCTTTTCCATACTCTCCTTCTTTGCTTCATTTTTTAATCACTTATCATATTTTAATTATTTATCATTTTCTTTGTCTCCCCACAAGAATGTAAGTTGCATAACTTTAGGTATATGTGGTGATTTGTTTCCTACTGTATCACCAGTTCCTAAAACACCTGGTACATGATAGCCTCTCAGCAGTTGTTGAATGAATAAACAAGTATTGACTCAAGAAGCCGAGTACAGTACGAAAGGCTTTCATAAAAAAAGACCATAGAGAGCTAAAAAAGTTTAGAGTTTAGATTAACATCAGAGAGAACATTATAGAGACAAAGAGGAAATAAGACTGTTTCCTACTCTGTCCAGCTATATCTTTGTATTGTGTATCGGGAGAAGCAGGCTCAGGGAGATTATAGCCAGGTGTTTCTAATTTGAAGCATCTGGATATTTTAGAGTCACATAGGCAGGACTGGGCAGGTGTTAGATGTAGGCAAACTCGGAGCCTTCTTATGGCATGCGGCAGCACATGTTCTGCTATCATTCACACTCTTTTATATTGTTTTATACTCATTCTTGCACAAATATGCACCTCATTCTTAAACATAACCTGAGGTAATACATCTTGAATTCCATATCTTGGAGTTTTGGAAATTCCTCACATTCAGGACCTAGTGGGTCTGATTAAGGAGTCCTTGGATGGTAAAAATGGTCAAGTTTTCAGCTACTAACCAAAGGCTGACAGTTTGAATCCACCAGAGGCACCTTGGAAAGACTACAGGTACTAGGGGTTAGGATTTCAACTTATCTTTTTTTTGTAGGACACGTGTCAATCCATTACATACAGTTATTTTATAATTGAAAAATCAGCCAGTTTTATCAAATAAACAGAATAAAGTAGAAATTTCTTTAGCTAATCTTAACATATCTAGAGAAATCATTTGATAAAACTCAATATCCTTTCATGAGAAAACTCTTATCAAATCAAGCATAGGAGGCATCCTTAATCAGATAATACATACGTACATAAACTCTATACTAAACAGGAAACTGAGTAATTAAATATGGAAGCAGATGTAAGAGTTTGCTACGGAGAAAGTAGGAAAAAGTGGAAGCCCATTTCATGTACAGGAGGCACCATATATGATGATTGTTATTAGTAATATATCAATGAATATACTTATGAATTATTAGTAACATATCAATGGATCTACCTATGATATCAGTCATACTTATGGCACAACTCCAAATGAGAAGAAACAGCTACAAACATCCATTAAGGATCAGAACCTGGAATGTATGAAGTATGAATCTAGGAAAATTGGAAATCGTCAAAACCAAAAAGGAATACATACAATCGATATCCTAGGCATTGGTGAGCTGAAATGGATTGGGATTATTCATTTTGAATTGGGCTATCTTATGGTCTACTATGCTGGAAATGACAACTTGAAGAGGAATGGTGTTGCATTCATTGTCAAAAAGAACATTTCAAGATCTATCCTGAAGTACAACACCATCAGTGATAGGATAATATCCATATGCCTATAAGGAAGACCAGGTAATATGACTGTCGTTCAAATTTATACACCAACTACTAAGGCCAAAGATGAAGAAACTAAAGATTTTTACCAGCTTCTACAGTCTGAAATTCATCAAATATGCAATCAGGATGTACAGATAATTACTGGCGATTGGAACTGGAAAGTTGGAAACCAAAGTTGCAAGATTGAATTTTGCAAGACCAATGACTTCTTCATTGAACATACCTTTTTTCACCAACATAAACAGTGACTGTACACATGAGCCTCACCAGATGAAATACACAGGAATCAAATCAACTATACCTGTAAAGACAGATGATAGAAAGGCTCAATGTCATCAGTCAGACAAGACCAGGGGCAGACTGCAGATCAGACCATCATTTACTCATATACAAGTTCAAGTTGAAACTGAAGAAACTTGGAACAAGTCCACGAGAGCCAAATTACGACCTTGAGTGTATCCCATCTGAATTTAGAGACCATCTCAAGAAAAGATTTGATGCATTGAACACTAATGATCAAAGACCAGACGAGTTGTGTGGAATGATATCAAGGACATCATGGATGAAGAAAGCAAGAGGTCTTTTAAGCTACATGAGAGAGAGAAAAGACCTAAATGGATGTCAGAAGAGACTCTGAAACTTGCTCTTGAACTTTGAGTATAGCTGAAGCAAAAGAAAAAATGATGAAGTAAAAGATCTGAACAGAAGATTTCAAAGGGCGGCTCGAGAAGATAAAGTAAGGTATCATGATGACATGCGCAAAGACCTGGAGATAGAAAATGAAAAGGGAAGAACACGCTCAACATTTCTCAAGCTGAAAGAACAAAAGAAAAAATTCAATCCTCGAATTGCAATACTGAAGGATTCTGTGAGTAAAATAGTAAATGATGCAGGAAGCATCAAAAGAAGATGAAAGCAATACACAGAGTCACTATACCAAAAAGAACTGGTCAATGTTCAACCATTTCAGGAGGTAACATATGATCAGGAACTGATGGTACTGAAGGAAGAAGTACAAGCTGCACTGAAGGGATTGGCAAAAAATAAGGCTCCAGGAATTGACAGAATACCAATTGAGATGTTTCAACAAACAGATGCAACACTGGAAGTGCTCCCTCATCTATGCCAAGAAATGTGGAACACAGCTACTTAGCCAATTGACTGGAAGAGATCTATATTTATGCCTGTTCCCAAGAAAGGTGATCCAACCGAAAGTGGAAATTATTGAACAATATCATTAATATCACATGCAAGCAAAATTTTGCTGAAGACCATTCAAAAGCCGCTGCAGCAGTATATTGACAGGGAACTACCAGAAATTCAAGCCAAATTTAGAAGAGGATGTGGAACCAGGGATTATCATTGCTGATGTCAGATGGATCCTGGCTGAAAGCAGAGAATACCAGAAAGATGTTTACCTGTGTTTTATTGACTGTGCAAAGGCATTCAGCTGTGTAAATCATAACAAATTATGGGTAACGTTGCGGAGAATAGAAATTCTGAAACAATTATGCTCATGAGCAATCTGTACATGGATCAAGAGGCAGACATTTGAAAAAAAGAAGGGGAAGCTCTCTGATTTAAAGTCAGGAAAGGTGTGCGTCAGGGTTGTATCCTTTTACCATACCTATTTAACCTGTATGCTGAGCAAATAATCCGAGAAGCTGGACTATATGAAGAAGAATGGGGCATTAGGGTTGGAGGAAGACTCGTTAACAACCTGCTTTATGCAAAAGACACAACCTTGCTTGCTGAAAGTGATTGATAAAGATCAAGGACCACAGCCTTCAGTATGTATTATACCTCAACATAAAGAAAACATAAATCCTCACAACTGGACCGATAAGCAATATTATGATAATGGAAAAAACATTGAGTTTGTCAAGGATTTCATTTTACTTGGATCTGCAGTCAATACCTGTGGAAGCAGCAGTCAAGAATTTAAAAGACTCATTGCATTGGGCAAATTGGCTGTGAGAGATCTCTTTAAAGTGTTAAAAAGCAAAGATATCATCCTGAGGACTAAGGTGCCCCTGACTTAAGCCAATGCGTTTTCAGTCGCCTCATATGCATGCAAAACCTGGACAATGAATAAGGCAGACAGAAGAAAAACTGATGCCTTTGAATTGTGGTGTTGGCAAAGAATATCGAATACACCATGCACTGCCAAAAGAAAATTAAAAAAACTGTCTTGGAAGAAGTACAACCAGGATGCTGCTCGGAAGCAGGGATGGCAAGACTTGTCTCATACTTTGGAGATGTTGTCAGGTGGGATCAGTCTCTGGAGAAGAACATCACGCTTGGTAAAGTAGAGGGTCAGCGAAAAAGAAGACCCTCAACGAGATGGATTGACACAGTGGCTGCAACAATGGGCTCAAGCGTAGCAACAATTGTGAGGATGGCACAGGACTGGGCCGTATTTTGTTCTGTTGTGCATAGGGTCACTGCAAGTTGGACGGACTCAATGTCATCTAACAAGAACACATATGAAAATAATTTATATAAAATACTTATGCTTTGAGTTTGGTGGACAATGATGACTGCCTGATTTTGAATCTCGTTTGCCCTCTCCTCAAAATAAAAGAACAAAAAGAAGAGAATAAAACCATTCATGATTACCTTTAGTAAAATCAGGAATATCAGAAGAATAAAAGGAGCCCTCGTGGCAAGTAGTTAAGCACTCAGCTGCTAACTGAAAGGTCAGCAGTTGGAAACCACCAGCCACTGTGTGAGAAAGATGTGGCAGTCAGCTTCTGTAAAGATTATAGCCTTGGAAACCCTGTGGTGCAGCTCTGCTCCATTGTACAAGGTGTCTAAGAGTCAGAATCAACTTGAGGGCAATTTTTGTTTGTTTATCGGGTTCTACAAATCACTTGAAAACAAATTCCAGTGGTGTTCTGGCTGCCTGCTCATCACTATAAGCTGAAGAAATCATGACACAGTTCAGAGGGCATGAGAGACTTAGATTAAGCACAGGCAAGATCATTCCCAGAAAGAGCAAATGCAGAAATATATACCAAAACATTGACAAAACATGACAATCCACAGCACAATCTACAGTGATGAGGATTAGAGTGGATGGAACTAGAAGGAGCAGCACAGCATCTGGGGGAGAAGTGGGTATAAAGAGAAAGGGAGGTTGTCCTTGTTCTTGTTAGTTGCTGTGGAGTGATTCTGACTCATGATGACCTCATAGTGCAGAGTAGAACTACTCCATAGGGTTTTGAAGGCTGTGATCTTTTGGATTTGAAAAAGTGGCATTAAAGGGGACAGGGAAGTTGCAAAGAGGAAAACTAAGGATCCTGGAAAAACAAAAGAGAAAGAAAACATTCCAGCCCCTTTCCTCCCTTCCAAAACTGTCTTAGTCAAGATTCTTTAAAGAAACACAACCACTAAGATAGGTGATAGATAGATAAAAACATACATACAAATTTTAAGGAATTGGCTCACTTATGTGATTGGAGATGGGTAGCAAATCCAGAATCTGTAGGTCAGGTGACAAGTTGGAGATTCTTGAAGACTTGTGTCTTGAAATCCATAGGGGAGATAATGGGAAGAGTGTAGAGAAGAATAATTCTGGAAAGATGTTATTTATAGTCTGGAGACAGAATATACCCTGGGGGGAACTCCCTCTTTGCTTTTATGGCCTTCAATTAATTGGATGAGGTACAGCCACATTATGAAGGGTAATCTACTTTATTTAGGACCAAACGATGTAATCATATGTAACTACTTCCTAATAGCATCTAGGCTAGTTCTGGACCAAACAACTGGGCATCATACCCTAGCCAAGTTGACACATAACATTAACCGTTAAAAACACTATCAGCACTATAATACTGACAAAAAACAAAGAAACAAACACCTAAAAGAAAGAAGAAAAAACTGACAGGGCACTGTGAAAACATAAACCATTTCCACAAAGAGGAACCCCATCCTCAAAATGTATAGGAATAGAAAGACAAACAGTTCACACTGGATACAAAACTTCTATAGAAACAGAAAACGTTAATTGGTACATTTCAGCTGATAAAAAGTCTCGCCAAATAATCATGAAACTGAAGAAATCTGTAACAGAACACTCTAGAGAAAAAAGAAAAAGACCTAGAACCAAAAATACAAGAAGTAAAAACAGAAATTGATTTAAAAAAAAAAAAAGGATGAAAAAAACAAGAATTTATTGAACTCAGGAAAGAAAAAATAAGTAAAAAACCAAAATCATATCAGAAAAAAATTAAATTACAAGGTGCCCAAAGTAGAACAAATTAAGAGAAAAAAAAAAAACATTAAAGAACATCAGAAAAACAACTGAAGATAAAAATGAGGTAAAGAAGCAAAAAAAGAATGACAGAATTTTTTTTTTTTTTTTAACCAAGAAACCTTTTCTAGAAATTAAGGAGGCCTGCATCTTCACATTGAAAATACTTAGGATGATTGACTTGCAGGGATATCAATTCTGAGATATGACCTGTAAAAATAATGAGATTTTAAAGATACAGAAAATATAAAAATGAATCTTTTCAGAGTTCCCAGGCAAAAAGGTAAAATAACAAAACAGGAATGACATTAGACTTTTCAAAAGAGAAAATACAAAAAGCAAGAGTGAAGCATTGTTTTTAAGACACTTAAGAAAGCATAATCAAAAATATTATATCCAGCCAAGCTATCCTTCATGTAATAAGTTATAAACAAATCTGTAAACATTTAAGACCTCAGGGAATGTGGTAAATTTGTCTTTCTGAGGAATCAGCAAATTTATTCTGCAAAGGTCCAAATAATAAGTGATTTGGGCTTCATGGCCCACAATACATTTCTAATGCATATCCACCTTCCTTCCTCTTTCTCTTTACTTTAGCTTTTCCTCCTCCTCTCTTTCTCCACTTTATTTTCTCCTCTTCTTCTCCCTTCTTCTCATCTTTGTTTTTATATCAAGCAATCCTGTAAAAATGTTAAAAAAGAGAAAACACTCTTAGCTTGTGTGTGTTTTCCTACTACCACTACAACTAAGCGTTTTGTTTCTGAAGCCTATGTTAAACCATGAAGAGATGACAAGTGAAATTGTGGTTAATAATGAGAATTTTATTTATTTAATTGTGGAACAAATACTAAACCAAGCAGGGCATCATAGGAATAATATGTAAATATTTTCTGTTCTGAAAAATTAGAAATATATGGATAAATATATGGCTGATGGGATAGAAAATATTGGAACATATGAATAAGTCAGAGGTACTAGGTGGCATAAGTAATAGGTGGGATTCAAAGTATATCATTGAAAATAGAGCAGACACTAAAAGATTATGCTTTAAAAAGGAGGACTAAAATAAATAAAAAGCACTGATATATAGATACAAAGGTAAACAAACACTAAAACGCAATTAAAAACCTCCTTAAATACCAAAAGAAAATTTAAAAATGGAAATTACATAAAATATAAAAAATGTAATAATTTGAAAATAGTTAAAGTTTAAAGGTCAAATTTCAGAGTGGTTTTGTATTTTGTGAGACAAATGACCTATTAAACATTTAATAAAATTGGCAAAGCATAGAAACACTTTCTTTTTATTCTCATGCTGTTTAACATTTCTTCCCATAGTCTCAGGATTATTTACATAGGTTTTCTTAATATAAATAATTTTATATAGAGTGTTAAATATTTTTGAGGCTGTAGAAGAGATTAGTGTATTCGTGAAATTTTTGTACAAAATAGCATATGATTGAACTTGAAGTAAAGTGAAACATTTTAAAAAATCTACATTTTTTAAAATAAAACTTCAAAACAGACATGAATATTGATTCATTTGTAACCAACCACTGCAGTTCACATAGTACCTCAGCAAGATCTCCAGTTCGTAGATACAGAAAGATGAATGTACGGAAAAAAAGAGAAAATGAATTTCTGTCTGGGGATATTTAATGAATATGAGAGGTGCTTTCTGCTATTAGCAGCTATTAAAGTTTATTAAAATCCCTCAAAGATGTATCTACTCTTCATTAATTTGTGTATGTTCCCCAAAGGTCCCCTGTATTGTAGTAATGAAATGTTTTCCAAAATCTTTACCCAGACAGTCACATACTTGGGGGAAGATATCTATCATCAACTATGCAACAAAGAAAGATCTAACGTCCACATTCATAGAAATCTTTTTAGTTTCCATATTTTCTGAATATAATTCTCTTTTACTACATATAAAAAATATTATCAATTGAATAAACTGTTAAATGCTGTGTCATGCCGTGAGTTGGCTGCCTATGCAAATGTATTGTTCTAGAATAAAGAGTCCTCAACATCCATACATGGCACTGAAAAAATCAAAGCCTAAAGAAAATAAGCCAAACATTATTTTGTATAGATTTGCCCACAAAATAAGTTTATTCCATGTATATAGGATAAGATGAGATTTTATATATATATATATATGTAAACCCACTGCCGTCGAGTCGATTCCAACTCATAGCGACCCTGTTTCATATATATATATTTCATATTTCATATATATAAACCCATTGCCATCCAGTTGACACCAACTCATAGCCACCCTATGGGACATAATAGAACTGCCCCGCAGGATTTCCAAGGTTGTAATCTTTACTTTTTTAATCTTTACGGAAACAGACTGCCACATCTTTCTCCCACAGAGTGGCTGGTGCATTCAAATCGCCCACCTTTTGGTTAGCAGCCAGCACTTAACCACTACACCATCAGAGATGAGGGCCAAGCACAACAGGAACTTACTTGTTTGGCTTTTATTAGGATGAATGATACCACTTCAAGATTCAGAATCAGAAAGAATTTTAGAGAGTCTTTAGTCTAAACTGTTTTTTTCTGGGGATGGGGAGCAGTAAAATAACTCAAACCCTGGTAAGATGGAACCCATTCAATTTTATACAGCTAGGGTTAGAGTTGCATGTGTTACCAATATGTTGTATTTATAAAGCACTTTATTTCTTAGAAAATAATTTGATGTTATTTATTTGAGACTCCCAAAACTTTTGCTCAACGATGAGGGATTATGATTTTTTTTTTAATAAAAATTGTTATGGCTGCAAATTTTAATCCTCAAAGAGGTCAAATAACATGGAATAAATCACATCAGACACATATAAAAATGTCAGGACTTGGACTCAGATTTTCTAGTGCCAGGTTTTAAAACAAAAAGTACATGGAGTTTGTTGTTAGACAGATACAAGTTCAGATCTAAAAAGTACCAGGAGGAAGTTAAGAAATGTTATCACTTGTAGCACAGGAGTTATAGGTATCTCTCCCAGGATTGACAATATGCTACTGTGATAATTTAAACAATAGCAATTATTTTAATAATTGAACAAATAGTTTCCTATCTACTCTCCTTTTCCTCTTTTCAGGTTACCTCACTGTGGACTCTTGCCTTCCAACCAGTAGTCTTATTGTTATACCAGGTTTTTGCCTAGAAGAAAGATGAGTAGGATTTGAAAATTGATAAAATATGTTCAAGCATTGTTATGGATTGAATTATGTTCCTCCAAAATATGTGTTGAAATCTTCACCCTTGTACCTGTTAAATATGACCCTGTTTGGAAATTGAGTTTTCTTTTGTTATGCTAATGAGGTCATACCAGCATAGGGTGGGTTCTAAACTTACTCCTGAATTATAAAAAGAGCAGACTAAATAAACACAGAGACATACAATGGGAAGGCACCATATGAAGATAGACACAGACGGCACATACATCTATAAACTGAGAAACGCAAAGGATTGCTGACAACTGTCTCACTAGGAGAAGAGCAACTAGTATTTAGCAAGTTGTATATAAATTTTTGTATGAGAGACTGACTTGATTTGTAAACTTTCACTTAAAGCACACTTAAACAAAGCAAGAACAGGAAAATAAAATAAAATTCCAGGGTATAAAGGATCATGTACTCCTTTGTGTAAATCTTGTTGCATGAAAAGCAGTTCATGACTCTACAGCAGAAAGAACACCAGGCTTTCTACTGGAAAATATGAGAGAACCATTCCCAAACTCCAGATTGTTCAAAAGAAAGAGAGATGATAATATAACAATACAAAATACAAGGAATTACATAAAATAACATGTCTGAATATAGGCACTAAATAAGTACTACATGAAAACATTAATATATTTTCTGGATATAAAATATCATTAACATAATCGAGATGTAAAGTTGTTGTTGCTATTAGGTACAGTCAGTTGGGGTCTGACTCATAGTGATCCTATGTATAACAGAACAAAACGCTGCCTGATTCTGTGTCATCCTCACAATCTTTGTCATGTTCGAACCCATTGTTGTAACCACTCTGTCAATCCATCACATTGAGGGTCTTCCTCTTTTTCAAAGACTGTTTACTTTTCCAAGCAGGATGTCTTTCTCCGGGACTGGTCTCTCCTGATGGCATGTCCAAAGTATGTGAGACAAAGTCTCACCATCCTTGATTCTAAGGAGCATTTTGGCTGTACTTCCTCCAAGACAGATTAGTTCCTTCATTTGGCAGTCCATGGTATATTCAGTATTCTTTGCCAACACCACAATTCAAATGAATCAATTCTTTGGTCTTCCTTATTACTTTTCCAGCTTTCATGTGCGTATGGAGCAATTGAAAATACTATGGCTTAAGTCAGGTACACCTTTGTCCTCAAAGTGACATCTTTGCTCTTCAACACTTTAAAGAGATCTTTTGCAGCAGATTTGCCCAATGCAATGCATTGTTTACTTTCTTGACTGCTGCTTAAATGGGTGTTGATTTTGGATCCAAGTAAAGTGAAATCATTGACAATTTCAATATTTTCTCTGTTCATCATGATGTTGCTTATTGGTCCAGTTGTGAGGATTTTTGCTTTCTTTATGTTGAGGTGTAACCCATACTGAAGGCTGTGGTCTTTGATCTTCATCAGTAACTGCTTCAAGCCTTCTTCGCTTTCAGCAAGCAAGGTTGTGTCATCTGCATATTTAATGTAGTCAAACAGTCTTCCACCAATCCTGATGCCACGTTCTTCTTCATATAGTCCAGTTTCTTAGATTATTTGTTCAGCAAACAAATTGAATAAGTGCGGTGAAAGGATACAATGCTTATGCACATCTTTCCTGATTTTAAATCACACGGTATCCCCTCGCTCTGGTCGAACGACTGCGTCTTAGTCTATGTACAGTTTCCTCATGAGCACAATTAAGTGTTCTGGAATTCCCCTTCTTCGCAATATTGTCCATAATTTGTTATGATCCATACAGTCAAATGCTGTTGCATAGCCAATAAAACATGGACAAACATCTTTCTGGTATTCTCTGATTTCAGCCAGAATCCACCTGACATTGGCAATAATATCCCTGGCTCCAAGTCCTCTTCTGAATTAAGCTTGAATTTTTGGCAGTTCCCTGTCAATGTCCTGCTGCAACTGTTTTTGAATTATCTGCAGCAAAATTTTAATTGCATGTGATGTTAATTATATTGTTAAATAATTCCTGCATTCTTTTAAGACCACCTTTCTTTGGAATAGGCATAAATATGTATGTCTGTATGTTGGTCAGGTAGCTGTCTTCCAAATTTCTTGACATAGGCGAGTGAGTACTTCCAGTGCTGCATATGTTTATTGAGACATCTCAATTGGTATTCCATCAATTCCTGGTTCCTTGTTTTTTTTCCAAAGCCTTTCGCTGAAGCTTGGACTTCTTCCTCAATACCATTGATTCTTGATCATATGCTGCCTCCTGAGATGGTTGAACATCAACTAATGCTTTTTGGTACAGTGACTATGAATTCCTTCCATCTTCTTTTGATGTTTTCTGTGTCATTCAGTATTTTGCCCATAAAATCCTTCAATATTATAACTCATGAATTGAATTTTCTCTTCAGTTCCTTCAGCTTGAGAAATGCTGCCTGTGTTCTTTACTTTTGGTTTTCTAATTCCAGGTCTTTTCACATTTCATTATGTAATACTTGAGTTTATCTTCTCAAGCCACCTTTTGAAATCTTCTGTTCAGCTCTTTTATTTCATCATTCCTTCCATTTGCTTTAGCTAATCTATGTTCATATTCATATGTAAGTTTCAGAGTCTCTTCTGACATTAATTTTGGTCTTTTCTTTCTTTCCTGTCTTTTTAATTATATTTTGCCTTCTTCATGTATGATATCTCCCACAACTTGCCTGCTCTATGATCATAAGTGTTCAGTGCTTCAAATCTATTCTTGAGACAGTCTCCAGATTCAGTTGGGCTAAACTCAAGATCATATTTTGGCTCTCACAGACTTGTTTTAATTTTCTTCAGCTTCAACTTGAACTTGCATACGAGCAATTAATAGTTTGTCCCTCAGTTGGACGCTGGCCTTGTTCTGACTGATGATATTGTGCTTTTCCATCATCTCTTCCCACAGATGTAGTCAATTTGTTTTCTGTGTTTTCCATCCAGTGAGGTTTTCATGTGTAGTTGCTGTTTATGTGGTTGTAAGAAGTTTTTGCAATGAGTAAGTCCACGGTCTTGCAAAATTCTGTTATGCGATCTCTAGAATCATTTTTATCGCCAAGGCTGTATTTTCCATCTATCAATCCTTCTTCTTTGTTTCCAACTTTCGCATTCCAATCACCAGTAATTATCAATTTGCCTTGATTACGTGTTCGATCAATTTCAGACTGCAGAAGTTGGTAAAAACTTCAATTTCTTCATCTTTGATATTAGTGGTTGGTGTGTAAATTTGAATAGTCGTATTAACTGGTCTTCCCTGTTTTTTTCCCTGTAGGCATATGGATATTATCCTGTCACTGACAGTGTTGTGGAAACCCTTGTGCCACAGTGGTTAAGTGCTATGGCTGCTAATCAAAAGGTCAGCAGTTCAAATCTACCAGGTGCTCCTTGGAAACTCTCTGGGGCAGTTCTACTCTGTCCTACAGGGTCACTATATTGGAATCAACACAATGACAATGGGCTTTGGACAGTGTTGTACTTCAGGATAAATCTTGAAATGTTCTTTTTGACAATGAAGGTGACATCATTGTGCTTTAGTTTTGCATTCCTTGTGTAGTAGAACATAAGACTGGGTGATTAAAAATGGCCAATACTGGTCCATTTCAGCTCACTAATGCCCAGGATATGAATATTGTTTCATTTCATTTTTTACAACTTCCAATTTTCCTAGATTCATACTTCATACGTTCCACATTCTGATTATTAGTGGATGTTTGCTGCTGCTTCTTCCCATTTTGTGTCATGCCACTTCAACAAATGAAGGTCCGAAGTGCTTGACTCCATCCACATTATTAAGGTCGACTCTATTTCGAGGAGAAAGCTCTTCCCCAGTAGTCTTTTGAGTGTCTTCAAACCTGAAAGCCTCACCTTCTAGCACTATACCAGACAATGTTCCACTGCTATTCATAAGGTTTTCACTGGCCAATTTTTTCAGAAGTAGATCTCCTGGTCCTTATTCCTAGTCTGTCTTAGTCTAGATGCTGAGCTGAAAGTTGTCCACCATGAGTGACCTTGTTAGTATTTGAAATACTGGTGGCAAAGCTTTCAGTGTCATAGCAACATACAAGCCAACACATTACGATAAACCCACAAGTGAGTGGTAGTCTGTCAGATGCAAATTAAACACCTGTAAATAGTACTGTGTATATATATGTATATTCTTAACGTACAGTGTGATTTTTCAAATAAATATTAGAAGCATTATTTCCCAAATTATACAAAGATCTTGATATAGTCACAATAGCAAAAAGCAGCCAAAATATTATTCATGGGATAGAATATTATGTCATCATTAAGTTTATAAAAATGATATAAGTGCACAGAAAATACTAATTATGGGTAACAAGTGAATAAATCATCATTAAAATGTACAGTTTGATCTCCATTATATTTATATCCAAAAATACAATACTTGTTATGTATATTCAGATGTTTGTATGTACATACATTATTGTAAAAAATACACAAAAACATCAATAGCATTCATTTCTGAATGTTGATTTAGGTATGTCTTGAATTTTTTCTTTATAAGTTTATGTATATATTACATAAATATATCTAATGTGTATATATTTTATAATAAGCAATATTATTCTTTTGCCAGAAAAATACATAAAAGAGAAAATATATGCCATAACATAAATATAGATTATTTTCTTATATTACAAGTAAATATTACTTTTGTTCTGTTCAATACAATTAAAGGAAATGAATGTTGTTTTCAATACAATTAAAATAAATGAATGAAATAATTCATTGTGATGCTATCTTGTGGCATTATGTTTCAATATTTCGATTTTAAAATGTGACTAGCCTTGAGGCCAGGGAAAACTAAATTATAAGCTATAAATTGAAAAGAATCCTTAAGCACTGTTATTTTATCTGAGTGCATTAGATAAAAACTACTTGATGGTTCATAAAAATAACTTAAAAATTTCTTATGTTATCAGTCAAACTCAAAGTAATAGTGTTGTAAAACCATGGCCTAAGGAAATCAGAGGCAAAGCAGATAAAAACTGGCAGAGCTGAAATGCTCCAGTTCTCATTATCATATTTACTTTTCTCAAAAGACTCTTAATTACTGAAAAATGATTCATTGGACGGGAACCAGATTCCTGGGGTTGGCACAAGTTAGTGCAACTCAAAGTGGAGTTAGAAGATGACATGATTGGAGCATTGGTGCATAAATTCTAACTCTGTTGCTGCCATGATGCTCACCAGAAAGGGACTTAATCTGAAGGTAATTTTTATATGAATTGATACATAAAAATGTTGTGAATTATGCATTTTAAAATGGATTTAATGTTATATCTATGTATTTTAACACTGTAATACACTCTTGGAAAAAGCGACTCTTTGATCCCTGCCCTTCATAATCACAAAATGTACTTTATCATCTCTCTATCTCTCTCTCTTCCTCTATCATCTACATAGGTGCCTTGAAGAAAACAGATAGCTTAACTGACATCTTTTGGCAACCTATATACTAAGTTTTTCCATTCAAAGTCAAGTAGAAAGATAAGGTGATTATTTTGCCTTTGCAGAGCATATTTGAAGGTTCAGTGCAGTGTATGTGCATCTGGCCGAAAATATAAAGATACGGTTTCTACTTCCCACTCTGACTCTATTTCTGTCACTACTACTTCTGATAAAATTATCACCACTGTTATCCTTTATCTTTAATATCATTGTTATAAAAACTATACAAATGGTGTTTTTTCATTTAGAAAATACTTTTTTATCTCCTGTTTTAATTGACTTGAAGGGATTCATACTATTATACCATATTTTACCTTGTTGAGGGGGCAAGATCAGAATGTTTAAGTGGCATTTCAAGGACACAGAAAAAAATAATTATAAATTCAGGATACTGTGTTTGCTTGTTTGTTTTTTTTAACCGTACCTTTGCTTCACCCTCCTCCCTAATAATCAGAGCTTAAGGATTTGATCATGTAATCAGTTTAATGAAGGTTCCAAAAATAATGTAGAATATGTTTTCATTTCTAAAATTTCATGACAACTTTTGGGATAACACTTGACCACCAAGTAGGATCTGATTTACATTATAAATAAGTATCAAGAAATTATTTTTAAATCTGATCAATTATCCCACATGATCAAAGTGGTAAATAGTTCTGATCCTAATGAAAACTCACCAATTAACATTTCCTCTCATTAGAGCATTCTCTTTGTTTACTTTGTTAAGTGGAGAAGATAAATGCCTACCTAGAAGCCATCCTCAGTGAAGGAGCCAGAAGTGAATAATTCAGAATTGCCTACTTGTGTGACATAGTTGTGATTTTTCTAAAGTCCCGTATGTGCCTTTGTTAAGCTGCCCTCCAACCTCTCTTACTATCCTATCATTAAAATATTAATAAGTAGTGAATTGTGTGGCACTGTGTTAAAAATACTAAGGCAAACAATTCCAAAATTAAAACTTAGTACAATTATTCTCAAGAAAGAATGCTAAATATTTTCTTCATGATATTTAGCATTAATGTTTTCATCAGGTCTAAAAGGAAGCAAAATTTTAAAGAGTAAAGGAAAAACAGATAGGAAAAAAAAAAAAAAAGCAGCTTAAAAGTAAGCCTGTACTATGTCTTTTGCTTTTAGCAGATTGGATGTCATATGCCTGGGTATGGATTCTATCTATTGTCTATCTATCTATTCATTTATTTTTCATTCATTGACATACGCCCTGCTTGGTGTTCTCTGAGCTTCTTGAACCTGTGATTTGCTGTTATTAATTTTGAAACATTGTCAGGCCTTTTTTTTTTCAAATATTTCTTTAACCCTTCTATTTCTCCTTTCTTGCCTACTGGGATTCAAATTACACTTAAGTTAGATAGTTTGATATTATTCCACTCTTTTTGTATGCTTTTTTTTTTTTTTTAATCACTCTTTTTTCTCTTTGTTTTTCAGTTTGGGTAATTTCTATTGATAGATTTTGAAGTTTACTAAGTCTTTCTCAGCTGTGTCAGTCTACCAATGAGCCCATTAAAGATCTGTTTTATCTCTGTTATTGAGGGTTTTTTTAGCATTCACATTTGATTCTCCAATATAGTCTTCATCTCTCTTCTGAAATTAATTTTGCACATTGTCCACCATTACCATTAAGGACTTTAAAAAATAAATCTTGGTTATGTTAAATTCCCAGTCTGATAATTCCAACATATGTTACATATTTCAAGTCTGGTTCCGATGATGGCTTTTTCTTTTGGGAATATGTTGTTTACTCGTATTTTTATATGCATTGGATTTTTTATTAATTTATTTTTTATTGAAAGTCAAGCATTTTGTGTAGGACAATAGAGATTGCAGTAAATATATTTTATCTATTCAGACGAGCACATCTTTCTTTCAGCTAGACCTTAAGTACAGGAGGTTGAGTTAGTCTAATTAGAAGTTGAGTTGGGTTTGAAGTTGTTGCTGTGGTCATCCTCAGTGCACCACAGACTTAAAATTCCTGTAGTGATTCCTTGTGTTTATGCTGGAGGCTGGTTTGCTAGAAGGTTTTGTTCAATGCCTTCTCCACTCTCAGCTTTTGGTCTTTCTTTTGTGCTTACTACACTCAGGAGGTGGTAGGCAGGGTCTGTCTCTTGCATTGCACATTACTTGTTACTGGGGAGTTCTTATTCAGATGGTAGGGGGTGGGCATTCTCTAATTAAATCTCTGTTTCAGGCAAGCACCATATGCCTAGATTTTGGAATTATGGCCTTTTTAATGCTCTTGTCCCTCCCTTAGCTAAAATTCTGAGTTCAACACTATTGTTCCTTCTCTGCTGTGAGTAGAGAATTTTCATTTTACTGTTCCATTTCCTTTTTTGCAATAGGCTTTCAGCATTGCCCTAAGACCAGCTGTGTTTGTTGTCCTTCTCCCCACAGACTACGAGTTTTGCTCTATAAGGATGATGGCGGGGAGGATCTTATAGCAGTTTCTCGCCTCTGCCACAGCAGCTGCTCTTCTCCTCCCACTGGCCTGCACCATAGGGAAACTTTCTCAGAACCTTTCAATGTTTTCTGTGAGTGGACAATGGAATTCAGGGAGGAAAATCTTTTAAGAGAGTGTGGAATTTTCCAATGTTTGGGGCTTCCATTCTTGTCAGTGAACAGTTCACCTCTACCAATTCATCAACCACCCTAGCCAAACCCAACTTTGTCTTGTCTTCCCTACAGGTGATTGTCTCTCATTGACTTTTTGGTCAGTAGGTTGTCCTTAATATTCTCATAGAAGCAAGAAAAGTCATAAACTTGCTGACTGTCTGTCTTGTAATGATAGGAGCAATGGTCTTTATTGTCCATACCTCACTGGCACCCCAGAATGAACAGGAAGTTCCTTGATGACTTTTCGATTGATTTATTTGAAGGAAAAATTTGGGGAGGAAGGAAGGCTTTTTATCTGGTTTCACTTAAAAAAAAAAAAAAATATATATATATATATATATAGGCTCTATTAGTCTCTTAGTAACGTGATTTTATTATAAAGACCTCAAAATCTGAGCCACCTGGCCAGAATTCAAACTATACAACAAGCCTCACTGCAAAAACAAAACCAAAAACACACATTTTAAAGAAATTGGTCCCAGAAATTTTTAACCATCTAAAGTGACTTTGGGGAGAGAATTATCTTGTTGGAATCTCAGCAACAGGGATTTATTGATGACCCGTCATTACTTGATTCAATTTCAAAGTATCTCTATTTTTTTTTAAAGTTCCTGTAACTACTAACCAAAAAACTTATATCACCCCAGATAAATTCTTTTGTTTCTGCTTATTTTTCTTTATTAAAACAAAAAGACAGAAAATACCCAGACAAATTTGATTTACTCTTGTACTTCAGTAGATGCTGTCCCTCATGTTGTATGATTATCTTTATAATATCTGCCACTTTTGAACAAAACAATCATCTCTTAGCCATATCACTAATTAAAATTTTCAGGGATGAGAGAAAATGATTGGCACAGGCAATCATATCAGCCCTGTTTGGGCAAAGCTTTTTTTTCAGGCAGCATCAAAAGCTACCCTACTCTTATAGGTTAACTACTCTTAGTAAAGTGTTGTACCCAAGAGGAATCTTAAAGAATTATTCAGGGCTTCTTCCTCCACAAGAGAAAATTGTTGCAATAGTTCATAGAAATGGGCTGTATCATAAGAATGCATAAAAGTAGATGTATTTAAGACTGCAATTTAATCACACCCAAAGGTTACAACCCATCAAAGAACTAGGGCATGCTTTCTGCCTTTTCGGTACATGCACTCATACTCTTAGGCACTATTTCAGAAAACCACATCATCACAAATATTGACAAGACTACCATTGTTTGTCTTTAATGTCCACTCTGCCCTGAGTCAGAATTAACTCAGTGTCAATGGATTTGGTTTCTGTTTCTCACATCAGCACTCTCTGGTGCACAATGAGTGTTTTAAAACATTTTCAATCATCTCAATTCTATCTATCAAGATCCTTTCATTCTAAAATATTGTACCCCCTCCTTACACGCAACACATACCCACCATTAGATGAGAAATTATTCAGCATCATGATGCCAAACCTAAAAATGAAGAGCCTGGACCCACATTTACCTCATCTCTTTCTATTATAATGGAATAGATAATGTCCTTTGTGCCTACAGTCATTCCTTCCGTCCATAATTTAATTCATACTCCCTTTTACTTTCTCGCATCCATATCAATGGATTATCTCACTTCTCATGTTTTTAAATTTTTTCTATTCATTGACTCCTTCCATTTATACAAGCTTACATCTTTCCCACTAATGGAGAAAATTGCACTTGACTACATGGCCCCCTCAAGTACTAGATAACCTCATTCTAACATTTTATAAAACTTGCTGGAATGTTTAGTTTCCTACCCTTGATATCCATAATTCTTTTTTTCCCTCAAACCTCTGTAAACTGGACACTTTCCAAGGAAATTGCTGTCACCAATTGCTACCTTACTTTGGATTGAACCTATTGAACTTTTCTCTGCTGTTATGTTACTTAAACTCTCAGGTTTATTTGATGCCATTTGATACTTTTTTCTTTCTTTTTAAGTGACATTCCCATGGTTTTCCTCTTAATTTATGGAAACTTTTTTCCATCCTCTATAGAGGCCTCCCTCTCTGTATGTGTTCTATTTTCCAAAAATATGCCCTAGGATTTATTCTTTCATTAATCCAAATAGATTTCATGGGCAAACTCATCTATATTTTGTCTTTAATAACATTGTATTTTAATTGACTTTCAAGATAATACTACTTTCTTCATTTTTTTTTTTTTCCTGAAACCTCAGTCTACTGCCCATTAGACACCTCTTACTGGAAGTCTCATAGGCTCGTTGTTGTGTGCAAGTCAGCAAATTCCAACTCATAGAGACCCTATAGGACAGAGAAGAATTGCAACCACAGGGTTTCCTACCCTGTAATCTTTCAGGGATCAGATCACCAGGTCTTTCTCCCATGTAGCTTCTGGGTTGGTTTGAACCACCTACCTTTTGTTTAGCTGGCGAGTGCTTAACCATTGTGCCACAGTGCTATTTTACAGGCTAGAGATACGTCCATATCTAAACTTAGTATATTTATCATAAAACTGCATTTCTTCATCTCTTTCCAAATTTAATAATGATACTCTCACTTTATTTTTCTGAATCCAAACATAAACTCTTCCTATTCATTCTCTCACCACTAAAAACCCATGGTATCTATGGAAATTTTCTCTTCCCCAAATGACATAAAAATACTTTCGATTTGTTTTCTTGCCTTCAATCTTAAACTTTTTGCTACTAAAATGCTGCCTCCAATAGCAACCAATGTGATTTTCTTTTAATTTTATCTTTTAAATGGTAGATATCAAATGCTAGTACAATAAGCTAAAAACTTCTAGACTAAGCCAAATATATATTTGGTCATTTATAATTAGCTGTATATTCTCATTCCAGTTTCATTTATGTTTTGATTCTTCTGCTCTTGCATTCTAACTCTTGTCATTCCAAATATTAGATGTTCTAATTTATTCTCCATCTCTCTTTCAGGCTTGTCTTCAAGTCAATCTCTTTATCTGATAATTCCTCGCAACAGTCACATGTTGTTACAGGAAAATCTTACATATTCTACAGGCCCATGTTGTTGTTCGGTGCCATTGAGTCAGTTCTGACTCACAGTGACCCTCTGTACAACAGAACAAAACATTGTCCAATCCTGCCCCATCCACACAGTCTTTGTTATGCTTGAACCCATTGTTGCAGCCACTTTGTCAATTCATCTCATTGAAGGTCTTCCTCTTTTTTGCTGGTCCTCTACTTTACCAACTATGATGACTTTCTCCAGGGACTGGTTCCCCAAAAAACATATCCAAAGTACAAGAGAGAAAGCCTTGACATCCTTACTTCTGATGAACATTCTGGCTGTACTTCTTCCAAAACAGATTTGTTCATTCTTCTGCCAGTCCATGGCATATTCAATATTCTTCGACAACACCATGACTCAAAGGTATCAATTCTTCTTCGGTTTTCCATATTCATTGTCCAGCTTTCCCATGCATATGAGGCAATTGAAAACACCATGGTTTAGGTCACACACACCTTAGTCTTCAAGGTGATATCTTTGCTTTTTTAACACTTGAAAGAGGTCTTTTGCAGCCGATTTTCCCAATGTGATGCGTCTTTTGAGTTCTTGACTGTTGCTTCCATGGGTGTTGATTGTGAATCCCAGTAAAATGAAATCCTTGACAATGTCAATTTTTTCTCTCTTTATCATGATACTGCTTATTGGTCCAGTTGTGAGTATTTTTGTTTTCTTTATGTTGAGGTGTAATCCATACTGAAGGTGGTAGTCTTTGATCTTCATCAGTAAGTGCTTCAAGTCCTCTTCACTTTCAGCAGAAAGGTTGTGTCATCTGCATAACACAGGTTGTTAATATGTCTTCCTCCAATCCTGATACCCTCTTCTTCTTCATATAGTCCTGTTTCTCAGGTTATTTGCTCATCATAGAGATTGAATTGGTATGGTGAAATGTTACAACCCTGAGGCACACCTTTTCCAACTTTAAACTGTGTGGTATTCCTTTGTTCTGTTCCAATGAGTACCTCTTGATCTAGGTACAGTTTCCTCAGAAGCACAATTAAGTGTTCTGGAATTCCCATTATTTGCAATGTTATCCATAATTTGTTATGATCCATACAGTGGAATGCCTTTGCATAGTCACTAAAACACAGGTAAAGTTCTTTCTGATATTCTCTGCTTTCAGCCCAGATCCATCTGACATCAGCAATGATGTCCTTGGTTCCAAGTCCTCTTCTGAATCTGGCTTGAATTTCTGACAGTTCCCTGTGGATGTACTGCTGCAGCTGCTTTTGAATGATCTTCAAGAAAATTTTACTTTCCTGTGATTAATGATATTGTTCAATAATTTCCACATTCAGTTGGATCAGCTTTCTTGGAAATAGGAATAAAGATGGATTTCTTCCAGTCAGTTGGCCAGGTAACTGACTTCCAAATTTCTTGGTGTAGGTGAGTGAGCACTTCCAGCACTGCATCTGTTTGTTGAAACATCTCAGTTAGTATTCTATCAGTTCCTGCAGACTTGATTTTCGCCAATGCCTTCACTGCAGCTTGGACCTCTTCCTTCGATACCATTGGTTCTTGACCATATGCTCCTTCCTAAAATGGTTGAACATCGATCAGTTCTTTTTGGTACAGTGACGGTGTGTATTCCTTCCATCTTCTTTTGATGCTTCCTGAGTTGTTTAATACTTTCCCCCATAGAATCCTTCAGTATTGCAACTTGAAGTTTGAATTTTTTCTTCAGTTCTTTCAGCTTGAGAAATGTTGGGTATGTTCTTCCTTTTGGTTTTCTAACTCCATATCTTTGCACGTCATTGTAACACTTTACTTTGTCTTCTTGAGCCATTGTTTGAAATCGTCTGTTCAGTTCTTTTACATCATCATTTCTTCCTTTCACTTTATCTACTGGACATTTAAAAGCAAGTTTCAGAGTCTCTTCTGACATCCATTTTGGTGTTTTTTTTTTTTTTTCTTTCCTGTCTTTTTAATGACCACTTGTTTTCTTAATGTATGATGTCCTTGATGTCATTCCACAACTTGTCTAGTCTTCAGTCATTAGTATTCAATGCATCAAATCTGTTCCTGAGATGGTCTCTAAATTCAGGTGAGATATGCTCAAGGTTGTACTTTGGCTCTCATGGACTTGTTCTGTTTCTTCAATTTCAACTTGAACTTGCACAGGAGCAATCGATGGTCTGTTCCACAGTTGACCCCTCCTGGCCTTTTTCCAACTGATGAAATTGAGCTTTTCCATTGTCTCTTTTCACATATGTAGTGGATTTGATTCCCGTGTATTCTGTCTAATGAGGTCTATGTGTACATTTGCCATTTAGGTTGTTGAAAAAAGGTATTTGCAATGAAGTCGTTGGTCTTGCAAAATTCTATCATGCAATCTCCAGCGTCATTTTTTTTTTTATTACCAAGGCCATATTTTTCAACTACCGTTCCTTCTTTTTTCTTTCCAACTTTTGCATTCCAATTACCAGTAACAGCAATTACAAACACATCCTGATTGCATGTTCGGTCAATTTCATACTGAAGAAGTTGGTAAAAATCTTCACATTCTTTATCTTTGACCTTAGTGGTTGGTGCATAAATTTGAGTAATAATCGTATTAACTGGTTTTCCTTGTCGGTGTATCAATAGTATCCTATCGCTGATAGTGTTGTACTTCAGGATAGACCTTGAAACCTCTTAAAAGTACCCTTTCCCCTTGCCCTTGCAGAACATTCTTGGCAGCAGCAGCTCCTACAGACTCCCTTCTTTGCCCAACAAAATTAAGGCTGTGTTTTCTGCTCTCCCACCTCTGTCTCTCTCTCCTTTATTGGCCAATTCAAGTTATGCCATTATTGTGTTGTTGTTAGGTGCTGTTGAGAAGGTTCTGGCTCATAGCAATCCTATGTACAACAGAAGGAAATACTGCCTGGTCCTGCGCCATCCTCACAATCATTGTTATGCTCCGACCCATTGTCACAGCTACTGTGTCTATCCATCTCGTTGACAGTCTTCCTCTTCTTTGCTGACCCTCTACCAAGCATAATGTCCTTCTCCAGGGATTGATCCCTCCTGATAACATTGCCAAAGTATGTGAGACAGAGTCTTACCATCCTTGCTTCCTAGGAGCATTCTGGCTGTATTTCTTCCACGACAGATTTGTTCATTCTTTTGGCAGTCCATGGTATATTCAATATCTTTTGCTGACACCATAATTCAAAGGCATCAATTCTTCTTCAGTCTTCTTATTTATTGTCCAGCTTTTGCATGCATATGAGATGATTGAAAATATGAAAGATTCAGTCAGGCATGCCTTAGTCTTCAAGGTGACAGACATCTTCCCTTTTTAACACTCTAAAGAGGTCTTTTGCAGCAGATTTGCCCATTGTTAATGTATTATTTGAGTTCTTTACTGCTGCTTCCATGGATGTTGATTGTGGATCCAAGTAAAATGAAATTCTTGACAACTTCACTCTTTTCTGCCTTTATCATGATGCTGTTTATTGGCCCAGTTGTGAAGATTTTTGTTTTCTTTATGTTGAAAAGGCTGTAGTCTGATTTTCATCAGTAAATGCTTCACTTTCCGTAAGTCCTCTTCACTTTCAGCAAGCAAGTCTCTGTTGTCTGCATAACACAGCTTGGTAATGAGTCTTCCACCAATCCTGATGTTGCATTCTTCTTCATATTGTACGGCTTCTCGGATTATTTGGTCAGCATACATATTGAATAAATATGGTGGAAAGGTACAACCATGATGCACACTTTTCTTGACTTTAAACCATCCAGTATCCCTTTGTTCTGATCCATTGACTGCCTCTTGATCTATGTTCAGGTTCCTCGTGAACATAATTAAGTGTTCTGGAATTCCCACTCTTTGCAATGTTACTCAATGTTTTCTAAGATCCACACAATCAAATGCCTTTGCATAGTCAATAAAACATGGGTAAACATCTTTCAGGTATTCTCTGCTTTCACCCAGGATCCATTTGACATTGGCAATGATATCTCTGGTTCCAAGTCCTCTTCTGAATTCAGCTTGAATTTCCGGTAGTTCCCTGTTGAAGTAATGCTGGAGCTGCTTTTGAGTGATCTTCAGGAAAGTTCTACTTGTGTATGATATTAATGATTGATAATTTCAAAATTACTTTGTACGTTAGAATCTTCAAAATTCTGAGCATTTAAGGTAATCTGAATTAAGAGATTTTTTTTGAAAAGTGAATACGCCATGTGAAAAATAATTTCAATATGATTCATATAGTACTTTTAGAAATTTTTTACATGACAACAATGAATTTAAAATAATAATTGGATTTCATTTTTCAAACTCTGATTCAGTTTTACACAGCATTCTCAGTTAAGTCTAAATTTTACTTCATTTGCATATAGTAAACTGAAAGTTTAATGGATAAAACTTTGAAGAAAATTTGTCAAAGAATACAACAAAAATAGTTTTAGTAGTTAACAATATAACTATGACACTAATTGAGCTTCAAAAGTGCTTCATAAATTTATAAAGTTACAGGAAATGCATTAAGCTATATAAATACTAAAAGATGTTATCGCTCAATTGGATTTTTTTCAACAAGAGTTGACGTTTCCAATTAATTTTCTGCCACACACTTTCCTCTCCCAGTTGAATGAGAGGGCAGAACAAAATTATATCAAAAAAATGTGTAAGAAAAAAAAAATGACAATATTATTTATACTGACTAAACAATTGATACACAGTCATAATTCTTCCCCACTGTGTTTCTATTTATTTTGAAAATTATAGACTTTCTTATTTCCTATCCTGGCTTACCCATCTAAAAACTTAGATGTGTCAGATTACAGAAATTTTGGACAAGTTTCTTTTTTTTTGGCAGTTTTTGTTTTTATTGGTCAAGAGCTCTGTTCAAACCACCCCCCCACCCCCCACACACATCCACACACATGCAAGATGCCTGCCCTGCTCTGGCTCTTCCCTTTCCTGGTCTTTCCAGGATCACCCAGGGAAACCATCCTGCAGCCCCACTGAGACTTCTACTTCTCAGCTTAAGAGCAGAGGCCATACCTCATCTGTGAGGGAGCAGGTAGGAGTAACAGGGAAGCAGCATCATCCTTTCCCCTCTAAGCTCCCTCAGTTCCAGCCTAGGCCCCAAGTGTCCCGGGTGGAAAGTCCTGGGGATCATCTTATGGATGAACCCTCCTCACCCCGGCTTTGCAGCCTTGAAAATGGAGGCCAAGGAGGGAGCATGAAAGCGGCCCAAGGTCACAGTGTTGTTAGTGGTGGAGCAAGGGAGCAGAACTCAGCTCTCCCCTGCACCCTCTTCCAGGAGGTGCCGTGAGATTGCATGCTGGGTCCTGCTCAATCTCAGGAGGGTAAAGCCAGGGGTTGGGCAGAAGAGAAGTTTCCAGAAGTTGTCCCTGGAGCCCATGTCCAGGGATCAAGTCCCCAGGACAGCTGAGGGAGCCAAGGGCCTGGCCATCACTATAAAGGCTTGCCAAGGGTACCCTCTGTGACTGCACAT
Organism: Loxodonta africana; assembly: GCF_030014295.1. Lineage (NCBI taxonomy): Eukaryota > Metazoa > Chordata > Mammalia > Proboscidea > Elephantidae > Loxodonta > Loxodonta africana. The sequence goes on from NC_087342.1 coordinate 166,535,018, forward strand.
GTAGCTTGCTCAGGTATGTGGTCTGGGTCTGTAAGGATACAGGTAGATGTCCTCGGCTGCTGTAGGCAGTTTGGGACAGTTGGCCAGAGTTTGGTGAAGAAACAGTACAGGTCCAGCCAGGCCAGGAAGTCTGACAGAGGCTCTGCGAGCTTGCTGTGGACACCGTCTCATTGAAGGACTCGTTTGTAAACATTTTTATTGTAAAATATAAAAATGTCTGAACACCGAATGCAATAAAGATATACAGTTTAAAGAGAAATAATAAAACAAAACTTTGTGTCCATGCCCTCTCACTTAAGGGTGATAACATCACAGTATTTAGCCACGCTCTAGAGATCATACATGGATCTACCCCCTTCCTCCCTCCATGGATAACCACCGTCCTGATTTTGTGTGAAATATTCCTATACTTCTTTTAATAGTTTATATATACACATATATGTATACATATGTATATATACTATATAAAAAACATTGCCTTACAAGTTGATTTCGACTCATAGCAACCCTATAGGACAGAGTAGAACTGCCCCATAGGGTTTGCAAGGAGCGGCTGGTGGATTCAAACTGCTGACCTTTTGGTTAGCCTCTGAGCTCTTAACCACTGCTCTGCTGCTAACCAGAAACTGGCAGTTCGAATCCACTAGCCACTCCTTGGAAACCCTATGGGGCAGTTCTACTCCATCATATGGGGTCCCTATGAGTCAGCATCCACTTGACAGCAATGGGTATGGTTTGGGTTTATGCATTAAATAATAGTACACATATGTAAACACACACACATACATATATATATATGCCTAATTATCAATTGTTTATTTTTCCAAGTTTTTATCTTTTTAAAAGGCATTTTTTGTCTATGTTTTGCTCAATATTTGTTCTGAGCTTCATCCATATTAGTGAATGTAGTTAAAGTTCACTAATTTTCCATACAAATACAAATCATTTTTATTAATATATCTCAATTTATATTTACCCATTCTACAGTTTTTATTAGGTACCATTGAGTGTGTTTGGATTCAAAGTGACACCTTGTATAACAGAACAAAACCCTGCCTGGTTCTGTACCATACCCAGAATAATAAGTATGTCTGAGCCCATTTTTGCATCCACTTTGTCAGTCCACCTCCTCCAGGGTCTTTCTCTTTTTCGCTGACCTTCTACCTTACCAAACGTTATGTCCTTCTCCAGACACTGGTCCCTTCTGATAACTGTCCCAAGTAAGTGAAATGAAGTCTCACCATTCTGGCTTCTAAGGAGCATTCTGGCTGTACTTCTTCCAAGACAGATTTGTTCCTTCTTCTGGCAGCCCATGGTATATTTAATATTCTTTGTCAATACCATAATTCAAATTTGTCAATTCTTCTTTGGTCTTCCTTATTCATTGTCCAACTCTCACATGCATGTGAGGCTATTGAAAATACCATGGCTTTTTTAAGTCAGGTGCACCTCAGTTATCAAATTGAATCTTTGCTTTATAACACTTCAAAGAGGTCTTTTGCAGCAGATCTGCCCAGTGCAATACATTGTTTGATTTCTTGACTGCTGCTTCCGTGTGTGTTGATTGTGGATCCAAGTAATATGAAATCCTTGACAAATTCATTACTTTCTCCATTTATCATGATGTTGCAAAGTAAGTTACACTAATTCTATACAATAGATTTGGAAGGCTTTTTTTTTTTTTTGTGAGCAATGCCACATTTCTTCCACCTTTTGATTATTAGCACTGATAAGCATGAACAAAGAAAACAGGATTTTGAATGGAATAATTGTATTCCATTCTCCAGTTTTCTCCAATTTTTAAAAATTGTTATTAGCCCATTGCAATTTTATATTGTCAAGTCAGCTTAACAAAAAAGAAAATTAAAAACTATTAGTGTTTAATAGGGATTGTGTTGAATTTATATATAAATACAGGGAAAACTGATTCCTTTATCATTGAGTCTTCTGGTTCATGAGTGTGTTATATCCTACCATTTATTTAGGTAACCTTTAACTGTATTAAATAATGTTCTGAAGTTTTCTGTATGAAAGTATATAAATTTTATTCATTTTAAAACTTCGTATCTCATTGTTTCAATGTCATCATACATGGTACCTTTAAAATTTTTATTTTCCATTTGATTTTTTGACCCATAGTGGTTAAGTGTATAGCTGCTAACCAAAAGGTCAGCAGTTCGAATCCACCAACCACTCCTTGGAAACCTTATGGGGCAGTTCTGCTCTGTCCTATAGGGTTGCTATGAGTCAGAATTGACTTGACAGCAATGTTTTTTTTTTTTTTAATTTTGGTTTTGATTTGATTTTTACTTATACAAAGAAATACATTTTTCATATATTATAGATGTTAAATTTATTTGTTAATTCTAATAGCTTGTTGGAGAATATTATTTTGGATTTTCTATATACACAAGCATGCTAATAGGAAATAATGATATTGGTATTTGTTAATTTCTCATTCTTATACAGATTTCCCTTCTCTTAGTCCACTAACTAGGATCTTTAGACAAAGTTGAATGAACAAGGCAAATTTCTCTCATTCCAATGTATCAGAGAAAGGTTTTAATTTATCACAAATATGGTATTTATTTTTTAATAAATATATTTACAGATTAAGATTCATTTTGTTCCTAGCTTCCCAAGAATTTTATGTAAAATGAATTTAATTTTATCAATTTTTTTAAGCATCTATTGGTTCTTTATGCTGTTAATGTAGTCAGTTGTATTTATTGATTTTCAAATATTAAACCAATCTTGACAATAAACACAAATTGGCTCTAATGCACTCTTATGCATTACATTTTTAATATTTATTAGTGCTACTATTTAATTTCAATTTTATTATCCTCTGTTTATTTTCAAGTGTGGTCAGCAACATTTCCTTCTTGTAATGTCCTTGTCAAGTTTTAGAATCAAAGTTAGCTGGCCTCAGTAAACATGTTTGGAAATATTCTCTTTTTTTGTATTTTCTGGATGATCTTTGTTGTTGATTTTATTTATTTAATAACTAGTTGAAAGACTTCACCATTGAAGCCATTTATGTATGAAATATTCTTTGTGAGTATAATTTTAAATTTAAGACTACAGATATTTGACTTGTTTGAGAGCTTTTGGTAAGTTGTGTTTCAAAAGATCTGTCTATTTTATCTATATTTTTATATGTATCAATATAAAAGTCATCTAGTATCTTCTTCCTATTTAGTAAAGTAGAATCTATAATGGTGTCCCCTGTTAAGCCCTTACCAGTGTTGAGTTTTATCCATTTAGTTAATTCTTTCAAAGCAGCAAATTTTTGTTCTTTTGATTCATTCTATTCTAATATTTTTTTAATTAACTTTTATTAAGCTTCAAGTGAACATTTACAAATCCCATCAGTCTGTCATATATAAATTTACATACATCTTACTCCATACTCCCACTTGCTCTCCCCCTATATTCTAATATTTTTGTCTAACTTTATTGATTCTTCCTCTTATGTTTATAATTTTCCATCACTCGTTTTCTTAGGATTTAATTTGTTCTCTTCTTTCAGCTTCTGAAACAAATGCTCACATCACTGATACTTCAGCCTTCCTTCTTTTCTGTGTCCTGTGTTATAAATGTTCCACTAAACAGTAGTTTAGCTGTATCATACAGATTTGCCTTTCTTGTTTTTATTAAAATTTAGTTCAAAGTAACAAAACCATGAAGTTTTTGGTTGTACAGAAGCAGCCTCAGCAGCTGTTTTTGTTGTTGTTGTCATAAACATATCTATTACACAACTTTTGCCAATTCAACTTTTTAGAGATGTACAACTTATTGACAGAAATTTTAATGATCAGCTACGTAACCCTGCCCTTAATCAGTGCAATTTTTCCATCTCCTTTGTCCCCCTCCCCCCCCCCCCGCCCCCGGTAAGCACTAATAAATTTGGTCTGCATATATTTGCCTTTTCTTGTGTGTTTATATAAGTGACCTCATGGGTTTTGGTTCCTTGGTTTGGAGGTTTAGGGTCATGGTTTCATGATATATCCAAACAATTGGCCTAATAACCTTTTTGGTGCTTCTTTTCTACCTCTGAATTCATTGTATAGTGCCTGGGGTCTTAAAAGTTTGCAAGTGGCCATCCAAGCCATGACAGTTGGTCTCTATTAGCCTGGATCAACAGAGGAAAAAGGAGAGTTAGGAAAAGTAGGAAGATACAATGTATAGATAATTGCCTCCATGAACAACCACCTCTTTGCCGAGAGACTAGAAGAACTGGATGGTGCCTGATCAAAAGAGGGAAATGCAGAACAAAATTTCAAATTTTCATGGACTCAAGACTTTCTGTAGCCACGGGGGCTAGAAAAACCCCTGAAATTATTGCCCTGAGAGATAATCTTTAAAACTCAAACAAAAATATTCCCTGAAGTCTTCTTAAAACCAAACGATCCCATTGACTCGTTGCTATCAAGTTGATTCTGACTCAGCGACCCTATAGTACAGGATAAACTGCTCCATGGGGTTTCCAAGGAGCGGCTGGTGGATTCAAATTGCAGACCCTTTGGTCAGCAATGCCTTTAGCATTCTGCTCTCATTCTGCTCTCTTAAGAACTATCTGTCTGGGATCAAAGTGGCAACAGCAACTCAAAAGATTAGATAGGAACCTTAGGAGGCACTGAGTTCATGTCAATGGGGAAGGAACAACTCAAAAAATGAGGGTGAGAGTGTTTGCACAACTCAATGTAATCAATGTCGCTGAATTTTACATATAGAAACAGTTGAATTGGTGATGTTTTGCTATGTGTAGTCTCAACAACAAAAAAATAAATTTTTAAAAATTTAGTTCAAAATATATTCTAGTTTTTATTAGTATTTCTTCTATTATCCATGGATAATAGAAAATACTCTGAATAATTTTTAAGTTATTGGTCTTTGATTTTTTAGCCTTACACAAGGCCACATGTGGTACATGGTCCATGTGAACTTGAAATAATATATACTCTGCAATTTTGCATAAAGATATACAAAAATATCAACTCTTCTATATTCATGTTGGATTTAGTCTTGTATCAGTTATAGAGGGAGGTGTGTGTATGTCTTCGTTGTAATTTATGCCAATTCTTTATATAGTGTAAACATCACCAAATGGTATTATTTATTTTTTAGCAATATCCGTTTACATTTATCCACAGATTTATTCTTTCTGGTACCCTTAATAATTCTTTTTTTTTTTTACTTTTGCCTAAATAAAACCTTTTCAAATTTATGTAGGGGGTATTTACTGGAGACACATTATCTGTTTTTGTTCTTAAAATATCTTTATTTCTCTTTCATTTTGATAGGCTAATATTGCTGGTAATAGGATTCTTTTTTTATAATTTAAAAATTATGTTCTGGCTTCTTTAATTTCAGTTGAAAATTTAATTATCAATCTTTTTGGAAGGTAATGGGTCCTTTAACTCCTACCTGGGCTACTTTTAATATTTTTGTTTTTGTCTTTCAGTAGCTTTAATACGATGTACCTAAGTGTGATTGTCATTCCATTTATTCTCATCATTCATAGTACTTCTTGAATCAGTGGCTAGTATTATTTTTTAGTTTGGAAGATGTTTGGTCACTGCCTCTTAGTATATTGTGTCTGGTCAATTCTATCTCTATTTCTGGGAGCTAAGTTACATGTACTGTAGATTTTTATACCGTGTCCAGTATGTCTCTTACGCTTTCTTCTTGGTTTTCAAGAACGTTTTCTCTGTTAATGTGTATATGTTTATTTTCTCCTCTGCTATTTCAAACATTCTGTTATAACCATCTATTTAATAAATCATTTAATTTAATTTATATTTTAATTTAGATTTTAGATTTAGATTTTTTCTGTTCATGCAATCTAGTTTTAAAATGGAATTCTCTGTATCGATACATGTTTTTTATGTGTTTTTCAAAATCAAAGTCAGAGAACTCCAACATTTAGATTAATGGGTAATTTGTTTACTTTCTATATATATGCATATATATATTTTCTCTTTTTATTTTTTCCTATTTTGTGTAAAGCCAGGTAAATTGAATCAAATGCTAGATATTGTGTGTAAAAAAATTATAGAGGCTCTGTATGATTATATTTTCTTCTGGAAGGCAGAGAGACTAGAGGCTGTTGCTTTGGGCCAGCCAATGCTGTTGTTTCCAGTTTGCTGTTTCTCCTAAGGCATTGCCATTAGATAGCCTCAACGGAAACACCGGTGTATTCACCAAGACCTAGTTTCCTTGGCAGTTCTTAAACTCCAGTTTTTCCTTCACTTATATTCTTAAAAAAAAAAACCCTCCTGACAAGACTTATATTCTTAGATTGTAAAAATACCTGCTTAGATTTTAAACCATCTAATAGATACTGTATTCTTGGTCTCTATGGGTATGCCCAGGCTAAATGTAAGAAAATGCCTCCAATAACATTTGTGCAAAGACTGTCAGCTTTACTTCTCTGTAAGTCCCTTATCTCTGGAAAGTTACCCATTGAATACTGGTGAGTCTAAACTGCTGCTTTGGTCTCTCAGTCCTGAAGAAAATGCTTCAAGCTCTAGGCCTCTACTTTCTTTAGTGCTCTTTGTCTCATGCTAATAATAATCCTGAAGAGAAGAAACAGGGTCACGGGAAACATTAGGCTTACAACCATATAATTTCTTTTATCCTACATCTTGCACCCGCCTGCTTTTGTTCATGTATGATGCTTTCAATCACCTTTTTCTTTATTCTTTGGCATTTTAACCTACTTTTTAAAATGTACGTGTGGGTCAGTCTGATAAAATTTACTCCGTAACAGTTGAAAAGAGAAGTTCAGTGGTAGCCACTTTATGTGGTTTTCATTTCCCTAGCATTCTTCAGATTGCTAGTTTGTTCAAAGTCAATTGTATCGCAGCTTGGGTAGAGGAGTTGCCAGTTCTTGATTTTGAAAATGCTTTAGTGCTGCTCTCAAAAATAGTAGTTCATCAGGCAGCTCAATTGTGTATTTTTCAGAGGTCCATTCCTTGAGTTCTGGTCTATAACTTCTCATCCAGCCACCTCAAATATTTCATAAGCACAAAATTATTTTTTATTGAAATTTTCTTAAAATTAGTTTCCAAGAATAGTTTCCTTTTAAAGCAAATACTAACACAGATGCTGAGATAGTTAATATTTAATTTGGTATTTCTTACCATAATTATTTAAGCCAAGAATTTCATTTTCATTTTGACTTTAGTTCCACCTAAAAAGTCTGATAATTGTATTTTCTTAGACATTTTTTTTTTTTTTTTAATTTTGAGATATGTGAGCTTTTGGTGATAGTTTCTTTTATCTCTATTTTAATTGAACTGTGGTAAGACAGTATGGTCTATGCACAGCTTATTTTTTTTTTAAATGTTCATTTTTGTAACTATTACATGGTCGATTTCTAAAAGGCCCTGTATTCACATTCCCCCACATCTCCAATTGTTGGATGCAGTCTGCAGAAGCAGCAGAAAAGTGGCTTTATCTCCCACAGCCTGCATGACTTTTACACTGAATTTGCACTGAAAAAAATGTACCCTAGGGGAAGTAGGCTTCCCTCCCATAGATTCTTAAAGGTAAGGTATGTGATTAACTGTATAATTACATGCTGGCAAGATCTAAAGGGAAGGGACTGTTTTTTGTTTGATGCATTCAAGTCTGGGGGAAATGACCACAAGACCATCCTGCACCCTGATCCCAGATTGCATCAAGGGACATCTCCCTCTTTCTTCCCTTCCTCTTTTTCCTATGCACCCAAGCATGTAAACCTCTCCAGTCTAAAGTATATAAGTCAGGAGTTCCATTGCCCATTTGTCTCTTTGCCTACAACACGTCGAGGGGCTATGCAGGAGAGAGATGAGGAAGGAGATCAGGCAAAATGCAGAACAAGCCAAGAAACACAGAAAGCAGTTGAAGAACTTAAAAAGGTTATTCAAGAACATAATGAAAAATTTAATAGGCTGGAAGAATCCATAGAGAGATAACAATAAGAAATTCAGAAGATTAATTATAAAATTACAGAATTAGACAACTCAATAGAAAGTTAGAAGAGCAGAATTGAGGAACTGGAAGGCAGGATTGTGATATTGAAGATGAAACAGTGGGCACCAATATATATGAAGAAGAATTGGATAAAAGAACTTGAAAAAATGAAGAAGCCCTAAGAATCATGTGGGACTCTATCAAGAGAAATAACCTACGAGTGATTGGAGTACCAGAACAGGGAAGGATAACAGAAAATACAGAGAGAATTGTTGAAGATTTTTTGGCAGAAAACTTCCCTGATACCATTAAAGATGAAAAGATATCTGTCCAAGATGCTCATCAAACCCTACATAAGGTAGATCTCAAAAGAAAGTTACCAAGGCATATTAAAATCAAACTTGCCAAAACCAAAGATAAAAAGAGAATTTTAAGAGCACCTAGGGGTAAACAAAAAGTTACCTACAAAGGAGAGTCAATAAGAATAAGCTTGGACTACTCAGCAGAAACCATGCAGGCAAGAAGGCAATGGGATGACTTACATAAAGCATTGAAGGAAAAAAAAAAAAGCCAGCCACAAATCATATATCCAGCAAAACTGACTATAAAATATGTAGGCAAAATTAGGACATTTCCAGATAAACAGAAGTTTAGGGAATTTGTAAAAGCCAAACCAAAATTATAAGAAATACTAAAGGAAGTTCTTTGGTTGGAAAATCAATAATATCAGATATCATCCAAGAATAGAACACAGGAGAGAGTAACCAGATTATCAGCCCATATCAGCCCAGATAGGGAAGTCACAAAACTAAGATCAAAAAAAAAAAAAAAAAAAACCTCAAAACAAGGGATGTCATTATGTAAAAGAAAACATTAAAACGATAGAGACTAAAAAAATGTAGTCATAAATCTTTCATACAGAGAAGTCAAGATGATGTAAGAAATAAAAGGTTAAAACTTAGAAAAATAGGGGTAAATATTAAAGTAACAACAAAAGAGACTAACAGTCCTACACATCAAAATAAAATACAAGAAAAACATAAAGACTCGGCAAAAACAAAATCAACAACAATGAATAAGAGGAAAAGATAATATATAAACTACTCAGCACAAAAAACTAACCAGAAAAAAGAAACTGTCAACAACACACAAAAAAGACATCAAAATGACAGCTCTAAATTCATACCTATCCATGATTACACTGAATGTAAATGCACTAAATGCAACAATGAAGAGACAGAGAGTGGCAGAGTGGATAAAAAACACCATCCATCTATATGCTGCCTACAAGGGACATACCTTAGACTTAGGGACACAAACAAACTAAAACTCAAAGGATGGAAAAAAATATATCAAGCAAACAACAATGAAAAAAGAGCAGGAGTGGCAATATTAATTTCTGACAAAATAGACTAAAGTAAAATCCACCACAAAAGAAAGAAAGGACACTATATAATGATTAAAGGGACAATATACCAGGAGCATATAACCATATTAAATATTTATGCACCCAAGGACAGGGATTCAAGATACATAAAACAAACTCTAATAGCATTGAAAATTGGGATACACAGCCCCACAATAATAGTAGGAGGCTTCAACACACCACTTTCGGTGAGGGACAGAACATCCAGAAAGAAGCTCAATAAAGACATGGAAGATCTAAATGCCTCAATTGATAAGATCATGTAGTTCTTGTCTTTTGTTTTATTTATATGACAGATAACATTGATTGTTTTTCTAAAGTTGAACTATCCCTGCATATCTGGCATGAATCCCACTTGGTCTCATAGATGTATACAGAACACTCTACCCAACAGTAGCCAAGTGTACTTTCTTTTCCAATGCTCATGAAATATTCTCAAGAATAGACCATATATTAGGCCATAAAGTAAGCCCTTAATAGAATCCAATACACTGAAATATTACAAAGCATCTTCTCTTACCATAAAGCCATAAAGTAGAAATCAATAACAGAAAAAGCAGGGAAAAGGAATCAAACACTTGGAAACTGAATAAACCCTGCTCTGAAAAGACTGGGTTATAGAAGAAATTAAGGATGGAATAAAGAAGTTCGTAGAATCCAATGAGAATGAAAACACTTCCTAGCAGAACCTTTGGGACACAGTGAAAGCAGTACTCAGAGGTCAATTTATAGCAATAAATGCACACTTCCCAAAAGAAGAAATGGCCAAAATCAAAGAATTATTCCTACAAATTGAACAAATAGAGTATAATAAAAGGCACCAGAAGAAATTAAATAATAAAAATTAAAGCAGAATTAAATGAATTAGAGAAAAGAAAAACAGCTGAAAATTAAAAAGATCAAAAGCTGGTTCTTTGAAAAAATTAACATAATTGATAAAACATTGGCCAAACTGACAAAAGAAAAACAGGAGAGGAAGCAAATAACCACATAAGAAATAAGATGGGCGATATCTCAACACACCCAACTGAAATTAAAATAATCATATCAGATTACTAGAAAAATTGTACTCTAACTAATTTGAAAACCTAGAAGCGGATGAATTTCTAGAAACACAGTACCTACCTAAACTAACACAAACCAAGGTAGAACAACTAAATAAAAAAAAAAAAAATTTTTTTTTTTTTTAAATCCATTAGAAAAGAAGAGCTTGAAAAGTAAATTGAAAACTCCCAGCAAAAAAAAAAAAAAAAGCCCTGGCCCTGATGGCTTCACTGGAGAATTCTACCAAACTTTCAGAGAAGAGATACCACCACTATTCCTAAAGGTATTCAGAGCGTAGAAAATGATGGAATACTCCCAAACTCATTCTACGAAGCCAGCGTATCCCTGATACCAAAACCAGGTAAAGACACCACAAAAAAAATTACAGACCTATATCCCTCATGAACTTAGATGCAAAAATCCTCAACAAAATTCTAGCCAACAGAATTCAATAACATATCAAAAAAAATCACCATGATCAAGTGGGATTCATGCCAGATATGCAGGGATAGTTCAACATTAGAAAAACAGTCAATGTTATCTGTCATATAAATAAAACAAAAGACGAGAACTACATTATCTTATCAATTGAGGCAGAAAAGGCACTTGACAAAGCCCAACACCCACTCATTATAAAAACTCTCAGCAAAATAGAAATAGAAGGAAAATTCCTCAACATAGTAAAGGACATTTATACAAAGCCAACAGCCAGCATCATCCTAAATGGAGAGAGTCTGAAAGCATTCCCCTTGAGAATGAGAACCAGACAAATGCCCTTTATCACCACTCTTATTCGACATTATGCTGGAGGTCCTAGCCAGAGAAATTAGGCTAGATAAAGAAATAAAGGGCGTCCAAATTGGTAAGGAAAAAGTAAAAGTATCTTTGTTTGGAGATAATATGATCTTATACACAGAAAACCCTAAAGAATCCTCAAAAAAACTAATGAAAGTAATAGAAGAGTTCAGCAGGTTATCAGGATACAAGACAAACATACAAAAATTAGTTTGATTCCTCTACACCAACAAAGAGAACGTCAAAGAGGAAATCACTAAATCAATACCATTTACAGTAGCCCCCAAGAAGATAAAATACTTAGGAATAAATCTAACCGGAGACGTAAAAGACCTATACAAAAAAAACTACAAGACAGTACTGCAAGAAACCAAAAGAGACCTACATAAGTGGAAAAACATACCTTGCTCATGGATAGGAAGACTTAACATTGTAAAAATGTCTATTCAACTGAAAGTGATCTATAGATACAATGTAATTACAATCAAAGTTCCAATGACTTTTTTTTTAATGAGATGGAGAAAAAAATCACGAACTTCATATGGAAAGGAAAGAGGCCCTGAATAAGTAAAGCATTACTGAAAAAGAACAAAGTCGGAGGCCTCACTCTACCCGATTTTAGAACCTATTATACTGCCATAGTAGTCAAAACAGCCTGGTACTGGTACAACAACAGATAGGTAGACCAATGGAACACAATTGAGAATCCAGACATAAATCCATCCACATACGAGCAGTTGATATTTGCCGAAGGCCCAAAATCAGTTAAATTGGGAAAAGACAGTCTCTTTGACAAATGGTGCTGGCATAACTGTATATCCATCTGCAAAAATGAGACAAGACCCACACCTCACACCATGCAAAAAAATTAACTCAAAATGGATCAAAGACCTAAATATAAAATCTAAAATGATAAAGATCTTGGAAGAAAGAATAGAAACAATGCTAGGAGCCCTAATACATGGCCTAAACAGTACCAAACATTGCTAACAATGCACAAACAGCAAAAGAGAAACTAGATAACTGGGAGCTCCTAAAAATCAAACACCTATGCTCATCCATAGACCTCACCAAAAGAGTGAAAAGATTACCTACAGACTGGGAAAAAGTTTTTAGCTATGACATTTGTCATCAGCATCTTTTCTCTAAAATCTAGATGATACTGGGAAAGCTCAACTACAAAAAAGATAACCCAATTAAAAAATGGGCAAAGGATATGAACAGTAACTTCACCAAAGAAGACATTCAAGCAGCTAACATACATGAGGAAATGTTCACTATCATTAGCCATTAAAAAAAAAAAAAAAAAATCCCACTGCCATCGAGTTGATTCTGACTCATAGCCATTAGAGAAATGCAAATCAAAACCACACTGATATACCATCTCACCCCAGCAAGGCTGGCATTAATCCAAAAAACACAAAGTAGTAACTGTTGGAGAGGTTGTAGAGAGACTGGAATAATTATACATTACTGGTAGAAATGAAAAATGGTACAACTGCTTTGGAAATCAATTTGGAAGCTAGAAATAGAAGTACCATAGGATCCAGCAATCCCACTCATTGGAATATATCCTAGAGAAATAAGAGCCTTTACACAAACAGATATATGCATTCCCATGTTCATTGCAACACTGTTTACAATAGCAAAAAGATGGAAGCAACCAAGGTGCCCATCAATGGATAAAAGGATAAATTATGGTATAGTCACCCAATGGAATACTCTGCATAGATAAAGAACAATGATGAATCCATGAAACATTTCTTAACATAGGGGAATCTAGAAGGCATTATGCTGAGTGAAATTAGTCAGTTGCAAAAGGACAAATACTGTATGAGACCATGATTATAAGAACTCCAGAAATACTTTAAACACAGAAGAGAATATTATTTGATAATTACGAGAGTGGGGAGGGAGGGAGGGACAGGGATATTCACTAATTAGATAGTAGACAAGAAGTATTTTAGATGAAGGAAAGATAACACACAATACAGGAGAGGTCAGCACAACTGGACTAAACCAAAAACAAAGAAGTTTTCTGATTAAACTGAATGCTTGAAAGTCCAGAGTAGCAGGGGCGGGGCCAGGGGACCATGGTTTCAGGGGACATTTAGGCCAACTGGCATAATAAAATTTATTAAGAAAACATTGTGCATCCCCCTTTGGTGAGTGGCATCTGGGGTCTTAAATGCTAGTGAGCAGCCATCTAAGATGCAGCAATTGGTCTCAACCTGCCTGGAGCAAAGGAGAATGGAGAACACCAAAGACACAAGGTAATTATGAGCCCAAGAAATAGAATGGGCCACATAAATTAGAGACTACGTTAGCCGGAGACCAGAAGAACTAGATGGTGCCCGGCTACAACTGATGACCTCCCTGATGGGGAGTACAACAGAGAATCCCTGATGGAGCTGAAGAACAGTGGGATACAGACCTCAAATTCTTGTAAGACGACCAGACTTAATGGTCTGACTGAGACTAGAAGGACCCCGGAGGTCATGGTCCCCGGATCTTCTCTTAGGCCCAGACTGGAACCATTCCCAAAGCCAACTGTTCAGACAGGGATTGGACTGGAGTATAAGATAGAAAATGATACTTTTGAGGAGTGAGCTTCTTGGCTCAAGTAGGCATATGAGATTATGTTGGCAGCTCCTGTCTGGTGGGGAGATGAGAAGGCAGAGGGGGGCAGAAGCTGGCTGAATGGACACAGGGGATGCAGGGTGGAGAGGAGGAATGTGCTGCCTCATTCAAAAAAGCTGTCTCATTAGGGAGACAGAAACTAGGAGTACATAGCAAGGTGTATATAAATTTTTGCATGAGAGACTGACATGAATTGTAAACTTCAAGCATGATAAAAAATAAATAAATAAATTATATAGTCTGTCAGAAAAGAAAAAAAATTATATGTCCTGTATTACCTTGAGGAAGTTCCTTTCTATTCCTAATTTTCTTTCCTTTTCTCTTTTTTGTAATCATGAGTAGGTGTGGAATGTGGTTGAATACTTTTCATCTAGTGATATGATCATATGGTTTTCTCATTCATTCTGTTAATATGATGAATTATATTAATTCCTAAATGTTGATCCAATCTCCTGCTCCTGGAATGAATCCTGTTGTTGTGTGCCCTCCAGTTGATTCCAACTAATGATGACCCTAAAGGACAGAATAGAACTGCCCCATAAGTTTTAGGCTGTAATTTTCACGGGACCTGATCACCAGGTCTTTTCTCCCCCAGAGTCCCTGTGTGAGTTAGATCCACTGACCTCCAGTGAGCAGCCTAGTTCTTAACTGTTGTGCAACTAGGGCTCCTGGATTGAGTCCTACTTAGTCAAAATTACTATCTTTTATTTATTGCTAGCTTTGATTTGTTAATATTTTGTTGAAAGAGTTTTGCACCTTGTTCATGAAAGATATTGGTGTATCCTTTTCTCTCTTTTCTTGCTAGGGTTATGTGTTTTTTTTGGATTAGTTATACTGGCTTCATAGATTACTAAGTGTTCCTTCTATTTCCTGGAGAAGATTGTGCAGAACTCGTATTATTTCTTTTTTACATGTTTGGTGGAATTCATAGGTTGAACCATGCAGGAATGGTACTTTCCTTCTTGAAACATTTTCAAGTGTGCATTCTTTTTTTTTTCTTTTGTAGATTGATGACTATTCAGGTTATCTGTTTCTCTCTTCACAGAGTCTTGCTAGTTTGCGTCTTTCAAAAATCGGTCCATTTCCTCTATATTATTTTTTTAATCATTGTCTTGTGTGTAGGTATTACTTTATTTTTCTTTTAATATCAATTCATTCAGAAGGAATAAAACCAAACCAACCAAACCCAGTGCTGTCAAGTTTATTCCGACTTATAGTGACCCTATACGACAGAGTAGAACCGTGCCACAGAGTTTCCAAGGAGTGCCTGGTAGATTCAAACTGCTGGCCCTTTGGTTAGCAGCCGTAGCACTTAACCACTATGCCACCAGGGTTTCCTTAGAAGGAATAGTCCCTTTTTAATACCCATTGGAAATTTTGAAATTTTTGTTCTCTCTCTCTTTTTTTACTTTTTTCTTTTGGTTATTCTGGTTGGGGATTATAAATTTTATTCATCTTCTAGTTTTAATGATTTTTCTGTACTTTCCAATTTTCAATTTAGTTTCATCTGTTGTCATTTTTGTGTCCTTTCTTCTGTTTGCTTCAGATTTATTCTGTTTCTCTTTTTCTGTATTTCAAAGATGGAAGTTTAGGTTATTGATTTTAGATATAATATATGCATGTCATACTATGTATATATTCGTTTGCTTTAACTCTATCACAGGAATTTTGATTTTTAAAAAAATTTTTCACTTCATTTAGGTCATAATCTTTTAAATTCCTCTTGGGACCTTTGCACTGTGGGTCATTTGGTAGTGTGTTATTTTCCATGTATTTGGGAATTGTCTGGTTACCTTTATGTTATTGATTTCACTTTTAATCCTGTTGCATTCTAAGATCATACTTTGTATAATTCCTATACTTTTAAATTCATTAAGGTGTGTTACGTGGCTGTGAATGTGGTTTATCATAGTGTTTTGATGTGCCCTTGAGAAGAATGTATGCTCCGCTGTTGCTAGATGGAATATTCTATAGATATCAATTAAAGTTGATTGATAACAGTCTTCAGGTGAGCTATATTTTTTACTGATTTTCTCTCTTTGATGTATCAATTACTGACTGAGGGACATTGCAGGCTGTAATTATAATAGTGGATTTGCCTATTTCCCTTTTCAGCCCTACCCATTTTTGCCTCATGTATTTTTTCTTTCCTCTGTTTTTGTCCTGCCCACTTCAGATTCTGCTCTCAACTGTTCTTATTGATGTTAGACTTTGTTCTGGAGAAGATGCTGCCTGTTGGTCACAGGACGTAGACCACCTCTAAATGGAACACCCTTTCACTCACTCTCTAATTGTGAATCTCGTTCTCAGCTGGGAAGATCATCTCAGGTTTGTCTGTTGTTCTCGAATGAGCTAAGCTTTCCATGCAGAATAAAGACTTCTCAATATGGGGGTGACTAAGAGCAAGTCCACGAGAGCCAAAATATAACCTTGAATGTATCCCACCTGAATTTAGAGACCATCTCCAGAATAGATTTGACACACCGAACACTAGTGACTGAAGACCAGATGAGTTGTGGGATGACATCAAAGACATCATCCATAAAGAAAGCAAGAGGTCACTGAAAAGACAGGAAAGAAAGAAAAGACCAAGGTGGATGTCAGAGAAGACTCTGAAACTTGCTCTTGAGCGTCGAGCAGCTAAAGCAAAAGGAAGAATTCATGAAGTAAAAGAACTGAACAGAAGATTTCAAAGGGCCTCTCGAGAAGACAAAATAAAGTATTATAATGACTTGTGCAAAGAGCTGGAGATGGAAAACCAAAAGGGAAGAACTCACTCAGCATTTCTCAAGCTGAAAGGACTGAAGAAAAAATTCAAGCCTCGAATTGCAATAGTGAAGGATTCCATAGGGAAAATATTAAACGACGCAGGAAGGATCAAAAGGAATACACAGAGTCATTATACCAAAAAGAATTACTCTCTATTTAACCATTTCAAGAGGTGGCATATGATGAGGAACTGATGGTACTGAAGGAAGAAGTCCAAGCTGCTCTGAGGGCATTGGTGAAAAACAAGGCTCCAGGAATTGGTGGAATATCAATTGAGATGTTTCAACAAACATGCAGCGCTGGAGATGCTCACTCGTCTATGCCAAGAAATATGGAAGACAGCTTCCTGGCCAACTGATTGGAAGAGATCCATATTTAGGCCTATTCCCAAGAAAGGTGATCCAACCGAATGTGGAAATTATAGAACAATATCATTAATATCACACGCAAGCAAAATTCTGCTGAAGATCATTCAAAAACGGCTGCAGCAGTATATCGATAGGGAACTGCCAGAAATTCAGGCCAGTTTCAGAAGAGAACATGGAACCAGGGATATCATTGCTGATGTCAGATGGATCCTGGCTGAAAGCAGAGAATACCAGAAGGATGTTTACCTGTGTTTTCTTGATTATGCAAAGGCATTTGACTGTGTGGATCATAACAAACTATGGGTAACACTGCAAAGGATGGGAATTCCAGAACACTTAATTGTGCTCATGAGGAACCTTTACATAGATCAAGAGGCAGTTGTTCAGACAGAACAAGAGGATACTGATTGGTTTAAAGTCAGGAAAGGTGTGCGTCAGGGTTGTATTCTTTCACCATACCTATTTAATCTGTATGCTGAGCAAATAATACGAGAAGCTGGACTATATGAAGAAGAACGGGGCATCAAGATTGGAGGAAGACTCATTAACAACCTGCATTATGCAGATGACACAACCTTGCTTGCTGAAAGTGAAGAGGAGTTGAAGCACTTACTAATGAAGATCAAAGACCACAGCCTTCAGTATGGATTGCACCTCAACATAAAGAAAACAAAAATCCTCACAACTGGACCAGTGAGCAACATCATGATAAATGGAGAAATGATTGAAGTTGTCAAGGATTTCATTGTACTTGGATCCACAATCAACAGCCATGGAAGCAGCAGTCAAGAAATCAAAAGACGCATTGCATTGGGCAAATCTGCTGCAAAGGACCTCTTCAAAGTGTTGAAGAGCAAAGATGTCACCCTGAAGACTAAGGTGTGCCTGACCCAAGCCATGGTATTTTCAATGGCATCATATGCATGTGAAAGCTGGACAGTGAATAAGGAAGACCGACGAAGAGTTGACGCCTTTGAATTGTGGTTTTGGCGAAGAATATTGAATGTACCATGGACTGCCAAAAGAACGAACAAATCTGTCTTAGAAGAAGTACAACCAGAATGCTCCTTAGAAGCAAGGATGGCGAGACTGCGTCTTACACTCTTTGGACATGTTGTCAGGAAGGATCAGTCCCTGGAAAAGGACATCATGCTTGGCAGAGTACAGGGTCAGTGGAAAAGAGGAAGACCCTCAATGAGGTGGATTGATACAGTGGCTGCAACAATGAGCTGAAGCATAACAACGATTGTAAGGATGACACAGGACCGGGCAGAGTTTCGTTCTGTTGTGCATAGTGTCGCTATGTGTCAGAACCAACTCGACGGCACCTAACAACAACAACAAAAGCCCAGTAGCAGAGTGGTTAAGCACTTGGCTGCTAACCAAAGGTCGGTGTTTTGAATCCATCAGCCACTCTGTGGGAGAAAGATGTGGTAGTCCGCCTTTGTGAAGATTATATCTTGGAAACGCTATGCGGCACTTCTACCCTGCCCTGAAGGGTCATTATGACTCTGAATTGTCTCAGTGCTTGCAACAACACCTACTAGTAATTCATTTCCAGGCTTCTGTGGCTCTCAGGGCATATACATAAACTCTGCTTTCTGCCTGTTAATAACCTGGGTGACTATTACATGCTGTTTGCACTTTGAGTAAATTAATCAAGTTGTATAATTATGGGTGGTCAACTTTTTGTGTATATGTTATACTTTAATCAAAAACATTAAAAGAAAAGATTGCCAAACTTTGTGCCAGAGCAATTAGGAGAATAGTGTTAGAAAGAGGAAAGAACGGAGTTTTAGAAAAAAAAACAAAGTAAATATCTTTGTTTAAGGATATAAAATAAGATTAAATATTTAAAATATCTAGTATATAGTTTGAAATATGAGACAGAAACTACAGTAAAAGAGAGATTTATATTTGGAGCATGTTAGCACTGAGGTGATCTTTGAAATCAGGAGGTAGGTGACAGGGAAGAGATCTTAGAAGTAAAATAGACAAGGAACATAGTCATCATTCTTTCAAGTAGGTCCAAATTGTTACATTAAAAACAAAAACAAATGAAAAAACTGCCTGTCATTTTCTGCCTTATCCACTCTAGGTTTTGAAATTGTGGTGCACAAAAATGCAGAACTAGTTTATGTTTCCACTTGGAATTAAAGACATGTGCATGCATACACAGGCACACACACACACACACATTTACACATGTAGAAGTATCTGGTGTCATACTGGTTAAGTGCTACAGCTGCTAACCAAAAGGTCAGCAGTTCGAATCCACCAGGTGCTCCTTGGAAACTCTATGGGGCAGTTCTACTCTGTCCTAAAGGGTCACTATGAGTCGGAATCGACTTGACGGCAGTAGGTTTTTTAGGTTAAGTATCTATCTACACATATTGTTAATTAAGCCTTGAAATAACTTTTGAACGATGTAATCAGTGTTGTTACAGTGAATTGGCACATGGAAAAAAAAAAAACTTTGCCATCAAGTTGATTCCAACTCATAGAAAACCTGCAGGACAGAGTAGAACTGCCCCATAGGGTTTCCAAGGAATAGCTGGTGGATTCAAACAGCCGACATTTTGGTTAGCAGCCAAGCTTTTACCTACTGCAACACTAAATCAAATCAAATCAAAGATTCTTTGTTTTAATTTTGTTGATATATATTCCTGATGAATACATTTTTTAATTGGTCTTTTGAAAAATGTAAATTAAATTATACTCTCAAAATTTTTCTTTAACTCCAGGTTATCCTGTAAGCCTCTTATTGAGGAAAATGAAATTAAAGTTAAAAAGATTTTCCAAGATCTGATAGCCAATTCTGACTCATAGCAACCCTATAGGACAGAGTTGAACTGTCCCATAGAGTTTCCAAGGATTGGCTGGTAGATTTGAAATGGCAACCTTTTTGTTAGCAGCCAAACACTTAACCACCAGTGCCACCAGGACTCAGATGGCTGAATAATGGGACATAAAAAAACTATAGCAAAGATATCTAACTCCCATCCAATTGTCCCTTCAATTCTGAACATAGATCTATAAGGGAGGCGGAGCCAAGATGGCAGAATAGACAGATGCTTCTGGCGAATGCTCTTTACAACAAAGACCCAAAAAAACAAGTGAAATGAGTATATTTGTGACTAGCTGGGAGCCCTGAGCATCAAAGCAAGCTTGGACAACAAACTGAGGGGGAGGGGGAGGAAGAGACCATTCAGAAGTGGAGAGGAGGACCTAAATTGCAGGGAGCCCTCAGGCACCAATCCCGGAGCGGCAGCAGCGGCAGACTGGTACCAGTGTTTGGCCACAGTTTCCTCAGGGAGAAGAAGCCAGCCACGCAGCCTACTCACACCTCCGGAACCTGAGAAGAACAGCACTCTTGACAATAGCTAAGTACTTGCGTATATTTTACCATACGCCCCCCAAGCCCAAGCCGGCTTCAGCAGCTAAATACCTGGGTTTGAGATAGTCCCTTTTAAGCACCTAGAGCCATCTTCCCAACCTTGGGGAAGGAAAAATTTGCAACTGGGGGTAAAAGATAATTTGCTAGCTCTATTAACCAGGGGAGCTCAGGACAGAAGCAGCTCCTGTCCAGGCATAAACCGTCCATGGACTTTGAGTACCCTTCCCTTCTGCATGGACCTCTGTGGTCCTATTTTAGGAGAATAGGCCCTTGTTGGCAAACTCCAACCATTTCAGCTGTGCAGTGGAGAGGTGGGTGTTTGACATTGCTTTGCCTATTAAACAAGGTCCTCACCTACCCACATCAGGGACCTAAGGACTGGTAGTTCCACTCGTCATCCAGCCACCTGTGACAGGGGTACAAAGATAACTGGTACCTCACAGTCCTTACAACAAAAACTTTGGGTGCCCATGGTCTCTCTGCAGAACCCGCCCACCAGCATGCTCTAGGGAACAGAGACACATTTTCCTCAGAGACACTTGAGGGTTGGTTCTCAGCCCCCTGCCTTGTTCAGAGAGTGACCCCCTATTGCAATCAGATACCGGTCTATATGCCAATCACCTCTAAGATTGTAGGACAGAGCCTGTACCACACACTTGATGATCAGCTACCTGGAAACCTGAGCTGAATTCATTCAAGAAAACTGAATGGGCTCCTAGACCGATAAACCTGATAACAGCTCTAGCCAGCTGGGGACAGGACACCAGAACTCCAAAGGTCAAAATAATCAATCTAGCTCACTCAAGCAACTGATAGGGGTATACCAAAACAAAGCAAAGCAAGCAGCTATGACACAGTAAGCAAGCATAAACTAATACAATAAGTTATAGATGGCTCAGAGACAATATCAAGTCACATAAAGAAACAGACCATGATCACCTCAAAAGGCTCTCAAAACAAAGAATCCAGGGATCTCCTAGATGAAAGTGCATTCCTGGAATTACCAGATGCAGAATACAAAAGTTTAATATACAAGGCATCGGGAAGGAAATGAGGGAGTACACAGAACAAGCCAGGGAACACAGAGATAAAGCAACTGAAAAAGTTAGAAAGATTATTCAGGAACATAACGAAAAGTTTAATAAGCTGGAAAAATCCATAGACAGCCATCAGAAATTCAGAGGATTAACAATAAAATTACAGAAGTAGACAACTCAAAAGAAAGTGAGAGGAGCAGAATTGAAGTAGAAACTGGAATTTCTTAACGCAAAGATAAATCACATGGCACTAATATATTTGAAGAAAAACCTGTTAAAAGAATTTACAAAAATGAAGAAACCTTAAGAGTTCCATCACGTGGAACTCTATCAAGAGAAATAACCTACGAGTGATTGGAGTATCAGAACAGGGAGGGATAACAGGAAATACAGAGAAAATTGTTGAAGATTTGTTGGCAGAAAGCTTCCCTGATATTGTGAAAGATGAGAGGGTATCTATCCAAGATGCTCATTGAACTCCCCATAAGGTAGATGTTAAAAGAAAGTCACCAAGACATAGTATAATCAAACTTGACAAAACTAAAGAGAGAATTATAAGAGCAGGGAGGGATAAACAAAAAGTCACCTACAAAGGAGAGCCAATAAGAATAAACTCGGACTACTTGGCAGAAACCATGCAGGCAAGAAGGCAATGGGATAACTATATAAAAAATTGAAGGAAAAAAATGCCTGCCAAGAATCATATATCCATCTCAACTGTCTCTTAAATATGAAGGTGAAATTAAGACATTTCCAGATAAACACAAGTTGAGGGATTCGTAAAAACCAAACCAAAACAACAAGAAATACTAAAGTGAGTTCTTTGGTTAGGAAATCAATAATATCAGATATCAACCCAAGAGTAGAACCCTGGGCATAGCAATCAGAAGTCAACCCAGATGGGGAAATCCAAAAAAACAAAGCAAGATTATTTAAAAAAAAGAAAAAAAAAGCCCAAAACAGGGTAACAGCAATATTATTATATAAAAGAAGACAACATTAAAATAATAAAGAGGGACTAAGAAATGTAATCATACATCTTCCATATGAGAGGAAAATATGGCGATACAAAGAAATAAAAGTTAGTTTTAAGTTTAGAAAAATAGGGGTAAATAATAAGGTAACCACAAAGGAGAAAAACTATCCTACTCATCAAAATAAAATACAAGAAAAAAATAGAAACTCAGCAGACACAAAATCAACAACAACAAATATGAGGAAAGGACAATATATAAACAAAATCTACTCAGCACATAAAGTGGGAAAAAAAACTGTCAACAACACACAAAAAAGACATCAAAATGATAGCACTAAATTCATACCTAGCCATAATTAACCTGAATGTAAATAGACTGAATGCACCAATAAAGAGACAGAGAGTGGCAGAATGGATTAAAAAACAAGGTCCCTCTATATGCTTCCTACAAGAGACACACCTTAGAGACACAAACAAACTAAAACTCAAAGGATGAAAAAAAATATATTAAGTAAACAACAATCAAAAAAGAGCAGGAGTGGCAATAATAATTTCTGACAAAATTGACTTTAAAGTTAAATCCATCATAAGGATAAGGAAGGACACTATATAATGATTAAAGGGACAATACACCAAGAAGATATAACCATATTAAATATTTATGCACCCAGTGACAGGGCTGCAAGATACATAAAACAAACTCTATCAGCATTGAAAAGTGAGACAGCTCCACAATAATAGTAGGAGACTTCAGCACACCACTTTCAGTGAAGGACAGGACATCCAGAAAGAAGCTCAGTAAACATACGGAAGATCTAAATGCCACAATCAACCAACTTGACCTCATAGACATATACAGAACACTCCACCCAACAGCAGCCAACTATACTTTCTTTTTTAGTGCATATGGAACATTCTCTAGACTAGACCACATATTAGGTCATAAACCAAGCCTTAGCAGAATCCAAAACATTGAAATATTACAAAATATCTTTTCTGACCATAAAGCCATAAAAGTGGAAATTAATAAGAGGAAAAGCAGGAAAAAGAAATCAAACACTTGGAAACTGAACAATACCCTGCTTAAAAAAGACTGGATTATAGAAGACATTAAGGATGGAATAAAGAAATTCATAGAATCCAATGAGAATGAAAACACTTCCTATCAGAAAATTTGAGACACAGCAAAAGCGGTGCTCAGAGGGCAATTTATATCAATAAATGCACACATCCAAAAAGAAAAAAGGGCCAAAATCAAAGAATTATACCTACAACTTGAACAACAAAAGAAACCCACAGGCACCAGAAGAAAACAAATAATAAAAAGTAGAGCTGAACTAAACGAAATAGAAAACAGAAAAATAATTGAAAGAATTAATGAGACCAAAAGCTGGTTTTTTGAAAAATTGATAAACAACTGGCCAAACTGACAAAAGAAAAACAGGAGAGGAAGCAAATAACACAAATAAGAAATTAGATGGGTGATATTAAAACAGACCCAACTGAACTTAAAAAACACACATCAGATTACTATGAAAAACTGTACGCAAATTTGAAAACCTAGAAGAAATGGATAAATTCCTAGAAACACACTACCTACCTAAACTAACAAACAGAGGCAGAACAACTAAATAGACCCATAACAAAAGAAGAGATTGAAAAGGTAATCAAAAAACTCCCAACAAAAAAAAAGCCCTGGTCCGGAAGGCTTCACTGCAGAGTTCCACCAAACATTCAGAGAAGGGTTAACACCACTACTACTAAAGGTATTTCAGAGCATAGAAAAGGATGGATTACTACCAAACTCATTTTATGAAGCCACCATATCCCTGATAACAAAACCAAGTAAAGATACCAAAAGAAAAGAAAATTATAAACCTATATCCCTCATGAACATAGATGCAAAAATCCTCAACAAAATTCTAGCCAATAGAGTTCAGCAACATATCAAAAAACAATTCACCATGACCAAGTGGGATTCATACCAGGTATGCAGGGATGGTTCAACATTAGAAAAACAGTGTAACCCACCACATAAATAAAACAAAAGACAAGAATTCACATGGTTTTATCAATTGACACAGAAAAGGCATTTGACAAAATTCAACACCCATTCATGAAACAACTCTCAGCAAAATAGGAACAGAAGGAAAATTCCTCAACATGATAAAGGGCATTCATACAAGCCAAGAGCCAACATCACCCTAAGTGGAGAGACCCTGAAAGCAATCCCACTGAGATCAGGAACCAGACAGGGAAGCCCTTTATCACCGCTCTTATTCAACATTGTGTTGGAGGTCCTAGCCAGAGCAATTAGGCTAGATAAAGAAATAAAGGGCATCCAGCTTGGCAAGGAAGAAGTCAAAGTATCTCTAATTGCAGATGACATGATCTTATACACAGAAAGCCCTAAGGAATCCTCCAGAAAACTACTGAAACTAATAGAAGAGTTCAGCAGAGTATCAGGGTACAAGGCAAACATACAAAAATAGGTGGATTCCAAAGAGAATGTTGGAGAGGAAATCACCAAATCACTGCCATTTACAGTAGCCCCCAAGAAGATAAAATACTTAGGAATAAATCTTACCAGAGATGTAAAAGACTTATACGAAGAAAACTACAGTACACTTCTGCAAGAAACGCAAAGAGACTTACATAAGTGGAAGAACATACCTTGCTCATGGATAGGAAGACTTAACTTTTAAAAAATGTCTCTTCTACCAAAAGCAATCTATGCATTTAATGCAATCCTGATCCAAATCCCAACGACATTCTTTAAGGAGATGGAGAAACAAATCACCAACTTCATATGGAAGGGAAAGAAGCCCCAGATAAATAAGGCATTACTGAAAAAGAAGAACAAAGTGGGAGGCCTTACTTTACCTGATTTTAGAACCTATTATACCGCCACATTAGTCAAAACAGCCTGGTACTGGTCCAACAACAGATATATGGACCAATGGAACAGAATTGAGAATCCATACATAAATCCATCCACATATGAGCAGTTGACATTTGACAAAGCCCCCAAAAGAGTTAAATGGGGAAAAGACAGTCTTTTTAACAAATGGTGCTGGCATAACTGGATATCCATCTGCAAAAAAATGAAACAAGACCCATAACTCACTCCATGCACAAAAACTAACTCCAAATGGATCAAAGACCTAAATATAAAATCTAAAACGATAAAGATCATGGAAGAAAAAATAGGGACAACATTAGGAGCCCTAATACATGGCATAAATACTATACAAATCATTATTAAGAATGCAGAAGAAAAACTAGATAACTGGGAGCTCCTAAAAGTCAAACACCTATGCTCATCCAAAGACTTCACCAAAAGAGTAAAAAGACTACCTACAGACTGGGAAAAAGTTTTCAGCTATGACATTTCTGATCAGCGCCTGATCTCTAAAATCTACATGATACTGCAAAAACTCAACTGCAAAAAGACAAATAACCCAATTAAAAAATGGGCAAAAGATATGAATAGACACTTCACTAAAGAAGACATTCAGGTAGCTAACAGATATATGAGGAAATGTTCACGATCATTAGCCATTAGAGAAATGCAGATCAAAACTACAATGAGGAGGCGGAGCCAAGATGGCGGACTAGGCAGACGCTACCTCGGATCCCTCTTACAACAAAGACACGGAAAAACAAGTGAATCGATCACATACATAACAATCTACGAACCCTGAACAACAAACACAGATTTAGAGACGGAGAACGAACTAATATGGGGAAGCAGCGATTGTTTCCAGAGCCTGGAGCCAGCGTACCAGTCAGGTACGGCACAAGCACAGAGAGCGGCTCCACCCCCCTGAACTTACCCCGGGAGGGGGACCAGCCGGTTCCACGGGCGGCATGGGACGCAGCCGGTAGGAGAAGTCCCCGGGAGGCAGTGACTGGTCTTGGAGCAGAAAGAGCAACGTCCAAGCGGGGGAACCGTCCTGCAGGGATTTGGACTGGACGCAGTGGATTTTCTGGAAAAACTAGTTTCCCAGTGATGGCTCGGAGACAACAATCCTTATCAAACCACTTAAAGAAGCAGACCATGACAGCTTCTCCAACCCCCCAAACAAAAGAATCAAAATCTTTCCCAAATGAAGATACAATCTTGGAATTATCAGATACAGAATATAAAAAACTACTTTACAGAATGCTTAATGATATCACAAATGAAATTAGGATAACTGCAGAAAAAGCCAAGGAACACACTGATAAAACTGTTGAAGAACTCAAAAAGATTATTCAAGAACATAGTGGAAAAATTAATAAGTTGCAAGAATCCATAGAGAGACAACATGTAGAAATCCAAAAGATTAACAATAAAATAACAGAATTAGACAACGCACTAGGAAAACAGAGGAGCAGACTCAAGCAATTAGAATGCAGACTGGGACATCTGGAGGACCAGGGAATCAACTCCAACATAGCTGAAAAAAAATCAGATAAAAGAATTTAAAAAAATGAAGAAACCCTAAGAATTATGTGGGACTCTATCAAGAAGGATAACCTGCGGGTGATTGGAGTCCCAGAACAGGGAGGGGGGACAGAAAACACAGAGAAACTAGTTGAAGAACTCCTGACAGAAAACTTCCCTGACATCATGAAAGACGAAAGGATATCTATCCAAGATGCTCATCAAACCCCATTTAAGATTGATCCAAAAAGAAAAACACCAAGACATATTATCATCAAACTCACCAAAACCAAAGATAAACAGAAAATTTTAAAAGCAGCCAGGGAGAAAAGAAAGGTTTCCTTCAAGGGAGAATCAATAAGAATAAGTTCAGACTACTCAGCAGAAACCATGCAGGCAAGAAGGGAATGGGACCACATATACAGAACACTGAAGGAGAAAAACTGCCAGCCAAGGATCATATATCCAGCAAAACTCTCTCTGAAATATGAAGGCGAAATTAAGATGTTTACAGACAAACACAAGTTTAGAGAATTTGCAAAAACCAAACCAAAGCTATGAGAAATACTAAAGGATATTGTTTGGTCAGAGAACCAATAATATCAGATATCAGCACAACACAAGGTCACAAAACAGAACGTCCTGATATCAACTCAAATAGGGAAATCACAAAAACAAACAAATTAAGATTAATTAAAAAAATAAATACACATAACAGGGAATCATGGAAGTCAATAGGTAAAAGATCACAATAATCAAAAAGAGGGATTAAATACAGGAGGCATTGAACTGCCATATGGAGAGTGATCCAAGGCGATATAGAACAATACAAGTTAGGTTTTTACTTAGAAAAATAGGGGTAAATAATAAGGTAACCACAAAAAGGTATAACAACTCTATAACTCAAGATAAAAACCAAGAAAAACGTAACAACTCAACTAACGTAAAGTCAAGCACTATGAAAATGAGGATCTCACAATTTACTAAGAAAAACGCCTCAGCACAAAAAAGTATGTGGAAAAATGAAATTGTCAACAACACACATAAAAAGGCATCAAAATGACAGCACTAAAAACTTATTTATCTATAATTACCCTGAATGTAAATGGACTAAATGCACCAATAAAAAGACAGAGAGTCACAGACTGGATAAAGAAACACGATCCATCTATATGCTGCCTACAAGAGACACATCTTAGACTTAGAGACACAAACAAACTAAAACTCAAAGGATGGAAAAAAGTATATCAAGCAAACAATAAGCAAAAAAGAAGAGGAGTAGCAATATTAATTTCTGACAAAATAGACTTTAGACTTAAATCCACCACAAAGGATAAAGAAGGACACTATAAAATGATAAAAGGGACAATTGATCAGGAAGACACAACCATATTAAATATTTGTGCACCCAATGACAGGGCTGCAAGATACATAAATCAAATTTTAACAGAATTGAAAAGCGAGATAGATACCTCCACAATTATAGTAGGAGACTTCAACACACCACTTTCGGAGAAGGACAGGACATCCAGTAAGAAGCTCAACAGAGACACGGAAGATCTAATTACAACAATCAACCAACTTGACCTCATTGACTTATACAGAACTCTCCACCCAACTGCTGCAAAATATACTTTTTTTTCTAGTGCACATGGAACATTCTCTAGAATAGACCACATATTAGGTCATAAAACAAACCTTTGCAGAGTCCAAAACATCGAAATATTACAAAGCATCTTCTCAGACCACAAGGCAATAAAACTAGAGATCAATAACAGAAAAACTAGGGAAAAGAAATCAAATACTTGGAAAATGAACAACACCCTCCTGAAAAAAGACTGGGTTATAGAAGACATCAAGGAGGAAATAAGGAAATTCATAGAAAGCAACGAGAATGAAAATACTTCCTATCAAAACCTCTGGGACACAGCAAAAGCAGTGCTCAGAGGCCAATTTATATCAATAAATGCACACATACAAAAAGAAGAAAGAGCCAAAATCAGAGTACTGTCCCTACAACTTGAACAAATAGAAACTGAGCAACAAAAGAATCCATCAGGCACCAAAAGAAAACAAATAATAAAAATTAGAGCTGAACTAAATGAATTAGAGAACAGAAAAACAATTGAAAGAATTAACAAAGCCAAAAGCTGGTTCTTTGAAAAAATTAACAAAATTGATAAACCATTGGCTAGACTGACTAAAGAAATACAGGAAAGGAAACAAATAACCCGAATAAGAAACGAGAAGGACCACATCACAACAGAACCAAATGAAATTAAAAGAATCATTTCAGATTATTATGAAAAATTGTACTCTAACAAATTTGAAAACCTAGAAGAAATGGATGAATTCCTGGAAAAACACTACCTACCTAAACTAACACATTCAGAAGTAGAACAACTAAATAGACCCATGACAAAAAAAGAGATTGAAACAGTAATCAAAAAACTCCCAACAAAAAAAGCCCTGGCCCGGACGGCTTCACTGCAGAGTTCTACCAAACTTTCAGAGAAGAGTTAACACCACTACTACTAAAGGTATTCCAAAGCATAGAAAATGACGGAATACTACCCAACTCATTCTATGAAGCCACCATCTCCCTGATACCAAAACCAGGTAAAGACATTACAAAAAAAGAAAATTATAGACCTATATCCCTCATGAACATTGATGCAAAAATCCTCAACAAAATTCTAGCCAATAGAATCCAACAACACATCAAAAAAATAATTCACCCTGATCAAGTGGGATTTATACCAGGTATGCAAGGCTGGTTTAATATCAGAAAAACCATTAATGTAATCCATCACATAAATAAAACAAAAGACAAAAACCACATGATCTTATCAATAGATGCAGAAAAGGCATTTGACAAAGTCCAACACCCATTTATGATAAAAACTCTTACCAAAATAGGAATTGAAGGAAAATTCCTCAACATAATAAAGGGCATCTATGCAAAGCCAACAGCCAATATCACTCTAAATGGAGAGAGCCTGAAAGCATTTCCCTTGAGAACGGGAACCAGACAAGGATGCCCTTTATCACCGCTCTTATTCAACATTGTGCTAGAAGTCCTAGCCAGGGCAATTAGGCTAGACAAAGAAATAAAAGGTATCCGGATTGGCAAGGAAGAAGTAAAGTTATCACTATTTGCAAATGACATGATTATATACACAGAAAACCCTAAGGAATCCTCCAGAAAACTACTGAAACTAATAGAAGAGTTTGGCAGAGTCTCAGGTTATAAAATAAACATACAAAAATCACTTGGATTCCTCTACATCAACAAAAAGAACACCGAAGAGGAAATAACCAAATCAATACCATTCACAGTAGCCCCCAAGAAGATAAGATACTTAGGAATAAATCTTATCAAGGATGTAAAAGACCTATACAAAGAAAACTACAAAGCTCTACTACAAGAAATTCAAAAGGACATACTTAAGTGGAAAAACATACCCTGCACATGGATAGGAAGACTTAACATAGTAAAAATATCTATTCTACCAAAAGCCATCTATACATTTAATGCACTTCCGATCCAAATTCCAATGTCATATTTTAAGGGGATAGAGAAACAAATCACCAATTTCTTATGGAAGGGAAGGAAGCCCCGGATAAGCAAAGCACTACTGAAAAAGAAGAAGAAAGTGGGAGGCCTCACCCTACCTGACTTCAGAACCTACTATACAGCCACAGTAGTCAAAACAGCCTGGTATTGGTACAACAACAGACACATAGACCAATGGAACAGAATTGAGAACCCAGACATAGATCCATCCACGTATGAGCAGCTGATATTTGACAAAGGACCAGTGTCAATTAACTGGGGAAAAGATAGCCTTTTTAACAAATGGTGCTGGCATAACTGGATATCCATTTGCAAAAAAATGAAACAGGACCCATACCTCACACCATGCACAAAAACTAACTCCAAGTGGATCAAAGACCTAAACATAAAGGCTAAAACGATAAAGATCATGGAAGAAAAAATTGGGACAACCCTAGGAGCCCTAATACAAGGCATAAACAGAATACAAAACATTACCAAAAATGATGAAGAGAAACCCGATAACTGGGAGCTCCTAAAAATTAAACACCTATGCTCATCTAAAGACTTCACCAAAAGAGTAAAAAGACCACCTACAGACTGGGAAAGAATTTTCAGCTATGACATCTCCAACCAGCGCCTGATCTCTAAAATCTACATGATTCTGTCAAAACTCAACCACAAAAAGACAAACAACCCAATCAAGAAGTGGGCAAAGGATATGAACACACATTTCACTAAAGAAGATATTCAGGCAGCCAACAGATACATGAGAAAATGCTCTCGATCATTAGCCATTAGAGAAATGCAAATTAAAACTACGATGAGATTCCATCTCACACCAGCAAGGCTGGCATTAATCCAAAAAACACAAAAGAATAAATGTTGGAGAGGCTGTGTAGAGATTGGAACTCTCATACACTGCTGGTGGGAATGTAAAATGGTACAACCACTTTGGAAATCCATCTGGCGTTATCTTAAACAGTTAGAAATAGAACTACCATACAACCCAGAAATCCCACTCCTAGGAATATACCCTAGAGATACAAGAGCCTTCATACAAACAGATACATGCACACCCATGTTTATTGCAGCTCAGTTTACAATAGCAAAAAGTTGGAAGCAACCAAGGTGTCCATCTACGGATGAATGGGTAAATAAATTGTGGTATATTCACACAATGGAATACTACGCATCGATAAAGAACAGTGACGAATCTCTGAAACATTTCATAACATGGAGGAACCTGGAAGGCATTATGCTGAGCGAAATGAGTCAGAGGCAAAAGGACAAATATTGTATAAGACCACTATTATAAGATCTTGAGAAATAGTAAACCTGAGAAGAACACATACTTTTGTGGTTACGAGGGGGGGAGGGAGGGAGGGTGGGAGAGGGTTTTTTATTGATTAATCAGTAGATAAGAACTGCTTTAGGTGAAGGGAAAGACAACACTCAATACATGGAAGGTCAGCTCAATTGGACTGGACCAAAAGCAAAGAAGTTTCCGGGATAAAATGAATGCTTCAAAGGTCAGTGGAGCAAGTGCGGGGGTCTGGGGAACATGGTTTTCGGAGACATCTATGTCAATTGGCAAAATAATTCTATTATGAAATCATTCTGCATCCCACTTTGAAATGTGGCGTCTGGGGTCTTAAATGCTAACAAGCGGCCATCTAAGATGCAGCAATTGGTCTCAACCCACCTGGATCAAAGGAAAAGGAAGAACACCAAGGCCACACGACAACTAAGAGCCCAAGAGACAGAAAGGGCCACATGAACCAGAGACCTGCATCATCCTGAGACCAGAAGAACTAGTTGGTGCCCGGCCACAATCAATGACTGCCCTGACAGGGAGCACAGCAGAGGACCCCTGAGGGAGCAGGAGATCAGTGGGATACAGACCCCAAATTCTCATAAAAAGACCAAACTTAATGGTCTGACTGAGACTGGAGGAATCCCGACGGCCATGCTTCCCAGACCTTCAGTTGACACAGGACAGGAACCATCCCCAAAGACAACTCATCAGAAATGAAAGGGACTGGTTAGCGGGTGGGAGAGAGACGCAGATGAAGAGTGAGCTAATGATATCAGGTGGACACTCGAGATTGTGTTGGCAACTCTTGTCTGGATGGGGGATGGGAGGATAGAGAGAGAGGGAAGCCGGCAAAATTGTCACGAAAGGAGAGACTGAAAGGGCTGACTCAAGAGGGGGAGAGCAAGTGGGAGTAGGGAGTGAGATGTATGTAAACTTATATGTGACAGACTGATTGGATTTGTAAACGTTCACTTGAAGCTTAATAAAAGTTATTAAAAAAAAAAAAACTACAATGAGATTTCATCTCACTCCAACAAGGCTGGCATTATTCCAAAAAACACAAAATAATAAATGTTGGAGAGGCTGTGGAGAGATTGGAACACTTATACACTGCTGGTGAGAGTGTAAAATGGTACAACCACTTTGGAAATCGATTTGGCACTTCCTTAAAAAGCTAGAAATAGAAGTATCATAGGATCCAGCAATCCCACTCCTTGGAATATATCCTAGAGAAATAAGAGCCTTTACACAAACAGATATATGCACACTCATGTTTATTGCAGCACTGTTTACAATAGCAAAAAGCTGGAGGCAACCAAGGTGCCCATCAACAGATGAATGGATAAATAAATTATGGTATATTCACACAAAAGAATACTACACATCGATAAAGAACAGTGAGGAATCTGTGAAACGTTTCGTAACATGGAGGAACCTGGAAGGCATTATGCTGAGTGAAATTAGTCAGTTGCAAAAGGACAAATATTGTATAAGACCACTATTATAAGAACTTGAGAAATAGTTTAAACTGAGAAGAAAACATTCTTTTGTGGTTACGAGAGGGGGGAAGGAGGCAGGGTGGGGGGGGCATTCACTAATTAGATAGTAAATAAGAACTACATTAGGTGAAGGGAAAGACAGCACACAATACAGGGGAGGTCAGCACAATTGGACTAAACCAAAAGCAAAGAAGTTTCCTGAGTAAACTGAACGCTTCAGAGGCCATCATAGCAGGGGCAGGGATCTGGGGACCATGGTTTCAGGGGACATCTAAGTCAATTGGCATAATAAAATCTATTAAGAAAACATTCTGCATCCCACTTTGAAGAGTGGCGTCTGGGATCTTAAACGCTAGCAAGCAGCCATCTAAGATGCATCAATTGGTCTCAACCCACCTAGATCAAAGGAGAATGAAGAACACCAAGGACACAAGGTGATTACGAGCCCAAGAGATAGAAAGGGCCACATGAACCAGAGACTACATCATCCTGAGACCAGAAGAACTATATGGTACCTAGCTAAAACCGATGACTGCCCTGACAGGGAGCAGAACAGAGAACCCCTGAGGGAGCAGGAGAGCAGTGGGATGCAGACCCCAAATTCTCATAAGACCAGACTTAATGCTCTGACTGAGACTAGAAGGACCCAGGTAGTTGTGGCCCCCAGACATCCTGTTGGCCCAGGACAGGAACCATTCCTGAAGCCAACTTTTCAGACATGGATTGGACTGGACAATGGATTGGAGAGGGATGCTGGTAAAGAGTCAGCTTCTTGGATTAGGTGGACACTTGAGACTATGTTGGCACCTCCTGCCTGGAGAGGAGATTAGAGGGTGGAGGGGTTAGAAGCTGGCGAAATGGACACTAAAGGGGAGAGTGGAGAGAGAGAGCAGCTGTATAATTTGTGGGAGAGTAATTGGGAGTGTGTAGCGAGGTGTTTTTGTGTGAGAGACTACTTGATTTGTAAACTTTCACTTAAAGTATAATAAAAATTATTAAAAAAACAAAACTGAACATTAAGCCAGTGATCCACAAACATGCACTTTATTGATTAGAGTGTCCTCTTTTCCTTCCAAGGTATAGCACACATATTCTACATTAAAAAACAAAAAACAAATAAAACAGTTGCATAGATAAGTTACAGGGTTCATAGGTATATGCTTAACAACTAAAAAAGAAAGTAACAGATGGTAATTGTACTTTTTTGTCTATGAAACAAATTATTGAATCGTAAAATTTGCTACTACTGTTAATTCCTTGAAAAATGTTCTCTTGTTTCAATTTGCAAGATGCTGTCTTCTACTTTAGTATTACATTTCAGAAGTACAGCAAAGTTTGAGTTTTCACTGAGCTGTGAATATTATTAATAAAATTGGAAAGCGTACACCTGACAAGAATTGAAGAAGGTCTTGAATACTGTAAGCAATGAATATAAGCTTAACACAGACTATTGTGCTATCTTCTACTTTTAAAATAAGAAAAAAAATTTGAAAGCCTGTTTTGTGAAACAATTGAAGTCATAGGTAAAGTAGTTCACACATATCCCCTATTGTTATGTAATTATATAATTCTAACTTCATTTATCAGAGCTCAAAACTTGTTAATGAAAAAAATCTCAGATATACATGATATTTATAGTGCCTTAATGGTGTTTTTTTTTTTTTTTAAGTTACTAAGAAGGAGGATGATATCAAATGATTGAAAACATTTAAAATATCTTAAAATGTAACTATCTCATTTAAAATGTTTGATAACATTTATAAGTCCTTTGCTTTTGTTTTGGCAATTTTTGCATTCTGCATAAAAGGAAGAGATAATTATCTTTATCCATGATACTAAGATTGTATTTAAGGAGAAACCAACCTCCCACTGTCCACAGCTGCTCTTAATTCACAAGCAGTTGGAGTAAGTCAAGCATTACTAGTGAGTCTTTTCTGCTTCTTGCTATGTTATTTCATCTGGGAAGCCATTATGTAAACTAAGAGCATCTGAAGATAGGTACTCCACTTAAAAGCATTCAGCAGGGATTCCGTTTTTTGTCATTTTTTGGCAAATTGCATCATTAACTTACATATGTTGTACTGTCGGTAGCCACGATTGCCTGGGTTAGTCAGCGTGCTTATCAACTCTATGAGTTGATAAACTTAATTTTTCCTAAAGCAAAATTGGAAATAAATTTTCAGATATTACTGATTTAGTTAAATAAGCTTGTTATTGAAATCATTGAGTTGGTTATATGTTACAAAATTTAGAAATATATCATGTCAATATGTCAATTGTTATATCAACTTCAGTTAGTGGGTTACCTCTAGTAAGTAATTTAGTGTGTGCCAGTCTAATTCTAGGGGAATTAAAAAAAATAAAAACTAGAAAACTTGGTTTTCCTAAATTAGGCCAGAATCACTAAATTAGCCCTGACCCATTTGATTTTAAGATAGGGTTCTGCAGGAATTTGAAATGAAAATAGTTTCCCAGAAGCACTCATGTTCCTGAGACTATGTTATATTTATTGTCCTACTCCCTATTACTCATAGAAATTTTCTTAATATGGAATTTACCTTTAGAGTCATTTTTGTGCACAGCACCAAAGTTATCCTTCATTTATTATGCTAGTCTGATATTTACATTTAGCAAATATTTAAATAATTCGAGTTTTAATCCTAAATGTAAGATATGACTAAAACACGTGTGGCACATTTCAAATCTAGTCTTATCCCTTTTATTGATTATATTTATAATATTAATAAGAATGGAAGTTTTTAGTAAAGTCTTAATGTCAGGTACAAGATTAATAGCATTTTATTGTATGTCATATTTAACTCTCAAAACAGCTCTGTGAAGTAAGTAATATTACTGTCTTCATTCTCCATTTTTCAACTGAGACTCAGAAACAAATCAGCTTCAGGGCACACAGCTACTAGTCAAGTTGGAGTTGCTCTTCAAAGATAGAGCAACGTTACTAAAATGCCAATTTTGTACCTCTTGCCCTTATGTTGCTTAACAAAATTCTATACAACATAACCAATAACATCATGCATTATTGATCAACCCATTGTTAGAAAAAAAAATACTTTGCAAAAATGAACCCGTTTTACCATTTATCTTACAAACAAGGAAAGGCAAGAAGGCAAGCACACTAAATTGTTCTCACAATTCCCATATTACCTTTTTTAAAGTGTCCTGCGATTGGTTCCATTTTTCCGGATAGAAGGTGTTATAATCTGTACCACATTCTGCTTTGTTATATTTAAGCTCCTGATCAGAATGTGATTACAAATTATAACTCTTTTACTATTGAATCCAGCTGCATTTAACTGAAATTCACAACTACAGTGAGGTAAACAAGAGAAAATATATTTATCTTTCATGCAAAGTAGTTTCAAATTAGCCATTCCAGCATTAGTATAGCAATTGCACAGTCCATAGAGGCCCAGCCTTCTTCCTTCTAGGTACCTTGCAGTCCTCAGAGCCTTTCTCATATCTGAGATGACAGTTCTAGTTCCACCCAGCACACTCATATTCCATCCAGTTGGAATGTGATTAGACCAAACAAGAGTATGCAAGAGTATTCCCTTTGTATAAGGGAATTTCTCACTAAGAGGGCATGAAATGTTTGCATACAACTCCCCTAATTTATCCACATGTACAAGCAGTTACAAGAGAAGTAAGGGAATTGCAGTCTTTATATTGGGCAGCCACATGTAGAGCTAAAAATATCATGAAGTAGAAAGAGACAGTGGATATTAAGGTTGACAACTAGTAGGCCCTTTCAAAGGCATGCCGTAACTAATGAAGTGTTTTCCATTCAAAAATGTGATTTCAGCTTTCATTTAATATATTTATATGCCAGTTTGCCTCAGGGTAGCCAAAGCATTTGTGTATAGAAATTTTAATTCTGAAAATTACTACTCTCCCTACTATTACTGATAAGTCTATGAAGTTTACAATGTAGATTAAATATGATATTAATTTGTTATGTGATCACTCAATACCTTTTTATGTATTTTATTGCCTCTCTATACAGTGTGCCCTGAGTAATTGCTTAAATTTTCTATCAGTTTTTACCTGAGCCACATCACCAGTGTTGG
This sequence comes from Loxodonta africana, assembly GCF_030014295.1. Taxonomy (NCBI): domain Eukaryota; kingdom Metazoa; phylum Chordata; class Mammalia; order Proboscidea; family Elephantidae; genus Loxodonta; species Loxodonta africana. The sequence goes on from NC_087342.1 coordinate 166,572,322, forward strand.
TACCCCATTTGCATCAAGGTAATACAGTTTTTAAAATAATTCTTTTGGCGTTGGTATCATCCTGAATACAAAAACAAAAATAGCCATCTGTAGCTAAAATTGTTTTTTTATTTAAAAAAGTAAAATGGTGTCAATATTTCTTAGTATATTAGTGAAAAGTTCTACTACAGTGATAAGAAAAAGACGCAAAAATCTCTCCTTTTTAATATGAAAGCAAACTGCACATTGTGCTGTCTTAATACCTTAAAGAAAAAAAAAATGGAGAGAGAGAGAGAGTTTATCTTGGAGAAGTGCACTTTGTGTTTATTTCTTAACGTGATCTACAAAGAAAGCAGGACTGGCTCCTTCTGGAGAGTTGAACTAGAGTTGAACTATTCATTTTCCCAGTATAGGACTGGAGTCCATCTTTCCCAGATAGAGTCTGCCAGTAGGAAGAGAGGCAAGCCTCATTTTATGAAGGCCAAAGTTCCATTTCAGGCCATGATGTACAAAGAGTCAAGAGACATGAAACTGTTTTCATTGGAGTGAAATATAGTTTCCAGAGAGTAGGAGCAAATACAGCAGATTGAAAATCTTAAGAGAGGATTTTGGGCAGAAGAAAGGAGGATGTGAAGCAGCTAGAAAAGGCGTAGTGATGTTGAGAGATCAATGGCTCTGTACAGCACCTCTCTACGGAGCTAGATGGTTATCATCTGGTAATGTCCATTTTAGGGGATACAAGGCAATCTTTATTTATTTATTATTATCTTTACTTTTTAAAAAAAAATTTGCTTTAGATGACGGTTTGCAGAGCAAATTATTTTCTCATTAAACAGCACCTAAGTAGTATAGTAACAACAAAAACAACAATGGCTAGTGATCATGACCATTTCCTCATGTATCTGTTAGATCCCTAAATGTCTTCTTTGGCAAAGTGATTGTTCATATCCTTTGCCTGTTTTTTAATTGGATTATTTGTCTTTTTGTTGTAGAGGTGTTGGATTTTCCTATAGATTTTAGAGATTAGACCTTTGTCAGATATGTCACAGCCAAAAAAAATTTTCTGAGTCCATAGTAGATTATCTTTTTTTTCTTTTGGTGAGCATAAGTGTTTAATTTTTAGCAGATTCCAGTTATCTTGCTTATCTTCTGGTGTTTGTATATTGTTAGTTATGTTTCATATCCTATTTACGACAAGAAAATTTTAAAGAGTTACAACCTTTGTTCCTCTCACACTCTATTACATTCTTGAGATCTATCCAGTCTTCCAGAGAAGAATAATAAGTATCCACATCATAGTTACATGAGTTTGGTCTGGTGAATGTTAGTAAAACAGGGTTGTATTTCCAGAGTCTGTCAAGAATGGTACCATGATCATGTGGTTGTTGTTATGTGATGTTGAGCCTGTTTCCATTCATAGTGACCTTACACACAACAGAATGAAACACTGCCTGGTCCTGTGTCATCCTTACAATCTTTGTTATGCTTTAGCCCATTGTTGCAACCACTGTGTCAATCCATCTCATTGAGCGTTTTCCTCTTTTACACTGACCCTCTACTTTGCCAAGAATGATGACCTTCTCCAGGGACTGGTCCCTCCTAACAACATGTCCAAAGTATGTGAGACATAGTCTTGCTATCCTTGCTTCCAAGGAGCATTCTGATTGTACTTCTTCCAAGACAGGTTTTTTCATTCTTTTGGCAGTCCATGGTATATTCAATATTCTTCACCAACACCACAATTCAAAGGTGTCAATTCTTCAGTTTTCCTTATTCATCATTCAGCTTTCTCATGCATATGAGACAATTGAAAACACCATGACTTGGGTCAGGTGCACCTTAGTCTTCAAGGTGGCGTCTTTGCTCTTCAACACTTCAGAGGTCTTTTGCAGCAGATTTGCCTGATGTGATGCATCTTTTGATTTCTTGACTGCTGCTTCCATGGCTGTTCATTGTGGATCCAAGTAAAATGAAGCTCTTGACAACTTCAGTCTTTTCTCCATTTATCATGATGTTGCTCATTGGTCCAGTTGTGAGATTTTTGTTTTCTTTATGTTGAGGTGTAATTCAAACTGGAGGCTGTGGTCTGTGATCTTCATTGGTAAGTGCTTCAAGTCCTCTTCACTTTCAGCAGGCAACGTTGCATCATCTGCCTAATGCAAGTTGTTAATGAGTCTTCCTCCACTCTTGATGCCCCGTTCTTCTTTATATAGTTCAGCTTCTTGGATTATTTGCTCAGCATACAGATTGGATACGTATGGTGAAAGGACACAACCCTGACGCACACCTTTCCTGACTTTAAACCATCAACATCCCCTTCCTCTGTTTGAATGACTTCTTCTTGATCTATGTACAGGTTCTTCATGAGCACAATTAAATGTTCTGGAATTCCCATTCTTTGCAATGCTATCCATGATTAGTTATGATCCACACAGCTTTTAAAATAGATATTTAAAAAATAAGTGAAAAATTTAGAGGTTGATATAGGCCATTCTTGTCTTAGGCTTCAATGTGAAAAACTCAGCTTTGTTTTTTCTTCCTGTGATACACATATCGTCTTCTTTTTGCTCTGGTAAGTTTGAAGATCTTGAAGGAGATTATAGCTTTACCCATTGTAGCCTTATTTTCAAAGTTAGGAGTAGCTGAGAGAATCGTGGGCATTTGGAACCAAATTTTTATTATTAATTGAATGGATTATAGTTTTGGATTCTGCATCTCTCTCTCTATATATATTTTGATAACATGTAATATCTTGATGTGGCTATGTCCATTTTTTTGTGGTTTTCTGAAGAGTTAGTATTGATTTTGGACACCTCTATATGGGTCGCTATGAGTCGGAATCGACTGAAAAGCAACAGGTTTTTTTTTTATATATATTAACAGGCATAACTGCATGACTAATAATCTGTAAACTATTATTTCTTGGAACACAAGAGTGAAACCTATTATGTAACATGGCACTCTTATCTCCAACCAAAAATATAGTCTTTCTACTATAATAATAAGCACAACATTTATCATTGATTTAGTCCTACTTTGGACCAAGAACTTTACTCATACTGTTTCTACTCCATTCATTGGCTCTGTAGTTTTACAACTGAGGAATATGATGCTCAGAGAGCCAGGTAAATTGTCCAAGGTCATACAGCTTAACAAGTGACAGATCCAAGATTTTGGAGTATATCTCTTTGGCTACAAAGCCTGAGATAACTCTTAATTTTTGCAATAAGCTGCTGCATATGAAAGCTGATGGTATTCCTAAAAATTTAATTTTGGGGGAGATATTATCAGTAATTGCAGATAACCTATCATAAAAAATGAGAACACGGTTCAGGGTGGAGACATTTTTAATATTCAATATTCTGTAACTAGAAGAGAGAGAAGAACTTGAATACTACCAGCGATTAACACGATGTACTTTGTTCTTCAGTGAATGGCAGGGGCAACTAATATCAAATCCTTAATTCTATATTCTTCTACTTGAAATAATAATTATAATACTGTCCAATTTCCTTGAAAATAGGTAAAACTTTGATGCATCCTTTATTCTTTACTTACTAGAAGGGAACTGAAAAAGGAACTAGAAATTTTCATGAGAAAATAAAATGTTGAACATAGTAGATATCCATGATCTGTTCTCTGTGTGCGTATGTGTGTGTATAAATAGTGATATGTATTCAAGAAAATCTATACACAGCTATTAGCACTTTAAAATGTATTGTATCATTGATCAAAAAATCAAGACATGGAGTAATAATTTAAGAAATTCTTTCTCACATTCTTCCATTTAAAAAATTAATTTCATAACTCAGAATGCAGGGGTTACTTAATATGTTTCAATAAATTTAAATTATTTAAGTTAATACTTAGCTTTTTAAAAATATTTTCCTTTAGAGTTCATAAAAACTGCACAAGGAACAATCAGCAATCTGTATTAAAAATTTCTAAGTAAACCGTAAGATGTTTTTGTGTGTGTGCATGAGGGTGTGTGCATGCGTAAGTGTATGTGTGTATTTGCAAGATTACATTTTATGAGGGCATTTACAGACATAATCATGAGCAAATGTACTTTTTTTCCCTTTTTTTTATAGCCAAGGCAAATGAAGCATGCCTTCAATTAGAAACTTCTGAAAATACACTGTGATAACCTACTGAGAATGGAATTGCTTTTCTTCAGAGCATCACACCAACCTCTCTTTAGAAGCCCATAGTATAGAGTATAAGTGTTGTATGTGCAATATGCTCTTCTTGAATCATTTTAGTTCATTATATGTGTTTTTCACTTCAAACACCATTTCCAAGATTATACATATGATATCTCAAAAATATGCACATACTGCTTATAGAGTTCAGCATGTGGAATAAGTGAACCTCAAAAGTCTTAGAACTCATGTCTTATGTAAATGAGTATGTGAGACTTCAGATTATTAAGGCTTTTTTGGAACACCTGAAACATTCAAATTCCCAATTCCCTAATGTGTAGTTATTCTGCTTTTAGCATATAAATTTAATTTTCTACATCCCTAAGCAAAAAGTCAGAAAAAAGCAATTCCTTGCCTTATGTTGACAACGAAATAAGCATATTCCCAGGACAGAGTGGGGCAAGGGTGTGCCTGCATTTTAGGAATTATTTTTCAGGCAACAAAATCAATTCCAGTTATCAAAACCTATAACAATTCCTCCTTGTTTCTTTCTTATCAAATAGGAAGTGATTGGATAATTTTTTTTAAATAATTCTTTTAAGGGTATTTGCACATATATTTTTGTTTCAGTCAGAATTATTTTGGTTACTCATCAAAATAATCCAATTAATTTTGTTGGTAAGTAAGACCATTCATTCACTCCCTCGATACAAGCCATTGATGGACAACTAAACCAGAGGAAGTATGTGTATGTGTTTGGACCTCATGATCATTTTAGACCCAAGAACTGAATTAAATCCTCTAGTCTCACTTAAGTGCATATATATGCCTCTCTCTTATCCTCCCCTTTATTTGTCTCACTTTGACTGGCTCTTTTGGTATGGAAAGCAATATGGTCTCTAAGAATGCCCAAGTTTTAAGTCAACTTCTGCAACTAGAAAATGATCACCTGCTATTCACTTTTCTCTGCATTAAAATCCTGTAAAAAATGGAGATCACAACTGATCCTATGGACATTACAAGGATAATAAAGAAATATTATAAACAATTTGTACAGACACAAATTTTAAAACTCACACAAGAGAAAAATAATCTTATTAGGTCTAAAGCTATTAAAGAAATTAAAACAACAATTAATACCTTCCAAAACATAAACACCAAGTCCAGATGGTTTCACTGATTAACTATATCAAACATTTGAGGAACAAATGATACTAATTTTCTACAATTTCCTCCAGAAAATAGAAGCAGAGGGAACACTTTCTAACTTTTTCTATAAGATCAGCATTACCCTAATACCAATATAAGACAATGACATTACTAGGAAGCAAAATAACAGATCAATATCTTTCATAAGCTAGGTGTAAAAATCCTCAAAAAAAAATTAGCAAATCAAATCCAACAATTATAAAAAGATGTATACATCACAGCTGTGTGAGATTTATTCCAGATAGCCAAGGCTGGATCAGCATTCAAAAATCAATTAATGTAACTCATCACATCAACAAGATACAGAAAAAAATCATATGATCATATCAGCAGATGCAGAAAAATCATTTGATAAAATTCAGCACCCATTCGTGCTAAAAACTCTCAGGATGCTAAGAGTAGAGGGGAACTTTGTCAACATCATAAAGAATATCTGCAAAATACCTATAGTTAACATTATACTTAATGGTGACAGACCAGATGCTTTTCCTTTAAGATCAGGAAAAAGAAAGATGTTCCCTCTCACCAACCCTATTTGACATCACACTAGAAGTCGTAGCTAGTGTAATTAAGCAAAAAACTGAAATAAAAGGTATACAGATTGGGAATTAGGTAATGAAACTGTCATTGTTCAGACATAGTATGATTGTCTATGTATAAAATCCCAAAGAATCAACAACAACAAAAATTCCTGGAATTATTAAGTTATTACAGCAAAGGTGCAGAACACAGGGCTAATGTGCAAAAATCAATTACTTCCTATATACCAAGAATGATCCATTGGAATTGGAAATAATAATAAATAATTTTGATTAGCACCAATAATCAAGTATTTAAAAAACATCAAACCAAATCCATTGCCATCGAGTCCATTCTGACTCACAGCAACCCTATACAACAGGGTAGAACTGCCCCATAAGGCTTCCAAGGAGCAGCTGATGGATTCAAACTACCAACCTGTCTGGTTAGCAGCCGTAGCCCTTACCCACTATGCCATCAGGCCTCCAAAAATTAAATATTTAGGTATATATAAATCTAATTGGAAACGCTGGTGGCATAGTGGTTAAGGGCTACGGCTGCTAACCAAAAGGTCAGCAGTTCGAATCTACCAGGCGCTCCTTGGAAACCCTATGGGGCAGTTCTGCTCTGTCCTTTGGGGCCACTATGAGTTGGAACCGACTCCATGGCATCTAACAACAACAACAATAAATGTAATAAAATATGTACAAGAACTAATTGAGGGAAATCACAAAACTGTGATGAGAGAAACCATAAATGGAGAAATATTCCATACACATGGATAAAAAGACTTAATATCATCAAGATATCAATTCTTCCAAACTTGATCTCAATATTCAAGGCAATATTCAAATAAAACCCCAGCAAGTTATTTGCAGATATCAACAAACTGGCCCTAACTTTTGTATGTAGAGGCAAAGATCCAGAAATGTCAACACAATACTGAAGAAGAACAAACTCAGACTGACACTACTAAATCTCAGCACTTACTAAAAAGCTACAATTATCAAAATGGTGATATTGGTGAAAAAGCAAATAGGTACATCAACAGAAGATTAGACAGAGATCAGAAACAGACCCACGAAAGCAGTAAAGTGATCTTTGATGAAGGAGCAAAGGGAATTCAATGGATAGTCTTTTCAACAAATGGTACTGGGACAACTGAACATTCCTGAAGGGGAGATGAATCTAGATGTTTCCCAGGGGTGTCATAACAAAAAAACACAAAGTGGATGCGTTTAAAGCTCAGAAATTTATTGTCTCCCAGTCTGGAGGCTACAAGTCCAAACCAGGGTATCAGTTATATCAATTTACTTCTGAGAGTTCTGTGAAGGTGTTTCATACCTCTCTCCCAACTTCTAGTGGCTGTTGGCAATCCAGGTGTTCCTTTGCTGCTTGTAGATCTATCCTCACCCTGTCCTTGACTCTGTCTCCATGTCTGTTCTCCCTTTTTATAAAATGACATTTCGAAAGGCATTAGACTGATCTTACTCCTATCATCAACTAATAACAAGAGAAAAGATTTATTTCCAAATAAGAGTACATTCTCAAGCACAGGGGTCAGAACTTCAAAATACCTTATTGGGAGACACAATTAAACCCATAAAAATTTTGAAAGCAATCAAAGAAAAATGTCAGTTTACTTATAGGGAAAAATGGGACTTTATATCTGAAACTAAGGAGGTCAGAAGTAATTGCCACCATATTTCTCAAGCTTTGTAAGAAAATAACTGCCAACTCAACATCTTAAACTAGGGAAAATATTCTTTACTTATGAAGGGAAACCAAGACATTCTCAGATGAAGTAAAACTAAGAGAATTTTTCACTACCAGACATACCTAAAAGAATGAGGAAAGAAAGCTCTTTAAACAGAAAAGATATGCTAAAAGACAAAACCCTGGCTTTGATTTAAGAAATTCCTGAGAATGATAGTCTATCATATGTACCTCTCTTTTTACCCATTCCATTGTTCTTTCCTTTCTGAAACTCCAAATCTTCTTTTGTAATCATTTTCTTTCTGTTTAGGGAATTCCTTTAGCTATTCTTCAATAATAGGTTTGCTAGCAACAACTTTTTTTTTTTTTAATTTTCCTTCATCTGAGAATGTCTATGTTATTGCTGTTGTGCTGTGGGGTCAGTTCCAACTCATAGTGACCCTGTGTACAACAGAACAAAACACTGCCCCATTCTGGGCCATCCTCACAATCATTGTTATGCTTAAGCCCATTGTTGCAACCACTGTATTAATCCATCTTTTTGAGGGTCTTTCTCTTTTTCCCTGCCCCTCTGCCCTACCAGGGACTGGCCCATCCTGATAACATGTCCGAAGTATGTGAGACAAAGTCTCACCATACTCGCTTCTAATGAACATTCTGACTGTACTTCTTCACAGACAGATTTGTTTGTTCTTCTGGCAGTTCATGGTATATTCAATATTCTTTGCCAGTACCTTAGTTCAAAGGCATCAATTCTTCTTCAGTCTTCTTTATTCATTGCCTCGCTTTCATATGCGTATTAGGTGATTGAAAACACCATGGTTTGGATGAGGCGCCCTTTAGTCCTTAAAGTGACATCTTTGGTTTTTAACACTTCAAAGAGATCTTTTGCAGCAGATTTGTCCAATGCAATGCATCTTCTGATTTCGTGATTGCTGCTGCCCTGGGCATTGATTGTGGATATAAGTAAAAAGAAATCCTTTACAACTTCAAACTTTTCTTCATTTATCATGATTGTGCTTATTGGTCCAGTCGTGAGGATTTTTTTTTTTTTTTTTTTAATGTTGAGGTACAATCCATAATGAAGGTTGTGGTCTTTGATCTTTATCAGTAAGTGCTTCAAGCCCTCTTCACTTTCAGCAAGCAAGGTTGTGTCATCTGCATATTGCAGGTTGTTAACGAGTCTTCCCCCAATTCTAATGTCCTGTTCTATTTCATATAATCCAACTTCTTGGATTATTTGCTCAGCATACACATTGAATAAGTATGGTGAAAAGAAAAAAACCTGACATACATCTTTCCTGACTTTAAACCATGCAATATCCCCTTGTTCTGTCTGAACGACTGCCTCTGGTCCAAGTACAGGTTCATCGTGAGCACAATTAAGTGTTCCAGAATTCTCGTTCTTCACCATGCTATCCATAATTGGTTATCATCCACATAGTCAAATGTCTTTGCATAGTCAATAAAACACAGGTCAACACCTTTCTGCTATTCTCTGCTTTCAACTAGACACAAGTAAACACTTCCTGGTATTCTCTGCTGTCAGCCAGGATCCAACCTGATATCAGCAATGATATTCTTTGTTCTTTGTTCTCTTCTGAATCTGGCTTGAATTTCTGGCAATTCCCTGTCAGTGTACTGCTGCAGCAGCTTTTGAATGATGTTCAGCAAAATTTTACTTGTGTATGAAATTAATGATAGTTTTTGATAATTTTCACGTTCTGTTGGATCACCTTTCTTTGGAATGGGTACAGATATGGATCTCTTCCAGTCACTTGGCCAGGTAGCTGTCTTCCAAATTTTTTGGCATAGACAAGTGTGCACTTCCAGCATTGCATCTGTTTGTTGAAACATCTCAATTGATATTCTGTCAATTCCTGGAGCCTTGTTTTTAGCCAATACTTTCAGTGCAGCTTGGACCTCTTCCTTCAGTACCATCAGTTCTTGATCATATGGTATCTCCTGAAATGTCTGAATGTTGACCAATTATTTTTGGTATAGTGATTGTGTATTCCTTCCATCTTCTTTTCATGCTTCCTGCATCATTTAGTATTTTCCAGTAGAATCCTTCAATGTTCCAACTTGAGGCTGAATTGTTTCTTCACTTCTTTCAGCTTGAGAAATGCTGAGAGAGTGTTCTTCCTTTCTGGTCTTCTATCTATAGTTCTTTGTACATGTCATTATAATACTTTGTCTCCTCGAGCTGCCCTTTGAAATACTCTGTTCAATTCTTTTACATCATCGTTTTTTCATTTCACTTTAGCTACTCTACATTCAAGAGCAACTGTCAGAGTCTCTTCTGAAATCCATTTTGGTCTTTTCTTTCTTTCTTGTTTTTTTGGTGACCTCTTGCTTTCTTCATGTATGATGTCCTTGATGTCATTCCACAACCCGTTTGGTTTTCAGTCATTAGTGTTCAATGGGTCAAATCTGTTCTTGAGATGGTCTCTAAATTCGGGTGGTATATATTCCAGGTTGTACTTTGGCTCTCTTGGACTTGTTTTTATTTTCTTCAACTTGAACTTTCGTATGAGCAACTGATGATCTGTTCCACAGTCGGCCCTTTGCCTTGTTCTGACTGAGGATATTGAGCTTTTCCATCATCTCTTTCCACAGATGGAGTTGATTTTATTCCTGTGTATTCCATCTGGCAAGGTCCAAGTGTACAGTTGCCATTTATGTTGTTGAAAAAAGGTACTTGCTATAAATACTTCATTGGTCTTACAAATCTCTACCATGCTATCTTCAGCATCTTTCTATCACCAAGGCCATATGAGAATTTCTATATTTACCCTTCATTTCTGAAGTATATTTCCACCTTGTAGCCAAAAGGTTGGCAGTTTGAATCTATCAGGCGCTCCTAAGGAGCCCGATGGGGCAGTTCTACTCTGTCCCTAGAGTCGCTATGAGTCGGAATCGACTGGACGGCAGTGGGTTTATATAGAATTCGTGGTTGATGTTTCTTATCTCTCAGTACTTAAAAATTTTGCACCACTTCCTTCTGGCTTCCACAGTTTCAGATGAGAAATACACTACTGTTTGAATTATTTTTCCCCTATATAGGTAAAATGTCATTTCTCTCTAACAGATTTTGTTTTTTCTTTGTCTTTAGCTTTTAGAAATGTGACGATGATATGTCTTGGTGTGGGTTTCCTTTGGCTTATCCTAGATGGGATTTGCTTAGCTTCTTGAATCTATTGGTTTAGGTTTTGTCAAACTTGAGGCATTTTCAGCCATTATTTCTTTCAAAAACTTTCCAGTCTTCCTTTCCTTATGAGATTTTAATGACATGAATACTACTACTTTTGTTATTGTCCCACAGGTCTTTGAGACTCTGTTCAAATTTTTTCAGTTTTTTCTGTTGGTAGGATTGGGTAAATGCTATTAATGTGCTTTTAAGTTCACTGACCCAATCCTCTGCCATCACCACTTTACCCTTGAGCCCATCCTGCAAGTTTTTTTTTTTTTTTCCAGTTTTAGAATTTCCACTTGGTTCTTTTATATAACTTCTGTTTCTTTGCTGAAATCATCTATTTTTTTTTTTTTCATTTTGTTTCAATGGAATTAGTAATTGTTGAATCATTCTTATATGACTGCTTTAAAATTCTGGCAAGCAGAAATAATTCTAATGTCTGATTCATCTCATTGTTGATGTCTGTTGATTATCTTTACTCATTCAAATTGTGATTTTCCTTGTTTTTGAAATAAGGAATGATTTTGATAGTGTCCTGGACATTTTGGATGATATTATGAGATTCTGGATCTTATGTAATCTTTTTTTAACAGGCCGTTCCCACACTGAGGTGCAGCAAGAAGGTTGCTACATGTGTAGTATAGCTTACTATAGAGCCAACGTGAATCTGGCAAGATTGGAGTGTTGTGTGAAAGTTTTGCTCCCTCTTGATCTGCTGGCAACTTTCTGGCAAAAATGAGGCACTAACTTGTACAGCCTCATTGCCTCTGACTGGAAGTTTTAATCTCAGCTCCCAGCTAGTCCCTGCTGACACCAAATGTAGAGAGAAGTAGAGAGTGCCAACTAGCTCTGTTTCCGACAAACTTGTTCTACATGGTTGCTGCCAGGTGGGTGTGGAGGCTCAGTTCTCTGCTGATGGTTTTGGTAAGGAGGTTGTTGGCAATGAATTGGAGTGGTAACTAGCTCGACTTTGTACTGCCTCATTAAGTTTCATTGTTGTCTTGTGGTAGGGAGCCCTGGCAGTATAGCGGTTAAGAACTCAGGCTGCTAACCAAAGGCCTGCAGTTAAAATCCACCAGCTGCTCCACTGGAGAAAGATGGTGTAGTCTGCCTCTGTAAAGATTTATAGCCTTGGAAATCATATAGTGCAGTTCTACGCTGTTCTGTAGAGTTGCTATGAGTTGGAATAGACTCCATTGCAATGGGCTTTTTGAGTTAGCCTGCTTCCGTAGTTGGGAGTGGGGCTGAAGATCAGCTCATGAAACCAGGAAGAATAGAAAGTGGGGGTGGGTAAGGAGAGCAGAGGTTGCAGATTTGGGGCTGGTATTTGACTGAAGCTGAAGATTTTCTTCTGTTAATCATGCTTTTCCTAGTCCTGTGCTTAGGAATAATGGGAGCTTTAACTGGAGCATTTTTGTCTGTGCCAGTTGGTTTTTTTAGGCCGCGGGCTTCTCCAGCACCCTGTCCGGATATGTTGGAGGGAACTCATTGCCTTTTATTAGATAGGACAAAGAAGCATTTGGAGAGAATGGTGGTGGGGGAAGGGGACAAGAAGTTTGGTTTCCATCATAACAAGCTTAAATTTTGTGCAGGACAGCTATAATATCACAATGTGGCGGTGATGTGAGTAAACTGCAAATTCAGGAAAAAAGAGAAAGCATTATGAAGAGAAACATATTTGTCTATTTCTCTTTGAGAGTTTTATGAGGTAAACACTGTATTATGTCTTTTTCAAAGCCATTTCCTTTCATTACGTATAAATGTTAGTCTAAGTTTGAGTCCATTAGAACACATTTGACACCTTCCAAAGAAAGGGAGAGATAGATAAATATAAAGCACGCTACCAGATAGCACATTTAAGTGGTTTGTTTTTCACAAAGTCCCAAAAAGTAGACAAGGTTTCTGACATCTAGTCTTTTAAGTGTCTTTCCCTCCAAACCATATCTAAACATCCAAATGTGGAAGAGAGGAAATTGGGTACCTTAAAATGGCCTTTCTAAGAGCTTTTTTCTAGCTCCCAAAGAGATTTGTTTGTTTCTAAGAGATTTATTTTGTTATTATCACAACTCAAATGTGCTAGGAAGAAAGAAAAAACTTTTATAGGCTCAGAACAATAGTAAATCAGCATTCCTAAGTGCATTTCTGTCTTAAAGATATATTTTATTTTGCTTTAATTGAGATGAGTCAAGGAGACAGTAGTCTGGGAACACTTTTGATTCCGCATCAGGACAGAGGTCAGTAACATAAGACTCAAGTATCCTCAGAGTCACAGTTACTAAATATCTTTTGGTGGGAAATGCTGCTCTACTGGGGATTAGATCTGTCAATGTACACCACCAGGCAAAATACGGCATGATTAAAGTGCTTGCTGCCTACCAAAATGTTAGAAGAAGCAAGCATTTTAGAAAATATATTTTGTACTTTATTCTTTGAGTACATTGGAAAAGCTAAATATAGAGTAGAAATTGCTGTTTTACTGAGATAATCTGCTTAATGCATTTTTGAGATAGCTCAATTTTTGTAGCAGAACTACTGCCAAATTTTATTCTGACTTGGATGTAGTTTTTGTGAGGTACTCCTCATCCACTTCACACAGTTACAAAGCATTTGACAAGTGACTTTTATGTCAAACAAATATATTGAACTTATCATTATACATTATAATACAGAGAACTGTTAGAAGAGAAATAATGCTTAGTCTAGAGTTCTAGTCCTAGTACTAAGACCTGTACTCTGTTTGTACTGGAAGAAGTTTGTAACCTCTCTTATTCCCAGTTTTCTCATCCATATAATAAGGAAGATGATGTCTATTCACCAAGGAACAGTTAATAGAAAGCATACCTATGAGCCTGCAACATACTGCAAGCTATATGAACAGCAGCTGTTGTTATTTTCTTAATGTCAGGAAAACACAGCCACCATAAGTATTCTGGGAATGAGAGATTTATTATAGAATTTAGACCAAATACAACCTGAAGATGCTGGGGAAGTTTAAGTCTGGAAGAAATATATTGGAGGATCAAAGGTCAGTCACACCTAGCACTTTTGTCTGCAACCCTGGTATGTACAAAATCAGAGTTTACAGGAAAATTCAAGAAGCAAATGAAACTGGCTGGTGAAGTGGATTACAAAATGAAAGGTCATGAAGAACTCTATAAAAACTGCTACTTCATCTGCATAACTGCTGCCCCCGTGGACCTCAACCCAGTGCCTGGTGATAGGATAGGCTGCTGTTGGTAACCAGGGCCAGTAGTTGTGGAGACATGCCAGACATGGAATAAAGGAGAAATAGGACAAACTGAAACCCACCTTTCTCCATCACAGGGGATGACAATGACTGTCTTCCAAAAGTAATGGCCTCTGCTTTTCTTCCAATTTCCAGATTTTACACAAGACCCTCCCTTGGCCAACTCTAACCAAGAACCATTCAGGAAATGTGATTAAGAGAAATAGAATTCCTAACTTTATATGTTATCAAAACATCTAGACAACATGCAAATGCACAAAATGAAAGTTATGGGTTAGAGAGGTAGAGGAATATAATATTATACTCGAAAAATTTAGGTCATATCTTATTCCTATTTACTTTGATCTGGAAAATGTTCTACATGTAATTTAGGATATTTGGTATTTCTACCTGACATGAAGCTTATTTAAACCCATGTCGTTTCTGCTTGATTAAATTATAAATTTCATAAGAGTAGAATATTTACCTGTGCATTTAGCACATTTGTTCCTGCATAATATGAACTCAATAACTATTTTTTCAATGACACATAGAATGTTTATTAAAGACTCAATTTTATTACTTTCCAGGACTTACATTAACTTTCAAGTCCAGTTAAAAGCTTTACCTTAGAATACAGAATTGAGTCAATGAATAAGAATTACTTGCGATCAGTTTATATAAACATATGATTCTAAACTATTGCATTATAATTTTTTTTTAATAACTTTTATTAAGCTTCAAGTGAACGTTTACAAATCCAATCAGTCTGTCACATATAAGATTACATACATCTCACTCCCTACTTCCACTTGCTCTCCCCCTCTTGAGTCAGCCCTTTCAGTCTCTCCTTTCTTCACAATTTTGCCGGCTTCCCTCTCTCTCTATCCTCCCATCCCCCCTCCAGACAAGAGTTGCCAACACAATCTCAAGTGTCCACCTGATATAATTAGCTCACTCTTCATCAGCGTCTCTCTCCCACCCCCTGACCAGTCCCTTTCATTTCTGATGAGTTGTCTTCGGGGATGGTTCCTGTCCTGTGTCAACTGAAGGTCTGGGGAGCATGGCCGCCGGGATTCCTCCAGTCTCAGTCAGACCATTAAGTTTGGTCTTTTTATGAGAATTTGGGGTCTGTATCCCACTGATCTCCTGCTCCCTCAGGGGTCCTCTGCTGTGCTTCCTGTCAGGGCAGTCATCGATTGTGGCCGGGCACCAACTAGTTCTTCTGGTCTCAGGATGATGTAGGTCTCTGGTTCATGTGGCCCTTTCTGTCTCTTGGGCTCTTAGTTGTCGTGTGGCCTTGGTGTTCTTCATTTTCCTTTGCTCCAGGTGGGTTGAGACCAATTGCTGCATCTTAGATGGCCGCTTGTGAGCATTTAAGATACCAGACGCCACATTTCAAAGTGGGATGCAGAATGATTTCATAATAGAATTATTTTGCCAATTGACTTAGAAGTCCCCTCAAACCATGTTCCCCAGACCCCCGCGCTTGCTCCCCTGACCTTTGAAGCATTCATTTTATCCCGGAAACTTCTTTGCTTTTGGTCCAGTCCAATTGAGCTGACCTTCCTTGTATTGAGTGTTGTCTTTCCCTTCACCTAAAGCAGTTCTTATCTACTGATTAATCAATAAAAAACCCTCTCCCACCCTCCCTCCCTCCCCCCCTCGTAACCACAAAAGTATGTGTTCTTCTCAGGTTTACTATTTCTCACGATCTTATAATAGTGGTCTTATACAATATTTGTCCTTTTGCCTCTGACTAATTTCGCTCAGCATAATGCCTTCCAGGTTCCTCCATGTTATGAAATGTTTCAGAGATTCGTCACTGTTCTTTATCGATGCGTAGTATTCCATTGTGTGAATATACCACAATTTATTTACCCATTCATCCATTGATGGACACCTTGGTTGCTTCCAGCTTTTTGCTATTGTAAACAGAGCTGCAATAAACATGGGTGTGCATATATCTGTTTGTATGAAGGCTCTTGTATCTCTAGGGTATATTCCTAGGAGTGGGATTTCTGGGTTGTATGGTAGTTCTATTTCTAACTGTTTAAGATAACGCCAGATAGATTTCCAAAGTGGTTGTACCATTTTGCATTCCCACCAGCAGTGTATGAGAGTTCCAATCTCTACACAGCCTCTCCAACATTTATTCTTTTGTGTTTTTTGGATTAATGCCAGCCTTGCTGGTGTGAGATGGAATCTCATCGTAGTTTTAATTTGCATTTCTCTAATGGCTAATAATCGAGAGCATTTTCTCATGTATCTGTTGGCTGCCTGAATATCTTCTTTAGTGAAATGTGTGTTCATATCCTTTGCCCACTTCTTGATTGGGTTGTTTGTCTTTTTGTGGTTGAGTTTTGACAGAATCATGTAGATTTTAGAGATCAGGCGCTGGTTGGAGATGTCATAGCTGAAAATTCTTTCCCAGTCTGTAGGTGGTCTTTTTACTCTTTTGGTGAAGTCTTTAGATAAGCATAGGTGTTTGATTTTTAGGAGCTCCCAGTTATCGGGTTTCTCTTCATCATTTTTGGTAATGTTTTGTATTCTGTTTATACCTTGTATTAGGGCTCCTAGGGTTGTCCCAATTTTTTCTTCCATGATCTTTATCGTTTTAGTCTTTAGGTTTAGGTCTTTGATCCACTTGGAGTTAGTTTTTGTGCATGGTGTGAGGTATGGGTCCTGTTTCATTTTTTTGCAAATGGATATCCAGTTATGCCAGCACCATTTGTTAAAAAGGCTATCTTTTCCCCAGTTAATTAACACTGGTCCTTTGTCAAATATCAGCTGCTCATACGTGGATGGATCTATGTCTGGGTTCTCAATTTTGTTCCATTGGTCTATGTGTCTGTTGTACCAATACCAGGCTGTTTTGACTACTGTGGCTGTATAATAGGTTCTGAAGTCAGGTAAGGTGAGGCCTCCCACTTTCTTCTTCTTTTTCAGTAGTGCTTTGCTTATCCGGGGCTTCTTTCCCTTCCATATGAAATTGGTGATTTGTTTCTCTATCCCCTTAAAATATGACATTGGAATTTGCATCGGAAGTGCGTTAAATGTATAGATGGCTTTTGGTAGAATAGACATTTTTCCTATGTTAAGTCTTCCTATCCATGAGCAGGGTATGTTTTTCCACTTAAGTATGTCCTTTTGAATTTCTTGTAGTAGAGCTTTGTAGTTTTCTTTGTATAGGTCTTTTACATCCTTGGTAAGATTTATTCCTAAGTATCTTATCTTCTTGGGGGCTACTGTGAATGGTATTGATTTGGTTATTTCCTCTTCGGTGTTCTTTTTGTTGATGTAGAGGCATCCAAGTGATTTTTGTATGTTTATTTTATAACCTGAGACTCTGCCAAACTCTTCTATTAGTTTCAGTAGTTTTCTGGAGGATTCCTTAGGGTTTTCTGTGTATATAATCATGTCGTCTGCAAATAGTGATAACTTTACTTCTTCCTTGCCAATCCGGATACCTTTTATTTCTTTGTCTAGCCTAATTGCCCTGGCTAAGACTTCCAACACGATGTTGAATAAGAGCGGTGATAAAGGGCATCCTTGTCTGGTTCCCATTCTCAAGGGAAATGCTTTCAGGTTCTCTCCATTTAGAGTGATATTGGCTGTTGGCTTTGCATAGATGCCCTTTATTATGTTGAGGAATTTTCCTTCAATTCCTATTTTGGTAAGAGTTTTTATCATGAATGGGTGTTGGACTTTGTCAAATGCCTTTTCTGCATCAATTGATAAGATCATGTGGTTTTTGTCTTTTGTTTCATTTATGTGGTGGATTACATTAATGGTTTTTCTGATATTAAACCAGCCTTGCATACCTGGTATAAATCCCACTTGATCAGGGTGAATTATTTTTTTGATGTGTTGTTGGATTCTATTGGCTAGAATTTTGTTGAGGATTTTTGCATCAATGTTCATGAGGGATATAGGTCTATAATTTTCTTTTTTTGTAATGTCTTTACCTGGTTTTGGTATCAGGGAGATGGTGGCTTCATAGAATGAGTTGGGTAGTATTCCGTCATTTTCTATGCTTTGGAATACCTTTAGTAGTAGTGGTGTTAACTCTTCTCTGAAAGTTTGGTAGAACTCTGCAGTGAAGCCGTCCGGGCCGGGGCTTTTTTTTGTTGGGAGTTTTTTGATTACCATTTCAATCTCTTTTTTTGTTATGGGTCTATTTAGTTGTTCTACTTCTGAATGTGTTAGTTTAGGTAGATAGTATTTTTCCAGGAATTCATCCATTTCTTCTAGGTTTTCAAATTTGTTAGAGTACAATTTTTCATAATAATCTGAAATGATTCTTTTTAATTTCATTTGGTTCTGTTGTGATGTGGTCCTTCTCATTTCTTATTCGGGTTATTTGTTTCCTTTCCTATATTTCTTTAGTCAGTCTGGCCAATGGTTTATCAATTTTGTTAATTTTTTCAAAGAACCAGCTTTTGGCTTTGTTAACTCTTTCAATTGTTTTTCTGTTCTCTAATTCATTTAGTTCAGCTCGAATTTTTATTATTTTTTTTGTTCTGGAGCCTGATGGATTCTTTTGTTGCTCAGTTTCTATTTGTTCAAGTTGTAGGGACAGTTCTCTGATTTTGGCTCTTTCTTCTTTTTGTATGTGTGCATTTATTGATATAAATTGGCCTCTGAGCACTGCTTTTGCTGTGTCCCAGAGGTTTTGATAGGAAGTATTTTCATTCTCGTTGCTTTCTATGAATTTCCTTATTCCCTCCTTGATGTCTTCTATAACCCAGTCTTTTTTCAGGAGGGCATTGTTCATTTTCCAAGTATTTGATTTCTTTTCCCTAGTTTTTCTGTTATTGATCTCTAGTTTTATTGCCTTGTGGTCTGAGAAGATGCTTTGTAATATTTCGATGTTTTGGACTCTGCAAAGGTTTGTTTTATGACCTAATATGTGGTCTATTCTAGAGAATGTTCCATGTGCACTAGAAAAAAAAAGTATATTTTGCAACAGTTGGGTGGAGAGTTCTGTATAAGTCAATGAGGTCAAGTTGGTTGATTGTTGTAATTAGATCTTCCGTGTCTCTGTTGAGCTTCTTACTGGATGTCCTGTCCTTCTCCGAAAGTGGTGTGTTGAAGTCTCCTACTATAATTGTGGAGGTATCTATCTCGCTTTTCAATTCTGTTAAAATTTGATTTATGTATCTTGCAGCCCTGTCATTGGGTGCACAAATATTTTATATGGTTGTGTCTTCCTGATCAATTGTCCCTTTTATCATTATATAGTGTCCTTCTTTATCCTTTGCGGTGGATTTAAGTCTAAAGTCTATTTTGTCAGAAATTAATATTGCTACTCCTCTTCTTTTTTGCTTATTGTTTGCTTGATATACTTTTTTCCATCCTTTGAGTTTTAGTTTGTTTGTGTCTCTAAGTCTAAGGTGTGTCTCTTGTAGGCAGCATATAGATGGATCGTGTTTCTTTATCCAGTCTGTGACTCTCTGTCTCTTTATTGGTGCATTTAGTCCATTTACATTCAGGGTAATTATAGATAAATAAGTTTTTAGTGCTGTCATTTTGATGCCTTTTCATGTGTGTTGTTGACAGTTTCATTTTTCCACATACTTTTTTGTGCTGAGGTGTTTTTCTTAGTAAATTGTGAGATCCTCATTTTCATAGTGTTTGACTTTATGTTAGTTGAGTCGTTACGTTTTTCTTGGTTTTTATCTTGAGTTATAGAGTTGTTATACCTTTTTGTGGTTACCTTATTATTTACCCCTATTTTTCTAAGTAAAAACCTAACTTGTATTGTTCTATATTGCCTTGTATCACTCTCCATCTGGCAGTTCAATGCCTCCTGTATTTAGTCCCTCTTTTTGATTATTGTGATCTTTTACCTGTTGACTTCCATGATTCCCTGTTATGTGTATTTTTTTTTTTTTAATTAATCTTAATCTGTTTGTTTTTGTGATTTCCCTATTTGAGTTGATATCAGGACGTTCTGTTTTGTGACCTTGTGTTGTGCTGATATCTGATATTATTGGTTCTCTGACCAAACAATATCCTTTAGTATTTCTTGTAGCTTTGGTTTGGTTTTTGCAAATTCTCTAAACTTGTGTTTGTCTGTAAATATCTTAATTTCGCCTTCATATTTCAGAGAGAGTTTTGCTGGATATATGATCCTTGGTTGGCAGTTTTTCTCCTTCAGTGTTCTGTATATGTCGTCCCATTCCCTTCTTGCCTGCATGGTTTCTGCTGAGTAGTCAGAACATATTCTTATTGATTCTCCCTTGAAGGAAACCTTTCTTTTCTCCCTGGCTGCTTTTAAAATTTTCTGTTTATCTTTGGTTTTGGTGAGTTTGATGATAATATGTCTTGGTGTTTTTCTTTTTGGATCAATCTTAAATGGGGTTTGATGAGCATCTTGGATAGATATCCTTTCGTCTTTCATGATGTCAGGGAAGTTTTCTGTCAGGAGTTCTTCAACTAGTTTCTCTGTGTTTTCTGTCCCCCCTCCCTGTTCTGGGACTCCAATCACCCGCAGGTTATCCTTCTTGATAGAGTCCCACATGATTCTTAGGGTTTCTTCATTTTTCTTAATTCTTTTATCTGATTTTTTTTCAGCTATGTTGGTGTTGATTCCCTGGTCCTCCAGATGTCCCAGTCTGCATTCTAATTGCTCGAGTCTGCTCCTCTGACTTCCTAGTGCGTTGTCTAATTCTGTTATTTTATTGTTAATCTTTTGGATTTCTACATGTTGTCTCTCTATGGATTCTTGCAACTTATTAATTTTTCCACTATGTTCTTGAATAATCTTTTTGAGTTCTTCAACAGTTTTATCAGTGTGTTCCTTGGCTTTTTCTGCAGTTATCCTAATTTCATTTGTGATATCATTAAGCATTCTGTAAATTGGTTTTTTATATTCTGTATCTGATAATTCCAAGATTGTATCTTCATTTGGGAAAGATTTTGATTCTTTTGTTTGGGGGGTTGGAGAAGCTGTCATGGTCTGCTTCTTTAAGTGGTTTGATATGGATTGTTTTCTCCGAGCCATCACTGGGAAACTAGTTTTTCCAGAAAATCCGCTAAAAAAAAATGCAGTCAGATCCCTATCAGAGTTCTCCCTCTGGCTCAGGCTATTCGGATGTTAATGAAGCCGCCTGGGGAGCGTGGGGGAGGGAACAGAGAGATAGGAGAGTAGCACCTCAGAATATAGCCAGAGTTGCTTGTCTTGCTTGGAATGACTATTATATCTGAGATTCCCGCGGGGCGGGTTGCCTATGTGTGCTGGCTGTGTGGAGATTGCCCCTGGGGGATCTGGCCCGCTGGAGTCAAGGTCAGATCCTCCGCTTCCAGCCCCACGCCCAGCGTCAAGGCTCCCCTACTGGGACGGTGCACTCTCGACTCCAAAATCAGTTGCTGCCTCCCGGGGACTTCTCGTCCCTCCAGCCGCGTGGCCGTACCGCATCCGAGAGCCAGTTGGGCCTCCTCCCGGGGTTAGTTCAGATGGGTGGAGCAGCTCCGTGTGCTTGTGCCGTGACCGAGTGTCCCGGCTGGGACGCTGTTCTCCCCGCTCTAATACCAGTCGCTGCCTCCCGGGGACTTCTCCTACCGGCTGCATCCCACGCCGCTCGCACGACCCGGCTGGGCCCCTTCCCGGGGTTAGTTCCGGGGGGTGGAGCAACTCTCCGTGTTTATGCCGTACCTGCGTCCAGTCCAAATCCCTGCGGGATGGTTCCCCGGCTCGGACGCTGCTCTTCCTGCTCCAAGACCAGTCACTGCCTCCCGGGGACTTCTCCTACCGGCTGCGTCCCACGCCGCCCATGGAACCGGCTGGTCCCCCTCCCGGGGTTAGTTCAGGGGGGTGGAGCAGCTCTCTGTGCTTGTGCCGTACCTGACTGGTACGCTGGCTCCAGGCTCTGGAAACAATCGCTGCTTCCCCATATTAGTTCGTTCTCCGTCTCTAAATCTGTGTTTGTTGTTCAGGGTTCGTAGATTGTTATGTATGTGATCGATTCACTTGTTTTTCCATGTCTTTGTTGTAAGAGGTATCTGAGGTAGCGTCTGCCTAGTCCGCCATCTTGGCTCCGCCTGCACCATTATAATTTAAAAATTCACTGTTAAGTAAATTAAGTTGTTAAAATATTTATCTGTAAAAACTTAAAACATCAATTAACCTATTAGGTTTTTTATGAATTTTTCAAAGGTGACACAGTTTCTTTGTAAAATCTTAATTTGCATAAAAGTGAGTCTCATCAAAAAGAATAAATTAGCAATTCACACATTGTTTTAGTATTGAAGTTATTTCAAAATACCTGTAGAATGGAAATGAATCAATAAAAGTAGGGAGTTTCTGTGAATACAATCAATATCCTATTTTAATCCTAGGGAGAAGAACACTCTAACACTATAGAATGTGCAATTATTGATAACAAATGACATTGTTGTATTCTAGGCATTGAGTCCTGTTGGCACAGTAGTTAAGAGTTCAGCTTCTAACCAAGAGGTCAGCGGTTCAAATCTATCAGCTGCTCTTTAGAAACTCTATGGGGGCAGTTCTACTATGTCCTATAGGATCCTTATGAGTCAGAATTCACTTAACAGCAGCAGGTTATTCTAAGCAGTACACAATGAGAATTAACTTAAAGTGTCAACTGTTCTCAGTGTCTTTTAAAGGCAAAAAGAAAAACAAGAAAGCCCAAAACCCAGACCATGAGAGAGTCTGCTATAATGTGAAGCCATAGCTATAACTTGAGAATATGTATATGGCTGAAAGACTAATATGTTTCAGACATATATACAGAGGAATATTCTCAAGTTCAGAGGAATAAAGATGGTGATGTCAGATAGGGAATAAAACTGGGTATATTTAAAAAGGAATATGACGTGCTCTATCTTCATCCCTAGTTTCACTCTAAGGCAGTGCATCTGAAAGCTGTTTAAAAGCTTAGGTAATGTTTTTAGATAAATTTTTTAGGTTTTCTTGAAACACAATTTGAAAACATTTTATTGAAGGTGTGAAAAAAAAAAATGTTAGAGAGTAAAGTGTGGATCTTGTGATAGCCCTGGCATTATGGATTGAATTGTGCCTCCCAAATATATATGTTATAAAACTTAAACCCTGATACCTATGGATTTAACCCCATTTGGGCACAGGACTTTCTTTGTTATGTTAATGAGACTCTATCAGTGTAAGGTGTGTGCTAAGCTAATCACTTCTAAATATAAAAGAGAAGATTGGGCACAGAAGTTTGTTGTTAGGTGCAATAGTGTCAATTCATTCTCATACCCAACTTATGTACGACAAAACGAAATGGAAACCCTGGTGGCATAGTGGTTAAGAGTGATGGCTGTTACTCAAAAGATCAGCAGTTTGAATCCACCAGGCGCTCCTTGGAAACTCTATGGGGCAGTTCTACTCTGTCCTGTAGTGTCAACTGTGAGTTGGAATCTACTCACAGCAGTGGGTTTTGGCCCAGTCCAGCACCATCCTCACAATCATTATTATGCTTAAGCCTCTTGTTGCAACCACTGTGTCAAACCATCTCCTTGGGGGTCTTCCTCTTTTTCACTGATCCTGTACTTTATCAAACATGATATCTTTCTCCAGGTACTGATCCCTCTGGATAACATGTCCAAAGTTTGTGAGACGTAGTCTTGTCATCCTTGCTTCTAAGGAGCATTCGGATCCTACTTCCTCCAAGACAGATTTGTTTGTTCTTTTGGCAGTCCGTGGTATATTCAACTTTCTTCTCCAACACCACAATTAAAACGTGTCAGTTCTTCTTTGATCTTCCTTATTCATCCTCCAGCTTTCACATGCATATGAGGTGATCGAAAATACCATGGCTTGGGTCAGGTGCGCCTTTGTCTTCAAGGTCACATCTTTGATTTTTAACGCTTTAAAGAGAGCTTTCCCAGCAGGTTTGTCCAATGCAATTCATCTTTTGATTTCTTGACTGCTGCTTCCATGGGTGTTAACTGTGGGTCCAAGTAAAATGAAATCCTTTACAACTTCAGTCTTTTCTCTATTTATCATGATGTTGCTCACTGGTCCAGTTGTGAGGATTTTTGTTTTCTTTACATTGAGGTGTAATCCATACTGAAGGCTGTGGCCTTTGATCTTCATCAGTAAGTGCTTCAAGTCCTTTTCACCTTCAGCAAGCAAGGTTGTGTCATCTACATATTGTGGGTTGTTAATGAGTCTTCTACCAATCCTGATGCCAATTTCTTCTTCATATAATCCATCTTCTTTGACTATTTGCTTAGCATACAGATTGAATAAGTATGGTGAAAGGATACAACCCTGATGCACAACTTTCCTGACATTAAACCAAACAGTATCCTTATGTTCTGTTCCAATGACTGCCTCTTGATCTATGTACAGGTTCCTGGTGAGCACAACTAAGTGCTCTGGAATTCCTACTCTTCACAAAGTTATCCATAATTAGTTCTGAGCCACAAAATTGAATGTCTTTGCATAGCCAATGAAACACAGGTAAATACCTTTCTGGTATTCTCTACTTTCAGCCAAGGTCCATCTGACATCAGCAATGATACCCCTGGTTCCAAGTCCTCTTCTGAATCTGGCTTGAATTTCTGGCAGTTCTCTGTCAATAGAATATGCTTTTGAATGACCTTCTTAGTCTGGAAGCTCAGCTGAAATCTGTCTGCACTGGTGACCCTGCTGGTATTTGAATACCAGTTGCATAGCTTCAGGCATCACAGCAACACACAAGGCCTCACAGTACAACAAACTGACAGACACCTTGGGGGCTGGGGCACAAAAGCAAGGAAGCACAAATAGAGATAGACTGATGCCACGTAAAGATTGCCAAAGAACCCAGGAAAAGAAGCTAAAAAGAGAAAAGAACCTTCCCCCAGTGCCAACAGAGAGAGAAATCTTTCCCCTAGAGTCAGTTCCCTGAATTCTGACATCTAGCCTCCTAAACTGTTAAAAAATAAGTTTCTGTTTGTTAAAGCCACCCACTTAGAGTATTTCTGTTATAGCAGCACTAAGAAACAAAGTCACCTGGTAAAAATCAGTTTGCCCTGTTCTTGTTCTGTGATCCCAAGTTTCTAAGCTTCCATATCTTTTTTTATAGAGTTACTACAAAATATTATCTGTCTTAAATTTGAGAAAATTCAATTAAACAATGTTTATTGTCTTTAGCACAATGTCTGGAAAATACAAAGGGGCTCCAGAAATACTCTCAAGAAAAGGAAAAAGAAAAACAAACAAAAAATACAACAAGTGCATAGGGAAAGGAAAAGTTAAGAATCCATTACATTTTAAGTATATTTTAGAAAATAATCTTGGAGTAAATTAAAATTAATCAGAGACTATTATTATTTTGGTATTATAAATACAATTAAAGCAATGTAACCACAATATCACTTAATCCAAAATAGATATAAACAGTCTTAAAAGTCCAATATAATTCATGAATTTTAACAACTGAAAATATCTTAATTTCAAAATATGTTCCTTATTTTTTTCTGAAAACTAAATTTCATCCAATGCATTGGTTAGTAATAAATCAAGGTCAATCATATACATATATTAACATTAACATTTCACATTTTTAATACTATCCTCTCATAAACTTGACTTCATTATATGCCTTCAGAAAACAAATTGAAGAAGTCAAATTTCAAATTAAAAAAACTAATTTTTTTTTTTTAATTTGGTATTTTCTTAGTATAATGCAAATAAACATTCTATTTTATGGTGTTCCGCGTCTTCCTGGAAAAAAAAAATCTTTAGTACTTGGCACTAAAGGTTGAATATTCCTTCCTTAAAAATATGCAGCCTACTGCTTAATAAAAAGGTATTATAGCTGTGCTTATATCCCAAGTAGGTACTGGTTTATTTATGTATATTTAAATGAAACAAATTAGAAGCTTTATCCCATGTTAAACCAAGGAAGGAGAGAGAGAATTATTTGGGATAAAGAACTTAATCACATGAGAAACTTAAACTCTTCAGAACTCTAGGGCCTATTGATTAAATTGTCCTTTCATCTCTTTAAAAGACACCGGAATGCCCTTCCCAAAGTTTATTTGCTTCTCTACTTTGAAAAATACATGTCCAGAGTAGGATGAACCATAAACTTAACCAAGGATAAAACACATATTGCATTAACTCATATTCAGTCAAGTATTGGGTATTACCACACCATTTTTTTGACCAAAAAGACTCAAAAAGCACATAACAGAATCACTGTTGAAATTCTTAATGTGCTTTCCAAACCATGATCTTCCCATAGTTTCCTCAAGTTGTTGCATGCCTCCAAATCGGACATTCCTCCTGCAAAAATTTTCTATCTCTATTTATCTATCAACTATCATCTATTATCTGTCTGTCATTTATAGATATACATAAAAGGGAGACATTTTATTTTATGGAATAATTATTTATTGATATAAGGCTTATACTTTTTTAAAAATTTGCAAAATTGTTTTACTTATTGCGTGCTAAAAATAGTAATTTTTCATGCTGTATCTATTAATGTCACAAAAGCTTTAGAATATTTTGCAATGTTTTCTTCTTGTTGCTATTCCTGCTCCAGAATCACTTCATTCAACATTCAACAAATGTTATTCAAATGCTTATTACACACCAGACTTAAGCAAAGAGAATACAATGTTGATCAGCAGGAGACCTGTTTGTTGCCTTCAGGGAGTTTATACCTTCATAGCAAAGACAAACATCAATCAAAGAATATGAAATGTTTTTATAATTACAATTGTGATTCTATATGAAGATACTGAAAAGTTCTAGATGAAGCTACAAAATAATACTTGAGAATGTTTAGTTTGATAGAAAACAAGGTCATGGGTTTGGTTTTGGACAAGAATTTGAGCATATTTTGAGTCTAATAGTAGGAAGGAAACTCTGGTTGCATACTGGTTAAGTGCCTTGGCTGCTAACCAAAGGGTCGGCAGTTCGAATCTGCTAGGCACTCCTTGGAAACCCTGTGGGGCAGACTGTGAGTTGGAATTGACTTGACGACAATGGGTTTGGTTTTTTTGTTGCTTTTTTTTAAAATAGTAGAAAAAAAACAGGAAGTGCAAGACACATGGCTGAAGTTTGAAGTAGAGTTCAAGGATGTGATTATGAATTTGAGAGTTATCTGCATATAAACAAACAAACAAAAAAAAACCAAACCCAGTGCCGTCGAGTCGGTTCCGACTCACAGCGACCCTATAGGACAGAGTAGAACTGCCCCCATAGAGTTTCCAAGGTGCAACCGGTGGATTCTAACTGCTGACCCTTTGCTTAGCAGCGGTAGCACTTAACCACTATGTCACCAGGGTTTCCTATCTCCATATAGATTGGAATTAAAGTTGCAGGTGTGGATAATGCTGCCAAAGGTGACAACACAGAGTGATAAAGGAAAAGTTTACGGGATGGAGGGAACAAGTCATTCTAACCAGATTTTAGTTGGCTGGAGGAGGATGGAACTGTAAGGGAGTGTAAGGGTGACAATAGTGGTAGAGTTTTTTTTTTTGAAAAAGGGGAATTGGGCACCTTAAATTTCACAACTGTGGCTCTAAAGTAAAAGTAAATTTGAAATAGTTTTAGAGACCTTTCCTAGGGTTTTTCTATCTCAGTTTTCTTTGATTTTCTAACACGTAAAATCAATCACAGCCAGAACCAACAATGAATAGTTAAAATCACGGTTATAAATTAGGTAGAAGAGCTGATGAATTAGGCAGAATGCCTTTAGATATAGACTTTACTTTGTCAAGACAAAAACAGTGGTTGACACAACACTCACATCTGTGGCTTGATGGGGTAAATATTTTGAATAACTGTGCTATGTGTTGATAGTCCTACAAGAAGAATTTTCTTAACCTCCATAAATTTTTTTTTTCCATAAAAATATTGAGTTCACACTACAAATGTAGCATTCAGGGAAAGTATATATATGCTTATTTTAAAATGTAATGTCATCACCTCCATAGTATTTGCACATTTTGAAACCCATTGCTATTAACCACCTAGCAAACAGCTGAAACAGGAAATAGAAATGTAATCTCCGGAGATTTTATGTATTTTTCTCTGAAAAATGCATATTCTCTTACATTTGCAATCACTTGGGTCTATCATGTGCATAAAAGGAATGGTCTGTTTTTGAAGCAGTGGCCTTTTTTGTTTGTTTGATCTTTTTTTTTTTTTTCTGCTGGCAGACACATTGCTGGTAAAAAAAGGAAAGCAGGCACACATTGTGAGCAGGCACACATTGTTAGGAACCATTGCTGATAGGACTATTTTAGGTAAAAATAAATAAATGGATAGTTTTACATTTTAAAAAGGATAAAAAATAAATAAATGGATAGTTTTACATTTTAAAAAGGATAGCAGCTTTAATATAAAATTTCCCAGAGAGTTAGTTATCAAATGACCCTTATTTAGGAGCGCAGTGCACACGTAATAAACCAGTATGATGTCTTGACCAGTTTATTATTTTGGATGGCAAATGTACATATGTTCTAACTGTCATGTTCAAATACCTGAGTTAACTGATTTAGACTATAAAAATAATAATTTATTTTTTTTTCTAATCCCAAGAATACAGGACAATGAAACAACAAGTAAACTGTGTATGTTAGAAACAAAAAATTAAAAAATGCATACCTCAAATACATACCTATAATTGCAACATTAGAAGTTTTCAGAAAATATAAGGGTCTGTTTTGAAATCGAGAAGGAATGGTGGGATGTATAAATTATTACATTCATATGCTTGAGAAAAATAGTTTGGACAATAATAAAAGGTGATGAGTGGTTTTAAATGATTAAAAAAACTTTAAAATATGTAACAAAAATGACCTGTGCCAATTTTTAACAGATTTTATTTTATTGCACACTACCAGAGTTTTTTTTTTTTTAACCGGAGTAGCAAAATTCATTTGTAGAGGTGAATTGACTTTAATTAAGTTTGTGTATTATTCTTTCTTTAGTTAACTAAGTATTCATAACTCTTTGCAATAATTTCTGTTTTGCTATACTTTTAGTGGCCAAGAAATGCAGCCAGAGTACTTTCAAGTACATTTAGAATTCTTTTTTTATCATGTGCAATATAGTACAATCAACGTGGGGAATAAAATAAAATATAGTAACTTAAAATGCAAACCCCCAGACTTCCATCATTAAGGGAATGTGCTTTTTGGAAAGAAGCCGTTTGACTTCATCAAGCAAGTTGATTTTCTTTATAGTAATGACGTTTGTCATTGGGATAGTGCCGCAAATGCGTTTGATCCCTAAAAAAGCCTCACAGGAACTCAAATGACAATGCCTCTGAATCTACATTTTATTGGAGGAAGAGGACGTAAAACATCCCAGTATTAAAATAAGGATGTGCCCCACAGGGAAAAGATACCAAAAAGCCGCACAAAGGATCTAGTTGTCCTCCCTCTATTGGGCCATAAAGGACATAATTTTCTTTCTCAAATGAAAACTTTTGCATGGAACACCCTGATGGTGTTGGTGTTGTTAGGTGCCTTCGAGTTGATTTCAGCTCATAGTGACCCCATGTGACAGAGTAGAACTGCCCCATAGGATTTTCTAGGCTGTACTCATGGGAGTAGATCACAAGGTCATTCTCTAACAGAGCTGCTGGGTTGCTTCAAACCACCAACCTTTCAGTTTGCCACGCACTTAACCATTGCAAAACCAAAGCTCCTTAAACAAATCTGTAGAGGTACGCAATGTCATGGTGAGCACAGGAAACTATAGGAAGTGTGGTATTTTAAGTGTAAACTCTGAGGTGGGAAGTTAAGCTTTTATTTTCTTGATGTAGGATCATTACAGTGTTTTGACCACGGAGTGTGGAATACAGATTTTCTTAGAGGTGTAAAATGATGAGCACAAGCTTCTGAACTTGAATCTGTGATGATATACACAGTATGATATAAATGAAGTTTGAATCTGAGGATTAGAAGTGAGAGAGGATTAGTAGTAAGGAGAAATAACTAGGACTTACTTATCAAGCTTTATACTCTTGTGCCTCTTTGGAAAACAGAGCCTTTCTTTCCCAGGTAGATCATATAATTGTTTACAATTTTCCCTTCTCCTTGTATCCATGCCTTTTTCCATGTAACTTTACGTTTCCTTCTTTTAGGGATTCTCTTCTCCATTGAATTTGGGTTTGGCTGCATGACTTACTTTTTTTTTTTTAGTTAATTTTTATTAAGCTTCAAGTGAACATTTACCATTCCAATCAGTCTGTCACATGTAAGTTTACATACATCTTACTCCCTTCTCCCACTTGCTCTCCCCCTATTGAGTCAGCCCTTTCAGTCTCTCTTTTCGTGCCAATTTTGCCATCTTCCCTCTCTCTCTATCTTCCCATCCCCGCTCCAGTCAAGAGTTGCCAACACACTCTCCAGTGTCCACCTGATTTAATTAGCTCACTCTTCATCAGCGTCTCTCTCCCCCCCGCTTACCAGTCCTTTTCATGCCTGATGAGTTGTCTTCGGGGATGGTTCCTGTCCTGTGCCATCAGAAGTTCTGGGGAGCATTGTCTCTGGGATTCCTCTAGTCGCAGTCATACCATTAGGTATGGTCTTTTTATGAGAATTTGGGGTCTGTATCCCATTGGTCTCCTGCTCCCTCAGGAGTTGTCTGTTGTGTTCCCTGATAGGGCAGACATCGATTGTGGCCGGGCACCAACTAGTTCTTCTGGTCTCAGGATAATGTAGGTCTCTGGTTCATGTGGCCCTTTCTGTCTCTTGGGTTCTTAGTTGTCGTGTGACCTTGGTGTTCTTCCTTTGCCTTTGCTCCAGGTGGGCTGAGACCAATTGATGTATCTTAGATGGCCGCTTGTTGGCATTTAGGACCCCAGATGCCACAATTCAAAGTGGGATGCAGAATGTTTTCATAATAGAATTATTTTGCCCATTGACTTAGAAGTCCCCTCAAACCATGTTCCCCAGACCCCAGCCCCTGCTCCTCTGACCTTTGAAGCTTTCATTATATCCCAGAAACCTCTTTGCTTTTAGTCCAGTCCAATTAGGCTGACCTTCCTTGTATTGAGTGTTGTCTTTCCCTTCGCCCCAAGCAGTTCTTATCTACTGATTGATCAATAAAAAACCCTCTCCCACCCTCCCTCCCTCCCCCCTTTGTAACCACAAAAGTATGTGTTCTTCTCCTTTTTTTCTATTTCTCAAGATCTTATAATAGTGGTCTTATACAATATTTGTCCTTTTGCCTCTGACTAATTTCGCTCAGCATAATGCCTTCCAGGTTCCTCCATGTTATGAAATGTTTCAGAGATTCGTCACTGTTCTTTATCGATGCGTAGTATTCCATTGTGTGAATATACCACAATTTATTTACCCATTCATCCGTTGACGGACATCTTGGTTGCTTCCAGCTTTTTGCTATTGTAAACAGAGCTGCAATAAACATGGGTGTGCATATATCTGTTTGTGTGAAGGCTCTTGTATCTCTAGGGTATATTCCGAGGAGTGGGATTTCTGGGTTGTATGGTAGTTCTATTTCTAACTGTTTAAGATAACGCCAGATGGATTTCCAAAGTGGTTGTACCATTTTACAATCCCACCAGCAGTGTATGAGAGTTCCAATCTCTCCTCAGCCTCTCCGACATTTATTCTTTTGTGTTTTTTGGATTAATGCCAGTCTGGTTGGTGTGAGGTGGAATCTCATTGTAGTTTTAATTTGCATTTCTCTAATGGCTAATGATCGGGAGCATTTTCTCATGTATCTGTTGGCTGCCTGAATATCTTCTTTAGAGAAATGTGTGTTCATATCCTTTGCCCACTTCTTGATTGGGTTGTTTGTCTTTTTGTGGTTGAGTTTTGACAGAATCATGTAGATTTTAGAGATCAGGCGCTGGTCGGAGATGTCATAGCTGAATATTCTTTCCCAGTCTGTAGGTGGTCTTTTTACTCTTTTGGTGAAGTCTTTAGATGAGCATAGGTGTTTGATTTTTAGGAGCTCCCAGTTATCGGGTTTCTCTTCATCATTTTTGGTAATGTTTTGTATTCTGTTTATGCCTTGTATTAGGGCTCCTAGGGTTGTCCCTATTTTTTCTTCCATGATCTTTATCGTTTTAGTCTTTATGTTTAGGTCTTTGATCCACTTGGACTTAGTTTTTGTGCATGCTGTGAGGTATGGGTCCTCTTTCATTCTTTTGCAAATGCATATCCAGTTATGCCAGCACCATTTGTTAAAAAGACTATCATTTCCCCAATTGACTGACACTGGTCCTTTGTCAAATATCAGCTGGTCATACATGGATGGATTTATATATGGGTTCTCAATTCTGTTCCATCGGTCTATGTGCCTGTTGTTGTACCAGTACCAGGCTGTTTTGACTACTGTGGCTGTATAATAGGTTCTGAAATCAGGTAGAGTGAGGCCTCCCACTTTCTTCTTCTTTTTCAGTAATGCTTTGCTTATCCGGGGGTTCTTTCCCTTCCATATGAAATTAGTGATTTGTTTCTCTATCCCCTTAAAATATGACATTGGTATTTGGATTGGAAGTGCGTTGTATGTATAGATGGCTTTTGGTAGAATAGACATTTTTACTATGTTAAGTCTTCCTATCCATGAGCTGGGTATGTTTTTCCACTTAATATGTCCTTTTTAATTTCTTGTAGCAGAGTTTTATAGTTTTCTTTGTATAGGTCTTTTACATCCTTGGTAAGATTTATTCCTAAGTATTTTATCTTCTTGGGGGCTACGGTGAATGGTATTGATTTGATTATTTCCTCTTCGGTGTTCTTTTTGTTGATGTAGAGGAATCCAAGTGATTTTTGTATGTTTATTTTATAACCTGAGACTCTGCCAAACTCTTCTATTAGTTTCAGTAGTTTTCTGGAGGATTCCTTAGGGTTTTCCATGTATACGATCATGTCATCTGCAAATAGTGATATCTTTACTTCTTCCTTGCCAATCCGGATACCCTTTATTTCTTTGTCTAGCCTAATTGCCCTGGCTAGAACTTCAAGTACGATGTTGAATAAGAGCGGTGATAAAGGGCATCCTTGTCTGGTTTCCGTTCTCAAGGGAAATGCTTTCAGGTTCTCTCCATTTAGAGTGATATTGGCTGTTGGCTTTGCATAGATGCCCTTTATTATGTTGAGGAATTTTCCTTCAATTCCTATTTTGGTAAGAGTTTTTGTCATAAATGGGTGTTGAACTTTGTCAAATGCCTTTTCTGCATCTATTGATAAGATCATGTGGTTTTTATCTTTTGTTTTATTTATGTGATGGATTACATTAATGGTTTTTCTGATATTGAACCAGCCTTGCATACCTGGTATAAATCCCACTTGATCATGGTGAATTATTTTTTTGATGTGTTGTTGGATTCTATTGGCTAGAATTTTGTTGAGGATTTTTGCATCTATGTTCATGAGGGATATAGGTCTATAATTTTCTTTTTTTGTAATGTCTTTACCTGGTTTTGGTATCAGGGAGATGGTAGCTTCATAGAATGAGTTGGGTAGTATTCCGTCTTTTTCTATGCTTTGAAATACCTTCAGTAGTAGTGGTGTTAAGTCTTCTCTGAAGGTTTGGTAGAAGTCTGCAGTGAAGCCGTCTGGGCCAGGACTTTTTTTTGTTGGAAGTTTTTTGATTACTGTTTCAATCTCTTTTTTTGTTATGGGTCTATTTAGTTGTTCTACTTCTGAATGTGTTAGTTTAGGTAGGTAGTATTTTTCCAAGAATTTATCCATTTCTTCTAGATTTTCAAATTTGTTAGAGTACAATTTTACGTAGTAATCTGAAATGATTCTTTTAATTTCATTTGGCTCTGTTGTAATGCAGTCCTTCTCGTTTCTTATTCGGGTTATTTGTTTCCTTTCCTGTTTTTCTTTAGTCAGTCTAGCCAATGGTTTATCAATTTTGTTAATTTTTTCAAAGAACCAGCTTTTGGCTTTGTTAATTCTCTCAATTGTTTTTCTGTTCTCTAATTCATTTAGTTCAGCTCTAATTTTTATTATTTGTTTTCTTCTGGTGCCTGATGGGTTTTTTGTTGCTCAGTTTCTATTTGTTCAAGTTGTAGGGACAGTTCTCTGATTTTGGCTCTTTCTTCTTTTTGTATGTGTGCATTTATCGATATAAATTGGCCTCTGAGCACTGCTTTTGCTGTGTCCCAGAGGTTTTGATAGGAAGTATTTTCATTCTCGTTGCTTTCTAAGAATTTTCTTATTCCCTCCTTGATGTCTTCTATAACCCAGTCTTTTTTCAGGAGGGTATTGTTCATTTTCCAAGTATTTGATTTCTTTTCCCTAGTTTTTCTGTTATTGATTTCTAGCTTCATTGCCTTGTGGCCTGAGAAGATGCTTTGTAATATTTCGATGTTTTGGATTCTGCAAAGATTTGTTTTATGACCTAATATGTGGTCTATTCTAGAGAATGTTCCATGTGCACTAGAAAAAAAAGTATATTTTGCGGCAGTTGGGTAGAGAGTTCTGTATAAGTCAATGAGGTCAAGTTGACTGATTGTTGTAATTAGGTCTTCCTTGTCTCTATCGAGCTTCTTACTGGATTTCCTGTCCTTCTCTGAAAGTGGTGTGTTGAAGTCTCCTACTATAAATGTGGAGGTGTCTATCTCACTTTTCAATTCTGTTAAAATTTGATTTATGTATCTTGCAGCCCTGTCATTGGGTGCACAAATATTTAATATGGTTGTGTCTTCCTGATCAATTGTCCCTTTTGTCATTATATAGTGTTCTTCTTTATCCTTTGTGGTGGATTTAAGTCTATTTTGTCAGAAATTAATATTGCTACTCCTCTTCTTTTTTGCTTATTGTTTGCTTGATATATTTTTTTCCATCCTTTGAGTTTTAGTTTGTTTGTGTCTCTAAGTCTAAGGTGTATCTCTTGTAGGCAGCACATAGACGGATCGTGTTTCTTTATCCAGTCTGTGACTCTCTGTCTCTTTATTGGTGCGTTTAGTCCATTTACATTCAGGGTAATTATAGATAAATAAGTTATTAGTGCTGTCATTTTGATGCCTTTTCATGTGTGTTCTTGGCCATTTCATTTTTCCACATACTTTTTTGTGCTGAGACGTTTTTCTTAGTAGATTGTGAGATCCTCATTTTCATAATGTTTAAATTTATGTTAGTTGAGTCATTACGTTTTTCTTGGCTTTTTTCTTGAGTTATGGAATTGATATTCCTTTTTGTGGTTACCTTTTTATTTACCCCTATTTTTCTAAGTAAAAACCTAACTTGTATTGTTCTATATTGCCTTGTATCACTCTCCATCTGGCAGTTCAATACCTCCTATATTTAGTCCCTCTTTTTTATTATTGTGATCGTTTATCTATTGATTTCCATGATTCCCTGTTATGTGTATTATTTTGTTTATTTATTCATTTTTTAGAATTAATCTTAATTTGTTTTTGTGCTTTCCCTTATGAGTTGCGTTGATATCAGGACGTTCTGTTTTGTGACCTTGTATTGTGCTGGTACCTGATATTATTGGTCATCAGGCCAAACAATCTCCTTTAGTAGTTCTTGCAGTCTTGGTTTAGTTTTTGCAAATTCTCTAAACTTGTGTTTATCTGTAAATATCTTAATTTCTCCTTCATATTTCAGAGAGAGTTTTGCTGGATATATGATCCTTGGTTGGCAGTTTTTCTCCTTCAGTGCTCTGTATACGTCGTCCCATTCCCTTCTTGCCTGCATGGTTTCTGCTGAGTAGTCTGAACTTATTCTTATTGATTCTCCCTTGAAGGAAACCTTTCTTTTCTCCCTGGCTGCTTTTAAAATTTTCTGTTTATCTTTGGTTTTGGCAAGTTTGATGATAATATGTCTTGGTGTTTTTCTTTTTGGATCAATCTTAAATGGGGTTCGATGAGCATCTTGGATAGGTATCCTTTCGTCTTTCATGATGTCAGGGAAGTTTTCTGTCAGGAGTTCTTCAACTATTTTCTCTGTGTTTTCTGTCCCCCCTCCCTGTTCTGGGACTCCAATCACCCGCAGGTTATCCTTCTTGATAGAGTCCCACATGATTCTTAGGGTTTCTTCATTTTTCTTAATTCTTTTATCTGATTTTTTTTCAGCTATGTTGGTGTTGATTCCCTGGTCCTCCAGATGTCCCAGTCTGCATTCTAATTGCTCGAGTCTGCTCCTCTGACTTCCTATTGCGTTGTCTAATTCTGTAATTTTATTGTTAATCTTTTGGATTTCTACATGCTGTCTCTCTATGGATTCTTGCAACTTATTAATTTTTCCACTATGTTCTTGAATAATCTTTTTGAGTTCTTCAACAGTTTTATCAGTGTGTTCCTTGGCTTTTTCTGCAGTTAGCCTAATTTCATTTGTGATATCTTTAAGCATTCTGTAAATTAGTTTTTTATAATCTGTATCTGATAATTCCAGGATTGTATCTTCATTTGGGAAAGATTTTGATTCTTTTGTTTGGGGGGTTGGAGAAGCTGTCATGGTCTGTTTCTTTATGTGGTTTGATATGGACTGCTGTCTCCGAGCCATCACTGGGAAACTAGTTTTTCCAGGTAATCAGCTAAAAAAAAATGCAGTC
Source organism: Loxodonta africana (assembly GCF_030014295.1). Classification (NCBI taxonomy): domain Eukaryota; kingdom Metazoa; phylum Chordata; class Mammalia; order Proboscidea; family Elephantidae; genus Loxodonta; species Loxodonta africana. The sequence goes on from NC_087342.1 coordinate 166,608,795, forward strand.
AGATCCCTATCTGAATTCTCCCTCTGGCTCAGGCTATTCAGATGTTAATGGAGCCGCCTGGGGAGGGTGGGGGAGGGATCAGATAGCTAGGAGTGTAGCACCACAGAATATAGAGCTGATCCCCGCATTCACGCTCCACCCGCGTCAGCCAAAATCCCGACGGGACAGCTCCCCAGCTGGGACGCTACTCTCCCCGCTCCAAGACCTGTCACTTCCTCTCGGGGACTTCTCCCTCCGGCGCTCTGCTCTGCTTGCGCGAACTGGGTGGGCGTCGCCCGCACGAATGGCTGGGCTCGCCCCCGGGGTCTATTCAGGGGAATATAACTGGACCCCACGCTCACGCGCCGCCCGTGAGAGCCAAAATCCCAGCGGGATGGCTCCCCGGCTGGGACGCTGCTCTCCCCGCTCTGAGACCCATCACTTCCTCCCGGGGACTTCTCCCTCCGGTGCGTCGCGCCGCACGCGCGAACGGGGTGGGCGTCCCCCGCAGGAACATCTGGCCCCCCCCGGGGTCGCTTTAGGGAAATATAGCTGATCCCCACGCTCGCACCATGCCCACTTCCCACCAAACTCCAGGCGGGACGGCTCCCCGGCTGGGACGCTGCTCTCCCTGCTCCAAGATCAGTCACTGCCTCCCGGGTGCTTCTCCCACCGGCTGTGCTGCTACGCCACCCGCACCAACCAGCTAGACTCCCTCCCGGGATGGGTTCGGGGGGGGTAGGGCTGGGCCCCTTGTCTGTGCCATCTGCCCCCCTGGGCTCTGCCCCAGATCGGGCTCCGAAGGTCACCTGCCTGGTACGCTGGCTCCTAGTTCTGAAAACAATCGCTGTCTGCCCGTATTTGTTCGTTCTCCGTCTCTAAGTCTGTGTTTGTTGTTCAGAGTTCGTAGATTGTTATGTATGTGATCGATTCACTTGTTTTTCCGAGTCTTTCTTGCAAGAGGGATCCGCAGTAGCGTCCACCTAGTCTGCCATCTCGGCCCCGCCTCTGCTTGACTTACTTTTGCGTATGGGATATCAAAAAAAAAAAAAAGTGACAGTGTGCCCATCCTGCATCAAGGCTTGCTGGGAGAGAAAGCCTTCCGCTGGATCTGACTCTCTGAATTTGGACTTCTAGCCTATTAGACTGTGAGATAATAAATTTCACTTTGTTAAAGCCAACTGATTGTGGTTTTTCTGTTATAGCAGCACTAGATGTATAAGACAGTTGCTAGTAGGAATCGACTCGATGTCAGTGGGTTTGCTTTTTGGGGGGAGGGATTAGGAATACCTACTCTTTTCCTAGTTATGAATTAATTTATTTCAATTCATGCTCTGTCTTTATTAAATCATTCCTAGTCGCCTATAAAGACACCAAACTTCAAGAGACTCCCATTTATGTCTTTATGTACTCATTAATATTGTCAAGTTGTTGTGATATTTTTAAAACTTAAAATGTCTTGTTTATTATTATTATACCATCTATTGTATAAAATAAAACAAGCAAACTCATTCATAACTCACCAATCTTCAGAATAGGTATTCTTGCAATCTCTGGTGCTGTCTATACAGCTGTCGTTTAAGTGCATGTTGGTTTAAATATATGAAAGTATTTTCCTTAATTTATCAAATATATTTCTCATTTATTAAATGAGTAATAGCTCGAATGTTACTGTGCTGTTAAATGGTTGCTGAAAGCAAAGAGAACTTGGAGCACTTACTAATGAAGATTAGGGACTACAGCCATCAGTATAGATTACACTTCAACGTAAAGAGAACAAAAATCCTCACAACTGGACCAATAAGCAACATCATGATAAATGGGGAAAAGCCTGAAGTTGTCAGAGATTTCCTTTTACTTGAATCCACAATCAACACCCATGGAAACAGCAGTTGAGAAAATGAAGAATGTATTATTGCACTGGGCAAACCTTCTGTAAAAGACCTCTTTAAGGTGTTGAAAAGCAAAGATTTCACTTTGAAGACTAAGGTGCACCTGACTCAAGCCATGATATTTTCAATTGCCTTGTATGCATGTGAAAACAGGACAAAAAAAAATGCAAGACTGAAGAAGAATTGATGCCTTTGAGTTATGATATTAGCAAAGAGTATTGAATATACCATGGATTACCAGAAGCATGAACAAGTTTACCTTGAAAGAAGTACAGCCAGAAGGCTCCTTGGAAGCAAGGATGGTAAGATTTCATCTCAGGTGCTTTGGACATATTATCAGGAGGGACCAGACCCTGGAGGAGGACATCATGCTTGGTAAAGTAGAGCATCACTGAAAAAGAAGAAGACCATTAATAAGATGGATTGACACAGTGGATACAATAATGGGCTCAAACATAGCAATGATTGTTAGGATGGTGCAGGACCAGGCAGTGTTTCGTTCTGTTGTACATTGTGTCCCTATGAGTCAGAACCAACCTGACAGCACCTAATAACAGCAACAACAATATCAAGTCCATTTCCCCCAGTTAAAATAATCAAGATGTCAAGTTTGTCTTCTTAACCCAGTCTTTCTTTTTAAAACAGTCTTCCAAATATCAAAAGGGAAACAGAGCTGGAAAGAGACAACCCATGTCTAGCATAGTTTTCACCGATTAAAAATAATCTATTGTAAAATATTTTTTAACTTTAAATAAATACGTTGTATCATTACTGTGGTGTTTTTCTTCCATAATGTGTGAGCACACAGCTTGTCAAATAATGTATGTATAACAAATCTCGACTAGTAAAAGCCAGAGTAGTTTTTGTATGTTTCATTGGTTTCCTTTAAAACAATTTAAAATATAGCTGGTGTGATTTTTTAATATTTAAAATGTCTTTATTATTATTACAGACTCTGTTGTGTAAAATAAAACAGGCGAACATATTCATAACTCACCAATCTTCTGGAATTGGCATTCTTGCAATCTCTAGAGCTGTCTATACTGCTGTGATTGAAGTGTTCATTGGTTTAAATATGCAAAAGTATTTTTCACAATTTATCAAAAATATTGCTCCTTTATTGAATGAGTAATAGTTCAAATGAGAATGTGCTGTTAAATGCTTTCAAGGGAAAATATATTAGAATACACCCTGACCTTGAAAGGTTTCACTAACCTAAAGATTCCATTCAGAAAAAAAAAAAAAAAAGTCTGTGTTTATGCTATATGCACAAGAAAGGCAGTTACTATTTTGTGATTATTTACCTACCCTGTTTCATCCTTAGATATATAAACTATGGTTGCTGTGTACTCCTTAAAGAAATGTAATGGAGGAAAATGTAAGGTTATTTTCATACACACTAATAAGATTTGGGAGCAGGATTATAAAGGTAAACGCAGCTAACCTTCCCTGCCTCTGTTTTCTTGATAGGAGCATGCATCACTACTTAGAATTTACAATTTAAAAATGAATGTAATACCTCAGCTGCCTCATCTATTAGAATAATTTTCTAACATTTTAATATGAATCTAGTATGGTCAGAGAATTGTTATAAAATGACATTCTTCAATCTGGGGTTAATGAGGCTCTAGTAATTTTTTTTTTTTTTTTTTTAGTAATTCCTATTATAGGTATTGATTTCTAGATAAGCTGGGAAAGATCACAATCTATACATCATATGAAAATATCACATTTCCTGCCTCCTGAGCAAATTGGTAAATAAGTTAAATTTAAAATAATCTTTAATATTTTGTAATACTAAAATTACAAAGACAATTTCAGTTTTCACTGTGGAGAGCTGCATTTCTCCAGAGCCTCTGTAATTTGAGCACATATTAATGTCGCTCTGGTATCCTCCCACTACACTGAAATGCCCTAATCCAGTGCTCTGAAATGTGCTCATTTACCACCTTTATAATGTGTCTTAATCCAGATCCCATGTGTTTATGTTATAAAATGCAGCCAGTCTAGGCTCATCATTTATGAGTGGACTGAAGATCCTTCTCTTATCCCCGGCATGATTTAAAATGCCCTTGCCCAGAGCAAAAATAAGCCTGACAAATCTGTTTATAAATTTATTAGTTGAAAACCTCTTTTAGGACACATAGAAGTTATCTTTATTGAATTAATAACCTAAACACACAGATGTTTATGTTATCTACATTCATAACAGATTGGTTCTGAAGTAGTGTCCTTCTGACCTGCCTGAATCGATTGACACTAGTTTTACAGAAAACAGTGAATTCCGTTGCCTTTTGTTCACAGAAAAAAAAAAAAAAAGATTGTGTACATATTTTTTTTTCTTGACAGTAAAAATCCTTTTGTTTCAAAGTCATTATTAATGATTAAAAAAGACAGCCAGGTAAAAAATAACTTAATTTAAAAAAATGAAAATGTCTTCTTGTTCTTGTTGTTAGGTATCTTTGAGTCTGTTCTAATTCATAGTGACCCCAGAGGGAACGAAATGAAACACACCCTGGTCCTCCACCATCCTCACAATCATGGCTATGTTTCAGCCCATTGTTGCAGCCACCGTGTCAGTTAATCTCATTGAAGGTCTTCCTCTTTTTCGCTACTTTACCAACCATGATGTCTTTCTCCAGGGTCTGGTCCCTCCTGATAACATGTCCAAACTATGTGAGAAAAAGCCTTGCCATCTTTGCTTTTAAGGACGACTCTACCTGTATTTCTTCCAGGACAGATTTGTTCATTCTTCTAGCAGTCCATGGTATATTTAACATTCTTCACCAACAGCTTAATTCAAAGGCATCCATTTTTCTTCGGTTTTCCTTATTCATTGTCCACTTTTCCCATGTATATAAGGTGACTGAAAATACCATGGCTTGGGTGAGGCACACCTTAGTCCTCAAAGTGACATCTTTGCTTTTTAGCACTTTAAAGAGGTTTTTTGTAGCAGATTTGCCCAGTGCAGTGTTATTTGATTTCCTGACTGCTGCTGCCATGGGTGTTGATTGTGTATCCAAGTCAAATGAAACCCTTGATAACTTCAATCTTTTCCCCATTTATCATGATGTTGCCTATTGGTCCAGTTGTGAGGATTTTGTTTTCTTTATGTTGAGGTGTAATTCATACTGAAGGCTGTGGTCTTTGATCTTCACCGGTAAGAGCTTCGAGTCTTTGCTTCAGTAAACAAGGTTGTGTCATTTGCATATTGCAGGTTGTTAATGAGTCTTCCTCCAATCCTAATGCCATGTTCTTCCTCATATAGTCCGGCTACTTGGATTATTTGTTCAGCATACGGAATGAATAAGTGTGGTGAAAGGGTACCCTGACAAACACTTTTTCTGATTTTAAACCACCCAATATCCCTTAACAGTCTGGAAGTTCAGCTGAAACCTGTTTGCCACGGGTGTTCTTCCTTTTTGGTTTTCTAACTCCAGGTCTTCACACATTTCATTGTAATACTTTGTCTTTTGGAGTTTACCTTTGAAATTTTCTTTTTAGAGTTTTTATTTTTTATTTTACTTTAAATGAAGGATTATAGAGCAAATGAGTTTCTCACTAAACAATTAATATGTATATTGATTGCCAACACCAGACATGTCAATACTTTCTATTTTCCACCCTGTGTTCCCCATTACCAGCTTTCCTGTCCCCTCCTGCCTTCTTGTTCTTGCCCCTGGGCTGGTGTACCCATTTAGTCTCAAATTGTTGGGTTTTATAATCTTTAGCTAAAGGGTGAACCTCAAGAGAGAATTCAGTACTAAGTCAAAAGTGTGTCCAGGGGCCATAATCTCGAGGTTACTCCAGTCTTTTTGAGACCAATAAGTCTAGTCTTTTTTTGCAAGTTAGAATTTTGTTCTACATTTTTTTCCAGCTCTATCTGGGTCCCTCTCTTGTGGTCCCTGTCAGAGCAGTCAGTGGTGACAGCTGGGCACCATCTAATTGTGTTGGACTCGGTCTGGTAAAGGCTGTGGTAGTTGTGGTCAATTAGTCCTTTGGACTAATCTTTCCCTTATGTCTTTGGTTTTCTTCATTCTCCATTGCTCCAGACAGGATGGGACCAGTGGAGTATCTCAGATGGCTGTTCACAAGCTTTTAAAAGTCCAGATGCTACTCACCGAAACAGGATGTAGAACACTTTCTTTATAAACTATGTTATGCTAATTGAGCTAGATGTCCCCCAAGACCATGGTCCCAGGCCTCACAGCTCAATAATTCTTTCCCTCAGGGAGTTTGGATATGCCTATGAAGCTTCCATTACCTTGCCTTGGCCAAGCTGTGCTGACTTCCCCAGAATTGTCTACTGTCTTACTCTTCACCAAAGTTACCACTTGGCTATTTTCTAGTTAGTGTTTTTCTCTCCCCACCCTTTCCTCCCTAGTAAACATCAAAGATTTTTCTTTCTGTTTGTAAAACTTTTCATGACTTTTTACAATAGCAGTCTCGTACAATATTTGTCCTTTTGTGATTGACTTATTTCACTCAGCATAATGCCCTCCAGATTCATCCATGTTATGAGATGTTTCACAGATTTGCCATTGTTTTTTATTGTTGGATAGTATCCCAATCTGTGTATAGTTTGTTTATCCATTCTTCTGTTGGTGGGGACTTAGGTTCTTTCCATCTTTTTTGCTACTGTGAATAATGTTGCAGTGAACATGGGTATACATATGTCTATTTGTGTGATGGGTCTTATTTCTCCAGGATGTATTCCTTGGTAAAAGACAGAACATCTAGAAAGAAGCTCAACAAAGTTACAGATCTAAAGGCTGCAATCAACCAACATGACCTCATAGATATATATAGAACACTTCATTAACAGCAGAAAGTATACATTCTTTTCCAATGCAAATGGGACGTTCTCGAGAATAGACCACACATCAGGCCACAAAGCAACCCTCAACAAAACCCAAAACATTGAGATAATACAAAGTATTGGTATTTCTATTTCTAGCTTTTTAAGGAAGTGCCATATTGTTTTCCAGAATGGTTGTATCATTTTACAATCCTACCACCAGTGTGTTCCAGTCTCCCTCCAGCCTGTCCAACATTTGTTATTTTTTTTTTTAATTCATGCCAGTAATGTCGGGGTGAGATGGTATCTTATTGTAGTTTTGATTTGCATTCTTCTTTTTTTAATGGCTAGAGATCATGAGCATTTCCTCATGTGTCTGTTAGCTGCCTGAATCTCTTCTTTGGTGAAGTGTCTGTTCATATCCTTTGCACAATTTTTAATTGGATTATTTGTCTCTTTGTTGTAGAGGTGTTGGATTTCCTCTACACATTTTAGAGATTAGACCTTTGTCAGATTTGTCATAGCCAAAAATTTTTTCCCAGTTTGTAGGTTCTCTTTTTACTCTTTTGGTGAAGTCTTTTGATGAGCATAAGTGTTTTATTTTTAGATGATCCCAGATAGCTAGCTTATATTCTGAGGTTTAATGTATTATTAGTTATGGCTTATACCCTATTTATGCCATGTACTAGGTCTTCTAGCATTGACCCTATTTTTTTTTTCTATGATCTTTATAGTTTTGGTTTTATATTAAGGTCTTTGATCCATTTTCAATTAGTTTTTGTGTATGGTGTGAGGTATGGGTCCTGCTTCATTTTTTTTCCAGATGAACATCCAGTTTTGCCAGGACCATTTGTTAAAAAAGTCTGTGTTTTCCCCATTTAATGGACTTTGAGCCTGTGTCGAAGATCAGGTGACCATAGGTGGATGGATTTACATCTGGGTTCTTGATTCTATTCCATTGGTCAATGTGTCTGTCATTGTATCAGCATCAGGCTGTTTTGATTACTGTAGCTGTATAGTATGTTCTGAGGTAGGTAGTATGAGTTCTCCTACTTTATTTTTGTTCTTCAATAGTGTTTCACTTATTTGGGGCCTGTTTCCTTTCCATATAAAGTTTATGATTACTTTTTCCCTCTCATTAAAGAATGCTGTTGGTATTTAGATCAGTATTGCATTGAATTGGTAGATTACTTTTGGTACAATTGACATTTTCTCAATGTTGAGCCTGCCTATCCATGAGAATGGTATGTTTTTTTCATTTATGCTCTTTTTTTTTTTGGTTTCTTTGAGTAGTGTTTTGTAGTTTTTTTTTTTTTTTTTTTTTGGATAGGCCTTTTACACCCCTGGCTAGATTTATTCCTAAGTATTTTGTTTTTTAGGGGGTATTATAAATGGCATTGTTTTCCTGATTTCCTTTTCATAGTTATCTTTGGATTCCTTGTAAAGGAATTCAACTGGTTTTTGTATGTTTATCTTGTATCCTGGTACTCTGCTGAATAGATTAGTTTCAGTAGTTTTCTTGTGGTGTCTTTTGGGTTTTCTATGTATAGCATCATATCATCTGCAAATAGGGACAGTTTCACTTCTTCCTTACCAGTTTGGATACGCTTATTTCTTTTTCTTGCCTCATTTCTCTGACTAGGACTTTTGGTACAATGTTAAATAGGAGTGTTGACTAAGCACATCCTTGTCTTGTTCAAGTTCTCAGGGGGAATGTTTTGAGGTTCTTTCTGTTAATTATGATGTTGGCTGTTGTTTTTGTATAGATGCCTTTCATTTTGTTGATGAATTTCCCTTCTATACCTATTTTATGGAGTTTTTTTTTTTTAATCATAAATGGGTGTTGGACTTTATCAAATGAGTTTTCTGTGTCTATTGAGATGATCATGTGATTCTTTTCATTTGTTTTATTTATGTGGTGGGTTACATTGATTTTCTAACTTTGAACCATCCTTGCATATCTGGTATGAAACCTGCTTGCTCGGGGCATATTATTTTTTATATGATGCTGAATTCTATTGGCTAGAATTTTGAGAACTTTTGCATCTATATTTCTGAGAGATACTGGTCTGTAATTTTCTTTTTTGTGGTGTCTTTGCCTGGTTTTTGTATCAGGGTTATTCTGGCTTCATAGAATGAATTCGGAAGTATCCCTTCCTTTCTTATACCTGAAATAGTTTGGGTAGTAGTAGTGCAAGCTCCTCTCTGAATGTTTGGTAGAATTCTCCAGTGAAGCCATCTGGGCCAGCGTTTTTTTGTTGTTGTTGGGAGTTTTTTTTTTTTTTTTTTTTTAAATTACCTTTTCAATCCTTTCTCTTTTTATTCTTCTGTTCATATTTTAGACTTCAGTTGGTGTTAGTTTAGGTATTTAGTGTGTTCCTAGAAAGTTGCCCATTTCCTCTAGGTTTTCAAATGTTTGGAATATAGTTTTTCATAGTACTCTATTATGATCCTTTTTAGTTCATTTGAGTCTCTTGTAATGCCCTCCATTTCATTTCTTATTTAGGTTATTTGTGTCCTCTCCTGTTTTTCTTTTGTCCATTTGGCCAGTGGTTTTTCAATTTTGTTGATCCTTTCAAAGAACCAACTTTTGTTGATTCTTTCTATTGTTCTATTCTCTATATCATTTATTTCTATTCTGATTGTTATTATTTCCTTTCTTCTGTTTGCTGTCAGTTTCTTTTGCTATTCTATTTCTATTTGTTTGAGTTGTATAGCTAATGTTTTGATTTTGTTCCTATCTTATTTTTGATGTGTGCATCTATTGTTATAAATCTGAGCACTGCTTTTGCTGTGTCCCAAAGGTTTTGGTATAATGTGTTTTCATTCTTGTTTGATTCTAGGAATTTTTTGATTCCATCTCTGATTTCTTCATTACCCAGTGGTTTTTCAGCAAGATGTTCTTTGGTTTCCATGTATTTGATTTTTTTTTTCCTTTCTCTTCCTATTATAATTTCTACTTTGATGACATTGTGATCAGAGAAGATACTTTGTATTATCTCAGTGTTTTGGATTTTGCTGAGGGTTGCTTTGTGGGTTGATGTGTGGCTTATTCTTGAGAATGTCCCATGTGCATTGGAAAAGAATGTATACTTTCTGCTGTTAATGAAGTGTTCTATATTTATCTATGAGGTCATGTTGGTTGATTGCAGCCTTTCGATCTGTAACTTTGTTGAGCTTCTTTCTAGATGCTCTGTCTTTTACCAAGAGTGGTGCATTGAAGCCTCCTAATATTATTACTGAACTGTCAGTTTCTCTTTTCAGTGCTGTTAGAGATTGTTTTATGTGTTTTGGAGCCCTGTGATTGGGTGCATATTTATTATGGTTATGTCCTCATGGTGGCTTGTCCCTTTAATCATTATATAATTTCCTTCCTTGTCTTTTATGCTGAATTTTGCCTTAAAGTCTATTTTATATTAGATTAGTATTGCCACTCCTGCTTTTTTTGTTGCTGCTGCTTTTTTTAATGTATTTTTCTCATCCTTTGATTTTTAGTGTATTTATGTCTTTGTTTCTGAGCTGTGTCTCTTGTAGACAGAAAATGGTGGGTCCTCTTTTTTTATCCATTTTATCGCTCTCTCTCTTTATTTCTTTATGGGTGCATTTAAGCCATTTATGTTCAGTATGATTATTGATAGGTATGAGTTTATTGCTGTCATTTTGTAGTGATTTTTCGTGGTGCTTACATTTCCTTTGTTCCTCTTACTCTTCTGTGCTGAATTCCTTTTGCCTGTGGATTTTTTTTTGTCTTTCATTATTGTAGATTTTGTGTTTACTGAGACTTTGTTTTTCTTCCTTATTTTGATGAGTAAGTTTGTTTACTTTCTTTGTGTTTACCTTGAAATTTACCCCATCTTCAAAAAAAAAAAAAATTTTTTTTTTTTTTTCCTAAATTTAAACCAGTCTTTTATTACTTGATATTGCCTGGACTTCCTTTTCATTTGAAAGTTGTATACCTACACCATTTATTCCCTTATTGTTCTGACGTTGTTGTCATTTACAGATTGACCCCTTTAGTTCCCCGTTGTATATCTTTTAGTTTTGTTTTATCCTTGATACTTCATTACGTAGGTTGGTATCTGGCTGATGCTGTCTTTCATCCTAGATTCAGATTGTTGTCTGATATTGTTGTTTTTCTAACCAAAGGATTCCCTTTAATAATTCTTTTAAGTTTGGGTTTTTTTTTTCATATTCTCTGAATTTCTGTTTATCTGGAAATGACATAATTTCACCATATTTGAGCAAGAGTTTCTCAGAACACATTATTCTTGGTAGGCAGTTTTTTTCATTCAAGGCTTTATATATGTCATCTCATTGACTTTTTGCCTGCGTGGTTTCTGCCAAGTAATCAGAGCTTAGAGTTATTGTTTCCACTTTGTATGTGATTTTTTTGTTTTTTTTCTCTAGGTGCTCTCAGGGTTCTTTCTTTGTCTTTGGTTTTAGCAAGTGTGATTATGTTATATCTTCTTGACCTTCTTTTGGGGTCTATATGGGTTTCCTTGAGCTTCTTGGATGGTCTGCTTTTCACCTTCCATGATATTAGGGAAATTTTCTGTTGGCAAATCCTTAATGATCCTCTCTGTGTTTTCCATTTTCTCTCCCTGTCCTGGAACTCCTATCACATGCAAATTTTTTCTTTTGATTGTATCCCACATCGTTCTCAGGGTTTCTTCATTTTTCTACATTTATTTCTCTGAATTTTCCTCAAAGTGGTATCCAAGGATTTGTCCTATATTTCACTCACCCTGTCTTCTGTTTTTTCAAATTTGCTCCTAAAACCTATTGCACTGTCCATTTCTGAAATCTTGTTATCTTTTGGATATCTAATTGCTGTTTTTGAATGAATTCTAGTTGTGAGTTTATTTTTACATTTTGTTCCTGTATTAGTTTTCTGAATTCTTCCATTGTTTTTTTTGTGTGTGTTTTCCCTAATTTCATCTGTATTTGTTTATTTTTTCCTTGTTTTTGTCTGCTTTCCCCTTCATCTCTTGGAGAACCGTGAATATTAGAGTTTTGAATTCCCTGTCAGGTAATTCCAGTGTTTTTCTTCTACTAGATGGTCCTCTGGTGTATTATTTTGGTCACTTATTGGAGCCATCCAGTCCTTTTCTTTCTTTCTTTTTTTGTAATATGTTTTGATATTGTCTACTATCTCTGGGACATTCAGAAATCCTTTTCTTTGTTTATTTATTGAATATTTATCTGTTTCATCCTGCTTTTTTGTTTCATTTGTTTGTGTCTTGGCATGCAAGCTTAGAGTGCTCTGTTGTTTGCTCACCTGTGGGCATGATACTGTCCTTCAGATATGGTGCAGCAGGGCGAATCCAGTGGGAGAAAGTGCCTGGAATGGGTAGTTTGCAGTATGAACTGGGCCAATGGTGTGGGGCCGGGAAGCAGTGCAGAGAGGAGTCTGGGGGACTGCATCAATACAACTCAGGGGCACAGTGCTTGGTGCACGGTGCAGATAGGCAGGAGGGAGGGAGAGGATATGATGTGTGGTGTTAAATGTGTGAGTGAAAGAAGAGAAAGAATAGGCAGAAACAAGAGAATTGAAACAAAAAAGAAAAAAAGGAAGGTAAAAATAAAAATAAATAAATAAAAAGGTGGCATGATAGCATTTGGCTGGTAGGGGCAGGGTAGACTCAGAAAGACCGTGTACCAGTGTCTCTCCAGCTGAGTGGTGCAATTCTGCCTTTTGAGAAGGGACGTGAGCAGTGTACAGGGCTAGGTGAGCAGGAGAAAAGAAAGGGGAATGTGAGAGAAGGAAACAACCAACCAATATAAATTATATAATAAAACAACAACAACAAAATAATAATAATAAATAAGGTGGTGGGAGAGGTGGCCATTGGCCACATGGCAGAATTGGGGTGATGGTGAGCTGATGACTTTCTCACCACATGTATGGCACAGTCTGTCAGAAAGGGGCAGAGGTAACACAGAGCCTAGGTGGAAGGTAGAAGGAAAAGGGAGAAGGTGAAAGATAAAGAAAAATAAAAAATATGACACTGAGGGAGCTGGCCTGTGGAGCAATGCAAACCCAGGGAGGCTGTGTGCTAGGTGCTCTCCAGCTGAGTAGTACAGCACAGCCCACCAAGAATTGGGGGGTGGTGTACGGGGCTAGGTGGGTAGAAGAGAGGAAAGGAAGGAAGCGAGAAAAAACAAGAAGAAACAACATCAAAAACAATAAAATAAAATAAAACAAAAAGAAACAATAAATAAAATGGCACTGAGGGAGCCAGTCGGTGACAGCAGCACAGACCCAGGGATCTCACGTGCCAGTGACCCTCCAGCTGAGTAGTATAGCATGGCCCCTCAAGAAGGGGTGGGGGCTGTGCACAGGGCTAGGTTGATGAGAGAAAGGAAAGGAGAGAGAAGAAAAAGGAAAAAAAAAAAAAAAAGAATGAAGCAAAAAAACCAAGAAAGGAAAGGAAGGATGGAAGAGATAGAGAAGCTAGCTGGGTGGGAGAAAGAAAAGGGAGAAGGGGAGAGAGAGAAGGAGAGAGAGGCAACAAACAAACAAAAAATGGCACTGAAGGGGCCGGATACTGGGTGGCAGTTAGCTGGTGTCTCTCTGGCTGAGCAACTGTGGCCTATTGAAAAGTGGAAGAGGCCAAATATGTTGAAGAAAGGTGGGGAGTGGGAAAGCATATATCCCTGGTTACCAGGTGTTCTGTCTCCTTTTGGGAGATCCTTGAATCTGTCTTCCTATACTCCCTGTATACGTTCCTTGGTGGCTGTAGTCCAATATGGCAAATCCATGCCACATTAGCTAGTAGGGGACTTCCACTCTATAGTTTTCATCTTTCTCTTATTCCATTTGGTGCCAGATTGAATTCTTTATTCCTTCATTTGGTGCTTAGTGTTCCAGAATTGATGTTTGTATCTGTTTTACTTTGTTTTTTGGTTCTTTGCTGCACAAGGATGGCATAGTGCTTTTGTCTTTACTGCCGTGTTGGCTCTGCCTCCTCCCTTTGAAATCTTCTGTTCAATCCTTTTACTTCATCATTTCTTCCATTTGCTCTAGCTACTCTATTTTCAAGAGCAAGATTCAGAGTCTCTTCTAACATCCATTTTGGTCTTTTCTTTCTTTCCTGTCTTTTTGATGACTTCTTGCTTTCTTCATTCATGATGTGTTTGATGTCATCTCAAACTAGCCTGGTCTTTAGTCATTAATGTTCAATGAGTCAAATCTATTCTTGAGATGATCTCTAAATTCAGGTGGGATATACTCAAGGTTGTACATTGGCTCTTGTAGACTTATTTTAATTTTCTTCATCTTCAGCTGGAACTTGCATGTGACCAATTGGTACTGTGTTCCTCAGTTGGCCCCTGGCCTTGTTCTGATTGATGATATTCAGTTTCTCCACCGTGTCTTTCCACAGATGTAGTCAATTTAATTCCTGTGTATTCATCTGGTAAGGTCTGCATGTATGATCACCATTTTTGTTGGAAAAATGAATAAAAAATGGATAAGTGGTTGGCCTTCCAAACTTTTGTCATGTTATCTCCTGTGTTGTTTCTGTCACCAAGGTCATATTTTGCAACTACCCATCCTTCTTTTTTGTTTCCACCTTTTGCATTCCAATCTCTAGTAATTATCAATACATCTTGATTGCATGTTTGATCAATTTTAGACTGCAGAAGTTGGTAAAAATCCTCAATTTTTTCATCTTTGGCATTAGTGCTTGGTTCATAAATTTGAATAATAGTTGTATTGACTGGCCTTCCTTGTAGGCATGTGGATATTATCCTGTCACTGACAGCATTGTAGAAACACTGGTGGTGTAGTGGTTAAGAGCTATGGCTACTAACCAAAAGGTCAGCAGCTCAAATCCACCAGATGCTCCTTGGAAATCCTACGGGGCAGTTTTTCTCTGTTCTGTAGGGTAGCTCTGAGTTGGGATCGACTCAATGGCCGTGGGTTTGGGTTTGGTTTGAACAGTGCTGTGCTTCAGGATAGATCTTGAAATGTTCTTTTTGACTATGAATGCAACACCATTCCTATTCAATTTGTCATTCCTAATGCAGTAGACCGTATGATTGTCTGACTCAAAATGACAAATACCAATCCATTTCAGCTCACCAATGCCTATGATATCAATCTTAAAGCACTGCATTTCATTTTTGATGACTTCCAATTTTCCTTGATTCTTTCTTTGTACATTTCAGGTTCCTAATATTAATGGAGCTTTTCAGCTGTTTCTGGTTGTTTTGAGTTGTTCCACATCAGCAAATGAAGATCCTGAAAGCTTTACTCCATCCATGTCATTAGGGTTGACTTTACTTTGAGAAAAAGGCTCTTCCCCAGTCATATTTCCATCATCTGGCACTATATCAGACAATGTTCTGCTGCTATTCATAAGGTTTTCACTAGCCAATTTTTTCTGTAGTACTTAACCAGGTTTTTCTTCCTACTCTGTCTTCATCTGGAAGCTCCACTGAAATCTGTCCAAAATTGAGGACCCTTCTGATAAAATTTTTTTTTTTTTTTTTCTCATATGTGAAATAAAACTATGTAGCTTCTAGCATCATAGCAATACACAGGCCACCACAGCACAATAAACTGACAGATGAATTGTTAAAAAATGAGATATTAAAAAATGAAAATATCTTAGGATGCTTAAACACAGAATGAATCAGGAACAAGCAAATTAACAAAAAATAAGATGCGTTTTTCATCTGATTTTTCAAAATCAGATGTGTGGTAAAATAGTTACTCTAATATCTTGTTATTAAGAGTGAGCATTAATATCACTTTTCGGAACAGAAACCTAGAAACATAAATTTTAAAAATTAATTCAAGAAATCAAAGCATGCATTGCAACCAAGAAATCAAACGATGCATTGCATTGGGTAAATTTGCTGCAAAGGACTTGTTTAAAATGTTGAAAAGCAAAGATGTAAGCCATGGTATTTTCAATTGTATCATATGCATGTGAAAGCTGGACAATGAATAAGGAAAACCAAAGAAGAATTGGCACCTTTGAATTGTGGTGTTGGCAAAAAATATTGACTATACCATGTACTGCCAAAAGGATGAATAAATCTGTTTTAGAAGAAGTACAGCCGGAATGGGCCTTAGAAGCAAGGATGGCGAGAGTACGTCTTACATACTTTGGACATGTTGTCTGGAAGGATCAGTCCCTGGAGAAGGACATCATGCTTGGAAGAGTACAGGGTCAGCGGAAAGACCCTCAATGAGGTGGATTGACACAGTGGCTGCAACAATGAGCTCAAGCATAACATGATTGTAAGAACGGCGCAGGACCGGGCAGTGTTTCATTCTGTTGTGCATAGGGTTGCTATGAGTAGGAACCCACTCAACGGCACCTAAGAACAACAACAATGTTTGTAATCATTTATGTAGCATTTCCAATTCTAAGATTCTTCCCTACAAAAACCATCACATATAAACAAAAAGAGAAATGCAAAACGGGTCAGGGTCATTAGGACATTGTTAATGATAACAAAGACAAAAATGGATACAGCAATGTCTGTTATAGAATTGTTTAAAATAACAACCATGTTCAGTGTTGCTTTGTTTAGAAAATAAAATAAATATAAATAAAAATTCATTCTATGCAAATGTAAGCAGTAATTTAAAAGTATGGCTGTTTACATATAAAAAAGATGTCTAAGATAACTCCATGTGCAAAACAATTTTCAAAATAATATGTGTTGTATTATTTCTGGGGATGGGAGTCAATTGGTGATTTTTCATCTGATTTTTCTAGATGGACTTTAATGTAATAAGTAAATATCAGTGTGAAATTTTATAAGCAAATTGAAAACAAACAAGGATTTATTTAAAAATTTCTTGCTTACCTTAGCATATATTGTACATTTACAGAAGAGGATAATTTTGAGTATATTTTAGATGAAAATTCTAATGATAATATTTTGAGTGTTTATCTACACTGAAAAGCCAAATTTGAACTAATATTATTCCACATTGGGGTAGTAGAGATAAATACTACAAGTGTTAATATATATATGTGAACATGTATTTTAGTGAGAGATCGTATAGGAAAACAACTCTTAATTAACCCCTTGCTACTTTAAATACAACATAATTATTTGCTCTGAATTATAATAAATATCAATATTAAAGAGTCTTATGAATATTAATGTGGTTGTAGACAATATATTTTTTACTTCTGATATCATAATATAATATATACATGTATATATACAAATATACCTACATATATATATAAAAAAAATGTATATATATATATATATATCTTCCTGACTTTCAAATACTTGATTTTTCAGATAATCTGAAGCAATTTTGGAAGAATCGCATTTCTATTTACATACCTATCTATAGCTATATATAAAATTATGGGCCATGAAATCTCTTCACTCAACATGTAACATCTTAAAATGGATTTTGAGTTTTAGATTTTGTCTGCTTTCTAAACAAATTCACAGTAATCATTTTTTTATCTCTTAATAATCAATTCAGTAATAAAACATCATAACCAAATCATCACAAAAAAATCACACCTTTGATCATACTTTCCGGTACTAGAACTAAACTAAGGTAAATTAAACTGTACTCAAAAAAAGATAAGCATTTTTCCTGCAATTTCAACATATTGAATGCAACTTAGAATTATTTTAATGTGTGACATTAAAGGTACGTTATAAAGGCTTAGGACTCCAAGTACAGGTTAATTTCTAATCATTTTCTCTTTTTATTTCAAGCTTTGTCGGTGGAATAACACATTTGGTCCTCGATTCTGCTTTCATTACACAGTGATTTCACAATTGCCAGGAGAATAAATTAATTCTCTGAAGGTTTCCTTTTCTTTCTTCAGAAGAATACATTGTTAAACAATGTTATAGTGCTACAGCTTATTACACTGCGTGCTCCAATTGGTCTAACAAAGATGTTAACACAAATAGAGACTCAGTACATTTTGAAGAAAATAATTAGAATAAAGAAAACTGTAAAAATTGTATCAGTTTCTCTGACCTACATTCTACTTTGTCATTCTTGGCAAAATTAAATGCATCCTGATAGCTACAGAAATATTCACAAACATGAATATATATTGTTATAATGCAGGTTGTTAACAAGTCTTCCTCCAATCCTGATGTCCCGTTCTTCTTCATATAGTCCAGCTTCTTAGATTTTTTTGCTCAGCATACAGATTGAATAAGTGTGGTGAAAGGATAGAGCTCCGACGCACACCTTTCCTGACTTTGAAACACGCAGTATCCCCTTGCTCTGTCGGAACGGCTACCTGTCTATGTACAGGTTCCTCAGGAGAAACAATTAAGTGTTCTGGAATTCCCATTCCTCACAATGTTATGCATAATTTGGTATGATCCACATGGTCGAATGCCTTTGCATAGTCAATAAAACACAGGTTTTTTTTTTTTTTAAACATCTTTTTGGTATTCTCTGCTTTCAGCCAGGGTCCATCTGACATCAGCAACGATATCTCTGATTCCAAGTCCTCTCCTGAATCTAGCTTGAAATTCTGGCACTTCCCTGTCGAAATACTGCTCCAACTGCTTTTGAATTATCCTCAGCAAAATTTTATTGTATTAAAATTTGTGCATTTTAAATGAGATTGCTTTTAACCTAAACTTATGCTTGTGTTGTATAATCTATGATTTATTGTTATGATTTAACAGTATTTTCAATTTGATGATTAGTAAACATCAATTTTCACACTAATAGTTGTGAAGTTTGAAAAGAATCTGAAAAAAAAATCAGTTGCGTTAAAGACTTATACCATAGCTTCATTTAGTACTATGCTTAAAGAACGCTCACAAAGAGTTCTGTAATCTTTAGAATTTTTAGAGGATCTTCTTTTGAAATAAGAGCTATTTTCATGCACATTTTCTATCGTTATCTTATTCATAGTCCCTCAAATTATTTTTCCTAAATCCAGTGTCTATATTTAGACTATGTGTTTTTTTTTTTTTTTTTTTTTTTCCTGTCTTATCTTCTGGACAAACCCCATGGACTCCTCAAAATGTTCACTAATGAAAATATTCACAATTGTTATCTGTCCTGCATGGCTTGTCTTAGGGATTATACCTAAAGTAATTACATAGTAATACATCACTTATTCAAATGAATTTACTCATATCTAGAATAATATCAGCTGTTTGATTTTGTATTCATCCTCCGAGAAATAGACATTGTAGTTTGATGTAGATGTTTGTATTCTTAATAAATGCCCTATTCTAATGTCATGACATTCTCCCGTGGTTTCTGTCAGATAAAGAAAATTCTTATTAGCACACCTATTAGATTTTTGAGGTGATTATCTTACCATTACATACTATTTTACCAAAAACAAAACCAAGCATACTATGAGTTCAGTCACAGCACATTAATCTTTTTCTCATTTTCTTACCAACTCCATTCTGCATATTAAATCATAATACAGGTTTTTCTAAAATCAGATTTCAGTTTATCATTATTAACACTTTTGTTTTACATTCTTAGTGTTTAATGATAAATGCTTTTAATTTTCTTATCCATTCTCATTCTTTAATTTAGAATATGACCCTTGAAAAGAAGCCAAAAGGACATTAAGAATTACATGATACATCAATCGATCATCTATCTGTTCACCCATTATTATACACAGCCAGGTGGCCTTTTTCTTCTCTTATCCTATATCTTCCCTTTGCCCCAAACATTATTCTAAATAGACGGTTTAGCCTTCCTTATCTATTCCTACATTTGTATGCAGTGCTTATATTTCTCTTTGATGTGTCAATATTTCCATTATTACTAAATGATAAAAAAAAAAAATGATAGTATACTTTTAATTGAAGAAGCCCACATTTGTCACTAAGGGTAAGTCCTACGTCTAGAAAAAAAAAAAGGAACCTAAATGCAATGTCAGATGGAAGCCTTCCATCTACCTTAACTTGACCCTACACTCACTATTTTGTTTGCATATAACAGTAGAGCTGCCTTCCTTAGCCTTTTTAGAAGAAAATATGTGCTTGTATAAGGAAGGACAATGTCTTTGGAATTGGGGATAGATTGTTCGCAATGGAAGTTTTACTGGTACTCTATAGATGTTGGAGACTTTATTAGAGTCAAAGACACATAAACAGCAGTAGAACAATGAGAAACTTACTCTCTTTTCTATCGTATTATCTGAAATGAAGTGCACATATAGTATAATCTAGTTTTGTCACATACCTGGATATAACTGACACTTAAACATAAAAGACCTTCTAAACGTTCCCTAACGTATTAGCAGTATATATAGTTAAATTAATACGGGGGGGTTTATTTGTTTAAATATCTTTTTTTTTTTTAAGAATTTTTAAAGTTTTCCAGAATGAATGATAAGTAAGTAAATGGTTTAGGATATTTTACTTGTCTTGCCATCAAGTATCTAATTATTAAATGTATGTATTAATGCAATCTATTTCAATATTTAAAGTATATGAAATTTGAGTTTTTACATCCTCCCACTGCCCAATGCTATTTAGTTTGCTGAGTGTATAATAATGATAGTAATTAGCATCTTGAGAATGTAAAATGCACTAAGCATTTTAACTAATCTGTACAGTTTGTACATCTCTATTTCTCAAAACAACCACAGAGGGGAGGTATTACCAGTACTAATTCACTGGCAAGGATATTGAGGTTTGTTTTTTTTTTAAATAATGTTTATTGTGCTTTAAGTGAAAGTTTACAAATCAAGTCAATCTGTCACATATAAGCTTATATACACCTTACTCCATACTCCCACTTACTCTCCCCCTGAGTCAGCCCGCTCCCTCCTTCCAATCTCTCCTTTCGTGACGGTTTTGCCAGTTTCTAACCCTCTCTACCCTCCTATCGCCCCTCCAGACAGGAGATGTCATCACAGTCTCAAGTGTCCACCTGATACAAGTAGTTCACTCTTCATCAGCATCTCTCTCCAACCCATTGTCCAGTTCCTTCCATGCCTGATAAGTTGTCTTCTGGAATGGTTCCTGTCCTGGGCCAACAGAAGGTTTGGGGACCATGACCACCGAGATTCTTCTAGTCTCAGTCAGACCATTAAGTATGGTCTTTTTATGAGAATTTGGGGTCTGGATCCTACTGTTCTCCTGCTCCCTCAGGGGTTCTCTGTTGTGCTTCCTGTCAGGGCAGACATGGGTTGTGGCCAGGCACCATCTACTTCTTCTGGTCTCAGGATGATGTAAGTCTCTGGTTCATGTGGCCCTTTCTGTCTCTTGGGCTCATAGTTATCGTGTGACCTTGGTATTCCTCGTTCTCCTTTGATCCAGGTGGGTTGAGACCAATTGATGCATCTTAGATGGCTGCTTGTTAGCATTTAAGACCCCAGATGCCACACTTCAAACTGGGATGCAGAATGTTTTCATAATAGAATTATTTTGCCAATTGATTTAGAAGTCCCCTTAAGCCATAGCCCCAAACCCCCGCCCTTGTTCCTCTGACCTTCAAAGCGTTCAGTTTATCCTGGAACCTTCTTTGTTTTTGGTCCAGTCCAGTTGAGCTGACCTTCCGTGTACTGAGTATTGTTCTTCCCTTCACCTAAAATAGTTCTTATCTACTAATAAATCTGTAAATAACCTTCTCCCACCCTCCCCCCTCCCCACCTCATAACCACAAAAGAATGTGTTCTTCTCAGTTTATACTATTTCTCAAGATCTAATAATAGTGGTCTTATACAATATTTGTCCTTTTGCCTCTAATTTCACTCAGCATAATGCCTTCCAGGTTCCTCCATGTTATGAAATGTTTCACAGATTCCTCATTGTTCTTTATCAATGTGTAGTATTCCATTGTGTGAATATACCACAATTTATTTACCCATTCATCCATTGATGGACACCTTGGTTGCTTCCAGCTTTTTGCTATTGTAAACAGAGCTGCAATAAACATGGGTGTGCATGTATCTGTTCGTGTAAAGGCTCTTATTTCTCTAGGGTATATTCCGAGGAGTGGGATTTCTGGGTTGTATGGTAGTTCTATTTCTAACTGTTTAAGATAACGCCAGATAGATTTCCAAACTGATTGTACCATTTTACATTCCCACCAAGAGTGTATAACAGTTCCAATCTCTCCGCAGCCTCTCCAACATTTATTATTTTGTGTGTTTTGGATTAATGCCAGCCTTGTTGGAGTGAGATGGAATCTCATCGTAGTTTTAATTTGCATTTCTCTAATGGCTAATGATCGAGAGCATTTTCTCATGTATCTGTTAGCTGCCTGAATACCTTCTTTAGTGAAGTGCGGGTTCATATCCTTTGCCCAGCTTTGATTGGTTGTTTGTCTTTTTGTGGTTGAGTTTTAACAGAATCATATAGATTTTAGAGATCAGGCGCTTGTCGGAGACGTCATAGCGGAAAATTTTTTCCCAATCTGTAGGTGGTTTTTTTTATTCTTTTGGTGAAGTCTTTAGATGAGCATAGGTGTTTGATTTTTAGGAGCTCCCAGTTATCTGGTTTCTCTTCGTCATTTTTGGTATTGTTTTGTATTGTGTTTATGCATTGTGTTAGGGCTCCTAATGTTGTCCCTATTTTTTCTTCCATGATCTTTATCGGTTTAGTCTTTATATTTAGGTCTTTGATCCACTTGGAGTTAGTTTTTGTGCATGGTGTGAGGTATGGGTCCTGTTTCATTTTTTTGCAAATGGATATCCAGTTATACCAGCACAATTTCTTAAAAAGACTATCTTTTCCCCAATTAACTGACACTGGGCCTTTGTCAAGTATCAGCTGCTCATATGTGGATGGATTTATATCTGGGTTCTCAATTCTGTTCCATTGGTCTATGTGCCTGTTGTTGTACCAGTACCAGGCTGTTTTGACTACTGTGGCTGTATAATAGGTTCTAAAATCAGGTAGAGCGAGGCCTCCCACTTCTTCTTTTTCAGTAATGCTTTACTTATCCGGGGCTTCTTTCCCTTCCATATGAAATTGGTGATTTGTTTCTCCATCACATTTAAAAATGTCATTGGAATTTGGATCAGAAGTGCATTGTATGTATAGATGGCTTTTAGTAGAAAAGACATTTTTACTATGTTAAGTCTTCCTATCCATGAGCAAGGTTTGTTTTTCCACTTACGTAGGTCCTTTTTAGTTTCTTGGAGCAGTACTTTTGTAGTTTTCTTTGTATAGGTCTTTTACATCTTTGGTAAGATTTATTCCTAAGTATTTTATCTTCTTGGGGGCTACTGTGAATGGTACTGATTTGGTGATTTCCTCTTCGATGTTCTTTTTGTTGATGTAGAGGAATCCAAGTGATTTTTGTATGTTTATCTTATAACCTGAGACTCTGCCAAACTCTTCTATTAGTTTCAGTAGTTTTCTGGAGGATTCCTTAGTGCTTTCTGTGTATAAGATCATGTCATCTGCAAATAGAGATAACTTTACTTCCTCCTTGCCAGTCCGGATGCCCTTTATTTCTTTGTCTAGCCTAATTGCTTTGGCTAGGACCTCTAGCACAATGTTGAAGAAGAGCAGTGATAAAGGGCATCCTTGTCTGGTTCCCATTCTCAAGGGAAATGCTCAGGCTCTCTCCATATAGGGTGATGTTGGCTGTTGGCTTTGTATAGATGCCCTTTATTATGTTGAGGAATTTTCCTTCGATTCCTATTTTTCTGAGAATTTTTATCATGAATGGGTGTTGGACTTTGTCAAATGCCTTTTCTGCATCAATTGATAAGATCATGTGGTTTTTGTCTTCTGTTTTATTTATATGGTGGATTACATTAATGGCTTTTCTAATATTAAGCCAGCCTTGCATAAACCTGGTATAAATCCCACTTGGTTGTGGTGGATTATTTTTTTGATATGTTGTTGAATTCTATTGGCTAGAATTTTGTTGAGGATTTTTGCATCTATGTTCATGAGTGATATAGGTCTGTAATTTTCTTTTTTTGTAATGTCTTTACCTGGTTTTGGTATCAGGGATGTGTTGGCTTCATAGAATGAGTTAGGTAATATTCCATCATTCTCTATGCTTTGAAATACCTTCAGTAGTAGTGGTGTTAACTCTTCTCTGAGAATTTGGTAGAACTCTGCAGTGAAGCCGTCAGGGCCAGCACTTTTTTTTGTTTGGAGTTTTTTGATTACCGTTTCAATCTCTTTTTTTGTTATGGTTCTATTTAGTTGTTCTACATCTGATTGTGTTAGTTTAGGTAGGTAGTGTGTTTCTAGGAATTCATCCATTTCTTCTAGGTTTGCAAATTTGTTAGAGTACAATTTTTCATAATAATCTGATATGATTCTTTTAATTTCAGTTGGGTCTGTTGTGATGTGGCCCACCTCATTTCTTATTCGGGTTATTTGTTTCCTTTCCTGTATTTCTTTAGTCGGTCTGGCCAATCGTTTATCAATTTTGTAATTTTTTCAAAGAACCAGCTTTTGGCTTTGTTAATTCTTTCAATTGTTTTCCTGTTCTCTAATTCATTTAGTTCAGCTCTAATTTTTATTATTTGTTTTCTTCTGGAGCCTGATGGATTCTTTTGTTGCTCACTTTCTATTTGTTCAAGTGGTAGGGATAGTTCTCTGATTTTGGCTCTTTCTTCTTTATGTATGTGTGCATTTATCGATATAAATTGACCTCTGAGCACTGCTTTTGCTGTGTCCCAGAGGTTTTGATAGGAAGTGTTTTTGTTCTCGTTGCATTCTATGAATTTCTTTATTCCCTCCTTAATGTCTTCTATAACCCAGTCTTTTTTCAGCAGGGTATTGTTCAGTTTCCAAGTATTTGATTTCTTTTCCCTGATTTTTCTGTTATTGATTTCCACTTTTATGGCCTTGTGGTCTGAGAAGATGCTTTGTAATATTTCGATGTTTTGGACTCTGCAAAGGTTTGTTTTATGACCTAATATGTGGTCTATTCTAGAGAATGTTCAATGTGTGCTAGAAAAAAAAGTATACTTTGTTGCAGTTGGGTGGAGTGGTCTGTATAATTCTATAAGGTCAAGTTGGTTGATTGTAGCAATTAGGTCTTCCGTGTCTCTACTGAGCTTCTTACTGGATGTCCTGTCCTTCTCCGAAAGTGGTGTGCTGAAGTCTCCTACTATAATTGTGGAGGTGTGTATCTCACTTTTCGGTTCTGTTAAAGTTTGTTTTATGTATCTTGCAGCCCTGTCATTGGGTGCATAAATATTTAATATGGTTATATCTTCCTGGTCAATTGTTCTTTAATCATTATGTAGTGTCCTTCTTTATCCTTTGTGGTGGATTGAACTTTAAAGTCTATTTTTTCAGAAATTAATATTGCTACTCCTGCTCTTTTTTGCTTGTTGTTTGCTTGATATATTTTTTTCCATCCTTTGAGTTTTAGTTTGTTTGTGTCTCTAAGTCTAAGGTGTGTCTCTTGTAGGCAGCATATAGACGGATCGTGTTTCTTTATCCAGTCTGAGACTGTCTGTCTCTTTATTGGTGCATTTAGTCCGTTTACATTCAGTGTAATTATAGATAGTTATGTGTTTAGTGCTGTCATTTTGATGCCTTTTTGTGTGTGTTGTTGACAGTTTCATTTTTCCACTTACTTTTTCGTGCTGAGATGTTTTTCTTTGTAAAGTGTGTGTTCCTCATTTTCATAGTAGTTGAATGTATGTTTGCTGAGTCGTTAGATTTTTCACGGTTTTTATTTTGAGTTATGGAGTTGTTATACCTTTTTGTGGTTACCTTTATATTTATCCCTATTTTTCTAAGTAAAAACCTAACTTGTATTGTCCTATATCGCCTTGTTTCCCTCTCCATATGGCAGTTCTATGCCTCCTGTATTTAGTCTCTCTTTTTGATTATTGTGATCTTTTACATATTGACTTCAATGATTCCCTGTTTTGAGCATTTTTTTTTTCTTTTTAAAATTAATCTTAATTTGTTTTTGTGATTTCCCTATTTGAGTTGATATCAGGATGTTCTGTTCTGTGACCTTGTGTTGTGCTGGTATCTGATATTATTGATTTTCTGACCGAACAATTTCCTTTAGTATTTCTTGTAGCTTTGGTTTGGTTTTTACAAATTCTCTAAACTTGTGTTTATCTGTAAATGTTTTAATTTCACCTTCATATTTGAAAGAGAGTTTTGCTGGATATATGATCCTTGTTTGGCAGTTTTTCTCCTTCGGTGCTCTATATATGTCATCCCATTGCCTTCTTGACTGCATGGTTTCTGCTGAGTAGTCTGAACTTATTCTTATTGAATCTCCTTTGTAGGAGACCTTTCCTTTATCCCTGGCTGCTTTTAAAATTTTCTGTTTATGTTTGGTTTTGGCAAGTTTGATGATAATATGTCTTGATGATTTTCTTTTTGGATCAATCTTATATGGGGTTCGATGAGCATCTTGGATAGATAGATATCCTTTCGTCTTTCATGTTGTAAGGGAAGTTTTCTGCCAACAGATCTTCAACTATTTTCTCTCTGTATGTTCTATTATCCCTCCCTGTTCTGGGACTCCAATCACATGCAAGTTATTCTTCTTGATAGAGTCCCACATGATTCTTAGCGTTTCTTTATATTTTTTTTAATTCTTTTATCTGATTTTTTTTCAGCAATATTCGTGTCAATTCCCTTGTCCTCCAGGTTCCCCACTCTGCATTCCAATTGCTCGAATCTGCTCCTCTGACTTCCTGTTGAGTTGTCTAATTCTGTAATTTTACTGTTAATCTTTTGGATTTCTGAATGCTGTCTCTCTATGGATTCTTGCAGCTTATTAATTTTTCCACTATGTTCTTGAATAATCTTTTTGATTTCTTCCACTGCTTTATCAGTGTGTTCCTTGGCTTTTTCTGTAGATTGCCTTATTTCATTTATGAGGTCTTCCCTGATGTCTTGAAGCATTCTGTAAATTAGATTTTTATATTCTGTATCTGGCAATTCCAGGATTGTATCTTCATCTGGGAAAGATTTTGATTCTTTAGTTTGGGGAGTTCTAGAAACAATCATGGTCTGCTTCTTTATGTGGTTTGATATCAACTGCTATCTCCGAGCCATCTATAAGATATTGTAATGATTTATTTTATATTTGCTCACTGAGTCTTGTTTTGTTTTCTTTCAATATACGTAGACGGCCTACTAGATTGTGCTGTCTTGATTGTTGTACCCTTTAAATCACTTATGTCCTATTCCCAGCTGGTTTGGGCTATTACCAGATATGTAAGCCTAAGAGTCCATTCACTATTCTTGAGTAGAATCTGATTTTGGGTCATCAAGTGTGTGGTGCAGACTGCCACCTATCCACCTAGAGGAGTAGCGGTGATAGTTTTGTGCACCACATTCTAGTAGCAGCAGGGGTTCACACTCCAGGGGGCAGGATGCTGACAGGCTTTCCCCAAGTGCCAGTGAGGTAGGTGTGTCTCTTTTCCTAAAGCACTTTGGTGGGTGGGCTCTGCAGCTATAGCTCAGGCACCCAATGCAAGTACCTCTACAGACTGGTAGGTGTCACCATCCTTAGACCCTAAGGCAGGAGGCTAGGTCTTCTGGGAGGAGCTTCAGCCCTCAGTTCCCCATTGTGGGTCAGTGAGGGCTCTGTTGAATACGCAGAGATATCAGACCTGGGAAACTTGTCTTTCCAGTAATCAGCTAAAACAATTATAGTCAGATCCCTATCAGAATTTCCTTTGCATTATAATAGCCCCTTTGTTCCCTTTAGGGATGAAAGCCCAAGACTGTGGATCTCATATGCTTGGCTGGAGCTAGTTCTGTATTTTTAGTCCAATTAGGGAAGGATTTTTGGTCCCTGGGTTTTTTGTAGCTTCTTCTGTCAGGCCAGGAGAATGGGTTAGGAAAAGACAGAAAAAAAAAAAAAAAAAGGAAAACCAGCAGAGCACTTCACTCTCTGGCTCAGGAAATTCCAATGTGAATGAAGCTGCCTGGGAAGGGGAGGGGAGGGATCAGATAAATAGGAGAGAGTAGAACCCTGGAATATAGACAAAGTTACTTATCTTGTTTGGTGATGACTGTTTTATCTGAGATTCCCGAGGGGTGTGTAGCCTGTGTTCATTGGCGGGGTCGAGATTGCCCCTGAGGGTCAGGCCCACATCCTGTGCTTGTGCTGTCTCAGAAGCCTTGGTCAGTTCCTTCGTTCCCTGTCCAAAGCCCAGTGCCAAGGTTCCCCAGCTGGGACACCGCACTCCAGGATCCAAAATCAGTTGCTGCCTCCCGGTGACTTCTCCTCCTGTCAGCTGCGTTGCTGCGCTGCCTGTGTACACTGGCTGGGCTTCCCCCGAGGTCACTTCTGGGGGCTAGGGCTGCAACCTGTATTTGTGCTGTCTCAGGATGCCGTGCTCAGCTCCCCTGCACCCAGTCCAAAGCCCGACGCCAAGGTTTTCTGAGTGGGACGTTGGCTCCAGGCTCCGAAAGCAGTCGTTGCTTCCCCATGGTTCTTCGTTTTCAGTCTCTGTCACTCAAGTCAACTCTTTAGATCTGTGTTTGATGGTCAGGGTTTGTAGATTGTCATGTATGTGATCGATTCACTTGTTTTTCCATGTCTTTGTTGCAAGAGGGTTCCGAGGTAGTTTCTACCTAGTCAGCCTTCTTGGCCCCGCCTCCGATATTGAGGTTTTGAAAGATAAGTAGTTACGATTAAATTTCACCTACTGAATCAACCAAATGAAAGATTAAGTAATCAATACAAAGTGAGATAGCAACATTAAATTTTTAAGCACATGCATTTTGGTGCCTGTGTTAGTTTCAAGCTTCTGCCTTAGTGATATTCTAAATGTTCCCCAACATATTAGCAGTATCACAGAATATCACTAAGGCAGAAGCTTGAAACTAATACAGGATGTCCCCAGGATACCAGTGTCTGATTTAGTGACAACTCGCACTTGCCCTTTAATGTTATGTAAATTTGCACTCACTTTGAAACGAGTGAACCAGCCCCTACTGGCAACAAATTCTTCATCACGCTCACCTTCCTTGCTGCATGTGCACCTTTTAAATCACTGAAAAGGCTTCAAGCCTTTTCTTGCTTTAAAGTAAAGCTAAATAAGAGCCATATGCATTTGTTCTGACTTACGTACAAATTCTTGAAGACACTGATAGGAATTGATCTGGTTCATAACCCGAGGACTACCTGTAGTTATGTGTGAGATTATTTTATATAATCAAACAGTTTATAAGATTAACTGACACAAAATAACAGTCTGTAAGGAAAAAGAAAAATTGATCCTTCTAACTTTTTTAACTAGGATGTACATCAACTAGGTTATAGGTATTTTGATATATTTTGACCAAAGTCATTATTCGTTTATTTAAATATAACAAAAAAAAGTAATTTACAATGACGTATCAGATCAGTCTTGTGGCTATTTTAGATACACAGACGATATATTATAGTGCCATATCTTGTATAGATGTAGGTAATTTGGTGAGGGACAAGGAGTGTGTAGGATCCAGTGTGAATTCTAGTGCCTGTGTGCAACCCATTTGCTTTGGTGCAGCAGTGTGCATATTAATTTTAATGATAAATTTAATCTTTGTTCATGTCTCAAGCCTTGCTAAGAAATGATCCTACATGTTTTATTTTATAAAATAATTTTAAATTTTACCTACTGAATTTATTTCAATATTATGTTATTTCTGCACATTTGCCCAAAGACCTTCAAAAAGTGACATGTTTAAAATGAACAAATGGATAAAAATAGGGTGAATTTTTTTTCTGTGAAACACCTAGTTTAGATTTAGCGAAGCTCAGCTCGGATCAAATTACATGCTGAAATAGAATTCATGTATACAAATTATGTACAGTGCCACAATTAACTTAGAATTGGATGCTCATTATCCTGCTGCTTTGTTCCATTTTTGTTCTCATGTCAAAAAAATCAAATAAAAACGCAATTACTTCCCAGGAGAAAATAAATGCTAGCAATTCAATGCTCAAAAAGACAACAATCACAATGCAAGATGACCAAAGCAATAACTTTCTGAAGATAACAGGCAAAGAATTTATTTACTCTGGAGCCAGATCATCAAACCATTAAAAGGAATCTTAGATCAATGGAAAAGAGATGCAGTGTGATGCTATAAAATAAATAAAAAATATAAAATCTACTCTTTCTTAGCCAGGTTATATGGTTTTGTTGACTTCTATTCACTTCCCTTATATATATAGTGTGGTAACTATCTCCTAGCCAAGAATCTCTTCCAAATTAAAAAAAAAAAAGATCAATTTTTCCTAAGTCTATGTTGTATTTGCACTTCTATATGGGCAACATTAGGCCTTCACCTGTTAACAGAGAAGAAAGGTGAATTCCTTCTTAGAGTAAAAAAAAAAAGATCAAATCGAACCTGTTGCCATCAAAGTCTATTCTGACTCAGAAGCAGATTACCAGGTCTTTCTTCTGAGATGACTGTCATAGATTCAGTTGTGTCCCCAAAAATATCTGTCATCTTGGCTAGGTCATGATTCCCAGTATTGTATGATGGTCTATCATTTTGTCATCTGATGTGGTTTCCCTCTGTGTTGCAAATCCTATCACTATGATGTAATAAAATGCATTTAAAAAAGCTGTTATATTGATGAGATCTACAAGATTAGATAGTGTCTTAAGCCAATCTCTTTTGAGATATAAAAGAGAGAAGCAAGCAGAGAGACATGGGGGGAACCACATACCACCAAGAAAGCAGTGCCAGGAGCAGAGTGCATCCTTTGGACTTAAGGTTCCTTTTCTGAGATGCTTCCAGACCAAGTGAAGACTGATGACAAGGACCTTCCTCCAGAGTCGGCAGAGAGAAAAAGCCTTCCTCTGGAGCCAGTGCCCATGAATTTGGATTTGTAGCCTGTTAGACTGTGAGAAAATAAATTTCTCTTTGTTAAAGCCATTGTTTTTTTTTTTTAGACTGTGAGAAAATAAATTTCTCTTTGTTAAAGCCATGCATTAGTGGTATTTCTACCACTTGGTCAGCACTAGATGACCAAGACAGTGACTCTGGGTGGACTAGAACCTCCAACCTTT
This sequence comes from Loxodonta africana, assembly GCF_030014295.1. Lineage (NCBI taxonomy): Eukaryota > Metazoa > Chordata > Mammalia > Proboscidea > Elephantidae > Loxodonta > Loxodonta africana. Next base: position 166,639,388 of record NC_087342.1, read on the forward strand.
TGGTTAGCAGCCAAACACATTAACCACTTGGAGGACCCAGGAAATCTCTTCTTAGGATAATATACCATTATTGGCTGCTTCTTAGTTTTCATTTGAAGAGATGGTGTAAACTGAATGATTAACCACAGTAATGGATGTCAACAATTTCCTAGACAGATGAATCCATTTTGTGAAGCTAAGTGTTTAGATGTAATAATTACGGAAATTACAAAACAAGCATACCTGCATTCTCATAGAACTCCTTTACACAGTACCATTAAGCAATTCAGGAATACAGCCATGGTAAGCAAACCACAACCAAATTTTATATGCATTTATCAGTAGTTTTGTAACAGCATAGCCTGGGGGTTAAGAGCACTGTCTCTGGAACCTGAAAGCCTGAGTTGAATCCCCATTCTGCAGCTTCCTAGCTATGTGAACTTGGGGCAAATTGCTTAATCTTTTTTGGGAACCCTGGTATGTAGTGGTTAAGAGCTACAGCTCCTAACCAAAAGGTCAGCAGTTTGAATCCACCAGGTGCTCCTTGGAAACCTTATGGGACTGTTCTACTCTGTCCTATAGGGTTGCTAGGAATCAAAATTGACTCCACAATGATATTTTGTTGTTTTTTTTTTCCATAATACGTTCTATCAAATTTACAGCATTTTAGAATATAGAGGAACTTTAGAAGCTTCCAAATCAACCTTATTATTTGACACCTTAAAAAACCAATCACTCACACACACACATAGATACACACATACACACACACACACACACACACACACCCCACTTGTGGTCAGGCACACCTTCTGAAGTTAACAGCCAAGATTTCACAAGTGCAAGTGCAAGAATAGACACTGTGGCTACTTACATAGCCTTCAGCAACTGTTTCATATGAGTATATGCTAAATTTCATATCTTGGGCCTGTAATGTTTTCTCAAAATACACCCAAATAAATGTCTCAATATAAGAAAAAATAAATACAGTGTAACTTCTCACTTCTGGTGCCATGAGGAATAAGTATACTCTCTCTCCAAAATAACACTGACTAAAATATTTTAAGGTAATAACTCTTTCGCTTCGGATATACTCGTATAGTGTTTAGAATAAATATTACTGCTTTCTTCTCCCTGCCATCCTGTCATTTCCACCTTTGGAGGGAAAGTCCAGAAAGTCACAATTGGTGGTGATAACAAGTCCAGTGTCATTTCTGACTTTCACTAGCTGCCACACAAGGATGTGACTGAGTAAATGGTCTAAGCATTCCTGAAAATCCTCAACTATGTTGAGCATGTGAGGAAAGTGCACAGGACTCTGGGACAAGTCAGGGTGCATGGACTCTACCTTGGAGCAAACACTGATAGACCTTTTTCAAAATATGATTCTTTCCCACTTTCCTGAAATGTTGAGTTACCTCAGTCATATCTGCAGTCATTTGACCCTGCAAATAGGGGGACAACAGTTTGACAGAGACTTAAACTGAGCTCACCAGTGTTGGAAGGATTAAAAAGCTTGCTTAGTCACCTGTCAACCATTCTTTATAATTGTGTGTGTTGTAAATTGTGTGTGTTAATACGTTTTCCAAAAAAAATACTAGATTATAAGAAAGTTAAAAACTTAGGAGTTATATATAGTATGTTTGTGAAAGTGCACATCAGTTTCCTGCTCTCCACTCTTCAACAAACTGAAACTTTCCTAAAAATCAGATGAAACGTATTTTCATAATATTAAAACATATTGAGGTCAGCAATACCACTACCACAAAAATCTAACTCTGGTTGCATTATATATCATGGTTGTTACATTCCAACACAGAAGACTTTGGAAGTTATACAGCCAAGATGATCAGTGAATACAATATTACCATTACTGGGCTGCCACAGGGGAGAACGTGATATTATTTCAAACAGAATTTTCAGAATTTATTTCAAAATATGTTTAATCTAAAGTATTGCAGAATAAATCTCTCTCATAAAAAGTTGAGATTATTTCTTAATAATATTGCCATGAAGACTTGAATGCTCTCAGTAACATTCAGCAGTGTTTTCCTTCTTATATCCTAAGATGAAACACTGTATTTGTTATACTACAGATTTATGTTCTTATCTAGGAATTCACAGACACAATACCATGAGATTTCCATGAATGAATATTTGTCAACCTAAACCCTTAGAGATTATTATTAAAAACAGGTGATGTTTTGCTATGCATAATGGATATATTCAAGAAGTTTGGTTAGAGGAAATGTATTGACAAAGTAACAGAAAATAGACTTATACAGCCATGGTTTCTTATGTAGTTTGTGTTAAAATGGACATTTGAACCAGTTTGCATTCCCCTATACTTCCATTTCGAACCCAATGAAAAAATAAACTTACTAAGAGACATCCCTATAAATGTAACTATTAAGTGATTGGACATATAAATTTTTTTGATACTGAAAGCACTTATTTTACTCATGAAATAAAATAATTTTATAAACTTTATTTTTGCTGTTTTGTTATGATTTTGTATACTCCTATGGCTTTTAGGAATACGTAGGTAAAGTAACACATAATGTATTTCTTTGTCAATATTATCAATATAAAATATGGTTACCTTGGACGTATTAAGAGATAGTGTGTGGGAATTTCATTAGAACTTATGAGGCTGCACTGGCATACTTTCATTAACCATATCCAAATTCAAGGGATGACAGCAAAGTAGGCACTGACAATAAAGATCACCCTTGAGGGTATTTAGAAGAAAATCTATCATCTGTAAACCTAGAATGACAAAAACCATTAGCTACAAGGCATGTGAATGTATTCCTTGTCAATTTTCCAAAAAAGAAAATGCATTTACTGAAAACATAAACTATAACTGCCAGGTGGAGGAGACATTCTTATCATTGACAAGATTAATCACCGAAAGGTACTAAAGAACTAGTGTTCTAGAATGGTTTTCAGTAATACTGGATGTTTTTGTCTAAAACAAAAACTAAGAGTGGTTAAACATTCAGCTGATAACCAAAAGGCAGCACCGTGGAAACCCTATAGGGCAATTCTACTCTGTCCTATAAGGTCACTATAAGTCAGAATCGACTCGAGGGCAATGGGTTTGGTTTAGTTTTGATATACTTTAACAGAATGTAAATAAAAAAACACACCTAAGAAAATAAAGCCCAAATTATCTAAAAACTGAAAACAATTTTTGTATATTAAATGTAAAAAAAAAAAATTGTATATGTGCATGGACATGCTTGAAAAGACAGATGAGTAACGAACAGGCTTTTTCTGGGAACAAACAAATGCTATCTCAGTTTTACAGATCTTACTGACATTTACTTAGTCACACTTTCTATCTGAATTCTATGATTTTTAAGAACTATCTCAGTTGTAAGTTGCTCTTTTATTACTTTCCAGCCTTTTCCACCTATCTGAAATCATGCTTCATTTCAGCATATCCTTAGAATAATTTATTCTGCCCCCACCCTTGTGTCGTCTCATGTCAGTTCAACGCCTGGCAGCTGTTGGGCATCTTGCCGTCATACACCCTCCACACATCTAGCATAGCAGAGTTGTATTGTGACAGGAGTCAGTTACCCCAGGCTGCTTTCCAGGTCCACATTTGGGATGATCATGTGTGTCATTTAAAGCTAATATGAGTGCAGTTTATGACTGAAGCTTATGAAATAGCTTTGAAAACCAAATTTCTCTGTGGAGTGTCAATTATTATTTTGTTTCTCTTGTGCTGAAACAAAATGGATAGATTACAAAACCAATCTCTCCCAACTGTCTGATATACAGAAGGACAGTGAGTGTTTAGAGTTTTTAAATATTATTTCTGTAACAACCCTGGGGTGATCCCTAGACCCTCATCCTGTCCCTGCTGTAAAAAGTAGAAGATATCTCCACATTTCCCATTTGCTGTGCAACTTACTGCTAGATTCTTGCTACACATTTTTAACCAGTCTACCAAGTGATGTGGTAATTTTTCATTAATAGTAATATTACACCCCACATGTCTATCAGTTTGTCATACTGTGGGGCTTGCCTGTTGCTGTGATGCTGGAAGTTATGCCTCCAGTATTCAGATACCAACAGAGTCACCCATGGAGGACAGGTTTCAGCTGAGTACCCAGACTAAGACAGATTAGGATGAAGGACTCAGCCATCTACTTCTGAAAAGAATTAGCCAGTGAAAACCTTCTGAATAGCAGTGAAACATTGATATTGTTTGAGAAGATGAGCTCTCCTGGTTGGAGGACACTCAAAATATGACGGGGGAAGAGCCGTCTCCTGAAAGTAGAGTTGGTCTTAATGATGTGTATGGAATCAAGCTTTTGGGACCTTCATTTGATGAAGTAGCATGATTCAAAATGAGAACACACAACTGCAAATGTCCATTAATAATTGGAAGGTGGAATGTATGAAGTATGAACCTAGGAAAGTCAGAAATTGTCAGAAATGAAATAGAACACATAAACATTGATATCCTAGGCACTACTGAGCTGAAATGGACTGGTACTGGCCATTTTGAATCAATCACATGGTCTTGTCATGGGCTGAATTTTGTCCCCAAAAAATATCTGTAAACTTGGCTAGGTCATGATTCCCTTGTTTGATTATATGATTGTCTGTAGTTTTATCTTCTGATGTGATTTCCCTGTACGTTGTAAATCCTATCACTATGACATAAGATGGATTAATAGCAGTTATATCGAGGAGGCCTACAAGATTAGATAGTGTCTTAAGTCAATCTCTTTTTGAGATTTAAAAGAGAGAAGCAAGCAGAGAGATTTGGGAAACTCATACTACCATGAAAGCAGTGCTGGGAGCACAGTGCATCCTTCGGACCTGAGGTTCCTGTGCTAAAATGCTCCCAGACCAAGAGAAAATTAATGACAAGGACCTTTCTCCAGAGCTGACACAGAGAGAAAGACTTCCCCTGGAGCTGGCACCTGAATTTGGAATTCTAGCCTACTGGACTGTGAGAATAAAATTCTCTTTGTTGAAGCCATCCACTTGTGGTATTTCTGTTATAGCAGCACTAGATCACTAAGACAGTCTGCTATGCCAGGAATGACAAATTGAGGAGGAATGGTGTTGCATTCATTGCAAAAAGACATTTCAAGATCTATCCTGAAGTACAAGGCTGTCAATGATAGGATACTATCCATACACTTACAAGGAAGACCAGTTAGTACAACTGTTATTCAAATTTATGCACCAACCACGAAGGCCAAAGATGAAGAAATTGAAGATTTTTATCAGCTTCTGCAGTCTGAAATTGATTGAATATGCAATCAGGATGCACTGATAATTACTGGTGATTGGAATGGAAAAGTTGGAAACAAAGAAGGATTGGTAGTTGGAAAATATGGCCTTGGTGACAGGAACACTACATGATAGAATTTTGCAAGATAACGATTTCTTCATTGCAAATACATTTTTTCACTAACATAAATGGCGATTATACACTTGGACCTCACCAGATGGAATGCATAGGAATCAAATCAACTAAATATGTGGAAAAAGATGATGGAAAGCTCAGTATCATCAGTCAGAACAAGGCCGGGGCTGACTGTGGAACAGACCATCAATTGCTCATATGCTAGTTCAAGTTGAATCTGAAGAAACTGAACAAGTCCACGAGACCCAAAGTATGACCTTGAGCATACCCTACCTGAATTTAGAGACCATCTCAAGAATAGATTTGATGAGTTGAACACTAATGACCGAAGACCAGTTGAGTTGTTCACTGACATCAAGGACATCATACATGAAGAAAGCAAGAGGTCATTAAAAACATAGGAAAGAAAAAAAGACCAAAACAGAAGTCAGAAGAGACTTTGAAATTTGCTTTTGAATGTTGAATAGCTAAAGCAAAAGGAAGAAATGATGAAGTAAAAGAGCTGAACAGAAGATTTCAAAGTACAGCTTGAGAAGACAAAGTAAAGTATTATAATGACTTTTGCAAAGACTTGGAGGTAGAACTCCAAAACGGAAGAACATGCTCAGCATTTCTCAAGCTGAAAGAACAAAAGAAAAAATTCAAGCCTCTAGTTGCAATACAGAAGGATTCTACAGGGAAAATATTAAACAACACAAGAAGTAGCAAAAGAAGATGGAAGAAATACACAGAGTCACTATACGAAAAAGAATTGGTCGATGTTCAAACATTTCAAGAGGTAGCATGTGATCAGGAACCGATGGTACTGAAGGAAGAAGTCCAAGCTGCATAGAAGGCTTTGGCAAAAAACAAGGCTGCAAGAATTGATGGAATACCAATTGAGATATTTTGACAAGTGGATGCAGCACTGAAAGTGCTCACTCATCAATGGCAAGAAATTTGGAAGACAGCTACCTGGCCAACTGACTGGAAAAGATATCCATATTTATGCCTATTCCCAGGAGAGGTGATCTAACCCAATGTGGAAATTACTGAACAGTATTATTAATATCACACACAAGTAAAATTTTGCTGAAGATCATTCAAACGTGGCTGCAGCAGTATATGGGTGAAGAACTGCCAGAAACTCAAACCAGACTCAGAAGAGGACTTGGAACCAGTGATATCATTGCTGATATCAGATGGATCCTGGCTGAAAGCAGAGAATATCAGAAAGATGTTCACCTGTGTTTTATTGACTATGCAAAGGGATTTGACTGTGTGGATCATAATAAGTTATGGATAACATTGCAAAGAATGGGAATTCCAGAACACTTAGTTGTGCTCATTAGGAACCTGTACATAGATCAAGGGACAGTTGTTTGAACAGAACAAGGGGATACTGCGTGGTTTAAAGTCACGAAAGCTGCACATCAGGGTTGTATCCTTTCACCATACATATTCAATCTGTATGCTGAGCAAATAATCCGAGAAGCTGGACTGCATGAAGAACAGGGCATCAGGATAAGAGGAAGACTCATAAACAACCTGTGTTATGCAGATGACATAACTTTGCTTATTGAAAGTGAAAAGAACTTGAAGCACTTACTGGCGAAGATCAAAGACCATGGCCTTCAGTATGGATTACACTTCAACATAAAGGAAACAAAAATCATCAAAACCGGACCAATAAGCAACATCATGGTAAATGGAAAAAAGATTGAAGTCGACAGGGATTTCAATTTACTTGGAACCACAATCAACACCCATGGAAGTAAAAAAAAGCACTCAAGAAATCAAAAGATGCATTGCGTTGGGCAAATCTGTTGCAAAAGCCTTCTTTAAAGTGTTGGAAAGCAAAGATGTCACCTTGAAGACCAAGATTCACCAGATCGAAGCCATGGTTTTTTCAATTGCCTCATATGCATGTAAAAGCTGGGAATGAATAAGGAAGACGGAAGAAAGATTGACACCTTTGAATTGTGGTGTTGGTGAAGAATATTGAATATACCATGGACTGCCAAAAGAACAAATAAATCTGTCTTGGAAGAAGTTCAGCCAGAATGCTCCTTAGAAGCAAAGATGGCGAGACTGCTTCTCACATACTTTGGACATGTTCTCAGGAGGGATCTGTCCCTGGAGAAGGACATCGTACTTAGTAAAGTAGAGGGCCAGCAAAAAATAGGAAGACCCTCAAAGGGATGGATTGACACAGTGCCTGCAACAATTGATTTAAGCACAACAACAAGTGTGGTGTGAGGGTGGCACAGGACCGGGCAGTGTTTTGTTTTTGTATGTAGGGTTGCTGAGTCAGAATCGATTGGACAGTACCTAACAACAACAACAAGTAATATTATGGGAAATTTATGTGAATTATAATATCTCATTGCCCTTCTGAGCATCCACAGGTTCATTACTGCCTGTAATTGCTGAAGGAAAATTGGGGAAGGGGATAAGGGTGTCCAATTTCTTTAAGGACAAAGAGTGTATATTTGCATAAGTCTATGGGAATATCGAGTTGAGATTTAACATGTGAGAATAAATTCGTTGTGTAACGGGAGGTATAAGCATTTGTTAATTCCTTAGAACATGAACTGGAATTAATATTCAATGTTAGCCATCCTCTAACTGCTGGACAAAAGAAACATTAACGGTCACAGTTTTTTCCTTTGTTCTTACCACTATTAAGAACTTTAAAAGAAAATCATTCATCATCAAGCCTTCAAAATACACTGACATATAGTAGTACCATTTTGTGCAGGCCAATCTTTGGGACCTGATACAGATAGAAACCACATCTCAAACAAGGCTTAATAGTTTTTTTGATAATGTTATCAATATAGTAAAGTCTCGGACATGTTAAAAAATAGTCACCATATAGATGGATTAGTAAACAATAGTTACAAGGACAGGGAGCTGTCTAATGTCAGCCCACTACGTAAACCATTCTCTGGAAATTTGTATTCACACTGGCATCGTATATAATCATGTTTTTCCTCTATACACTGAAAAAGATTCAGTTCACTCTATCTTATTGTGCTGTGGAAAAGTTAGTATACAATGAATACAGATGCATTGGATTCTCCTCATGGTTTCTGTTACCAAACATTCTAGAAACCGAAAATCATTCTGGCTGGACTTGAGAAAGAGAAAAGGTGATATAATGAGAGATGAAGTGAAAAAGTAATAGAGAGTTCAAAGGATGCAGTGGATTGAGGGTCAAAATGGAGCTTTGTCTTGATCAAAAGTTAAATTACCAGCTTTTTCATTTGTTTCAATCTTGTTATGAACAGAGGGCTTAATCAGATTTAGCTATCAAAAAATTATTCTGATAGCAATATTAATAATAAAATTAGAAGAATGCAAGACTACTTGTAAGGAGTTTATGAAACAGCTAGAGTCCAGAGTGTAGAGAGCAGTGCTATAGTATAGGGGAGAGATTATGATCATTTGGAATAGAGGAATGGGGAAAACAGATGAATTGGGAGATGCCTATGTTGCAAATATCAGAGGATTTGGTGAAGGGTTTCCTAATGCAATGCTATATCATTTATTTCATATAAGATATATATTTAATAAAAGTAAATCATAAAAGGAAATTAAGCTAAAATATAACTCTTAACAAACCAATGTATATTAAACAAAATATGTAAGGAACACTATTAGGTAATTTCACATAGGTACTTCCAGTTATTTCTTTATCATTTTATTATAATGCAAATTACAATCTCACATTTTACTGGTATAATCAATAACAAAAATAAATAACTATACTGCTACTACTAACACTATTGATACTAATATGCCAGGTGTGCCACTCCTCTCTCTCTCTATATATATAAATATATAATATGTATATATGCATAATAATTATGTTGCTGTAGTTGTTAGATGCCATGGAGTTAGTTCTGACTCATAGTGATCCTGTGTACAACAGAATGGAACGCTGCTTGGTCCTGCGTCATCCTCATAATTGTTGTTATGCTTGAGCTCATTGTTGCAGCCACTGTGTCAATCCATCTCGTTGAGGGTATACCTCTTTTTCATTGACCCTCTGCTTTACTAAGCATGATGTTCTTCTCCAAAGACTGGTCTCTCCTGATAATATATTCAAAATATGTGAGACAAAGTCTTGTCATCCTTGCTTCTGTTGAGCATTCTGGCTATACTTCTTCCAAGACAGATTTGTTCATCCTTCTAGCAGTCCATGATAATTCAGTATTCTTCACCAACACCATAATCAAAGCCATCAATTGTTCTTTGGTCTTCATTGTCCAGCTTTTGCGTGCATATGAGGTGATTGAAAATATCAGGGTTTGGTCAAGCACACCTTAGTTCTTAAAGTGGCATCTTTGCTTTTTAACACTTTAAAGAGGTCTTTTGTAGCAGATTTACCCAATGCAATGTGTCCTTTGATTTCTTGACTGCTGATTTCATGGGCATTGATTGTGGATTCGATTAAAATGGAATCCATTTATCATGATGTTTATTGGTCAAAGTGTAGATTTTATTATTTGCCCCATCAGTCATTAAAATAAAATTGAGTCTCAGATCACATCATTAACAAGCCATAAAGCAAGAAGTAGTATCCAAATATTTCTACAGTCAATTTACACTCTTTCATAATCACACAATGTACCTTTAATCACCAAAATATAATTAATTTTGGTTTTACTATACTGCGAGGTGAAGTAAATATAGTTGGTGAAATCTGTCAAAAATTATTATGTATAACTCTACCCCACACATATGGATAAAGAGAAAATGTGGGTCTCTCTGTTCTATGTATCAGAGCCCCGTACAGGTTGGTTGGTTGCTCATTCCACCTGGGACACCGAACAAATTGTTTTCAATAATTGCCATTTTCCCAAGTTCATCTCTCATCATGACTCTTTAGGAAAAGATGCCTAATTATGAAACAGACCATGTTTATACATCCCTAGAGATAGGTTCAAATAATTCTTTACTTGTTTTCAATTCACTGTGCACCATAAACTAAAATGTTAGGAAACATCTAAGCTGAAGTCAGTGTCAGTGCCTTTAGTATTCAATCAAATATTCCCTGATTGGTGAGGTATTAAACAAAGAAAGAAAATTCCGTAAGGAAAGTAATAAATGAGAACAAAACTGTCTTGAAACTGACTCCTTATAATCCACTATGCTTATAATATTAATTTACTAAAATTTCAATCATATTTTAAACACATTATATAAAGGCTGTGTTTCTAGGTAACAAAAGCTATAGCGAACCCAATTCATCGAGAACTTAATGCTTCAAGCCAATCCAGGATAGGGTGGTTTATTTCTTTATCTATGTATGTGTGTGTGTGTGTGTATATCTTTCTATATGTATATATATATGTATCAATCAATCTATATCTACCTATCTATAAAAAAAGAAAGTTTTTTTTCTATCTATACCTATATATAAACTCCAGTGGTGTAGTGGTTAAGAGCTACAGCTGCTAACCGAAAAGTCAGTGGTTGGAATCCACCAGGCACTCCTTGGAAACTTTATGGGGCAGTTCTACTCTGTCCTATAGGGTTGCTATGAGTTGGAATCCACTCAATGGCAACAGGGTTATATATATATTTGATATTTCTTTCATGGGTGTATTTTTGAGTAATAGAGCAATTTGAAGCTGGAAGAAATTATTTCAGGAAACCCTGATGGTGTAGTGGCTAAGAGCTATGGCTGCTAACCAAAAGGTCAGGAGTTCGAATCCACCAGATGCTCCTTGGAAACCGTATGGGGCAGTTCTACTCTGTCCTATAGGGTCGTTATGAATCAGAATCAATGCAATGGCAATGAGTTTTGTTTTGTTTTTGATCTCACTACAACAATCATAGTGGAATACAGTCACGGGCTTAAATCTCAGGGAGGTCAACTACACGCAAGCATCAGTGTTAGCTAAATTAATATTGTGTGCATGGCTCTGCGGAAGACTTTGGATGAATTCCTCAAGCTGGCTATGACTGGCTATGACATAAGTGTCTCCATTGTGAAAAAAATAATGGCACATTTTCAAGGAATAGCAGAAGTACCATTTGAAATACTGAGCAAATAATATCAGCCAAATGCTCAATCTTGGAGGGTTAAAATGGGTGAAAAGATAGACTCTGCTAAAAATAAAAAAAACAATGATATATATGTATGTATATAAAATTTCTTTAAATAGTTAGCTGTGATGGTCCTTTGGTTTTTGCTGGTGTCCCTCAAGTCTGTTGCACATGGTAATGTAGGTTATATGCTGTAGTGCCAAAATGCATAATAGTCACATGAGAGTTTTTGTAAATACCACGCCAAGTGTTGTACAGTGCTGTACCTGCACAATCGTACCCTGTGGTCCCGAGGGAAGTTAAAATGACAGACTTAGGAGATGACTCAATAATCATGCTAGAGTATATTTATTTGCCTTTTACTTAAAAAAAAAAAAACTGAAGAGGTTCATAGGTATTATTTAAATTATCTCTATATTAATGCCAGCAAAACATACATGGAAAGCATTATTAATCCATTAGCAAACTGTCTACTTAAATAATCAGGGTTTAATTTACAGGTAATAAATCACACATGGTATTTAGGCTTGCCATATTCTCTCCGAATATATCCCAAATTATTTATTCTATTAATACGATCTTCCCACACTCTAGCAACTAGCTAGAGAAATAGTTAAATTTAAGACGTCATAATATGCATGGCTTTTTTTCACAGTACATAGTCGTGTCTTCAGTGATGCTAAAGTGGAGAGTAATGATGAACAATACAAATTAGGGTATTTTAAGTGTATGGTAGCTCTAGCAGAATGCTGAATTTTTAAAACTGCCCATAAATATAACATGGATGTTATAAAATTTCTATTTCAATTTCTCTTAACCAAAATTTATATGACCTCCATGTCCTCAGTAATAATTTTTTTCTTTGTGTGTGTGTGTGTGTGCGTGTGTGTAAGGTAGAAGGGAGAGACTTCCTAAAGCAAAAACAAACAAACAAAAGGATGAACCAGAAAAAGAAAAAAATGTAATGATACAACAGGTCTATGAATAGTATATTACATGAAAATCTTGCAGAATAAGAAATTTGAAGTTTTTTTTTTTTTTTGAGGTAATTTTTTTTGAGGTAGTTTCACCTATCTAGCTATAAGTCAGAATTGACTCGGCAGCAATGGGTAGCTTTGTTTTTTTTTATTCTATAGTTTATTTTAACATTATTTTCGGCTCCCATCCTGAAGACTCTTTTCTCTTGACTTGCCAAGTTCTCCTAAGTAGCAACTCACACTCTCTCTCACCTCCTCCCTCCTTCCTCTTTCTTTTTCTTCAGATCCCTTTACACACTTAAAAACTGTTGAGGAAACAAATAGCTTTTATGTATGTGTGTTATATCTGTTGATATCTACTGACTTAGAAATTAAAACTAAGGCTTTAAAATAGTTTATTTGTAAATTCAAAATAACAACGGTAAATCTATCACATGTGAACCAACAACATACTTTTGTGAAAAGTACCAATATGTTTCAGGAAAAAGATCATCAGAAAAATTGCATCATTTTATATTTTTGCAAATTTCTTTAATGTCTGGCTTAAAAGGAAGGCATCTAGAACCTCTTATGTGTCACTGCATTCAAGATGTTGTGAAATCAAACACAAGTAGCCTCGAAAACTCAACCATACCCTCATGAGACAATGAAAGAAAAAAGACAAATAACATCTGAGTATGAAGGAAACCCTGGTGGCATACTGCTTAAGAGCTATGGCTGCTAACTAAAAGGTCAGCAGTTTGAATCCACCAGGTGCTCCTTGGAAACTATAGAGTAGTACTACTCTGTCCTATAGGTTGCTATGAGTTGGAATCTACTTGACAGCAAGGGGTTTGATTTTTTGGATTTTGGATTATTATGAAAATACTTAGACCTTGAAGATCCCATGAAAAATCTCAGGGAACTCTAGCTAGGGGCCTCTGAACCACATTTTGAGAACTAGTATACCAGGATACAAGATTAAATCAATACCAAACATTTGCTGCTCCACATTCATTTCTTCCTTTAAGGCACTTATTCTCCAGGACAGAGGTGGTTACGAGAAGGGTATTTACTTTTTTTTTTTAATAATTTTTTTGTGTTTTAAGTGAAAGATTACAAATCAAGTCAGTCTCTCACACAAAAACCCATATACGCCTTGCTACACATGCCCAATTACTCTCCCCCTAATGAAACAGCCTACTCTCTCCCTCCACTCTCTCTTTTCGTGTCCTTTTCACCAGCTTCTAACCCCCTCCACCCTCTCATCTCCCCTCCAGGCAGGACATGCCAACATAGTCAAGTGTCCACCTGATCCAAGAAGCTCACTCCTCACCAGCATCCCTGTCCAACCCATTGTCCAGTCCAATCCATGTCTGAAGAGTTGGCTTCAGGGATGGATCCTGTCTTGGGGCAACAGAAGGTCTGGGGGCCATGAGCACCGGGGTCCTTCCAGTCTCAGTCAGACCATTAAGTCTGTTCTTTTTATGAGAATTTGGGGTCTGCATCCCACTGCTCTCCTGCTCCCTCAGGGGTTCTCTGTTCTGCTCCCTGTCAGGGCACTCATCGGTTGTTGCCGGGCACCACCTAGTTCTTCTGGGCTCAGGATGATGTAGTTGCTGGTTCATGTGGCCCTTTCTGTCTCTTGGGCTCGTAATCACCTTGTGTCCTTGGTGTTCTTCATTCTCCTTTGATCCAGGTGGGTAGGGACCAATTGATGCATCTTAGATGGCTGCTTGCTAGCATTTAAGACCCCAGATGCCATTCTTCAAAGTGGGATGCAGAATGTTTTCTTAATAGGTTTTATTATGCCAATTGACTTAGGTGTCCCCTGAAACCGTGGTCCCTAGACCCCTACCCCTGCTATGATGGCCTTTGAAGCATTCAGTTTATTCAGGAAACTTCTTTGCTTTTGGTTTAGTCCAATTGTGCTGACCTCCCCTGTACTGTGTGCTGTCTTTCCCTTCACCTAATGTAGTTTTTATCTACTATCTAATTAGTGAATACCCCTCTCCCACCTCCTTCCCTCCCCCTTCTCATAACCACAAAAGAATGTTTTCTTCTCAGTTTAAACTATTTCTCAAGTTCTTATAATAGTGGTCTTATACAATATTTGTCCTTTTGCAACTGACTAATTTCACTCAGCATAATGCCTTCCAGGTTCCTCCATGTTATGAAATGTTTCACAGATTCTTCACTGTTCTTTATCGATGTGTGGTACTCCATTGTGTGAATATACCATAATTTATTTATCCATTCATCCATTGATGGGCACCTTGGTTGCTTCCAGCTTTTTGCTGTTGTAAACAGTGCTGCAGTAAACATGAGTGTGCATATATCTGTTCGTGTAAAGGCTCTTATTTCTCTAGGATATTTTTTTTTTTATATTCCAAGGAGTGGGACTGCTGGATCGTGTGGTAGTTCTATTTCTAGCTTTTTAAGGAAGCGCCAAATCGATTTCCAAAGTGGTTGTACCATTTTACATTCCCAGCAGTAATATAGAAGTGTTCCAATCTCTCCATAGCCTCTCCAACATTTATTATCTTGTGTTTTTTGGAATAATGCCAGCCTTGTTGGAGTGAGATGAAATCTCATTGTAGTTTGATCTGCATTTCTCTAATGGCTAATGATTGTGAACATTTCCTCATATATCTGTTAGCTACCTGAATGTCTTCTTCAGGGAAGTGTCTATTCATATCTTTTGCCCATTTTTTAATTGGGTTATTTGTCTTTTTGCAGTTGAGTGTCTGCAGTATTGTGTAGATTTTCAAGATCAGGTGCTGATCAGAAATGGCATAGCTGAAAACTTTTTCCCAGACTGTAGGTAGTCTTTTTACTCTTTTGGTGAAGTCTTTGGATGAGCATTAAGTGTTTAATTTTTAGGAGCTCCCAGTTATCTAGTTTTTCTTCTACGTTCTTTAAAATGTTTTCTATACTGTTTATGCCATGTATTAGGGCTCCTAACATTGTCCCTATTTTTTCTTCCATGATCTTTATTGTTTTAAATTTTATATTTAGGTCTTTGATCCATTTGGAGTTAGTGTTTGTGCATGGAGTTATGGGTCTTGTTTCATTTTTTTGCAGGTGGGTATCCAGTTATGCCAGCACCATTTGTTCAAAACGCTGTCTTTTCCCCCATTTAACTGTTTTGGGGCCTTTGTCAAGTATCAACTGCTCATATGTGCATGGATTTATGTCTGGATTCTCAATTCTGTCCCATCGGTCCATGTATCTGTTGTTGTACCAGTACCAGGCTGTTTTCACTACTGTGGTGGTATAATAGGTTCTAAAATCGAGTAAAGTAAGGCCACCGACTTTGTTCTTCTTTTTCAGTAATGCCTTACTTATCCGGGGCCTCTTTCCCTTCCATATGAAATTGGTGATTTTGTTTCTCCATCTCATTAAAGAATGTTGTTGGGATTTGGATTGGAATTGCACTAAATGTATAGATTGCTTTTGGTAGAATAGACATTTTTACAATGTTAAGTCTTCCTATCCATGAGCAATGTATGTTCTTCCACTTATGTAAGTCTCTTTTGGTTTCTTGCAGAAGTGTACTTTAGTTTCTTTGTATAAGTCTTTTACATCTCTGGTAA
Organism: Loxodonta africana; assembly: GCF_030014295.1. Lineage (NCBI taxonomy): Eukaryota > Metazoa > Chordata > Mammalia > Proboscidea > Elephantidae > Loxodonta > Loxodonta africana. The sequence continues at coordinate 166,655,356 of NC_087342.1, forward strand.
GATACATTCCTAAGTATTTTATCCTCTTGGGGGCTACTGTAAATGGCATTGATTTGGTGATTTCGTCTTTGATGTTCTTTTTGTTGGTGTAGAGGAATCCAAGTGATTTTTATATGTTTATCTTGTTTCCCAATACTCTGCTGAACTCTTCTATTAGTTTCAGTAGTTTTCTGTAGGATTCCTTAGGGTTTTCTGTGTATAAGATCATGTCATCTGCAAATAGAGATACTTTGACTTCTTCCTTACCAATCTGGATACCCTTTATTTCTTTATCTAGCCTAATTGCTCTGGCTAGGACTTCCAGCACAATGTTAAATAAGAGTGGTGATAAAGGGCATCCTTGTCTGGTTCCCGATCTCAGTGGGAATGTTTTCAGGCTCTCTCCATTTCAGGTGATGTTGGCTGTTGGCTTTGTATAAATGCCCTTTATTATGTTGAGAAATTTTCCTTCTATTCCTATTTTGCTGAGAGTTTTTATCATGAATGAGTGTTGAACATTGTCAAATGCCTTTTCTGCATCAATTGATAAAATCATGTGATTCTCCTCTTTTGTTTTATTTATGTGGTGGATTACATTCATTGTTTTTCTAATGTTGAACCGTCCCTGCATACCTGGTATGAATCCCACTTGGTCATGGTGAATTATTTTTTTTGATATGTTGTTGAATTCTATTGGCTAGAATTTTGTTGAGGATTTTTGCATCTACTATCATGTGGGATATAGGTCTATAATTTTCTTTTCTAGTGGTGTCTTTACCTGGTTTTGGTATCAGGGATGTGGTGGCTTCACAGAATGAATTTGGTAGTGTTCCATCCTTTTCTATGCTCTGAAATACGTTTAGTAGTAGTGGTGTTAACCCTTCTCTGAAAGTTTGGTAGAACTCTGCAGTGAAGCCGTCCTGACCAGGGCTTTTTTTCCTTGGCATTTTTTTTATTACCTTTTCGATCTCTTCTTTTGTTATGGGTCTATTTAGTTGTTCTACCTCTGTTTGTGTTAGTTTAGGTAGGTAGTGTGTTTCTAGGAATTCATCCATTTCTTCTAGGTTTTCAAATTTGTATGTGTATAGTTTTTCATAGTAATCTGATATGATTCTTTTAATTTCAGTTGGGTCTGTTGTAATATCGCCCATCTCATTTCTTATTCGGGTTATTTGCTTCCTCTCCTGTTTTTCTTTTGTCAGTGTGGCCAATGGTTTATCAATTTTGTTGAGTTTTTCAAAAAAACAGCTTTTGGTCTTGTTAATTCTTTCAATTGTTTTTCTGTTTTCTATTTCATTTAGTTCAGCTCTAATTTTTATGATTTGTTTTCTTCTGGTGCCTGTGGGTTTCTTTTGTTGCTCTCTTTCTATTTTTTTTTTTTTTCTATTTGTTCAAGTTGCAGGGATAATTCTTTGATTTTGGCCCTTTCTTCTTTTTGGATGTCTGCACTTATTGATATAAATTGGCCTCTGAGCACCGCTTTTGCTGTGTCCCAAAGGTTCTGATAGGAAGTGTTTTCATTCTCATTTGATTCTATGAATTTCTTTATTCCATCCTTAATGTCTTTTATAATCCAGTCTTTTTTGAGCAGGGTATTGTTCAGTTTCCAAGTGCTTGATTTCTTTTCCCTGCTTTTCCTGTTATTGATTTCCACTTTTATGGCCTTATGGTCAGAGAAGATACTTTGTAATATTTCAATGTTTTGGATTCTGCTAAAGCTTGCTTTATGATATGTGGTCAATTCTAGAGAATGGTCCATGTACACTAAAAAAGAAAGTATAGTTGGTTGCTGTTGGGTGGAGTGTTCTGTATATGTCTACGAGGTCAAGTTGGTTGATTGTGGCATTTATATCTTCTGTGTCTTTATTGAGCTTCTTTCTGGATGTCCTGTCCTCCATCAAAAGTACTGTCAAAGTCTCCTACTATTATTGTGGAGTTGTCTATCTCACTTTTCAATGCTGATAGAGTTGGTTTTATGTATCTTGCAGCCCTGTCATTGGGTGCATAAGTATTTAATATGGTTATACCTTCTTGGTGTATTGTTCCTTTAATCATTATGTAGTGTCCTTCCTTATCCTTTGTGATGGATTTAACTTCAAGGTCTATTTTGTCAGAAATTAATGTTGCCATTCCTGCTCTTTTTTGATTGTTGTTTGCTTGATATATTTTTTTCCATCCTTTGAGTTTTAGTTTGTTTGTGTCTCTAAGTCTAAGGTGTATTTCTTGTAGGCAGCATATAGACAGATTCTTTTTTTTTTTTAATCCGTTCTGCCACTCTCTCTCTCTTATTGGTGCATTTAGTCCATGTACATTCAGGGTAATTATGGATAGGTATGAATTTAGTGCTATCATTTTGATGTCTTTTTTTGTGTGTTGACAGCTTCTTTTTCCCACTTGATTTTATGTGCTGAGATTTTCTTTATATATTGTCCTTTCCTCATATTTGTTGTTGTTGATTTTGTTTCTGCTGAGTCTGTATTTTTCCCTTGTATTTTACTTTGATGAGTAGGATAGTTTGTCTCCTTTGTGGTTCCCTTATTATTTACCCTTATTTTTCTATATTTATAACTAACTTTATTTCTTTGTATCGCCATATCTTCCTCTCCATATGGAAGGTGTATGATTACATTTCTTAGTCCCTCTTTACTGTTTTAATGTTGTCTTCTTTTATATAATAACATCACCGTTATCTTGTGTTGGGCTTTTTTTTTTTTTAATTTTGCCTTTTTTTTTTTTGGATTTCCCTGACTGGGTTGACATCTGGTTGCTCTGCCCAGTTATAGTCTTGGGTCGATACCTGATATTATTGATTTTCTAACCAAAGAACTCCCTTTAGTATTTCTTGTAGTTTTGGTTTGGTTTTTACGAATTCCTTCAACTTGTGTTTATCTGGAAATGTCTTAATTTCACCTTCATATTTAAGAGACAGTTTTGATGGATATATGATTCTTGGCAGGCAATTTTTTTCCTTCAATTTTTTAAATATGTCATCCCATTGCCTTCTTGTCTGCATGGTTTCTGCTGAGTAGTCCGAGCTTATTCTTATCAGCTCTCCCTTGTAGATAACTTTTCTTTTATCCTTCGCTGCTTTTATAACTGCCTCCTTATATTTGGTTTTCGCAAGCTTGATTATAATATGACTTGGTGACTTTCTTTTAAGATCTACCTTATGTGGAGTTTGATGATCATCTTGGATAGATATCTTCTCATCTTTCACAATATCAGGAAGTTTTCTGCCAACAATCCTCAACAATTTTCTCTGTATTTTCTGTTATTCCTCCCTGTTCTGGTATTCCAATCACTTATAGGTTATTTCTTTCGAAAGAGTCCCCCATGATTCTTAAGGTTTCTTCATTTTTCTAAATTTTTTTATCTGATTTTTCTTCAAATATATTAGTGCTAAGTGATTTATCTTCGAGTTCAGAAATTCTAGCTTCTACTTGCTCAATTCTGCTCCTCTGACTTTCTGTTGACTTATCTAATTCTGTAATTTTATTGTTAATCTTCTGAATTTCTGATTGCTGTCGGTCTATGGATTTTTTTTTTATTAACTTTTATTAAGCTTCAAGTGAACGTTTACAAATCCAATCAGTCTGTCACATATAAGTTTACATACATCTTACTCCGTACTCCCACCTGCTCTTCCCCTATTGAGTTAGCCCTTTCAGTCTCTCCTTTCCTGACAATTTTCCCAGCTTCCCTCTCTCTCTATCCTCCCAGCCCCCCTCCAGACAAGAGCTGCCAACACACTCTCAAGTGTCCACCTGATATAATTAGCTCACTCTTCATCAGCATCTCTCTTCCACCCGCTGACCAGTCCCTTTCATGTCTGATGAGTTGTCTTCGGGGATGGTTCCTGTCCTGTGCTGACAGAAGGTCTGGGGAGCATGGCCGCCGGGATTCCTCTAGTCTCAGTCAGACCATTAAGTATGGTCTTTTTATGAGAATTTGGGGTCTGCATCCCACTGATCTCCTGTTCCCTCAGGAGTTCTCTTTTGTGCTCCCTGTCAGGGCAGTCATCGATTGTGACCGGGCACCAACTAGTTCTTCTGGTCTCAGGATGATGTAGGTCTCTGGTTCATGTGGCCCTTTCTGTCTCTTGGGCTTCTAGTTGTCGTATGACCTTGGTATTCTTCATTTTCCTTTGTTCCAGGTGGGTTGAGACCAATTGATGCATCTTAGATGGCCGTTTCTTAGCATTTGAGACCCCAGATGCCACATTTTAAAGTGGGATGCAGAATGTTTTCATAGTAGAATTATTTTGCCAATTGACTTAGAAGTCCCCTCAAACCATGTTCCCCAGACTCCCACCCCTGCTCCGCTGACCTTTGAAGCATTCATTTTAGCCCGGAAACTTCTTTGCTTTTGGTCCAGTCCAATTGAGCTGACCTTCCATGTATTGAGTGTTGTCTTTCCCTTCACCCAAAGCAGTTCTTATCTACTGATTAATCAATAAAAAACCCTCTCTCTCCCTCTCTCCCTCCCCACTTCGTAACCACAAAAGTATGTGTTCTTCTCAGTTTTTACTATTTCTCAAGATCTTATAATAGTGGTCTTATACAATATTTGTCCTTTTGCCTCTGACTAATTTCGCTCAGCATAATGCCTTCCAGGTTCCTCCATGTTATGAAATGTTTCAGAGATTCGTCACTGTTCTTTATCGATGCGTAGTATTCCATTGTGTGAATATACCACAATTTATTTAACCATTCATCCGTTGATGGACACCTTGGTTGCTTCCAGCTTTTTGCTATTGTAAACAGAGCTGCAATAAACATGGGTGTGCATATATCTGTTTGTGTGAAGTCTCTTGTTTCTCTAGGGTATATTCCGAGGAGTGGGATTTCTGGGTTGTATGGTAGTTCTATTTCTAACTATTTAAGATAACGCCAGAGAGATTTCCAAAGTGGTTGTACCATTTTACATTCCCACCAGCAGTGTATAAGAGTTCCAATCTCTCCCCAGCCTCTCCAACATTTATTATTTTGTGTTTTTTGGATTAATGCCAGTCTAGTTGGTGTGAGATGGAATCTCATCGTAGTTTTAATTTGCATTTCTCTAATGGCTAATGATGGAGAGCATTTTCTCATGTATCTGTTGGCTGCCTGAATATCTTCTTTAGTGAAATGTGTGTTCATATCCTTTGCCCACTTCTTGATTGGGTTGTTTGTCTTTTTGTGGTTGAGTTTTCACAGAATCATATAGATTTTACAGATCAGGCGCTGGTCTGAGATGTCATAGCTGAAAATTCTTTCCCAGTCTGTAGGTGGTCTTTTTACTCTTTTGGTGAAGTCTTTAGATGAGCATAGATGTTTGATTTTTAGGAGCTCCCAGTTATCGGGTTTCTCTTCATCATTTTTGGTAATGTTTTGTATTCTGTTTATACCTTGTATTAGGGCTCCTAGGGTTGTCCCTATTTTTTCTTCCATGATCTTTATCGTTTTAGTCTTTATGTTTAGGTCTTTGATCCACTTGGAGTTAGTTTTTGTGCATGGTGTGAGGTATGGGTCCTGTTTCATTTTTTTGCAAATGGATATCCAGTTATGCCAGCACCATTTGTTAAAAAGACTATCTTTTCCCCAATTAACTGACACTGGGCCTTTGTCAAATATCAGCTGCTCATACGTGGATGGATTTATATCTGGGTTCTCAATTCTGTTCCATTGGTCTATGTGCCTGTTGTTGTACCAGTACCAGGCTGTTTGGACTACTGTGGCTGTATAATATGTTCTAAAATCAGGTAGAGTGAGGCCTCCCACTTTCTTCTTCTTTTTCATTAATGCTTTGCTTATCCGAGGCTTCTTTCCCTTCCATATGAAGTTGGTGATTTGTTTCTCTATCACCTTAAAAAATGACATTGGAATTTGAATCAGAAGTGCATTGTATGTATAGATGGCTTTTGGTAGAATAGACATTTTTACTATGTTAAGTCTTCCTATCCACGAGCAAGGTATGTCCTTTTTAATTTCTTGTAGTAGAGCTTTGCAGTTTTCTTTGTATAGGTCTTTTACATCCTTGGTAAGATTTATTCCTAAGTATTTTATCTTCTTGGGGGCTACTGTGAATGGTATTGATTTGGTTATTTCCTCTTCGGTGTTCTTTTTGTTGATGTAGAGGAATCCAAGTGATTTTTGTATGTTTATTTTATAACCTGAGACTCTGCCAAACTCTTCTATTAGTTTCAGTAGTTTTCTGAAGGATTCCTTAGGGTTTTCTGTGTATAAGATCATGTCATCTGCAAATAGTGATAACTTTACTTCCTCCTTGCCAATCTGGATACCCTTTATTTCTTTGTCTAGCCTAATTGCCCTGGCTAGGACTTCAAGTACGATGTTGAATAAGAGTGGTGATAAAGGGCATCCTTGTCTGGTTTCCGTTCTCAAGGGAAATGCTTTCAGGTTCTCTCCATTTAGAGTGATATTGGCTGTTGGCTTTGCATAGATGCCCTTTATTATGTTGAGGAATTTTCCTTCAATTCCTATTTTGGTAAGAGTTTTTATCATAAATGGGTGTTGAACTTTGTCAAATGCCTTTTCTGCATCAATTGATAAGATCATGTGGTTTTTATCTTTTGTTTTATTTATGTGATGGATTACATTAATGGTTTTTCTGATATTAAACCAGCCTTGCATACCTGGTATAAATCCCACTTGATCATGATGAATTATTTTTTTGATGTGTTGTTGGATTCTATTGGCTAGAATTTTGTTGAGGATTTTTGCATCTATGTTCATGAGGGATATAGGTCTATAATTTTCTTTTTTTGTAATGTCTTTACCTGGTTTTGGTATCAGGGAGATGGTGGCTTCATAGAATGAGTTGGGTAGTATTCCGTCATTTTCTATGCTTTGAAATACCTTCAGTAGTAGTGGTGTTAACTCTTCTCTGAAAGTTTGGTAGAACTCTGCAGTGAAGCCATCTGGGCCAGGGTTTTTTTTTGTTGGAAGTTTTTTGATTACCATTTCAATCTCTTTTTTTGTTATGGGTCTATTTAGTTGTTCTACTTCTGAATGTGTTAGTTTAGGTAGGTAGTGTTTTTCCAAGAATTCATCCATTTCTTCTAGGTTTGCAAATTTGTTAGAGTACAATTTTTCGTAGTAATCTGAAATGATTCTTTTAATTTCATTTGGTTCTGTTGTGATGTGGTCCTTCTCGTTTCTTATTCGGGTTATTTGTTTCCTTTCCTGTTTTTCTTTAGTCAGTCTAGCCGATGGTTTATCAATTTTGTTAATTTTTTCAAAGAACCAGCTTTTGGCTTTGTTAATTCTTTCGATTGTTTTTCTGTTCTCTAATTCATTTAGTTCAGCTCTAATTTTTATTATTTGTTTTCTTCTGGTGTCTGATGGGTTCTTTTGTTGCTCACTTTCTACTTGTTCAAGTTGTAGGGACAGTTCTCTGCTTTTGGCTCTTTCTTCTTTTTGTATGTGTGCATTTATCGATATAAATTGACCTCTGAGCACTGTGGATTTTTCTAGCTTATTAAACTTTTCATTATGTTCCTGAATAATCTTTCTGACTTCTTCAGTTGCTTTATCTGTGTGTTCCTTGGCTTGTTCTGCATATTGCCTCATATCCTTCCTGATGTCTTGAAGGGTTCTGTATATTAAACTTTTATATTCTGCATCTGGTAATTCTAGGAATGCACTTTCATCTAAAAGATCCCTGGATTCTTTGTTTTGAGAGCCTGTTGAGGTGATCATGGCCTGTTTCTTTATGTGACTTGATATTGACTGTTGTCTTTGAGCCGTCTATAAGTTATTGTATTAGTTTATGCTTGCTTACTGTGCCATAGCTGCTTGCTTTGTATTGTTTTGGTTTACCCATATTATGGGTTGCTTGAGTGAGCTAGCTTGATTATTTTCGCCTTTAGAGTTCTGGTGTCCTGTCCCCAGCTGGCTAGAGCTGTTATCAGGTATATCAGTCTAGGAGTCCATTCAGTTTTCTTGTATGAATTCAACTCAGGTTCCCAGGTAGCTGATATCAAGTGTGTGGTATAGGCTCTGTCCTACAGTCTTAGAGGGGCAGGGGTGATTGGTGTATAGACCCGTATCTGATTGTAGCAGGGGGTCACACTCTGAACAAGGCAGGGGGCTGAGAACCGACCCCCAAGTGTCTCTGAGGAAAACGCGTCTCTGTTCTCTAGAGTGTGCTGGTGGGTGGGCTCTGCAGAGGGACTATGAGCACCCAAAGGTTTTGTTGTAAGAACTGGGAGGTACCAGTTATCCCTGGGCCCCTGTCACGGGTGGCTGGGCAACCCAAGTGGAGCCACCAGTCCTTAGGTCCCTGTTGTGGGTAGGTGAGGACCCTGTTTAATATGCAAAGCAATGTCAAACGTCAAACACCCACTCCTCCACCACAGCACTGAAATGGTTGGAGTTTGCCAACAAGGGCCTATTCTCGCGAAATAGGCCCACACAGGGCCATGCAGAAGGGAAAGGTGCTTAAGGTCCACGGATGGTTTATGCCTGGACAGGAGCCACTTCTGTCCTGAGCTCCCCCAGTTAATGGAGCTAGCAAATTATCTTTTCAACCCTAGTTGCAAATTTTTTCCTTCCCCAAGACCAGGAGGATAACTCCAGGCGGTCATCAGGGCCTATCTCAGGCCTAGGGATTCAGCAGCTGAAGCTGGGTTGGGGGTGGGGGAGGGGCACGGTAAAATATATGCAAGTACTTTGCTTTTGCCGAGAGCACCCTTCTGCTCATGTTCCGGAGGTGTGAGTGGGCTGTGTGGCTGGTGCTTCTCCCTGAGGAAATTGCAGCGGAATGCTAGGACCAGCCCGCTGCCGCTGCAGCCGTTGGAGGAACGGTGCCTGAAGGCTTCCCGTGATTCAGGTCCAGTAACTCCTCTCCGCTTCTGAATGGTCTCTTCCTTCCCCTGCCCCTCAGTTCATTGTCTAAGCTTGCCTTTGATGCTCAGGGCTCCCTGCTTGTCACAAATATACTCGTTTCACTTCTTTTTTCCAGTCTTTGTTGTAAAGAGGGCTCGACGGAAGCATCTGTCTATTCCTCCATCTTGGCTCCGCCTCGAGCAAGGGTATTTACTTTTTATAAGACTTGTGGCAAATTTCAATGATTCAGGCCTTAAGAGAAATGAAACTCAATCCTAATCATCACATGAAAGAAGGATTGTTGTTGTTGTTATGTGCCATCCAGTCAGTTCCTACTCAGACCTTAGGTACAACAGAACAAAGCACTGCGGGTCCTGCACCATACTCACAGTCATTGCTATGTTTGAGCCCATTATTGCAGGCACTATATGGATTAAAAAATTTAGTAAATAAATTTTGTCTTGCTCTAGCGACTAAATTCTGCTAAAAAGAGATTCTCTCTGAGTCAAGGAATATTAAGACAATGGAAACTTGGCTAGGGTGTCAGTGTGTTTTAGCAATAGGCCAAGTAAAGGAAGGATAACATTCACTGGCAGGGAGATGACAGCAGGCCTGAGAAGTGATAGTCCTTCAAACCAAGAACAGGTAATTAGCTATATAGAATCATCTGAGGAAATACTGCCAAGCAGGTAGGTAATTTGTTTTTCTCTCCATGTTAATCGACACAATAGAGCTTGTCACACAACACTGAATGATCCATCACTTTTCCTGAGGATTCACTTAAGATCTACTGAGAGTGGCACAGGAGAGCTGGGGCTCACTGAGGACTAAAATAATGCACATGAAAAGAGAATCATCACTATTATTCAATTACTCCTTCAATGGATGCTTATTGAATGAGATAGAAATTTCAAGTAGTTTCTCCTTTTCAAGTGAACAAATTGATCCAATTCAGTTCACAATTGCTAATAGTAGGTTTCAAATTGTAAAGCTAAAATAAGTAAATCTTCAGAGATAATTCACTAAAAATGTGAAGGAATTAGCAAACAATCTTATAATACTTACATATGATTGTTTATTACCATTATTTCTTAATATAGAACAAAATTAGTCAAGATTTTCTATGATGATTACAACTTCCATAGACATTTGAACTTGTTAGACAGACAGGCAATACGTTAGCTTTTAACAAAGGTTAGAACAGAATCTCGTTTTGATTTGGAAAAATTACGTTTTTAATTTCATAAAAAGTAAGAAAAGCCACTTCCTCCTGAAAGAAAAACATATCAAATGCCCATTTTTAAGGACTAGATAAAATGACACTTAAGAAAAGTTTACTTTCAGAAATAGTTCCTTAATGAAATCCTATAAAAATAGATGCTATATTTTATTTATTAATGCTCAAAATAATACAATGCATTATAAAAATAAGATATCAAATAAGTTAATTAAAAAGAAACATAAATTTGCCTCCAGAACACTACCACTTATATTAAATAGAAACATAAAATTCTGTATATACTTACTCAAAGAAAAAAAAACACCCAATAAATCAGAAACAGGTTTCCCCGGCTATCTGAAAGTAGTGTGTTCCTAGGAAATCTTTCCTAAGTCAAAATAACATAAAGCAAAGGAGTAATTACCATTAATGTATACGGGAAAAATTTTTGAGCATTCCCAGACCCAGAAAATAGCCTACCAAATCATGCCAAATATTTTATAAAACCTAAAATAACACTCAACTTACAGTAAAAGCAGGAATGATGTGATAAATACACAGCCCATTTAAAGTAGAAATATGCCCAGTTTTACGCAAAGTGTAACTCCTTACCAGCTCTTTTAGGCTTTCCTGATACCTTAGGACACATCTTGCTAATGGATGCACAAAATAAGTCAAGATAAAGCACAGATGCTCACAGACACTGTTAAAAGCTATGGCAGCTTGATGCTAAGATGCTGAGTGTAGTTCCCTGGGGGAAGGAGCTTGACAGCGCCACTCTAGCTGCTCAGGGTGCTTCAGAAAACCAAACCAAACCCCTTGCCTTGGAATTGATTCCAACTCATAGCCACCCTATAGGACAGAGTACAGCTGCCCTATAGGGTTTCCAAGGAGCACCTAGTGGCGGTCATAGCTCTTAACCACTACCCATCAGGGTTTCTGCTCAGGGTGCTTGCTGCCTCTTTAATGATTTGCTGCAAAACAAACACCAAAGACTATTTCTGATTTATGTCTTTTTTTGTAAAAGCAAAAATCCTTTTCAGATCTATTTCAGTCAGTGAAAACAGGTACTAATGTAGGTCTTTCATAAAAGTGAAGTGGCGTAAAACAAACTTTCAAAAAGCGAGGGATACCTGTAATCATATCTTTCCTGGGAATCATTTCTTCATTATTCTTTCTGATTTAGGTGTCAGTCTTTTTACTCCAATAGCAGTGTTGCATACTTCTATCATTGCATCACACATCGATGTGATTGTTGAATTGCCTCTGTATTCTCCTGTAAGCATTCTGAAGATACAATTTGTATCTTATTTTCAGGCCCTAAACTATGCCCTGCAGGCCTGTGCCTTAAATCTGCAAGGAATCATTTCCACACAAATAATTCAGGTCCTCTAAAGCCAAATAGTTTGGGTAACAAAGTCATTGATGATGTCAGTGTATTATTCATTGATATCTTATTTAAGTTATCTTCCTTCAGCTGGGATTCTAGTTCAAACACAGTGTTACATGAAATACGATGACATTATCTATGACATGTAGTAAGCTTGAAGTCATTTTTGAAGAGGAGCAGTTAAAGAATACAAATCTAAACAGAGAATAAATTCCTGTTCCAGGGTGGAAAAATCATTTCTTGCTCTATGTCTGATAACTATCTGTAATTTTATTTTTGACGCATCAATTTTTCATATTATAAACTGCTTAACTGCAGTGTTTTTGTAAGGCCTGCCAATCGGTAAAGCCCCACATTCACTGTCACAATGGTGGACTCTCTCAGCCTTGACCATCCAGGAATCGCATCCCTGAATGGGATTATTGCTCAGGGGTAGGGACAGTACACAAGTAGGGAAATCCAGCTATTGAAATTGATGCCACAATAAGAAGAATTTAACGTCCTCTCTGTGACCTTTGGCTTTAAGTACCATGAGAGCTGCCACTGGCCATTTTTAGCTCTACCTAAAGAGCCGCCTGAAGATGTGCCTGAGAATGAGACCAACAAATAATCATGAAATGAAAACATACAGCGGTCTAATGCTAGGAGCTCAGCTGCTGACCAGGAGGTCAGCAGTTCAAATTTACCAGTCACTCCTTGGAAACACTATAGGGCCATTCTACTTTGTCCTGTGGGATTGCTATGAGTTGGAATGAACTTGAAGGAAATGGATTTTTTCCTTTTTTGGTTAATGGTATTGTATATGTACCCAAAGTCAGATATATTTTAAATTAGGTCTATCCATGGAATTTTCAATATTATGAGCTAATAATGGCTGTTTTGCACATATGCAATTGTGAATTGCAACTGAAAGAGGTCTCTATAATACAGAGTCCATTGTAAATAATCTACCACAGATTACTTGCTAGTCTCCTCCTGGTGAGGAACAGCTTCATGTTGTTGAATTTATGTGCATTCTATACTGAATACATTGGCAGCATTGTTCATGAGCCTATAAAATAATCATTAGACACTCATGGAAGATGTATCCTTGAAATCTACAGAACTGGTAATTATGGCATTCTGGTTATTAAGAAGCTCTTTTGCCATCAAGGTCCTCAGAGACATTCACATAAGAAACAGTACTCTTTATATTTGGGCTTTCTCCAAATCTTCTATTTAAGAATTCTCCAATTTTTCTTCTTAATAATATAGCCTATCTAGCCAGAGTACTGGAACTGACCAAAAATTAATGAAGATGCTATTCTCAACCTACTTTTCCCCCAGAGTGAATTTGTTAATTAGAATGACTGCCTAAAGGTGTGACTTCTGGGGGAATTTTCTTTATTGTTCTTCAGTTCCAGTGTTGAACAGGTATTAAGATTACAAAGATATAGTTTGCCCTGGTATCTACATATTATTACAGCTTCATATATATCAGATTTCAGACATTTGTATTTTTATTTATTTTTGCTGTGTGTGTGCAAGTGTTTTCTTTGTCCAGTGGTCGTAGGGAATACTCGTGAAGTCATACATACCAGTGGAAAGAAGAATGGCCGTGTGGCTCCTCCAAAGGCTATTTCTAATTTCTAGTGGTAAAATATTGCAAAGTGCATCAGCTTTTTCTTCATTTTCATCAAGGAAATGGCTCATGCTGTTGTGCAAGATGGAAAGTTCAGGCCTCTGGCTCACAGGCTGCAGAGGCTGATGAATCCCAAGATCAGCAGGTAAGCTGGCAGGCTACTATCTCAGACTGCAGACGCTGAGGAATCCCAAGATTGGCAAGTAAGCTGCTAGCTCAAGTCTGAAGAACTTGAGGTCAGATGAACAAGAGCCAGCTGCAAGATCCAGAGCTAGCAAGAGGCCACGAGTCTTGTCAGAAAGTCCACCTATATTGGATGTAGGCCACACCCCTAAGTTAACTCCCTTTCAACTGACTGACTGCTCATAGCACATCTCCTCATGGAAGTGATCACATTATATCAGGCCTCATTTTGGAGGTGATTACATCATTACATGACTGTCAAACTGTATCATACCTGCCAAACCACTGAGAATCATGACTCAGCCAAGTTAATACACAACTGTAATGATCACAGCACTCAACTGCTAATTGAAAGTTTGGTGGATCAAACCCACCAGAGACACCTGGGAAGACAGACCTGGCAATGTACTTCCAAAAGATCACAGTTTTTGAAACCCTATGGAGCAGTTCTATTCTACACCCATGAGGTCATTATGAGTCAGAATCCACTCAACAGCAACTAATAGCAACACCAACATTATTTTCTTGCTAAGAGACCTACTTTTGGGGATAACATTACTGCATCCTACCCTGGCTGCCTATGAGCCCTCTTTATTTTACCATGATTTTCTCCATTTTTTTTCTTTATAAACTGTTTAACCCATACCTTGTCCCCAGACCCTCGCCACCCCACTGCCAGAGTGTTTTTTATTTTGTTCTCGGTTTGGCTTGGCTTGGCTCTACTGTTTACCTATAGTGTAGGCGATAGTACCAGTTCCCAAGAAGTTATAGTAGAATTTATCAGTAAAAAGTTATAGAACTGTTTCTTTCACTTGGTATTAGGATTTTAATCACTGAACCCTAATATGGTTACATGGGTGAAGTTATGGCCCACATGAAATTCCTTTAGGAATGAATAAACACTGTCAATTTTTTGTTGTGAATATCACTCTTTATATGTCAGTAGTTCTTCCTAGTACTTGTAATTGCAACCGTATCTTCAGGGCAACTGGATCAGGAAGGACAAGAGATCAAATATGTGAAATGTGGAATATATGAAGTTATATGACTGCAACATCCTCAGCATTTAATTCAAATTATCTCATTCTAGGAATATTTCTACTGGAGCTCCCAACACATCTTACCTCCTATTTTATCCAGTGTGAGGTTACAGCTTTTTATCAACTTACTTAGCAGCTCCAAACTTTTTTTTTTTCTTTTACCACTTATTTAAGGTACAAATGCTCTGATTGTCCATTCTAATTTTAAATGAGACTTCTCTTCTTGGAGAGATAAAGAATGTGGTATGTCCATATATTAGCATGGTTTAATACCATTTTTTTATACATATTTAGTGGCAGTAAAATAGTAGAGTGGTAAAATAAATAAATAAAGCAGAAAAGCATTTCATCAGATGAAATGTATCCAGATAGATCAAGATTATAGACAGTCAACTGCTTTAAAATTTTAATTCCTTTCTCTCTGGTTGCTTCTGTCACATGATAAGCTTCTGTCCACTGTGAATTCCAGTCAACAGCTATAAAAATGATGTGGGGGGGGCAGAATCTGACCCTCTTTAACTTTACCAGGGGGAAGGAGAATCAAGATCAACAGCTGAAGGCTGATTCCTATGAGGCAGAGGTCGGACATAACTCCCCTCTCCAACCTTTTTACCAGTTCTGACACCATTCGTCCTTCCCACAACGCTCTCTCTTTCTCTGCTGGATTCAGTAGTTCATTGCAACGGCCATACAGAACTCAGAGACCATACTCAGAATTATGGGGTTTATTAGGAAAGTAACAGGTTACAATCCAGGTTCAGGAAAGCTCAGGATATAGTTCTTTCATCAGGTCAGCTTCTTCTCAGCCATGCCAGCAGATACTCCTTTTTCCGGTCTCTTGGCCTCTGCCCTGCTCCAGCAAGTGGTTCAAAGCTCTTTTAGTTTTGCCACCAAGTGCCAAGAGGTACCCTACTCCACCAAAAAGCCTCCTGCCCAAAGGCATTCAGTTGTCTTGCTCTGTGGGTCAGCATACCCACTGTAAGTGCCTTCATCCATTGGCCAGGATGCCCACCTCACCATCTCCTGCTAGCCTCCTGGTTTGTCTGCCTCTGCTGCCTCCATTTCTATGGCACTGCTTCTTGCCATCTGTCTCTGTCTCCAGTGTTGCATCTATCTCTCTGTCTCTCTATTTCTGTCTCCTGGGTCCAGTGGATGCACTCCACTCCTAGCTTTTCTTTCCTGGAGGTACTAGGTCCTTCTCTTCTCTGAGATTGACCCTTTTTTCAGCTTAGCAGAATGGCAAACTGACCAATTCTCTTGTTAGGGTTCTATATATCTTATTTGCATTGCCCCACCTCCACAAAGGTGCCATGCACCTTATTTACATTATTAGGAAGATATTCAAGCCCCTCAGCAGGCCACAGGACCTCATTTGCATAGTCCCACAAAGCCATTTGGTAGGAGTTACAAGACTATGGTCAGAAGGGCCACATTAAGTAATTCACTGTACCACAACAGCCATTCTCAGCGACCCACCTCCAGGTCTACCTGTATGATTTCAGTTCAATCCATCTTCCTCTAAATTCCATAACACAATACCACATATGGGTGTGTTTCCTTGTTGTCAAATCATCCTGAGCCCATCTGATTGACCATTCCACAAGGCTGTTGAATTAGGGACAAGACTGTAAGTATCCAAACACTACCTGCAGAGCAGAAACTTAATACCTCTTCTATCACTAACTACCTCGCAACTCTGCCCATTGTGCAAATTTGACTTTGCTTTCTTCTACCAGAGTTTTAGGATCTGGAGGATCAAAGCCAATTTCAAAAAGAAGCAGGGCAACCATCAATCCAGCAATTCCTATCAGAGAATCAAGCTGCCTGTTCTGTCTTGACTGGGAGATGATCATAGGATTCAAAAATAGAGCAACTGGAGCAGAGAGATCCTCAGAGGCTTCTGTCACAGATGCTTCAGGATACCTGCACATCTGTGGTGAATTCACCCTGATTTCATGTATGTTTCATGATCTTGAATATAACGTTTCCATTTTATCAATGAACTCTGCTGAGTAATTCCTTATGTATTTGAATGTTACTCTTATATTACCTGAAACGCTCTAGATATTACTTGTCTTGGGATTATTTCACATACTTCCTTGGTGAGAACATTTTCTACAAATGCCCGATAAAAAGCTGGCAATTATCTTTCAAAGGGTTGTAATGGATAGCTGCATGATGCAGCTTTTGAGTCTGAAACCCCAGTGGTCTCTGTTGAGTAGCAGTATTCATTTTCTACCAAAAACTCCTTTTGTGTTTTCTAGTTGTGGAGATTTTTAAAATCATCTGAGCAGCTGGGTCATAAGATTCCAGTGGGATTGCCTGGGCCACAAACCTTTGTGAAGCATGTAATGCCTCTTTCTACTCAAAACCCCATTCAAATTCACATTGCCTTCTGGTTGTTTGTGAATAGAGGCAGCAACATTTCTAAGTGGGAAAGGTGATCTTCCAAAAACCCAAACAGACTCACCAGTCTAGTGGTGGTCCTGTCCAGTGGTCCTGTCAGCAAGGGATAATAATTTATTTCTCATGTTGTTGTTGTTGTTAGGTGCTGTCTACTTTGTTCTGACTCAAAGCAACCCTATGTACAACAGAACAAAAACACTGCCCAGTCCTGCACCATCCTCACAATCGTTGTTATGCTTTTGGCCACTGTGTCAACCCATCTCATTGAGAGCCTTCCTCTCTCTCATTGATCCTCTACTAAGCATGATGTCTTTCTCCAGGGACTAGTCCTTCCTGATGACATGTCCAAAACATAAGAGATAAAGTCTCACCATCCTTGCATCTAATGATCATTCTGGGTGCACTTCTTCAAGACAGATTTGTTCTTTCTTCTGACAGTCCTTGGTATTCAATATTCTTCACCAACACCATAATTCTTATTTCTCATAGTTCAGTGTATATCCCTAGTTACTCCTGCCCCTGTAGTTGGCAAGAATATCACAGACTGGGTTGGCTCTTTAATTTAGCTGGTTGTGACTCAGTCTCCCAGGGTCCTATGGGTGTCTAAATTCTTAAATCCTAGGATTTAGTTTCTGTAAAGAATTATTAAGATATCACTAACTTGCTTTTAGTAGTTATCCAGTCTAAGTCCTACCGCACTAGATTAAGGTAGTATGCAGACAAACTCAGTATTATGGTACAAAACCTTGAATACCGTTCCTTGAAAATGCTGAGTTTGTCTGGCTGAACTCCAAGATAGAAAATAAAAAGGAACCATTAGCCCAGTCCATTCTGTCCTACCACTCACCTTTGGCTTGTTCCAACACCTGCGTAGTCTTTACCATATCAGATACGGTGAGGTGTTCTGGGGAACCAACTTGTTTAATCCTCGATAATCTATTACCATGTTATCTTCAACTTTCAACTTGGGCCCTTTCAAATGTCTGAAAAGTAATCACACACACACACACACACAAAGTTTTGCATACTACCTTGAGGCTATTTTACCCATATCATTGTGAAAGAATTTGGATCCTGGCAACCCAAGTCCCAGGGAAGTAGATCTCATCCTATCTTTTTCCACCTGTTTGCCTCTCTGTCTCTCTGCACTGCACATGCAAACAGGCTGTGCCCCAAACTTCTAGGTAACCATTAGACTGCTAGGAAAGAGGCACTTTCCTGGCATCAATCATTCCATGGGTGCTATGTTAATCTGTGATTGAGCTGGACACATGAGACACACAGTGTTGGCAGAGGAAAAGCCATTATTATTTATAGAAAGCAAACAGTAAAAAATGACAACAGATTCTCAAAGGAGAAATGCATCCCAGTGCCCTCGAGAGAAATGCATAGCCTTCCCCAAATTCATGTTCTTATGTCAATGGGCAGGCGCATTGTAGTGGTTCAGGTCAGATACTGTCTTCAAGTCACTGCTGCCTCTAGCTACCACCACACTGTAGAGGGTAGGAGGTGAGGTGGAGAGGGGTCTGCCTGGCTCCTGAGGCTTCTGCTCTGCCCCTGGGCCTCACTGGGCCTTGCCTTGCTGGTGGGAAGATCTCTGCACAAGATCTCCAGATCCTCTGTCTCTGAGCCCTTTCAGGCCTCTGCCAGTGGCTTCTGCCTTGCTGCCTGACCCTGCACTGCCCAAGTAGCTCCTGCCATGCTGCCCGGGGTGGGAATGGGGGCTTCCAACCCCTACACAGGGCATATTCTGGCCTTTGCTTATGCAAGCAAGTGTTAAAGCTCCTTCAGCTCCACTGGCAAGTGTTTAAGGCACCCAGCTCCTCAGGCAAGCATCCTGCCCAAAGGAACTCACCTCTCACCGTGGTCCAGCAAGCTGTTCAAAGGCCACTGCTAGCCTTATGGTTCCTGCTGCTTGTACTACTGCCGTATTTCTTGCAGTCCTGCACCATCTTCAGTGTCACAGCTCTCTGAGAATCTCAGAGATTCTCAGTGCATGGTCTCTGAGTCCAAAGGGCATGCTCTGCTCCAGACTATTCTTGATGGTAATCAGGTCTGTGGGATTGGCCCTTTATAAGGCTAGCAGGATAGCGAAACTGACCAATCCCCTAGCTAGACCTCCAGTGCCTTAGTCCTATTGGGTCGATTTTCAAGACACTATTTGCAAGATTGTGGCCCAGCCAATCATTTTACGGGAGTTACAAGACCATGGCTAGAGAGGCCATGTAAAATCAACTCATTGAACTGAACAATCTTTTTCAGATTCTATAGCTTTAATTTAGGAGACACATTCAGCTTTCTGGTCAAGTATTTTCCATGATAAATTGCAATCCTCAAACCCATTGCCGTTGAGTCAATTCCTACTCATAGCAACCCTATTGGACAGAGTAGAGCTATCCCATGGGGTTTCCAAGGAGTGCCTGGTGTATTCAAACTGCCAGCCTTTTGGTTAGCAGCCGTAGCTCCTAACCACTACTCACCAGGGTTCCTGCAATCCTCATAATTAGATACAAATTCACTCCATTGGTAATATAGATATTTGAGGGTCTGAGAGGCCAAGGGACAGAGAGAGCCCTGCCTGTGGATATGACTGAGAAGAAGCTGTCCTGATGAACACAGGCCTTTCTTCAGAGAGACAGAGAAAGAAAGTCTTCCCTGCAAGCCAGCACTCTGTATCTGAACTCCAAGTTTCCTAATAAATTTCTGATTGTTAAAGCCACCACTTGTGGTATGTCTGTTCCAGCAGCACTAGATTACTAAGACACTTAGATAAAATCATTTCTGAGGGTTTTCTCCATTGTAAAGTTACTATTTTTCCCTTTTCATGCCCTATTGCAAATATTGGCAAACTATCGTCTGCAGACCAAACAAGCCCACCATCTGTTTTTGTAAATCCAGTTGTATTGGCACATAGCCACACTCACTCATTCACGTATTATCTATAGCACTTTTCACTCATTTTTACAACAGCAAAGTTGAGTTGTTGCTACAATAATCTCTAGCTCTGTAAAGCCTAAAATATTTACTATGTACCTTTTAAAGAAAATGTTTGCCACTCCCTACCTGTTCTTTGCATGCAAGTCACAAAGCCCAACACATACTCAAGGGGAGGGGAAACATCCTCCATGCTCTGGTAGGGGAAGAATCTACCTATATTATTTGGAGTTTTTGTCCCTTCTCCCTCATCTGTTTTTTCTATCCTTTATTTCTATAAGTATGGACTCATATTTATTTTATTCTTTGGATTACAATTCAACACTACTGTTATTTTTTTAATTTTTTTTTTTTTTTTTTGCTCAAGTTGTTCCAGCTTTGGTCATTGGGTGTTTTTTTGTTTGTTTTTTTGGGTTGGCTCAAGTGTCCTTTTGATATGTATAGAAAAATTAAAATGCACTTTCTTTCTGGAACTATAATTTCTTGAAGATTATTTTGTATAATCCTTCCCCAGCCTTAGAATCAGCCATTTCTCCAGGAATCTCTGGTTCCTTTTGATAGAGAGTGATTTTAGAAACCAAGATCTTGGTGCTAGATGTTTTCATTGCTACTGGAGTGTCACTGCTTCAAGGCCCTGTCAGCAAATTAAACCAGGTTTTCAGACTGGTTCATTTTGGCTCAAACTCTGCCGAGGATTTGTAGTTCTAACAAGTTCTCAGGTGATGCTAATACTGCTGATTCAGAATCAATTTAGAGAACCATTAGTAGAGCAGTGGCTCTCAAAATTTATTATACAGAAGAATCGCCTGGGAATCTTGTTAAACTGTAGATTCAGATTCAGTATATCTGGGGAGCAAATGCAAATTCTCAGCAGGGGTTTGAACTGAAAAGAACTGGTTAGAAGCCCTGAATTAAACAAGGAAATATGCATGTATATTAACCCACATATACAAATAATCTATATTTATTCTGTGTCGATCAATTTGGATATATGTTTAAAATAAACATGACTTCACACTGATATTATGACTCTAATTAGGGCCAACGTGGTTAATATGAGTCAGCTCCCTTTGTTCATGTGTAACTTCTTTCTCTGACAATAAGAGACCTAGTTCCCATTGTCTAAAAACTTATTTAATTATTTGTTCTATGCAGTTTACATGTAAAGTTATTTCAACATTAACAATCCATATCTCTAAAAGAAACAGATTTTCTAACTAGAACAAAATGTATATGCAGGGCTGTTTTTCCTTTTATTCTAGTTAACAAAACTACTTTTAGGAGCCTGCTTTTACATTTTTTTTTACATTTTCTTCATAAACAATTCTAGGGGAATTTAGAGTAAGAAAAAAAATAAGTCCACTAAAAACAAACACACAGACAACAACTGAAAAGGTGCAATCTCAAAAGGAAATAGGAATGTTAAGGCAAATGTCTAAATCAAATTCCTAGCATTAGCTACTGAAACCCCAAACCAAACCCATTCCCGTCAAGTGGATTCTTACTCATAGCAACCCTATAGGACAGGGTAGAGCCGCCCTGTAGAGTTTCCAGGGAGTGGCTGGTGAATTCCAACTGCCGATCTTTTGGATACAAGTGAGCTCTTAATGACTGTGCTACCAGGGTTCCGCATTTACTGCTAGGCTTCATGAAGTGACCCAGTATGCAGATCATTATGACGTTCGCAGTTGTCTGAAAGACTACACATTTCCCTTGCACTTAATGAAATGGATAACATGACAACAAACTATACCGATGGTCAAAAAGAAAGGAATTGCTTGAAAATGGCTGTGGTTGAAATTCACAGAGTATGAGGGTTGGTACATAGCTGGAAAGTGGATTACTTGGGAAATCTATCAGTAGCCCTGGGAGATTATAGGTGGGTGTTAACTTGGTCTAATATCTGATGTACTCCAGGATTTTCTTATGTCATAACATAGACAACCTGGGAGAATACATTTAAAAATCTAAAACAGAAAATTCTCTATCGACTAGGACCATCTGCACATATTTTTCTCAAAACTAAGGTATGCATTTCAGTGATGTCAATTTAGAGAACAGTAGGGAAATAACGGGTTTGGTTTTGGTTTGGTTTAGTTTAGGGAAATTATATAGGTCAAAAATTTGGATCTCCATAATTAGGAAAAAAGTTCAAAGAATTAAATGAAGATAAAATACAATATGTTTATTTTTCTTATCATTAAATAACCTAAACATTACTTGTTTAAAAGGATACTAGCAACAAAATATAAGATGCTTATTAGGTATGAATAAGTGAAATGACTGATAACAATGTCCCGAGAGATAGGACCCCCATGGGTCAGTCAGGTTCTCATACTGTGGGGTGCTAGGGTCTTGCCATGATGCTAGAAGCTATGCCACCAGTATTCAAATACCAGCAGGATCACCCATGGTGGACAGGTATCAGTTGAGCTTCCAGACTAAGACAGACTATGAAGAAGGACCTGGCAGTTTATTTCTGAAAAAAAGTTAGCTAAGGAAAACATTATGAATAGCAGTGGAATATTGCCTGGCATTGTGCCAGAAGATAAGCCCCTCAGGTTGGCAGGTGCTCAAAAAACAACTGAGGAACAGCTGCCTCCTCAATGTAGAATTGACCTTAATCATGTGGATAAGCCTAGATTTCGAGATCTTCATTTTCTGATGTGGCACGACTCAAAATGAGAAGAAACAGCCGTAAACATCCATTAATAATTAGAATGTGGAATGTACAATGTGTGAACCCAGGAAAATCAGGAATTATCAAATATGAAATGGAATGCATAAACATCTATATCCTAGGCATTAGTGACCTGAAGTGGATTGATATTGGCAATTTTGAATTGGACAATCATATGGTCTACTATGTCAGGAATGACAAATTGAAATGGAATGGCATTGCATTCATAGTCAAAAAGAACATTACAAGATCTATCCTGAAGTACAATGCTATCAGTGAAAGGATAATATACACACACCTACAAGGAAGACCAGTTATTACGACTATTATTCAAATTTATGTACCAACCACTAAGGCCAAAGATGAAGAAACTGATTTGTACCAACTTCTGGCGTCTGAAATTGATTAAACATGCCATCAAAATGCATTGATAATTACTGGTGATTGGAATGCAAAAGTAGGAAACCCAACCCAGAATAAATCAGTAGTTGGAAAGTATGGCTTTGGTGATACAAACAATGCCAGAGATGGCATGATAGAATTTTGCAAGACCAATGACTTCTTCATTGCAAATACCTTTTTCAGTAACATAAACAGTGACTATACACCTGGACCTCACTGAATAGAATACGTAAGAATCAAAACTGTGGAAATGTGAGGAAAGGGACAATGAAAAAGCTCAATATCATCAGTCAGAACAAGGCCAGGGACTGATTGCAGAACAGGCCATCAATTGCTCGTATGCAATTGAAGTTGAAGCTGAAGACAATTAGAACAAGTTCACTAGAGACAAAGTATGAACTTGGGTATATCCCAACTAAAATTGGAGACCATTTTGAGAATAGATTTGACACATCAAACATTAATGACAAAAGACCAGATGAGTTGTGGAATAACATCAAGGACAACATACATGAAGAAAGCAAGAGGTCATTAAAAAGACAGGAAAGAAAGAAAAGACCAAAATGCATGTCAGAAGAGACTCTGAAACTTGCTCTTGAACACAGAGTAGCTAAAGCAAATGGAAGAAGCAAAAAGTCGAACAGCAGATTTCAAAGGGTGGCTTGAGAAGACAAAATAAAGTATTATAATGACGTGCGAAAACCTGGAGTTAGAAAAGCAAAATAGAAAAACACACATGGTATTTCTCAATCCGAAAGAACTAAAGGAAAAATTCTAGCCTCGAGTTGCAATATTTAAGAATTCTACAGGCAAATACTGAAGGATGCAAGAAGTATCAAAAGAAGATGGAAGGAATACATAGAGTTAATGCACCAAAAAGAATTATTCAACATTCAGCCATTTCAGGAGGTAGCATATGATAAAGAACCAATGGTACCGAAGGGAGAAGTCCAGGCTGCACTGAAGACATTGGTGAAAAACAAGGTTCCAGGGATTGAAGAAATACCAATTGAGATATTTCAACCAACTGATGCAGCACTAGAAGTGCTCATTCATCTATGCCAAGAAATGTGGAGGACAACTAACTGACTGGGAGAGATACATATTTATGTCTATCCCAAAGAAAGGTGATCCAACCAAATGCAGAAATTATCAAGCAATATCATTAATATCATACATAAGTAAAATTTTGCTGGAGATCATTCAAAAGTGGTTGCAGCAGTATATTGACAAGGAAATGCCAGAAATTCAAGCCAGATTCACAGGAGTACAGGGAACGAGGGATATCATTGCTGATGTCAGATGGATCTTGGCTGAAAGCAGAGAATACCAGAAAGATGTTTACCTGTGTTTTATTGACTATGCAAAGGCATTCGACTGTGTGGATCATAGCAAGTTATGGATAACATTGTGAAGAAAGGGAGTTCCGGAACACTTAATTGTGCTCATGAGGAACCTATACATAGATCAATAGACAGTTGCTTGAACACAACAAGGGAATACTGCATGGTTTAAAGTCAAGAAAGTTGTGTGTCAGGGTTATATCATTTCACCATACCTATTCAATCTGTATGCTAAGCAAATAATCTGAGAAACTGGACTATATGAAGAAGAATGGGTCATCAGGTTTGGAGAAAGACTCATAAATAACCTGCTTTATCAGATGACACAAACTTGTGGAAAATGAAGAGGGCATGAAGTAATTACTAATGCAGATCAAAGACTACAGCCTTCAGTATGGACTACACCACAACACAAAGGAAATAAAAATCCTCACAACTGGACCAATAAGCAACATCAAGATAAAAGGAGAAAAGATTGAAGTTGTCAAGGATTTCATTTTATTTGGATACACAATCAACACCCATGGAAGCTGTAGCCAAGAAATCAAAGGTCACATAGCATTGGGTGAATCTGCTGCAAAAGACCCCGTTTAGTAAAGATGTAACTTTAAGGACTAAGGTGAGCCTGACCCAAGCCATATTTTTTTCAATTGCCTCATATGCATGGGAAAGCTGGATAATGAATAAGGAAGACCGAAGAACTAAGTTTTGGTGCTGGTGAAGAATGTTAAGCACACCATGGACTTCCAAAAGAACGAACAAATCTCTCTTGGAAGAAGTATAGCCAGAATGCTTAGAATCAAGGGTGGTAATACTTTGTCTCACGTACTTGGGACATGTTATCAGGAGGGACCAATCACTGGAGAAGGGCATCATTCTTGGTATAGTAAAGCATCAGCAAAAAAGGGGAAGACCCTCAATGAGGTGGATTAACACAGTGGCTGCAACAATGGGTTCAAACGTAACAATGGTCATGAGGACAGTGCAGGACCAGGCAGTGTTTTGTTTTGTGGTACATGGGGTCGCTGTGAGTTGGAACTGACTCGATGGCACCTAACAACAACAACAAGAGACACAAGGAAGGAATTGGAAACATTCTGTTAAAAGATAGAGGGTTACTTCAGGTTGAATTAGAGAAGTTAAAAATGTATATTGCAACTCTAGTCCATTCAAAATTTAGTATTTAAAATATGTGATTGATGTGCTGAGAGAGGAGAAAGCACGTGTCTGTCAGTTTGTCATACTCTGGTAGCTTACTTGTTACTCTGATGCTGGAAGTGTGCCACTGGTATTTCAAATACAAGCGAGGTCACCCACGGTGGACAGGTTTCAATGGTGCTTACAAACTAAGACTGGGAAGAAGGACCTGGCGATCTACTTCCAAAAAAATTGGTTAGTGAGAATCTTATGGACAGCAGTGGAACATAGGGTGATTAGTGCTGGAAGATAAGCCCCTGAGGTTGCAAGGCCCTCAAAACACTATTGGACAAGAGAAGCTTCCTCGAAATAGAGTCAACCATAATGACATAGATGGAGTAAAACTTTCCGGGCCCTCATTGCACATGTGGCATGATTAAAATTGAGAAGAAACAGCTGCAAACATCCATTAATAACCGGAATGTGGAAGGTATGAAGTATGGATTAAGGAAAATTGGAAGTTGTCAAAAATGAAATGGAACACTTGAAAATTGATATCCTAGGCATTGTTGTTCTTAGGTGTCATCATGTCGATTCTGACTCATAGCAACCCTGTGTACTACAGAATGAAACAGTGCCCAGTCCTGCGCCATTCTTACAATCATTGTTATGCTTGAGTCCATTGTTCAGCCACTGCGTCAATCCACCTCACTGAGGGTTTTCCTCTTTTCCGCTGACCCTCTATTTTACCAAGCATGATGTCCTTCTCCAGGGACTGATCCCTCCTGAAAACATGTCCAAAGTATGTGAGATGCAGTTTCTCCATTCTTGCTTCCAAGGAACATTCTGGTTGTACTTTTTCCAAGACAGATTTGTTCATTCTTTTGGCAGTCCATGGTATATTCAGTATTTTTCACCAATACCAGAATCCTAAAGCTTCAATTCTTTGGTCTTCCTTATTCACTGTGCAACTTTTGCATGCATATGAGGTAACTGAAGACACCATGGCTTGGATCAGGCACACCTTAGTCCTCAGGGTGACATTTTTGCTTTTTAACACTTTAAGGAAATCTTTTGCAGCGAATTCGCCCAATGCAATGTGTCTTTTCATTTCTTGACTGCTGCTTCCATGGATGTTGATTGTGGATCCAAGTAAAATGAAATCTTTGACAAACTCAATCTTTTCTTCATTTATCATGATGTTGCTTATTGGTTCAGGTGTGAGGATTTTTGTTTTCTATATGTTGAGGTGTAATCCATACTGAAGCCTGTGGTCTTTGATCCTGGACATTAGTGAGCTGAAATGGACTGGTATTAGCCATTTAGATTCAGACAAACATATGGTATACTCTACCAGAAATGACTAATTTAAGGGGAATGGCATTACATTCATAGTCAAAAAGAACATTTCAAAATCTATCCTGAAATACAACTCAGTCAGTGACAGGATAACATCCATAAGCTTACAAGGAAGACAGTTAATATGACTTATTCAAATGTACACACCAACCACTAAAAACAAAGATGAAGAAATTGAAGATTTTTACCAATTTCTGCTGTCTGAGATTGATCAAACATTCAATAAAGATGCATTGATAATTACTGGTGATTGGATGTGAAAGTTGGAAACAAAGAGGAAAGATCAGTAGTTAGGAAATATGACCTTGGTGATAGAAACAATGCCAGTGATTGCATGATAGAATTTTGCAAGGCCAATGACATTTTCATTGCAAATTTTACCTTTTTTCAACAGGATGAATGGTGGCTTTACATGTGGACCTTGCCAGATGGATTACACAGAAATCAAAACTACTACATCTGTGCAAAGCTTCCACAGACCTATAACAAGTGAAAAGATTGAACTAGTAATCAAAACCCTCCCAACAAAAAAAGTCTTGGACCAGGTAGCTTCATTGTTGAATTCTTCCAAATATTTAATGAAGGATTAGTGCCAATACTGTTTAAACTCTTCCAAAATATAGAAAAGAAGGATTACTCCCTAATTCATTCTGTGAAGCAAACATAATCCTGAAACCAAAACCAGATGAAGACACCACAAATAAAGAAAACTACAGGCCTATATTCCTTATGACTATAGGTGCAAAAAACCCAACAAAATACTAGTGAACCGAATCCAAAAGCATATTAAAAGAGTCATACACCATGACCCAGGGAGATTTATTTAGGAATGCAGGGTTGGTTTAACATCAGAAAATCAATTTATGTAATACATACATCAAAAGAATAAAGGAAAAGAACCACATGATCATCTCTATGGATGCAGAAAAAGCATTTGATAAAATACAAGTTTATCTTTCTTGATGAAAACCCAAAGAAGACTGGAATATAAGAGAATTTCCTCAATATGATTCAGGGCATATATGAAAAGCCAACAGCCAACATTATACTTTAGAGAGAAAGACTGAAAGCTTTTCTCTTAATACTGGGGAAAGGGGTGCTTGTTCTTACCACATGTATTTATTATAATATTAGAAGTCTTAGCCAGAGAAATAAGACAAGAAAAAGAAATAAAAGGTATCCAAATTGGAAAAGAAGAAGTAAAATTATCTCTATTTTTGGAAGGATCCTAAATATAGAAAATCCCAAATAGTCTGCAAGAAAACTTCTAGAACTAGTAGAGAAATTTAGCAAAATTACAGTGTACAAGGTCAACAAACAAATATCGATTTGGTTTCTATACACCAGCAGTGCAAAATTTGAAAGAGAAATTATTCCATTTACAATAGCATCTAAAAGGATAGAATACCTAGGAATAAATTTATCCAAGGATGTGAAGACTTTATACCATGAAAATTATAAAACACTGCTGAAAGAGATTAAAGAAAACTTAAATAGATGGAAAGATATTCCACGTTCAGGGATTGGAAGACTTAATATTGTTAAGATGTCAATACTACCCAAAGCGATCTAGAGATTCAAAGCAATCCCAATCAAAATTTCAACAGCCTTCCTTACAGAAATGGGAAAACCAATCCTCACCTTTACATGGAATAAGAGGCCCTGAATAGCTAAAGCAATGTTGAAAGAGAAGAACAAAATAGAAGGACTCATGCTTCCTGGTTTTAAAACATTACACAGCTATAGATACTGGTATAACAATAGACACACAGATCAATGCAATAGAATTAAGAGTTCAGAAATAACTCATACATCTGTGGTCAACTGCATATTGACAAGGATGCTAAGTCAATTTGTTGGGGAAAGAAGAGACTTTTCAATAAATGGTGTTGTGAAAATAGGATTTCCACCTGCAGAAAAATGAAACAGGGTCCATGTCTCACACTATATACAAGAACAGATTCAAAATGGATTAAGAACCTAAATGTGACAATTAAAACCATAAAATTCTTAGAAGAAAATGCCGGGGCAATGCTGTTGGGCCTACCTTTTAACAACAGATTATCTAATATAGCAATAATTAAAAAAAAAAAAAATACAAAAAGCAAAAACCAAAATAAAAAAAGTGGGAACTTATAAAAATTAAACGCATTTGTTCACCAAAAGACTTTACGAAAATAGTGAATGAAAACAGGGAGAGTATCTTTGGAAACTATTTACCCAATAAAAATCTAATAACCAAAATACATATAAAACTTTGACAATAATAAGACAAATAATCCAAGGATAAAACGGATAAAGGACTTGAATAGACATTTCACCAAACAGGACATTCAAATGGCCACCAAACACATGGGACAATGTTCAACATTATTAGTCATCAGAGAGATGCAAACTACAATCACACTCCCACTAGGATGGTTAAAAAAAAAAATAGCAAATGTTGGCAAGGACATGGGGTAATTGGAACTTTTCTCCATTGCCGGTGGGAATGCAAAATGGTGCTGTCTTTGTGGAAAACAGTGTGAAGCTCCCTCAAAAAAACTAAAAAGAGAACTACCATACCACCCAGCAATTCTAGTCCTAGGTATATGTCCAAAAGAGATGAAAGCAGAGACTCAAACAGATACTTGTATGCCAATGTTCATTGCAGTACTATTCACAACCACCAAAAGGTGGAAACGATCTAGATATCCATCAGTGGATGAATGAGTAAACAAAATGTGTTACATATATACAACGGAATACTACTCAGCCAGTAAGAGAAATGAAGTCTTGATATATGCTACAATAAGGATGGAGCTTGAAGACATTATTATGAGTGAAATAAGTCAATCTCAAAAGGACAAATATTGCATGATTAACTTATATAAGACAAGAACAGACAAATTTATAGAGATCAAAGTTTATTAATGGTTACCAGGGATGGAAGGGAGGGAAAAAAGGAGAGGCTATTGCTTATGGAGTTCTGAGTTTCGGTATACAGTGAAAGGAAAATTGCATTGATTAGGGGTAGAGCTGCACAGCTAATTCATGTAATTGTAGTCACTAAGTTGCAAACCTGTAAAAAGCTGAATTGGCAAATGTTTTATGGTAGATATATTTACAACAACAACAAAAAATAATAGCTGACGAGTCTGCTTATCTTCAGCCAAACACCTCATGGGATTTGGTTCCTTGGTATGAAGATTTAGGATCATATTTTCAGTTAACTGGCCTAGTAATGTGTTTAGTGCTTCCACTCTACCTTCTAGTTCATTGTGGAGTGCTTGGGGTCTTAAGAGCTGGTAACTGACTTCTAAGTCACAGCAATTGGTCTCTACTCACATGGAGGCCCAGAGGTAGAAAGAGAATTGGGAATGGGAGGAGGAAATAGAATATGAGGATAATTGCCTCCATGAGCAACTGCCGCCTCTGCCATGAGACCAGAACTGGATGGTGCCCAGTTACCATTACTGAGCATTTTAATCAAAGATTCCGAAGAAGAATCCTGATCAAAAGGGGATAAAATGCAGAATGGAATTCCAAATTCTCGTGGAATCTATACTTTCTGGAGCTATGGATGCTGGATGAACCCCTGAAACTATTGCCTTGAGATAATATTTAAACCTTAAAACAAAAATGTTCCCTGTAGTCTTCTTAAACCAAATAGTTTAGCTTAACCGGTGAAGAATGTCTGCCTTGAACATTACACTCTTAAGATCTATCTGTACGGAATCAAAATGACAACAGCAACATGAAAGATTGGATAAGATACTTAAGGGGCAGTGAGTTTCTTAATGGGGAAGGAACAATTCAGAAAAAGAGGGTGAGAAAGGTTGCACAACTCAAAGAATATAATCAATGTCACCGAATTGTAAAGTAAAAACTGTTGAATTGGTACATGTTTTGCTGTGTGTATTCTCAACAACAACAATAAATAAAAACAATTATTTAAAAATAAATAAATGATTGGATAAATAATGAGGGAGAATAGAGAAATTTCCTAGTAGAAGAATTTCAGATAATTTTTGTAGATGGTGGCGCAGTGGTTAAAAGCTCGGCTTAGCAGTTCGAATCCACCAGCTGCTCCTTGAAACCCTGTGAGGCATTTCTACTCTGTCCTATAGGGTCACTATGAGTCGGAATTGACTCCATGGCAATGGGTTTGTTTTTTTGGTTTTACTCTGACCTCAAGGAAGTGGAGCCTAACACCAGTGACCAAGAATGCTAGAGAATCAAGCCAAATAGAATTGTAGAAAATCTATGGAAAATCTAAATTATGGCAGTGTGTAACTGAACACTGAGTTTTTTATTATTGTCCTCTAATGGCTCTGAAAGCATATATAAACGGAATTTATTCTCATTACATTGCAAATGATTGATATTTGAGAGGAAACGAAATAACCCCATATGGGGAGTAAATGGGCTGTGGTACATATGACACCTAAAATAGTGTCGGTAAAAACCTGTACCATGATATCTAGAATGTGGTTTTATTCACAAGCCTGATAGAACCTGGCATTTACTGAATACGTACACAGGGCATTGGTAATATGTGATACATGGGAAAATGTTGCTTGTTTTGGAGGAGATAGGGAATGAATCAGGGACTTTGACGCATGGTATGTGGGTTTATGGTATGTCAATTATTATGTCAGTATCTCTGATACAGCTATGTGGTGTAAAAAAGACTAAAGTTTATTTATAAACTTAAATAAAAACTAGATATGTAAATGATAATCTCAGAGATGAAAAAATATTTTGGGAAACTGAGCTATGATTCCAATTGATGTAAAATAAATGGAAATTAACAAGTGAATTGGGACTTAAAATTTTCTAATCTCGATTAAATGTCATCATTAATACTTATAAACATTTCAAAATAAGTCTGGTAGAAGAAAATCAGTCATCCAGCTGGTAAAAGAATTTCAAGGATATGGTGACAATTAACATTATTTGTAAGAAGGACTGTGTACTCTCCTTCAGGGCATTCATAACCTTGTGTTCATTACTGTATTTGTAGGCTTATTTCTTTATATGAGATAGTGTAGAAAATGTGGTAGAGAAATGTATTAAAAAGATACGTGAGTAATATGTGGCAAGATGATACTAACTTCACAGAATAAACTATGCTGCAATGAGTTAAAATAGCTTGCCTGTGATACATATTTCTTACGTTTCCAAGAAAGTTCTTGGGTGCTATGGGGGAAGAAGGCAGGCAACCTGGAATAGTTTTCTTATAAACGCACTAATAATTGTATCACCTACTAACTACATTACTGATATTTATTAGGAGGAGGATTCGTACCTATGTAATGCTCTTAGTAGGATGTTTCTGGTTTAGCATTGCTAATGGTAAACAGATTTAGAATCTACGGATTTGTGGGCATGACTCTGCAGAGAATATCATATAAGCTGGTGAGGATCTCAGGCAGAAAACAGATATTTTCATAAACGATAGCGTATCTGCTGTGTGAGTTGATATAAAAAATCTCAGTGAAAAACCTCATCTGTTAATCTGGGCCAGCAAGCGCTTGTCTGACATAAGAAGGAAAGATCTGTGAGCTGCCTGCAAAGCCTCAGGTCTCTGTGCTTTATCTGATTGTTGATTGCATGTATACTTGAAACTATTATTAAAGCTCATTTTTGAGTAATATCACCGATACATGTAAGTTTGATGATTTAACAATCTGATCCTTTTTTATCTCACTGCAGTAGCCAGAATTAACTATTAAATAAGGTAGACATAATATTTGTTTCCATATGTTAATATTAAACGTCTACAAGTTTAGCAGGTTTCATGTATCATATCTGTGTAGAACTGCATTTTCTAAATTAAATTTTTGTAACCGCTTATTTAAAATATAATTAATATCTGAAGAATATTTTATCAGGTATCTATGATAATCTAAACTGTGAACTCAGAAATAATTATAAGCCCCAAATAGTATGTAAGTATATATATGTATATATATATATATATATATATATATATATATATCAGTATCATTAAGAACCATAGTTTTCAAAGATAAAAAAACTGATTAGCAAAATAATTGCTTAGTAGGAACTTACATTAAATCAATAATTATTTTCTAACTCATACTACCAGATGAAAAACACTTTGCAGATATTTCTGCTTTTTAATGTATATTTTTAAATTGTACTTTTTTATTGTCTTATAAAATCTAAGGCATGATACAAAGATAACTAAGGAAGCAAAGGTTAACTAAGAATTTGTCCAAATTCCATTCCTTTTTAACAAGAACACCATAAATAAGTAAAAATTAAAATAATTAAAGCTAGCAGAGTCAGTTCTATTTGAACATCCTATTTCACATGTGAAAATATAATAGGTTACCTACCATTCTGCCTTATCAAACCCCTAAATTTCAGTAGCTTAACAAGATAAAACTTCATTTCTCTGAAAGATAAGGCTAGAGCTACCAGTTAGAAGGCAGTTTTCTGCCAGTGATGGTTTAGGGACCCAGTCTTCTTTAGTTTTGTGGCTTTTTTATTCACTAGGACATCATTGTTGTCCACATCCATTTAGGGCAAGGGAGGGTGAAAAAGACATACTCAGTTTGTAGAATCCTTAACCAGGAGGTGACACAGGCTATTTTCATTTTCACTGCATTGCTAGAATTAGTCAAACGGCCACATCTTTATGGTTTGTGTGGCTGGGTAGTTAAGTATCCAATTCTCAGTAGCATTTCAATAATATGGAAATGATAGCAGAAATTTAGGCAAGCAGTTGGTCATTTCAGCAGCGGGATATGGTTTAATCTTTGATTATAAAATGGGAGTTATAACCTCAGTCCTGTAGCTCAGTTGCTATATTAACTTCTGTGTACGTTATCAACTCTTAGCCTCAGTTTCACAATTTATGAAAAAGAAAATATTCGGCTAAACAATATCCAAGTTTATATAGTTATGAATTTAAACTGTTAATTTACTATTCATTTCCTGAGTCATCAATAAGTAATTTATAGCAACAATTCTAATTAGTATGTGCATATTTTTAACCACCATGTGCTGCCTTCAACACGATTAAAGAAGGGTTAAAAATAAAACAATTTTTAAAACCTATATTCACATGACATTGATTTGATGATATTCTAATATATAAATCCTTCCACACGGCAACATGGCTCAGTGAAAAATATTGGTAGAACATGTAGTCTTCACAATGTAAAGATAGCCCGTATTGCATAGTTTATTTGAAATATTTTAGCTAAAATGTGTTTTCATGCATTGGAAAATCAGTGGGCAGTTTCTGTCTCTGCAGAAGTGTTTACAGTTGGAATTGTAAAGACTTGTAAAAACTAAGACCTTTTTCAAAGAAGATCAATGGCAATGCCCTTTCTGGTTAGAAAAAATAGCAGTAAAAACAATCTTGTTTGATTAGCTCTTTCAGGTTTGATTAGCTCTTTCAGATTTGAAAGGGTTTTAAGGTATAATTGAATTCTAGAACCTTCATTTATATGGTAGCTAGAGGGTTAACAGCTTCATTAGGCAAGTGTCTATAATTTAATGTTCATAAAACATTACACTTTTATTATTTTTATAACCATGTCGTGAAGGAATAAAAGAGTTTCAGTAATTAATTATCTAGTTCAGTTCAATTTCATTTCTGGAAAAAAAAAATCGTTTTTATTGCACTTAATAAAAGTGAATATGTTAGATAATACAATAGGATCTTAACATAATATATATAAAATCCATCCCTCCTTCAGGTTCCAAAACCAATTTACATGTAGATGACACAATTTTATATCTTGTTTAGCATAATATAGTTTGCATTTTTAGAAAATGCAAAATGAGCACTTTTCACTCAAAAATGTGAGTAGGTACTTCTCCCACAGTACTAAATGCAATTGAACAATAATAGTTACGAATGCCGTTAGGGATTATAATTGATCTAATGTATAAAGGTGAAAACAACATAATTATTATTTTTAAATTTATTTTTAATTAAGGATTTATAGTAGACTAGTTTTCTTCTCTATTATAATACCTGTGTGTTTGTGTGTTTGTATATACATACTATCTCATATTATTGTTACTATTTAGAAAAATATATTAAAATTATTGCATGGAACATTTTTGAGACATATTTGTTGTACATATATAATTAATTTCTGATATTATTTCATTCAATAATAATAACTGGAATTATTTACTGGAAACAGGACTCACCAGCAAAGGTTTCCCAAAGATAATGTCATACATAATTTTGGTATTTCTTTTGTTTGAAAGATAAATGTATTCAAAACAATCTTAAATTAATACAAAATAAAAATATTCAATGATACAATTATTTAACTCTAAAAGAGAAATAAAATGCATAATCTCCTTTAAATTAATTGTTTTTAAAACTTATTGAACGTGATTTAGAAAATGTCCTTCAAGTATAAAACTGGTTGCTGAAACACAATGAGAAGAATCCATAGTTTATTAAATTCATCTTTTGGATCTATATGCCACTGTAGAAATTATCTGAGAGGAAAAGTAACTATGAAACATATTCAGATTTATATCTCATTAAATACTATGTATAACATTTACCCTAAAACATTTATTAACAGGAAAATTATATAGCATTTATTATATATAATAATTATCCTCTCTGTCATCTGTCATGGCTTTCCTCAATTTTCTTGTCTCAAAACATTTTAGTCATTTCTTATAATTTTATGGGACACATTACTGAATTGTACAACTTCATATTCTACTATTCAGTTGACTAAATAATAGCAATTTATTCTGTAGTCCCCTTTGAACTACAGATGAATAAATTCCATAATATTAAAAAGAAGGCTTAGACTTCTCTTTTCAAACCAAGAGAAACTGGATGGTATCAGAATCCTCTACATATGAAAGTAAATTGCATTCCTATCATTTTCATATTTCTCCATTTCAACTTACTTTGAACCACATTTTTTCTTAAAAATGTTGAGTGAATACATCAATTGTTAAACAAATATTCCCTTTTTATCCACTTCTGTTTAGTTTTAACACCAGCTGCCCAAGCAGCACTTTTTTCTCTGATTCTAGACACAATGGCCCTAGGTCAGACCTCACAAGCTAAAAAGACATGGTCCTTCAGACTGCTGAGTCATTTCAAGATGACAGCTTTTAACATCAAAAAATGATAAATTTTGAAAACCTTAACTTAACCATACTATATGTAGATGATTCCAGAAAATGCAGTAGTGTTTGAAAACATATTAAGAAAATGGTCTGCATCCCACTTTGGTGAGTGGCATCTAAAGTCTTAAACACTAACAAGTGACCATCTGAGATGCATTGGTCTCAGCCCACCTGGAGCAAAGGAGAATGAAGAACACCAAAGACACAAGGTAACTATGAACCCGAGAGACAGAAAGGGCCACATAAACCAGAGTCTACATCAACATGAGACTGAAAGAACTAGATGGTGCCCAGCTACCACCAACGGCTGCCCTCACAGGGAACACAACAGAGAATCCCTGAGGGAGCAGGAGAGCAGTGGGATAAAGACATCAAATTCTCATAAAAAGACCAGACTTAATGGTCTGACTGAGATTGGACGGGCCCCAGAGGTTGTGGCCCCTCAACACTCTGTTAGCCCAAGACTAGAACCATTCACGAAACCAACTCTTCAGACAGGGATTGGACTGGAATATAGGACAGAAAATTATATTGATAAAGAATGAGCTTCTTGGCTCAAGCAGACACATGAGACTATGTGGGCATCTCCTGTCCAGAGGCAAGATGAGAAGACAGAGGGGAACAAGAGCTGGTTGAATGAACACAGGGCATATAGGGAGGGGAGGAGCGTGCTGTCACATCAGGGGAGAGCAACTAGGGTTACATAGCAAGGTGTGTATAAGTTTTTGTATGAGAGGTTGACTTGATTTGTAAACTTTCACTTAAAGCACAATAAAAAAATAGTGTTTGAATATGCTTTTGAATTTAAAATTCCACAAATATATCCATTTGGGAGATCCATGAAATAAATGGCTCATATGGCTATGAAAGATAATTTTTCTTTTATTATGGTTATGAAAGATAATTCACTATTTAATCCCCAAAGACTCTTCTGATTGCTTCAGACAGGGCTACCCTGACTTCACACTCACCCCTATGTTGTTCTTGGAGCTCTCTATGCTCTTATACATTCAATATAGGACTAGTAGCCAAGTGTCTCCACCACTCATCTGTAAGTTTGTATTATTTCGGTGGCTTGCCTGTGGCTATGGTGCTGGAAGCTATGCCACCAATATTTCAAATACCAACAGAGTCACCCATGGTGAAGATGTTTCAGCAGAGCTTTTAGTCTAAGAAAGACTAGGAAGAATGTCCTTGTGGTATACTTTCAAAAATTAGCCAATGAAAAACTTATGGATCACAATGAAACATGTCCAATTAGCTTGCTTTAAACACATTATAAGGAGGGATCAGTCACCAGTGGAGGACATAATGTTTGGTGAAGTAGTGGGCCAACGAGGGCATGGGAAACCCTCAGTAAGATGGATTGGCACAGTAGCCTCAATGACGGACTAGAACATTGAACATGCTGGCAGTTGTGAGGATGACACAGGACTGAGCAACATTTCATTAGTTGTACATAATAAAATCTCTATGAGTTTTTATTGACTTGATAGCAGCTAACAAAAAAAGCAGCCAAGAATCTGATATTTAAGGCCTGACTCTCTAAAAAAAAAAAAAAAATTTAAGTACCCTAAAATTTTATCTGATCTTACTTAAGTTACAGTCCTCCCTCAGTATCCTCAGGGAATTGATTCCAGGACCCCTGCAGATACCAAAATCCATGGATGCTTAAGCTTCTTATATAAAATGGTGTAATACTTGCATATAACATACACACATCCTCCTGTATATTTTAAATCATATCTAGATGAATTATAATACCAAATACAATGTAAATGCTTTGCAAATTGTTAATGCTTATACTTAACAGTTAATGCTTTCTCAGTCTTTGCAAGCACTTTATTATGAACTAGAGAGACCATCTTGTAGGAGCAACAGTAACACTTTCATGAATTTCACCTTCTTTCTGCTTTATTGTGCAAATGCTCAATTCCTTCTTATGGACCTTACGGCCCACTTCGGCAAGTGACATGCCACTTTTCAAAAGTTTTTATTGTCTTGTAGAGAGATAATATTTTATGCTCCCTCATTCATAGCCTTTGAGGGATGGATTGTTTTGACCACTTAATTGCTTTTTAGGAGCTATTTTTTCACAGAAACAAAAGTTGCACACAAGTAATGAGTGAATGAGATCCAAGGTGAACAATTCTCAAACAATGAATGTTGGAAAGACTTTAAGGATTTGAAATCTGAAATGGTAGGAGGAACAGTTAGTGTCAGGACTGGTAAAGATGGTGGAGAGAGGAGGCATGTCTGACCTCTGGCTAATGGAAATCCGCTTGGACTGTTGATCTTGGTTTTCATTCCTCTTTGTAAAGTTAGAAGAGGTCAGATATCCCCACCCCCCATAACATTTTTACAACCAGTAAAACAGAATATCCCTTCAACTGTCTTCTAATATATGAGCCTAACTCTACACAGGTTTCTTGTCCACATAATAATTCGAAGACTTCACTCATCTGAACTTAGCTAGGAAGATCCAGAATGCAGTCCATTGAGACTCATAAAGCCTGTTGATATGTAGATTGAAAATTGTGCCCATCCCCTGTCCACTAATTGAGACAAATGTCATTTTTAAGCTTCGTGTACCTCTGCCCTAGTCAATTAATCTATTTTTATATCAGTTTAGAGGTACATATCTTAGGACATGAAATTGGAGAAGGAAAGAATGAATGGTAGATTCAAAGACAGGAGCAAATGGTACCAATAGAACAGAAAGACGCATGGAAAGAGTAACTGTCAGTGGAGTATAAACTTTAATCAACTGAACTATACTTTAAGAAGGTTCTTTCCATCATACTTTATTAACAAAGGGAAACAGGTCTTCTCTACTGCCATAAGAAAATTTAGAAAGAAACAAATTATCATGTTTAATTTCTTTTATACTTTAAGATTTTATTCATGAATACACATACCACCTCCTCAAAAAAAAAAGGAAGTGAGAGAGGAAGAGAGAGAGAGGACAATCACAAATGTATACAAAATTTTGTCATGGGATAATTAGATACCAATAATATTTGACTAAATACTTGCATTTTGTGTCATTTTAAAAAGGAATAAAATTTTTATTAAAATTTATTTAAATTGTAATCTTTTAGAAATAATTTTAAAAACCATTTTCTTTATTAATTATATGAATATGCTAAAATCTGTTAAATTATCTGTAATGGTTAAAATTGTGTGTCAACTTGGCTGGGCCTTGGTTCTCATGGTTTATATGTGATCACCCCCTTGAGAGAATCTGCTGACATGGATTGAATTGTGTCCCCGCAAAAAATATGTGTCAACTTGGATTGGCCATGATTCTCAGTATTGTGTTGTTGTCCTCCATTTTGTGATTGTAATTTTACGCTAAAGAGGATTAAGGTGGGATTGTAACACCACCCTTACTCAGGTCACCTCCCTGAGCCAATGTAAAGGGAGTTTCCCTGGTGTGGGGCGTATGCCACCTTTTATCTCCCAAGAGATAAAAGGAAAGGGAAGCAAGTAGAGAGTTGGGGACCTCATACCACCAAGAAAGCACCACCAGGAGCAGAGTGCATCCTTTGGATATGGAGTCCCTGTGCCTAAGAAGCTCCTCAACCAGGGGAAGATTGAGGACAAGGACCTTCCCCCAGAGCCAACAGAGAGAGAAAGCCTTCCCCTGGAGCCAACACCCCGAATTTGGAATTGTAACCTAACTAGACTGTGAGAAAGTAAATTTCTCTTTGTTAAAGCTGTCCACTTGTGGTATTTCTGTTATGGCAGCAGTAGATAACTAAGACATACATGCATTTTACATCATTTAAAAAAGGAGTAAAAATTTTATTAAAACTTACTTAAATTGCAAGCTTTTCCAAGTTTTTAGAAATAACTTTAAAAACTATTATCTTTATTAATTACATGAATTTGCTAAAATCTGTTAAATTATCTATAATGGTTAAGATTGTGTGTTAACCTGGGCCAAGATTCTCATGATTTATATGTGATCACCCCCATGAAGGGATCTGCGGTGAGAAGTCAATCAGCTGAAAGGAATTTTCCTTGAGCGTGTGGCCTGCATCTTAATATAAGTGGACACTCAGACTTTTGCCTGTGCTAAATCCTGCAGCTGGCTCCTGTTTATCTGACCTCCAGCTCTTGGGACTTGAGCTAGCAACTTACCTGCTGATTTTGGGATTTTTTGATCTTCACAGCCTGTGAGCAAGACCTCTGCTCTCCGACCTACTGATCTTGGGTTCACCAGCCCCTGAGCTATGTGAATCAGAAGAAGTCTTTATCCTGATCCATAGACTTGGGATGTTCCAGCTTCTACAATTGCTTGAACTGTTTCCTTGATATAAATCTGTCTTGAAATCCTGGTGGTGTAGTGGTTAAGTCCTACGGCTTCTAACCAAAGGGTTGGCAATTTGAATCCACCAGGCGCTCCTCAGAAACTCTATGGGGCAGTTCTACTCTGTCCTATAGGGTCACTATGAGTCGGCATTGACTCGATGGCACTGGGTTTGGTTTGGTTTTTTGCTATATATATTTACACACTCTACTCGTTTTGGTTCTTTAGAGAACCCAGCCTAAGACATTTGGTACCAAGAGTGGTTCTAGAGAAATAAAATTGTAAGGATGAATTTTCTAAATTGGTTCTCAAGCCTGGTTAGTTTTAAAGATATTGATGACTCTGCTTTCAGTAGTAAAGAGGGCACTGCTAATCCGTGGTGTGAGGTGGCAATACAAACACACAAAATATCACCAAAAATAGATCAGGTACTGGTGAAAGGCGAGGCTCTGGGTAAACACATGTCTGATATCTTTTTACAGTTTTGTCAGAATGAGAAGTATAAGAAATCTGGTTGGTTGGTCCCACTTTCACTGGACACTGTTGAAAGAAAGAGAAGCATTGAGGGTTTCAGAGTCAGAGCTCAAGTGCCACATAAATGACCTTAAAATTTCCACTTGTGCTTTGAAAGAAAGCCTTAGTTCTTGTAGTAATAGAGCATTTATTGCTGAAAACTAAACCCAGAGTCTTATTACAAGAGTGGCTGAATAACAACGCCAGCTCAATTGCCAACCTCAAGAGGTGTCTGAAGTTAAAGTGAGGGTATTAATTGGGAAGAAATGGGATCCTGAAACTTGGAATGGGGGCACATGGGCAGATAATAAGGAAGCTGGAGACACTGAGCCCCTAAATTTCATTGAATCACTCCTGCCAACAATTGGACATGCACAGCAGCACTCCATCATTAAGTGGATATGGTATGTACGAGATCAGGCCCGAGCAGGACCTGAAGCCACAGGTAAGTTCCGTGAGGAAGTGGCCCAAATGCCCATGGTATCCACTCCTGTCACATTACCTTCCATCTCCCAATCTGCACCTATGGCCTAGTGGGGAGTTCCTTATAATCAGTTGACTGAAGAAGAGAAAGCTTGTGCCTGGTTTAGATATGGTTCTGGGCTATATGCAAGCACCGCTTGCAAGTGGACAGTGGCAACGCTACAGCCCCTTTCTGGGACCTCCCTGAAGGACAGTGATAAAGGGAAATCCTCCCAATGGGCAGAACTTCAAGCAGGGCATCTGGTTATTCACTTTGTTTGGAAGGAAAAATGGCCAGATGTGTGATTGTATGTTGATTCATGGGCTGTGGCCAATGGTTTGGGTGGATGGTCATGGACTTGGAAGGACCATGATTGGAAAATTTGAGGCAAGGATTTATCGGGAAGAGGTATGTGGATAGATCTCTCTGAATGGGCCAAAGAAGTGAAGATATTTGTGTCTCATGTGAATTCTCACTAAAGGGTGACCTCAGCAGAGGATGATTTTAACAATCAAATGGATGTGATGATGCATTCTGTGGAAACCATTCATTCTCTTCCCCCAGCCACTCATGTCATTCCTCAATGGGCTCATGAACAAAGTGATCATGGTGGCAAGGATAGAGGTTATGCATAGGCCCAGCAACATGGGCTTCCACTCCCCAAATCTGACTTGGTTACAGCCAGTGCTGAGTGCCCAATCTGCCAGCAGAGCAGACCAACACTGAGTCCTTGATATGGCTAAATCCCTAGAGGTGATCAGCCAGCAACCTGGTGCCAAGTTGATTACACTGGATCATTTCCATCCTGGAAACGGCAGTGTTTTGTCCTTACTGGAATAAACGCTTACTGTGGATATGACTTTGCCTTCCCTGCACACAATGCTTCTGCCAAAACTACCATCTGTGGACTTACAGAATGCCTTATCCACCATTCATGGTATCTCATACAGCATTGCTTCTGATCAAAGGACTCACTTCCACAGCAAACGAAGTTCGGCAGTGGGCCCATGCTCATGGATTTCACTGATCTTACCATGTTCCCCATCATCCTGAAGCAGCCAGCTTGATAGAATGATGGAATGGCCCCCTAAAGACACAATTATGGGGCCAGCTAGGTGTCAATATCCTACAGAGTTGGGGCAATGTTCTCCAAGAGTCTGTATATGCTCTAAAACAGCATCCAAATAATGATGCCTTTTCTCCCATAGCCAGGATTCAAGGGGTAGAAATGGGAACGGCACCATTCTCTATTACCACTAGGGACCCACTTGCAAGATTTTTGCTTTCTGTCCTGTGACCTTATGCTCGGCAGATCTAGAGGTCTTAGTTCCAAAGGGAAGA
Organism: Loxodonta africana; assembly: GCF_030014295.1. NCBI lineage: Eukaryota > Metazoa > Chordata > Mammalia > Proboscidea > Elephantidae > Loxodonta > Loxodonta africana. The sequence goes on from NC_087342.1 coordinate 166,697,644, forward strand.
ATGCTCCTGGCTAGAGACACATCATTGATTCCATTGATCTGGAAGCTAAAAATATCATCTGGCTACTTTGAGCTCTTTATACCTGTGGATCAACAAGCAAATAAAGGAGTTATCCTATTGACTGGTGTGATTGATCCAGATTACCAAGAGGCAATCAGATTGATTTTACATAATAGAGGTGAAGAAGAGTAGGCCTGGAATGCAGGAGATCACTTAGGGAGTCTCTTAGTACTACCGTGCCCTATCACTACAGCAACCCAATTCTGACATGACTACTAATGGCCTAGACCCTTCAGGACTGAAGGTTTGGGTCACCCTACAAGGCAAAGAACCACGATGAGCTGAGGTGCTTTCTGAGGGCAAAGGGAATACGGAATGGGCAGTGGAAGAAGGTAGCTCTAAATACCAGTTACAGCCACGTGACCAGTTGCAGAAATGAGAACTTTGTTATGAGTATTTCTGCATTGTATGTGTGCATCAAATATTCTTGTTTTCTTCACTTATAAAATATAAGATGTAAATGGGGCTAGTGCGTTTTCGGTTGTATGCCTGTTAGTTGTATCATGTTAGGTGAAAGTATGTCTTTATAATTGTGTTTATTCAGAGACTACCTGTGGTTTGGGAAGATGTGTATAGGTGCCAAGTTGAAAAGGGGTGGACCGTGATGGTTAAGATTGTGTGTCAACTTGGCTGGGCCATGTTTCTCAGTGTTTATTGTGATCACCCCCATGATGGGATCTGCTGTGAGTAGCCAATCAGTTGAAAGGAAGTTTCCTTGGGTGTACGGCCTGCATTCGAATGTAAATGGACTTTCTGGTTTTTGCCTGTTCTGGATTCTTCTGCTGGCTCCTGTTCATCTGACCTCTGGTTCTTGGGACTTGAGCTAGTAATTTACCTGCTCATCTTGGAATTTATTGATCTTCACAGCCTGTGAGCAAGAGCCCTCCTCTCCAACATGCTAGTCTTGTGTTTGCCTGGCCCTGAGGCTACCCGAATCAGGAGAAGCCTCTAACCTGATGCACGGACGTTGTACATTCTTGTCTCTATAATTGCTTGAGCTTTTTCCTTGATATCCATCTCTCTCTACGTATATATTTATACACTTTACTGGTTTTGCTTCTCTATAGAACCCAGACTAAGACATTATTAGACATAGATATGTTCTTCTTAATCTATTCTGATTACTTTAGTGGAGTGCTTATCTCTTCTTTTAAACTCTATCCTTGAATTGCAGAAGTTAATGAAAATAATAAAACCACATGCTATGAGATGGATCATTTTTGTGCAGCCTTCCTGTGCATGATCTTGCAATTCCCATGCAACTGATTAAGTGGGACCATGCAAATAATCTATGGAACCCTAATGAAGGGATTAGTTAGCCTTGCCATCTCGCTAGGCTTCAAATTAGTCATCCAGAGGCAGGAAGGAGAGGATCTCACCACCACCCAGGAAGAAGGGTCAAGAACGCAATGCATCATTGGACCCAGGGTCTCTGTCTTGAGAAGCTCATGGAACTGGGAGACTGAGAGAGAGAGCTGTAACACTGAATACAGCAAGAAATGATGGCCAAAAAATGCCAGCAGGAGAGACCTGCAGGAAAGACCAGCAGGAGAAGGTACAGTGAGCTTTCTAGCACATGAAGCAAGAAAGCTGAATGTCTTTGGGCAGAAGGCTTGCTGGTGAAGTAGGGTGCCTCTGGGCATTTGGTGGAGCTGGATTTGTTGACTCATGGAGCTAGAGCTGAGTGTCTTCAGGCCAAGGCTTACTGGTGGAGTTGGGTACCTCTGGGCACTTATTGGCAGAGCTAAAAGAGCTTTGCAACACTTGCCCAAACATGGCAGAAGCTGAGGGACAGAGAGAGGCATGCCTGCGGGCCCAGCTGAGAAAAGCCTGTCCTGATGGGAGAACTGTATCTTGGGCTTTCCTGAACCTGAATTGTAACCTGTTACTGCTCTAATAAACCCCATAATTGTACTGTCTGTGAGTCCTGTGTGGCCACTGCAATAAGTTATAGAACTCAGCGAAGTAAAGGGTGCCATGGGGAGGATGGCTGGTGTCAGAATTGGTAATAATGATAGAGAGGGGAGGCATGTCTGACTTCTGCCTTATAGGAATCAGCCTTGGGTTGTTGATCTTGATTCTCCTTCCCCCTTGTGAAGTTAGAGGAGTTCAGATGCCTCCCCTCATGCCAGTTTTACACTGTATTAGGAATGTATTTCCTAAGAATATCTCAGAGTAAAAGAACTCATATTCCTTTTATCAAAAATGTTAGAAAATTAATGCAACATTGTGCCCAACTCTTAATATAATGTGGTGGTAAATAATAGTTTTATTTTAGTTTATGTTTTATTGTATTTTAATGTGTATGCAAAATGTGTCTAATTATTATAAATTAAACTTACAATGACCTATACTATTTAACCATCTGTTAAAATATTGCACAAGTCAATATTTATGTTATGAAGATGATCAAAAAAAGAACCCATTACCACCAAGTTGATTCTGACTGAGAGAACAGAGTAGAACTGCCCCACAAAGTTTCCAAGGAGCTGCTGGTGGATTCAAACTGCCAACGTTTTGGTTGGCAGCCCAACACTTAACCATGCACCACCTGGCTCCACAATAGATAATAGTCTAAGAAAAAAATATATATATATATAATAAATTCAGTTACAATGGCTGTTTTTTGAGAGCCATGTGTTACTGGATTTTTAATTTTAAGAAACCCTTATAAACCAATTTCATTTTAATTCTCAAGCAGTTGCCAAACACGCACTGTCTTCTAGGCCCTGTATTAGGTACTAGGGAAATAAAGATAAATAAGACATGGTTTCTGCCCTTGAGACAATCACAGCCTTGTGGGATGCAGACACATAGACAACTGGTCATTATAAAAGATGATTTTTGTGAGAATAGAGATGTGTATAAAGGTGTTCAAGGACAGATGAGGAATAATTATTTCTAAGGAAATAAAGATTCCATAAAAAAATGTAGTTTTATTGTGTATGGAATAATTCAGTGTTTTAAAAAGCAAGCTTGTTTTAGCATATGTTTGTATGATGCGAAATACAGTGTTTATAAAATTAAGTTTATAATAAATTGCATGTAGTATACATGTAGAAATTATAATGAAATAATAACAGTTAAATTTAAATTTAAATGAAAAGCAATAGTGAAGTATAAGTTTTTGAAGAAGAGACTGACATGAATGTACCAACAAGACTAATGCAGCACAGGTGTGCAAGAAGTAGGAGAAGAACCACTAACTCAATTTAACAAAGAATTTTAAAACTACTTTTTTAAAAACAGGAAAAAATAGATGATGTTGAAATAATTCAAGCAAACACTAAGGAGAAATAGTAATGAGGAAACATAAATAAAGAGATGATATATCAAGACTTTCAAAGAGTAAATTGTGGATCTTTAGAGAAGACACAAAAGGGTAACCAGAAGCAAAAACTATTAAAAATTATTTAATCTAGAAAATAGAAAAAAATACTGAAATAACCTTGGAAAGACGTGGGAGTACATGGGAGTCCATACTCTGGGAGTGAAATCAATTTATATGATTATTAGGAATTCTTAGGGAATTACATGAAGCATGTCTGTAGGTAACCTGGAATGGGAGTGCAGGGAAGAGGTCATTCAATACTAATATCCACGGGTCATCGGATTAGATCCAACTGGATTGAATTCCAGTCATAATAATCAACACTATGCTGGAGAAACTAATGATAAAAAGAAAAGAATACCACACCAGGATAAAAGAGGTATTCATTCCTTACATATGATCTCTAATAAATATATAAGTGAAAGAACCCCGAGAGGAAACACAGGTAGACGACAGATCTGAGTAGTATAAAGAAGTAGACTAGCATTATATGAACACTTTGTTAGGTGCTGTTGAGTAGGTTCCAACTCATAGCGACCCTATGTACAATAGAACAAAACACTGCCAGGTCTTGTGCCACCCTCACAATCTTTGTAATGCTTGAGCCCATAGTTGCAGCCACTAGTGTCAATCCATCTCTCTGAGGGTCCACTAAAGTACCTTAAAAAAAAAATTTTTTTTTTTCCTTAGGCAGATATAAAAATAAAACAAAACAGAAAATAAATAAAACCCAGTGAGAGACAATCATTTTAATTCCACTAAATTAGCAGAAACTCTTGATATGAGTTTGTGTAGGAGTCCCATGAATCTGTGAACTCTATAAACCCACTTTGCACAAGCCTCCTACCAACCTGTGTGAGACTTGAAGGCATAAAGATAATTAAATTCCATCATGACCTCAAACTCAAAGCCAATTTATTAAAAATAATGAATGCCCTGATAAAGCATGAGCCTTTTCTTACCCTAAAAGAAAAACTGCTGTGCTGGATTCATTGCAAAATGTGTAACCTTGATCATAACTTGTAGACTTTCTAAAGGATTCTTAAGCAAAGTTTAACTTTTAAGATTTTTTTGTTTTTTTAATATCCACTGTATAAAATTTAAACCACTTCCTAAGGGAGAGAGGTTAAAAAAATAAATAAATAAACTTTAGCCAGTGTTGTTGATTCCACCAGCCATTCCACTCAAATGGCATATTTGACTTCAGGTAATTGATATAATCAAATATAAGAGAGGTAATGAAAGTTATGGAAGGGCATGCAAATAATCTGAGGATTATATTGATGATTTCCTAGACATTGACACAAAGCAAAACAGCATGTATTCAACTGGCCAAGTGTATGAGTAATAAGGATTTACTAGGCATTTCTGAGAAAAAAAATAAAGTACCATTTAGAGACACACTGATTAATAGATATTTAGCAGGATGGAAAAGTCCTCTAAAGAAAATAAAAGTGGCAAAGACTAGCATGGAAATACCAAGATGTAGTTGTCTACTTGCCAACTCCTAAATGATCAAATTTCTGAAGAAGCTGTCTCTATGGAATTATATTTTTTATTAATTTATACACTGAATATTCATTTAAGTGTTCAGAACTATGCCACAAAAGAAGTACACAGAAAGATTTTAAAGTATGAGAGACAAAGTAAACTGACAGAATTAGTAACTGTTACTCAAAATTTGGTTTATAAAACTTCAGTTCCTGTAATACAGGAGGTTTTCTCAGAGTGTTAGTAAAATATATTAGCCAAACCACACCAAACCTGTTGTCAGTGAGTCAATTCTGACTCATAGCGACCCTATAGGACAGAGTAGAACTACCCCATTGGGTTTCCAAGGAATGAGTGGTGAATTCAAACTGTTGACCTTTTGGTTAGCAGCCAAGCTCTTAACCACTGCACCACCAGGGCTGAGAGAAAAGTGATAGAAATCCTGGGTATCAGAATCAATGAGACAGTCCAAACCCATAAGCATAGGAGAGAGTTGGAGCAAGTAGTTGTTTTAAACATGGGCTTCAGACTTTGAGAGCTGGAGACAAAATCAGGAGTCAAAGCCACGTTGGGTGCAGGATTAGATACCCCCTCATAAAGCCAGGACACCTGAATGTCGTCTTCTCTTCTAAGGGTAATAGAGATACATACTTAATTTCAAATGTGTTCTGGCACATTGTGGGGACTTAGATAAAGTATTCTGAATTGAATGTAACTGACTGAATAAATTAATGACTGAATAAACTACCTATTCAATCAAGATATTTCTTCCTCTGCTTTTTTTACTTGTCCTGACTACCCCTATCTTCATAACTAATCACATTGTAGCTCCTGCTGGAATGCCGTCTTCACTTCCCTAATATTTTTGAAGTCCAATTGCACCACAGTCTTTTCCCATCCCCTTAACTCTTTTAACAGTTATTAGTTTAATTGTTTGGTCTTGGCCTGTGATAACTAACTACTGGCATTTATTCCTTTATGTTATTATCATCTTTTCTTAATTAGATAGCAAACTTCTCAGAGCAAGACACTATATAACATTCAATATGTCCTAAATTCATTTTTCAGGGTCCAAGACTAAGTTAATTTCACGAATGTGAGAGGGTCAAAACACTCATGTGAACAGGCAGTTCAGAGAGGGAGAAGATAGTGAATTCACAAAATTTTTAATTTAACTCAATAATTTTATTAGGAATTTATAACTGCTTCAATTGTTTTTGTTTTTCTTTTTCTTTTTTTTAATTTTTTCATTTCAAGGATAAGAGTCAAGGTGGAATGAGGATAGGAGTCATGTTTTAGAAAGACAATAGATTGGCTTGAAAACCCTGTCACCAAGACTACAGTCATGAACAACATGCCAGAGCTGCAAACCAGAGACTAGAAAAGTATGGCACACTTTTCATGTTCCGATTCAAGGTTTGACATTTGATTAATTTTCTTAAGAAGACTAAGGAAAGATTGGAGAAATGTAGTAAACTATTGTTGATTGGAAACCTGTCATTTGACGTCAATTCCTTAATACTAAAATCCTGACCTGTTCTAAAAAACGGATGGCATTTACTAGGTGTATGTAGGTAATATTACAACTTTCTACCAGATGAGGTAATCCTCTTTAGATAAGTGTCTAATAGTGAAGAAACTATTTTAAAGTGAAAAGACTAGAAAGCAGAGGCAACCGACAAAGAACACAGAATTCACAGAGCAGATGGTGTGTTGCCTGGGTGCCTTGTATATCAGAAGTGCCATTTTGATGTGATATATAAAACAAGTGGCAATTTTTTTTTTTTTTTTAGCTCATTTTGGTGGAAAATAAAGTTTCCTTAAAGTTCAGGTCTTCATTTAATGACAGACAAAAGTTAAAGGTTTTCTAAGATGTATAATTAGTATAGTGGTTCTTAATAAAAAAAAGATACCAAATACGGTTGCCAAGAAAAGAACAAACAGGACCCAGAGATGAGCAGTATCAAAATTGAAAATCCAGAGATGATGAAAAGAAACAGGTAAATGTACATAGCCTAAACACATTGGTTAAGAATTCCCCATATTTCCTAGAAAGTGAAAATTATTAATTTAAAATATATACCACTTACATTGTTTATGTATCAACATACTCTGTAATTTAATAAATACTGAAAGCCTACCAGGTGTCATTTTGTTTGCAGAAATATTAATGAGCAAAAATATTGCACAGTCCCTGTCCTCATGGAGCATTTTTCTGATGAAGAAGAAAGCCAAAAATAAAGAATTATCACAAACAAATGCAGCTGGGACAAATGTTAAGAAAGAGATACAAAATACGAATGGAAGTGCGTACTTGAGAGATTAATGGTATTGGATGACTTCCCTAATGAAGGGACACTGGAGCCTAAAGGATGAAGGAACAGAGGAGGTGCAGCATTCCATGGCAAGCTGATGAGAGGTATTGGGGGAAAATTCAATACAAATTATTTTGGACCAGTAGACTTGAAGATGAGTAGCATCCAACTACATTAAATGCTCATACAAAACTTTTGTAAGGATTTTAATAGTGCACTTGCTGCAAAGCATGAAAAATTGTTTGTATCCTTATCAATGCAATTAATGGCCCAAATTCTACATGAAAGTCTCTATGTCTTAAAGGAGTATAGGAGGTATAAGAAATTGTAAAAGGCTGGAGTAAGGAGAGTGGAAAAAGAGAAGTGCATATGGTGCAAGATGAATCTGGATGGTTCCAGATAATTCAAACTTGTGAATGATGTTCAAAAAGTTTATTTTATGAGAAATCATTAAAGGGTTTTAAGTGTGGGGTCGTATGATTTCGTATATTTTGAAAAGATCAGCTGTAGTGTGAAGAGTGGCTCGCGAGTATCTCCAAGTGGATATGTAGTGGCTAGCCAGAAATTTATATAGTAAATCAAGTCGGAGAGCTTGGTAGCTTTACTACGAAGAGGTCATAGAGAACGAGGAAAATAGAAGGATTTGAAAAACTTGGCAGTATGTGAGGTGAGGAAAATGGGGATGGTGTTGTTGTTAGATGCCGTCAAGTCAGTTCTGACTCATAGTGATCCTATGTACCACACAATGAAACACTGCCTGGTCCTGTGCCATCCCCACAATCACTGCTATGCTTGACCCCATTGTTGCAGCCACCATGTCAGTCTATCTCGTTGAAGGTCTTCCTCTTTTCCACTGATCCTGTACTTTACCAAGCATGATGTCCTTCTCCAGGAACTGATCCCTCCTGATAACATGTTCAAAGTATGTAAGATGCAGTCCTGCCATCCTTGCTTCTAAGGAGCATTCTGGATGTACTTCTTCCAAGACAGATTTGTTCATTCTTTTGGCAGTCCATGATATATTGAATATTCTTCACCAACACCACAATTCAAGTGCTTCAATTCTTCTTCAGTATTCCTTATTCATTGTCCAGCTTTCACATGCATATGATGCGATTGAAAATACCATGGCTTGGGTCAGGCGCACCTTAGTCTTCAAGGTGACATCTTTGCTTTTCAGCTCTTTGTCCTTTGCAGCAGATTTGCCCAATGCAATGCGTCTTCTGATTTCTTGACTGCTGCTTCCATGGCTGTTGATTGTGAATTCAAGTAAAATGAAATTCTTGACAACTTCAGTTTTTTCTCCATTTATCATGATGCTGCTTATTAGTCCGGTTGTGAGGATTTTTGTTTTTCTGTGAGGTGTAATCCATACTGATGGATTCTTCTTCATATAGTCCAGCTTCTTTGAGTATTTGCCCAGCATACAGATTGAATAGGTATGGTGAGAGGATACAACCCTGACACACACCTTTTCTGACTTTAAACCATGCAGTATTCCCTTGTTCTGTCCAGACAGCTGCCTCTTGAATTTAATAAATACTGAAAGCCTACCAGGTCTCATTTTGTTTGCAGAAATATTAATGAGCAAAAATATTGCACAGTCCCTCATTTTCTTACTTCAGTCACTTTCCATTTCATTTGTTTTTTTTTTTTTTTTTACACAGTGAAAAGAGCTATACTGTGGAATCATGAACAGTTAAAAGTAGAAAGGATTTTGAGGTCTACTAGGCCAATCTTTCAGCCTAGACAACCCTATGGGGGCAGTCCTATTCTGTCTAATGGGGTTTTATGAGCCAAAAATTGACTTGATGGCCATAATAACAAAACATCAGTACAACTAAGGTAATGGATTTCTAATTTTAAATGTATAAATTTAAAACATGAAAACTGATTCTCAATTATCATTTCAATATGTAGTCAATATAAAAATGTATTGGTGAAATATTTAATTTAATAGATTATTTGATGGAAAATTTTGTGTTTGGAAAACCTTGGATATTTGATTTTTCATTTTCAACCACAAATTTTGTGAAATCTAGGGTTTTTTTAGTATAGTAAATCTGAATTGCGATTTACTATAAGTGCATAATATGGATCATATTTCAAAAACTTGGTAAAAAAATGAATGTATAATATTTCATCAATACACCTTATATTGATTATATTTAAGATTTAGGATATTTTAAGCTAAATTAAATTAAATAGAAAGCTTAGCTTAAAAAACTTCGTACAAAAAATGAATGTATATTATGTCAGCAAAACATTTCGATTGATTATATTTAATATGATAATATTTTGGACACTTTAGGTTAAATTAAATATCCTATTAAAATTACTTTAATATATTTCTTCTACTAGAAAATTTAAAATAACCTAAGTATCTTGCAATGTATTTCTCTTGGATAACATTGCTTTAAAGATGCTATTTATTATTAAATCTACTGAAAATTAACAAAGGTTTTATTCGGGGAGAAGAAAATGCTCTATAATTAGCCTACCAGTGGCTTTAAATTAGGTTTTTCCTGGGGAGCTTAAAAAATCTTTTATCTTTCAGCCACTGCAGGATACTTTCAATAACGTCCCTGAGTTATTCAGCCAGCATTTGCTTGAAAACTTCCAATGAGAACAATGTGAATTATTTTATTTTTGAAGGCTGGAAAGGAGTTTTGCTCTATAAATTCGGTCCTCTTTAAGTTTCCAATCCTCAATGAATAGCACCATTTTTTTTTTATTCAGTTAGAAAAGCTAAAAATTAGAAATCATATTTGATATCTCAATTTTAAGGCATTCAACTGTGTGGATCATAACAAATTATGGATAACATTGAGAAGAGTGGGAATTCCAGAACACTTAATTGTGTTTATGAGGAACCTGTACATAAATCAAATATGGCTACTGGGTACCGTATTGGAGAGTGCAGTTTTAGAACATCAAATATATCCTCATGCATTGTAAACAGGATGTCAGCTTCCTGTAAATGTTTTTCAGTATAGGTACTACAATTCTTATTTTACAGAATAGGAAATTAAAATTCAGAGAGGTTTAGAATCTTACCCATGATTGTACATTAAGAGGGAATATTTGAGATTCATACCAAGTTATATCTAACTCTAATAATATTTGTTCTTTTTCCATTTCAAGGCTCTTTTCTGTCTGCTTCAGAAAATGTGGAGCAAACTGATGATATTGAATGAAAATCAAGCCAATAAAATTGAAAATGAATTGTCAACATGGGAGCATTCAACATTTTTAAAAAACACTTAAGCCCTACTCTTTTTTTTTTTTTTGGTAAAAAAATATACATACAACAAAAAATAACTAAGCCCATTCTTTGTGACATTTACATTACAAAGTGATGGTGCTCACTTAATTATTTGTACAATATCAATAATTTTTAAAAACTATGTTTGTATAGTTTCTAAATTTCCTTGTTTTACTTAAAACCGTTACAACTAGAACTTAAGAATTTGCCCATACATTTCACAATTAAACTATTTCTAATTTCCCTTACACTGATACATCTTTTTAATCTTTAGCATTCTAACCTTTTGTTTTCTTCAAGTTTTTGATTAACAAGATAAATTTTTAAAAAATAATTTTTATTGGGCTTTAAGTGAAAGTTTACAAATCAAGCCAGTCTGTCACATATAAGCTTATATACACCTGACTACATACTCCCATTTACTCTCCCCCTAATGAGTCAGCCTGCTCCCTCCTTCCAATCTCTCCTTTCGTGATGGTTTTGCCAGTTTCTAACCCTCTCTACCCTCCCGTCTCCCCTCCAGACAGGAGATGCCAACACAGTCTCAAGTGTCCACCTGATACAAGTTGCTCACTCTTCATCAGCATCTCTCTCCAACCCATTGTCCAGTCCCTTCCATGTCTGATGAGTTGTCTTTGGGAATGGTTCCTGTCCTGGGCCAACAGAAGGCTGGGGACCATGACTACCGGGATTCTTCTAGTCTCAGTCAGACCATTAAGTCTGGTCATTCTATGAGAATTTGGGGTCTGGATCCCACTATTCTCCTGCTCCCTCAGGGGTTCTCTGTTGTGCTCCCTGTCAGGGCAGTCATCGGTTGTGGCCGGGCACCATCTAGTTCTTCTCGTCTCAGGATGATGTACGTCTCTAGTTCATGTGGCCCTTTCTGTCTCTTGGACTCATAGTTATCTTGTGACCTTGGTGTTCATTCTCCTTTGATCCAGGTGGATTGAGAACAATTGATGCATCTTAGATGGCCGCTTGTTAGCATTTAAGACCCCAGATGCCACACTTCAAAGTGGGATGCAGAATGTTTTCATAATAGAATTTATTTTGCCAATTGATTTAGAAGTCCCTTAAGCCCTAGTCCCCAAACCGCCACGCTTGTTCTGCTGACCTTCGAGGCATACAGTTCATCCTGGAAACTTCTTTACTTTTGGTCCAGTCCAGTTGAGCAGACCTTCCCTGTATTGAGTATTGTTCTTCCTGTCACCTAAAGTAGTTCTTATCTACTAACTGATCAGTAAATAACTCTCTCTCACCCTCCCTACCTCCCCCCCTCATAACCACAAAAGAATGTATTCTTCTCAGTTTATACTATTTCTCAAGATCTTATAATAGTGATCTTATACAATATTTGTCCTTTTGCATCTGACTAATTTCACTCAGCATAATGCCTTCCAGGTTCCTCCATGTTATGAAATATTTCACAGATTCGTCACTGTTCTTTACCAATGCGTAGTATTCCATTGTGTAAATATACCATAATTTATTTAACCATTCATCTGATGATGGACACCTAGTTTGCTTCCAGTTTTTTGCTATTGTAAACAGTGCTGCAATAAACATGGGTGTGCATATATCTGTTTGTGTAAAGGCTCTTACTTCTCTAGGGTGTGTTCCAAGGAGTGGGATTTCTGGGTTGTATGGTAGTTCTATTTATAACTTTTTAAGAAAACGCCAGATAGCTTTCCAAAGCGGTTGTACCATTTGACATTCCCACCAGCAGTGTATAAGAGTTCCAATCTCTCCGCAGCCTCTCCAACATTTATTGTTCTGTGTTTTCTGGATAAATGCCAGCCTTGATGGAGTGAGATGGAATCTCATCGTAGTTTTAATTTGCATTTCTCTAATGGCTAATGATCGAGAGCATGTTCTCATGTATCTGTTAGCTGCTTGAATATCTTCTTTAGTGAAGTGCCTGTTCATATCCTTTGTCCACTTCTTCATTGGATTGTTTGTCTTTTTGTGGTTGAGTTTTAACAGAATCACATAGAATTTAGAGATCAGGCGCTGGTCGAAGATGTCATAGCTGAAAATTTTTTCCCAATCTGTAGGTGGTCTTTTTACTTTTTTGGTGAAGTCTTTAGATGAGCATAGGTGTTTGATTTTTAGGAGCTCCCAGTTATCTGGTTTCTCTTTGTCATTTTTAGTAATGTTTTGTAATCTGTTTACACCTTGTATTAGGGCTCCTCATGTTGTCCCTATTTTTTCTTCCATGATCTTTATCATTTTAGTCTTTATGTTTAGGTCTTTGATCCACTTGGAGTTAGTTTTTGTGCATGGTGTGAGGTATGGGTCCTGTTTCATTTTTTTGCAAATGGATATCCAGTTATGCCAGCACCATTTATTAAAAAGACTATCTTTTCCCCAATTAACTGACACTGGGCTTTTGTCAAGTATCAGCTGCTCATATGTGGATGGATTTATATCTGGGTTCTCAATTCTGTTCCATTGGTCTATGTGCCTGTTGTTGTACCAGTACCAGGCTGTTTTGACTACTGTGGCTGTATAATATGTTCTAAAATCAGATAGAGTGAGGCCTCCCACTTTCTTCTTCTTTTTCAGTAATGCTTTACTTATCTGGGACTTCTTTCCCTTCCATATGAAGTTGGTGATTTGTTTCTCCATCACATTAAAAAATGTCATTGGAATTTCGATCGGAAGTGCATTGTATGTATAGATGGCTTTTGGTAGAAAAGACATTTTTACTATGTTAAGTCTTCCTATGCATGAGCAAGGTATGTTTTTCCACTTACGTAGGTCCCTTTTAGTTTCTTGCACTAGTACTTTGTAGTTTTCTTTGTATAGGTCTTTTACATCATTGGTAAGATTTATTCCTAAGTATTTTATCTTCTTGGGGGCTACTATGAATGGTATTGATTTGGTGATTTCCTATTCAGTGTTCTTTTTGTTGATGTACAAGAATCCAAGTGATTTTTGTATGTTTATCTTGTAACCTGAGACTCTGCTGAACTCTTCTATTAGTTAAAGTAGTTTACTGGAGGATTCCTTAGGGTTTTCTGTGTATAAGATCATGTCATCTGCAAATAGAGATAATTTTACTTCTTTCTTGCCAATCCAGATGCCCTTTATTTCTTTGTCTAGCCTAATTGCTCTGGCTAGGACCTCTAGCACAATATTGAAGAAGAACAGTGATAAAGGGCATCCTTGTCTGGTTCCCGTTCTCAAGGGAAATGATTTCAGGCTCTCTCCATTCAGAATGATGTTGGCTCTTGGCTTTGTATAGATGCCCTTTATTAGGTTGAGGAATTTTCCTTCAATTCCATTTTGTTGACAGTTTTTATCATGAGAGTGTTGGACTTTGTCAAATGCCTTTTCTACATCAATTGATAAGATCATGTGGTTTTTGTCTTTTGTTTTATTTATATGGTGGATTACATTAATGATTTTTCTCATATTAAATCAACCTTGCATACCTGGTATAAATCCCACTTGGTCGTGGTGGATTATTTTTTTGATATGTTGTTGAATTCTATTGGCTGGAATTTTGTTGAGGATTTTTGCATCTATGTTCATGAGGGATATAGGTTTGTAATTTTCTTTTTTTGTGGTGTCTTTACCTGGTTTTGGTATCAGGGATATGGTGGCTTCATAGAATGAGTCTGGTAGTACTCCATCATTTTCTATGCTTTGAAATACCTTTAGTAGTAGTGGTGTTAACTCCTCTCTGAAAGTTTGGTAGAACTCTGCAGTGAAGCCATCTGGGCCAGAGTTTTTTTTTTGTTGGGAGTTTTTTGATTACCTTTTCAATCTCTTTTTTTTTGTTATGGGTCTATTTTTAGTTGTTCTACTTCTGACTGTGTTATCTTAGGTAGGTAGTGTTTTTCCAGGAATTCATCCATTTCTTCTAGGTTTGCAAATTTGTTAGAGTACAATTTTTCATAATAATCTGATATGATTCTTTTAATTTCAGTTGGGTCTGTTGTGATATGGCCCATCTCGTCTCTTATTCGGGTGATTTGTTTCCTTTCCTGTATTTCTTTAATCATTCTGGCCAATGGTTTATCAATTTTGTTAATTTTTTCAAAGAACCAGCTTTTGGCTTTGTTAATTCTTTCAATTGTTTTTCTGTTCTCTAATTCATTTAGTTCAGCTCTAATTTTTATTATTTGTTTTCTTCTGGTGCCTGCTGGATTCTTTTGTCGCTTGCTTTCTATTTGTTCAAGTGGTAGGGACAGTTCTCTGATTTTGGCTCTGTCTTCTTTATGTATGTGTGCACTTATCAATATAAATTGACCTCTGAGCAATGCTTTTGCTGTGTCCCAGAGGTTTTGATAGGAAGTGTTTTCATTCTCATTGCATTCTATGAATTTCTTTATTCCCTCCTTAATGTCTTCTATAACCCAGTCTTTTTTCAGGAGGGTATTGTTCAGTTTCCAAGTATTTGATTTCTTTTCCCTGCTTTTCCTGTTAGTGAATTCCACTTTTATGGCCTTGTGGTCTGAGAAGATGCTTTGTAATGTTTCGATGTTTTGGATTCTGCAAAGGTTTGTTTTATGACCAATTATGTGATCTATTCTAGAGAATGTTCCATGTGCACTAGAAAAAAAAAGGATACTTTGCAGCTGTTGGGTGGAGTATTCTGTATGTCTATGAAGTCAAGTTGGTTGATTGTAGCAATTAGGTCTTCCATGTCTCTATGGAGTTTCTCACTGGAAGTCCTATCCTTCTCTGAAAGTGATGGGTTGAAGTCTCCTACTATAATTTTGGAGGTGTCTATCTCACTTTTCGGTTCTGTTAAAGTTTGTTTTATGTATCTTGCAGCCCTGTCATTGGGTGCATAAATATTTAATATGGTTATATCTTCCTGGTCAGTTGTCCCTTTAATCATTAGGTAGTGTCCTTCTTTATCCTTTGTGGTGGATTTAACTTTAAAGTCTATTTTTTCAGAAATTAATATTGCTACTCCTGCTCTTTTTTGCTTGTTGTTTGCTTGATATATTTTTTTCCATCCTTTGAGTTTTAGTTTGTTTCTGTCTCTAAGTCTAAGGTGTGTCTCTTGTAGGCAGCATATAGACGGATCGTGTTTCTTTATCCAGTCTGAGACTCTCTGTCTCTTTATTGGTGTGTTTAGTCCATTTACATTCAGTGTAATTATAGATAAGTATGTGTTTAGTGCTGTCATTTTGATGCTTTTTGTGTGTGTTGTTGACAATTTCATTTTTCCACTTACTTTTTTGGACTGAGATGTTTTTCTTTGTAAATTGTGTGTTCCTCATTTTCATAGTAGTCAAATTTATGTTTGCTGAGTCGTTATGTTTTTCTTGGTTTTTATTTTGAGTTATGGAATTGCTATACCTCTTTGTGGTTACCTTAATATTTACCCCTATTTTTCTAAGTAAAAGCCTAACTTGTATTGTCCTATATCGCCTTGTTTTCCTCTCCATATGGCAGTTCTATGCCTCCTGTATTTAGTCCCTCTTTTTGATTATTGTGATCTTTTATGTAATCACTTCAATGATTCCCTGTTTTGAGCATTTTTTTTCTTTTTAAAATTATCTTAATTTGTTTTTGTGATTTCCCTATTTGAGTTAATATCAGGATGTTCTGTTCTGTGACCTTGTGTTGTGTTGGTATCTGATATTATTGATTTTCTGACCAATTTCCTTTAGTATTTCTTGTAGCTTTGGTTTGGTTTTTGCAAATTCTCTAAGCTCGTGCTTATCTGTAAATGTTTTATTTTCACCTTCATATTTGAGAAAGAGTTTTGCTGGATATATGATCCTTGATTGGCAGTTTTTCTCCTTCAGTGCTCTATATATGTCATCCCATTGCCTTCTTGACTGCATGGTTTCTGCTGAGTAGTCTGAACTTATTGATTCTCCTTTGTAGGAGACCTTTCTTTTATCTCTGGTTGCTTTTAAAATTTTCTCTTTATCTTTGGTTTTGGCAAGTTTGATGATAATATGTCTTGGTGATTTTCTTTTTGGATCAATCTTATATGGGGTTCGATAAGCATCTTGGATAGATATCCTTTCGTCTTTCATGATGTCAGGGGAGTATTCTGCCAACAGATCTTCAACTATTTTCTCTCTCTATTTTCTACTATCCCTCCCTGTTCTGGGACTCCAATCACATGCAAGTTAGTCTTCTTGATAGAGTCCCACAGGATTCTGAGGGTTTCTTCCTTTTTTTTTAATTCTTTTATCGTTTTTTTTTTTTTCAGCTATTTTCTTGTCAATTCCTTTGTCCTCCAGGTTCCCCACTCTGCATTCCAATTGCTCGAATCTGCTCCTCTGACTTCCTATTGAGTTGTCTAATTCTGTAATTTTACTGTTAATATTTTGGATTTCTGAATGCTGTCTCTCTATGGATTCTTGCAAGTTATTAATTTTTCCACTATGTTCTTGAACAATCCTTCTGATGTCTTCCACTGCTTTATCAGTGTGTTCCTTGGCTTTTTCTGTAGATTGCCTTATTTCATTCCTGAGGTCATCCCTGATGTCTTGAAGCATTCTGTAAATTAGATTTTTATATTCTGTATCTGGCAATTCCAGGATTGTATCTTCATTTGGGAAAGATTTTGATTATATAATTTGGGGAGTTGTAGAAACAATCATGGTCTGCTTCTTTATGTGGTTTAATATGGACTGGTGTCTCCGAGCCATCTATAAGATATTGTAATGATTTATTTTATATTTGCTCACTGAGTCTTATCTTGTTTTGTTTTCTTTCAATATACGTAGATGGGCTACTAGATTGCACTGTCTTGATTGTTGTAGCCTTTAAATCACTTATGTCGTATTCCCAGCTGGTTTGGGCTGTTACCAGATTTATAAGCCTAAAAGTCTATTCACTATTCTTGAGTAGAACCTGATTTTCGGTCACCAAGTGTGTGGTGTAGACTGTCACCTCTTCACTTAGAGGAGTAGTGGTGATAGTTTTGTGCCCCAGATTCTAGTAGCAGCAGGGGTTCACACTCCAGGGTGGGCAGGATCCTGACAGGCTTTTCCCAAGTGCCGGTGAGGTAGATGTGTCTCTTCTACTAAAGCACTTTGGTGGGTGGGCTCTGCAGCTGTACCTTAGGCAACCAATGCATGTACCTCTACAGATTGGTAGGTGTCACTATCCTCAGACCCCTATGGCAGGAGGCTAGGTGGTTTGGGTTTAGCTTCAGCCCTCAGTTCCCCGTTGTGGGTCAGTGAGGGCTCTGTTTAATAGGTAGAGATATCAGACCTGGGAAACTTGTCTTTCCAGTTATCTGCTAAAACAGTTAAAGTCAGATCACCATCAGAATTGCCTTTGCATTATAATAGCCACCTTGTTCCCTGTAGGGATGAAAGCCCAAGACTGTGGATCTCATATGCTTGGCTGGAGCTGGTTCTGTATTTTTAGTCCAATTTCAGGAAGTCAGGGAAGGATTTTTGGCCCCTGGGTTTTTTGTAGCTGCTTCTCTCAGGCCAGGAGAATGGGTCAGGAAAAGACAAAAACAAAACAAACAAACAAAAAAAACCCACGGAGCACTTTACCCTCTGACCCAGGAAATTCCAATGTGAATGAAGCTGCCTGGGAAGGGGAGGGGAGAGATCATATAGATAGGGGAGAGTAGCACCCCAGAATATAGACAAAGTTACTTGTCTTGCTTGGTGAAGACCATTTTTTCTGAGATTCCTGAAGGGCGTGTAGTCTGTGTGAGTTGGCTGGGTCGAGATTGCCACCCAACGGTCAGGCCCACGTCCTGTGCTTGGGCTGTCTCAGAAGCCGTGGTCAGTTCTTCTACTCCCAGTCCAAAGCCCAGCACCAAAGTTCCCTGGCTGGGACGTCACACTCCGGGCTCCAAAACCTGTCTTTTCCTCCGGGTGACTTCTCCTCCTGTCAGCCACGTCGCTGCGCTGCCTGCGTGCACTGGTTGGGCTTCCCCCAAGGTCACTTCTGGGGGCTAGGGCTGCGTCCCATGTTTGCGCCATCTCAGGATGCCGTGCTCAGCTCCCCTGCGCCCAGTCCAAAGCCTGGTGCCAAGGTTTTCTGACTGGGACGCTGGCTCCAGTGTGTGAAAACAGTCGCTGATTTCCCGTGGTTGCTCGTTCTCTCGTTAGCCGCGTCAGTGTGCAGTCTGCTTGCGCTGGCTGAGTCTCTATCACTCAGGTCAACTCTTTAGATCTGTGTTTGATGGTCAGGGTTTGTAGATTGTCATGTATGTGATCGATTCACTTGTTTTTCCGAGTCTTTGTTGCAAGAGGGATCCAAGGTAGCTTCTACCTAGTCAGCCATCTTGGCCCCACCTCTCAACAAGATAAATTTTAAGAAATGAAAATAAATCTTAAAAATTGATAACCAAACAGAAGAGCATTGCAAGAGCTCTTACAAAGTTGATTGTTTGAGGTGTCCTGGACTTCTTCTTTTTTTTTTTTTTAAATAACTAAAGATTTTATTTAAATAACCTCGTTAATATTGGAAACCCTGGTGGCATAGTGGTTAAGAGCTATGTCTGCTAACCAAAAAGTCAGAAGTTCACATCCACCAGGCCTACTTGGAAACCCTATGGGGCAGTTCTACTCTGTCCTACAGGGTCACTGTGAGCCAGAATTGACTTGACGGTAACAAGTTTTTGGTTTTGATTAATATTAGGACTGGAAGTGACTGAAAGCCGGTCACCTTTTCTGGCCAGATGGGCAACCAGCCTCTCTTGCTCTCTCTGTGCCTCCTTCTTGATCATGCCCACAGCTCTGTTAATTTCTCCCCCTTCATTCTCAGCCATGCTCCATGCCCACCAGGCCCTCCCAGTACTACAGACACAGCCTCTTTCCTTGGTCACCAAGTCTGCCCACTAGGCTGCCCCCTGACCTCTTCAGGTTGTCAAGGGACTCATTGAATAATAATGATTCAGAAGAAAAAAAAAGGAAACTTTATTGTTCAATATTTGATCACTCTAGACTGTCTTATAAAGTGACTGGATCAATAGCACTTTATATTTTATAGATGTAATCAGTAGGTGATCTTAATTTTTAAAAACAAAACAAAACAAAATCTTTGAAACAGAAGAACTGAAAAGTAGCGTGTATATTCTGTGGAGGAGCCTTGGTGACACAGTTGTTAAGTGCTGGGCTGCTAACGAAAAGGTTGGGGTTCAAACCCACCAGCTGACTACTGCTGCGAAAAAGATGTGGCAGTCAGCTTCCATAAAGATTTACAGCCTTGGAAACCCTGTGGGGCAGCTCTACCCTGTCCTATAAGTTTTCTGCAACTCTTAATCCAGTTGATGGCAGATGACAGTGGCAGTCGATAATACTAGGCAAAAGCAAATTTTCTCCTCAATTATCCAGAATATAATACAATACTAGGGTCTTTTTTTTCCCTCTTTTATTGTTGTAAATATGAATGTAACAGAACACTTGCCATTTTAACATTCTTCACATGTTCAATTTAGTGACATGAATTATATTCATCGTGTTGTGAAACCATCACCATTATCTGTTTCCAACTGTTTCCTTTACCCTTAACAAAATTCAGTGTCTCCCAAGCAGTGAGTTTCCTTTTCCCACTCCCTCCTGCCTGCCCCGGTAACCACTAACCACCTTAGGTTTATATACATTTACCTGTTCTAGATCTTTCATACAAGTGGAATAATGCAATGTCGTGACTGACTTACTTCACTCATCGTGGTGTTTTCAAGGTACATCCACATTGCAGCAGATAGGTATTAGGACTTCATTTCTCTTTACTGCTGATATTCCATTGCAGGTATGTACTACATTTGCTCATCCATTCATTTGTTGATAGGCATTTAAGTTGTTTTCATCTTTTGATTATTGTGAATAGCGCTACAACGAACATTGGTGTACATGTATCTTGTCTTCCATTTTTTTGGGTCTATACCTGGGAGTGGAATTGCTGAATTAAATGGTAATTCTAAGTTTCACTTTTTGAGAAACCACCAGGCTGTTTTCCATAGCACTTGTACCATTTTACAATCCCACCAGCAATGAATAAAGGGTTTTTATTTCTCCATATCCTGGTCGACACCTTTCAATTTCCTTAAAAAAATTATTATGGCCATCCTCGTGGGTGTGAAGTGATAGCTAGTTGTAGTTCGAATGTGCATTTCCCTAATGACCAATGATGTTGAACGTCTTTTCATGTGTTTGTTGGCCGTTTGTATATATCTGTTTTCATGAAATGTCTATTCATATTCTTTGCCCACTTTTTTGATTGAGTTGTCTTCTTTGTTGTTGAGTTGTAGGAGTTTTTTGTTTGTTTGTTTGTTTTTAATATATTCTGGATATTGAACCCTTATCAGATATATAGTACCCAATTTCTCCCAATCTATAGATTGTCTCATTACTTTGTTGATAAACTCCTTTTATATATAAAAGTTTTTAATTGTGGTGAGATCTCATTTACTTATTTTGTCTTTTGTTGCTCATGCTGTTTTTAATGGTTCACTTTGTCTGAGTTGGGATATGAGAGTATTTTGCAGCTATATTTTGGTCTATCTAGTAATAAAACATAGGTATTTTATGCACTTTGCAGTCTAGCTTCTATTACCAGCATTCTATTTATCTTTTACTTTCTCTTCTCTTGTTTTCTAATAATCACTAGAGGGAAGATGCTGCTGCAGAACAGATAACTATCTAACTATCTGCAGCTGTAAGCTTGATTCATATTCTGGGACTTATCACTGTCTTTGCTGACCGTACCAATCATATCTTCAGAACATAGGTAGTGGCAAGACCCTTAGAATAAGAACTCATTCCTTTTTCTCCAATTCCTCAGCCAAGTTTTTTTTTTTTTTTTAGGTCAATAACGGTATCAGTCTGTTCCTTCTGTTATTGTCATGGTTTAGTGACTTTGGATTCAGTTTGCAAGATCTAATAGAGCCTTAGAGAAAACTTCACCTCTATCTCAGCATAACAACTGTGGGAGTGGATTTAATATACTTGAGGAAGAAAGATGTCATATTAAAACTGAGCTCCTTCTGCTAAATGAATGGCATTTATGCAGGAAATGTTATTTTGCACAATTTAATACTTTCCATAAATTTCTTTCAAAGAGCTCTTGTGGTGTAAAAAATGTAAATGAAGTTTATATTTGTACAGTGCATGGTATGTGGTTATTGCATCTGAATGTCCTCACAGACTCCCCTAAGGTCTCAATATGTTGTCTTAAAACAATTATTTTTCGTGAATATACCTACAGGTGGGCCACTTTTAGAAACTGTCAAACTTTATATATATATATATTTCCCTGGCAGAATATACCAAAGCAAATTGTTGTAGGTTCATTTCTAAAGAACAGTAAAATATCATGAGGATTTCAAATATATCCAATATATCATTTAAAAGTAAGTTATACTTCTGTTTGCTAACCTATTTAACAATATGATAAAATGTATACGCAGAATGAAAATGGTTATGAGGTTGAAAGAAATACTATAGACATCGTATTTTCTCTTTTTTAATCACTGTTTTTTTCCCAATATTTTGTGCTCATTTCAGAACGTGAAACACTTCTGGTAGGAAAGCAGTATCATAGTTAAAAGATAAATGCTGTGGGTTTGAATCACAGCTCAAACACTAACAGTCCCCCCCACCACCTTTTCTTGTATTGTGTTTTAAGTGAAAGTTTACAATTCAAGTCAGTTTCTCATACAAAAACTTATACATACATTGTTACGTGACCCTAGTTGCTGTCCGTATAATATGACAGCATACTCCTCCTCTCCACCCTGTAATTCCCGTGTCCATTCAACCAGCTCCTGTGCCCCTCTGCCTTCTCATCTCACCTCCGGACAGGAGCTGCCCACATAGTCTCATGTATCTATTTGAGCTAAGAAGCACACTCCTCACCAATATAATTTTATGTCTTACAGTCCAGTCTAATCTTTGTCTGAAGAGTTGGCTTCAGGAATGGTTTTAGTTTTGGGCTAACAGAGAGTTCAGGGGCCATGTCCTCTGGGGTCCCTCCAGTCTCTGTCAGACCATTAAACCTGGTCTTTTTACTAGAATTTGAGTTCTGCACCCCAATTTTCTCCTGCTGCATCAGGGACTCTGTGTTGTGTTCCCTGTCAGGGCAGTTATTGATGGTAGCTGAGTACCATCTAGTTCTTCTGGTCTCAGGCTGAATGGAGCCTCTGGTTTATGTGGCCCTTTCTGTCTCTTGGGCTCTTATTTTCCTTGTGTCTTTGGTGTCAAACACTAATAGTTTTGTAATGTAGCCTTGGGCAAGTTACCTAACTGGTCTGTGTCTCCCTGTTGTATAAAATGGGGATAATAATGACCTCTGCAGAGGAATGTTTAAGGATTAAATATGAAGCACTCTGAAGAGTTCCTGCCACAGAGTAAATACTCAATATGTGTTTGCTATTAGTGTGTTTTGAAAAATTAAAAATTAAATACATATATGTGTACTATAGCAGGAGTACTATTGGTTTCTTTTAAGGATTACTGAATAAGCACGTATCAGGGAAGAATGAAATTTATGAAAATTGTCCAAAAGTTATCAACATCTAATGGGGGAAAAGTTGCTACCACTAAATTAATTTGTATGACTGTGTGTGTTTTCGGTTGGAAGGGATGTTGTCGTGTGCCATCAAGTGGAATCCGACTCAGGGATCCCTCCTGATAGGTAGAACTGCCCCACAGGTTTTTCTAGGCTGTAATATTTTGGTTAGCATCTGATAGCTTAACCATTGTACCCCCAGGGCTCTGTAAGCTAAGTGGTGAAATTGTTTTGGGTAGAGAAATAGAAAACACTTTCTAACCCCCTGTTGGACTTGAAAGATGGATAATATTGATAACTGATTAAATATATTTCAAAATGTATAAGGTCATAAAATCTAACTCATATCTAATTAAAGTTACATTATCTTTGATACTCTAGAATTCAGGAAAAATAGTAGTCCATTTTAAACTACTGATGCAATTTAAAATCCATTGATGTTATTTATGAGTTTAAATTTACCAAGCAACAGCTACAGATAGGGATGATTTCCTCAGCAATATCAATTAATGTTGATTAACTAGCCACAATATGACATTTTATTTTGTAATTTAAATGCCAGGTGTTTAAAGATAAGGATTTATTAACCTACCAAGTATTTAATAGCCTTCATTGAAATCTTTAAGTAATAGGTGAATAGTTCTCTGCAGGATTAATGCAATCTTAGAATTTTACTCTATTAACCAAAATAATCAAAGCTTACCTTTCATGCAAAACTAGTCATAATGTTTAAAACATTTTAAATACCTTTCTTTTCAGAAATAAACACATTTGCTTTTTCTTGTTTTATATTCAAAACAATAATAATAATACCTATATATTTTTTATATTTAATTACATTTATTCAATCACATTTTATTTAATTTCTGTTAATTAGAATAGTAGTTCACAACATGCTGATATTCAAGTCTGAATTATGTCATAAAAATGAAATTTAAACATTTTTAAAATTAATAATACAGGGACCTTATTTTACAAAGTTTTATATAAACATATATAGAAGAAAACAATCCTACTTTTGTGGGTTCAATATGTCATATGTAAATGATATGAAAACAGCCTGACATATGTTGAGAGTTGAAACTAAAAGTAGGTTAATTTTTCTTGATATCATTCCATGAGCAATGTTCCTAATGCCAACATCTGCATTTTATAACATAGACTTAGACACTTTGAAGTTTAAAAAAATTTTTTATCACCTCAAATTGTCCAAAGGCAAATAAAAACCCTGTGAGGTCAAAAGAGTAGCAAGAACATAAAGCTCAGAGCTTTTAACAGAATTGTCAAGGGCTAAGGAAAAGTAGGAGCCCTGGAGGTGAAGTGCTTAAGAGCTGAGGCTGCTAACCAAAAGGCTGGCAGTTCAAATCCACTAGCCACTCCTTGGAAACCCTACAGGTCAGTTCTACTCTGTCCTATAGGGCCGCTATGATTCTGACTATGAGTCAGCATTGCCTCGACAGGATATAACAACAACAACAACACAAAGAAAACAAAACAAACTAAATAAAAACAAGCAAAAACACCACCATTAACCATGGCACAGACTGCAGTATTCCATTGATAGAGGACATTGCATACAGGCGAATGTGGTTGTTCTTTAGTAGTCTAGCACTTAAGTTTATATTCTTCTCCTACAATGCAGCTAGCTGTGTGACTTTAGAGAGACATTTAAATATTCTAATTTAAAATTTCTCCCACTTGTCTGTCAGTTTGTTGTACTGTAGGGTCTTGCGTTTTGCTGTGATGCTGGAAGCAATGCCACTGGTATTCAGATACCAGCAGGGTCACCCATGGAGGGCAGGTTTCAGCTGAGCTTCCAGACTAAGACAGGCTAGGAAGAACAACAACAATTTTAAATTTCATCATCTTTAAGATGTGAACAAATAAAAATGAACTTAGAAATTGTAGAGACATTGGATTTGACAATACACATACAATGATGTTGTTGTTAAGTGCCATCGAGTTGGTTCAACTCATAGTCACCCCATGTACAACAGAATGAAACACTGACTGGTCTTGCACCATCCTCACAATCATTGTTATGTTTGAACCCACTGTTGCAGCCAATGTATCAATCCATCTCGTTCAGGGTTTTCTTCTTTTTTGCTGATCCTCTACTTTACCAAGCATGATGTTCTTCTCCAGGGACTGATCCCTCCAGAAAACATGTCCAAAGTATGTGAGACATAGTCTTGCCATTCTTGCTTCTAAGGAGCATTCTTGCTGTACTTCTTCCAAGACAGATTTGTTCCTTCTTTTGGGAGTCCAACACCGTAATTCAAAGGCATCAGTTCTTCTTTGGTCTTCCTTATTGACTGTCCAGCTTTCACATGCATGTGAGGCTATTGAAAACACCATGGCCTGGGTCAGGCACACCTTACTCCTTAATATGACATCTTTGCTTTTTAACACTTTAAAGAGATCTTTTACAGCTGATTTTCCCAATGCAATGCATCTTTTGATTTTTTGGCTGCTGCTTCCATGGGTTTGGGTTGCTATGATTCAGAATCGACTTGATGGCAGTGGGTTTTGGTTTTGGTGGGCTTCCATGGGTGTTGGTTGTAAATCTAAGCAAAATGAAATCCTTGACAACTTCAGTCTTTTTTCTGTTTATGAAGATGTTGCTTATTGGTCCAGTTGTGAGGACTTTTTGTTTATGTTGAGGTGTAATCCATACTGAAGGCTGTAGCCTTTGATTTCCATCAGTAAGTGCTTCAAGTCCTCTTCACTTTCAGCAAGCAAAGTTGTATCATCTGCATATTACAGGTTGCTAATTAGGCTTCTTCCAATTCTGATGCCTCATTCTTCTTCATACAGCCCAGCTTCTCAGATTATTTGCTCAGCAAACGGATTGAATAAGTATGGTGAAAGTATACAACCCTGTCACACACCTTTCTTGACTTTAAACCACACAGTATCCCCTTGTTCTGTTCGAATGACTGCCTCTTGATTTGTGCTCAGATTCCTCATGAGCACAGGTTCCCCCATGCACCTGTCAGTTTGTCATACTGAGGGGGCTTGCATGTTGCTCTGTTAGTGGAAGCTATGCCACCAGTATTCAAATGCCAGCCAGGTCACCCATGGTGAACAGGTTTCAATTGAGCTTTCAGAGTGAGATAGACTAGGAAGAAAGACCCGGTGGTTTACTTCTGAAAAAGAATTAGCCAGTGAAACCCTTTTGAATAGCAGCAGAACATTGTCTGATATAGTGCCAGAAGAAGAGTGAGCCCCTTAGGTTGGAAAGCACTTGAAAGACAACTGAGGAAGAGCTGCCTCCTCAAAGTAAGGTGGACCTTAATGACATGGATGGAGCCAAGCTTTCAAGGCTTTCATTTGCTGATGTGGCATGACTCAAAATGAGAACAAACATCTGCAGTATCCATTAATAATCAGAAGGTGGAAAGTACAAAGTATGAATGCAGAAAAATTGGAAATTGTCAAAAATAAAATGGAACACATAAACATTGATATCCTGGGCAAGAGTGAGATGAAATGAACTGGTATTGGTCATTTCGAATAGGACAATCATATGATCTACTATGCTGGGAATGATAACTTGAAGAAGAATATGTGTACCTATTCCAAAAAAGGTGATCCAACCCAACGGGGAAATTTTTGAACAATGTCGTTAATATCACACTCAAGTAAAATTTTGCTGAAGATAATTCAAAAGCGGCTGCAGGAGCATATTCACAAGGAACTGCCAGACATTCAAACTGGATTCAGAAGAGCATGTGAAACAAGAGCTATCACTGCTGACGTCAGTGAAATGGATCCCGGCTGAAAGCAGAGAATACCAGAAAGATGTTTGCTTGTGCTTTCTTGACTACAAAGGCAGTTGACTGTGTGGATCATAACAAATTATGGATAATACCGGGAAGAATGGGAATTCCAGAACACTTATTGTGCAATAAGGAATGTACGATGATACATATTATTATTTCTGTAGTCATTTGTGTGTATAGTTTGCTTTCTTATTCATAAACTTTCTAAACCAGGCTATAATAAAACTTTACATAGAACATGATGATACTATTGAAAGAGATGTAGCACTAAATTTAAATATCAATTTTAATTTTGAAAAAGTATCCCTATAATGTGAAACTTTGAACCAGTTATCATTTCGAGTTTGTTTCTCTTTTGTGAAATGGGAATAATAAACTATAGCTTCTTGCTATGAACACAAATGTGAGTGTATTTAAAAATACAATTGTATATTTACAATTGTATGAATATAAACTGTATTATTAAAATTGATTATAATATTTATTGGCTATCTTTTAAAGTTACAATTTGCAAGTTCTTTGATTTGCAGTTTTCTTTGATTCTTAGAAAAACTTCTTAGGGTGATTGCTTTTGTTTCCTATTTTTAATGGTGAGAAATTAAGAATTCTAAAGGTAAAGTGATATGTGCAAAGTCTCACACACATAGACATGCAAC
Organism: Loxodonta africana; assembly: GCF_030014295.1. Taxonomy (NCBI): domain Eukaryota; kingdom Metazoa; phylum Chordata; class Mammalia; order Proboscidea; family Elephantidae; genus Loxodonta; species Loxodonta africana. The sequence goes on from NC_087342.1 coordinate 166,725,006, forward strand.
AACTTAAATGCTCACTTCTTTTTTTGGATGCTGAGAAAACGACCTGCTTTTGTGAAAAACTAGCTTCTGACCTTAAGAATCAGTACAAATATTATTGAAGTGTTTTCTTTTACACGCATTGTTTCTTGTTAGTAGAGTAAAAGTTCTGATTGCACAGGAACAATAAGGACTTCCCAACGGATGGTGTCTCATGACATGATGGAATTGTTGTTATTGTTGTTAGGTGCCATCAAGTCAAATTTGACTCATAGTGACCCCATGTGACAGAGTAGAACTGTCCCACAGGGGTTTCTAGGCTGTTATTTTGCTGGTACAGATCACCAGATCTTTCTTCCAAGGAGTGGCTGTGTGGGTTCAAATCACTAACTTTTCTTTTTCTCTTAACAGCCAAACACTCACTCAAACTTTGAACCATCAGGGCTCCTTCCATGATGCAATATACATGCTTTACTTTTCTTTTACTTGTTGTCTGACTTCCCCCATTACATTCAACCCTGCTACAAACTTCGAAGAAATCAAAAGGTATGTTGTCTTAATTATCTGATGCTACTATAACAAAGATACCACAAGTTGATGGCTTCAACAAAAGTTTACTCTCTCACAGTCTAGGAGGCTAAAAGTCTGAGTTCAGGGAGTCAGCTCTAAGGGAAGGCTTTCTATCTCTGTCAGCTCTGGAAGAAGGCCATTGTCATCAATCTTCCCCTGGTTAAGGAGCTTCCCAGAACAGGGAAGAATTTTCAAAATACTCAGGAAATTGTCTCAAGTTTCTCTAACTGTACTTTCCCTTTCACAAGCCTCACAGTGCTCCTTGGTTTTGGAAAAATTGACCCTAAACCTTTGAATGAACAGAAGTTCCCCCAATGTCCTGTCTTGATGAGCTCTGCCACAGTAAATAGAGTTTCTATCCAGTTTATGAGAGAAATGATATCTTGTTCCCTGTATTAACAATCAGCGTAAGCAAGAATTGATCAAATTTTTGTCCTCATATTGACAATATGGTAGTGTTCTTTGTATTCTAAGAGAAAGGATTCCTTGATATAGAAGACTTGTTCCAGTTCTCCAAATCTAGACAAGCTCCTAGTCTTCGGTATTAACTTGTCAATCAAAATCACATGAAATTTACCCTTTACAAGCTAAATCAAATGTTAGAGTGACAATTTTTAAAAGATCAATGCATGTAAATACTTGGTTCCACTTCTGTAAACCACTTTCAAAAAACTTGAATGAGATCAGCAATCCTCAAGTGAGCAATAGATGAATATACAAGTTTTGAAAACATTATATTAATTATTTTTTACAAATATTGAAGTGACATTTCCAATTTGGTTCAACTTTAGGTGGCTAAGAGCTTGGCTGCTAACCAAAAGTTTGGAAGTTTGAATCCACCAGCTGTTCTTTGGAAACTCTATGGGGCAGTTCTACCCTGTCCTACAGGGTCACTATGAGTTGGAATAAACTCACTGGCAATGGGTTTGGTTTGGTTTTTAAGCTGAGCTCCATGTATTAATCAAATATACAGTTCAGAAAATATTTTCCTGCCTTCAAAGTTAAAACATGTACCTGTTACAGAATAAACATGTGTGCCAATTGTACAAAATTCTTAGTGTTCAAAAACCAAACATGCACAATGTAAATTACTTGACTAGATTTTGCTTAAACATGCGGCAATGAATACATGTGATAAAGCTTAGAATAACCAACCCTGTCATGTAATATTGTGTTTTCTAACAGACTACTTGAAGTGTCTAATCTATGGACAACCACTAAAATGAAGACTGAGAGAATGTATTGTTCAAGCACCCACAGCATATGTCATTCTTCCTGTCAGCCTCATTAGCTCAAAGGACCTAATGCAAAATAAAATATTTACATTATTCCTAATTACATAGTGCTTGTGAAATGATGATGTATTTTAAAATAAACGAGAAAAGTTTTACACGAGCAATACGTCAGTTTCTGGTAAAATTTCTATAGTCATGACATACAGATGTGATTAGAAGTTGAACATGAAAAATGAAAGGATTATGGATATTTTGAATGAAATAAACATACCTAATGCATTTTTGCAATATTGAGAAGCTTGTTAAGGCCTTTCTTTTGCTTTTAAAGCTAATGCTGTTATTAAGATTTCACTCATTAAATTTTCTATCTATTGCAGCATTGTTATCTGTCACTAAGATGATAAGATAAAAAATGCAGATACGGAATTATCACATTTATCTATTTCTTCTTGAATTCTCATTAAAATGAAAGCAAATGAATTAAATAGTTATAAACGCATAAGAACATGAAGAAAGGGAGAGAAACTAAGAAAAAAATGAGAGGAATAAACACAATTTTGGAAGATGAAAGTTGAATGAACAGATAACACTGCATAAATGAATGACAAATTCTGAACCCTGTTTGTAGAGAAGGAGATTTAAACAAGAGGTAACTAGTTTGTGCTTTAGAAACACAAACAGACTCACCAACTGGAATCACCTCTGAATGTAAATGTACAATTGGGTATAAAAACAGGAGTGATTGAAAACCTAAATAAAGAGAGTTAAATCCAACTTCTTTCCACTTAATCATTCAGCCAGAGCCTATGCCTCCACTATTCTATCCAGAGACAGGGAGCTCACTCACTAGTGATGGAAGACCAGAAAGGAAGAGAGGTACAGGGCATGTTTGGCTTAGACAAAATGTTGAAAGCTGTGTAATTGGCTGAACATTTGAAGATAGATGATGAGATGCCCAGCCACTTGAGAACACTTCACTTCCAGCTAGGATTACATCCCCTGTGACATTGAAAGATTCCCCTTTAGAGAGATGGACTATCTAAAGAGAAAACATATATTGTTTACTCCATTTGAGACATCCATTTGAAGAACTTAGTTCATACCAAATCAGGAGAAAGTGAAATCTAACTGTAGACTCACTCATGCACAATGACCATCCCATCATTTTTTTTTTTTCCATGACTTTCTTTTACATATGTGTGAGGGCTCTAGGCCTCTTTGCCCTAAAGTCCATTTTTTACCAATACTTGCTTTGCTTGGTCTTACACTCTAGTTTCTGAAGTCTGCATTTCCCAGGTTGCTATGCTAGCTGGCTCTTGGCTGTATTCAACCAAAGGGAGGGATAGATGGGATACTTGAGGATAGGAAAAAGAGGTAAGTCAGAACAATCTCTCATTTCATTCACCGCATCTTGGGTAGCATCACCAGCAGAGTCTGAATCCTCTCTATGGTTCTAACTCTCACCCGAGAGGACCACACTTGTTTCAACCTCAACTAAATAAAAAAATCAAACCCATTGCCGTTGAGTCGATTCCAACTCATAGCAACCCTAACTAGGTGATCCCATTCCCTAGGCTCCTGTAATAGCATTTTCCCTTCTATCATTTCATCCCAGGTGTGCTGATGCTAGTCCCTGGAATATTGCACTATCCCATGATTGTACCATCAGATCTCCCATCACCAGTATTATAAATTCCATGTATTACATCTCTCGTTGTAAATAAAGTATTTCAGTTTTTCTGGTAGGAGTTTGACTAAAACCATATGAAGAAAATTATCATGAAAGACATAGAAAAAAATAAATTTTAGAGGGAACAGAAACAATAAGCAAAAAGAGAATTTTGAATGAGCTGTAATTAACATCCTCACATATATTGATGTGATGGATCTATTAAAACTCATTGCCCTCTAGTGGATTCCTACTAATAGCGACCCTATAGGACGAAAACAGAGAAGAACTGACCCATAGGGTTTCCCACTCTGTAATCATTATAGAAGCAGACTGCCACATCTTTCTCTCACAGAGTGGCTTTGATTATCAGCTGAGAACTTATTGCCAGAAGAATGAACAAGTCTGTCTTGGAAGAAGTACAGCCAGAATGTTCCTTAGAAGTGAGAATGGTGAGACTTCATCTCACCTACTTTGGATATGTTATCAGGAGGAACCAGTCCCTTGAGAAGGACATATTTTTGGTAAAGTAGAGGCTCAGCAAAAAAGAGGAAGACCCTCTGATGAAATGGATTGACATAGTGGCTGCAAAAATGAGCTCAAACATAGCAACAATTGTGAGGATGGTGCAGGACCAGTCAATGTTTCCTTCTGCTAGACATAGGGTCGCTATGAGTTGGAACCAACTTGAGGGCACCTAGCACCTAACAACAACAACAATCAATTAAAAAAGAAAAGAATACAAAAGGATTAAAAAAATATACCAAAGAATTCTTGTCAATTTAAAGTATGATTAGAGGAAAAATTAATATAGGGATTATTAGATTAAAGTTGAAGAAATCTTAAAAATGTAGATCATGGTCAACAAATATAAGAGAAAAGAGAAGGCAACATTATATGATCAATTATCCTGGAGCCCTGGTGATGCAGTGGTTAAAAACTCACCTGCTAACCAAAAGGTCAGCAGTTCAAATCCACCAGCCGCTCCCTGGAAACTCTATGGGGCAGTTCTACTGTGTCCTATAGGGTCACTATGAATCGGCCCCTGATAGATGGCATCTAACAACAACAACGGCATCTAACTAGTAAAGAGAAAAAATAAAAATTGGGGAAAGAAAATATTAAAAAAATTAGACAAGAAAATTTCCAAGACTATTAGCACATATATGTTCAGTTAAAACAACCAATACATATACTTTCAATTTTTAATGTGAAATTTCAACCATTTTATGTATACAATTCAGTGATATTAATTGCACTCAAAATCACTACTACCCATTTGTGTTTTTTCCTTACCCTTAACAAAAACTCTTTACCCCTTAGGCAATAACTCACCACTTCCCCCTTTCACTGACTATTGGTAACCACTAACAAACTTTTGTTTTCTGTGCATTTGCCTACTCTGGTATCATACAATATTTGTCCTTTTGTGTCTGACTTATTTCGCTCAGCATAATGTTTTCAAGATTCATCCATATGGTAGCATGGATCAGAACTTCATTGCTCTTAATGACTGAATAATATTCCATTGTGTGTATATACCACATTTTATTTACCCACTCATATGATGATGAAAATTTATGTTGATGGAAATCCTGGTGGTTGAGAGCTACGGCTGCTAAACAAAAAGTTGACTGTTCAAATCCCCCAGGTGCTCCTTGGAAACCCTATGGGGCAGTTCTACTCTGTCCTATAGGGACGCTGTGAGTTGGAATAGACTCAACAGCAATAGGTTTGGTTTTTTGGTTTTTCATATGTTGATAGACATTTGTGTTGTTTCCAACTTTTGGCTATTGTGAATAATAATTCAATAAACACTGATGTACAAGTACCTTGCTTTCAATGCTTTTCGGCATAAATCTGGGAGTGGAACGGCTGGGTCGTATGGTAGCTGTATATTGTTTGAGATATAGCCACAGAAGCTGTGCCATTTTACAATCCCACTAGCAATGCATGAGGGTTCCAATTTCTCCCAATCCTCACTTGTTATTTTCTGTTTTTCAGATAATACCTACCCTAAATCCACCAGGCGCTCCTTGGAAAACCTATGGGGCAGTACTACTCTGTCCTATAGGGCTGCTATCAGTTCGAATCGACTCGACGAAACGGGTTTGGTTTTGGTTTTTTAGTGGAAGTGAAGTGACATATTGTAGTTTTGATTTTCGTTCCATAATACTAATGACATTGAGCATCTTTTCATGATTTTTTATCGGCTATTTTTATTTGTATATCATTTTTGGTGAAATGTCTATTCAAGTCCTTTGCCCATTTTTTAATTGGGTTTTTTGTCTTTTTGTTGTTGAGTGGTAGAATTTATTTCTACATTCTGGATATTAAACCCTTATAAGATATATGGTTTCCAAATATTTTCTGCCAATCTGTATGTTGTTTGTTCATTTTGTTGATGAAGCCCTTTGTGGCACACACAAAAAAAATAATTTTAATGAAGTCCAATTTGTCTATTTTGTCTTTTGTTGCTCATGCTTATGGTGTCATATCCATGAATCCACTGTCAAAAACTAGCTCCTGAAGCATTACTCCTGTGTTTTGTTCTAAGAGTTTTACATTTAGGTCGTTGATCCATTTTGAGCTGATTTTTGGATATGTTGTGAGGCATGTATCTGTTAATTTTTTGATATGTGGCAATCCAGTGGCACCAGAAATTATTGAAGAGACAATTCCTTTCCCATCAAATGGACATAGTACCCTTGTCAAAAATCAATTGGCCTTAGATGTATGGATTTATTTCTGGACTCCCAATTCTATTCCATTAGTCTATGTACCTACTAATTATTAGTGGATATTTGCAGCTGTTTCTTCTCATTTTGAGTTGGGCCTCAACTGGAAATGAAAGTCCTGAAAGCTTTTCTCCATCCACATCATTAAGGTTGACTCTACTTTGAGGAGGCAGTTGTTCCCCAGTCATCTTTTGAGTGTCTTCCAACTTCGGGGGCTCATCTACCAGCACTATATCAGACAATGTTCTGCTGCTATTCATAAGATTTTCACTGGCTTATGCTTTCCAGAAGTAGACTGCTTGGTCCTTCTTCCTAGTCTGTCTTAGTCTGGAAGCTCAGCTGAAATCTGTCCTCCATAGGTGACCCTCCTGGTATCTAAATACCTGTGGCATAGCTTCCAGCATCACAGCAACATGCAAGCCTCCGCAATATGACAAATTGGCAGAACCTGGAATGCACGAAGTATGAATCTAGGAAAATTGGAAATCATCAAAAATGAAATGGAACGCGTGAACATCAATATCCTAGGCATTAAAAAAAAAAAAATAGTGAGCTGAAATTGACTGGTATTGGCCATTTTGAATCAGATAATCATAGTGTCTACTTTGCTGGGAATGACAACATGAAGAGGAATGGTGTTACATTCACCGTCAAAAAGAACATTTCAAGGTCTACCCTGAGATACAATGCTGTCAGTGATAAGATAATATCTGTACGCCTACAAGGAAGGCCAGTTAATACGACTATTATTCAAATTTACACACCAACCACTAAGGCCAAAGATGAAGAAATAGAAGATTTTTATCAGCTGTTGCAGTCTGGAATTGATCAAACATGCAATCAGGATGCATTGATAATTATTGGTGATTGGAATGCGAAAGTTGGAAACAAGGAAGAAGGATCAGTAGTTGGAAAATATGGCCTTGGTGATAGAAACAATGGCAGAGATTGAATGATAGAATTTTGCAAGACCAACCACTTCTTCATGGCAAATGCCTTCTTTCACCAACATAAATGGGGACTATACACATGGACCTCGCCAGATGGAACACACAGAAATCAAATTGACTACATCTGTGGAAGGAGATGATGGAAAACTCAATATCATCAGTCAGAACAAGGCTAGGGGCCAACTGTGGAACAGACCATCAATTGCTCATATGCAAGTTCAAGCTGAAACTGAAGAAAATCAGAGCAAGTCCACAAGAGCCAAAATATGACCTTGAGTATATCTAGTCTCAAGAATAGATTTGAAGCATTGAACACTAGTGACCAAAGAACAGATGAGTTATGGAATGATATCAAGGACATCATCCAAGAAGAAAGCAAGAGGTCATTGAAAAGACAGGAAAGAAAGAAAAGACCGAGATGGATGTCAGAGAAGACTCTGAAACTTGCTCACGAACATTGAGCAGCTAAAGAAAAGGGAGAAATGATGAAGTAAAAGAACTGAACAGAAGATTTCAAAGGGTGGCTCGAGAAGATAAGGTAAAGTTTTATAATAACATGTGTAAAGACATGGAGTTAGAAAACCAAAAAGGAAGAACACGCTTCGTGTTTCTCAAGCTGAAAGAACTGAGGAAAAAATTTAAACCTCAAGTTGCAATAGTGAAGGATCCTATGGGGAAAATATTAGACAATGCAGGAAGCATCAAAAGAAGATAGAAGGAATATACAGAGTCATTATACCAAAAAGAATTCATCGATGTTCAACCATTTTAAGAGGTAGCATATGATCAGGAACCAATTTTACTGAAGGAAGAAGTCCAAGCTGCTCTGAAGGCATTGGCAAAAAACAAGGCTCCAGGAATTGACAAAATATCAATTGAGATGTTTCAACAAACAGATGCAGTGCTGGAGGTGCTTACTTGTCTATGCCAAGAAATATGGAAGACAGCTTCCTGGCCAACTGACTGGAAAAGATCCATATTTATGACTATTCCCAAGAAAGGTGATCCAACTGAATGCAGAAATTTTAGAACAATATCATTAATGTCATACGCAAGCAAAATTTTGCTGAAAATCATTCAAAAATGGCTGTAGCAGTCTATTGACGGGAAACTGCCAGAAATTCAGGCTGGTTTCAGAAGAGGTCGTGGAACCAGGGATATTATTGCTGATGTCAGATGGATCCTGGCTGAAAGCAGAGAATACCAGAAGGATGTTTACCTGTGTTTTATGACTATGCGAAAGCATTCGACTGTTTGGATAAATACAAATTATGGATAACATTGCAAAGAATGGGAATTCCAGAACACTTAATTGTGCTCATGAGTAACCTTTACATGGTTCAAGAGGCAATTATTCAGACAGAACAGGGGGATACTGATTGGTTTAAAGTCAGGAAAGGTGACTGTCAGGGTTGTATTCTTTCACCATACCTATTCAATCTGTATGCTGAGCAAATAATCTGAGAAGTTGGACTATATGAAGAAGAACAGGGCATCAGGATTGGAGGAAGAGGTTAACAACCTGCGTTATGCAGATGATACATCTTTGTTTGCTGAAAGGGAAGAGGACTTGAAGCACTTACTAATGAAGATCAGAGATCACAGCCTTCCATATGGATTGCACCTCAACATAAAGAAAACAAAAATCCTCACAACTGGACCAATGAGCAACATCATGATAAACAGAGAAAAGATGAAAGTTGTCAAGAATTTCATTTTACTTGGATCCACAATCAACACCCATGGAAGCAGCAGTCAAGAACTCAAAGGACGTATTGCATTGGGTAAATCTGTTGCAAAAGACCTCTTTGTTGTTGAAAAGCAAAGATGTCACCCTGAAGACTAAGTTGCGCCTGACCCAAGCCATGGTATTTTCAATCATATCGTATGCAGGTGAAAGCTGGACAATGAATAAGGAAGACTGAAGAAGAATTGATGCCTTTGAATTGTGGTGTTGGTGAAGAATATTGAATATACCATGGACTGCCAAAAGAACAAACAAATCTCTCTTGGAAGAAGTGTAACCAGGAAGCTTTGAAGCAAGGATGGCAAGACTGCATCTTACATACTTTAGACATGTTGCCAGGAGGGATCAGTCCCTGGAGGAGGACATCATGCTTGGCATAGTACAGGGTCAGAGGAAAAGAGGAAGACCCTCAACAAGGTGGGTTGACACAGTTGCTGCAAAAGTGAGTTCAATAATAACATCGATTGTAAGGATGGTTCAGAACCAGGCAGTGTTTCGTTCTGTTGTGCATAGGGTCGCTATGAGTCAGAACCGACTCAACAGCACCTAACAACAGCAACACATGTACCTATTATTGTACTAGTGCCAGATTGTTTTGATTATTGTAGTTTTAGAATTTGTTTTGAGATGGGGAAGTGTAAGTTTCCCTACTTTTTTATTCTTTTCAAAATTTTTCGCTATGAGGAGCCTCTTGGTGTTCCATATAATTTGGCAGTTTGATTTTTCCATTTTTGCAGTTTGTTGGAATTTTGATCGAGATTTTGTTGTATCTCTAGATAAAATTGGTTGGAATTAACATCTTAACAAGATTAAGTCTTTTAATCCATGAACACAAAATTTATTTAGCCAATCTTTAACTTATTTTAGCAATAAAATTATTTTCAATGTATACATCTTTCACTTCCATGGTTACAATTATTCCCAGGTATTTTATTGTTTAGATGCTGTTATAAATGGGAATATTTTAATTGCCTTTTCATATTGCTCATTGTTATATAGAAACCCTACCAATTTTTGTGTGTTGGCTTTGTACCCTGCAACTCTGTTGAATTCATTTGTTAGCTCTAGTAGCTTTCTTGTCTTTGGGAATTTCTATATATAGGATCATGTCATTTATGGATCAAAAAAAAAAATGGATCAGGATAGTATTATTTCTCCCTTCCTAATTTAAATATAGTTTATATTATTTTTCTTGCCTAATTGCTCTGGCTAGGACTTACAGTACAGTATTGGATAACAGTGATCAGAGTGGGCATCCTTAATTTGTGGCCAATGTTAAGAGGAAAGCCGTCATCTTTCTCTATTATGATGTTAGCTATGAGCTTTTTTTTTTTTTTAAATAAATGTCCCCTATCATCTTGTTGAATGTTTTTACCATGAAAGAACGTTGGATTTTGTCGAATGCCTTTTCTGCACTATTGAGATGATCATGTGGTTCTTTACCTTGTTCAAATAATGTGGTATATTACAGCAACTGATTTTTTAATGTTGAACCACGATTGCACTCCTGGAATAAATACTACTTGCTTATAGGGTATAATCCCCTTACTGTGGTGCTGGGTTCTGTTTGCTAATATTTTATTGAGGATTTTTACATCTACATCCATAAAAAAGGGATACCAAAAACCAAAACCAAACCCGGTGCCATCAAGTCGATTCCGACTCATAGTGATCCTGTAGCGGCCCTATGCTGGTCTGTAATTTCCTTTTCTTGTAATGCCTTTGTCTGGCTTTGGTATCAGGGGTAATACTTGCAAGAACCCACATATTACCCACTGCCGTCGAGTCGATTCCGACTCACAGCGACCCTATAGGACAGAGTAGAATTACCCCAAAGAGTTTCCAAGAAGCGCCTGGCAGATTCGAACTGCTGACCTCTTAGTTAGCAGCCATAGCACTTAACCAGTACGCCACCAGGGTTTCGAACCCACATATTATTCAACGAAATAGTAATAAAAAAAAAGTTCACAAGAAAGTAAATAATTCTGAATGTTTAAGAAATTGCAAATAGAGATAATTCTAAAAGTTTCCACAGAGAGAAAACAGACCGTATACGTAGAATCAAGAGAATATAATCCAGACTTCTCAGTAACAACCAATCCAAAAAATCACCCCCTGCCATCGAGTCAATTCGGACTCATAGTGATCCTATAGGACAGAGTAGAACTGCCCCGTACATTTTCCAAGGAGCACCTGGTGGATTCGAACTGCCAACCTTTTTTGCTAGCAGCCTTTTTAGCTCTTAACCACTACACCACCAGGTTTTCCTCAGTAGCAACAGTGGAAGATAAAAGGCAAAACAGAGAAAAGACTTCAAAATTTATGAGGGAAAAATGAGTTACAACTGAAAATTCTATATCCAGCAAAATTATTTATGAAATGTGAAGATTTAATGAGATTTTTAGGAGGTATGCTGAATCTCAAAATATTACTTCTCATGCACCAATAGGAAGCTACTGGAGGGTGTTCTTAAAAATAAGGAAATAAATGGGGAAAGAGGAAAGGTCTAGATGAATCAGAACAGAAAAGCAGTAGGGAAAGTTTATGAAGGGAATTTCCAGGTTGATGACATAAGGAAGTACCAAGATGATAGTTGAAGAGCAGATGGGGGGAGAATGAGCCTATCAGTGTGGCCTGAAGCATGAGGGTCATTTGTTGGAATTTATTGAGAGGTATACATAATTCTGTTGAGAGTTTAGGGAAATAATAAGTGTTAGTACAAGGAAATCTAACAAAGTATATATTAAACTTAGAGAGAAAGAGCAATTCACTATTCGAATAGGGTCTTGAATAAGATTAGCAGATGTAGCTATTAACCTCTATGCCACCAGGTTTTCCATCAAGAGTTCTAGGCTTTTTAATTAGCTGGCCAGCAGGCTATGAAGAAAATAACTGTGCTTTATTTTTTGTATTTATGGAAGAGTAATAATAGTCCTTTGCCTCAGCAAATATCTACTTTGATGATTTTTACAACATTAAGGTTTTTTTTTTTTTCCTCTAGACATAGCAAAGCTGGGATTTAATATTTTACTCAAGTAGATAATCTCTAATACCTTTTCCAATCTAAATCCTAGGACCCCATGAATAATTCAAAAGATAAACATAAAATATAGCTACTACTGATAAAAAATTTGTTTCAGCTTAAAACTATATTGCCTTAAATATATTCTACCCATAACTCAAAATTAAGAAAATATTTCAGTCAAGCATAAAATCCATTTCATGGTGGGGGGGAAGGTTTTCCAATAGTATGCTAAAACGAATAATTTATGATAATAAACATTTATGCATATTTAGATATAATAATTAGATTTATGCTTAGCTTCTAAAAATATAGTAAAATATCATCAACTTTAGTAAAACTAGGAAAGTTCTACTGACAAAATAGTGTCCTTTAATAACCATAAACAAAAGCTATTTGCAAAATCCAAATACTTTCATTCCATTCATGTAGAAAAAAGGTAACTATTTAATTTCTTCACTGTATTAGATATTTCCCTATTTTCATACAAATCCTTTTTCTGTTATCTTTTTTCTATGATTATCATCTGTAGTTATCATTTTATATGACAGACTCACTAATAAAAAATGAGTGTGTATAAAATCTAACATAGCACTTCCGTATCACCATAGATTAAGAATCACTAATCTGCAACACTAATCTCTCTGAGCTAAAAGTCAACACGTGTTCTAACAGTCACATAAACAGCCTTGTGTAATCATGGACTCATGATGTTCATTCCAAGACACACAAAATATGAATGCAATTAATCTGCATACCACTTCATCATTTTCAAAATTTCTTTTTTTTATGGGTGGAAAGAATCAGAACACTAGACTAGATAATATAATGATCATATATAGTTAATATCCATTCTGGAAGAGCACTTAATCAGAACTGTTTATGAAGCACTGAGAAAGTATATAATGATTGTGTTTTGTTTTTATTTGTGAGATAAAATTTAAGATTTAATATTATTTGTAATGAAATCTGATTATTAGATTTAAAATAATTTTAACATTGCACTATCAGAGGATAGAATTCTTTTCCAAATTTGTTACCTTATTCCAAAACAGATATTTTAATTTTAGTAAGATCTAATTTGCGTGTCCAAATATCCAAATAATAACTTATTCTTTATTCTAATTTAGAAAGCACTATAAGAAGGATCTGTATTAAGACCAAGATAACCTTTTCTTTATGGTCTACTACAGTTTCTGTCAACAGGCTGTAGATTAGCAATATGGAAGAACGCTTAGAATGTTTGTTGCATGACTTGCAGGGCCAAAACACAGATCAAGCCTGTTTTGATACTAGTTTTAGATATTTGATATCAATCCATGAATGGAATCCCATTTAGTGGTTCATATCTTTACATACTAATGGGACCCACAGGGCTGATCAGTTTCTTATATTATTGGTAGAAGTTGTCAGAGTGTTGTGATGAGAAGGGAATGCATTTGGTGGAAAGGACTTGGAAATCATGCTCAAATCTTTGTGAAAGTCTCTTTGTCAGGGGTACATATAAGGCTAATATATTCTGTGATTTCTGAGGCATATTGGTGATCACATTTTCATATAACATTACCATTTGACAGACTCTGGCAGATATTTCTAGTCCTCCTTGGCTGTAAAGGTCACTAATGCAAGAATGATCAATGCTGATACATAAAACCGACTTCATATTCATTCAAAAATAGATTGACACTCTAAAGTAATGGATTCCAATAAAGGCTCTGTGGATAACATAATTAAATAAAATAATCTTGTGAGATATGTTTTATTATATTTTACAGATAATATCTAATTCCAATTTTCTATGTTAAGAAAATACTTCACTTTCTCTTTTAACAAGGTGAGACAAATACTGAAATTTTCTTTAAATTTCCTAAGCAAGCACAGACACCTTGTTTATGTCCTTGAGAGGGCAAAATCAAATATGTGCAAAAAGTATATCTTTACATAAATAATAACTTTACTAAGATTATTAACAGATGGAGATTTATGTGCAATAAATAATTAAAATCAGTATTATAGTCTATTTATGGATAGTCCAGGTTTTCTGGTAGTTATTTAATTTCCTTTAAATGGCAATTAAACATGAGGGCATGCTTACATAATATTAAAATATGGATTATGTTAGTATTGTTTAAAAAAAGAAACAGAACAATTGCCATAAAATTATTTTTCTGCTCTTTTACATGACACATTTAGTCAGAAAAAACTTACCTTTAATAATGAGAATAACATTTGATATAAACTCAAAGAAAAAGGAAAATATTATGAAATAATTTATGAGTTTGTTGAAAAATTCACTGGGATTCTCATATATTGCATTGGTAAAGTTTGCAATACTGACTGAGGTAATTTGATCTTAAATCAAGAGAAGAATTAGATACTATGGAAGCCTGTCACAGAAAATCTGCTTTCTTAAAAGCATTGGAAGCACATGTATGTAAAAGCAAGATAAATATGTATAACGTATTTACTAAAAGTACTACTCATTAGAAATAGCTATATATTTATATATTGGGTACCAAGAAACAGAATTTTCAATATGTTAATAAGAATTGCTTACATAATAATATCCAGACATTATAGAATTATGAGGTTAAAGTAAACATAATACCTGTGGTCAGCAAGAAGTGCATTTAAAGAAATGGCAGGAAGCAGACAACAGAAGAGACTGATGAAGTTCATGCTCAATATCTGTATGTTAAGGTATATGAAGGGTAACTCATCTAAGATTCATGGTCTGCTAAAAGCTAGCAAAGGGAAATGTAAGATTTACAACTGTAGACATCGCTCATCTCTTAAATGTTCACAGATACAGAAGAGCAGGGCAATAAAAGCAATGGCATGCCAACCAGTAAGATAGAAGCAAGAGGTCAAATCTGAAAGCAAGGAAAATGGAAAACAGAACTGTAAGGAGCTGAAGCAGCTAAAGCGAAAGAGGTGGGCCAGAGTATTTTATACATAAGTCAGCACTGAAATAAATAATGCATAAACAAATAAAAGTTAGAAAGGAGATAGGACAAGAATGAAAATACAGCGAAAAAGGGAAAAATAAATTTAGAAAATATATAACCTAAATAATTAAGAAAGAGAATGTGAGATCTAAAGAAGGCAACTTTAAGTTTAGGAGATAGAGTGTACGCGTGTCCTCAATATTTACACCCTCGAGCTCAGTGACTGAAACATGGGAGGCATTCAATGAAAATTTGTATTTAGCGTTTTCCCCCCAAAATAATTATTGTAATAAAGCATACATGAATAGATAGCAGAAAGGCAGTCCTGGAAAATTAAGTGTAATTAATAGATACCTTAGAAGTTATCTTTAGTTATCTAAAGGAAGACGTGAACATTTAGCCCAGAAAAGGGGATACCAAAGAAAAGCTGTCTTCAAATACTGAAAAATTGTCATGTGTTAAGAGATTTCCTTTTATTTCTGTTTGGACTCCAGGTAAAGAGGAATGTTGGATATAGGACAAGCCCTGCGAAATAAACCTATACTCAGTTTAAAGAAAATAATTCTATAGCCAAGCATAGCTTAGATGCAATGGGATGCTTAGGGACTTTTAAAGCCACCAACAACTACATCATCATTATCTTTATCAGCATCATCACTATATTTGTATATTACGCAGTTATTATTATTATTTTCTCCTCTGCTGACAACCTCTATTTTTTTCTACTTAAGCTCTTGTTAAAAGTCAAAGCCTCATTTCTTCTTAAACTTTACCCTCACCTTCTACTACCCTTCCCTCACTTGCCTCTACTTTAGCCATATTGGACTCTTT
The DNA here is from genome assembly GCF_030014295.1 of Loxodonta africana. Taxonomy (NCBI): domain Eukaryota; kingdom Metazoa; phylum Chordata; class Mammalia; order Proboscidea; family Elephantidae; genus Loxodonta; species Loxodonta africana. The sequence continues at coordinate 166,740,692 of NC_087342.1, forward strand.
ACTCTTCATCAAACACCTTTGGAATGCTCCCAAATGTTGACTGGCAGTCCTTGAAGGGTTAATTGTTCTTCACCCAGGTATTTCAAGGGTAAGACCCCCACAATGTTTTCCTCAAATGTCAAGGCACAGTGGTTAAGAGCTTGGCTGCTAACCAAAAATTTGGCAGTTCAAATCCAGCTGCTCCTTGGAAACTCTATGGGGCAGTTCTACTCTGTCCTATAGGGTTGCTATGAGTCAGAATCGACTCAATGGCAATGGGTTTTCAGTTTGTCACTTTCTCAGTGAGGCCCACCCTAATTTTTCAATATAAAAATATATTTTCCTTCATCCCATCTCCACATTTCAATCTTCTCTCCTGCTCTTTTATTTTTCTGTAATAACTATCACTTTTTAATACATTGTGAAATATACATTTTTGTTTGTTTATTTGTTATATATATATTTTTTGCTGTTGTTGTTCGCTAGAATGGAACCTCCAAGTGCTTGAAGATTTTTTGTGTTTTATTCATTTATGTATCCCATGGACCTAGAATAGTATCTGGGGTCAATAATGTTTGCTGACAAAAATTATTTGTTTGGCAATAAGTCTGATAAACAGTAGCCATGGCGATTTTGTAGAAATAAAATACAAGTATTATGTTGATATTTAGGCTAGATTAAATGGTTGAAAATCTCTAGACTATAAACTGCTGAAGAAATATTCCCCACCCAAGGGGAAATGAAAATGACATAAATAATGTTAATAAAAAGGACACAGGCAATGTAATGTATTTCCATAATCTCAAATTTATATGGTTTAAAATTCTATTTTGTGATAATCTTAAGCTCGTTTTACTCTTCATAATAATAAAACACTTGTTCTTTTGGGAAATATTAGTGATCATGGGAAAATGATGGCACTTTGTTCTAAGTATAGAGTTCTTACAACAAAAAAATTTGACAATCATGTATCAGCCAATGTTTTTAGTTCCAATGGTTTATAACAAAGATATTCTGAGGACTTGTGTGGCCCAAAAGTCATTCCAAGAGCTTTAGTAGGGATTACCTAAGGAAGGGAGTCCTGGTGGCATAGTGGTTAAGAGCTATGCTGCTAACCAAAATGTCAGCAGTTTGAATTCACCAGCCACTCCTTAGACACCCGATGGGACAGTTCTACTCTGTCCTACAGGGTCGCTATGAGTCATAATTAACTCGATGGCAATGGATTTGGTTTTTTGGTTTACTTAATGAAGGCATCTGATGCAATTCAGCAATGAGAGCTCTGAAAATGTTGGCTGGCAATTTTCTGAAAGTTCTTTTTTTAACTCTTCCTTCTGCAAAAAGTCCCTTCTCTCGTCCTGCATTGATATGAAGCTCAAAATTGCTGCAGGTGTTTTTCTACCCATCTGGGAATGAAGCTGGCACGTAGCTGAGCAGTCTTCAAGCACACTTACCTTCAACTGCAAAGAGCAAAATTTTAAATGGTATTTAGTCACTACCTTTGATCAATAAATGGCTTATAATGACCTCAAGGTAGCCAGGGTAAGAGATAAAAACAAATTGGAAAAGTTCAGATGAAGGACTTAAGAAATTGCACATTGTGGGAAATTGGAATAAAATTTACAGAGTTCGTGAGCCAAGTCACTAAACAAATAAACAATCAAGCAAACAAAAATTACAGCAACAACATTTGGGAACAAGGGTCAATATCCAGAATTACTACAATATATTATCTAAAGTGTCCAATTTTCATCAAAAAACAAAACAAAACATAGACATGCAAAGAAACAGAAAAGTGTCATCATACTCAAGAAAGGCAGCAGACAATAAAAGCTTATTTTAAAAGTGCCCAGATGGTGGACTCAATAGACAAATAATTCAAAGCAGTTACTATATGTAATGTCCAAAAAATGAATAGAGAAGATGTTTAAATAAAGCATCAGTGTCTCATTAAATAACAAAGAATATATATTTATGATTTTATATACATCTCCGTGTGTGTGTGTGTGTGTGTGTAATTTTAAAAATTAAACGGGAAATCTGGAGTTGAAAGATTCAATGATCAAATTGAAAATTTTACCAGAGAGGCTCGACAGTAGATATGACCTGGCAGAACAAAGAATCAGCAAACTTGAGGATAAATCAATAGAGATTATGTAATCTGAAGACCAAAGACAGTTATTTGATAACTATGACTATAAATATAAAATAATTTTAAAAGAAAAATGAACAGAGCCTTAAGGACACTATTAAACACAACAACATAGGAAAACAGTAGTACCAGAAGGAAAGAAGAGAGAGACAGGGACAGAGTAAAATTTTAAGAGTTAATGGCTAAGAAATTAATAATTTTGATTAAAAAAATAATAAACATTACATCCAAGAATCAACAAATTTCAAGTAGGATAAATGGAAAGAGATACAACATAGACACTTCATAGTCAAAATATTCAAAGCCAAACAAAAAGAAAGCCTTGAAAACAGCAAAAAATAAACAAATACAAGGGGAGCTCCTTGCCTCCAAAATTAATAGCTACTTGTCATCAGAAACAATAGAGGTCACAAGCCAGGGGATGAAATATTCAAAGGACCAAAAGTAAAATAATATAATAAACAAGAAAGAAAGAATTCAACCAAGAATCTATTTTCTAGCAAAACTACCTTTCAAAAATGAAAGTGAAATAAATACATTTCCATATAAAAGAACACTGCTTCAATTTAAGACCTGCCTTCAAAATATACTAAGGAGTTTCTTCAGAATTCAAGCATGTGACACCAGACAGAAGCTCAAATCCATGGGAAAAATGAACACTGGTGACACTGTTAATTACAAAAGACAGTATACTTGCATGTTTCTTCTCTTGACTCATTTAAAAAGCAAGTAAATAAACCAATGTGTATATAACTGTGTTGCTGAGCCTATAACATATAGAAATGCAGTATTTTTTACAATAACAACACAAGGAGGCATATGGAAACAAGGAAATAATATCAGATGATAACTGAAACTCACAGGAAGAAATAAGGAGAATGAGAAAGAGTAAATAAGAAGATTAATATAACAAACTCTATAAATATATACTTGCTGTCATTTCTTCTCTCATATCCTTTAAAATAAACGACTATATAAAAGAAAATGTCTTAAAAAATGTATCGTTGGATTTGTAACCTATATAGAAGCAATATCGTCTAACAGTAATAGCACAAAATTTGGGAGGAGGTTGGAGCTATATAAGAGTAAAGTTGCTATAATTTACTGGAAGTAACTCTGTGTAAATATAAAGTAGTTGCTGGTAAGTTAAAATGTATATCGTAAGCCTTAGAGAAACCGTTAAGAAAATAATTCAACAATATATTTAAAAATTATTGAAGGGATTAAAATGTTATACTACAAAATATTCACTTAATATAAACTAATAAAATTTAAAAAAAGGAATAGAGGGACAAAAAGCCATAAGATATATAAAAAACAAAATTCCAAATAAGCCAAAATCAAACTGAACCCATCGCTGTGAGTCGATTCCAACTCATAGTGACCGTATAGGACAGAGTAGAACAGTTCCAAAGAGTTTCCAAGGAGCTCCTCGTGAATTCAAACTGTCAATCTTTTGGTTAGCAGGTGTAGCACTTAACCACTATGCCACCACGGTTTCCAAACACCAAATAACCCAGTGCTGTTGAGTCACTTCTGACTCATAGCGACCCTATAGGACAGAATAGAGCTGCCCCTTAGAGTTTTCAAGGAGCACCTGGCGGATTTGAACTGCCAACCCTTTGGTTAGCAGATGTAGCACTTAACCACTACGCCACCAGGGTTTCCAAACACCACGCAGAAGACGAAAATCCAACAAGACCAGTAATAACATTGAATGTGAATGGATAAAATGATCCAATCAAAAGGTGGAACTTTCAGTTTATATTACAAGATTCAACTATAAGCTGTTAATAGGAGACTCAATTTAGGCTCAAAGATCCAAATAGGTTAAATATAAAAGCATGAAAAAAAGATATATCATGCAAACAACAACCTTAAAATAATGGAGTGGTATACTAGTATACTAGTATTTTTTTTATACTAGTATCAGACAGAATTAACTTTAAAACAAAAGTTTGTTACTAGAGATAAAGGGGAAAAATTAGTAACGATAAAATTGCCAAATCATCAATCATAAAAATATATGCATCAAACGATACAGCCCAAATATGCATGAAGAAAAAATGATAGAATTAAAGACAGAAATATATTATTCAACAATAATCGTTGGAGATTTCTGTACCTTATTTTCCATAATCAGAAGAAAAACTGAGAAGATCAGGAAGGGAATAAAAGACTTGAGCAAACTAGACTTAACAAATATCTATAGAATACTTCACCCAACCACAAGACTATACATACCCTCAAGAGCACATAGAATAGTTTTCAGGATAGATAATATGCTAGCCCATAAAAGAAGTTTCAGTAAATTTAAAATGATTGAATTTATGTAAATTTCACTACCCAAACATATGGAATAAAATCAGAAATCAGTAATAGAAGGACAGTTGGAAAATTTCATAAATATGTGGAAATTAAAGAATGCATTCTTAAATAACCAATGGATCAAAGAAAAAATCCCACACACAAAAAAAATTAGAAAATACTTCAGATGAGTGAAAATGAAATCACAATATACCAAAACTTAAGGGAAGCACCTAAAAGAATGCTTGAAGGGACATGTGTAACTATAAACATCCATATTTAAAAAAATGATAAACATCTCCAATCAAGGGCCAAACTGCCACCTTAGAAAAAGAGAAAGGAAGAGCAAAATTAACACAAGGTAAGCAAAAGGAAACAGTACAGACTAAAGTGAAAATAAAAGAAATAATGAATAGAATATAATAGAGAAAACCGTGATAACCAAAAGTTGGGTCTTAAAATATCAGTGAAATTGGCAAACTATAGCTAAACTAAGAAAAAAAGAAAGAAAACTCAATTTACTGAAATAAGGAATAAAAGAGAAGTTATTACTACTGAACATAGAAAAAAAGATTATTGGAAAACAATAAAAAAATTGTATTCCAATAAATTAGAAAACAGATGAAGTGGACAAATTCCTAGAAAGATGCAAATTATTGAAATTAATTCAAGAGAAAATAGAAAATTATATAGACCTATAAGAGGAGATAGCCCTGGTGGCTCAATGGTTAAGCACTTGTGTGCTAACGGAAAGGTCAGTTATTTGAACCCACCCACTGCTCCACAGCAGAAAGGTGCAGCAGCCTGCTTCCTTAAAGATTCACAGCCTTGAAAACCCTACGGGGAAGTTGCACTCTGCCATATAGGGTTGCTGTAAGTCAGAATCAACTGAAAGGCAAGGTGTTTTTTTTTTTGTATAACAAGTAAGGAGTTTGGAGGAATGAATTAGTGGTTTAAGCTACTTACAGAGAAAAGCACAGGCCAGAACGGCTGAATTGTTTTTCTTGTTAATTTAATTATCATTGCCAATTTTCAACTCTACACGGAAGAAATTGTGAACTATGCCATCAACTTTTACCATCTAACAAAGTTTCCCTTATAACCAAGAACTCTTGCACAATTTCTATCACCAAGGTCATATTCTCCAACTACTGATCCTTTTTATTTTGTTCTAACTTTTTCATTTCAATCACTAGTAATTACCAATGTATCTTGAGTGTATGTTCGATCAATTTCAGTTGGTAAAAATCTTCAGTTTCTTCATGTTTGGCATTAGTGGTTAATGCTTAAAGTTGAAAAATAGTCGTGTTAATTGATCTTCTTTGTAGGCATATGGATATTGTCCAGTGATAGAAATGAAGCAGAGATAACAAAATAGAAATTTGCAAGATAAACAACCTTTTTCGACAATATAGACAGTGACTATACATCTGGACCTCACCAGACGGAATACACAGGAATAAAATCAACTACGTCTGTGGAAAGAGACAATGAAGAAGCTCAATACAGTCAGTCAGAACAAGGCCGGGGCCAACAATGGAACAGGAAATCAGTTGCTCCTATGCAAGTTCAACTTGAAGCTGGGGAAAATTAAAACAAGCACATGGGATCCAAAGTATGATCTTGAGTACATCTCACCTAACATAGAGACCATCTCAAGAATAGATTTAATGTATTGAACACTAATGACCAAAGACTGGAGCTCTGGTGGTGCAGTGGTTAAGAGCTAGGCTTCTATTCAAAAGGTCGGCAGTTCAAATCTACTAGCCTGCTCCTTGAAAATTCTGTGGGGCAGTTCTACTCTGTCTGACAGGGTCTCTATGAGTCAGAATTGACTAGATAGCAACAGTTTTTTGTTTTTTATGGGACCAAAGACCACAAGAATTGTGGGATTACATTAAGGGCACACGAAGAAAGCAAGAGGCCATTAAAAAGACAGGAAAGAAAGAAAAGACTAAAATGGATGTTAGAAAAGACGCTAAGACTTGTTCTTGAACATAGAGTAGCTAAAGCAAATGGAAGAAAAGATTAAAGCAATAAGCTAAAGAGAAGATTTCGAAGGGCAGCTTGAGAAGACAAAGTGTTGTAATGAAATGTGCAAAGACCTCTAGTTAGGAAACCAAAAGGGAAGAATATGCTCAGCATTTCTCAACTTGAAAGAACAGAAGAAAAAATTCAAGCCTCAAGGTATAATATTGAAGGATTCTATGGGCAAAATATTGAAAGACACAGGAAGCATCAAAAACAGATGGAAGGGCGGGGGCCAAGATGGCGGACTAGGTGGACGCTACCGCGGATCCCTGTTGCAACAAAGACTCGGAAAAACAAGGGAATCGATCACATACATAACAATCTACGAACTCTGAACAACAAGCACAGACTTAGAGACGGAAAACGAACAAATACGGGCAGACAGCGACTGTTTTCAGAACTAGGAGCCAGCGCACCAGGCAGGTGACCTTCGGAGCTCGATCGGGGGCAGAGCCCAGGGGGGCAGACGGCACAGAAAGGGGGCCCACCCCTTCCCCCCCGAACCCATCCCGGGAGGAAGCCTAGCAGGTTGGCGCGGGCGGCGTAGGGGCGCAGCCGGAGGGAGAAGCACCCGGGAGGCAGTGACTGATCTGGGAGGGGGGAGAACAGCGTCCCAGCTGGGGTGCCGTCCCGCAGGGAGTTAGGCGAGAAGCCGACGGGGCGCGAGCGGGTGGAGGGTCAACTATATTTCCCTAAAGTGACCCCAGGGCGGGGCCCACACGTTCGTGTGGGAGGACGCACACCCAGTCCGCGCGTGTGGCACGGCACACCAGAGGGAGAAATCCCCGGAAGTGTCTGGTCTCAAAACAGGGAAAGCAGCATCCCAGACGGGCAGCCATTCCGCTGGGATCTGGGCGCGCGTGCGCGCGCAGGCGGGGCACGAGCGTGGGGTCCATTTTTATTACCCTGAATTGACCCAGGGGGCGGGACCACCTGGTCGTGCGAGTGACGCCCTCCCAGTTTGCGCGAGAGGTGTGGCACACCGGAAGGAGAAGTCCCCGGGAGGAACTGATTGGTCCCGAAGTGCAGAAAGTAGCGTCCCAGACAGGGTGTCGTCTTGCCGGGGCTTGGGCGCGCGCACGAGCGGGGCATGAGCACGGAGTCCATTTTTATTGCCCTGAATTGACCCAGGGGGCGGGCCCACCGGGCCGTGCGGAGGAACTGATTGGTCCCGAAGCGCAGAAAGTAGCGTCCCAGACGGGGTGCCGTCCTGCCGGGGCTTGGGCGCGCGCACGAGCGGGGCGTGAGCACGGAGTCCATTTTTATTGCCCTGAATTGACCCAGGGGGCGGGCCCACCTGGCCGTGCAGGTGACCCCAAACCAGTTCGCGCGAGAGGTGTGGCGCTCTGGAAGGAGAAGTCCCGGGGAGGAAGTGACTGGTTCCCGAACAGGGAAAGCAGCGTCTCAACCCGGAAGTCATCCCGCTGGGATTTGGGCGCGCGCGCACAGGCGGGGCGTGACCGCGGGATCTAATTATAATCGCCTGAATAGACCCTGGGGGCGGGCCCACCCGTTCGTGTGGGAAACGCCCACCCAGTGCCCACGAGCGGTGCCGCGCACCGGAGGAAGTCCCCAGGAGGAAGGGACTGGTTTCCGAGCAAGGAAAGCAGTGTCCTAGCCAGGGACCCGTCCAGCCCGGATTTTGGCAAACGGGGGCGGAGCGTGAACGTGGTGTTCAGCTCTATATTCTGTGGTGCTACACTCCTAGCTCTCAGATCCCTCCCCCACCCTCCCCAGGCGACCCCATTAACATCCGAATACCCGGAGCCAGAGAGAGAATTTAGATAGGGATCTGACTGCATTTTTTTTTAGCTGACTACTTGGAAAATCTAGTTTCCCAGTGATGGCTCGGAGACAGCAGTCCATATCAAACCACATAAAGAAACAGACCATGACAGCTTCTCCAACCCCCCAAACAAAAGAATCAAAATCTTTCCCAAATGAAGATACAATCCTGGAATTATCAGATACAGAATATAAAAAACTAATTTACAAAATGCTTAAAGATATCACGAATGAAATTAGGATAAATGCAGAAAAAGCCAAGGAACACACTGATAAAACTGTTGAAGAACTCAAAAAGATTATTCAAGAACATAGTGGAAAAATTAACAAGTTGCAAGAATCCATAGAGAGACAGCATGTAGAAATCCAAAAGATTAACAATAAAATTACAGAATTTGACAACGCAATAGAAAGTCAGAGGAGCAGACTCGAGCAATTAGAATGTAGACTGGGACTTCTGGAGGACCAGGGAAACAACACCAACATAGCTGGAAAAAAATCAGATAAAAGAATTAAAAAAAATGAAGAAACCCTAAGAATCATGTGGGACTCTATCAAGAAGGATAACTTGCGAGTGATTGGAGTCCCAGAACAGGGAGGGGGGACAGAAAACACAGAGAAAATAGTTGAAGAACTCCTGACACAAAACTTCCCTGACATCATGAAAGAAGAAAGGATATCTATCCAAGATGCTCATCGAACCCCATTTAAGATTGATCCAAAAAGAAAAACACCAAGACATATCATCATCAAACTTGCCAAAACCAAAGACAAACAGAAAATTTTAAAAGCAGCCAGGGAGAAAAGAAAGGTTTCCTTCAAGGGAGAATCAATAAGAATAAGTTCAGACTACTCAGCAGAAACTATGCAGGCAAGAAGGGAATGGGACGACATATACAGAGCACTAAACGAGAAAAACTGCCAACCAAGGATCATATATCCAGCAAAACTCTCTCTGAAATATGAAGGAGAAATTAAGATATTTACAGATAAACACAAGTTTAGAGAATTTGCAAAAACTAAACCAAGACTGCAAGAAATGCTAAAGGAGATTGTTTGGCCTGATGACCAATAATATCAGGTACCAGCACAATACAAGGTCACAAAACAGAACGTCCTGATATCAACGCAACTCAAACAGGGAAAGCACAAAAACAAACAAATTAAGACTAATTCTAAAAAATAAATAAATAAACAAAATAATACACACAACAGGAAATCATGGAAATCAATAGCTAAACGATCAAAATAATCAAAAAGAGGGACTAAATATAGGAGGCATTGAACTGCCAGATGGAGAGTGATACAAGGCGAAATAGAAGGATACAAGTTAGGGTTTTACTTAGAAAAATAGGGGTAAATAAAAAGGTAACCACAAAAAGGAATATCAATTCCATAACTCAAGAAAAAAGCCAAGAAAAACGTAACGACTCAATAAACACAAAGTTAAACATTATGAAAATGAGGATCTCACAAGCTACTAAGAAAAACGTCTCAGCACAAAAAAGCATGTGGAAAAATGAAATGGCCAACAACACACATAAAAAGGCATCAAAATGACAGCACTAAAAACTTACTTATCTATAATTACGCTGAATGTAAATGGACTAAATGCACCAATAAAGAGACAGAGAGTCACGGACTGGATAAAAAAACACGATCCATCTATATGCTGCCTACAAGAGACACACCTTAGACTTAGAGACACAAACAAACTAAAACTCAAAGGATGGAAAAAAGTATATCAAGCAAACAATAAGCAAAAAAGAAGAGGAGTAGCAATATTAATTTCTGACAAAATAGACTTTAGACTTAAATCCGCCACAAAGGATAAAGAAGGACACTATATAATGATAAAAGGGACAATTGATCAGGAAGACATAACCATATTAAATATTTACGCACCTAATGACAGGGCTGCAAGATACATAAATCAAATTTTAACAGAATTGAAAAGTGAGATAGACACCTCCACATATATAGTAGGAGACTTCAACACACCACTTTCGGAGAAGGACAGGACATCCAGTAAGAAGCTCAATAGAGACACGGAAGACCTACTTACAACAATCAACCAACTTGACCTCATTGACTTATACAGAACTCTCCACCCAACTGCTGCAAAATATACTTTTTTTTCTAGCGCACATGGAACATTCTCTAGAATAGACCACATATTAGGGCATAAAACAAATCTTTGCAGAATCCAAAACATCGAAATATTACAAAGCATCTTCTCAGACCACAAGGCAATGAAGCTAGAAATCAATAACAGAAAAACTAGGGAAAAGAAATCAAATACTTGGAAAATGAACAATACCCTCCTGAAAAAAGACTGGGTTATAGAAGACATCAAGGAGGGAATAAGGAAATTCTTAGAAAGCAACGAGAATGAAAATACTTCCTATCAAAACCTCTGGGACACAGCAAAAGCAGTGCTCAGAGGCCAATTTATATCGATAAATGCACACATACAAAAAGAAGAAAGAGACAAAATCAGAGAACTGTCCCGACAACTTGAGCAAATAGAAAGTGAGCAACAAAAGAATCCATCAGGCACCCGAAGAAAACAAATAATAAAAATTAGAGCTGAACTAAATGAATTAGAGAACAGAAAAACAACTGAAAGAATTAACAAAGCCAAAAGCTGGTTCTTTGAAAAAATTAACAAAATTGATAAACCATCGGCTAGACTGACTAAAGAAAAACAGGAAAGGAAGCAAATAACCCGAATAAGAAACGAGAAGGACCACATCACAACAGAACCAAATGAAATCAAAAGAATCATATCAGATTACTACATAAAATTGTACTCTAACAAATTTGAAAACCTAGAAGAAATGGATAAATTCTTGGAACAATACTACTTACCTAAACTAACACATTCAGAAGTAGAACAACTAAATAGACCCATAACAAAAAAAGAGATTGAAACGGTAATCAAAAAACTCCCAACAAAAAAAAGTCCTGGCCCAGATGGCTTCACTGCAGAGTTCTACCAAACCTTCAGGGAAGACTTAACACCATTACTATTGAAGGTATTTCAAAGTATAGAAAAAGACGGAATACTACCCAACTCATTCTATGAAGCTACCATCTCCCTGATACCAAAACCAGGTAAAGACATTACAAAAAAAGAAAATTTTAGACCTATATCCCTCATGAACATAGATGCAAAAATCCTTAATAAAATTCTAGCCAATAGAATCCAACAACACATCAAAAAAATAATTCACCCTGATCAAGTGGGATTTATACCAGGTATGCAAGGCTGGTTTAATATCAGAAAAACCATTAATGTAATCCATCACATAAATAAAACAAAAGACAAAAACCACATGATCTTATCAATTGATGCAGAAAAGGCATTTGACAAAGTCCAACACCCATTTATGATAAAAACTCTCACCAAAATAGGAATTGAAGGAAAATTCCTCAACATAATAAAGCGCATATATGCAAAGCCGACGGCCAATATCACTCTAAATGGAGAGAACCTGAAAGCATTTCCCTTGAGAACGGGAACCAGACAAGGATGCCCTTTATCACCACTCTTATTCAACATCGTACTTGAAGTCCTAGCCAGAGCAATTAGGCTAGACAAAGAAATAAAGGGTATCCAGATTGGTAAGGAGGAAGTAAAGCTATCACTATTTGCAGATGACATGATCGTATACATGGAAAACCCTAAGAAATCCTCCAGAAAACTACTGAAACTAATAGAAGAGTTTGGATGAGTCTCAGGATATAAAATAAACATACAAAAATCACTTGGATTCCTCTACATCAACAAAAAGAACACCGAAGAGGAAATCACCAAATCAATACCATTCACAGTAGCCCCCAAGAAGATAAAATACTTAGGAATAAATCTTACCAAGGATGTAAAAGACCTATACAAAGAAAACTATAAAACTCTGCTACAAGAAATTCAAAAGGACACACTTAAATGGAAAAGCATACCCTGCTCATGGATAGGAAGACTTAACATAGTAAAAATGTCTATTCTACCAAAAGCCATTTATACATACAACGCACTTCCAATCCAAATACCAATGTCATACTTTAAGGGAATAGAGAAACAAATCACTAATTTCATATGGAAAGGAAAGAACCCCCGGATAAGCAAAACATTACTGAAAAAGAAGAAGAAAGTGGGAGGCCTCACCCTACCTGATTTCAGAACCTATTATATAGCTACAGTAGTCAAAACAGCCTGGTACTGGTACAACAACAGGCACATAGACCAATGGAACAGAATTGAGAATCCAGATATAAATCCATCCATTTATGAGCAGCTGATATTTGACAAAGGACCAGTGTCAGTCAATTGGGGAAATAATAGTCTTTTTAACAAATGGTGCTGGCATACCTGGATATCCATTTGCAAAAGAATGAAACAGGACCCATACCTCACACCATGCACAAAAACTAACTCCAAGTGGATCAAAGACCTAAACATAAAGACTAAAACGATAAAAATCATGGAAGAAAAAATAGGATCTACCCTAGGAGCCCTAATACAGGGCATAAACAGAATACAAAACATTGCCAAAAATGATGAAGAGAAACCAGATAACTGGGAGCTTCTAAAAATCAAACACCTATGCTCATCTAAAGACTTCACCAAAAGAGTAAAAAGACCACCTACAGACTGGGAAAGAATATTCAGCTATGACATCTCAGACCAGCGCCTGATCTCTAAAATCTACATGATTCTGTCAAAACTCAACCACAAAAAGACAAACAACCCAATCAAGAAGTGGGCAAAGGATATGAACACACATTTCACTAAGGAAGATATTCAGGCAGCCAACAGATACATGAGAAAATGCTCTTGATCATTAGTCATTAGAGAAATGCAAATTAAAACTACGATGAGATTCCATCTGACACCAACTAGACTGGCATTAATTCAAAAAACACAAAATAATAAATGTTGGAGAGGCTGCGGAGAGACTGGAACTCTCATACACTGCTGGTGGGGTTGTAAAATGGTACAACCACTTTGGAAATCCATCTGGCGTTATCTTAAACAGTTAGAAATAGAACTACCATACAACCCAGAAATCCCACTCCTCGGAATATACCCTAAAAATACAAAACCCTTCACACAAACAGATATATGCACATCCATGTTTATTGCAGCTCTGTTTACAATAGCAAAAAGCTGGAAGCAAACAAGATGTCCATCAACGGACGAATGGGTAAATAAATTGTGGTATATTCACACAATGGAATACTACGCATCGATAAAGAACAGTGACGAATCTCTGAAACACTTCATAACATGGAGGAATCTGGAAGGCATTATGCTGAGCGAAATGAGTCAGTTGCAAAAGGACAAATATTGTATAAGACCACTATTATAAGATCTTGAGAAATAGAAAAAACGGAAAAGAACACATACTTTTGTGGTTACAAAGGGGGGAGGGAGGGAGGGAGGGAGGGAGAGGGCTTTTTATTGATCAATCTGTAGATGGGAACTGCTTTGGGTGAAGGGAAAGACAACACTCAAAACAAGGAAGGTCAGCCTAATTGGACAGGATTAAAAGTAAAGAGGTTTCCGAGATAAAATGAAAGCTTCAAAGGATAGCGAAGCAGGGGCTGGGGTCTGGGGAACTTGGTTTGAGAGGACTTCTAAATCAATGGGCAAAACAATTCTATTATGAAAACACTCTGCATCCCACTTTGAATTGTGGCACCTGGGGTCCTAAATGCCAACAAGCAGCCATCTAAAATACATTAATTGGTCTCAACCCACCGGGAGCAAAGGCAAAGGAAGAACACCAAGGTCACACGACAACTAAGAACCCAAGAGACAGAAAGGGCCACTTGAACCAGAGACCTACATTATCCTGAGACCAGAAGAACTAGTTGGTGCCTGGCCACAATCGATGTCTGCCCTGTCAGGGAGCACAACAGACAACTCCTGAGGGAGCAGGAGACCAATGGGATGCAGACCCCAAATTCTCATGAAAAGACCACACCTAATGGTATGATTGCGACTAGAGGAATCCCAGAGACAATGCTCCCCAGAACTTCTGATGGCACAGGACAGGAACCATCCCCGAAGACAAATCATCAGGCATGAAAAGGACTGGTCAGTGGTGGGGAGAGAGATACTGATGAAGAGTGAGCTAATTAAATCAGGTGGACACAGGAGAGTGTGTTGGCAACTCTTGACTGGAGGGGGGATGGGAAGATAGAGAGAGAGGGAAGAAGGTAAAATTGGCACGAAACGAGAGACTGTAAGGGCTGACTCAATAGGGGGAGAGCAAGTGGGAGAAGGGAGTAAGATGTATGTAAACCTACATGTGACAGACTGATTGGAATGGTAAATGTTCACTTGAAGCTTAATAAAAATTAAAAAAAAAAAAAACAGATGGAAGGATTACACAGAATCACCGCACCAAAAAGAACCGGTCGATGTTCAACCATTTTATGAGGTAGAATATGATCAGAAACCACCGGTACTGAAGTAAGAGGTCCAAGCTGCACTTGAGGCATTGGTGGAAAAACAAGGCAGCTCCACAAATTGAGAGAATTCCAACTGAGATGTTTCAACAAACAGATGCAACACTAGAGGTGCTCACTGGTCTATGCCGAGAAATTTGGAAGAGAGCTACCTGTCCGATCGACTGGAAAGGATCCATATCTGTGCCCATTCCAAGCAAAGGTGATCCAGTGGAATGTGGAAATCATCAAAAAATATTATTAATGTTACTAGCAAGTAAAATTTTGCTGAAGATAATTCAAAAACAATTGTAGCAGTACATCAATAGGGAACTGCAAGAAATTCAATCCAGATTCAGAAGAGGACATAGAGCAAGCGATATAATTGCTGATTTCAGATGGATCTTTGTTGAAAGCAGATAATACCAGGAGGATGTTTACTTGTGTGTTATTGGCTATGCAAAGGCATTCAACTGTGTGCATCATAACAAATTATGGATAACAAATAATGGGGATTCCAGAACACTTAATTATATTCATGAGCAACCTGTACTTCCACCAAGAGTTAGGCATTCAAAGAGAACAAGGGGACAGTATGTGGTTTAAAATCAGGAAAGGTGTGTGCCAGAGCGTATCCTTTCATCGTACTTATTTAATCTGTATGCTGAGCAAATCGAGATAACTAGATTATACGAAGAATGGACCCTCAGGATTAGAAAAAGACTCATTAACAACTTGTGATATGTAGATGACACAATTTAGCTTGCTGAAAGTGAAGACGACTTGAAGCACTTACTGACAAAGATCAAAGAGTATATAACCTTCAGTGTGGATTACAGGTCAACATAAAGAAAATAAAAATCCTCACAACTGGACCAATAAACAACATCATGATAAGTGGAGAAAATATTGAAATAGTCAAGGATTTCATTTTACTTGGATCCACAAATAATGCCTACAAAATCAGCAGTCAAGAAATCAAAGGAAGGATTGTATTGGGTAAATCTGCTGCAAAAGAACCCTTTAATGTGTTCAAAAGCAAAGATGTCACTTTAAGGAGTAAGGTGCACCTGACCCAAGTCATGGTATTTTCAATCACCTCATATGCCTGTGAAAGCTGGACAATGAATAAGGAAGACAGAAGAAGAATTGATACATTTGAATTATGCTGCTGGCAAATATGTTAAGTACAACATGGATTGCCAGAAGAATGTACAAATCTGCCTTGGAAGAAGTACAGCTAGAATGCTCCTTTGAAGTGAGGATGGCAAGACTTCGTCTCATGTACTTTGGACGTGTTATCAGGAGGGACTAGTTCCTGGAGAAAACATCATACCTGATAACACAGAGAGTCAGGAAAAGAGGAAACCCCTTAATTGGATGGATTGACACAGTACCTGCAGCAATGTGCTCAAGCCAGTGGCATATTACTGAATGGGTAATGTAAGTAAGGGCTCATTTGTGCTTTGTTACTAATCTGTACTGAACCATTTCATGTGGGTTTCACCACTGTAGTGAAACCCATGTGAAATGGTTCTCTACAGATTAGTAAGGAACCACAATAAAGCTGTTCTTAGCTTCTTTACTGGGTCACCCATCCCTTTCAGGGATTATACATTTGAAAAGAGGCTTTGATTCTATAAGGTGCTTTGGGTTTGGGAGAGAGACAGTTGCCAGCCATACCTAGAAGTAGAATCTTTGAAGTGCTGAAAAAATATGAAATTGTTTACTAGGGATAATCTGGTAAGAAAGGTAAGCACAGTGCTGACCTTGCCTGTTGGATAATCCACCCCTGGTTCAGTGTAACAGGGGTTGTGAGGATAACCAGAACTGGGTAGCTTTTCATCCTTTTGCACATAGAGTCACTGTGATTCGGAACGAAATCGATGCCTCCTAACAACAACAATCAAGTACTTGAACTATTTTTATAAATAATCCCTGGGAATCCCATTATCAAATGACATTGCACTAAAAAAAAAAAAAAATACAAAGCTCTTTGTGCTAATCTTCTTGAACAATATAAACTCATCAGAGATCAATTCTCATGGAAGGAACAGTACAATAATACAGGGTAAAGAGAATATAATCTGACAAAAAGAGACCACTGCATCTTTACTTGGTAGAACAGGGAAATCTCCCTCTTCTGTAAATGACAGATCTGCACCTTGCTCCTGATGTGTGGAAAATTCAGAGAGAAAGTGCTATCTATGCCCCGAGGTGTTCTCCCCAGCAGCAGAGCCATCAACTCAGATCTAAAAGTGGTTCAGAGAAGAGTGTCCGGTTCGTCAATCATTAGACTTCCAGGTACCTAACAGTAATTCTTCTCCTGCAATCCAGTTTAACACTCTCTACTTTACAGCAGAGACCCCGATTCATTATGAATATAAATAGTGCATATTACAATGCAAGCACACAGAAAAAAGGCTAGTGCTTGCAGAGTTATTTTTATACCAATTTTAATTAGAACACCAACATAAGCAGGTTTGTCCAAGTTCAGTATCCTTCAAGGAGAATTGCTGGCCAGGTTTTTCAAAATTTTACATGACTAAGTTTTACACTATAATTATACCAAAAACATTTAATATTTATTGTTAACATCTTAATTTTTGTTTATTATCCATTATTTTTGGTTGGTGACATTTCTTGATGTAAAGTTGTGGGACAAATTCTTATTTAACATTCAGTAAGATTCTGGCATGCCAGAAAATAGAGTTAAGTTACAATTTGAATATTCCACAAAATTATTCCCATTAAAATATTCATAAATATTGTATGGGTGATTGTGGTATGTGACAATGTAAAAGTAAAGAAGGGTAAGTCATTACTTGGTGGATGGATTTAACTCTAAAACTCAAGCTTAACAGTAAAAATGTTTACAGTGGCTAGCAACTGAAATCAAATATGTGAATAAATGCAAGAAATTTCTAAAAGACTGAATGGGTACTTTATTGAAAAAATTATGCCATGTCTCAATGGTAAATAGTAGAAAAATAAAAAGTTAGTAAGTTAAAATCATCTCAAAAAAATAATTCAAAGAAACTGATTGGTTGAATGTTAATATTTGAAATCTTTTAATATAATTCAATTATCTAAAGCAAGGAAACACCTGAAACATCTTCAACATTAATTTTAAAGAAGAGAAAACTGAAATTCAGTGACAGTAAATAAATATTGGTGTGTGATTAACAGTCATAGAGTTAGATTTAAACCTTAGAGGACAGATTCCAAATTGTGCCCTTCCTACATCCATGCACCATGCTATTTAAAAAGGGAATTTGTCACAGGTTATTACTTTAAAGTATCAGTTAGTTAAATGAAGTGTTGATCAGTTCCTTAAACTAGAAAGTTTCAGGGCATCTCAAGACATTTTTGTCAGCTATCAATAAGAAAATCTTTACATGTAAAAATATGTTTTAAAAATCTCTGGTAGCTGAATTAAAGATACTGAAATATGTTCTATTCCGATGAAAAAGGTGTAAAAATAACAAAAATTCAGGGAGCTCTTCCATGTATAAAGTATTGTGTTAAATGCATCTAGTTATCCATTACAGTAATGTGATAAAAAAATGTGAAAGGTACATCATTCTCTCTGTTATATACAAACATATCTCAGGCTTAGGGAATCTTGCCTATATTAAACACCAAATACGTATCAGTTGTTTTTATCAGGGGAAAAAAAAAAAGTAAGATCATCTATCAGGAGGCAAAAGAAAATAGAAAAATAAAAGGAAGGAAGAAGAAAAGGAATTGAAAACATATACCTACTCATATAAATTTGATTACAATTGATCCTTGACCAAAAAAAAAAAAAATTCCAAATTTGAACTTATAGAGATAAAATTTTTATAAGGGATTTTTAAAAAAAGAACAAAAACAAAACAAACAAGCAATGTATAATTTTCATCTCCAGAACAAAAATCACACAGAACTTTACACTTCTATCTTTAACACAAGGAGCATTACCTATAGAATTTTTAAAGCTCAGTGTTTAAATTCTGAGACTTTATTATGCACAGCCAATATTTTCTTCAACTATACCTGCAATTAAAAAAAATCTAAAATACAAGAGTATAGACAAAACATTTGCTTCTCTATAAAGAATTGAACTTTCTTTTGGTCATCATTGTGACAAATTGATTTTTTTAGGAGGTAAATCAAAGTTAGTAACTGAAAAACAAGAAATCAGATGTACAAATATTAAAAATTCAACAAAGAGTTACCAAAACTTTTTTTTTAATAATTTTTATTGAGCTTTAAGTGAAGGTTTACAAATCAAGTCAGTCTGTCACATATAAGCTTATATACACCTTACTCCATACTCCCACTTATTCTCCCCCTAAGAGTCAGCCCTTCCAGTCTGTCCTTTCATGACAATTTTGCCAGCTTCTAACCCTCTCTACCCTCCCATCTCCCCTCCAGAGAGGAGATGCCAACACAGTCTCAAGTGTCCACCTGATACAAGCAACTCACTCTTCATCAGCATCTGTCTCCTATCCATTGTCCAGTCCCTTGCATGTCTGATGAGTTGTCTTCTGGAATGTTTCCTGTCCTGGGCCAACAGAAGGTTTGGGGACCATGACCTCTGGGATTCCTCTAGTCTCAGTCAGACTATTAAGTCTGGTCTTTTTATGAGAATTTGGGGTCTGCATCCCACTGTTCTCCTACTCCCTCAGGGGTTCTCTGTTGTGCACCCTGTCAGGGCAGTCATGGGTTGTGGCCGGGAACCCTCTAGTTCTTCTGGTCTCAGGATGGTGTAAGTCTCTGGTTCATGTGGCCCTTTCTGTCTCTTGGGCTCATAGTTATCCTGTGACCTTGGTGTTCTTCATTCTCCTTTGATCCAGGTGGGTTGAGACCAATTGATGCATCTTAGATGGCCACTTGTTAGCATTTAAGACCCCAGACACCACATTTCAAAGTGGGATGCAGAATGTTTTCATAATAGAATTATTTTGCCAATTGACTTAGAAGTCCCCTTAAGCCATAGTCCCCAAACCCCCATGCTTGCTCCGCTGACCTTTGAAGCATTCAGTTTATCCCGGAAGCTTCTTTGCTTTTGGTCCAGTCCAGTTGAACTGACCTTCCGTGTATTGAGTATTGTCCTTCCCTTCACCTAAAGTAGTTCTTAACTACTAACTAATCAGTAAATGACCCTCTTTCACCCTCCCTACCTCCCCCCCATCACGAAAGTATGTGTTCTTCTCAGTTTATACTATTTCTCAAGATCTTATAATAGTGGTCTTATACAATATTTGTCCTTTTGCCTCTGACTAATTTCACTCAGCATAATGCCTTCCAGGTTCCTCCATGTTATGAAATGTTTCACAGATTCGTCACTGTTCTTTATCGATGCGTAGTATTCCATTGTGTGAATATACCACAATTTATTTAACCTTTCATCCATTGATGGACACCTTGGTTGCTTCCAGCTTTTTGCTATTGTAAACAGAGCTGCAATAAACATGGGTGTGCATATATCTGCTCGTGTGAAGGCTCTTATTTCTCTAGGGTATATTCCGAGGAGTAGGATTTCTGGGTTGTACGGTAGTTCTATTTTTAAATTTTAAAGAAAACGCCAGATAGATTTCCAAAGTGGTTGTACCATTTTACATTCGTGTATTAAGAGTTCCAATCTCTCCGCAGCCCCTCCAACATTTATTATCTTGTGTTTTTTGGATTCATGCCAGCCTTGTTGGAGTGAGATGGCATCTCATTGTAGTTTTAATTTGCATTTCTCTAATGGCTAATGATCGAGAGCATTTTCTCATGTATCTGTTAGCTGCCTGAATATCTTCTTTAGTGAAGTGCGTGTTCATATCCTTTGCCCACTTCTTGATTGGGTTGTTTGTCTTTTTGTGGTTGAGTTTTGACAGAATCATATAGATTTTAGAGATCAGGCGCTGGTCGGAGATGTCATAGCTGAAAATTCTTTCCCCGTCTGTAGGTGGTCTTTTTGCTCTTTTGGTGAAGTCTTTAGATGAGCATAGGTGTTTGATTTTTAGGAGCTCCCAGTTATCTGGTTTCTCTTTGTCATTTTTGATAATGTTTTGTATTCTGTTTATGCCTTGTATTAGGGCTCCTAACGTTGTCCCTATTTTTTCTTCCATGATCTTTATCGTTTTAGTCTTTATGTTTAGGTCTTTGATCCACTTGGAGTTAGTTTTTGTGTGTGATTTGAGGTATGGGTCCTGTTTCATTTTTTTGCAAATGGATATCCAGTTATGCCAGCACCATTTATTAAAAAGACTATCTTTTCCCCAATTAACTGACACTGGGCTTTTGTCAAATATCAACTGCTCATATGCGGAAGGATTTATATCTGGGTTCTCAATTCTGTTCCATTGGTCTATGTGCCTGTTGTTGTACCAGTACCAGGCTGTTTTGACTACTGCAGCTGTACAATACGTTCTAAAATCAGGTAGAGTGAGGCCTCCAACTTTCTTCTTTTTCAGTGATGCTTTACTTATCCGAGGCTTCTTTCCCTTCCATATGAACTTGGTAATTTGTTTCTCCATCACATTAAAAAATGTCATTGGAATTTGGATCGGAAGTGTATCGTATGTACAGATGGCTTTTGGTAGAAGAGACATTTTTACTATGTTAAGTCTTCCTATCCATGAGCAAGGTACGTTTTTCCACTTAAGTAGGTCTTTTTAGTTTCTAGCACTAGTACTTTGTAGTTTTCTTTATATAGGTCTTTTACATCTTTGGTAAGATTTATTCCTAAGTATTTTATCTTCTTGGGGGCTACTGTGAATAGTATTGATTTGGTTATGTCCTCTTCGATGTTCTTTTTGTTGATGTAGAGGAATCCAAGTGATTTTTGTATGTTAATCTTATAACCTGAGACTCTGCCAAACTCTTCTATTAGTTTCAGTAGTTTTCTGGAGGATTCCTTAGGGTTTTCTGTGTATAAGATCATGTCATCTGCAAATAGAGATAATTTTACTTCTTTCTTGCCAATCCGGATGCCCTTTATTTCTTTGTCTAGCGTAATTGCTCTGGCTAGGACCTCTAGCACAATGTTGAATAAGAGCTGTGATAAAGGGCATCCTTGTCTGGTTCCTGTTCTCAAGGGAAATGCTTTCAGGCTCTCTCCATTTAGAGTGATGTTGGCTGTTGGCTTTGTATAAAAAAAAAAAAAAAATTTTTTTTTTTTTTTTTTGGCTTTGTATAGATGCCCTTTATTACTTTGAGGAATTTTCCTTCAATTCCTATTTTGCTGAGAGTTTTTACCATGAATGGGTATTGGACTTTGTCAAATGCCTTTTCAGCATCAATTGATAAGATCATGTGGTTTTTGTCTTTTGTTTTATTTATATGGTGTATTACATTAATGGTTTTTCTCATATTAAACCAGCCTTGCATACCTGGTATAAATCCCACTTGGTCGTGGTGGATTATTTTTTTGATATGTTGTTGAATTCTATTGGCTAGAATTTTGTTGAGGATTTTTGCATCTATGTTCATGAGGGATATAGGTCTATAATTTTCTTTTTTTGTGATGTCTTTACCTGGTTTTGGTATTAGGGAGATGGTGGCTTCATAGAATGAGTTAGGCAGTATTCTATCATTTTCTATGCTTTGTAATACCTTTAGTAGTAGTGGTGTTACCTCTTCCCTGAAAGTTTGGTAGAACTCTGTAGTGAAGCCATCCGGGCCAGGGCTTTTTTTTGTTGGAAGTTTTTTGATTACCGTTTCAATCTCTTTTTTTGTTATGGGTCTATTTAGTTGTTCTACTTCTGAATGTGTTAGTTTAGGTAGGTAGTGTTTTTCTAGGAATTCATCCGTTTCTTCTAGGTTTGCAAATTTGTTAGAGTACAATTTTCATAATAATCTGATATGATTCTTTTAATTTCAGTTGGGTCTGTTGTGATGTGGCCCGTCTTGTTTCTTATTTGGGTTATTTGTTTCCTTTCCTGTATTTCTTTAGTCAGCCTGGCCAATGGTTTATCAATTTTGTTAATTTTTTCAAAGAACCAGCTTTTGGCTTTGTTAATTCTTTCAATTGTTTTTCTGTTCTCTAATTCATTTAGTTCAGCTCTAATTTTTATTATTTGTTTTTTTCTGGTGCCTGATGGATTCTTTTGTTGCTCACTTTCTATTTGTTCGAGTGATAGGGACAGTTCTCTGATTCTGGCTCTTTCTTCTTTTTCTGTGTGTGTATTTATCGATATAAATTGACCTCTGAGCACTGCTTTTGCTGTGTCGCAAAGGTTTTGATAGGAAGTATTTTCATTCTCGTTGCATTCTATGAATTTCTTTATTCCCTCCTTAATGTCTTCTATAACCCAGTCTTTTTTCAGCAGGGTACTGTTCAGTTTCCAAGTATTTGATTTCTTTTCTCTGATTTTTCTGTTATTGATTGGCACTTTTATGGCCTTGTGGTCTGAGAATATGCTTTGTAATATTTCGATGTTTTGGATTCTGCGAAGGTTTGTTTTATGACCTAATATGTGGTCTATTCTAGAGAATGTTCCATGTGCGCTAGAAAAAAAAGTATACTTTGCAGCAGTTGGGTGGAGTGTTCTGTATAAGTCAATGAGGTCAAGTTGGTTGATTGTAGCAATTAGGTCTTCCGTGTCTCCACTGAGCTTCTTACTGGATGTCCTGTCCTTGTCCAAAAGTGGTGTGTTGAAGTCTCCTACTATAATTGTGGAGGTGTCTATCTCACTTTTCAGTTCTGTTAAACGTTGTTTTATGTATATTGCAGCCCTGTCATTGGGTGCGTAAATATTTAATATGGTTATATCTTCCTGGTTTATTGTCCCTTTAATCATTATGTAGTGTCCTTCTTTATCCTTTGTGGTGGATTGAACTTTAAAGTCTATTTTGTCAGAAATTAATATTGCTACTCCTGCTCTTTTTTGATTGTTGTTTGCTTGATATTTTTTTCCCATCCTTTGAGTTTTAGTTTGTTTGTGTCTCTAAGTCTAAGGTGTGTCTCTTGTAGGCAGCATATAGACGGATCGTGTTTCTTTATCCAGTCTGAGACTCTCTGTCTCTTTATTGGTGCGTTTAGTCCATTTACATTCAGCATAATTATAGATAAATATGAGTTTAGTGCTGTCATTTAGATGCCTTTTTGTGTGTGTTGTTGACAATTTCATTTTTCCACTTACTCTTTTGGACTGAGATGTTTTTCTTTGTAAATTGTATGTTTCTCATTTTCATAGTATTTGACTTTATGTTTGTTGAGTCATTATGTTTTTCTTTCTTTTTTTTTTTTTTTGAGTGATGGAGTTGTTATACCCCTTTGTGGTTACCTTAATATTTACCAGTATTTTTCTAAGTAAAAACGTAACTTGTATTGTCCTATATCGCCTTGTATCCCTCTCCATAGGGCAGTTCTATGCCACCCGTATTTAGTCACTCTTTTTGATTATTGTGATCTTTTACATATTGACTTCAATGATTCCCTGTTTTGAGCGTTTTTTTCTTTTTAAAATTAATCTTAATTTGTTTTTGTGATTTCCCTATTTGAGTTGATATCAGGATGCTCTGCTCTGTGACCTTGTGTTGTGCTGGTATCTGATATTACTGGTTTTCTGACCAATTTCCTTTAGTATTTCTTATAGCTTTGGTTTGGCTTTTGCAAATTCTTTTTTTGTGTGTGTTTATCTGTAAATGTCTTAATTTCACCTTCATATTTGAGAGAGAGTTTTGCTGGATATATGATCCTTGGCTTGCAGTTTTTCTCCTTCAGTGCTCTATATATATCATCCCATTGCCTTCTTGACTGCATGGTTTCTGCTAAGTAGTCTGAACTTATTGATTCTCCTTTGTAGGAGACCTTTCTTTTATCCCTGGCTGCTTTTAAAATTTTCTCTTTATCTTTGGTTTTGGCAAGTTTGATGATAATATGTCTTGGTGATTTCCTTTTTGGATCGATCTTAAATAGGGTTCGATGAGCATCTTGGATAGATATCTTTTTGTCTTTTATGATGTCAGGGAAGTTTTCTGCCAACAGATCTTCAACTATTTTCTCTCTGTATTTTCTATTATCCCTCCCTGTTCTGGGACTCCAGTCACATGCAAGTTTTTCTTCTTGATAGAGTCCCACATGATTCTTAGGGTTTCTTCATTTTTTTTAATTCTTTTATCTGATTTTTTTTCAGCTATATTGGTGTCGATTCCCTGGTCCTCCAGATCTCCCACTCTGCATTCCAATTGCTCAAGTCTGCTCCTCTGACTTCCTATTGCGTTGTCTAATTCTGTAATTTTATTGTTAATCTTTTGGATTTCTGAATGCTGTCTCTCTATGGATTCTTGTGACTTATTAATTTTTCCACTATGTTCTTGAATAATCTTTTTGATTTCTTCAACTGCTTTATCAGTGTGTTCTTTGGTTTTTTCTGTAGATTGCCTTATTTCATTTATGAGGTCATCCCTGATGTCTTGAAGCATTCTGTAAATTAGTTTTTTATATTCTGCATCTGGCAATTCCAGGATTGTATCTTCGTTTGGGAAAGATTTTGATTCTTTAGTCTGGGGAGTTATAGAAGCAATCATGATCTGCTTCTTTATGTGGTTTGATATCGACTACTGTCTCCAAGCTATCACTAAGATATTGTAGTGATTTGTTCTGTATTTGCTCACTAAGTCTTATCTTGTTTTGTTTTCTTTCAATATACGTAGATGGGCTACTAGATTGCGCTGTCTTAATTGTTGTAGCCCTTGACTCACTTATGTCATATTTCCAGCTAGTTTGGGCTGTTACCAGATATATAAGCCTAAGAGTCTGTTCACTATTCTTGAGTAGAATCTGATTTTGGGTCATCAAGTGTGTGGTGCAGACTGTCACCTATCCACCTAGAGAAGTAGTGGTGATAGTTGTGTGCACCAGATTCTAGTAGTAGCTGGGGTTCACACTCCGAGAGGGCAGGATGCTGACAGGCTTTCCCCAAGTGCCAATGAGGTAGGTGTGTCTCTTTTCCTAAAGCACTTTGGTGGGTGGGCTCTGCAGCTGTACCTTAGGCCCCCAGTGCAAGTACCTCTACAGATTGGTAGGTGTCACCCTCCTTAGACCCCTAAGGCAGGAGGCTAGGTGGTCTGGTGGGAGCTTCAGCCCTCAGTTCCCTGTTGTGGGTCAGTGAGGGCTCTGTTGAATATGCAGATATATCAGACCTGGGAAACTTGTCTTTCCAGTAATCTGCTAAAACAAATGCAGTCAGATCTCTATCAGAAATGCCTTTGCATTATGATAGCCACCTTGTTCCCTGTAGGGTTGAAAGCCCAAGACTGTGGATCACATATGCTTGGCTGGAGCTGGTTCTGTGTTTTTAGTCCAATTAGGGAAGGATTTTTCGTCCCTGGGTTTTTTGTATCTGCTTCTGTCAAGCCAGGAGAATGGGTTAGGAAAAGACCAAAAAAAAAAAAAAGAAAGAAAGAAAAACCGCAGCGCAGTTCACTCTCTAGGCTCAGGAAATTCCAACGTTAATGAAGCCTCCTGGGAAGGGGAGGGGAGGGATCAGATAAATAGGAGAGAGTAGCACCCCAGAATATAGACAAAGTTACTTATCTTGCTTGGGATGGCTGTTTTATCTGAGATTCCTGAGGTGCACGTTGAATGTGTGCGCTGGCTGGGTAGAGATTGCCCCCGAGAGTCAGGCCTGTGTCTCGTGCTTGCGCTGTCTCAGAAAGCCGTGTTTAGTTCCTCCGCTCCCAGTCCAAAGCCCAGTGCCAAGGTTCCCTGGCTGGGACGTGGCACTCCTGGCTCCAAAACCAGTTGCTGCCTCCCGGTGACTTTTCCTCCTGTCAGCCACGTCGTTGCACTGTCTGCTTGCACTGGCTGGGCTTCCCTCGAGGTCACTTCTGGGGACTAGGGCTGCATCCCGTGTTTGCATCGTCTCAGGATGCCCTGCTCAGCTCCCCTGCGCCCAGTCCAGAGCCCGGCGCCAAGGTTTCCTGACTGGGACGCTGGCTCCAGGCTCCGAAAACAGTCGCTGCTTCCCCGTAGTTGTTCATTCTCAGTCTCTGTCACTCAGGTCAACTCTTAGATCTGTGTTTGATGGTCAGGGTTCGTAGACTGTCGTGTATGTGATTGATTCACTTGTTTTTCTGAGTCTTTGTTGCAAGAGGGATCCAAGGTAGCTTCTACCTAGTCAGCCATCTTGGCCCTGCCTCTACTAAAACATTTTTTGGTATGGTAGTAAATGCAAACATAAAAGTAATTTTTGAAAAAAATATGATTTCCAAAATTAGATTAATATAAAATGAAAAGTTTTTCCATTCACATATTATGATTCTTTGTAATCAGTATGATGGGTATACTATTCTTCAAATAAAACTATATCTTCTTAGAAAAACAGTCTAATGTGAAAGGAGAAGAGCAGAAACGCAGTACACATTCACAGTGATATCTTACACTCCGCTCATAAAAGGTTGTTGTTCGGTGCCATCAAGTTGATTCCGACCCTATGCAACAGAACGAAATACTGCCCGGTCCTGCGCCATCCTCACAATCCTTGTTATGTTTGAGCCCATTGTGCCGTCACTGTTTTCAATCTATCTCATTGAAGGCCTCCCTTTTTTCTCTGAGCCTCTACTTTACCAACCACAATGTCCTTCTCCAGGGACTCATCCCTCCTAGGCAATGTTCTGCTGCTATTTATAAGGTTTTCACTGACTGATTCTTTTTCAGAAGTAGACTGCTGGGTCCTTCTCCCTAGTCTGTCTCAGTCTGGAAGCTCAGCTGAAACCTGTCCACCATGGGTGACCCTGTTGGTATGTGAATACCAGTGGCATAGCTTCCAGCATCACAGCAACACGCAAACCCCAACAGTATGACAAACTGACAGACGCATGGGGGAATAAAGAACTAGAAGTAAATTGGAGTTATGGCATTCCTTCATGATAGAATTATAAATCAATGTTATTTTCATTTTATACTTTTTATATTTTGAAAATTTATTTAATGAGTACTTTTCTCCAGTTAATTTAATTTAAAAAAAAAATGATTGATGGGATATAAATAGACTCTTGAATATCTTAAAGACGACACTGAAAATGGCATTTTATTTCATATTATACAGAGAGGAATTATACACTTTTAAAGGGGAAAATTACTTGATCACACGTGATTTATGAGGAAATTTGTCTACAGCATAAGAAAGTATAATTTTGAATGATGAAAAGTATTTAGGAGACCAAGTGAACAATCATGGTAAGAGGTACTGAAAGAATGGAATAGGACAGTAAGTGATGGAAATAAAAATAAGTGGTTGGGATTCAGAAAGGGTGATGATGTAGAATTGTCAGACTCTAGCATCCCATTATATAAAGGTTAGAGGGTAAGAGGTCAAACATGACTCCAAGGTTTTGATCCAAGTGATAGAAAGAATGGAAATGGTGTTAACAGAAGAGAAGCAGACAGAAAGAAGAAAGATAAAACACTTAAAATGTAACAATATAATCTGTCACTGTCTATTCTTACAATTTATAAAATGAAATATGAAGGCTGTTATTGCAGGTTAAATGATCTTTTTTAAAACTTCTTTTGACAGTTTGGGGGAGAAAGTAGAAATAATTACTGAGGTCTGTGACAAGTTCCAGAAATCTGAAATTCTAGGAATATATTTCTTAACTACATGAACTGTCTTATTTCCTACTATATCTTATCTGAAATAAAAAAAATAGCATTTTTTTATTTTTTCTCATTAGCTCAATGAATATAATCTACAATGTGGTTTAGTGCTCACAAGTAGAGTTGTTATAAAAATGCCACTTTCACACAGGAGTAAATGCTTTAGAAATTCAGTGCCAGCTATGTTCATATTGGCCTTAATTATGAACTAACCATTTTAAAACAAAACAAAAAACCTACCACTCTTATAAAATACTTCAAAAAAATAAATTATAAAATAATTTTATTTTATATATATGTGTATAAAAGGCATCATTATCATCATCTAAAGTGTTATAATTAAGCACACACAAACATTTTACAGTACTATGTCCTATGAAAAAATATTAGTCTAGATCTCTATGATTTTGTATCTGCATAGCCTTATAGAAATCATAATACAAGCCTTATACTTTTCAAAAAAAAAAAAAAGGTTTACAAACAATTGAAGTATCTAAAATATTTTGGTGAAAGTTAAGATTACAGTGAATCAGGAAGATTATCATGGACAAACTGAGTGGTGAAAGAGGAATCAATTAAATGCTATGATAAATGTGGGAAGGATTCCAGGAAGAGAAAAAATTTCAGAGATGATTACTTACTAGCAGCATTGCCAAGAGTTGGTCTCTGATTAATACATGTAGTGAGTTAGTACACAACGTATTTTTTCTGTCTAGCTTAAAAGTCCAATCCCCAGAAATGGAAAGGGTATTGTGATGATACAGCTTAATATGTATATGAGCCTGAAAATATAGGCAAAGACACAATTCTAGCTAACCAACCAGAAACTTTTAATAAGAGTTTTATTTGTGGTTCATTGTACAACGATAGCAAAAATAACTAAGACTTTATAATCCCTTATTTTAAAATGATAAAAGTCCAGATTTTCTAAGATTAGAGTATATTTATCTAGTGTCTTAATCTGTATGTAATTGAAATGTTGTACAAAGACAACTGATGTCCATAAAAAATAACCTGAATGTCTAAATAAATTGAAGAATGAGTAATTTATATTCTGTTTAATCTTGGATGTTAGTGCACATTATTTTATTCTAAAGTTTTGAAAAATTATAATTCAAATGTTATATATGGGAACACATTCTTTTAATTACTGGATTCCTTTTTTTTCAGGATTAGAGATGGACTGCTGAAAGAAAATTTTATTCCTAACTATCCTGTTTTCTTAACAACACATTTAAAATATATAATATAGGGTCGCTAGAGTCAGAATTGACTTGATGGCACTGGGTCTGGGATGGCCAATCATTTAAAATTGGTGTATTCACCGATACAGAATATAAAGTAATGTTGTTGTGTGCCATCCAGTCAATTCCAACTTATAGCGACTCTATAGGACAGATTTGAACTGCTCCATGGTGTTTTCTAGGCTGTAATCTTTAGGGAGAAAATCATCAGGTCTCTTCTTTCATTGAGCTGCTGGTGGGTTCAAACAACTGACCTCTTTTGGTTAGCAGCCCAAAGCGCTCAACCATTGCACTGCCGGGGCTGCTTAAAGTAATACTTAAAAAAAAAAAATTATACAAATTTTCAGTGATTTCTTCACTATTAAACTATGAGCAGTTTGAGAATGAGTTCCTGACTTTTTGTTGCTATAATTCCAATAACTAGTCCAAAGTTAAATCTAGGCATTGATAAGGGTTTGTAGTAAAGGAATGTATGCCATAAAATAGTTCATGTATAACTTTTTATATTTCTTGTCCTGGGAGAATTTACTGGTGTTGTCTTCCTTTCACAGTCCAGTTTTGTAACTATATTAGAAAACAGGAGGGACAGAAGTTTTAAGGACTAATTCCATCGTTGGCTGCTGTCTCCCAAGATCCCTCTTGGTCTCTACTTGGTAAGGAGAAAAACTTATTTGAATTGATGCCTAGAGTTATTTTTATTTCAAAATTAACATATTTCTCATTCAGTTCTGCCCACACTCCCACACACATACAATTTACAAACTACCTAGTATTTCCATGTGCTTTATATATGATGAAAATTATATAAATATAGTTGCTTTCCAAAACCACTCTGAACCTAAAATTTTTAATCAGTACTTTAAAAATTGAGAAAACAAAACAAACAACTACAAACAAAACAAAACAGAACAAAATGAATGGCACAACGAAACTTTCTACAAAGAGCAAAACCTAATATTTGATGCCTTCAATGTGAGAAGCAGTAGTTCTACCAAATCCATGGCAGGAAAACCTGAAGTTTGTAGGAACCACAACTCAGAAGGCCTGGTTGGTGTCATGACACATGAGGAGAGGTGGAATATTCAGTATTCCCAACTTCTGGTACCTACAAGTGGGGTGGCAAGAGAAGCCTCACAACCACCTCAATTCAAGTGCCCTACCTTTGCTCTTTTGTGGTAATCCATGTAGGCCTGGGAGACCTCGGGTATTTTGATATTTTCAAGACAGAATCTTTGCATGATCTGGGGGTAGATATAGAGCCTGGTTGGTGACTAAGAGGGAATTTTACATCTCCAATTTGCTATTTTGAGTCAGATATAATTTTATTTTTGGAAATGGTCATGAACTGAATTGTGTCCACCAATAATATGTGTACCAATTTGGCTGGGCCATGATTTCCAGTACTGTGTGGTTGTCCTCCATTTCCAGTATTTTGTGATTGTTATAATTTTCCTATGTGTTGTAAACCCTAATCTCTGCCTGTGGTTAATGAGGTAAGAGTAGATTATGTTGAAGAGGATTAGCATGGGATGTAACACCTTTACTTAGGTCACATCCTTGACCCAACGTAAAGTGAATTTCCCTGGGTTGTAACCTGCACCACCTTTTATCTTACAAGAGATAAAAGGAAAGGGAAGAGAACAGAGAGGGGGGACCTCATACCATCAAGAAACCAATGCTGGGAGCAGAGTATGTCCTTTAGACCTGAGGTACCTGCTCAGAGAAACTCTTGGTCCAGGGGAAGACTAATGACAAGGGCTTTCCTCCACAGCCAACAGAGAGAAAGCCTTCCAAATTCAGGGTGTCAGCCATGTAGCCTACTGGACTGTGAGAGAATAAACTTCTCTTTGTTAAAGCCATGCACTTGTGGTATTTCTGTTATAGTAGACTAGATAACTAAGAAAGAAATAATAGGTAACATTTCTTCCACAAACAAGAATGTGAAGTATTATCCTCGCCACATAAGGATTGGGATAGTACTATAATTAAATTATGAATAAATTGAAAATTTAATTGCAATCAATCCTCCAGCTAACTTTAGCCAATATTAACCCAACTGAGTTTACTAAAATTACTGGAGCATTATATACCATATTGTTCATGCAGGTAAACACTTCTCATTTTTGCTCCCACAAGATGTGATCATAAACACTGCCCAGCTTGTCTCAAGAATCACAGAGCCACAGAAATCACCTGATGGGGCTCTGCAACCATCATGGGACCTAGAATGCCCTTTTCTGAGCCAGGACTTGCTAAGGGAGGTCAGATCCCCTTAGCAGCTGCAACAATTGTTAGTGTTCTCTGTCACAGTGCAAGGCCTTAATTATTCATCACCATATTGGTGATCTGATGTCCTTGACTTGAAAATAAATAAAAGAGAAGAAGAAAAGTAACTCATCATTGGTTATTACACCATAAGTTCTTTTACTACTGCAAAATAATAAAAAACAAAAACTGAAACATGGTATACATTAAAAAGATTTAAATGTCATTTCATTTCCCTTTTCCTTAATATTACTGAGTATGTAGAGAAGTTTATTTTGTCTTTGCTTTTTTGTGTTTTTAAATTGGGTATGGAGGGAAGTAAAGTAAAGGGCCTGAGACAATCCAGGAAATGTAGCAGTTTGATTTGTGGAGGGAGTTCAAATATCTACACAGTAAAAATCAGGGCTATGACATCGTGAAAGTCTGGTTAAGAGAGATATTCACTCCTTTTATTCCATAGCTCACTCCAGGGTTTCTCCAGAAGCCAATTTTGAAAAGGGCTTCAAGTTCAGGTCCATGGCTATCCTGTGGATCCTAATTGAAGAGCTTTATTGTTTTATTGATGCTGGAGGAGAGGGAGATTGCCATATATAATAATTTATCTTTAAAGTTTTATCAAAAGGCTAAATCTTTTTTCTAAATTTAGGAGAAAAATACAAGTCACTCTGAAAAAAATGTTTTGTTTTGTTTTTTAATTGAGATTTATTTTAGATTGTACCCAATCTTTAAAAAAAGCTACCCTATTTTCCTAGGACATATACATTAATGTAGCTATTTAATTCCGTAATTATTTTAATTTTGCTCTCAAGTAATTATTTGAGCTAAAATTTTATCTTTTTTTTTTTTTTAAACTTTCGGAGAAGGTATAGGAAGACCTTAATTTGTATACAATTCTTTCTTCTTAAGCACATATTGAGCAATGCTCCAGGTTGTATGCAGTTTTTTAAGCTATGAGAATGATTACAAAAGCGACCAAAAAATCTTCATAATCTAGTGTGTGAAAGAAAGAGAAATTGGGCACTGTATATATATTTATATATATATAAATTAAACAAGCACTTACAAAGTACTTAATCAGGACTTGTTATAAATTTTAAATATTCACAATTACTACACTTTCTGTTCCATATGCTAATATTCTATATGTAATATTCTTGCCAAAAATTTGTAACTTCATTTTAATGAGGAGAAAACAGCAAACTCAAATTGAGAGAATTTTTCTAAATGGCTGACCATTACTTTTCAAAAATATTAAAGTTGTGAAAGAAAAGCAAAGGCCAGGTAACTGTCACAGGAAGGGTAAAAGCCAGGGTAAATAATAACTAAATGCAATGTGGGGTCCTGTAACCGAAAAAAGACACTTTTGGAAAACCTGGTAAAACCTGAGTAAGATCCCTTGTTTAGTTAATAGTAGCATACCAGTGTTAATTTTGTGGCTTTAATAATTGAGCTATATAAGATGTTAACATTAGGGATAGTTGGATGAAACGACTACGGAAAATCTCTACAGACTTTTCCAACTTTTCTGTAAGTCTAAAATTACATCTTTTTTTGTTTGTTTGTTATTAAAGCATCCATGCAGGAGATTCTATTATGAACAGTGTTTGGGTTGTTTGCTTTTTTGTCAGGTGAAACAATACAAGACTGGCGAAGTAGGTAAGAATATGACCATAAGGGCTTCTAGAAGTCACGACAGGCTGTTTAAGTGGATTTCAAGTGGAGAAATAACAGTAAATGTTTTATAGTTTAGAAAGAATTTTTTTCACAAAATGCAAGGAGGAGCCAATCAGATTCCCTGAATTGAGGAGGTAGAACTGAGAGTTCAAGGAGACTTACACAGCTTGAGTTCACAGGATAGAGGAGAGAGCTGCACAGAGAGAAAACCCCAGAAATCTACAGAGCTTCATACCAAAGAGTCAGCAGAATATCAATTAGTATATGCATGTGAGAAAATTACTTGAGCCTGGTGGAGTAGTGATTAACAGCTACAACTGCCAACCAAAAGGTCAGCAGTTTAAATCCATGAGGCACTCCTTGGAAACCTATGGGACGGTTCTACTGTGCCCTATAGGGTCACTATGAGTCGGAATCAACTACACGGCAGCGGGTTTTGTTTTTGGTTTTGGGAAAAGAATTATTCAAATGGTTTAGGGAGACTGTCTTAGTTATCTAGTGCTGCTATAACAGAAATGGATGGCTTTAACAAAGACAAATTTATTCTTTCTCAGCCTAAGAGGCTGGAAGTACAATTCAGGGTGCCAGCTCCAGGGGAAGGCTTTCTCTCTCTGTCGGTTCTAGGGAACGGTTCTTGTCAACAATCTTCCCCTGGTCAAGGAGCTTCTCGGTGCAGAGACATCAAGACCCCTGCTCCTGGCACTGTTTTCTTGGTGGCATGAGGTCCCCCTGTCACTGTTTGTTTCTCTCTTTTATATCTCAAAAGATATTGACCCAAAATACAACCTAATCTTGTATATTGAGTTCTGCCTTATTAACATAACTGCCTCTAATCCTGCCTCATTAACATCATAGATGTAGGATTTACAACACACAGGAAAATCACATCAAATGACCAAATGGTGTACAATATTGGGAATCATGGCCTAGCCAAGTTGACACATATTTTTTGGGGCCACAATTCAATCCATAACAGAGAATAATGTCCAGCACTAACATACAGACAGGAAGAGTGTGTGTTCCCACCAGTTAGGCTGGAAACTCATACTTCATGGGGGAATGAGTTCAAAACTTAGGAAGGTGATTTTTTAAAATAAAACGTAACTAACCCTTGACTAGCCACTGCTCTGGAGCTGCCTAGCAAATCATAAGATCAAGATCTGAAAGCAACAAGTGTTATGTAAGTAACCTAACCTAATACCAGAACAAGATCAAGGATATTTATAGGACCTGAAAAATATCCAACAAAAACAAGCCAAATTTACATTTTCTGCATCCAAAGTTTAGCAGACATGCAAAGAAACAGGAAAACACGGGCAGAATCAATTAAAGATGATCCAGAAGTGACACAGTAGTTGGAATTTGAAGAATAGTGCATCAAACCAGCTATCATAATTTTATTGTATTTTAAAAGTTAAGATAAGGCATTGACAATATTTTAAAAGTCCCAAAAATAAACTTCGGGAGATGAAAACTACAGCATTTGAGATAGAAAAAATAGACTGGGAAGGTTTAGCAGCACATTAGATGTTGCAGAAGAAATGATTTGTGAACTTGAAGACATAAATAGAAGTTAACAAAAGGAAATACAAAGAGAGAAAAAAAAAGAATTAATCACCTTTAGGAAAACACAAAGTAGTCTAATATATGTGCAATTAGAATTCTTAAGTGGGGGAAGAAAAACAATTTTAATTAATAATGGCCAAAATTTTCCAAACTTTATTAAAACTATGAGCCCACATATCCAAGATACTCAATGAACCCCAAGCATAAGAAAAATGAAGAAAACTATACAAAATTACATAATAATCATATTGCTTTTAAAAAGTGGGACTTTTTTTAAGGCCCCAATTATCTAATTTGTCTTCTGCTATTAATGCATTTGTAGTTATGTTTGACGAACATAACTAAAATAATTTTTTTTTTTTTTAGTTATGTTTGTTAGTCTATTTTGTAAAAAAAAAAATGAGATCCTATCATTTTCTCCCTGGAACTTTATAGTTTTAGGCATAACATTTAGGTCTTTGATCCATTTTGAGTTGGTTTTTGTGTGTGGTGTGAGGTATGGGTCCTGTTTCATTTTCAAGTAGATATCCAGTTTTGCCCATAAATGGATTCTTTCATTTCTAGATTCTCAATTCTATTCCACTGGTCTATGTGTCTGTCACTGAACCAGTGTTAGGCTGTTTTAATTACAGTGACTGTATAGTATGTTTTGATATTGGGGAGTGTGAGGTCTCCTTCTTTGTTCTTTTTCTTCAATTGACATTTCCCCAAAGAGGACATTCAAGAGGCCAGCTGGATGGTACCTAACCATAACAAAAATAACATTTCATTTTGATGTTTTTAACATATATAATTGTAAAAAGTATGACAATAACATGAAGACTGGGAAGTAAAGGGGAGACAGGAGAAATGAAGTATACTATATTAAGTTTCATATTTGCTGTTATTTTTTGCCACTGAGATGGCTCCCGCTCATGGTGACCTAATGTACAACAGAATAAAACCTTGCCTGGCCCTAGATCATCTTCATGATCTTTCATGTCTGACTCCATTGTTGCAGCTATTGTGTTTGGCCATCTCATTGAGGGTTTTCTTGGTTTTTGCTGATACTCTAGTTTCCAAAATATAATGTACATTTCCTGCTATTGGTCTTTCCTGATGGTGTGTCCAAATAAGAAAGTTGAAGTCTCACCATCCTTACTTGTAAGGGGAATTATGGTTGTATTTCTGACAAGACTGATTTGTTCATTTTTCTGGCAGTCCACAGTAATATTCTTTGCCAACACCGTAATTTGAATGCGCCAAAACTTCTTCTGTCTTCCTTTTCCATTACCAAGCTTTCACATACATATGAAGCAATTGAAAAGACCATGGCTTGGGTCAGGAGCACCTAAGTCATCAAAGATAAATCTTTGCTTTTTAAAAACTTGTAGAGGTTTTTTGCAGCAGATTTGCCTAATGCAGTGTGTCCTTTGATTTCCTGACAGCTGCTTCCATGGACATTGGTTATTGACCCAAATAGGATCATGTCATTGACAACTTCAATTTTTTCTACATTTATCATGATGTTCTAACTGGACCAGTTGTGAGAATTTTAATTTTCTTCCTGTTCAGGCATAATCCATACTGGAAGCTGTAGTCTTTGGTTTTCATCAGTAAGTGCTTTAAACAGCTTCATTTTAGCAAGTAAGGTTGTATGACATGCATATCACAGAATGTTACTGAGTTTTTCTCTCTGATTTCATGTTTTTCTTCATTTAGCCCCCGCTTCATGGGTTATTTGTTCAGTGCACAAACTGAATATGTATGGCAAAGGGGTACAACCCTGCCACACACCTTTTTGATTTTTAAATGAACTAGTATTTCCTTACTCTGTTCTAATCCAATGACTGCCTCTTGGTCTATGTACAGCTTCTGCATGAGCATAAGTAAGTGTTCTGGAATTCCTATTCTTCATAATGTTATTCAAAATTTGTTATGATCCTCACAGTTAAATGCCTTCATATAGTCAATAAAACATAAGTAAACATCTTTCTTATATTCTCTGTTTTTGGCCAAGATCCACCTGACATCAACAAATGATACATTTAATTTCACATCCTCTTCTGAATCTAAATCAAATCTCTGGCAGTTACCTGTTAATGCCTGGCTGCAGTCTTTTTTGAATTATCTTTAGTAAAATTTTGCTAGCATGTGATTCTTTGATAATTTTTGCACTCCATTTGGTCATCATTCAGTTGGTCTCATAGTTGACTAGTAGACTGATAAATATACATAGTATGCATCAAAAAAAAAAAAACACAAAATAACAGAAGAGTTCTAGCAAATAAGCCAACAATAGATACAATTGAATGACAAAAACATTGAATATATACAAAATAAGGCAGAAAAGACTTTAAAAAGAGAAATTAAAATCAAATTTAACAAAACTCAAGTCTCAGACATTTTCACGGACAAAGTCTACTAATTATTTAAGAAGGAAATAATAACACTTCTAAGCAAACTTCCACAGAACATTAGGTAGAAGGATTATTTTTCAACCCATTCTATGTGGCAGCATTACCCTGAACCCACAACCTGAAAACAATATCTCATGAAAGGAAAACTACAGAAGACACATGCCAAAATACTAAAAAGCTTAGCAAATTGAATTCAATAATGAATTATTAGTGGAGTTTGTTTCGAGAATCCAAGGTTGGTTTAATTTAAAAAGAATCAATGTAGCTCATCATACTAACAATCAAAAATTAAAAACAAAATAAAACATGTGATCATGTTAATAGACACAGAAAAATCATGACAGAATCCAAAATCCATCCCTAATTAAAATAAAATAAAAAACTCTGGACATAGGAATAGAAGAGCATTTACTTGAACCTAATGAAGAAAAAAAAAAATTTTTTTTAGAGCATCTACAAAAAACCCTGCAGTTAATGTCACATTTATTGATGAAAGACAATATTTTTCTTCTAAGCTCAAGAATCAAAGATTCTACTATCATCACTTCTATTTAGCATTTTAATAATATTTCTTGACAGCACAATAATGCATAAAAAATAAAAAGCAACCAAATGAGAAATAAAACCATGTTTGTTGTAGACATTATCTCCTATACAAAAAACAAGATGGAATCTATAACAAAAGCTACAAGGATTATTAAACAAATTTAATACAAGTTTGTATAAATTAATGGCCATTTACAAAAATTAATGGTATCTCCATACACTAGAAATGAATACCCTAAAATTGAAATAAAAATAACCACTGGCAGTAGAATAAAAGTGTTCAAAAATGTACAAGTTGATGACAACAGGAAAGATTCCATGTTAGGGGACTTTGGTTTAAATATCTATTTAGAAGAGGTTTTGAGATAATATTTAGGTCGCTATGCAAAATAAAGTTGAGAGCTTCATCAGCAGTATCTTGTAGTCAGAGGTAACTAAATTTAGATTTGAGCCGGGGCCTCTCTTAACATAAACTTAACCAACTTCTGTCATGTCATTGGCACTATGCTGAAATCCTTATGTGTATATTTTCTGATGTTAGGCAGAAGCGAATATTACATTCAGAGAAAAGATTCTTAACTTCTTTATTATTGCATAATGCCCTGGAATGTTTGATACTGCTTACAGCTCCAATACACCTGTCACTGCACCTCAATGGTAATACAATGACAGCTCAGTAGTTACATGTTACCAGCCAATATAATCCAATGCTGTCTTCCTCTAGTCAATGAGAGTTAGAGTCAGCATTAAAACCCACGGCTCAGACTTATTCTGAATGAGGTGTCTGCAGAGATGCATATCACTAACAAGTTTGATTTTAAAAAGTTGTAATGAGTATTGCACTAAAGTGGACCTAAGATTATAACTCGGCCTTGATGGCCTTGAGCACTGTCCATTCTCGAAACAGAGAAAATAAAGCTTCCAAAATAACTTTGCTTGGTAATTCTCAGCTTTATCATGATCTCATTAGCACTAAGTTTATATAATTAAATTATAATTTTTTGAACTGAAAAATACTATATAAAAGAGAAAAATTAACATACGTGGAAATGATACAGGCGTCATAAATATGTATTTTTCCAATCTAGCTGGATGGCTTTAATTATTTTGACTTTATACTTGAAAGAGCTGGATTTAGTAAGTGGCAAAGCTCAGGTTAAAATTCATTTTACAGAGATACACTATTATGGAGTAAACACAATCACATACCTAAATCTTCATTTTAAAGATTAGAAAAGCAAAAGCAGAGAAACTAAGCAATTTTACAAAGCTTATGGCACTAGTTTTTTTTTTTATATAGATAGTTAATAACAAAAGTATTTTAAATTACAGGCAACTATGCACTGAAATCAAATGAATATCCTGGCTAGTGTATTCTTTTTAGAGTAACTCTTCAATTAATTCTATTCTTCAACTGATATTAACTGAGCAGCTATCATCTCTGAGGATCCTGATATTGCATCTTATGAAAAGAAAGTATCTATATTTATGGAGCCTGCAATTTAGATGGGGAGGATAGTGAGTAAAAACAAATTGTTGTTAGGTGCTGTTGAGTTGGTTCTGACTCTTAACGCCCCTATGTACAATAGAACGAAACACTGCCTGGCCCTGCGTCATCCTCACATTTTTATACTTGAGACCATTGTGGCACCCATTGTGTCAATCCGTCTCCTTGAGGGTCTTCCTCTTTTTTGCTGACCCTCTGCTTTATCGTGTATGGTGTCCTCCAGGAACTGGTTCCTCCTGATAACACGTCCAAAGTATGTGAGACATAATCTTGTCATCCTTGCTTCTAAGGAGAGTGCTGGCTGTACTTCTTCCCAAATAGATTTATTCATGCTTCTGGATGTCAGTGGTATATTCAATATTCTTTGCCGACACCACAACTCAAAGGCATCAATTCTTCTTTGGTCTTTTTTAGTCATTGTCCAGCTTTTACATGTGTATAATATTAATAATATTGTCCAATAATTTGTGCATTCTATTTGACCACCTTTCTTTGGAATGGGTACAAATATGGATCTATTCCAGTAGGTTGGCCAGGTAGATTTCTTCAAAATTTCTTAGAATAGATAAGTTAGCACTTCTGGGGCTGCATCCTTTTGTTGAAATAGCTTCTCATTTGAAATTCTGTCAATTCCTAGAGCCCTGTTTTTCACCAGTGCCTTCAGTGCAGCTTGGACCTTTTCCTTCAGTACCATCAGATCATATGCTACCTCCTGAAATGGTTGAATATTGACCTGCTCTTCTTGGTACAGTGACTCTGTATTTCTTCCATCTTCTTTTGATGTTTACTGTGTCGTTTAATATTTTCCGTGTAGAATGCTTCAATATTGTAAATTGAGGCTTGAGTTTCTTCTTCAGTTTCTTTCAGCTTGAGAAATGCTGAGCATGTTCTTCCTTTTGGTTTTGCTTCTCCAGGTCTTTACACATGTCATCACAATACTTTGTCTTCTCATGTCACCCTTTGAAGTCTTCTGTTCAGCTCTTTCACTTTACCATTTCTTTCTTTCACTTTAGCTACTCTACATTCGAAAATAACTTTTAGGGGCTCTTCTGACATCCATTTTGATCTTTTCTTTTTTTTTTTTTCACAATTAGACTACAAGGTCCTTCTTCCTAGTTTGTCTTAGTCTGGAAGCTCAGCTGAAACCTGTCCATCATGGATGAAGCTGCTGGTATTTTAAATACCAGTGACAAAGCTTCCAGTATCACAGCAACATGCAAGCCACCACAGTTTGACAAACTGACAGGCATGTAGTAGAAAAATTAAATAATATCATTTTAGGTATTTTTAAGTGTTACAAGGAGAAATAAATTTGGGCATGGGGATAGACATAGTCAGAAGGACTCTCTAAGAATGTAACATTTGCGTAATGATATATGTAAAGATAACGGGCATGCCTTGAGAAAATATGGGGGAAAAGCATCCAGAAGATGGAAAAAAAATGTAAATCCCTAGGGTACATGTGAAAAAAATTAAATTTTTATATATTTTTTATAAATAAGTGATTCTCAAATTAATTCAGCCTTTTCTATTTTATATACACACATCAACTTACACATATGCACAACAGACATAACAATAATGTGAGTTGCTTATTTATCTGTGTATGTATATTCTTGCTTTAATAAGTCATTACATGTATCTATTTTCTATGGAATATACACTCTTTAAGAACTCAAAATTCTATTTTTGTATTATTGAAGAAACTTCCCACCCTTATCTACAATTCCAATGTGCCATTGATGAGATTAAGTCATCAATAATTCTCTTAATATTTGGAATATGGAATTTTTCATATAGAATTTCTATCTAAAAGAATTTGTTGTTGTTTGGTGCCATCAAGTTGATTCTGACTCATAGCAACCCCATGAATAATAGAACAAAACACTGCCCAGTCCCACGCCATCCTCACAATCGTTGCTTTGTTTGAGCCCATTGTTGCAGCTACTGTGTCAATCCTACTCATTGAAGGTTTTCCTCTTTTTCAATGACACTCTACTGCCAAGCATGATGTCCTTCCCCGGGACTGGTCCCTTCTGATAAAACATCCAAAGTAAGAGAGACAAAGTCTCACGTTCCTCACTTTTAGGGAACATTCTGACTGTACTTCTTCCAAGACAGATTTGTTCGTTCTTCTGGCAGTCCATGGTATATTCAATATTCTTCACCAGCACGTAATTCACAAATATCAATTCTTCTTCAGTCTTTCTTATTCATTGCCCAGCTTTTGCATGCATGTGATGCTATTTTTCTGGGTTAGGATGTCAGGCTTGAATTTGGAAAATACATGGTCTTACCCCATGAACCACTGATTGACCAGCTCCTGGCACATAGCAGCATTTTTAAAATAATTATTCATTAATTAAAAAATTCTATTTAGTCCAGTCTTTCATCTTGGATTTTTAAAATTATGTACTTTTCAAATAGATATACTATGACAATATACAGTACCCCCAGGTAAAAAATTTCTAATGTCTGACACAATAATTTATTAGAAATATTAAGTCATCTAAAATAAATGTCTTTTTTATAGACTTCAACTTTTTAACGTTTGATTTAAAGAGAAATAAATACTGAAAAAATCATATATAAAATGCAGGTAAAAATTCTTTTTGGGAACATCTGTTTTACTGTCATAATTTATAGTAATAATGAAGTCCCTGGATTTTCTAGTATCATAAGGAGTACAAACCTATGGCATATGCCATAGGTATTTGTTCAGGTAGATGAACAAAAATTGATTGCAACTTAGCAGTGCACTGCTTAACACAGCAAGACATAATGGTTTTGATTGGCTTGTCCTAACATAAAAAATCTTGGCTTTGTCTAACAGAGGTAATACCAAATGCAAATGTATATCTATCTTTATCTGTCTCTTTTTCTTTCTTCTTTTTTGCTCTCTTCCTTTCTTTATATTGTTATTTATTTTTTTGCTCACATCTGACACAGCACCTTCAGTGTGGTAGAAGCTGGGATGATGTTTGAGAAAATATATATTAAAAAAGGAACCTAACAAAGGACAAAACATTGGAATAATTTATTAACATAGGCTTTAGAAATGTTTGAGACCAAACCCCCCCCCCCAAAACAAAAAAACCTATCCTGCATCATTTACACATCCGTCTATCTTCAGGCAAAGAATTTGAACAGAAATTTCTCAAAATCCATACGAGTCATTTGATTCCATTCTTCAAGTAATGGCTTGAAGTATCACCATCTCCATTTACTTCTATAATACTATTTAATGCATATAATAGTAATGTCTTCAAGCCAGGCTTTCCTAGTACTTTTCTTGCTTTTTTTGTCTTTACCTTTTTGGATGCTTTCGCCATGTCCCCAAATTTCTTTCTTTCTTTTTTTTTTTTTTTTTCTGGGTTTATTATGTTTTTAGCCTATTATGTTTATTTTAGAGTCCAGGGAAAATTATTTTCTTGCAGGTACACATCTGGACTTACTTCTCTTAGCCCTTAGTTTATTTCCACAATCTACTCTTCCCTAAACCTCTGAACTGAATATCAGACCACATATCTGCTAATGATTAAGCTAACATCATCTGTTAGTTTATGATAATGTGGTGGCTTGCATGCTGCTGTGATGCTAGAAGCTAAGCCACCAGTATTTCAAATGCCAGCAGCATCACCCATAGTGGACAAGTTTCAACAGAGCTTCCAGACTAAAACAGACTATGAAGAAGGTCCAGCAGTCTACTTCTGAAAAAAAATTGGCCAGTGAAAACCTTATGGATAGCAGTGGAACATTGACTGATACAGTGCCTGAAGATGAGCCCCTTAAGTTGGAATGCACTCAAAAGACTACTGGGGAAAAGCTGCCTCCTTACAGTAGAGTCAATCTTAATGACATGGATGGAATTAAGCTTTCAAGATGTTCATTTGCTAACGTGCCGCTACTCAAATTGAGAAGAAACAGCTGCAAGCATCCATTAATAATCAGAACCTGGACTGTACGAAGTATGTGTTTAGGAAAATTGGAAGTCATCAAAAATGAAATGGAACACATAAAGAACAATATCCTAGGCATTAGTGAGGTGAAATGGACTGGTATTGGCCATTTTGAATCATATGGTCTACTATTCCAGAATGGTGTCGCACTCATCATTAAAAAGAAAATTTCAAGATCTTTGCTGAAGTACAATGCTGTCACTAATAGGATATCCATAGCCTGTGAGAAAGACCAGTTAATAGACTATTATTCAAATTTATGCAGCAACCACTAATGCCAAAGATGAAGAAATTGAAGATTTGTACCAACCAACTTCTGCAGTCTGAAACAGATCAAACATGCAATCAAGATGCATTGATAATCATTGGTGATTGGAATGCTAAAGCTGGAAACAAAGATGGATAAGTAGTTAGAAAACATAGCCTTGGAGATAGAAACAATGCCAGAGAATTTTGCAACATTGACTTATTCATTGCAAACACCGTTTTTCAACGACATAAACTGCAACTGTACCTGTAGATCTCACCAAATAAAATACACAGGAATCAAATAGACTATACCTGTGGAAAGAGACAACGGAGTAGCTCAATAACATCAGTCAGAACAAGGCCTGGGGCCGACTATGGAACAGACCATCAATTGCTTGTATGCAAGTTCAAGTTGAAGCTGAAGAAAATTAAAACAAGTTCATCAGAGCCAAAGTATAACCTTGAGCATATCCATCTGAATTCAGAGGCCATCTCGAGAATAGATTTGACGTATTGAACAGTAAAGATTGAAGACCAGAGGAGTTGTGGAATGACATCAAGGACGTGATACATGATGAAAGCAAAAGGTCATTAAAAAGCAAGAAAATACCAAAAAGGGTCTCAGAAGAGGCTCTGAAAGTTCCTCTGGAAATAGAGTAGCTAAAGTGAAAGGAAGAGATAATGAAGTAAAAGAGCTGAACAGAAAGGGCAGCACGAGAAGACAAAGTAAAGTATTATAATGAAATGTGCAAAGACCTAGAGTTAGAAAACCAAAAGGGAAGAACATGCTCAGCATTTCTCAACCTGAAAAAACTGAACAAAAAATTCAAGCCTTGAGTTGCAGTTTTGAAGGATACTATGAGCAAAATATCGAATGATGGAAGAAGCATCAAAAGAAGATGGAAGGAATACATGGAGTCACTGTACCAAAAAGAATTGGTCAATGTTCAACCTTTC
The DNA here is from genome assembly GCF_030014295.1 of Loxodonta africana. Classification (NCBI taxonomy): domain Eukaryota; kingdom Metazoa; phylum Chordata; class Mammalia; order Proboscidea; family Elephantidae; genus Loxodonta; species Loxodonta africana. The sequence goes on from NC_087342.1 coordinate 166,785,350, forward strand.
AGGAGGCAGCATATGACAAAGAACCAAAGATATTAAAGGAAGAAGTCCAAGCTTCAGTGAAGGCACTGGTGAAAAACAAGGCTCAGGAATTGACTGAATACCTATTGAGATATTTAAACAATGCTGGAAGGGCTCACTTGCGTATGCCAAGAAATTTTGAAGACAAGTACCTGGACAACTGACTGGAAGAGATCCATATTTGTGCCCATTCCGAAGAATGGTGACCTGACTCAATGCAAAACTTATCAAATAATGTCATTAATATCACACACAAGTAAAATTTTGTTGAAGATAATTTGAAAATTGTTACAGCAGTACATCGACAGGGAACTGCCAGAAATTTAAGTCAGATTCAGAAGAGGGCATAGAATGAGGAATATCATCACTGATGTTGGATGAATCTTGACTGAAATTAGAGAATATCAGAAAGATGTTTATCCGTGTTTTATTGACTACATAAAGGCATTCAAGTCTGTGTAGCATAACAAATTATGGATAGCATTGCAAATAATAGGAACTCCAGAACACTTAATTGTGCTTATGAGGAACCTGTACATAGATCAAGAGGCAGTCATTGGAACAGAACAAGCGGATACTGTGTGATTGAAAATAAGGAAAGGTGATGAGTCAGGGTTGGAGGAAGACTCATAAGAACCTGTAATATGTAAATGATACAACCTTGCTTACTGAAAGAGGAACTGAAGCACTTACTGATGAAGATCAAAGACTACAGCCTTTATTATGGATTATACCTTAACATAAAAAAAAAAAATTTTTTTTTTTATACATAAAGACAATATAAATCCTTACAACTTGACCAATAAGCAACATCATAATAATTGGAGAAAACATTGAAGCTGTAAAGGATTTCATTTTATTTGGATCCACATTCAACACCCATGGAAGTAGCAGTTAATAAATCAAACTACTTATTTCAATGGGCAAATCTGCTACAAAAGACCTCTTTGAAGTATTAAAAAACAAAGACATTACTTTGAGAACAAAGGCACACCTGGTCCAAGCCATGTATTTAAAATTCCCTCATAAAAAGAAAAAGACCAAAGAATAATTGATGCCTTTGAACTTTGGTGTAGACAAAGAGTATTGATTATACCATGGACTGCCATAAGAATCAACAAATATGCCTTGGAAGAAGTATAGCCAGAACGCTCCTTAGAAGGGAGGATGACAACTTAATCTCAAGAACTTTGCACATGTTATCAGGAGGGACCAGTCCCTGGAGAAGGACATCATGCTTGGTAAAGTAGAGGGTCAGTGAAAGCAGGAAGACCTTCAATGAGATGAGCTGGCACAGTGCGTGGAGCAATGGGCTCAAGCGTAACAAGGATTGTGAGGATGACTCAGAATTCGGCAGTGTTTTTGTTCTGCTGTAAATAGAGTCGCTGTGAATCAGAACTGACCTGAGGGCACTCAACAACAATAACAACAACAGCAATCACTTCTGTTCTTATTCTATTATAACATATAACCATCTTTAACTGAAATAGAGAATTTCTGAGTAATTTTTTATTCTGCATATATCTAAGTGGCTGCTAAATATTTAAAATTCTTTTTAAATTCTCTTGCTTTCCCTTTCTCTCAAAAGCTAGGCTTTGGGCTAAATACAAGCTATAGTTCATAATGATAATCGTTTCATTACTTTGCAAGACACTATTTGATCCTATACAGAGCCCTGGTGGTGCAGTGTTTAAGAGCTCAGGCTGCTAACCAAAAGATCAGCAGTTCAAATCCACCAGTAAAAAGCTCCTTGGAAATTCTATGAGACAGTTCTACTCTGTCCTATAGGGTTGCTATGAGTTGGAATTGACCCCAAAGCAATAGATCTTTTTTTTTTTTTTTTGATCCTTGCATGCAATATCCCCCTTCAATTTAGCTCAGTGTGTCTGTGTGTGTGTATCCTCTTTGCTAAGACCATGTCTGTTCTCCTTAACTGTTTGGTAAAGTACAATATACAAACCGGATTATATGTGAGTGTCAACCTGGATTTCAAAGGTTTCCTCATACTGAATATTCTGTCTTACTTCTGTTAATCCATACAGGTCAAAGGTCATATGTGTGTATATATGTATATATATACACACACACACGCCACACATATGTAGTTACAAAAGTTAAAAATTAATAAGGGTTTTTCAAAATTGTCTTAAACCTTTAATATACAATATTGTTACTATATATTACTATCTTTGGTTAGTAAAATAATATAAAACGCAATTAATTTTCTAGAGGTAAACCTAATTTACCTCTTCCTCCATCTCTCCCTCCTTCCTTTCTTCTCACTTCTTGCCTTCCTCACTTTCTCCAAATAGAAAGAATATAATCATTAAAAAAGAAAAAAAAAAAATCAGGATTCCATGATTTGGGGAAAATCTCCAGTCCTCTGGATGAGCTTGAATTTGTGTGGACATTATGTATATGTGTGTCTATAGAACAACTTTGAAGCTATCTTCCTTTCCCCTCAAGAGCTTGGGCTTGGACTAGATATGTCTCTTTTCATAGTGATAACAATTTTCCCATTTTCCAAGAGACTCTTACATTCCAGTACACAGTACCTCCCATTTCAATGGAATGTCTTCACTTTTGCATTTTCATGTCACCACTTTGAAATATATACCACTTCAAACTTGCCAGCTGGAAGAGGCAAGCTCCCTTAATAATTCAGTTCCTTTTCAAAACAAGGCTGTTTGATACTTTTAAATAGTTGCATTTTTGTTTGTATATATTTGTTTTTTTAATCTACATTTTAACTAGATATTATATGGACAGCCATTTATTTAGGTATAAGGGAGATATTTGTATAGAAATTGTATTTGATACATTGAATGACCATTATCAATTCATTGCTCTCTTGAAAATGCACAAGATTTAGGAAACCTCACCTTAAAATGCTGAACATATGTTCCCATATGCACAATGAGAGGAAACTGGTTTGTTATTTCCACTTTAAAGTCTTCTCAATTATTTATTTGTAACCTTAAGTCACTCCACGAAGTCAATGAGTTTAAAGGTAAACAAGTGCCAGTCAATGAAATTAACATGATAAACATTCATTACAACACCGACTTCTAGAACTCCCTATGGAACGCCAAAGTTGTATTTTTCAAGTCTGATTATTCCTATTAGCTATTAAATCAGCTAAGAATTTACCGATCACCAGTTTAAGAATATGTTACACAAGCCATATAATTTAAAGAGGACTGGACAGTTAGAAATAAAAGGGAGCCATGAGTTCAACTGACATTGCTTTACTGAATAATAATTAATATACCTCAACTTGACACATTCCACCCCTGAGAAGTTCAAAATGTCTTTGTTTTTAGATTGTTGATATTTAAAATAAATTTTTTAAAAAAAGAAGTTTTAGAGGAGGAGCCAAGATGGCTGACGAAGTAGAAGCTACCGTGGATCCCTCTTGCAACAAAGACTCTGAAAAACAAGTGAATTGATCCCATACATGACAACCTATGAACACTGACCATCAAACACAGATCTCAAGAGTTGTCCTGAGTGACAGGGGAGCAAAAAGCCGCACTCTGAAGCAGCGACTGCTTCTGGAACTGGAGTCCCACTCCACAACCTTGAGCCCTCACGGTTCCCTGGTGCTGAGTGGCAGGGCTGATTGCGGCTTGCTGAGGTGGGTCAGGCACGGGACAGAGCCCTAACCCCTAGCCCCGTGGGGTAACTTCGGTAGAGACTCAGCCAGTGCAATCAGGCTGCAAACTGACGCGGCTAATGAGAGAACGGCAACACAGGGAAGCAGGGACTGTTTTCGGAGCCTGGAGCCAGCATCCCAGGCAGAAAACCTTGGCACCGGGCTTAGGACTGGGCGCAGGGGAGCTGAGTACGGCTTCCTCAGATGGCACAAGCACGGGACGCAGCCCTAGCCCCCTGAAGTGACCTCGGGGGAAGCCCAGCCAGTGCATGCAGGCAGCACAATGATGCGGCTGACAGGAGGAAAAGTCACCGGAAGGCAGCAACTAGTTTTGGAGCCTGGAGTGCGGTGTCCCAGCCAGGGAAACTTGGTGCTGGGCTTTGGACTGAGAGCGGAGGAGCTGACCACAGCTTCTGAGACAGCACAAACACAGGATGCGGGCCTGACCCTTGAGGGGGGCAATCTCATCCCAGCCAGCACACACAAGCTACCTGCCTCTCTGGAATCTCAATAAAACAGTCATCACCAAAAAAGATAAGTAACTTTGTCTATATTGCTGGATGCTACTCTCTCCTATCTGTCTGATCCCTCCCCTCCATGCCCCAATCGGATTCATTAACATTGGAATTTCCTGAGCCAGGGAGTGAAGTGCTCTGCTTTTTTTTTTCCTAACCCATTCTCCTGGCCTGAGAGAAGCAGCTACTAACAACTCAGGGAGGAAAAATCCTTCCCTGACTTCCGTAAACTGGATTAAAAATACAGAACCAGCTCCAGCCAAGCATATGGGACCCACAGTCTTTGGCTTTCATCCCTACAGGGAACAAGGTGGCTATTATCATGCAAAGGCAATTCTGATAGAGATCTGACTGTAATTGTTTTAGGGGATCACTGAAAAGATAAGTTTTCCAGGTCTGATACCTCTACCTATTAAACAGAGCCCTCACTGATCCACAATGGGTAACTGAGGACTAAAGCTCCACCCAAACCACCTAGCCACCTGTTAAAGGGGTCTGCAGATACTGATGCCTACCAATCTTAAGAGGTACAAGCATTGGATGCCTAAGGTACAGCTGCAGTGCCCACCCACCAAAATGCTTTAGGAATAGAGACACACTTAACTCTCTGGCATGTGGGGGAAGGCTGTCAGCATCCTGCCCCCCCAGAGTGTGACCCTGTGCCACTACTAGAATCTGGCACACACAACTATCACCACAACTCCTCTAAGTTAATAGGTGACAGTCTACACATTTGGTAACCCAAAATCAGAACACCTAAGCTGATTCTATTCAAGAATAGTGAATGGACTCTTAGGTTTATATATCTGGTAACAGCCCAAACCAGCTGGTAATAGGACTAGTGATTCAAAGACTACAACAATCAGGACTGCGCAATCTAGTAGCCCATCTGGGTACATTGAAACAAAACAAGATAAGACCCAGTGAGCAAATATAAATTAAATCATTACAATATCTTATAGATGGCTTGGTGACAGCAGTCAATATCAAACCACATAAAGAAGCAGACCATGATTGCTTCTACAACTCCCCCAAATTAAAGAATCAAAATCTTTCCCAAATGAAGATACATTCTTGGAATTCCCAGGTGCAGAATATAAAAAAACTAATATACAGAATGCTTCAAGACATCAGGGATGACCTCAGAAATGAAATAAGGAAATCTACAGAAAAAGCCAAGGAACACACTGATAAAGCAGTTGAAGAACTCAAAAAGATAATTTAAGAGCATAGTGGAAAAATTAATAAGCTGCAAGAATCCATAGAGAGACAGCATTCAGAAATCCAAAAGATTAACAGTAAAATTACAGAATTAGACAACTCAACAGGAAGTCAGAGAAGCAGAATAGAGCAATTGGAATGCAGAGTGGGGGAGTGGGAGGATAAGGCAATTGACACCAACATAGTTGAAGAAAAATCAGGTAAAAGAATTTAAAAAAAGGAAGAAACCCTAAGAATCATGTGGGACTCTATCAAGAAGAATAACTTGCTTGTGATTGGAGTTCCAGAACAGGGGCGGATAACAGAAAATATAGAGAGAATAGTTGAAGATCTGTTGGCAGAATACTTCCCTGGCATCATGAAAGACGAAAGGATATCTATCCAAGATGCTCATCGAACCCCATATAAGATTCATCCAAAAAGAAAATCACCAAGCATATTATCATCAAACTTGCCAAAACCAGATATAAAGAGAAAATTTTAAAAGCAGCCAGGGATAAAAGAAAGGTCTCTTACAAAGGAGAATCAATAAGAATAAGTTCAGACTACTCAGCAGAAACCATGCAATCAAGAAGGCAATGGGATGACATATATAGAGCACTGAAGGAGAAAAACTGCCAAACAAGGATCATATATCCAGCAAAACTCTCTTTCAAATATGAAGGTGAAATTAAAACATTTACAGATAAACACAAGCTTAGAGAATTTGCAAAAAGCAAACCAAAGCTACAAGAATTACTAAAGGAAATTGTTGGGTCAGAAAATCGATAATATCAGATACCAACACAACACAAGGTCACAGAACAGAACATCCTGATATTAACTCAAATAAGGAAATCACAAAAACAAAATAAGATTAATTTAAAAAAGAAAAAAAATGCTCAAAACGGAATCATTGAAGTTATTATGTAAAAGATCACAATAATCAAAAAGAGGGACTAAATGCAGGAGACATAGATCTTTCATATGGAGAGGAAAACAAGATATAGGATGATACAAGTTAGGTTTTTACTTAGAAAAATAGGGGTAAATATTAAGGTAACCACAAAGAGGTCTAACAATTCCATAACTCAAAATAAAAACCAAGAAAGACATAATGACTCAGCAAACATAAATTCAACTACTATGAAAAAGAGGAACACACAATTTACAAAGAAAAACTTCTCAGCACAAAAAAGTAAGTGGAAAAATGAAATTGTCAACAACACACACAAAAAGGCTTCAAAAGTACAGCACTAAACTCATAAAAAAAACTCATACTTATCTATAATTACGCTGACTGTAAATGGACTAAATGCACCAATAAAGAGACAGTCTCAGACTGGATAAAGAAACACGATCTGTCTATATGCTGCCTACAAGAGACACACCTTAGCCTTAGAGACACAAACAAACTAAAACTCAAAGAATGGAAAAAAAATTTATCAAGCAAACAACAAGCAAAAAAGAGGAGTAGCAATATTAATTTCTGACAAAATAGACTTTAAAGTTCAATCCACCACAAAGGATAAAGAAGGACACTACATAATGATTAAGGGGACAATAGACTAGGAAGATATAACCATATTAAATATTTATACACCCAATGACAGGGCTGCAAGATACATAAAACAAACTTTATCAGAACTGAAAAGTGAGATAGACATCTCCAAAATTATAGTAGGAGACTTCAACACACCACTTTTGGAGAAGGACAGGACTTCCAGTAACAATCTCAATAGAGACACGGAAGATCTAATTGCTACAATCAACCAACTTGACCTCATTGACTTATACAGAACACTCCAGCCAACAGCTGCACAGTATACTTTTTTTTCTAGTACACATGGAACATTCTCTAGAATAGACCACACAATTGGTCATAAAACAAACCTTTGCAGAATCCAAAACATCAAAATATTACAAAGCATCTTCTCAGACCACAAGGCCATAAAAGTGGAAATCAATAACAGGAAAATCAGGGAAAAGAAATCAAATACTTGGAAACTGAACAGTGCCCTGCTGAAAAAAGACTGGGTTATAGAAGACATTAAGGAGGGAATAAAGAAATTCATAGAATGCAACGAGAATGAAAACGCTTCCTATCAAAACCTCTGGGACACAGCAAAAGCAGTGCCCAGAGGTCAATTTATATCGATAAATACACACATACAAAAAGAAGAAAGAGCCAAAGTCAGAGAACTGCCCCTACAACTTGAACAAATAGAAAGTGAGCAACAAAAGAATCCATCAGGCACCAGAAGAAAACAAATAATAAAAATTAGAGCTGAACTAAATGAAATAGAGAACAGAAAAACAATTGAAAGAATTAACAAAGCCAAAAGCTGGTTCTTTGAAAAAATTAACAAAACTGATAAGCCATTGGCCAGACTGACTAAAGAAATACAGGAAAGTAAACAAATAACCTGAATAACAAATGAGATAAGCTAGGTCACAACAGACCCAACTGAAATTAAAAGAATCATATCAGATTATTACAAAAAATTGTACTCTAACAAATTTGCAAACCTAGAATGGATGAATTCCTAGAAAAACACTACCTACTTAAACTAACACAATCAGAAGTAAAACCCCAGTGCCGTCGAGCCGATTCCGACTCACAGAAGTAGAACAACTAAATAGACCCATAACAAAAAAAGAGATTGAAAAGGTAATCAAAAAACTCCCAGCAAAAACAAAGCCCTGGCCCAGACAGCATCACTGCAGAATTCTACCAAACTTTCAGAGAAGAGTTAACACCAGCACTACTAAAGGTATTTCAGCATAGAGAATGATGGAATACTACCTAGTTCATTCTATGAAACCACCATATCCCTGATACCAAAACCAGGTAAAGACACCACAAAAAAAGAAAATTACAGACCTATATCCCTCAAGAACATAGATGCAAAAATCCTCAACAAAATTCTAGCCAATAGAATTCAACAACATATCAAAAAAATAATCCACCGTGACCAGGTGGGATTTATACCAGGTATGCAAGGCTGGTTCAGTATGAGAAAAACCATTAATGTAATCCACCATATAAATAAAACAAAAGACAAAAACCACATGATCTTATCAATTGATGCAGAAAAGGCATTTGACAAAGTCCAACACTCTCATGATAAAAACTCTCAACAAAATAGGAATTGAAGGAAAATTCCTCAACCTAATAAACGGCATCTATACAAAGCCAAGAGCCAACATCATTCTGAATGGAGAGAGCCTGAAAGCATTTCCCTTGAGAACAGGAACGAGACAAGGATGCCCTTTATCACTGCTTTTATTCAACATTGTGCTAGAGGTCCTAGCCAGAGCAATTAGGCTAGACAAAGAAATAAAGGGCATCCAAGTTGGCAAGGAAGAAGTAAAAATTATCAGTATGTGCAGATGACATGATCTTATACACAGAAAACCCAAAGGGATCCTCCAGAAAACTACTGAAACTAATAGAAGAGTTCGGCAGAGTTTCAGTTCACAAGATAAACATACAAAAATCACTTGGATTCCTCTACATCAACAAAAAGAACATTGAAGAGAAAATCACCAAATCAACACTATTCGCAGTAGCCCCCAAGAAGATAAAATACTCACGAATAAATCTTACCAAAGATGTAAAGGACCTATACAAAGAAAACTACAAAGTACTAGTGCAAGAAACTAAAAGGGACCTACATAAGTGGAAAAACATACCTTGCTCATGCATAGGAAGACTTAACACAGTAAAAATGTCTATTCTACCAAAAGCCATCTATACATACAATGCACTTCCAATCCAAATTCCAATGACATTTTTTAATGTGATGGAGAAACAAATCAAGAACTTCATATGGAAGGGAAAGAAGCCCCGGATAAGTAAAGCATTACTGAAAAAGAAGAAGAAAGTGGGAGGCCTCACTCTACCTGATTTTAGAACATATTATACAGCCACAGTAGTCAAAACAGCCTGGTACTGGTACAACGACAGGCACATAGGCCAATGGAACACAATTGAGAACCCAGATATAAATCCATCCACATATGAGCAGCTGATACTTGACAAAGGCCCAGTGTCAGTTAATTGGGGAAAAGATAGTCTTTGTAACAAATGGTGCTGGCATAACTGGACATCCATTTGCAAAAAAAATGAAACAGGACCCATACTGCACACCATGCAGAAAAATTAACTCCAAGTGGATCAAAGACCTAAACATAAAGACTAAAACGATAAAGATCATGGAAGAAAAAATAGGGACAACCCTAGGAGCCCTAACACAAGGCATAAACACTATATAAAACATTACCAAAAATGACAAACAGAAACCAGATAACAGGGAGTTTCTAAAAATCAAACACCTATGCTCATCTAAAGACTTCACCAAAAGAATAAAAAGACCACCTACAGATTGGGAAAAAATTTTCAGCTATGACATCTCCGACCAGCACCTGATCTCGAAAATCTATATGATTCTGTTAAAACTCAACCATGGAAAGACAAACAGTTCAATTAAAAATCAGGCAAAGGATATGAACACGCACTTCAGTAAAGAAGATATTCAGGCAGCTAACAGATACATGAGAAAATGCTCTCAATCATTAGCCATTAGAGAAATGCAAATTAAAACTACAATGAGATCCCAACTCACTCCAGCAATGCTGGCATTAATCCAAAAAACACAAAATATTAAATGTTGGAGAGGCTGCTGAGAGATTGGAACTCTTATACACTGCTGGTGGGAATGTAAAATGGTACAACCACTTTGGAAATCTATCTGGTGTTTCCTTAAAAAGTTAGAAATAGAACTACCATACAACTCAGAAATCCCACTCTTCGGAATATATCCTACAGAAATGAGAGCCTTTACATGAACAGATTTATGCACACTCATGTTTATTGCAGCACTGTTTACGTTAGCAAAAAGCTGGAAGCAACCAAGGTGTCCATCAATGGATAAATGGATAAATAAATTATGGTATATTCACACAATGGAATACTATGGATCGATAAAGAAAAGTGATGAATCTGTGAAACATTTCATAACATGGAGGAACCTGGAAGGCATTATGTTGAGTGAAATTAGTCAGTTGCAAAAGGACAAATATTGTGTAAGACCACTATTATAAGATCTTGAGAAATAGTTTAAACTGAGAAGAACACATTCTTTTGTGGTTATGAGAGGAGGCAGGGAGGCAGGGTGGGAGAGGGCTATTTACTGATTAGATTGTAGATAAGAACTAATTTAGGTGAAGGGAAGGACAACACTCAATACAGGGAAGGTCAGCTCGACTGGACTGGACCAAAGGCAAAGAAGTTTCCTGAATAAACTGAATGCTTCGAAGGTCAGTGGAGCAAGGGTGGGAGTTTGGGGACTATGGCTTCAGGGGACATCTAAGTCAATTGGCAAAATAAATTCTGTTAAGAAAACATTCTGCATCCCACTTTGAAGTGTGGAGTCTGGTGTCTTAAATGCTAATAAGTGGCCATCTAAGATGCATCAATTGGTCTCAACCCACTTGGATCAAAGGAGAATGAAGAACACCAAGGTCACAAGATAACTATGAGTCCAAGAGACAGAAAGGGCCACATGAACTAGAGACTTACACCATCCTGAGACCAGAAGAACTAGATGGTGCCTGGCCACAACCCATGACTGCCCTGACAGGGAGTACAACAGAGAACCCCTGAGGGAGCAGGAGAACAGTGGGATGCAGACCCCAAATTCTCATAAAAAGACCAGACTTAATGGTCTGACTGAGACTAGAAGAATCCCGGAGGTCATGGTCCCCAACCTTCTGTTGGCCCAGGGCAGGGACCATTCCCGAAGCCAACTCATCAGACATGCATGGGACTGGACAATGGGTTGGAGAGAGATGCTGATGAAGAGTGAGCTACTTGTATCAGGTGGACACTTGGGACTGTGTTGGCATCTCCTGTCTGGAGGGGAGATGGGAGGGTAGAGAGGGTTAGAAACTGGCAAAACGGTCATGAAAGGAGAGACTGGAAGGAGGGAGTGGGCTGACTGGGGGGAGAGTAAATGGGAGTATGTAGTAAGGCGTATATAAGTTTATGTTTGAGAGACTGACTTGATTTGTAAACTTTCAATTAAAGCACAATAAAAATTATTCAAAAAAAAAAAAAAAAAAACACTCAGCCCCATGACCACTGATGGTAACAAGGGCTGCCCAGGGCTCTGGCTCCCAGAGGGAGCCATGGCAGCCCTTTCGAAACCCTTTTCAAAGGACTGAATCCCATTTTTAGCCTTGTCAAGAAGACAAGAAGGGCAATAGCTCAAAGATACTTCAGGTGGGAAGACCCCCAGCTACTCAGCTAAGCACAATTTCCTCTTTCTGTAGCTGCAGAGAAATTCTGCTTGATTCACACTGTGGTTCTTGGGATCTGGACATATTCTGCTCTGATGGACACACATTTCATTTCCCTTTGGAGTTTAGATGAAGGCAAGATTCCTCCAAATAAAAACTGGAGCTGTGCTTAGGTGGTAGAATTATTGGTGCTTTTAATATCTAAAATTCCTTTAATAGTGCAGTTATATTGTGTTTCCAGTTCTCATCTTTGAAAGATATTACAGTAAAAGATTGCATTATTACCAAAAAAAAAGTTTTTTTTTTCTAAACTGATTTCTAGGAGAAAAAATATTGTTCCTTCTCTTAAGGTTTAGCTCCTGTAGTAGAGTAAAAATCCCATGAGCTGAATACAGTCAGCCTTGCCAACTTGATCTCCTTCCTCACTATTCCCATACACTTTATTCTTCATCCACACTAAACCAATTGTCATTTGTGAAATACAATTCCCTTATGTCTCCTTATGCTATTTTTACTTAATAAAACTGTTTTTTCTTGTCATCCCTTCATCACCTGTCATATTCCTAATTCTCTTCCAAGTCCTGAGTTAAGTGCTGCTTCCTCTCTACACTCCACGCATCCTGACAGACTAATTGTCTCATCTGTTTCTACGGTACTTTGTATGTGTCTCTGTTATAGTCTTTCTTACATATTTAGACTTACTTGTTTGTAAAACTACTATTTCCCACTAGACTGCAAACTCCCTGAGAGCAGACATTAAATTAAGCATTTTTATATCATCATTATTTGACAAGGTGTGGGATAGATGATTGTCTCTCCACTGTCACCAACTTAACTCAGCCCAGGTATGCCCAAACTGCAAAGTATAAGACCTCTGAAGCCCAAACTTCATTTACTAAAGCCTCTAGAATAGATATCACTTCAGGTGCCATTCTTTAGAACTTTGGTTCTCTACTCCAGTGTACATTTGTTTTATCCAGGAAACTTTGAGAAGGTACTAATGCTCAGCCCTCAACCAGATAAATTAAATACCAAGCATGAAGCCCAGTCCTTGGGAAAAACACCACCCTGGGCAAGGTCATATTGTTAGTGTGTACTGTGGAGCAGATTCCGCTCATAGCAACCCTATTGACAGAGTAGAACTTCCCCATGGGGTTTCCTAGGCTATAATCTTTACAGGAGCAGATTGCCAGGTTTTCTCCCACAGAGCCACTGGGAGGGTATGAACTGCCAAGCTTAAGATTAGTAGCCGAGTAAGTGCTCAACCGTTATACTACCAGGGATCCTTGGGCAGGGTCATAAAGATCAAAATTGCTTCTTCACATGAGGCCATACATATGCTGGCATATTTGCCTCTGGAGGCTAACTCAAACCAGATATGCTGTGAAGGGATGAATTTTTTTATTTAAGTGTGATGAAACCTCAAGATAAGTGAGAAGAGACTGAACTCTACTCACCAATACTTCCCAGAACAAATAAGAGGAGGTGGAACTACTTCATTGCTCTAAGGCTTGTGTTCAAAGTCTCCAAATGCCTGGCAATCTCTCCACAAGACATAAAAATCAAGACCTCTGTTCACTGGGCCCTGTAACCACTCTCCTAAGAGATTACAGAATCTAAATCCAGCATACCTCTCCTTTCTGTTTGTTTTAGTTGATTTTCAAAATGTCCAATTTCCCTTCCATTTAGCCTCAAAAATGCATTTTCCAATAATGTTTTGCATATCTTGCACCATGACCCAAATCTCTCTCATTTTGCAAACTCTACCAGTGTATTAATTTTATCAAATAGTTTATTTATGTATGATTATGTAATTGAATTGACTATTGATAGGTCTTTAAACTTCATAAGAACAGAGACCTTGTCTGGTTTACCTGCTATTTGAACTGAATCATGCAAAGGCATTACTTGCTCTTTGTAAGCAAGTTTTGAATGAATGAGGCCATGTTAAATAACAAAGTAGTTTTATAGGTGTATAAATGTTTAAAACATTAGATAGTAATTGTGTTAATTATAGCAAACATACCAGAGCATAAAAATCCAAATAAACCCTGCCCCCTTGCAGTACTGCTTCTTTCTGCTTTTAAGGCCTTGGCAAACAATTTAGTCTGTGTGTTAACTTTCTGATCTGTAAAGAATAAAATAGTACCCATCATATAAGGTTGTTATGTAAAGCAAATGAAATAGTGTCATCACCCAGTGCTAGATAAATGTTTGCAGTTAGTATTGAGTGAAGTAACTGGTTCTTTAAGCATTTATGTCAAAGTTTCATCAGAAATTGTCTGCCCTTCATCATGAAATTTTATACACCATATTTAATACTCAGTCTACTGAAGACACTCTAATTTGGTATAATACAATATTTCCTACATGTGCAAAAAGCTGGAAATGGAAAACCAAAAGGGAAGAACATGCTCTGTGTTTCTCAAGCTGAAAGAACTGAAGAAAAAATTCAAGCCTCGAGTTGCAATAGTGAATGATCCTATGGGGAAAATATTAAATAACACAGGAAGCATCAAAGAAGATGGAAGGAATATACAGAGTCATTATACCAAAAAGAATTAGTCGATGTTCAACCATTTCAAGAAGTAGCACATGATCAGGAACCAATGGTACTGAAGGAAGAAGTCCAAGCTGCTCTGAAGGCATTGGCAAAAAACAACGCTCCAGGAATTGAGGGAATATCAACTGAGATGTTTCAACAAACAGATGCAGCACTGGAGGTGCTCACTCATCTATGCCAAGAAATATGGAAGATAGCTTCCTGGCCAAATGACTGGAAGAAATCCATATTTATGCCTATTCCCAAGAAAGATGATCCAAGTGAATGTGGAAATTACAGAATGATATCATTAGTATCACACACAAGCAAAATTTTGCTGAAGATCATTCAAAAACAGCTGTAGCAGTATATCGACAGGGAACTGCTAGAAATTCAGGCCGGTTTCAGAAGAAGGCATGGAACCAGGGATATCATTGCTGATGCAGATGAATCCTGGCTGAAAGCAGAGAATACCAGAAGGATGTTTATCTGTGTTTTATTGACTATGCAAAGGCATTTGACTGTGTGGATCATAACAAATTATGGTTATGATTTGCGAAGAACGGGAGTTCCAGAAAACTTAATTGTGCTCATGAGGAACATTTACATAGATCAAGAGGCAGTTGTTTGGACAGAACAAGGGGATACTGATTGGTTTAAAGTCAGGACAGGTGTGTGCCAGGGTTGTATTCTTTCACCATACCTATTTAATCTGTATGCTGAGCAAATAATACGAGAAGCTGGACTATATGAAAAAGAACAGGGTATCAGGATTGGAGGAAGACTCATTAACAACCTGTGTTATGCATTTGACACAACGTTGCTTGCTGAAAGTGAGGAGGACTTGAAGCACTTACTGATGAAGATCAAAGACCAGAGCCTTCAGCGTGGATTGCACCTCAACATAAAGAAAAAAAAATCCTCACAACTGGACCAATGAGCAACATCGTGATAAACGGAGAAAAGATTGAAGTTGTCAAGAATTTCATTTTACTTGGATCCACAGTCAACAGCCACGGAATCAGCAGTCAAGAAATCAAAAGACGCATTGCATTGGGTAAATCTGCTGCAAAGGACCCCTTTAAAGTGAGGAAGGGCAAAGATGTCACCTTGAAGACTGAGGTGCACCTGACCCAAGCCATGGTATTTTCAATCACATCATATGCATGTGAAAGCTGGACAGTGAATAAGGAATACTGAAGAAGAATTGATGCCTTTAAATTGTGGTGTTGGTGAAGAATACTGAATATACCATGGACTGCCAGAAGAACGAATAAATCTGTCTTAGAGGAAGTACAACCAGACTGCTCCTTAGAAGCAAGGATGGTGAGACTGCATCTTACATACTTTGGACGTGTTGTCAGGAGGGAGCAGCCTCTGGAGAAGGACATCATGGTTGGCAAAGTACAGAGTCAGTGGAAAAGAGTAAGACCCTCAACGAGGTGGATTGACACAGTGGCTGTAACAATGGGCTCAAGCATAACAATGATTGTAAGGATGGCACAGGATCGGGCAGTGTTTCGTTCTGTTGTGCATAGGTCACTATGAGTTGGAGCCTACTCGACGGTACCTAACAACAACAACAATATTTCCTATACTCAAAATTAAGGCACTGTATATAATTTATTTTAGAACCATGTGATAATATAGGAGTTAAAATATCAGGACCAGTAGAAAACTCCTTAATTTTAACCCAGTCCCTTGTTCTGGCTCCCTGAAATCAGTTAAAAACCTTTACTTTAATTTAATAGCTTAGAAATCCTTTCTAATGCATTATTTCAACTTATTTCCCACAATGTAAACGGAGGAAGGGAATGAAAATAAAAGTAAAAATTCAGAAAGGGTTTTATGTATAGATTAGAAAAGTAAGGTCCTACTTTAAATATTTTTGAAGAGTCTGGAATAAAAATATCCATTCATGCTGTCAGAAAATATAACGTACTTTCTGATTTAAACCGACAAATACTACCTTTAATAATGATTTCATATATTCTAGTATCTAGTAAACTAAAGAATTCACCCTTGGAGAATGCTAAGATATTCTCCAGATAGAAAGAACCATTGAATTACATGTCCTGCATCAAATTCCCATCCACATTATCTTTTTTGTTTTCACTCGTTGAATGAGAATTACTGGCCAGTACAGTATTTTTACACAAATAACACTTGCATTATACATTTTTAGCCAGCTGTGCAACCCCTGTCTACATTATTTTCCTAGGCACGCTACGTGCTTTATATGTCGGGTATTATTTGTGAAAAAATAAGGTAAATCATGGAAATAGTTTTGTTATCCGGAAGGACTTTATAGCTCTTATTATTGGATATATTTCGGGTGGTATTTTAAAATATAATGAAGTGATCTAAAATTAGAGTTATTAAACAAAATAAGTGCAGATAAGATGATTCAAATTTACACTGGAATAAGAAATTCTAGAACTGCATTGTATTTAATTTACATAATATTTAACTCAAAAAGGATAGATTGAATCCCTTTCTTTAGTCCAACTACTTCCCAAGGATGATTACAGAGCTTAAACCATCACTGAATTCTGCTTTCCTCAGCAATTCAAAATAAAGGTTCACAAAGAATTTGGTACTGCTCAACCCATCATTTAGCATGAGATTCAAAGCTGTCACTGATGTCATATTATTAGGCTATAAGGCTTGATGCCATGTTGACACTAAAGTCCACTTAAAAGTTTCCAGAAATATTCATGGTGTCTTGTTCTGACTTTTACAACCTTCAATACAATTGTTCCTGAGTGGCCTTTTAAGAAGTAAAAATCAGTGATTCTAGTTACCTCTGTAATGCTAAAGAATTGAGGGCAAAGATATTTACATCCTCACACCCTGGATTAGAAAATATAAAAGCTGAGAGTAATAAGACAAGGTAGGCATATTCCAATACTCTAAATTGAAAAGTGATGAGAGTTTGGGCTGAAACTGGATAAATATCTAGAAACGGTATTGGACCAAGAAACTGACTTGAGGCTGGGATGGGGAAGGAGAAATGAAGGGCAACTCCAAGACCTCTTAATTTTAGATTGGGTAGATGAATATGCAATTAATAACATATACTAGTGGGCTTGGCTTATGGCTTTCAGAAACCCTTCACCCTACCATAGTTCCTGGATGGCACAAATGGTTAAGTGCTAGTCTACTAACCAAAAGGTTGGTGGCAAAAAACCACCCAGATGCACCTCAGAAAAAAGGTCTGACAATCTGCTTCCAGAGGTCACAGCCTTGAAAACCCTATGGAACATAATTATGCTGTGCAACACATGGGTTCCCATGAGTAGGAATCAATTAGATTCATTCCTGGTCTGTCCTATCACATGAAAACACAAGCCAAGAATTACTGCATCAACCCCCAGAAGGTCTGTAATGGTTGTCCTGAGACAGTACCACCATTTACATTAGGAGCAAATGATACTTGCTCAACCTCAATTGTTTTTGGCTTCTATTCCTCTGGCACTGGGGAATATAATTAAAATTGATCTTTCTCTGATCAAAATAGTGAGACCAGGAGGCAGGGCCAAGACGGTGGAGTTGTCAGACACTTCCTGTGGTCCCTCTTACAACAAAGGCCCAAAAAAACAAGTGAATCAAATATATAAGACAATCTAGGAGCTCTGAACATCAAAGACCAAGATGAAAAATCAGACTGAGCGACAGGAGAGGGAAAGATGGTTGAGAAACAGTGAGGGAAGACCAGACCTGACCTGGCCGGCATTGGCACCCTGCAGGATAGATTGGCTGGGGTGTGCAGTGAGGCAAGCAGTGGCACTCAGGGCATTGTTTTCCACATTGGGAGAGACTGAGTAGCATGGACTCTGCTTAAGCCTCCAGAACCAGTGAGAAATGGTGCTCAATCTGCCAAAGATAAGGACAATTTTCTAACCTACTGCGTGGACCAAAAAAAAAAAAACCCTTTTGGGAATTACCTCTCTGCCATCCACCTGGCCCCTCCCCACTCTGCTATGGGTCCTGGTCTGGCTTTAGTGATTGCTGTGCTCTCTGGGTCAAAGTAGGACTCCTTGCATGTCCTGAGCCATTATCCCAGCTTTGAAGAGGGAACAAATTAACAGACAGGAAAATATAATCTGCCAGCTCCACTAAGCTGGGAACTCAGGGCAGGCACATCCCCTGTGCCTAGGCACAGTCATATGGGGTCCAAAGACTATAAATGCCTTTCTCCACTACGTAGACTTGTGTGGGTCCATTTCAACAGTGTAGACCCTCATTAGCACAGATAACAGGGTACATACCTGAAGCCTAATTTCATCTGTATCTGCTATGAGGAGGGGTGGCAGATTCATGACATCTGACACTGCCCTGTCCATTCAGCAGAGTCCTCACTTATCCACATCAGGGGCCTGAGGACTGGTGGCTCCACCCACACCAATGAGCCACCCATGACAGGGGTCCAAGAATAAGTATTGACTCCCAGTCTTTACAGCCAACAGCATTGGGTGCCCATGATCTGGCTGCAAAACCCACCTACTTATGTGCTCTAGGGAACAGAGACATGCCTTCCACCCAGATACTCAGAGGTAGCAGTCAGACCCCCGCCTTGATCAGTGTATGACTCCCTACTGCAGCCAGATACCTATGCCAACTCCAATCACCCCTGCTCGCCTAGGACTCAAGGTGAGAGCCTGCACCACACACTCTATGACTGACGACTTGGGTACATTAGCAGTATCCACACAAAAAAATTAAGTGGACTCCTGAGCTCACATACCTAATAACAGTTCTAGCCACCTGGAGAAAGGACACAAGAGCTTCAAAGATGTCAATAATCAAACTAGCTCACATCACCAGCCTATCTGGGTAAATCAAAACAAAACAAAAAAGAAGCTAGGAAACAGTAAGCAAACAAAAAATAAATAATGTAATAACTTATTGACGGCTCAGAGACAACAGTCAATATCAAATCACATAAAGAGGCAGACCATGATGGCTTCAGCAAGCCATCAAAACAAAGATCAACAAACCTTCTAGAGGAAGAAAACTTCTTGTAATACAAAAGATAGACCCCAAAAGACCAATATATAGAACTCTATGAGAGATCAGGAAGATCAGGCAAAATGCAGACCAAGCCAAGGAACACATGGACAAAGCAACAGAGGAACTTAAGAAGGCTATAGAGGAGTGTAATGACAAATTTTGCAGGCTACAAGAATCCAAAGAAAGACAGCTAACAGAAATCCAGAATATTAACAATAAATTTCAGAATTAGACAACTCAGTAGAAAGTCACAGGAATAGAATTGAGGTAATGGAAGTCAGAATTAGTGGGATTAAAGATAAAGCACTTGACACCAACTTTTTTGAGGAAAAATCAGATAAAAGAATTTTTAAAAATTAAGAAACCCTAAGAATCATGTGGGACTCTGTTTTCTATCAAGAAGAATAACCTATGAGTGACTGGAGTGCCAGGATAGGGGAAGATAACAGAGAATAAAAAGAGAATTGTTGAAGATTTGTTGGCAGAAAACTTCCCTGATATCATGAAAGGTGAGAAGATATCTATCCAAGAAGCTCATCGAACCCCACTAAAGGTAAATCCCAAAAGAAAGTCACCAAAACATATTATAATCAAACTTGCTGAAAACAAAGATAAAGAGAATTTTAAGAGCAGCTAAGAATAAATAAAAAGTTACCTACAAAGGAGAGTCAATAAGGCTAAGCTTGGACTACTCAGCAGAAACCATGCAAGCAAAAAGGCAATGGGATGTCTTATATAAAGCCTTGAAGGAAATTTTATATCCAGCAAAATTGTCTCTCAAATATAATGGTGAAATTAGGGCATTTCCAGATAAACAGAAGTTTAGGAAATTTGTAAGAACCAAACCAAAATTACAAGAAGTACTAAAGGGAGTCCTCTAGTTACAAAATCAATATTATCAGATAACAACCCAAGACTAGAACACAGGACAGAGCTACCAGATATCAACCCAGATAGGGAAGTCACCAAAATAAATCACAGCCAAAACAATGAAAATAAGGAAACAGAGATGTCAATATGTAAAAGATGACATCATTAAAACAAAAAAAGAGGAATTAAAATATGCAGTTATAGATCTTTCATATGGAGTGGAAGTCAAGGAGATATACAGAAATAAAAGATTGGTTTAAACTTAGAAAAATAAGAGTAAATACTGAGGTAACCACAAAGGAAACAATCCTACACATCAAAATAAAAAAATAAATAAAGACTCAGCAAATACAAAATCAAAAGCAATGAAAAAGATGAAAAGAAAATACATAAAGAAAAAAAGCACAGAAAATTAAATGGAACAAAGAAACTCAAACACACACAAAAGCATCAAAATGACAGCACTAAACTCATACCTATCAATAATTACACTGAATGTAAATGGACTAAATGCACCAATAAAGAGACAGAGAGTGGCAGAATAGATTAAAACACACACACACACACACACACACACACACACACAATCAGATTCTATGCTGCCTACAAGAGACACACCTTAGACTTAAAGTCAAAAACAAACAAAAACTCAAAGGATGGAAAAAATATGTATCAAGCAAACAACAATCAAAAAGGAGCAGGGGTGGCAATATTAATTTCTGACAAAATAGACTTTAAAGTAAAATCTACCACAAAGGATAAGGAAAGACACTATATAATGACTACAGGGTCAATACATCAGGAGGACATAACCATAATAATATTTATGCATCCAATGGCAGGGCTCCAAAATACATAAAACAAACTCTAACAGCATTGAAAAGAGAGGTAGACAGCTCCTCAATAACAGTAGGAGACTTCAACACACCACTTTCAGTGAAGGACAGAACATCCAGAAAGAAGCTCAATAAAGGCAAAGAAGATCTAAATGCCACAATCAACCAACTTGACCTCATGGACATATACAGAACACTCCACCCAACAGCAGCCAAGTATACTTTCTTTTCCAAGTATACATGGAATATTCTCCAGAATAGACCACATATTAGTCCATAAAGCTAGTCTTAACAGAATCTGAAACATCAAAATATTACAAAACATCTTCTCTGACCATAAAGCCATAAAACTAGAAATCAAAAACTGAAAAAGCAGGGGGGAAAAAAAAATCGGATATACGGAAACTGAACAACACCTTGCTCAAAAGACATTGGGTATAAAAGAAATTAAGGATGGAATAAGGAAATTCATAGACTCAAATGAAAATGAAAACATATCCTACTAGAACCTTTAGGACACAGCAAAAGCAGTCCTCAGAGGTCAATTTGTAGCAATAAATGCACATATCCAAAAAGAAGAAAGGGCCAAAAATCAGAGAATTTATCCTACAACTCGAACAACTAGAAAGAGAACAGCAAAAGAAGCTCTCAGGCACCAGAAGAAAGGAAATAATAAAAATTAGAGCAGAATTAAATGAAATAAAATAAAGAATAGAAAAACAATCAAAAGAGTTAACAAGACCATAAAGCTGGTTCTTTGAAAAGATCAATAAAATCAATAAACCATTGGACAAGCTGACAAAAGAAAAAGAGGAGATGAAGCAAATAACCCAAAAAAGTAATGAGATGGGTGAT
The DNA here is from genome assembly GCF_030014295.1 of Loxodonta africana. Lineage (NCBI taxonomy): Eukaryota > Metazoa > Chordata > Mammalia > Proboscidea > Elephantidae > Loxodonta > Loxodonta africana. The sequence continues at coordinate 166,807,157 of NC_087342.1, forward strand.
ATCACAACAGACCCAACAGAAATTAAAAGAATCATATCAGGTTACTTTGAAAAATTGTACTCTAACGAATTTGAAAGCCTGCAGAAAATGGACTAATTCCTAGAAACACACTACCTACCTAAACTAACACAAACAGAGGTAGAAACAGCTAAATAATCCTATAACAAAGAAGACATTGAAAAGGTAATTAAGAAACTTCCAAAAGAAAAAATCCCTGACCCTGACGGCTTCACTGGAGAATTCTATCCAACTTTCAGAGAAGAGTTAACACCACTACTACTAAAGGTATTTCAGAGCATAGAAAAGGATGATATACTCCCAAACTCATTCTGTGAAGCCAGCATAACCCTGATACCAAAACCAGGTAAAGACACCAGAAAAAATGAAAATCGTAGACCAATATCCATCATGAACTTAGACACCAAAATCCTCAGCAAAATTCTAGCTAATAGAATTCAACAACATATAAAAAAAAAAAAAATTAACTTGACCAAGTGGGATTCATACCAGGTATGCAGGGATGGTTCAACAGTAGAAAAACAATCAATGTAATCAATCGCATAAATAAAACAAAAGATAAGAACCACATGACCTTATCAGTCATGAAGAAAATGCATTTGATAAAGTCCAAAAACCATTTGTGATAAAAACTCTCAGCAAAATAGCAAAATAGGAATAGAAGGGATATTCCTCAATATAATAAAGGGTATTTATACAAAGCCAACAGCCAGCATCATCCTAAATGAAGACAGTCCGAAAGGATCCCCCTTGAGAACAGGAGCCAGACAAGGATGCCCTTTATCACCACTCTTATTCTGCATTGTGCTTAAGGTCCTAGCCAGAGCAATTAGGCTAAAAAAAGAAATAAAAGGGATCCAAATTGGTAAAGAAGAAGTAAAAGTATCTCTATTTGCAGATGATATGATCTTATACACAGAAAACCCTAAAAAGTCCTCAAGAAAACTACTGAAACTAAGAGTTCAACAAAGTATCAGGATACAAGATAAACATACAAAAATCAGTTGGATTCCATTACACCAACAAAAAGAACTTCAAAGAGGAAATCACCAAATCAATACCATTCACAACAGCTCAAAGAAGATAAAATATTTAGGAATAAATCTAATCAGAGATGTATATGACCTATACAAGGAAAACTACAAGACACTACTGCAACAAACCAAAAGAGACCTACGTAAGCAGAAAAGCATATCTTGCTCATGGATAAATGGATAAGAAAACTTAATATTGTGAAAATGTCTATTCTATCCAAAGAGATCTAGAGATACAGAGCAATCCCTATCGAAATTCCTACATTTTTTAATGAGGTGGAGAAACAAATCACTGACTTCATATTGACAGGGAAGAGGCACTGAATGAGTAAAGCATTACTGAAAAAGAACAAAGTGAGAGGTCTCACACTACCTGACTTTAGAACCTACTCTACGGCCACGGTGGTCCAAACAGCCTGGTACTGGTACAACAACAGATACACAGGCAAATGGAACAGAACTGAGAATTCAGACTTAAATTCACACACCTATGAGCAGCTGATATTTGACAAAGGCCCAAAGTCCATTAAATGGGGAAAAGACAGTCTCTTTAACAAATGGTGCTGGCATAACTGAATATCCATCTGCAAAAAAATGAAACAAAACCCATACCTCACACCATACATAAAAACTAACTCAAAAAGGATCAAAGACCTAAATATAAAGCCTAAAATGACAAAGATCATGGAGGAAAAAATAGGAACAACACTAAGAGCCTTAATACATGGTGTACACAGAATACAAAACATTACTAACAATGCACAAATATCAGAAGATAAACTATATAACCGGGAGCTTCTAAAAATCAAACACACGCTCATCAAAAAACTTCATCAAAAGAGTAAAATGACATTCTACAGACTGAGAAAAAATTTTGGGTACAACATATCTGATCAGGATCTAATCTCTAAAATCTACAGGATACTGCAAAACCTCAACAACAAAAAGACAAATACCCCAACTAAAAGATGGGCAAAGGATATTAGCAGACACTTCAAAGAAGGCTTCCAGGTGGCCAACAGATACACGAGGAAATGCTCAAGGTCGCTAGCCATTCCCCGAAACCCCATTGCCGTTGAGTCCATCCTGACCCTATAGGACAGAGTAGAACTGCCCCCATAGAGTTTCCAAGGAGTGCCTCGTGGATTCAAACTGCCGAACTTTCTGTTAGCAGTGTTAGCTCTTAGCCACTATGCCATCAGGGTTTCCCATTAGCCATTAGAGAAATGCAAATCAAAACTTCAATGAGATACCATCTCACCCCAACAAGGCTAGCAATAATCCAGAAAACACAAAATAATAAATGTTGGAGAGGTTGTGGAGAGACTGGAACACTTATACATGCTGGTGGGAATGTAAAATGGTACAACGACTTTGGAAATCAATTTGGTGCTTCCTTAAAAAGCTAGAAATAGAAGTACCATAAGATACAGCAATCTCACTACTTGGGATATATCCTAGAGAAATAAGAGTAGTCACACGAATAGATATATGTATATCCACGTTCACTGCAGCACTGTTTACAATAGCAAAAAGATGGAAATAACATAGGTTCCCATCAATGGATGAATGGATAAACGAATTATGGTACATTCATGCAATGGAATACTACACAATGATAAAGAACAACAATGAATCTGTGAAACATCTCATAACATGGGTGAGTCTGGAAGGCATTATGCAGAGTGAAATAAGCCGGTTGCAAAAGGACAAATATTGTATGAGACCACTATTATAAGACCTCAAGAAATTGTTTAAAAAGCAGAAGAGAATATTCTTTGATGGTTACAAGAGGAGGGAGGGAGAAGGGAATTCACTAACTAGACAGTAGACAAGAATTATCTTAGGTGAAGGGAAGGACAACATACAATACAAGGGAAGTCAGCACAACTGGACTAAACTGAAAGCTAAGAAGTTTCATGAATACAACTAAACACTTTTAGGGACTGTATAGCAGGGCCAGGGGTCTGGGGACCATGGTTTCAGGGGACATTTAGGTCAATTGGCTTAACAAAGTTTATTAAAAAAATGTTCTGCATCCCACTCCATTAGCCTGAGACCAGAAGAACTAGATGGTACTTGGCTAACTCCATTGATGACCCTGACAGGGAACACAACAGGGAGTCCCTGATGGAACAGGAGAAAAGTGGGGTGCAGAACTTAAGGTCTAGTAAATAGACCAGACTTAATGGTCTGACTGAGACTGGAGCAACCCCAGAAGACATGGCCCCCAGACTCTCTGTTAGCCCAGAACTAAAACCATTCCGGAAGGCAACTCTTCAGACACATAATAGACTGGACTATAAGGCATAAAATGATACTCATAAAGAGTGTGCTTCTTAGTTCAGGCAGGTACATGAGACTAAATGGGAAGCTCCTGTCCAGAGGCAAGATGAGACCTCAGAAAGGGATAGGAGCTGTTTGAATGGACACAGAAAACCCGTGGAGGAAAGGAGGAATGTGTGGTCACATTACAGGGACAGCAACCAGGGTCACATAACAATGTGTGCATAAATTTTTGTATGAGAAAATTACTTAAGCTGTAAACTTTCATGTAAAGCACAATTAAAAAAAAAAAAAAATGGTGAGACCAGAGGCTTTGTTTACAAATTTGGCTCAAGGTGCTCTAGTCTAGGGAAAAGTGAACCCAAACTAGTTTACTGGTGAAATTATTGTACTTTTGGCATGCTGGCCACAATTTTTCCATGAAGTGAAAACAAAACAATACAAATGAACAAAAACAAAAAAAACTCCAAAAACACCAATTTTTTTTGAGGGTCAGTGAATGGGCTGGGAATGAGAAGAGCAGAGTTTCCAAGCTGTCTGTGTTGGAGGATTGGTTATTTATTCTTAAGTGTGAACTGATTATTGTGAACTGGTACTTATGAAAAATAGGATAAAAAATGAATTACTAGACAAATTAAGTGAAAAATACAAACAAAATTAAAACCATCTAATTTTTAAAATTTTCCTTGGAAACTCTATGGGGCAGTTCTACTCTGTCCTGTGGGGTCGCTATGAGTCAGAATTGACTCAACAGCACTGAGTTGGGGTTGGGTAATTTTAAAAATTTTAAAATTATTTGCTCCTGGCACTGCTTTCTTGGTGGTATGAGGTCCTCACTCACTGCTTGCTTCCCTTTCCTTTTATCTCTTGTAAGATAAAAGGTGGTGCAGGCCACACCCCAGGGAAACTCCCTTTACCTCGGATCAGGGAAATGACCTTAGGCAGGGTGATCCAGTTCCACCTTAGTCCTCTTTAACACAAAATTACAGTCTCAGAATGGAAGACAACCATACAATACTGGGAATCATGGGCCAAACAAATCAATACATACATTTTTGGGGGGGAAATAATTCAATCCATGATAAGTATCATTGGATTTCATGACCTGAATCAAAAGAAACATTTAGATCAGTAGTTCTGAGGATAAGAAAGAGATGTGATTGGGAAAAGTCAATAAGATATGAAATAGCATTGAATCACAACTGAGATCAGAAAACAAAGCTGTAATATCATTCCTCTAAAATGACATTTCTCTACTAGAACTAACAACCTAGGGGGTAAAAGAAGTTGATATAGCTAGAGTTGAAAGTTTGTCTATTTTTGAGTAGACAGAAAGAAAGGTATGATGCAGAATAAAAATCAGAATGGTTGAAAGATAGGGGAGTGGGATTTTTGAATCTATGATTGGGAGTTTGAATTTCCTGTCATAATTTTAGATCTTCATTACATAACATTTTTAGAATGATGCCATTGGAGTCTCCAAAAATAGCAGCTTTTATTCTTACATAAATTATTACCTACTCCTTTTTTCAACCTTCTTTTTTTTCCCCCCGTATTGTGACTAGAAAGTTGTCCAGGAGAAGTATCTTCTCGGTCCTCCACTCAGAGTAGACTCTATCTCAGATGCAAACATTCACAAGTACAATCGCACAGTGTGGCAGAGAATTTTTTTATTTTTAGATGGCACTTCAGGGAGGAAAGATGACCTGATATAAGATTATTTACTGACACTCATTAATCTTGTATTAAAAGTGTTAGAGTTGAAAATTTTTGACATTTCCACCCTTATTTGGGGGAAGCTGTCTTCAATATTTTTTTTTCTTTATGACAAGTACAATTTAACATTGGATTTTAAGGAATTTGAATTTTTGACAGATTTAATGATTTTGACAGCACCTAATTCAAATAGAGCTTCAAATATCTCTAGAGACCACAGAATAAAGAAACTTAAATCATTCCAGTGATGGAAAGAGATCTGAAAATAGAATAAGTGACATTCATTGCCTCGCCAACCTTTGAAGCCTACCAAGCCTCTCATAGAAGTTTTTCTTCTCAATCCACTATCGCACATAAAGACCCTCTGTGAGAAAGCGTTATCTGTCACAGGTGACAGCTCAAGCGGCAGCATACCTGATGGGGATATTTTAAAATAATGATTCCCATATTATCATAGAAACTTGGTAGGGAAACTGATCAACTCAGCATGATGTTTAAGTGAAACTTGACTGCAGATTTAACCCTGTGCATTCTAATGTGAAATAATCTTTTGGACATATTGTACATAAAAGTATATATCGATAATGAGAAAAATGTATATACAAGAAGAAAAGGAATTTCCAGATTCCAGTATAAAAATGAAGAGCTAGTTTTAGGTGTTTTACTTGAAGAGGGTAATTACAACTGAACATTAAGAAAATAAAACTGAAAATAGTAGTCACAATAATAGTCAAAGTAATAGTAATAATAAATGTTCTGGGCATATTTGTCAAGTGAAGGACACTCTGCTGAAAGCTTTACCTGGATTACCATCCTCTGCCCCTCCACACATAAAAAGCAGTTGTCCTTGAGTTGATTCTGACCCGTGGCAACCTCTTGTGTGTCAGAGTAGAACTGTACTCCACAGGATTTTCAACGGCTGTTACCTCTTGGAAGTAGATCTCCAGGCCTTTTTTTTTCAAAGTACTTGTGAGTGGACTTGAATCATCAATGTTTCAGTTAGCAGTATAATAGGTTAACCATTTGTGCCACTCAGAGACTCCCATGAATTATTAGGTAGGTACTACTATTATCCTCCTTTTTTTTTTTAAAATAGATAAGGATATGAGGATCAGAGAGGTTGACTGATCTGCTGAGTGTCACACTGAAAATAAGTAAAAGATCAGAAATTGGAATACAGATCTGTTACACGGCTTTAACACCATTTGATCCAGATCCATTTCAGCCTCAAAATCACTAAGGGGTGATCAGTCATTACTTTGAAATGAGTTGTATTAAGCTACCAAGAGAGTGCTGGACTGAGAAAAGAAGACTTACAATGTGATTCTCTCTCTTGAACTATACGGTTATGCTATCCTGAGTATCTCACTGACCCTATAAGGCTCTCGATCTCCATCTCTGTTACGAAAAAAAAAAAAAAGAAACCTTTGCCATTGAGTTGATTCCAACTCATAGCAACCCTATAGGACAGAGTAGGACTACCCCACAGAATTTCCAAGAAGCACTTGGTGGATTCGAACTGCCCACCTTTTGGTTAGCAGCTATAGCACTTAATCACTATGGCACCAGAGTTTCTCTCTGTTACATTAGGGGGCTGAAATGGGTTCTAAAATTTCATCCTATGTATGCAATATATAAGAAGCCCTGGTGGTTAAGCTCTGGTAACACAGTGGTTAAGAGCTCAGCTGCTAACCAAAAGGTCAGCAGTTTGAAACCACCTGATGCTCCTTGGAAACCCTACGGGGCAGTTCTACTTTGTCCTATAGGGTCACTATGTGTCAGAATACGGCAATGGGTATTGTTGGTTTTGGTGGTTAGTGTTCCACTGGTAACTAAAATGTCAGCAGTCAGTAGTTCAGACCCACCAGCCACTCCATAGGAGAAAAGACCTAGCAGTTTGCTCCCATGAAGATTAAAACCTAGAAAATCCTATGGGGCAGTTCTACTCCATCATATAGGGTCATTAAAGTCAGAATTGACTAGATGGCACACAACAGCATGCAATATATACATAAAAGAGTTATTGAATTAATTATGTGATTATTTGATCTTCTACAGCCAATTTATGTTTAAATGTGTAGGTTCAATAGATAAAATGAAAGTGTTTTAATCATCTAAATCAAAACTAAACCAAACTCATTGCCGTTGAGTCACTTCCGACTGTTACCAGCCCTGTAGGACTTCCCCATAGAGTTTCCAAGAAGAGTGTGGTAGATTCAAAAAGCCACCCTTTTGGTTAGCAGCCATAGCACTTAACCACTATGCCACCAGGGTTTCCCTTAGTCATCTAGTGCTGCTATAACATAAATACAAGTGGATGGCTTTAACAAAGAGAAATTAATTTTCTCACAGCCTAGTAGGCCAGAAGTACAAATTCAGGGGGCCTGCTCCAGGGGAAAGCTTTCTCTCTCTGTCAGCTCTGGAGAAATTCCTTGTCATCAGTCTTCCCTTGGTATGGGAGCATCTCAGCCCAGCAACGTCAGGTCCAAAAGGCATGCTCTGCTCCCAGCACTACTTTCTTGGTGGTATGAGGTCCCCATGTCTCTCTGCTCAATTCTCTCTTTTATATCTCAAAAGAGATTGGTTTAAGACACTATCTAATCTTGTAGATCTCATCAATAGAACTGCCACTAATCCATCTTATTAACATCAGAGTGATAGGATTTACAACACATAGGAAAAGCTCATTAAGTGATGAAATGGTGGACAATCACACAATACTGGGAATCATGGCCTAAACAAGTTGACACATATTTTGGGGGGACACAATTCAATCCATGTCAGAAAGGATGCAGGTAGTTCAGCACATTTTAGCACACCACTACCAGGTACCACTAGAAAATGATTCTGAATCCATGCCCCTCAAAAGGGTACTCTAGTAACATTTTAATAATCAAATGGCAAATTAAATATATATTACATATTCTAAATAAATTATTTAGAATATGTAATATATAATTTATATATATAATAAATTATTTCATTTTCCATGGATCCACAATCAACAGCCATGGAAGCAGCAGTCAAGAAATCAAAAGATGCATTGCATTGGGCAAATCCGCTGCAAAGGATCTCTTTAAAGTGTTGAAGAGCAAAGATGTCACCTTGAAGACTAGGGTGCACCTCACCCAAGCCATGGTATTTTCAATTGTATCATATGCACGTGAAAGCTGGACAATGAATAAGGAAGACTGAAGAAGAATTGACACCTTTGAATTGTGGTGTTCATGAAGAATATTGAATATACCATGGACTGCCAAAAGAATGAACAAATCTGTCTTGGAGGAAGCACAACCAGAATGCTCCTTAGAAGCAAGGATGGCAAGACTGCGTCTTACATACTTTGGACATGTTGTCAGGAGGGATGAGTCCCTGGAGAAGGACATCATGCTTGGCACAGTACAGGGTCAGCCGAAAAGAGGAAGACCCTCAACAAGGTGGATTGACACAGTGGCTGCAACAATGAGCTCAAGCATAACAAAGATTGTGAGGATGGCTCAGGACTGGGCAGTGTTTCGTTCTGTTGTGCATAGGGTCGCTATGAGTCGGAACTGACTCGACGGCACCTAACAACAACAAATAAATTATATAAAAATATATAAATTATGTATTCTAAATGCATTTTACCTGAACGTGAGTCTCAGAATTACCTAAGCTTGTTACTTAAGACTTTTATGTGAGAATGTCACATATTTGGTTACCAAATAACCAAAAAACCAAATAAGTTGCCTTCAAGTCAATTCCAACACATGACAAATTGCCCAATAGTTGGTCTTCAAGTGCTTTGTAGCAGAAATAACAGCAGTCAGAAGGTGTGGGCATGTATCAATTTCAGAAATAAAGAAAAATTAAAATAAGAACAAGTCAGATTGCCACACAGATATCATTCTTAAACTCTTTAGGAAGGCTGAGAGAGAAGGGAAAAGAAGGACAGGGTATTATTTTAACAAACAGTGTTCTGGGAGTTAGGGGAAGGAGGTAACAGAGTAGCTCCATAAAGATTTTGTCCACTTAAGGTCTATTATTATGAGTTGTATATGTTGTTGTTTTTAGGTGCCTTCAAGTTGGTTCCAACTCATAGCGACCTTATGCACAACAGAACCAAACACTGCCCGGTCCTGTGCCATCCTCACAATTGTTGCTCTGCTTGGGCCCATTATTGCAGCCACTGTGTCAATCCATCTCATTAAAGGTCTTCCTCTTTTTCACTGACCCTCTATTTACCAAGCATGAAGTTCTTCTTCAGGGACAAATCACTCCTTATAATACATCCAAAGTATGTGGCACATAGTCTCCCCATCCTAGCTGCTCTTCTTCCAAAACAGACTTGTTTGTTGTTTTGGCAGTCCATGGTATGTTCTATATTCCTCACCAACACCACAATTCAAAGACGTCAATTCTCCTACTGTCTTCCTTATTCATTGTCCAGCTTTTGCAAGCATATGAGGAGATTGAAAATACCACGGCTTGGGTCAGGCACACCTTAGTCCTCAAGGTGACATCTTTGGTTTTTAAAACTTTAAAGAGATTTCTTGCAGCTGATTTGCCCAATGCAATGCATCTTTTGATTTTTGACTGCTGCTTTTCTATGGGTGTTGATTGTGGATCCAATAAAATGAAATCCCTGAGAACCTCGATCTTTTCTTCTTTTATCATGATGTGGCTTATTGGTCCAGTTGTTAGGGTTTCTGTTTTCTTTGCTTTGAGGTGTAATCCATGCTGAAGACTGTGGCCTTTGATCTTCATCAGTAAGTGCTTCAAGTCCTCTTCACTTTCAGCAAGCAAGGTTTTGTCATATGCATAATGCAGGTTGTTAATAAGTCTTCCTCCAATCCTGATGCCCCGTTCTTCTTCATATAGTCCAGCTTCTCAGATTATTTACTCCACATACAGATTGAATAAGTATGGTGAAAGGATACAGCCCTGTCCCACACCTTTCCTGACTTTAAAATATGAAGCATTCCCTTGTTCTGTTCAAATGAATACCTCTTGATCTATGTACAGATTCCTCATGAGCATGGTTAATTGTTCTGGAATTCCCATTCTCAGCAATGTTATCCACAATAGTTATAATCCACATAATGGAATGCCTTAGCCTAGTCAATAAAACACAGGTAAACATCTCTCTGGTATTCTCTGCTTTCAGCCGGGATCCACGTCACATCGGCAATGATAACCCTGGTTCCACGTCCTCTTCTAAATCCAGCTTGAATTTCTGGCAGTTCCCTGTGGATATACTGCTGCAGCTGCTTTTGAATGATCTTCAGCAAAATTTTGCTGGCATGTGATATTAATGATATTGTTCTATAATCTCTGCATTCAGTTGGATCATCCTTCTTGGGGATAGGCATAAATATGGATTTCTTCCAGTAGGTTGGCCAGGTAACTGTCTTCCAAATTTCTTGGCATAGACAAGTGTAATGGATTGAATTGTGTCCCCCCAAAATACCCGTCAACTTGGTTAGTCCATGTGTGGTTGTCCTCCATTTTGTGATTTTCCTATGTGTTATAAATTATAATCTCTGCCCACGGTTAAAAAGGATTAGGGTGGGATGTAACACCCTTGCTCAGGCCACATCCCTGATCTAATATAAAGGGAGTTTCCCTGGGGTATGGCTCGTACCACCTGTACCACCTTTTATCTCTCAAGAGATAAAAGGAAAAGGAAGTAAGTAGACAGTTGGGAAATTCATACCACCAAGAAAACAGTGCCAGGAGCAGACCAAGTCCTTTGGACCTGAGGTACCTGCTCTGAGATGCTCCCAGACCAAGGGAAGACTGGTGACAAGCACCTTCCTCCAGAGCCAACAGAGAGAGAAAGCCTTCCCCTGGAGCTGGAGCCCTGAACTCGGACATTTAGCCTACTGGACTTTGAGAGAATAAACTTCTTGTTAAACCCATTCACTTGTGGTATTTCTGTTATAGCAGCACTAGATGACTAAGGCAGTAAGTGAGCACTTCCAGCACTGCATCCATTTGTTGAAACATCTCAGTTGGTACCCCACCAATTCAGGAGCCTTGTTTTTTGCCAATGCCTTCCGTGCAGCTTTGACTTCTTCCTTTAGAACCGTGAGTTCCTGACCATATGCTACCTCCTGAAATGGTTAAATGTCCACCAATTCTATTTGGTATAGTGGCTCCGTGTATTCCTTCCATCTTCTTTTGATGTTCCCTGTGTCATTTAATATTTTCCCTATAGGATCCTTCAGTATTGCAACTCAAAGCTTGAATTTTTCTTCAGTTCTTTCAGCTTGGGAAATGCTGAGTGTAATCTTCCCTTTTGGTTTGCAATCTCCAGCTCTTTACACACATCATTATAATACTTTACTTTGTCTTCTCAAGCTGCCCTTGGAAATGTTCTGTTCAGCTGTTTTACTTCATCATTTTTTCACTTATTCACATCATTTTAACTACTCAACTTTCAAGAGCAAGTTTCCGAGTATCTTCTGGCATCCCTCTAGGTCTTTTTAATGGCCTCTTTATTTCTTCATGTATGATGCCCTTGATGTCATTCCACAACTCCTCTGGTCTTTGGTTATTAGTGTTCAATGTATCAAATCTATTCCTGAGATGGTCTGTAAATTCAGGTGGGATATACTCAAAGTTGTATTTTGGCTCTTGTGGACTTGTTCTAATTTTCTTAGTTTCAACTTGAACTTCCATATGAATAATTGATGGTCTGATCCGAAGTTGGCCCCTGGCCTTGTTCTGACTGATGATATTAAGCTTTTCCATTGTCTTTTTCCACAAATGTAGTCAATTTGATTCCTGTGTAGTCCATGTGTATAGTTGCCATTTATGTTGGTGAAAAAAGGTATTTGCAATGAAGAAGTCGTTGGTCTTGCAAAATTCAGTCATGCGATGTCTGGCATTGTTTCTATCACCAAGGCCATATTTTCCAACTACCAATCCTTCTTTGTTTCCAACTTTTCCATTCCAATCACCAGTAATTATCAGCATATCCTGATTGCATATTCAATCAATTTCAGACTGCAGAAGTTGGTAAAAATCTTCAATATCTTCATCTTTGACATTAGTGGTTGGTGCTTTGAATAATAGATGAATTAACTTTGGTCTTCCTTGTAGGCACATGGATATTATCCTATCACTGACAGTATTGTACTTCAGGATAGATCTCAAAATGGTCTTTTTGACAATGAATGCAAAGCCTTTCCTCTTTAAGTTGTAGTTTCCAACGTAGTAGACCATATGATTATCTGATTTAAAATGACCAATAGTAGTCCATTTCTGCTCACTAATGACTAGAATACTGACCTTTATGTGTTTTGTCTCATTTTTGATGATTTCTAATTTTCCTAGATTCATACTTTGTACATTCCAGGTTTCTATTATTAATGGATAGTTGCAGCTGTTTCTTCTCATTTTGAGTCTTGCCATATCAGCGAATGAAGGTCCCGAAAGCTTGATTCCAACCACATCATTAAGGTCAACTCTACTTTGAGGAGGCAACTCTTCCCCCGTAGTATTTTGAGTGCCTTCCAACCTGAGGGGCTCATCTTCTGGCACTGCATCAATGTCCCACTGCTATTCATAAGGTTTTCACTGGCTAATTCTTTTCAGAAGTAGACTGCCAGTTCCTTCTTCCTAGTCTGTCTTACTCTGAAAGCTTAGCTGAAATCTTTCCACTTTGGGTTACCTTGCTGGTATTTGAACACCGGTGGCATAACTTCCAGCATCACAGCAACACATAAGCCCCCACGATACAACAAACTGACAGACACATGGGGGTGAGTTGTATATACATACATACTTAATCCCTGATACTATTATAATGAGAAGATACAGTTTAATGTAGTTGTTCTGAGTCAACTGACCACCATAGGTTTGTGAACTGTTCATTTTGCTGTCAGGATACTAAAAACCAAACACACAAATGCACACACACTCACATAGACACATGGGTTTTCTATTTCATTAAAGAAAGCATATATTAAGACCAAGAATGTGGAAAGGACATAATTTCAAATTGAAGAATGTATTCCTTATTATACAAATTTGGCTCCTGAATTAGAATAATGAAGTCATATAGCCAGAGGGAGTGTTTTTTTTAAAATCAATTTTCATCTCAAGAATATAACTACATATTCTCAACTTCAGAGATTAGATAAAAGTATCTAGACAGTGATGGACATCTGCCATTTGGCTCTGTGAAAAACTTCCTACTGTGACCTTATTTTCTCTTCTTGCAGAGTCTGGTGAAATCACTATTGGCAAGCAGTTTCTGATCTTTGAACTGGTAAACTAGAAGGGAAACATGTTTTATAAAGAGCTGAATTTGGTAAGTCAATAAACCTTGCCATGAATTGAATTACATCCCCCCAAAAAACGTGTGTATCAATTTGGATGGGCCATGATTCCTGGTATTATGTGATTTTCCTATATGTTGGAAATCCTGCCTCTATGATGTTCATGAGGGAGGATGGATGGCAGTTGTGTTAGTGAGGCAGGACTCAATCTACAAGACTGGATTGTGTCTTGAGGTAATCTCTTGAGACAAAAAAGAAAGAAGTGAGCAGAGAGACAGGGGAACCTCATACCACCAAGAAAGCAGTGCCGGGAGTCGAGCTCTTTGTTTGGACTAGGGGTCCCAGCAGAGAAGCTCCTAGTCTAGAGGAAGATTGATGGGAAGGACAACGGAGAAAGGAATCCTTCCCCTGGAGCTGACACCCTGAATTTGAATGTTTAGCCTACTTTACGGTAAGAAAATAAACTTGTCTTTGTTAAAGCTGTCCACTTGTGTTATTTCTATCATAACAGCACTAGATAACTAAGAAAACCCTAAAAAACAAATATGAAAAATTTTTAAATGTTATTTTAAAAATAGAAGGTCTGTAAAAATTACCAAAATAAATTCATGAATTAATTTCTAATAATTTAGCAGAGTTCTTCTGATTACATTTTCAGTCCCTGTTTAAATATACTAGATGATCTTATTTGTTTATTTGTATTTCAGTCATTTATGCCCATTGACATCTAGCATGAAATCTGGGCAAATTCCATTTCCTTTACTGGTAGAAGGACTCCCTTCTTTCAAAATGTAATTTTTACAAACATCGAACGATATTTTCTAAATAAAGAAATGTTTTGTCCCTTTTCTATCTTACCCATTACTTGTCCTGTCAGATTAAGAGAAAGACTATTAAGAACATTAACAAATCATATTGGAATATTGGTAAATTAATAGACTGAGAAATAGACCTGAATCTAAATAATTTGTATAAATAGTGGGAGAAAGAACCAACATAAATCAATTCTCTTTCTCTAATTAGTAGTAGTATTTCTCTCTCGATCTTTTTGCTTTCTTATAATGGTAGAGAAAGAAACATTTTGAATTTAATCATGTGCTGGATGTTGTTGTTAGGTGCTGTCGAATTAGTTCCTACTCAGAGTGACCCCATTACAACAGAAGGAAACGCTACATGCACCATCCTCATGATCGTTGTTATGCTTGAGCCCATTGTTACAGCCATTGTGCCAATCCATCTCATTAAAGGTTTTCCTCTGTTTTGCTGACCCTCTACTTTACCAAGCATGATGTCCTTCTCCAGGGAGTAGTCACTTCTGATAACATGTCCAAAGTATGTGAGACAAAAATCTTGGCATCCTGGCTTCTAAGGAGCATTCTGGCTGTACTTTTTCCAGGACAGACTTGTTCGTTCTCTTGACAGTCCATGGTATAGTCAATATTCTTCAATATGTATTTGATATTGGATAAATTTCCTTATATAATGCCCTAATGGAAAGAGATTTAAAATAAGGAGTAACCAATGGAAAGGGAATGAATTATTATAGGAAATTCAGAAAGAAGGGGAAGCTAAGAGGTTTTTATAAGCTTTCAACGTCTTAGTTACCTAACACTGCTATAACAGAAATATCACAAGTGGATGGCTTCAACAAACAAAGTTCATTGTCTCACAGTATAGTGGGTAGAAGTCAGAATTCAGGGCATAAGCTCCAGGGGAAGGCTTTCTCTTTCTCTCAGCTCTGGAGGAAGGTCTTTGTCACCCTTCTCTGTGAAGGAACCCCTGGTCTAAAGGATGTGCTTTTCTCCTGGTGCTGCTTTCTTGGTGGTATGAGGTCCCCATTCTTCTAGTCCATCTGAGTGGATACTCCATCCCTTGAGACCCCAAAGGTCATAGACCTACCCTTTGAGACTGAGGCAGCTCTGCATCCTGTGTTCCTTGTCTCTTCAGCTTTTGCTTCCTGGTTCCTTGGCCTCTTGGCCCTCAAGCCTCACTCCATCTGTCGTACTGGGTTAAGTGTTTCAAAGCTATTTAATTCCATCAATAAGTGCCTAGAGGCACCCCACCCTGCCAGTAAACTTCTGCTGTAAGGCACTTAGCTCTCTTGCTCCCTGGATTGGCAAGCCTGGCTTCTCCAATAAGTACCTGGAGGCATACAACTCCTCCAGGAAGCCTCCTTTACAAAGCGCTCAGCTTCCACACCATCTCAAACTGTTCTCGTGGTTCTGCACTGCTTTTTGCTGTCTTTGCCATCTCCAGTGTAGCAGCTCTCCTCATTTCCTTCTGAGTCCTCACCAGAACTATGATGTCTATAATTGCACCAACAGTTTCTTCAAGGCAATCTAGGCTTTTACTACTAGGCACTTTAAAACTGTTCCAGCCTCTACCCATTCAGAGCTTCAAAACTGCTTCCACATAGCAGCTCTCTGTTAGAGTAGCACCCCACTCTCAGTACCAAATGTCTTAGGCTGGGTTGACTAGAGATGTGAAACCAATGAGGAGTATAATTATCTGTATAGAGAGATTTATATAAAGGAAATGGCTCACACAGTTGTAGAGAATGGAACATCCCAAATCTGTGGCTCAGGCTGGAGGCTTCTCATGATTCACATAGCCACAGGGGCTGGCGAACCCAAGATCAGCAGGTGAGACAGCATGGCTTTTGCTCGCAGGTTGCAAAGACTGACAAATGCCAAGACTGGCCTGCAAGACTGAAGGTGAGCTGCTAGCTCAGTCCCAAGAACTGGAGATCAGATGAACAGGAGCCAGCTGCAGGATCCGAGTGATAAGAAGCTCACAAGCCCTGCCAGAATATCCACTTATATCTGATGCAGGCCCCATGCCCGAGGAAACTCCCATTAAATTGATCCGCTAAACACAGCAGATCTCATCATGGAGGTGATCTCATTATAGTAAATCTTATCATGGAAGTGATCACATCACCATTCCAGACCCAGTGCCCTCGAGTCGATTCCGACTCATAGCTACCCTATAGGATGGAGTAGAACTGCCCCATTGAGTTTCCATACAACTGCCAAACTACATTATAATTGCCAAACCACTGAGAGCCATGGTCCAGCCAAGTTGACACATAATGCTAATGATCACACTCAACTAATAAAAAAAAAATTGAAATTTTAATTATTTGATATGATTTGAGTTTTAACCATTTTAACATTTTTTCAATCCATTTTCATTTTACCAGTTTAAGAAGGCATTGGTTCTTTATCCTCTATTTGTCACAAATCATTATTCCCTTAATTTACCATTTACATATTTTATTATATACTTAAAAAGTAGTATCAATCGGTGGTATTAACACACATTATTTGCTTTTCTTTAATAGCTAAGACAAAATTGATAACTGAAAAGCAAATAAAAAGAGCATGAGATAGAAATACAATCAAGGAACTTCTTACATAAGTTAAAAAAAAACAAAGCTGGCAACCTAGTTCTGAAAGATAGTGAGTTCTGCAGACTTAAAATCACATGACCTTATAAGTTGATGTAGCTGTCTCATTAAATGAAAAACATTGCCCTTTAAGTCAGCCCACTTATGCCTCTGACCATACTGAAATTTCCTCTTAGAATCATAATGAACACAACGTATTGCTTTGCTTTCTTAATTCCTTCCTAACAAAAATTTTGTTAGGGTGAAGAAAATGGAGAGCTAATCTTTGGCAATTTCTAAATTGAAAGTATCATATGATGGACAGGAAACTTGAATTAATTTGCAATGTTATTTAGTTAAGTTTCTTTCATCTAGCATAACTTAAAATTAATTATTGATGGAAAATGTTCTATTTTCCAAATAGGTTTTATTTTAGGACACTGCAGAACTGTTAATAAATGTATCAAATATTCTACGTCATGTTATTTTTGCTAGTTTATACAAAAACTCAAAGATTTTTGTTTGCCTCTTTGTTGTTTTTCATAAATATTTATGTACAATATCATTTTCATTGTAAACAGAAATTTTTTCCTGCCCAAAGGGAGGAAAAACAATTTGTGTGTTAATTTTATCTCACTGGTTTTGTTCAGCTTCAGTAGTTCTGTATATAAAAGAAGAGATTAGATAAAAGGGAATACAAGCAACCCCTGTTGCTAATGTAAAGAATTTTAATTAGTGATGATGATAATTTTGCAACAATTCAGGTATACTCCTCCCTCTTGCTCATAGTACAAACTAGTTGCTAAATGGTTCTGTCAGTAGGCCTCCAGTATTGATTTTGTTTGGATTTTGCTGCCCCCTACAGAATAAGCAAAAGCATTCACGAATTTGCAGTGTCCCTTCAACTTCAGCTTAAGTCCTTCCTTTCTCCTTGAAGTTCTCAAGCAAATAAATTCATTTTATGTGTTAGCTGTAATTATTACTACTGTTTGACATATTTTGCATTACTTATGACACTCCCATGGGGCAGTTCTACTTTGTCCTATAGGGCTGCTCTGAGTCGAAATCGACTGATGGCAATTTTTTTTTTTTTTGGTGACACTTAAGCTAAACCTTCCTGTTAAAATTAAAATAACTAAAAAGCTTTCCTTCCAGTAGTTCCTTCCTCTTCCCAACATGGAAAAAAAAGAAAATATTGCGACCTTTAAAGAGAAAAAACAGAAAGGTGTATTGTTTAAAAATTTTAAATAGTAAATTCAATGTCAAAATATAAATTTTTTGTGTGTGTGTGTGTTTTTTTCCTCCGATTGATGAGAATCATTTTATTGCCCTAGGTCTTTGAATAATGATGTTGCAAAAGATATTGAAGACTGCCAGAAGAACAAACAAACAAATATGAACAAACAAACAGCCAGAATGCTCCTTAGAGGCAAAGAGACTTCAAATCACGTACTTTGGACATGTTATCAGAAGGGACCAGTCCCTGGAGAAGGACATCACACTTGGTAAAGTAGAGGGTCAGCAAAAAGAGGAACACGCTTAATGAGATGGATTGACACGGTGGCTGCAATATTGGGCTCAAACATAACAATTGCGAGGATGGTACAGGACTGGACAGTGTTTCATTCATAGGGTTGCATCTAACAACAACAACAATAACAGGTCTTCAACAGGCCTGATGAATAAGCCACGAGATAAAAAATAGGCCAGGGGGGAAAACAATTCCACAGTGAAAGATAAACAACATTCCATTGCCCATCCAAAGTGCCAATCTATATCAAGAAAAGCTAAACATTTACTGTTAGTAAATACAAAAGTATTTTTTCTTTTAAGATACATTGTTGGTTTATTTCAGTGTATTCTAGTTCCCAAATAAATTGTTTATTAAAATTGTACAACAAACCTGATAATGACTTGCATTTGTTTTATGTATTTCATTGGCTAAGTCTCCTTACTAGAAAAATACTAACTTATGAAGAAAGTAAAAAAAAAAATCTATCATCAAAAGATTATTAACCATTCAGAAATGAAATATTTCCTACAAATAGTGACTGCTAATGATGAAGAAAAGAAGCCCTTGTGGCACAATGGTTAAGCACTCTACTGCTAATCAAAAGATTTGTAGTTCAAGCCCACCTCAGTGAAGAAAAGAACTGGTGATATTCTGTAAATATTACAGCCTAGGAAACCCAATTGGGCATTTCTATTCTGTCATATTGTGTTGCTGTGAGTCAAAATCTACTAGATGTCATACAACAACAACAATGGTGAGATGGAGTCCCTGGGTGGTACAAAAAAGTTACTGTGCTTGGCTGCTAACCCAAAGGTTGGAGTTTTGAGTCCATCCAGAAGTGCCTTGGAAAAAAGGCCTGGTAATCTACTTCTGAAAAATCAGCCATTGAAAATTTTATGGAGTACCTCTATTCTGACAAACATTGGGTCACGATGAGTCAGAATTGCTCTATGGCAACTGGTTAAACGGTGAGACACTATCCCTACAATCTCCCTCCAGAGCAATTATGTTCTCAGCATTACTATTGCATGTGATAATCTTTAGCTAAAACAATTGTATCAAGTACTGCAGAGAAGATTATTGTTGTTGTTTAAAACCAACACAATGCTTTGTTAAGAATAAACATTTATCGTATTTTTTCAACAAAATTTAAATTCAGAAGTAAAATTATGTAGTTTCATGAAGGTATTTGAAACTATAATTTTATTGTTAGTAACAAAAGGTAACATGTCCTCCATTCAAATATAAAGCCAGAGTCTAGAAAGTGAAAGTAATTAAAAAAAAAAAAGAAAAACGGTGAGCATGAAGAAAATCTGGAACTTAACATAAGCAATGTGACTCTTTAAGTTTTTGCCTGTCACTCAAGAAACAGATTTGCTTATTTAAGATCAACGCATTCCGTGCTCATCTAAACGGCACTTTTTATTTTCTGTGAACATCAAGACTTTGCATATTTACAGCCTTGTAAAACATCCCTTTAGCTCCCAATAAAGGAT
Organism: Loxodonta africana; assembly: GCF_030014295.1. NCBI lineage: Eukaryota > Metazoa > Chordata > Mammalia > Proboscidea > Elephantidae > Loxodonta > Loxodonta africana. The sequence goes on from NC_087342.1 coordinate 166,826,875, forward strand.
TAACAATGCTAAATGCCTATAAGCAAACTACCACTCTGACTTAATTTTAAATGACATTTTCATTTTTAAGAAGAGGGAGGAAAAGTATAGGAAATAAAGACTAAGCCACAGGGTCGCTATGAGTCCAAATTGACTTGATGGCAACAGGGTTTTTCTTTTTTTTTTTTTTTTGATTTTAAGCCACAGATATTTAAAGATGAAAACATCATTTTAAACATATTTTAGTTTTTATTCACAAAACAGGGACATATTCATGGTATAATTTTATATGATTATCATTAAATGTTTTATAGTAAAAGCACGAGCTGTATTTTCTTCATAAGCTTTTATATTTCTTTCCAAGAAATATACATCAAAAGCATGGATCTAATTTTAGAAAAATATTGTCATGGGTTGAAATTACGTCCCCCCCAAAATGTGTGTATCAACTTGGCCGGGCAATGATTCCTGGTATTGTGTGACTTTCCTGTATGTTATAAATCTTGCCTCTATGATGTTAATGAGGAAGGATGGGTGGCAGTTGTGTTAGTGAGGGAGGACTCAGTCTACTAAATTCGATTGTATCTTGAGGCAAACTCTTGAGATATAAAAGAAAGAAGCATGTGGAGAGGCAGGGGGACATTATACCACCAAGAAAGCAGTGCTGGGACCAGAGCTGTCCTTTGGACATGGGGTCCCTGTGCTTAGAAGCTCCTAGTCTGGAGGAAGATTAATGAGAAGGCCAACAGAGAGAGAAAGCCTTCCCCTGGAGGTGACACCCTGGACTTTTAGTCTACTTTACTGTGAGAAAGTAAACTTGTTTTGTTAAAGCCATCCACTTATGGTATTTCTGTTATAGCAGCACTGGATAACCAAGACAAATATCCAATGAAAAGATATTATTTTTAATGTAATTATAATCTCAGGGTAGAATTTGAAGTAAAATTAATTGTAATTATTTAAAAATAAAATAGGAATCTTATAATCACCTGAAGCTATGTATATTACATTCACAGCATAATTGCAGCAGGCAACAAGGAGATAAAATCCTAAGACTTAAAAAATGGTTGTTAGGTAGGTAACTTCTGTATTGGGCCTTTATACAGGACTCTAAAAAAAAAAATCTTTCTAAAAGAAAACGATCATCCTAAGGCTTTGATGTGGCTCGTATTCTTTATCACTTGATTCCAATCTATTTCCATCTTTTCATGAGCAAAAAATTTATTTGGAAAACAAATGTTATAAAAAGGGTTAATTCATACATATTAATGAGAATATAATCAGAAATGATAAATGAACTGAAGCAACAATTTCTATTTTGTTCGTATATTTGCTCATTTTAAATTATAGTGGTTAAGTAGTTTTTGAATAACTTTTAAAGTAATCCACACATTATTTTACTGAAGTAAAATTTAAATATATTGAAATGCAAAATTTTTAAATATGCTGTTGCATGAATTTTTTAAATGCATTTTGTTGTCGTTAAGTGCCTTGAGTCAGTTCTGACTCCCAGCCATCTTATGCACAAACAGAAGGAAACACTGACCTGTCCTGCGCCGTCCTCATAACTGACATACGCTTGAGCCCATTGTTGCAGCCACGTGTCAATCCATCTCATTGAGGGTCTTCCTCTCTTTAGATGGTCCTCTTCTTTAGTGACATGATGTCCTTCTCCAGGGACAGGTCCCTTCTGATAACATGTCCAAAGTATGAGATGTAGCCTTTCCATCCTTGATTCTAAGAAGCATTCTGGTTTTAAATGTATACAGACATATAATTAACACCCCTATCAAAATACGGCCCTTTTCCATATGTCCAAAAGTGTTCCTTGTACCCCCTTACCATTATTCTAACTTTCCATAGATGAAAATTGTTCTGATTTTTATCTCCGCCGATTAGTTTCGACTATTCTTGAATGTCAGCTCACCCCACGGCAGTTTCTACAGAGTGGATTCTGAATCATGGTAACCCCATGTGTGTCAGAGTAAATCTGTGCATCATAGAGTTTTCAATGGCTTGTTTTAAGGAGAAGATCACCAAGCCTTTTTCCAAGGTGCCTCTTGGCGGACTTGAGCTTCCAACCTTTCGGTTAGGAGTCAAGCATGTTAACTACATTTAGCCATTTGCATCATCCGGGGACTCCTGAATATCAGAAAAATGGTATATATATACTTTTTTACACTTGGTTTACTTCGCTTAACATAGTGTTTATGACATTTACACGTATATTATCTATCTCTATTTTCTTCTTTTTTATAGCTGCCTAAGGCTTTTTTTTTTTTTTTTTAAGGCTTAAAAAATATATATATATATATTTTTTAAGCCTTAAATTTTTTTTTTTTTTTTTTTAAGGCTGTGAGTCAGAAGCTACTCAAGAACAACAGGTTTGGTTTTAATATTCCATTGTATGATTCATAATGTGTTTATCCATTCTTCTTTTGATGGACATTTCAGGTGTTATTGCTATAATAACTAGCCATGCTGCTACAAACATTCTCGTAAACATTCGCCATGGTCATGTGTTTTCATTTCTTCTGGGGGTGAATCTGGTTGTTCAGGCGTAGGTTTAGCTCCGTTTAAGTTTAAATATATAAGAAAATGCCAAATAGTTTTCCAAAGAGTTTGCACCATGTTACTCCACCAACTTCAATGCATGAGAGTTCCAATGGCCTCTTAATTTCTTAAAAATAAACTTTCTTTTAATTCTATCTATTTCAAGGGTGTCTAAAGTGGTATCTCTAATTTGTGTTTTTCTGATACACACCTTATGATTTTCACTGGGTATTTCTCAATTAGCTCTTTCTGTGAGCTTACTGGAATTTTGCACTGATTGTCCTGTTAATTTTCTGGAAATCTTCATCCATTTGTAAAATGGACATTTTTCTTCTTTTTTATTTGTATGAGTTCTTTATGTATTTGTCTCACATGTTGTCTGTCAGACACATGCATTATGAATATTTTCTCTTAGACTATGGCTTGCTTTTTCATTTTTCTAATGTTGGTTTTGGATGAAAAGAAGTGTTTCATGAAGAGAAATTGATAAGCTTTTAAAAATGCATATGTCTTAGTTAACTAGTGCTGCCAAAACAGAAATACCACAAGTGGATGGCTTTAACAAAGAGAAATTTTTTCTCTCACACTCTGTTGTTGTTGTTAGGTGCCATCGAGCTGGTTCCGACTCATAGCGATCCTATGCACAACAGAATGAACCACTGCCTGGTCCTCCACCATCCTTAGAATCGTTGTTATGCTTGAGCTCACTGTTACAGCCACTGCATCAATCCACCTCGTTGAGGGTCTTCCTCTTTTCCGCTGACCCTGTACTCTGCCAAGCATGATGTCCTTCTCCACGGACTGATCCCTCCTGACAACATGTCCAAAGTATGTAAGACGCAGTCTTGCCATCCTTGCTTCTAAGGAGCATTCTGGTTGTACTTCTTCCAAAACAGATTTGTTCGTTCTTTTGGCAGTCCATGGTGTATTCAATGTTCTTTGCCAACACCACAATTCAAAGGCGTCAACTCTTCTTTGGTCTTCCTTGTTCATTGTACAGCTTTCACATGCATATGATGTGATTGAAAATACCATAGCTTGTGTCAGGCGCACCTTAGTCTTTAGGGTGACATCTTTGCTCTTCAACACTTTGAAGAGGTCCTTTGCAGCAGATTTGCCCAATGCAATGCATCTTTTGATTTCTTGACTGCTGCTTCCATGGCTGTTGATTGTGGATCCAAGTAAAATGAAATCCTTGACAACTACAATCTTTTCTCCGTTTATCATGATGTTGCTCATTGGTCCAGTTGTGAGGATTTTTGTTTTCTTTATGTTGAGGTGTAATCCATACTGAAGGCTGTGGCCTTTGATCTTCACTAATAAGTGCTTCAAGTCCTCTTCACTTTCAGCAAGGAAGGTTGTGTCATCTGCATAACGGAGGTTGTTAATGAGCCTTCCTCCAATCCTGATGCCCCATTCTTCTTCATATAGTCCAGATTCTTGTATTATTTGTTCAGCATACAGACTAAATAGGTATGGTGAAAGAATACAACCCTAACGCACACCTTTCCTGACTTTAAACCAATCAGTATCCCCTTGTTCTGTCTGAACAACTGCTTCTTGATCTATGTAAAGGTTCCTCATGAGCACAATTAAGTATTCTGGAATTCCCATTCTTCTCAATGTTATCCATAGTTTCTTATGATCCACACAGACCCACGTGTCTGTCAGTTTGTCGTACTGTGGGGGCTTCTGTGTCGCTGTGATGCTGGAAGCTATGCCACTGGTATGCAGATACCAGCAGGGTCACCCATGGAGGACAGGTTTCAGCTGAGCTTCCAGACTAAGACAGACTAGGAAGAAGGACCCGGCAGTCTACTTCTGAGAAGCATTAGCCAGTGAAATCCTTATGAATAGCAGCAGAACATTGTCTGATATAGTACTGGAAGATGAGCCCCCCAGGTTGGAAGCCACTCAGAAATGACTGGGGAAGAGCTGCCTCCTCAAAGTAGAGTCAACCTTAATGACATGGATGGAGTAGAGCTTTCAGGACCTTCTTTTGCTGATGTGGCATGACTCAAAAAGAGAACAGCTGCAAACATCCATTAATAATTGGAACCTGGAATGTATGAAGTATGAATCTAGGAAAATTGGAAATCATCAAAAATGAAATGGAACGCATAAACTTCGATATCCTAGGCATTAGTGAGCTGTAATGGACTGGTATTGGCCATTTTGAATTGGACAATCATATAGTCTACTATGCTGGGAATGACAACTCAAAGAGGAATGGTGTTGCATTCATTGTCAAAAAGAACGTTTCAAGATCTATCCTAAAGTACAATGCTGTCAGTGATAGGATAATATCCATATGCCTACAACCACTAGGTCCAAAAATGAAGAAATAGAAGATTTTTATGAGCTGCTGCAGTCTGAAATTGATTGAACATGCAATCAAGATACATTGATAATTACTGGCGATTGGAATGCAAAAGCTGGAAACAAAGAAGAAGGATCAGTATTTGGAAAATATGGCCTTGGTGATAGAAACAATGCTGGAGATCGAATGATAGAATTTTGCAAGACCAACGACTTCTTCATTGCAAATACCTTCTTTCACCAACATAAACGGCAACTATACACATGAACCTCGCCAGATGCAACACACAGAAATCAAATTGACTACATTTGTGGGAGGAGATGATGGAAAAGCTCAATATCATCAGTCAGAATAAGGCCTGGGGCCGACTGTGGAACAGACCATCAATTGCTCATGTTCATGTTCAAACTGAAACTCACAGTCTAGCAGGCTAAAAATCCAAATTCAGGGTATCAGCTCCAGGGGAAGTATTTCTCTTTCTGTCAGCTCTGGAGGAAGGTCCTTGTCATGAATCTTCCCCTGTTTAGGAGCTTCTTAGTGCAGGGCCCCCAGATCCAAAGGACATGCTTTTCTCCTGGCACTTGTTTTGGGTGGTATGAGGTCCCCATGTCTCTTTGCTAGGTTCTTTCTTTTATATCTCAAAACAGATTAACTTAAGACACAATCTAATATTGTAGATTGAGTCCTGCCTCATTAATATAACTGCCATTAATCCCATCTCATCAACATCATAGAGATAGATTTAGAACACATAGGAAAATCACATCAGATGACAAAATGGTGGACAATAACACAATACTGGGAATCATGGTCTAGCCAAATTGATACACATATTTTTTGGGGGACACAATTTAATTCACAAAAACATACTTTTTTTAAATATGATTTTTTTAAAAAAAAATGCTTTTTGCGTATACTTTAGGATATTGTTGCCTACCATAATATTGTGATGACATTTTCCATGATTTCTTCTAGGAATTTTATAGACTCAGTTTTTATGTTAGATATATGACTGATTCTTTGCCAAGCACCCTAAGTGAATCACTATGCCAATATCAGGATGGCACTTTCTACACTGCTTCTTCCTCCGGTATCCTATTCAGGGAATCCCATTGCTTCAGCCACCAGGAACTTCAAGTTCAGAGAGATTGCTGCTGTCCTTGGGCTCTACTTTTCTTCTCTACGGCAAGAAAGTGCATCAAGGCAGAAAGCTAGAGCATTCGTAGGGCTCAGCTTGTTATTTTTCCTTTCTCTTAAGATCACACTAGAAAGCTGTGTTATTCAATAAACAGAAAGAGTTGTCTCATAAATTTTATCCAGTTGTATACTTGTTTATGACAGACTGACAAATATAGCACCAGTCCTCTGTCAGGTCCTGATGGGCAAGTCTTGTTATTTCATTTACATAACAAAATTAATCTGTATGATACCTAATACTATGCCAAAGAAATGGCATTTGGTACATGGAAACTGGTAATTTTTTAATTCAACCCAAAGAGGCTTGAAGAATGGATTTATTACAATAATTAATTTCATAAATCTTTATTGAACACTTTTGGCCTTTTTTTATTAACTTTATCGTGATATAATTTACATAGTATACAATTCACTCTCAAAATGCACAATTCAGTCGTTTTTAGCACAATCACATATAAGTGCAGCCATCACCACAGTCAATTTTAGAACATTTTATTACTTCAAAAAGACACCAGCCCTGCCCCAGGATGGGTCCCTGGGGCTCAGATTGTAGTGCTGAGCACCAATGTCAAAGTTGCTTGTTTTGTTTTATGACAGAAATAAATTAAGCCGGACCTGGAAGTGGGGAAGAGGGATAAGGAAGATGACTTAAGGAGGGTGAGGGGGTGAAGTGGTTTGCCAAAAGCCTGGGTACAGTGCTCTGGATCATCTGGTCCCCTTCTGAGTGGGACCCCAGATTACCTTCTGAGTGCTAGGGTCCCTGGATTTGCCCCAAATCCTACCCTTTCATTCTTCATCCATGTTAATGACAGAGGCAGAGAGGATAAGAACTTAGAGCTCGTTTCTCATTGGAGAAGAAAGTTTGTCATCTGGCTTTGCAGAGAAGGCTCTACTTTATGCTCAGAGTACATTATATTCACGATGTGATTGTTGTTGTTGTTAGGTGCTGTCCAGTTGGCTCTGACTCACAGTGATTCTATGTACAACAGAATGAAACACTGCTCAGTCCTGTGCCAGTCTCACAATTATTGTTTTGTTGAGCCCATTGTTGCAGCCACTGTGTCAATCTATCTCATTGAGGGTCTTTCCCTTTTTCTTTGACTGTCTACTTTTGTCCTGCCTTTTAGTCCTTTGTAATTTGTGTTAATTATGCTTTTCTTTTTTAATACAAAAAAAGTATAAAAATAAAAACTTGAAAAGGCAAAAAAAAAGCACCTTGTAACTTTTGCCTACTACTCCCTTATTTTTTCATCCCCCACCCTAACTCTAAGTAACCACTAATATACTTTTTGTCTTTAAGTTGTTGTTCGGTGCCATCGAGTGGATTCCAATTCATACAGACACTGTAAGACAGAGAAGAACTGATCCACTGGGTTTTCTAGGCTGTAATCTTTATGGGATCAGATCACCAGGTCTTTTCTCCAGCAGAGTGGCTGGCTGGTTTGAAGGCAGGTATTCCGGTTAGTAGCTGAACACTTAACCATTGCTCCTCCAGGGTAAATTTCCTTATTCTGGACTTTATATGAATGAAATCACAATACTATATGGACTTTTGTGATTTGATTCTTTTACTTTTAATGTTTACAAGGGTCATCTAGGTTGTGATATGTGTTAGTACTTCATTCCATTTTATGGATAAGTAATATTCTATGGTACGGACATACCAATTTTTTTAATCCATTCTTCAGTTGATGGTCTCCTACTCCAAGCAGTTAGCATATCTGATGGCAGCAACTGCAATGGCCTCCTAAGTGTTGTCTCTGCCTCCACACTCGTTTACTTCCAATTGTTCTCAGAGAAGCCGCAATGATCTCCTTAAAATTAAAATCAGATCCCATAGCTTCTCTATTTGTTGTTGTTGTGTGCCATCCAGTTGATTCCAACTTATGGAGACCTATATGACAGAGTAGAACTGTCCCATAGGGTTTCCTAGGCTGTAATCTTTATGGGAGCATGCTGTCCTATCTTTTCTTCTGCGAAGCCACTGAGGGGGTTCCAACCACTGACCTTTCAGTTAGCAGCCTAGTACTTAACCATTATGCCACCAGGGCACCTTCTTCTCTACTTAAAACCTTCCAATCACTCCCCATTAAAATTGAATCAAAATTCAGAGTTTTAACTCTGATCTATAAGGTCTTACATGATCAGGCCCCTGTCTAACATTCTAAACTCACCCAGCAACATGTCTTAATCACACTTTTCCAGTCACACTGGCTTCCATTCAGACCCTCATAAAATTTGTTCAAGTTTCAAGGAAATTTTTGCTATTCTCTCTGCCTACAAAGCCTCGCCCTAGATTATTAGATCACTGAAATGAAAATATGTTTCATTTTTTTTTTTCTCCTCAGACAACTCTAATTACTCCGTCCTAAGCATCACTCTCACCCTTACTGTGTCTAATTACCCTAATCATTTTGTTTTTTAAAATACTTTATTTTATTTTATTTTATTTTATTTTTGTTGTTGTAGTTGAGAATATACACAGAAAAACATACACCAATTAAACTATTTATATATGTACAATTCAGTGACATTGATTACATTCTTATAGTTGTGCAACTGTTCTCACCCTCCTTTTCTGAGTTGTTCCTCTCCCACTGAAAGAACTCACTGCTCCCTAAGCTTCCCACCTAACCCTTCAAGTTGCTGTTGTGAATTTGATCCCACATAGAAAGACCTTAAAAGAGCATAATGCTTAAGCAGACATTCTTTATTAATTAAATCAAATAATTGTTTGGTTTTAAGAAGACTTCAGGTGATATTTTTAGTTTAACTTAATTATTTTAAGTGAAATTTATTTATGATTTATTTGTTTGCTTATTTTTGTCTCTGTTTTTCTATTGCCTGGTAGAACGTAAAGAAGAATCTCAGTGTGTCTTAGTTGCTAATGTCCTAAATGATAAATACTAAATAAATATTTGTGTATTAATCATATAATGGACCATATATAAGGTTGGAGACAGTAGAGAGATAGTATGCCTTCCCTATACTTGAGATTGTATTACCAAATCTGTTCTTAAAAACAGTAATATGACAAAAGTTGTAAGGATGCATTATAGGGATGTAAAGAGTTTATAAAGACTGCCGTCATAGTACATATCAGAAGGAATGCATATTTGAACTATGGCAGTAGTGGAGGTGGAGAAAAAGCAGAATAAATAGATGTTTCTGAAAATGACAAGTGACAGAAAACTCCTGACACAGATATTTCAAAATGCTATTGAGATAGAAGTCATGGTGGTACAGTGGTTAAGCACTTGGCTGCTAACTCAAAAGACAGCAGTTTAAACCCACTGGCCGTTCCACAGGAGAAAGATGTGACAGTCTGCTTCCATAAAGACTACAGCCTTGGAAACTCTATGAGGCAATTCTCCTCTGTCGTTTAGGGTTACTGAGTTGGAATCGACTTGATGGCAATGGGTTTTTTACAGAGACAGATCTGTAAGACAACAGAGCCCATACGTTGATTATGTAGCAAACCTTATCTGCGTAATTTCTCTCCCCCACTTCCACAATTCCTTTATGTAGTAAGTATGTAGTAAGGGGGAGGGGGGTGGAGAGTTAGATCTTCATGATGAAAATGTTGGAGTTACTTAGAATAAAAAGAGGCTAAAATGAAAAATAAATTTTATAACATCAGGCTAGAATTCCTGCTAAGTTATTTGTAGTTGAAAGGCTAGATCAGGATTTCAGCCTGATCAGATTGTGAAGCAGGCAAGTCAAACAGGTTGTGGACTTTACCTCCTGAATCAGTATTTTTTGGAGTTATATGGATCCTGCCATATTAATTTTTGCAACTGTTATGATATATTCTTAAGTTAAAAGCTTCCCATGTTGCTTTCCATTTGAAGCATTGGTGAGACTGGAAAGGTGGGCAGAGCAGCTATGAGTATTGTCTGTATCAGGGGTACTATCCCTAAAGGCGGAAGCAAACATACTCACAGAGCAATGAAAAGCTGTTCTTCAAGGAGCTTCTATAATAGTGGTGCAGATGAGAAATGATGAAACCTGGGGCTGAAAATTAATGAGAATAGTCAATAGAGGAGAAAATAGGCATGAGAAATGTTTCCCAAGTAAAAGAAACTGAACTTGGAGAGAGGTTGTTGTTGTTAGTTGCTGTCAAGTCGATTTTGACTCATGGTGACCCCATGTGTGCAGAGTAGAACTGCTTCACAGGGTTTTCAAGGCCGTGACCTTCCAGAAGTAGACCAAAAGGACTTACTTACAACATGCTTCTGGATGGATTTGAACAGCCAAACTTTCGGTTAGTAGTCAAGTGCTTAACCACTTGCACTACTCAGAGAAGTACGTGAGGAACAAATCTATATTACAAATGCAAATTTGCACAAAGTGACAAACAGATACATATATGCTTACAGCATTTTATGAGATAATAAACATTTCATAGTAAAATTATATGGTATAAGAAACACCACTTAAAAACTCACTATTCCTGGAGACTACATCCTTCACCAACACACACTCAAAAAATGCATTTGGCAGGACTTAGTGTCTCTTACCTTAGACACAGAAGAATTGCTTGAGATTTGTTATGGGACCAGAAATACAACAAAAAATACCAGCCTTCCAATTATACTTTTATTACTGCTGTTAGTGGATATAGAGTCAACTCCGACTCATGGCGACCTGATGGACAACAGAATGAAACATTGCCTGGTGCTGCATCATCCTCACAATAGCCAGCATGTTTGAGTCTATCCTTGCGGTTGTCATGCCAATTCTTTTCATCAAGGGGCTCCTGTGCCCTCCTTGACTTCCTACTTCACCAAACATGATGTCTTCCTCCAACGATTGGTCCCTCCTGTTAATATAAATTATGCTTTAACTTTCTATAAACCAACAGCACCAACCACAACCAAAATAGTAATATAATAAATATACCTTTCTGAAATTTTGAATAAAATATTATAATTAACAGAAAATAATTCTAAATTTGAGAAATAAGTCCCTAATTTCTTCCTACATTTTTCTTACATCTTAAACCCCAAACACCTTCTGAGAGCTTTCCTAAGTAAAAGTCGTTAAGACGATTGTTCTTGTATAGAATGTTAAAATGAAAAGAGAGAAAGCAATAAGTAGAAATTAAATGAGAGAAGGCAATAAAAAGTAGAAAATTAAATGGCTTTGATGAATGAGATGTGATTATGAAATTCTAATTTGAAAAACTGAATAGTAAATAAATAGAAAAGTTGTTTAGTGAAATTCAATTAAGTAGTTTGAGGGTGAGAAAAAGTGAGTAGCTAGATGATCAAAATAGCATGAGAGAAGAAAAGGCAAAGATAATTAAAATCTACTTACTCAGAATATCTAAAAATGCTATTTGCTGGGAAAGTACAGTCTTAAATACGAACTTCAGTACTAGGCTGTAGTCCACCATAAAAAAATAAATTTTATTTTTTTATTTTTTTTACATACCATTAATCTTAGTGGTTAATTTCAACATTTAAAAGTATATTATGTATTTGAAAGGATAAATGAACTCTCATGTAGAATGGACTTAATTTGTCCATTTGTTCTATAGCTCAATTGAATTCCAAACATTTTTAATTAAGAACATGAAATGACTCCTTAATATTATGCTCCAAAAATAAGTGACTAATTACCATATGTTGACAAAAGCAAGTTAATGTCGGCTAGGCACTGCCACCAAATTTCTTCAAAAGAAACAAAAATGGACTTGAGGAATTTTGCTTCGAAACACTTGGAGAGATAAAAGTCAGTTTTTTTTTTCTTTTTTCTTTTTAATTAATTAATGCAATTCTAACTGCAATGCTTTCAAGTCTACTCAAAACTGTGCCATAGTGCACGAGTTACACAAAAGTAAAAACTATACCTTACCCCGAAACCCTGGTGGCATAGTGGTTAAGTGCTACGGCTGCTAGCCAAAGGGTCGGCAGTTCCAATCGGCCAGGCGCTCCTTGGAAACTCTACAGGGCAGTTCTACTCTGTCCTATAGGGTCGCTATGAGTTGGAACCGACTCTGAGGGCGCTGAGTCTTTTGGGTATACATTGCCCCCAGCTGATTTGGTTAATAATTATAAAGAGGCTATTTTTCAATCCTGGGTAGGAACTCTATATATAACCAATATTTGCAGCATCTTTTATAGAGTAAATTGTCTTTTTTTTTTTTTTTGTAGATTAAATTGTGTCTTTCCAGAATATATGTTAGAATCTTAACCCCTATACCTGTGGATACAATCCTGTTTAGAAATCGGGATTTCAACTTTTATGCTAATGGAGTCATATCAGTATATGGTGTGGCCTAAACCCAATCATTTTTGAGTTACAAAAAAATATTAGACACTGATGCAAGTACACACTGGGCAAGACAGATGACGTGTGAAGATCTCTGTGAACCAAGGAGTGCCCAGGGCTATCAAAAAAGAAGGAATCAACAGGGCCGAAACCTTGATTTGGACTTTTAGCCTCCAGAACTGTGAGAAAATAAATTTATGTTCCTTAAAACCACCTACTTCTAGTATTTGTGTTACAGCAGTACTAGGAAACTAAGATAGTGTTCAATACCTTTATTTATTCACATAATAATTCATGAGTCAAGCTATTTGTTCATTCTCATTTTACAACTGAAAAATGGCATAGAAGAGCTAATAGGTTATCTAATAATTACCCACAAAGTTAAGGACAGGTGGGAATTATAAACGAAATGCCATCCATTCATTTTCATGGAAAAAAATGTCTGCTTTTTTTCAACACTTTAGAAACCTTAGAAATAATAGAAAGTTGCACTATATTTGGAAAGCAATTCATTAACATCTTTAAAGCAGCTTCTATCCTTGTTTCCCTCTCTACAGCCTACCTCTATCCAAATACATCTTTTAACTACCTCTGTAAAAAATCCATCCATGCAATCTTCTCAAACATTCATTGTCTTAGAAAATTCATGGCAATGAATGACAACTGAAAGAAAAAAGAATATAGGGTGGAAACGTGCAGGCACTAACAACAAAATTCCTCTAAGTGTGGGTGTACATAAGTGCAAAGAAATTAAATGTGACTGAATTAATTGGTCAGGCTGATTTGCCTTGACTCAGAGATATCTTTGCATGGAATGGGTAGTTCTCTAGTTTGCACTTCACACTTTGAAGTACAGCACACTCTCAGACTAGCCAAAATCTCCCTGAAAATGCTCTTAGAACTTATTATGGAGATGAATGGCCTAAATGTTTGCCTATACTAATTAAGCAGGCTATAAAAATTATGATACGTTGAGTATATAGCATGAGTTAAAAAGAAATCCAAATTTGAGCAAAAATGAGCTACATTTATAGTCCGTCATATTGGGAAAAATGAGAAAAACGTTAGAGAATTTCTGCTCCAAGTAAGTTGACCTCCTAGAATTTGAGAGGGAGATAAGAAATGCTATAGTATGAAATCGAAGATAAATTAAATTGTAATGATTAAGTATACGATGCCTAGATAGTAGAGAGTTTAACCCCAAACATAATCACTAGTATTAATATACATATTTTATAAAATATGTGATTGTAGGTTGAGAATGGCATTATTGGCAGATGAAGCACAGATAACTTATATTTTGACATTGGGTGATTTCCACATGCAGCTGTCACTTTTTTTTTAAACTAATTAAATGAAAACTTTGTGTGTGTGTGTGTTTAGCCTTTGAAGTCTACATAATGTTTTCCTATCCATTTCACAATTTATGCTTATTAATTTATTTACTCTAAAAACTCTATCATATTCCTAGAGTTTAGAATGTTTGGTGCTGGCCTAAGTAAGAGATTGACAGGTGTGAAGTAGAGTAGGGGAGGAGAGAAAACTTCTCACACTCAGTATTTACCTAGAGATTTGAATTTTGAAAGATGGTAGGTAAGAATATATTCCTTAAGCTCCAATGCTATATTGGCTTAAAAGTTTGGTCATACTCTTTGTGGCATGTTGAAATAAAGGCCAAAATAAGAACTGCCCTAGTGAGGTGTCCTAATTCATCAATATGATTTCTTCTGGTCCAAAATGGTGTGAAGAAGAGTATATTTGCCTGTGACAGCTTGGTGAACTATCCTTCAGCGTCATTCACATTCTTTGCGTAACTCTCTGACACCCATTGCCGTCGAGTCGATTCCAACTTACAGAGACTCTATAGGATAGAGTAGAACTGCGCCATAAGGTTTCCAAGGAGTGCCTGGTGGATTCGAACTGCCAACCTTTTGGTTAGCAGCTGAACTCTTAAACAATATGCCACCAGGGTTTCCAACTCTCTGACAGGAAAAAAAAAGCATACACACACACACACAGAAATTATTTTACTTTTGGTTAGAGACATGTTAGCAAGTTTCTTCTCCACTATATTTTCTGTTTAAATTGATATGTGGATACACTGATTAGCTGCTAATATGCGATTTGTAATTAAATAAGATTTAATCACAAGGTTGAAAAATAAAGTTGTGTTTCTGAACACACGAAGCTTAAGAAAGTTTATAACTCAATAGAATCTGTGCAAGTAATCAAGACCCAGCCTCGTAAGTGGATTCCAATGGTGTGTTTGAGGGAGCGATGCCAAAAATTCCACTTTTGGAGATTCATTGCCTTTCATTATTAAGTGCATTCTTCTAAAATATCATATTTCTTGAAAAACTACATATTAAATTATTGTGTTTTAACATCTTTTCAGGGACAGCAATTTGCTGTGTATAAGGACTTGGTGTATTTAGTCACAGAACAAATGCTTCATATCATAGAATGGAGAAGTAAAAAACATTTGGCTGAGAAAATGTGAGGATAAGAGCTTTGGGTTTTACCTATATTATGGATTTATCATTGGAACTATCATTTTAGATTTTGCTGTTTTATTATCTATTTCAAGAGAAAGTTGTGGCAGTCTGCTTGCTGTAGATTTACAGCCTTGGAAACCCTATGGGGCAGTTCTACTCTGTCCTATAGGGTCTCTATGAGTCAGAATTGACTCCATAGTAGTGGGTTCAGTTTTGGTCTGGTTATCTATTAATGTGTAATAAAACACCCCAATAAGTATTTGCTTATAACAAAAACTATTTATGTATTTGTATTTTTCATGATTTTGAAAAGTAGGCCAGGCTCAGCTGAAAAGTTCTTCTGCTGGCAATCTTGATGGTCACTTTTACAGTAGAATTTAGTCAAAGATTTAGCTGGGAACTGGGATCAGCTAGAATAATGAGCTTCTTTCCATATGTACATGGAGGCTTACCTGGGAAGCTGTGTTTTTCTTCCTTTACCTCCATGTAGTCTGGGAATCTTCCTCTCCCCATGTGACCACTCCATGTGATTTCTCAAGAAGGGTAGCTCAGTTTATTATATTGAGGGTGAGGGTTGCCAGGAGTACAAATGGGGAAGTTGCTACAATCCATGCGGCTTAAACCCAGAACTGACAAGTGTTACTTCTACTCCGTTACATTGGCTAAAGTAAGCCGAAGGCCCAGTGCAGATTAAAAAGGTAGGTACTTCATAAAGGCTTGAATATAGGAGGATATGGTTTATTGGGGACCACTAATATAGCAAACAACCAGTGTCTTCAAAATTCTTTTGAATGATTCAAAATCTTTCCCCACCCCCTCAAAATCTACTCTTCCTCTGAGACCCAAAACTCTCATCCTATGATTTATAAAATCACAGTTAAACTAGAGATGCAAGATATCGCCACGTGAACCAAGGCCAGGAGTGAATGAGGTAACTCAGGTACAGTTTTACTCAATCTGTAAAACTGTGAAAGGAGGAGATAAGTCATTTGTACTCCACATAGCCAACATGCGATAATGAGAGAGGGATAGGATAACTGCAAAGACTGCTGTAAAAAAAATGAACAGGAGATACACAGCCATCAAAGTCCCTAGAAATTCAGAATCCAGCCAATCTCAGGTCTTTGATTAAAAGTCAGTTCTACTAACTGGGAGTCATTCTCCACATCTTTTGGCTATATTATCTGGATTCTTATTTCCTCCCACTAAGTTATTCTTCATTTTTCACAAAACTTCCCCTGGTTTGCAACTGAGAAACTTTCCCCTGAATCCTACAAATAGATGTTTTGGAGTTCAAACATTTCTTTCAATTTTGAAATATTTCTATCTTTTTTAGTCTAAATGATGAATTTACTTAAAAAAAACAAACAAGAACTTTGTGGACTTTCTATGTATTTAGTTATAATTGACTCTGTTAAAATAACCAAATGAACAGTTTAAAATCTCCTGTAGTCTACCAGTCCGAGTGCTATGGACCAATACCATTTGGTTCTTAGAAGTCCTACTATAGTGTACTTGAGAGGGTCTACAAGACACCTTCTTAAGATATTTGAAAACATTTTGAAGTCTGTTTGTCTCACTGATAGGGTCTATGGGCACCACATTAAATCCTTCTGAGGACTTAACAAAGAATCTTACACGCTTTGGGCCAGAAGACAATATTTTACTGGCAGTGCCCCTGTTTGATCTTTGGCCTGAGGCCATATTTTATATGAGATTCTTTTTCTGTCAGACACTATGAATGAGAAGTAATTTTATTTTCCAACAGAGAAAGTCCCGACTATATTTCTTTTATACTCTACCTGAAAACTAAACATTTCCTTCTTTAGCTCATCTCTCTCCTCCCATACTTAATCAAAGTCAGCTAAAATAAAAATTTGCCTGGAAATCTGCTTAGCCAAGTCCACAAGTGCTCTGTTGTCCGTGTTATTTCAGAGGACCATATTGCTTATTCTACTGCCAGTATATAACTTGGCATCTCCTTTTCTCTAACCTCCATAGCAACTTTCTCACTGGCTTTCCAGCCTTCATCGACAGGCTGATTTGAAGCTCTTATGGCCTTTGCTAACAGCTTGATGCCAAAAGCTAAGACCACATGTTTGTTGTAGTAGCACTCCTTTTTTGGTAGCAATTTCTATTTAATTTAATGGTGGCTGTGAAACAAACCACTCCAAAAAATCTTGGTTTAAAGAACAATTTTCTTATCTCTCAGAATCCTTTAAACTGATTGGGCTCAGCTGTCAGTTCCTTTGCAGGTCTTGCTGGTGGTTATGTAAGCACCTCCATTTAGTTGACAAATTGGTTGTGGGCTTGATTAGGCTGGGATGCTGGGAAATAGCTGGATTTCTCTCTCACTCCAATTAGTTTTGAGGCATCTCTGTTTTAATGTGACATCTTCACATACTCTTTCCACATGGAAGTTCCAGGAGGGTAGTTGAACTTTGTACATGGAGGATTAAGGAAGCTGCCTGACTTTCTTAAGGCTTAGGCCCAATACTGGCACAACATCAATTCTACTCCATTGAATTTGTTAAAGCAAGTCACTGGCCCATCACAGATTAGAGAGAAAGTACAGAAGGACATGAATACTGGGTGTTTGCAGATCATTGGGATAGCTAATATAATGGACAAAAACAAGCTATGTAATCAGTATAACCAAGGGTATAACATAAGCCCAGAAACAAATTTCTGTAGCATTCAAGAAGAGTAAAAATACATTTAGAGTCAAAAAAATATGTTTTTAGTTAAGATAGGATTTGGTTGACAGACAGGAACAGTAATGGGATAAAACATACAATACAAATTATTTACCCACAGAAATGGTTTTTCTTTATGGCACAAAAAGCTTTGCTAATGCTATATTTTTACATAACAGGCATTTTAAATTAGCCTTTTTGAATCGCAATTAAGCTGGCTGTTATTTCCACAGCTACTTTTAGTCCAGAATAATGTTAACGATTTTTTTCTTATTTTACCAATCTGATGTGAAAAGTTGTTATCTAAATTAAGGAGAAGAAAAGTTAATTAAATTATCTTCAGTTGTTAGTAGATTTGAGACATTTATTGTATAAGAATGCAATGGAATAATCAAGTCAGGTGTTTGATCCCTAAAATGTCACTTAAAATGGATAAAATAAAAACAAACTGTGAATCTTAGAAATAAACACATTAATGTCTTGCTCTGAGTCAAAAGGAACATTAAAAATCAATGGCCACACCTGATTATTCTAAAATAGAAAGAGCCATCTCATGTCCTGTTGGGTAAAACATTGCATTACTCCAATTTTCACAAATATTTTCTTTAAAGGAGTCATACTGTGTTTACAATGATTTCATAATTTTCCAGCTCAATTGCATGCTGTGACATAAATATAAGTGTGGGCTAATGGAAAAAAAAGAAGAGGGAGAAAAAGTCCCACCACATTATAACTAATACCCAGAAATATACAAAAATATAATTTTGCATTATATTTCCTGTTGTCCTTTTTAAAAAAAAAATTTATATAATGAAATGTTTATCCTTATTCTAGATAGAGTGTCACAGCTACATATGTTGAAACTATGTGACTTAATTCTCTTTCAGGCAGTAATAATCCCAGCATTTAGATTAACTCCCAAGAATATGACAATGTTAATCAAAAAAAGCCATTTTAGGATGTATCATATAACATGTAGCTATATGTTACAGGGTATATGTCCTGGAATGTATTTCATTTATATGGATATTGTGCAAAGAAATTAATGATGTAATAGATGGGTTTACCTGAAAAGAAAACTAAAGCTCTTAATATTGTATTTTAAATGCTCTATAAGGTAAAAAATGAAATATATTTTCTTATCAATTTTGCTAGTAAAAATAAGGTTTTTTAATGCATGTCATTTTTAAGAGAATACTATCACTAAGTAATAAAATATACATATCATTTCTGGAGGGAGCACCAAAAACTAAATCTATTGCCATTGAGTTGATTCTGACTGATAAGGACCCTGTAGGACAGAGTAGAACTGCCCCACAGGGTTTCCAAAGGTTGGCTGGTGGATTCAAACTGCCAACTTTAATTTTACTGAATGCCTCTTCTGAGCATTCAAATAGTTAAAGACCAAGATTGACTTATTTTTCATTTATTATTAACATTCTTATTTTCAAAAAAAAAAAAAGTATTGGCAATTTGCTCTATGTAAAGTATTTGGATAGGTGTTGTGGTCTCAAAGATAACGTTGCTAGTTTTTCAGAGATTACAGCCCAACAAGGATATGCAAAACAATTCAGTGTGTATACAGACAAGGCAAAGAGATCTACAATATACTGATCATCTATCTACTCTATCCTCAAGACTGACTAGGACTTTTATATATGCCATTTAATTTAGTCCTCAAGAAAACCTAATATGGTGCATCTAAAAAAACGTTCCAGGAATTCATCCGGAGGAACCAAAAGCTCAAGTCAGAATTGACTCGACAGCAATGGGTTTGATTTGTTTTTTTCTTAAGGTTGTTGTTGTGAGGCGCTCTTGAGTAAATTTCAACTTATAGTGACCCGGTGTAACAGAGTAGAAATGCCCCACATAGGGGTTTCCTAGATGTAATTTTTACTGGAACAGACCGCCATGTCTTTCTCCCTAGGAGGTGCTAGGAGGGTTTGAATTCCCAACTTTTGGCTAAGAGTGCTTAAAAATTTCACCACCAGGGCTTTTATTTAAGGTTCTCCAGCTATAAATAACAGGTAAAAAATTTCAAACCCATATTTCACTTTAAACTTACATTCCTTCTTTGTACCGTTATTTCTGAAAGTATGTTTAATACTTCTCTAGTGTTCCACGGTGATGTAGTGGTTATGAGCTCAGCTGCTAACCAAATGGTTGGCAGTTCGAATCCCCCACGCACTCCTTGGAAACCATATGGGGCAGCTCTACTCTGTCCTATAGGGTTGCTATGAGTCAGAATCGACTCAACCGCTGTGGGGTTTTTTTTGTTACTATGGGGAGCTCTGGTGGCTTAGTAGTTAACAAAATGTAAGAATGTACCACATGCCTCAGTAACTAGCAGATTAAACTCAGTAACATATTGATGGTAACATTAATTTTATATACAATTTTAAAATAACACTTTTAAACCAAAAGTGCCATTTCTGCTTAATATATTTAAATTTTAAAGAAAACAAAAGTTTTGTAATTTGCTCAAAAAGTATCTAATAAAAGCCTACTTTACTATTCAAAACAAAACAAAACAAAAGCTAAAGCCTGAGTAGAATGAAAAATATAGCAAAAATACATAAATTATTATCTGGATTCTAAAATTTTAATACTCATTGATTTATTACTTAATTATATTTTGATTTCTAGATCTTCACATCATGTTTGTGAAGTGCATTGTATATTAATTTATTAAGCTTGAAATTTTTGAGAAAAATAGCTCTACTCTGATTTCAAGTATGCGAGAGTTTTCAGTATTTTCCTCTTTATGAATTGCCTTTATTATAATCATATGCTGTTTGGATGTGATACTTCTGGACAGAGGATGGATTTTCTGTTGTTAGCCAATGTATTAAGCTGTTATTTAAAAAAGAATATAAATTATATAAAACAGGCTTCTTAAAATTTCAATTATTAATTTTTTTCATGATTTTATTTCACAAATCAGGCATAAAAGTAACAGGAATTTTAAAATAAGTTAAAAAATAGAGTTTAGGCTCATAAACTATGACTGTGTCTGGTGGTTCTATCAAATCTCTCAAAGGAGAAATCAAACCTGATAAAAATTAGTATCCAATAATTTAATGTTGTACTCCAAACATTTTATTGGAACTTGATATTGTTAGCATTCAAACTGTGAAACTAAACATGACAAGACTGACTTCCAGTTTGTTTTTTGCATCCAAGGTCATTTAAGGCTATGTGGTATACGAGAAAGAATATGCTATATAATTTTTTTTGTAGAAAAACAATTTTACAAAACAAATCTCATAGTACAACCAATTATTTACCTTATTAAATGCCATGTCACTTATTTTGCTTTGAAATCATATTTTATCTTCATGCTGTTCAACCATTGCCACTGTTTCCAAATTTTTCTATTACTCCTAAGAGAAGCTTAGTGTTCTCTGAGCAATGAGTTTCCCTTTCCACCTGCCTTCCACTTGACCCGCTTTTATAAAATATCTAGAATAGTCAAGTGTATAGAGACCAAAATTGGGTTAAATAATAAATTTTGGTCACAGCACTGGGTACTGGGTAGGGTTAAATATATGCAAGTATATAAAAAATAGAGTAGTAGCTTGAAATACAACAATGTAAATAAAATATATATACTTAAATATGTACATAAAGAGACATAGGTATAGATACATATCCATTTTAAATGATCATTCCTGTTGCCATTGAGCCAATTCCAACAAACGGCGACCCGCTAGGACAGCGTAGAATTGCCCCATAGGGTTTCCAAAGCTGTCATCTTTACAGAAGCAAACTGCCACATTTTTCTCCAGTGGAGCAGCAGGAGGGTTCTAACCTCCAACATTTCGAATAACAGTCTAGTGCTTAACCACTGCACAACAGAGCTTTTAAAATGCTAACTACATTTCTTAATATTTAATTTTCAAACATAGACAGGATAAAATTGTGATTACATATTTTTGATAATCTAGAACAAGGAGTAATATCTCACCAGACAATTTACATTGTGGTAAGTTAAATTAAAACTATATTTTTATTGGGAGAGGGAGGAAGGTATCTGCATCTGCTTTACCAAACTTAGGGACAGATTGCTGTGTTTGATGGTTTGGGTTTCTGAAACATACCATCAAGCATATTAACTGTCCCTACAGAGACACTAGAAAAACCTCTGTTGGTCAAGAAAAGTTGTTTATAAAACTTAGTTCAATAAGGGAAGACACTACCTAGATAGTCTTGGTACTTTCTCAAAAGGAAAAATTTAGGGAAAGGTGTTTGTAGGATTTTGAGATCTGGGTATAACTAATTATGGGAGGCTTTTCTTTTTAAATAAAAGTATTTATTAAGAATAATATATATACAGAGAAGTGTACAAATCATAACTGTTAAGCTCAACGACTTTTTTCATAGTGAACATACCTGTGTAACTAATCACCAATAGAAGAAATGGAACATCCACTACACAGTTCCTGTCCTCCATCTACCCAATCATTACTTTACTCTTCTCCCTAAATGTAACCACTACCTGCCTTCCAACACCATAGATTACTTTCAACTTTACATAAATATAATCAAACAGAATGATCTCTTTTGTGATTTGGTTCAACATTATATTCATGAATGAAATTCATATTAACAGTTAGTTATACCAAATAAGCATGTTCAGTGTGTGTGTGTATGTGTGTGCAGCATTCTATTGTATGAATATGTCACAATTTAATTATCCATTCTACAGTAGATGGACATTTGGGTTGTTTGCAGGTTTTTGCTATAATAAATAATGTTTCATTATGCTAGTTTAAGCTCGACTAAAATAACTAGTTTGGTATTACAGAAAGCTTACTCTGGCTGCAATATAAAATGGAATGAAATGGGCCTGAAAGAGCAGTTACCATAGTCTGAGTGAGAGATAATCAGAGCCCAAACCAAGGCAGTAACAGTAGCCATGAAGAGAAGAAAACAAAAACCAGATGAATTATGGCTGTAGAATAAAATATAGAGATTAAGTGGATGTGACAAATGAAAGTATGGCGTACAGGACAAATCCCACGTACAGGACAAATCCCACTCTGGTGGATTGTGTTTCTTTTCACCAAGACTGAGAAGGAACAGTAATATACATTTATTAGGTCTCAGAGACATTAAAAGGATTCCCCAAGGTAACTCGAAATCTGTGCTTCTGCTGCAAAGCAGTACTTTTTTTCCTCTCACACTGGCTCACACCACGTGCTTTTCTCCTACAACAGCCCCCTCCACACCTAGCCAAACTGTAATGGGTAGTCATGAAAAGGAAGGTGAACTACTCCACCTTTCCTGAACTGTTGACCTATAAGTCATTTGCTTTTCCTTTCCATTTTGTCTCCTCCGGCAGTACAAAGAAGAAGACGATGAATCAGCTAAAACTCCATTTTACCATTCAGACTAGAGGATTAGTGAGTGGAGTGAATTTAGAACTATAAATTCTATCATTTAGAATTCAGGGAAAGTGAATGGAGATAAAAGAAGCAGATGTGAAGGGCTTTATCTCATACTGGGTAGTTCAGGAGGACAGACTAGTTAGCAAAATGTGCAGAGAGGCAGATAGATTTCAGTACTTTATGAAAAAACTTTCTAACACTGTCTAAAAATGCAATTAGACTGCTTGTTGTTGTTAGGTGCCATTGAGTCAGTTCCCATTTATAGCAACTCTATGTACAACAAAACAAAACATTGCTCAGTCCTGTGCCATTCTCATGATTGTTATGTTTGAGCCCATTGTTACAGCCCCTGTGTCAATTTATCTCATTGAGGGTCTTCCACTTTCTCGCTGATCCTTTACTTTACCAAGCATATGTCCTTCTCCAGGGACTATTCCCTCCTGATAACATGTCCAAAGTATGTGAGAGAAGTCTAGTCATCCTTGCTTCTAAGAAGCATTCTGGCTGTACTTTGTCCAAAACAGATTTGTTCGTTCTTCTGGTAGTCCATGGTTTACTCAGTTTTCTTTGCCAATGCCGTTATTCAACAGCATCAATTCTTCTTTGGTCTTCTTTATTCATTTTCCAGCTTTCACATGCATATGAA
This sequence comes from Loxodonta africana, assembly GCF_030014295.1. Taxonomy (NCBI): domain Eukaryota; kingdom Metazoa; phylum Chordata; class Mammalia; order Proboscidea; family Elephantidae; genus Loxodonta; species Loxodonta africana. Next base: position 166,850,427 of record NC_087342.1, read on the forward strand.
GCAATTGAAAACACCATGGCTTGGGTTAGGTGCACCATAGCCCTTAAAGTGAAGTCTTTGCTTTTTAACACTTTAAAGAGGTCTTTTGCAGCAAATTTGCTCAGTTCAGTACATCATTTTCATTTCTTGACTGCTGCTTCCATGGGCATTGATTGTGGATCCAAGTAAAATGAAATCCTTGACAACTTTGATCTTTTCTCCACTTATCTTGATGTAGCTTATTGGTCTGCTTGTGAGGATTTTTTTTTTTTTTTTTATTGTTTTAGATGTGTTTATTTTCTATGTAACTTTCACAATAATTAAGTTGTTCATACAAAACAAATATTCAACTTAAGGCCAAAGAGACAGAAAATTTTATAGCAAAAGACTTAAGCATAGCCCCCCCAAACTGGTTCTCACGTCTTTTTTTTTTTTTAAATAATTTGTACTGTGCTTTAAGTGAAAGTTTACAAATCAAATCAGTCTCTCACATATAAACTTATATACGCCTTACTCCATACTCCCACTTACTCTCCCCCCTAGTCAGCCCTCTTCCTCCTTCCAGTCTTTCCTCTTGTGACCGTTTTGCCAGTTTCTTACCCTCTCTACCCTCCCACCTCCCCTCCAGACAGGAGACGCCAACACAGTCTCAAGTGTCCACCTGATACAAGTAGCTCACTCCTCATCAGCATCTCTCTTCAACCCATTATCCAGTCCAATCCATGTCTGATGAGTTATCTTCGTGAATGGTTCCTGTCCTGGAGCAACAGAAGTTTTGGGGACCTTGACTGCCGGGATTCTTCTAGTCTCAGTCAGACCATTAAGTCTGGTCTTTTTATGAGAATTTGAGCTCTGCATCCCACTGTTCTCCTGCTCCCTCAGGGGTTCTCTGTTGTGCTCCCTGTCAGGGCAGTCATCGGTTGTGGCCGGGCACCATCTAGTTCTCCTGGTCTCAGGATGATGTAAGTCTCTAGTTCATGTGGCCCTTTCTGTCTCTTGGGCTCATAGTTATCTTGTGACCTTGGTGTTCTTCATTCTCCTTTGATCCAGGTTGGTTGAGACCAATTGCTGCATCTTAGATGGCCACTTGTTAGCATTTAAGACCCCAGATGCCACACTTCAAAGTGGAATGCAGAATGTTTTCTTAATAGAATTTATTTTGCCAATTGACTTAGAAGTCCCCTTAAGCCATAGTCCCCAAACCCCTGCCCTTGCTCCGCTGACCTTCGAAGCATTCAGCTTATTCAGGAAACTTCTTTGCTTTTGGTCCAGTCCAGTTGAGCTGACCTTCCCTGTATTGAGTGTTGTCCTTCCCTTCACCTAAAGTAGTTCTTATCTACTAACTAATCAGTAAGTAACTCTCTCCCACCCTGCCTCCCTGCCTCCTCTCATAAACACAAAAGAATGTGTTCTTTTCTGTTTAAACTATTTCTCAAGATCTTATAATAGTGGTCTTATACAATATTTATCCTTTTGCCTCTGACTAATTTCACTCAGCATAATGCCTTCCAGGTTCCTCCATGTTATGAAATGTTTCACAGATTCGTCACTGTTCTTTATCGATGCGTAGTATTCCATTCTGTGAATACACCATAATTTATTTATCCATTCATCCATTGATGGACACTTTGGTTGCTTCCAGCTTTTTGCTATCGTAAACAGTGCTGCAATCAACATGGGTGTGCATAAATCTGTTTGTGTAAAGGCTCTTATTTCTCTAGGATATATTCTGAGGAATGGGATTTCTGGGTTGTATGGTAGTTCTATTTCTAACTTTTTAAGAAAATGCCAGATAGATTTCCAAAGTGGTTGTACCATTTTACATTCCCACCAGCAGTGTATAAGAGTTCCAATCTCTCCGCAGCCTAGCCAACATTTATTATTTTCTGTTTTTTGGATTAATGCCAGCCTTGTTGGAGTGAGATGGAATCTCATCGTAGTTTTAATTTGCATTTCTCTAATGGCTAATGATCAAGAGCATCTTCACACGTATCTGTTAGCTGCCTGAATATCTTCTTTAGTGAAGTGCGTGTTCATATCCCTTACCCACTTTTTGCTTGGGTTGTTTGTCTTTTTGTGGTTGAGTTTTAACAGAATCATATAGATTTTAGAGATCAGGCGATGGTCGGAGATGTCATAGCTGAAAATTCTTTCCTAGTCTGTAGGTGGTCTTTTTACTCTTTTGGTGAAGTCTTTAGATGAGCATAGGTGTTTGATTTTTAGGAACTCCCAGTTATCTGGTTTCTCTTCGTCATTTTTAGTAATGTTTTGTATTCTGTTTATGCCTTGTATTAGGGCTCCTAGGGTTGTCCCTATTTTTTCTTCCATGATCTTTATCGTTTTAGTGTTTATGTTTAGGTCTTTGATTCAATTGAAGTTAGTTTTTGTGCATGGTGTGAGGTATGGGTCCTGTTTCATTTTTTTGCAAGTGGATATCCATTTATGCCAGCACCATTTGTTAAAAAGACTATCTTTTCCCCAATTAACTAACAGTGGGCCTTTGTCAAATATCAGCTGCTCATATGTGGATGGATTTATATCTGGGTTCTCAATTCTGTTCCATTGGCCTATGTGCCTGTTGTTGTACCAGTACCAGGCTGTTTTGACTACTGTGGCTGTATAATATAGTCTAAAATCAGGTAGAGTGAGGCCTATGGGAGGCTTTTTAAGGAAGATTTAAGATGGGGGAAAGTTAGTATAATAATTTAGAAATGATAAACACAGTAACGTGATCATGATAAGAGAACTGCCCAGATAAGCAAACTTTTGCCCCAATAAAGTTGTTTGCAAGAATTTCATGAAGTAAACAGTAAAGTTATTTGTTGTTTTTTGGTTTCATCTTCCTGGACAATAATTTCCTGGAACCAACCATTAGGGTATGTTGACATAGATGATCTCAGTTCTCAAGTTCTACTGTTAAGTTATCCTGAAGCAGGTGATATCAGTTCTCACAGTTTTTTTCCAGTGAAATCTCCAGATGTATTTCCTCCAGGAAGGTAAATAGAACTGTTAGTAGACATGTATGGCAATTGGAGTCTAGGTCTGGGATAAGTGACAAGTGGTTAGTCACTGGGGCCCCTAATAGTGCAGAAACTCTGATTCAATTACAAAATCTAAGATCATTAGACAAAACATTGGAAAAATTCTATATTCTTATATCAGAACTTCTTGAAGGTAATGATGATCTTTACACAACCTTCAAATCCTCAGAAACCACGATTTCTTTTTGGCCATTCTGGAATAGAATAGAGTTAGTGATGTATGTGCTTACCAGTGAATCTCTCTCAAGTCTATTACATATGTGCTCTTTGCCCTCTTGGCAATAATATAATTGCTAGTTGCACTGGATTTTTCTTTCAAATGTATGATAAGTCTAGTTGTCAGATCTAGTGAATATCCTTCATCCTTATATTACCTGTGTTTGGTGTAAAACACTACTGAACATACTCTTCATGAAATTCTCTTATATCAGTCTCCACAGAAATATTTTTTAGTTTTCTCTAACTTTTTAGCCACTTTTGCTGTTTTCATGTGATCTGCCTAATCTTCAAATAATTTATTTTCCCAAGGTTTGCCTTCAGTACAGTCCACTTGTCATTTTATATTATTAGAAGATTAATTTCATTCCCGTATTATGATAATTTTATCCTTTAGTAAAACTATGCTTTCGAAGAGTAACAATTCCTTCAACGTTTGCCTTAGCAATTTGCTCCAATTCTATGAGCACTTATCAGAGATCAATCTTCTCTACCTCTTAACAACGTTTTACCAGGTAACTTCTTTCCCGTCAAATTCTTCCCTATTAGTTTCCAGGATACTACTATATATCTGCGGTTTTCCATTTGTATTATTGGTCCCTACTTTTAGGTCTTCTTTTTTTTTTTTCTCTCTCTCTCTCTCTTTCATCAGACTTCTATTTTTTAGAGGACTTCTAGGCTTGTATTGAGCATTTTTCTCATATATATCTTCAATATCTAACAAATCATACCTATATATTGGGCATTTTTTTTCCATTATAAAATAAGCCATTTAATTGCTAGTTTGCTTTATGTCAGGGGCTGGGGAAACAATCATAGACCACATATACACTAGTCTTGAAGCTTTCAAATTCTAGAACAGTGTAAGAGACTAAATAACAGGCAGCCAATTAAATGACTAGTCATTCATCTTGTTAGCAAAGCCTAAGTTATACAGTAGTACAGAAAAGGACACAAGTTTATGTTTAATCATTCATTTTGTTAATCTGTCTCCTAATTTTCATGTCCTTTTATTCAATTTTTAACAACATAAAGGCAAATATTATATATTGTCCCATTGCATTGGCAGTCGAATGATGGATGCTATTTTTTGTGCCTTCCTGTTCACTTTTCTTTTGTACATTGTAATCATGAATGTGTTTGTCTGGTCCATCTTCCCTCTAAGTCTAAAGGTTGGTGTATTTTCCCCTCTTGGAGTAGTACTTAGACGTATAATTGGTGCACAGATTTAGTAAAAATCCCTCCCCCCATTCCTTTATTCTCTCAATACTGTACTTTGAAAGGTTTAACTCCCTATTTTCCAAAAACCCCAGATCAAATTAAAGTAAAACACAGGTTTAAGAGTACATTCCTAAGTAAAATATTAAAATTTCATTTAATTTTAAAGATCCTGGAAATAAAATACAAGTTTACCAGGGCCAACATACTTAGAGAATACAGGAAGCAGATTTTTGGAAAAGTTATGGCAAATTGGTATATTCACAAAAATTGTAGAATTTTGCTTTAACTAAACCACAAATAAAATGTGAAATGTAACATAGAATAGATATAGTAAGTCAAGTAATTTGGGATTTACCTGTAATCTTGCCACTAACTAAACCTGTCATCTTGGAAATATATTTATGATGATTTCTTCATATATAAAATTAATATCCTGAATTGCATTAGGCTTTTATTAACATCTACAGCATTAGAAATTCCTGTCTAAGAAGATTACACACACACAGACACACTTGATTTTTGCTTCATATTCTTCCACAACTGCACAAAATATTGTAGCCACTACCCACCTGTGGCTGTTTAAATTTAATTTAATTTAAATAAAATTTTAAATTTTGTTTCTCAGTAACAATAACCACATTTCAAGTGCTCAGTGGTGACATGTGGCTGGTGGCTACTATTTGGGACACTGCAGATATAAATATTTTTATCATTGCAGAAATTCCTCTTGCATAACTCTGTTATTGAATAATTATTTTGACATGTAAGTTTCAACATAATAGAAAAAGCTAAGAAATGTTTAAAAATAAATTTGAATCTATTAGCATATTACTAATAGTAATCATTGACTACTTAATTTGTAGTTATATTTATTTATAAGTTACTTTCAAATTTTCAAGGTTTATAATGCTTACTATATATCAGAGCTGCACAGAGTTGTTTCTCGTTATGTGAGTCCATAGCTTACAACAGAGTCCATGCATGTATACAATCTAACCATTCTATCCAAAAAACCAAACCAAACCAAACTTGTTGCCATCGAATCGATTCCAACTCATGGTGACCCTGTAGGACAGAGTAGAACTGCCTCAAGAGTTTCCAAGGAGCACCTGGTGGATTCAAACTGCCAATGTTTTGGTTAGCAGCCATAGCTCTTAATCAGTATGCCACCAGGTTCCAACCATTCTATAGTGACTCCTAACTTTTAGTAAGTATCCTGCATATTTCCTTCATTATTTCCTTTCTATATAGCTGACTTAAGGTTTCAAACTGTGAAGCCATAAGTAAGAGCTAAAATTCACAAGTAATTTTCACTTATTTTTTGTTGTTGCCATCTGGAGAGTTCTGTTTTGAGCATAAGAGAATGGTGAAATTTTATTTAATTTTAATTAAATTTAAATTTAAATACCCACAGGTAGTTAGCGAATATCATATTGTACGAGCAGTTGTAGAAAAACATGAAGCAAAAACCAAGAATTACATATTAAGCCATTAATTTCGGTTTATTTTTTGCTCTTTAACAAAATCAAAAATAAAGACATTTGAAGTGGCAATATATCACGTATTTATTCTGTTTGTTAAGCTATATATTTTCACTTTCAGCCAGCCTGTAATTGGCTATGAAGAAATAGAAATGTATAATAAAAGTGGTTTTGTTTTTTGTTGTTTATTTTTAGAAAATGATGATAAGTCTCACTGGTATTTTATACTTGTGTAAAAGAAAAAAAAATTTTTTTCTTTATATATGTCCACAAATTTCTACACTTATATGATTTATAATTTTAAAAATTGATTTACAATTTTATAAATTAACTATGCTTCTTTTTCATTTTGTGAGGTTTATCCTAGCATAGTTTTGCAAAGAGAAATTTGTAAAAAAGAGTTAATTATTTGACAGGAATACTTACAGGAGTCCCTGGGTGGTGCAAATGGTTAACATGCTGGACTGCTAACCAAAATGTTGGTGGTTAGAGTCCACTCAGAGATGCCGCAGAAGAAAGCCCAAGCAATCTAATTCTGAAAAACAATCAGGCATTAAAAGCCCTCTGAAACATAGTTCTACTCCACTGCCACCACGAAGGTTAGCATGAATTGGAATCAATTAAAAAATCAATAGCAACTGGAAAAAAAAAAAGAATTATGTGGAGACGAGGTCAACTAAGATGAAAATAGCTTTTCATTCCCTCAAAAACATACTTTAATTCCTCCAGGGCATCCTGATTAGAGATTATGTCTTATATAAGTTCCAATGAGTTATAAAAAATGCCTGGCACAGATGCTAGTAGGTAGTAGATGTTCAATAATTTAAATTTCCCTACTCTCCTCCACTCTTTATTTCTTTTTCAATGTCTAGTAAAATTCAAGATATTTAATGTATGTTATAAGGTTATAAAGAAAATTAATGACTTGAACAAAAATAAATGAATTAAGTAATATAAAAATTACATTAGCATGAAAAGGCCCTAAGGTGTATGTGTGTATGTGTGTGTGTATGTATATATATATATATACACATACATAAAACAATAACAACAACAACAAACGTTGCTGCGGAACCAATTCCAACTCATAGCAACCCTATAGGACAGAATAGAACTGCCCTATAGGATTTCCAAGGAGCGGCTGGTGAATTCGAGCTGCCAACTTCTTGCATAGTAGCTAAGCTGTTAGCCACTGTGCCTATATATTGTCAAGTGAATCCACCTTGGCTGGGGATAAACACTTTAGTTAGACCTGATAAACTAAGATAAATTCTATGTAAACTAGAATTTGGGTCTTTTTTATTGTAAACACAATATTTGCTGTGATAGAATTTAATCCTAGAAAGAGTAGAGGAAAACAAGGATCCTCCTGTGCCAAATATATCCAACAGGTAATTCAGAAATGAAGCAATAATGAATGAAAGCTGCCAGAGAGGTCTTCTCTTCTATTAACAGTGATAAAATAAGGCAGAATATTTAAAGAATTTTGTTAGGAATCAATTTGACTCATGTCAAGATATGAAAAATTCAAAACAATTATATAAACTCAGTTTACTATATATTACTATATTTTAGTGAGTTTTAACTTTTCTTACAAAACTCATTTTGTAAATGTAAGACAACTTAAAGTCAAATTATTTAGAGCTTGAAGCTCTTTAATGATGACTAATTTAGGTAGTTATCTAAACTCTTTCAAGACAGCCCTGGTTTAGATAGAAGAGATCAGTGTGAAATGGTAATTTTCATTTTCATCTATCAATGCCATAGGTTGTAGGCATTCCTGGGTGACTTTCAAACCTAGCTCAGACATCTAGGCAATAAAAGCTATGCATGCTCTGCTTGGTTAATAAGTATTTCACATTTATAGAAAGAAAAACAAAAGCCAATTCCATAATGTAGTAGATCTTTTAAAACAACTAGTATTTATCTTATTGTCAGAGTATTTAATTCTTCTTCATCATCATTCCACAATTCTCATGCTTAGATATATTTGGAGAATGTAAGAGAGATTGATGTTTGATACCTACACTGGTTTTCAGGTTGACACTAGCATACAGGCATACAGGCTTTTTTTTTTTTTGGAACTACAGAGATAAGAATAATTTTTACCTTCTTCCTTGGATGTGCTTTTATAGTAAAACCAAGCATTAAAAAGTTAGTTGTTGAAAATTAATGATGATGTGTCTTTTTTTTAAGCAATCTATTTTTAAGCTTTGCAAATTATTAATCAGTAATTTTTCATGTAACTAGCAGCTGGTGTTCACCAATAATAAGTTTTTGGGATGATGTGAGAAGCTGAATTTCCATAACAATTATGTGTACAGGGCCATCACTTTTTTCTGCACAGCTCTTCGTAACATACAAAAAGAAAAAAAAAAAAAAACGCTTGTGGTCAAGTCCATTCTGATTCATAGTGACCCTATAGGACAGAGTAGAACTGCCCCATAGGGTTTCCAAGGAGCAGCTGGTGGATTCGAACTGCTGACCTTTGGGTTAGCAGCTGTATCATTTAACCACTGCACCATCAGGGCTCCCTCAGTAACATAGGGATAGTAAAATAATAGCAGCTGTATGCAGAGAAACTGGGTCACTCACACAACGCTAGTTGGAAATGTAATATGGTGCAACAACTCTGGAAAATGTTTGGCAGTTTCTTAACTAACTATGCCACTACCATACTACCCAGCCATTGCACTCCTGAGCAATACTCTCAAAATATTTAGGAATAAATTTAACAAACCAAGCAGATCTCTCTTCTGAAAATTCAAAAAATTGCAAAGAGAAATTAAAGAGACCTAAATAAATGAAGAGATATACCATGTTTATGGCTTGGAAGACTTTGCATTGCTATAGATGGCAATTCTCCCTCCCCAAATTAATCAATAGATTCTAATCAATCCCAGTCAAAATTTTAATAGGAATATTTTGAAGAAATTGACAAGATGACTTTAAAATTTATATTGAAAGGTAAAAAAGCTACAATAGTGATAACAATCTTGAATCAAAGTATGAGTCTGGAGGACTTAAAATTCCTCCTTTCAAGATTTAATTAAAAGTAATATTAAAGATAGTATTGTATGTATTGAGAAAGGATAGACATATAGATCCATGTTATAGAAAAGAGAAAAGGTAGTCTTTGTAAAAAATTGTACTGGAAAACTGGGTAATTGTACAAAAAGAATAAACTATGATCCTAAATCATATCATACACAAATATTAACTTCAAATGTAGTATAGTAAACATAAGAATTGAAGTATTTAACTTCTAAGGAAAAAAAAGAAGAAAACAAATCTTCATTACATGAAGTAAGGGAAAGATTTATCCATCAAAATCCAAAAAGTATGAACCACAAAACAAATGAAAATAATAAATAGATGGTTATGGATTGAATTGTGTCCTCCAAAAAAGTGTGAAAAGTTGGCTTGTTCATGATTCCCATTATTGTGTGATTGTCCATCATTTTGTCATCTGATCTAATTTTCCTGTGTTGTAAATGCTACCTCTATGATATTAATGAGGCAGGATTAGAGGCAATTATGTTAATGAGGAGGACTCAATCTACAAGATTAGGTTGTACCTTGAGTCAATCTCTTTTGAGATATAAAAGAAAGAAGCAAGCAGAGAGACAGGGGACCTCATGCCACCAAGAAAGCAGCACCAGGAGCAGAGCACATCCTTTGGACGTAGGGTATCTGCATTGAGAAGCTCATAGACCAAGGGAAGATTGATGACAAAGATCTTCCCCTAGAGCTGACAGAGAGAGAAATGCTTCTCCTTGAGCTGGCACTCTAAATTTGGACTTCTAGCCTCCCATACTATGAGAGAACAAAATTTTCTTCATTAAAGCCATCCACTTATGATATTTCTGTTATTGCAACACCCGATAACTAAGACAGAATTCATTAAAATTAATAACTTTTTTAAGGGCACAATTAAGAAAATAAAAAAATACACAAAATGGGCTTGAAAAATATTTGTAAAACATATAAAAAGAACTCTTATTACTCAATATTAAGTAGACAATCCAATTCAAAAACATGTATGAACAGATACTTCATAAAAAATGCTTATAAATGGCCAATAAACACATGAAAATATTCTCGATGTCACTGATCATCACAAAATTGTTAATGAAAATCATAATGAGATACCACTACATGCCCACTAAAGCTAAAGCTAAAATTTAAGATGATACCAAGTAGTGAAGCAACTGGGACTTCCATATGTTACTGGTGCAAATACAAAATCATATCATCACTTTGGGTAATATTTGGAAGCTTTTTTTTCAAAGTTAAATGTACAATTATTATGTTATTGTTTTTAGGAGCTGTGGAGTCTGTTTGGACTGATAGCGACCCTACATAGAACAAAACACTTCCTGGTCCTGTGCCACCCTCACAATTGTTGTTATGTTTGAGACCATTGTTGCAGACACTGTGTCAGTCTATCTCATTGAGGGTCTGCTTTTTCATGATCCTGTACCTTACTAATCATGAAGTCCTTCTCCAGGGACTGGTTCCTCTTGATAAACTGTCCAAAGTACATGAGATGAAGTCTTTCCATGCTCACTTCCAGGGAACACTCTGGCCTTACCACATCTAAGACAGGCTTGCTTGGTCTTCTGGCAGTCCATGGTCTAGTCAATCTTCTTTGCCAACACCATAATTCAAAGGCATCAATTCTTTTTGGTCTTCCTTATTCATTGTCCAGCATTCACATGCATATGTGGTGATTAAAAACATCACGGCTTGGTCTGATGCACCTTAGTCCTCAAAGTGATATCCTTGGTTTTTAACTTCAAAAAGGTCTTCTGCAGCAGATTTGCCAAATGCAATATGTCATTTCATTTCTTGATTGTTGCTTCCATGAATGTTGAGTATAAATCCAAGTAAAATGAAATCCTTGACAACTTCAATATTTTCTCAATTTATTCTGATGTTGCTTATGAGTCCAGTTGTGAAGATTTTTGTTTTCTTTATGTTGAGGTGTAATGCATACAGAAGGCTATATATGACTTAGCAAGAAATAAAACTGTATGTACATAAAGGCTTTTATGTGAATGTACAAAACAGTGTTATTCATAATATCCCAAGTCTGGAAATAATCCCAATTTTTATCACTTGGCCAAAGGATATACAAATTGTGGTATACTCATATGGCAGAATACTACTCCACAACAAAAAAGGAAATAAATATTACTACACACAACAGTATGGATTAATCTAAAAAAATATTTTATGATAATGATGATAAACACTAACAGCTACAAATTTTATGATTCCGTTTACATGAAATTCTGTTAAAAAACAAAACAATACTATAATAAACAGAAAGCAGACCAGTAGTTGCTTGGGGTTGAGGATCAGAATAAAGTGGTTAGCTGCAAAGAGGCAAAAGGAGATCTTATAGGTGAGGAAATTGTTATATCTTGAATGTTGAGTATCACAGGAAATTTTTTTAGGATAAGGGAACAGTTTTATAATTTGAAATCTGTAGTAGTCACAGGCTGCATATAATCACCAGTATTCATCACAATGTACACTTAAAATGGGTGAATTTTATTTTATGTATATTATACTTGAATAAAGCTGGACGATTTTATAAGTACTATCGAAGTATCAGAATGCATCTTAGAAGTGAGGACGGCAAGACTCCATCTCACTTCAGATATGTTATCTGGAAGTACCAGTCCATGCAGAAGAATATCATGCCTGATAAAAAAGAAGGTTGGTGAAAAAGTGGAAGATCCTCAGTGAGATGGATTGACACAGTGGCTACAACAATGGCTTAAGCACAGCAATGGTTGTGAGGATGGCGCAGGACTGGGCAGTGTTTCGTTCTGTTGTACATAGGGTTACTATGAGTCGGAAGTGACTGGACGGCAACCTAACAGCAATAATAACACTGAAGGAAACACACACATACAGAAAACCAAAACATAACTTCTCAAATCTGACTATGCTGAGAATCATCAGAGAGAGTTTATTTATTTATTTATAAGTATTTCTGGGCTTTACCCAAGTTACTGCATCAAAATTTCTTGAAGTTGGGATAACAAATCTGTATTTACAAAAACTTCACAGATGGTTCTGCTGTAGCCAGGCTATAGACAAGTGGTTGGGAATCACTGGCAGAAAAACAAAACAGATTACAGGTTAAACAGTTTCAAAAAATCTTTCCAAATTGAATCAGTAAGCTTTTACTATACAAAAAAACCCACCCAAAACTGTGTGTGTTAAAACAAAAGGAATTTACTATTGCTATAGGTCATTTTTGGCAGTTTTGATGACTTGAACCAGGGTCAGCTAATTCCGACTGGGTCCCTCATAGATCTGTGGGTAGATGGCAGGTTGCCTGGGGATGACTCTTTTAGAAAGACTTCACACTTGTGTATGGCTGTTGGTTGCCTATCAGCTGTGATGACTGGGGTACTTATTTCTTATCATTGAGCAGGCTAGCCTGGCCTTGTTTAGATGATAGTGTCAGGGATTTACAGGCTGAAATTCTCAAGACTCTTGAAGCTAGGGTATGGGAACAGTAATGGAAATGGAAAAGGGACACTTTTCAACTGTGTTTTAATTAGGCTGTTCGTATATATTGCCTAAAATGTTGGTCAAGCAGAGCTTATTATTTTGCTAGATAACTGCTTTGACATAGATATATTACAGTTTCAACAAGAATGTGCTTTCTCCTCAAAACTGAGAAGTGTCCTAAATACAACCAAACACTTCAAGGGACAGAGTAGCAGGGACGAGGGTCTCGGGGCCATGGTTTCAGGGGACATCTAGGTCAATTGGCATAACAAAATTTATTAAGAAAATGTTCCGCATCTCACTTTGGTGATTGGCATCTGGGATCTTAAAAGCTAGCAAGTGGCCATCTAAGACGTACCAATTGGTCCCAACACACCTGGAAAAAAGGAGAATGAAGAAGACCAAAGACATAAGGAAAATATGAGCCTAAGACAGAAACGGTCACATAAACCAGAGACTCCATCAGCCTGAGACCAGAAGAACTAGATGATGCCTGGGTACCACCAATGACCACCCTGACAGGGAATACAACAGAGAGTCCCTGATCGTACAGGGGAAAAGTGGGGTGCAGAATTCAAATTCTAGTAAAAATACCAGACTTGATGGTCTCACTAAGACTGGAGGGACCCCAGAAGACATGGCCCCTGAGAAGGCAGAAGGGGATAGAAACTGGATGAATGGACGTGGGAAATGCCAGGTGGAGAGGAGGAGTGTGCTGTCACATTATAGGGAGAGCAACTAGGGTCACATAAGAACGTGTGTATAATTTTTTGTGTGAGAAACTGACTTGAATTGTAAACTTGCACTTAAATCACATTAAAAAAAAAAAAGAATCAAACTTAGTAAACCTATTTCAAAGAAATTTAAAAAAGAATGCATTTTCTCCATGAACCCTTCCATGTTTATCAGCACATTGCACCACCACAGACCATATATTCAAGTACTCAACACTTGACCTTGGGCTGTGGGCTCCACTGCAAAGGGAGGGTTCCTATATCCAGAGAATCACTTGGCTTTTACCTCACTGAAAGCTTAAATGGAGCCCTGGTGATGCAGTAGTTAAGAACTTGGCTGATAAAAGTTGGGTAGTTTGAATCCACCAGCCACTCCTTGGAAACCCTATAGGGCAGTTCTACTGTGTCCTACAGGTTTGCTGTGGGTCAGAATAGGTTTTCTTTTCTTTGTTAAGGTAAAATAAGGAGATACCATCTCATTACATGCTAACTTGACTATACTGTTTTCTTGATACCTTTCGCTTGTGACTAGTTTTTCTCCTGACTTATCAGAAATATGTATTACACTTGCTCCTTGCCACTATTCCACTTCTGACATGTTCTCTAGCATCTGAAAAGTTAATAATAAAGTATCTCCTATCCATAAGGACTTGCCACTAGAAAACCTTTGCCTGAAGAAACAGCTGTAGCAGCTTTTTAAAATCACAGCTCAGGACTTATATTAAGTGGACTTGGCAGGATTTTGCATAGGAGCTACAGAATTAAACTTACTGGCCTGTGTGAAATTTGATTAGCTAAAATATCATCAGTCCTCTTGCTGACCACATCGCCAGAAACAGACAGCTGGGCTCCCGGGCAGCTACGTGGCCAAGCAGAACTTAGCCAGCTGTCAGACTGCTTACAGAAGGGGAACGTCCAGAGCGGAGTACAGCAATCCTAGCAGAAGCAGTAGTGCCTTGGAGTGTACACCCTGCCTTACCCACTCCATGAAATGGGACCTATTTGTTCTCCTACTCAGTTTTTTAACATCTAACAAATGTGTGTGTGTGTTTTCTGGAAAAGGAGGTTGACATTGTTAGCTTAATTTTCAGATATTTGGAAAGTTACATCTTCCTAAGGAGTTCAGGAATGTTACATGTTTAAATTAGGCACAAAGTGTTTTAATACTAACCTTTTGTCCAAGTCAGAATGACCTCAGAAAGATCAGTCTTATCCTGCACTTCATTTGGACAGCCAAACTTTAGACACAAATAATCAAACTGGGGATGCAGATACATACATGATACCTCATAACATTTGTCAAAGGTCTTTAAAAGGATGATTGTTCCAAATCAGAACTCGTTTGGATAGTTAGTCAACAATGAAAAAATCATTTTAAAGACAGTTAAACTTAACCACTAAAGTCACAATTTTCAATTACCGTGGTTTACTTGGAAGAGAGACAATTATTCAATGTGAGTCATTATCTTTATTTCAGTAAGACTTTTTTTCCCCTAAATCTAATCAAGTCTTTCAAAAATTACACCATAAAACACATAAAATTAGAGTAGGATTAAACTACATGGAGCTTTCACAACTGTTTTTTTATGATAAGTACTGTCATATTATATTTAAATTGGTTTCCATTTCTTTAAGGAAGCATAAACATGCTGAGAGCCAAATCATGGGGCCATAAACAGTCGTTGTGACTTTTACCAGTTGCTAATGCTGCAAACATTATACAATTTTTCTAATCAACACTTGGAAGAAAAAGACATTATCATAAAGTCAAAAACAGCTGATTTAAAACCATAAAATATAACAGAAGTATATCATTTCATAGAGCACACTTTATGTGGTGATTTAGCATGTTGGCTCTTGTGAAGATAACAGAGAGAGAATCAATAACCAAACTTGATCTATTCACTGAATGAAGTGCTAATATAATTTATAAAAACAAGAGTACAGTGGTCCTGATTGGTTCCAGGACTCTCTTCAGATACCAGAATTCGTGGATGCTCAAGTCCCATTATATACAGTATTTGCATATAACCCACGCGCATTCTCCTCTATACTTTAAATCATGGCTAGTTTAGTTATAATACATTACAATGTAAATGTTATACAAATAGTTGCCATGCTGTATTGTCGGAAACCCTGGTGACATAGTGGTTAAATGCTACGGCTGCTAACCAAAAGGCCGGCAGTGCGAATCTGCCAGGCGCTCCTTGGAAACTCTATGGGGCAGTTCTACTCTGTCCTGTAGGGCCGCTATGAGTCGGAATCGACTCAATGGCAGTGGGTTTTTTGGTTTTATGCTGTATGGTTTAGGGAATGATGACAAGAAAAAAAAAAAACCTTGTACATATTCAGGACAGACGCAACCATCGTAGGCCTAACTACACAGTACATGTCACCAGCAATGTAAATTTTTTTAATATTTTTGATTTTCTTTTGAAACCGTGGGTGTAGAACCTGCAAATATGGAAGGCTGATTATACAGACAAACGATAAGATTCTAAGTCAAATGTTCAAACTTTGTCAACTTATTTTTAACACTCATTTTAAAATGAATTAATATAGTGTTTCTGTTATAAATTTTTAAATATAAAATGGTTGAAACATCCTACTTAGGACAAATTGAAATTATCATTTCACGCAATTAGAATATTTCTCTTTATCTCAGGGCATCAATCAAAAACACACTATGTACCACCATCAATTCAGCAGGGACTTGTATGCTGCCAAATTACGTGATTCGCTATTTATTCCACATATCTCTTAACCAACAATGTTGAAAGCTATTAGTTCTTATTTGACAATAAGCATATGTATTAACAAATTTAATTCTCATAAAAACCTTATGAGATAGGCCTTCCTAGTTTGTCATGGGTTGAATTGTGAGTCAACTTGGTTAGGCCATGATTCCCAGTATTGTGTGGTTGTCCTCCATTTTGTGACTTTCCTGTGTGTTATAAATCATAATCTCTGCCTGTGGTTAAAGAGGATTAGGGTGGGACATAACACCCTTGCTCAGGTCACATCCTTGATCCAATGTAAAGGGAGTTTCCCTGGGCGTGGCCTGCATCACCTTTTATCTTACTAGAGGTAAAAGGAAAGCAAGCAGTTGGTGACCTCATAGCACCAAGAAAGCAGTGCCAGGAGCAGAGCATGTCCTTTAGACCTGAACTTCCTGCACTGATATGCTCCCAGACCAAGGGAAGACTGAGGACAAGGGCCTTCCTCCAGAGCCCACAAAGATAGAAAGCATTCCCCTGGAGCTGGCACCCTGAATTTAGACTTCTAGCCCACTGGACTGTGAAAGAATAAACTTCTTGTTAAAGCCACATGCTTGTGGTATTTCTTTATAGCAGGACTAGATGCCTAAGACAGAACTTGGTACTGAGTGTGGGGTGCCACTGTAACAGACATCTAAAATATGGAAGCAGTTTTGAAACTGTGAATGGACAGAGGAGCAGCAGTAACAGAGAACCAGAAGCAGCAGAGAATGTGCAGCAGCAAAGAACCTGCAGCAGCACTTATTGGTGGAGCTACAGAGCTTTGGAACACTTGCCCCACCAGGGCAGATGCGGGCATGAGGCCTGCAGAGCCAAGAGGCCAAGAAATCAGGAAGCAGAAGCTGAAGAGACAAGGAACGTAAGAAGCCGAGCTGCCTCAGTCTCAAAAGGTATGGTCACAACCTCTTGGGTTTCAAAGAGTGAAGCCATGGCCTCTGGCATTTTTAAGGGTGGAGTCGCCACTGAGATGGAGTAGGAGAATGGCGTACTCAAAAGCTTAGGGAGCAGAGTTGCTGTCCCAGTGGGCCTGGAAGGTGTTGCTGAAGCCCAGGGCAGAGGGGATTCCAGTCAGAATCTGGAAAGTGTGGCCAATACCTAGAGTCCAGAGGGCAGGGCCATTGTGTAAACAGTCTCAGAGAACAGAGGATTATTTTCAAAGTCTCGAGGGCTAATATAATGTGTTCTGCTGAGTTGCTTGGTGCCTGTTATGCCTTCTTTCCCTCCAATTTCTCCCATTTATAATGGAAATGCCTAGCTTGTGCCTGTTCTGCCATTGTACTTTGGAAGCAGAAACCTTGTATTCTAGATTTCACCGATGAAGAGGAATTTTTGAATTTTGGACTTGGAGGTGATTTAAGACTTTGCTATGATATGATGGGACGAATGTGTTTTACACTTGGCAAGGACGTGAATTTTGGGGGTCAAAGAGTGGAGTGTCACAGATTGAATTGTGTCAAACAAAAATATGTATCGACTTGGTTAGGCCATGATTCTCAATGTTATGTGGTTTCCTCCATTTTGTGATTTTTCCTATGTGTTATAAATCATAATCTCTGCCTGTGGTTAAAGAGAATTAGAGTGGGACGTAACACTCTTGCTCAGGTCACATCCGTGATCCAATGTAAAGGGAGTTTCCCTAGAGTATGGACTGTACCACCTTTTATTTTATAAGAGATAAAAGGTAAGGGAAGCAAGCAGAGAGTTGGGGACCTCACAGCACCAAGAAAGCAGAGCCTGTCCTTTGGACCTAAGGTTCCTGAGCTGAGATGCTCCCAGACCAAAGGAAGATTGAGGACAATGACCTTCCTCTAGAGTTGACAGCCCCTGGAGCTGGGACCCTGAATTCAGAATTCTAGCCTACTGGACTGTGATAGAATAAACTTCCCTTTGTTAAAGCCATCCATTTGTGGTATTTCTGTTATAGTAGCACTAGATGCCTAAGACATTATTATTCTAATTTTATAGAAGTAATAACCAAGGCACAGGAAGGTTAAGTAACTTAAGTGGTAGAGTCAGACTACAAACCCAGTTACTTCAGTTACACTCAAATTGCCTTCCTTATTAAGCTAATTGAAGAGTGGAATAAAATTTTCTTCGTGCTACACAGCACTTTGTTGATCAGTAAGGGTTTTAGACTATGTGTGGGAAGTTTAAATACCCATCAGGAATCTCTGCCTTTGCTTTTACTCTCTTGCAAGCAATCTTCTGAGCATAATTTTGAATTTCCAGGAATGACAGTCTCTACATATTTGAAGAAATATTATAATTTTCAATAAACTTTTAGTAACCATCTCAATTTAATAATTATTCCAAAAACTTAAAAATATATACATTAAAATATCTTCAATAATAATTATGTGGGGAACTTCAGAAGTCAAATGAAATACCAAAACACATGTGTAATGGCTTGAAGTATGCCACAAATTTTGTTGACTTTCCTAAAAGAAACGTCAGATACAATCAGATGTAGAATGATCACAGTCAATAGGATGAACACAGTGCTTAGGAGAGAGTTGTCTCCTACTGAAACTGAACAATTTCTTCTAGCTCTTCATAAAGATACATTGCAATATAGCATAGAATCAATCTGGTAAAAATCTACTATGAAAAAAATATGTTTTATTCAATGAATTGAAGCAAAATTAGTTAAAGCATAACTTTCAAGTGTTATTCCATTAAACCATCCCTAAAGGGAAGGAAATAATTTATAGACTACACTTTGCAAAGCTGAAATTATAAGCATAAAAGAAAATTTCCACAATATTTCAAGCAATATTCCAGTAATATCATTGTATACATTTTAATAAGGATTGGTCACTGGAGCATTGAAGGTTTAAAATATTTATGAAGAGTCTGAAGATAAGTTGGTTCTCATTATTAACTCGGGGAAGGTCAAAATGCTTTGACAGTTAACAGGAGAGAACTGTTTCCTTTTATGAAAAATAAAGACACGGGATAAGAGCACCTATATAATATATGACTGTAGTATTTCCATATGAATACCAGCCAATGAAAGAACTGAAGGAAGGAATAAAATACACCTAGGAAACTGTTCTTGAATTAATCACAGAGACAAATATATACTAAAGCATAAATGTAATAGTTTTAGCCTTGATATATTCTTAAATAAAGAGCTACAAATTATCATCCGTGATAGCACATTTTTATTTAGTCATTCATTGAACACTGCATAATTGAACTATATATATATATACGTATATATAGACACATACATGCCAGTTTCTTTCAGCAACAGGATGTCAGATCAACTTCGATTTTACCCTCTAAATTGAGTTTCCTGAGTTGCAAAGTTTAAACTTTGTTTCATTTGATCCTACAACATGGTTACCTATTAAGAAAAATACTTTCACTGGAAGTTCTGGCTGAATAACCTCTGGCTTGTTTCTTTGAACTTTTTGTATTTGTCCTTTCTAACCATTTACCTGCAAGCTGGGAAAATATAGCCTTTATCCATAACACAGCTGAATAGTAATTACTTTTTTTTTCTTAAAGTTAGGTGAAAGTTTATAGCTCAAGTTAATTTCTCATACAAAAATTCATACACACATTGTTATGTGACACTAGTTGCAATCCCTATAAGGTGACAGCACACTCCCCCTTTCTATCCCAGGTTTCTGGTGTCCATTCAACCAGCTTCTGTTCTTTTCTGGCTTCTCATCCAGCCTCCAGACAGGAGTCACCCGTTTAGTCTTGTGTATCCTCTTGAACTAAGAAGCACACTCTTCAAGAGTATTATTTTGTGTTTTATAATCCAGTCTAAACTTTGTCTGAAGAGTTGGCTTTGGGAATGATTTTAGCTCTGGGTTAACAGACGGTTGGGGGGCCATGTCTTCCAGGGTTCATCCGTCTCAGTCAGACTATCAAGTCTGGTCTTTTTGTGTGAATTTGAGTTCTGCACCACATTTTTCTCCTGCTCAGCCAGGGACTCCCTGTCTTGTTCCTTGTCAGGGTGGTCATTGGTGATAGCCAGGCACCATCTAGTTCTTCTGGTCTCAGGTTGATGGAGTTTCTGGTTTACGTGGCTCTTTTGTCTCTTAGGCTGATATTTCCCTTGTGTCTTTGGTGTTCTTCATTCTCCTCTCCTCCGAGTAAGTTAGGACCAGTCGATGCATCTTAGATGGCCGCTCACAAGCTTTTAAGACCCCAAACACCACTCACCAAAGTGGGATGCAGAATATTTTCTTTAATTAATTTGGTTATGCCAATTAACCTAGATGTCCCCAGAACCCCAACCCCTGCTACTCTGTCCCTCAAAGTATTTGGTTGTGTTCAGGAAACTTCTTATCTTTTGGTTTAGTCCAGTTGTGATGACTTCCCCTGTATTGTATGCTGTCCTTCCTTTCATCTAAGATGATTCTTGTCTACTATCTAGTTATGAACCCCCCTCCCACCCTTCCCACCCTCATAACCATCAAAGGATACTTTCCTCTGTGTTTAAACCTTTTCTTGAGTTCTTATAATAGTGATCTCATACAATATTTGTCCTATTGTGACTAAAATTTCACACAGCATAATCCCTTTCAGGGTCATCCATGTCATGAGAATTTTCGAGGATTCGTCATTGTTCTTTATCATTGAGTAATATTTCATTGCATGTGTGTACCATAATTTGTTTATCCATTCATCTATTGATGGGCACCTAGATTCTTTCCATCTTTTTGCTATTGTGTATGGGGCAGCGATGAACATGGGTGTGCCTATATCTTTCATGTGATAGCTCTTATTTCTCTAGGATATAATCCAAGGGGTAGGATTGCTGTATGGTACAGTACTTCTATTTCTAGCTTTTTAAAAATGCACCAAGGAGGCGGGGCCAAGATGGCTGACTAGGTAGACACTACCTCAGATCCCTCTTGCAACAAAGACTCGGAAAAACAAGTGAATTGATCACATAACAAACACTGAACAACAAACACAGATTTAAAGAGTTGACCTGAATGACAGAGATGGAGAACGAACAAATATGGGGAAGCAGCGACTGTTTTCGGAGCCTGGAGCCAGTGTCCCAGTCAGGTAACCTTGGCGCCGGGCTTAGGACTGGTCCCAGGAGAGCTGAACACAAAATCTTGTGATGGCGCAAACAAGGGGCACAGCCCCACCCCCCGAACTGACCCCGGGATGGGGCCCAGCCGGTCTGCGAGGGCGGCGTGGCCACACGGCTGGTGGGAGAAGTCTCTGGGAGGTAGTGACTGGTTTTGGAGCCGGGAGTGCAGCGTCCCAGCCGGGGAACCTTGGTGCCGGGCTTTGGACTGGGCACAGGGGAGCTGAACATGGCATCTACTCATGGCAAAAACACGGGGCGCAGCCATACTCCCCTAAACTAACCCCGGGAGGGGGCCCAGCTGGTCCACGGGGGCGGCGCTGCGATGCGGCTGGTGGGAGGAGAAGTCCCCGGGAGTCAGTGACTGGTTTTGGAGCCGGGAGTGCAGCGTCCCAGCAGGGGAACATTGACGCTGGGCTTTGGACTGGCAGCGGAGGATCTGACCACGGCTTTAGTGGGCAATCTCCACACAGCCAGCACACATAGGTGACAGATAAAATAGTCATCCCAAGCAAGATAAGCAACTCTGGCTATGTTCCGGGGTGCTACTCTCCTGTTTTTCTGAATCCCCCCCCTCCCAGACGGCTTCATTATCATTGGAATTTCCTGAGCCAGAGGGAGAACGGCTCCAGCTCCGTGGCAGCTTTGCTTTCCCCCTTTTTTTTGATCTTTTCCTAACCCGTTCTTCCAGCTTGAGAGAAGCAACCACAAAAAACCCAGACTCCAAAAATCTTTCCCTAATTGGACTAAAAACACAGAACCAGCTCCAGCCAAGCATATATGATCCAAATCTCGGGCTTTCATCCTTACAGGGAACAAGGTGGCAGTTATAATCCAAAGGCTGTTCTGATAGGGATCTGACTGCATTTTTTTTAGTGGATTTACTGGAAAAACAAGTTTCCCAGGTCTGATATCTCTGCTTATTCCACAGAGTCCTCACTGACCCACAACAGGGAACTGAGGACTGAAGCTCCCCCAGACCACCTAGCCTCTTGCCTTAAGGGTCTAAGGAGGGTGACACCTACCAGTCAGTAGAGCTACTTACATTGGAGGCCTAAGGTACAGCTCCAGAGCCCTCCCACCAAGGTGCTATAGGAATAGAGACACACCTACCTCACTGACACTTGGGGGGAGCCTGTCAGCATCCTGCCCCCACGGAGTGTGAACCCCAGCTGCTAATAGAATCTGGTGCACACAACTATCACCACTACTTCTCGAGGTGGATAGGTGTTAGGGAGCAGCACACACTTGATGACCCAAAATCAGATTCTACTCAAGAATAGTAAATAGACTTAGGCATATATATCTGGCAACAGCCCAAATCAGCTGGTAATAGGTCATAAGTAAGTCGAGGGCAACAACAAACAAGACAGCACTATCTAGTAGCCCATCCACGTATATTGAAAGAAAACAAAACAAGATAAGACTCAGTGAGCAATTATAGAATAAACCACTATTTTTTTTTTATATCTTAGTGATGGCTCAGAGACAGCAGTCGATATCAAACCACATAAAGAAGCAGACCATGACAGCTTCTACAGCCCCCCAAACAAAAGAATCAAAATCTTTCCCAAATGAAGATACAATCCTGGAATTATCAGACACAGAATATAAAAAACTAATTTACTGAATGCTTCAAGACATCAGGGATGACCTCAGAAATGAAATAAGGCAAACTGCAGAAAAAGCCAAGGAACACACCGATAAAGCTTTAGAAGAATTCAAAAAGATTATTCAAGAACATAGTGGAAAAATTAATAAGTTGCAAGAATCCATAGAGAGACAGCATGCAGAAATCCAAAAGATTAACAATAAAATTACAGAATTAGACAACACGATAGGAAGTCAGAGGAGCAGACTCGAGCAATTGGAATGCAGACTGGGAAATCTGGAGGACCAGGGAATTAACACCAACATAGCTGGAAAAAAATCAGATAAAAGAATTTAAAAAAAGGAAGAAACCCTAAGAATCATGGGGGACTCTATCAAGAAGGATAACTTGCATGTGATTGGAGTCCCAGAACAGGGAGAGAGGACAGAAAACACAGAGAAAATAGTTGAAGATCTGCTGACAGAAAACTTCCCTGACATCATGAAAGACGAAAGGATATCTATCCAAGATGCTCATCGAACCCCATTTAAGACTGATCCAAAAAGAAAAACACCAAGACATATTACCATCAAACTTGTCAAAACCAAAGATAAAGAGAAAATTTTAAAAGAAGCCAGGGATAAAAGAAAGGTCTCCTTCAAGGGAGAATCAATAAGTTCAGACTACTCAGCAGAAACCATGCAGGCAAGAAGGCAATGGGATGACATATACAGAGCACTGAAGGAGAAAAACTGCCAGCCAAGGATCATGTATCCAGCAAAACTCTCTCTGAAATATGAAGGCGAAATTAAGATATTTACAGATAAACACAAGTTTAGAGAATTTGCAAAAACCAAACCAAAGCTATAAGAAATACTAAAGGATACTGTTTGGTCAGAAAACCAATAATATCAGATACCAGCACAACCCAAGGTCACAAAACAGAACATCCTGATATCAACTCAAATAGGGAAATCACAAAAACAAATTAAGATTAATTTTAAAAAGAAAAAAAATGCTCAAAAGAGGGAATCATTGAAGTCAATATGTAAAAGATCACAATAATCAAAAAGAGGGACTAAATACAGGTAGAACTGCCATATGGAGAGGGATACAAGGCGATATAGGACAATACAAGTTAGGTTTTTACTTAGAAAAATAGGGGTAAATATTAAGGTAACCACAAAGAGGTATAACAACTCCATAACTCAAAATAAAAGCCAAGAAAAACGTAACGACTTAACAAACATAAAGTCAAATACTATGAAAATGAGGATCTCAAAATTTACACAGAAAAACGTCTCAGCACAAAAAAGCAAGTGGAAAAATGAAATTGTCAACAACACACACAAAAAGGCATCAAAATGACAACACTAAACACTTATTTATCTATAATTACCCTGAATGTAAATGGACTAAATGCACTAATAAAGAGACAGAGAGTCTCGGACTGGATAAAGAAACACGATCCGTCTATATGCTGCCTACAAGAGACACACCTTAGACTTAGAGACACAAAACAAACTAAAACTCAAAGGATGGAAAAAAATACATCAAGCAAACAACAATCAAAAAAGAGCAGGAGTAGCAATATTAATTTCTGACAAAATAGACTTTAAACTTAAATCCACCACAAAGGATAAAGAAGGCCACTACATAATGATAAAAGGGTCAATTGATCAGGAAGACATAACCATAAAAACCATATTAAATATTTATGCACCCAATGACAGGGCTGCAAGATACATAAATCAAATTTTAACAGAACTGAAAAGTGAGATAGACACCTCCAAAATTATACTAGGAGACTTCAACACACCACTTTCAGAGAAGGACAGGACATCCAGTAAGAGTCTCAATAGAGACACGGAAGACCTACTTACAACAATCAACCAACTTGACCTCATTGACTCATACAGAACTCTCCACCCAACTGCTGCAAAGTATACTTTTTTTTCTAGCGCACATGGAACATTCTCTAGAATAGACCACATATTAGGTCATAAAACAAACCTTTGCAGAATCCAAAACATCAAAATATTACAAAGCATCTTCTCAGACCACAAGGCAATAAAACTAGAAATTAATAACAGAAAAACTAGGGAAAAGAAATCAAATACTTGGGAACTAAACAATACCCTCCTGAAAAAAGACTGGGTTATAGAAGACACCAAGGAGGGAATAAGGAAATTCATAGAATGCAACGAGAATGAAAATACTTCCTATCAAAACCTCTGGGACACAGCAAAAGCAATGCACAGAGGCCAATTTATATCGATAAATGCACACATACAAAAAGAAAAAAGAGCCAAAATCAGAGAACTGTCCCTACAACTTGAACAAATAGAAAGTGAGCAACAAAAGAATCCATCAGGCACCAGAAGAAAACAAATAATAAAAATTAGAGTTGAACTAAATGAATTAGAGAACAGAAAAACAATTGAAAGAATTAACAAAGCCAAAAGCTGGTTCTTTGAAAAAATTAACAAAATTGATAAACCATTGGCTAGACTGACTAAGGAAATACAGGAAAGGAAACAAATAACCCGAATAAGAAACGAGATGGGCCACATCACAACAGACCCAACCGAAATTAAAAGAATCATATCAGATTATTACGAAAAATTGTACTCTAACAAATTTGCAAACCTAGAAGAAATGGATGAATTCTTGGAAAAACACTACTTACCTAAACTAACACATTCAGAAGTAGAACAACTAAATAGACCCATAACAAAAAAAGAGATTGAAACGGTAATCAAAAAACTCCCAACAAAAAAAAAAAAAAAAAGCCCTGGCCCGGATGGCTTCACTGCAGAGTTCTACCAAACTTTCAGAGAAGAGTTAACACCACTACTACTGAAGGTACTTCAAAGCATAGAAAATGACGGAATACTACCCAACTCATTCTATGAATCCACCATCTCCCTGATACCAAAACCAGGTAAAGACATCACAAAAAAAGAAAATTACAGACCTATATCCCTCATGAACATAGATGCAAAAATCCTCAACAAAATTCTAGCCAATAGAATTCAACAACATATAAAAAAAATAATTCACCACGACTGAGTGGGATTTATACCAGGTATGCAAGGCTTGTTTAATATTAGAAAAACCATTATTGTAATCCACAATATTAATAAAACAAAAGACAAAAACCATATGATCTTATCAGTTGATGCAGAAAAGGCATCTGACAAAGTCCAACACACATTTATGATAAAAACTCTCACCAAAATAGGAATTGAACAAAAATTCCTCAACACAATAAAGGGCATCTATTTTTTTTATGCAAAGCCAACAACCAACATCACACTAAATGGAGAGAACCTGAAAGCATTTCCCTTGAGAACGGGAACCAGACAAGGATGCCCTTTATCACCGCTCTTATTCAACATTGTGCTAGAAGTCCTAGCCAGAGCAATTAGGCAAGACAAGGAAATAAAGGGCATCTGAATTGGCAAAGAGGAAGTAAAATTATCTCTCTTTGCAGATGGCATGATCTTATACACAGAAAACCCCAAGGAATCCTCCAGAAAACTACTGAAACTAATAGAAGAGCTTGGCAGAGTCTCAGGTTATAAGATAAACATACAAAAATCACTTGGATTCCTCTACGTCAACAAAAAGAACATCGAAGAGGAAATAACCAAATCAATACCATTCACAGTAGCCCCCAAGAAGATAAAATACTTAGGAATAAATCTTACCAAGGATGTAAAAGACCTATACAAAGAAAACTACAAAGCTCTACTACAAGAAATTAAAAAGGACATACTTAAGTGGAAAAACATACCTTGCTCATGGATAGGAAGACTTAACATAGTAAAAATGTCTATTCTACCAAAAGCCATCTATACACACAATGCACTTCCAATCCAAATTCCAATGTCATTTTTTAAGGTGATAGAGAAACAAATCACCAACTTCATATGGAAGGGAAAGAAGCCTCGGATAAGTAAAGCATTACCGAAAAAGAAGAAGAAAGTGGGAGGCCTCACTTTACCTGATTTCAGAACCTATTATACAGCCACAGTAGTCAAAACAGCCTGGTACTGGTACAACAACAGGCACATAGACCAGTGGAACAGAATTGAGAACACAGATATAAATCCAACCACATATGAGCAGTTGATATTTGACAAAAGCCCAGTGTCAGTTAATTGGGGAAAAGATAGTCTTTTTAACAAATGATGCTGGCATAACTGGATATCCACTTGCAAAAAAATGAAACAGGACCCATACCTCACACCATGCACAAAAACTAACTCCAAGTGGATCAAAGACCTAAACATAAAGACTAAAACGATAAAGATCATGGAAGAAAAAATAGGGACAACCCTAGAAACCCTAATACAAGGCATGAACAGAATACAAAACATTACCAAAAATGACGAAGAGAAACCAGATAACTGGGAGCTCCTAAAAATCAAACACCTATGCTCATCTAAAGACTTCACCAAAAGAGTAAAAAGACCACCTATGGACTGGGAAAGAATTTTCAGCTATGACATCTCCGACCAGCGCCTGATCTCTAAAATCTATATGATTCTGTCAAAACTCTACCATAAAAAGACAAACAACCCAATCAAGAAGTGGGCAAAGGATATGAACACACACTTCACTAAAGAAGATATTCAGGCAGCTAACAGATACATGAGAAAATGCTCTCAATCATTAGCCATTAGAGAAACGCAAATTAAAACTACGATGAGATTCCATCTCACTCCAACTAGACTGGCACTAATCCAAAAAACACAAAACAATAAATGTTGGCGAGGCTTCAGAGAGATTGGAATGCTTATACACTGCTGGTGGGAATGTAAGATGGTACAACCACTTTGGAAATTTATCTGGCGTTATCTTAAACAGTTAGAAATAGAACTACCATACAACCCAGAAATCCCACTCCTCGGAATATACCCTAGAGAAATAAGAGCCTTCACACAAACAGATATATGCACACCCATGTTTATTGCAGCTCTGTTTACAATAGCAAAAAGCTGGTAGCAACCAAGGTGTCCATCAACGGATGAATGGGTAAATAAATTGTGGTATATTCACACAATGGAATACTACGCATCGATAAAGAACAGTGACAAATCTGTGAAACATTTCATAACATGGAGGAACCTGGAAGGCATTATGCTGAGTGAAATTAGTCAGAGGCAAAAGGACAAATATTGTATAAGACCACTATTATAAGATCTTGAGAAACAGTATAAACTGAGAAGAACACATACTTTTGTGGTTATGAGGTGGGGAGGGAGGGAGGGTGGGAGAGGGTTTTTTACTGATTAGTAGATAAGAACTACTTTAGGTGAAGGGAAGGACAATACTCAATACACAGAAAGTCAGCTCAAATGGACTGGACCAACAACAAAGAAGTTTCCAGGATAAACTGAATGCTTCAAAGGTCAGCAAAGCAAGGGCGGGGGTTTGGGGACTATGGCTTAAGGGGACTTTTAAGTCAATTGGCAAAATAATACTATTAGGAAAACATTCTGCACCCTACTTTAAAATGTGGCATCTGGGGTCTTAAATGCTAACAAGCAGCCATCTAAGATGCATCAATTGGTCTCAACCCACTTGGATCAAAGGAGAATGAACAGCACCAAGATCACAGGATAACCATGAGCCCAAGAGACAGAAAGGGCCACATGAACCAGAGACTTACATCATCCTGAGACCAGAAGAACTAGATGGTGTCCGGCCACAACTGATGACTGCCCTGACAGGGAGCACAACAGAGAACCCCTGAGGGAGCAGGAGATCAGTGGGATGCAGACCCCAAATTCTCATAAAAAGACCATACTTAATGGTCTGACTGAGACTAGAAGAATCCTGGTGGTCATGGTCCCCAAACCTTCTGTTGCCCCAGGACAGGAACCATTCCCGAAGACAACTCATCAGACATGGAAGGGACTGGACGATGGGTTGGAGAGAGATGTTGATGAAGAGTGAGCTACTTGTATCAGGTGGACACTTGAGAGTGTGTTGGCATCTCCTGTCTGGAGGGGAGATGGGAGGGTAGAGAGGGTTAGAAACTGGCAAAATTGTTACAAAAGGAGAGACCGGAAGGGCTGACTCATTAGGGGGAGAGTAAGTGGGAGTATGGAGTAAGGTGTATATAATCTTATACGTGACAGACTGACTTGATTTGTAAACGTTCACTTAAAGCTCAATAAAAATTATTAAAAAAAAAAAAAGCACCAAATCAATTGCCAAAGTGGTTTTACCATTTTACATTTCCACCAGCAGTGTATAAGTGTTCCACTCTCTCCACAACCACTCTAACATTTATTATTTTGTGTTTTTTGGATTAGTGCTAGCCTTGGTGGGATAAGACGGTGTCTCATTGTAGTTTTGATTTGCATTTCTCTAAAGGTTAAGGATCGTGAGCATTCCCTCAAGTATCTGTTAGCCACCTGAATGAATGTCTTCTTTGGTGAAGTGTGTATTCAAATCATTTGCTCATTTTCTAATTGGGTTATTTATCTTTTTGTTGTTGAGATTTTGCAGTATCTTGTAGATTTTAGAAATTAGACCCTGATCCGATATGTGGTAGCAAAATTTTTTTTCCCAGTCTGTAGGTTGTCTTTTTACTTTTTTGAAGTCTTTTGATGAGCATAAGTATTTGATTTTTAGAATCCGTTATCTGGTTTGTCTTCTGGTGTTTGTGAATTGTTAGTTATGGTTTGTATTCTGTTTACGCTGTGTATTAGGATATGAGTTGGAATCGACTTTGACGGCACTGGGTTGGTTATTACGACTCCTAGTGTAGTCCCTATTTTTTCTGCCATGATCTTTATCATTGTAGATTTTATATTTAGGTCTTTGATCCATTTTGAATTAGTTTTTGTACATGGTGTGAGGTATGGATCTTGTTTCATTTTTTTGCAGATGTCTACCCACTTATGCTAGCACCATTTGTGTTTGTTAAAGAGACTGCTTTTTGCCATTTAATGGACTTTCGGACTTTGTCAAATTATCAGCTGCTTATAGTTTTTTATAGGTAGATGAATTCTGTTCCATTTGTTTATATATCTGTTTACCAGTACCAGGCTTTTTTGACTACCATGGTGGTATAATAGGCACTAAAATCAGGTAGAGTGAGGCCTCCCACTTTGTTCTTCTTCAGTAATGCTTTACTAATCCAAGGCCTCTCCTCTTTCCATATGAAGTTGGTGATTTGTTTTTCCATCTCATTAAAAAATGTGCTTGGATTCTGGTTTGGGACTGCATTATATCTGTAGATCCCTGTGGGTAGAATTGACATTTTCACATGTGGAGTCTTCCTCTCCAAGCAAGGTATTTCCACTTATATAGGTCTCTTTCGGTTTCTTGCAGTAGTGTCTTGTAGTTTTCTTTGTATAGGTCTTTAGTGTCTGGTTAGATTTCTTCCAAAGTATTTTATCTTCTTAGGGACTATTGTAAATGGTATTGATTTGGTGATTTCCTCTTCAAAGTTCTCTTTGTTGGTATAGCAGAATCCAACTGATTTGTGTATGTTTATCTTGCCTCCTGATATTCTGCTGAACTCTTCTATTAGTTCCAGTAGTTTTCTGGTAGATCCTTTGGAGGTTTCTGTGTATAAGATCATATCATCTGCAAATAGAAGTACTTTTACTTCTTCCTTACAAGTATGGATGCCTTCTATTTCTTTTTGTAGCCTAACTGCTCTGGCTAGGACTTCCAGCACAATGTTGAATAAGAACGGTGATAAAGGGCATCTTTGTCTGATTCCCATTCTCAAGGGGAATGCTTTCAAACTCTTTCCATTTGGGATGATGTTGCCTGTTAGCTCTGTATAAATGCCCTTCGTTATGTTGAGGAATTTCCCTATTTTGCTGAGAGGTTTTATCATGAATGGGTGTTGGACTTTGTCAAATGTCTTTTCTGCATCAATTGATAAGACCATGTGGTTCTTACCTTTTGTTTTATTTATGTGATGTATTAGATTGTTTTTCTAATGTTGAACCATCCCTGCATACCTGGTATGAATCCCACTTTGTCCTGTTGAATTATTATTATTTTTTTATATGTTGTTGAATTCTATTGGTTAGAATTTTATTGAGGATTTCTGTGCCTATGTTCGTGAAAGATATTGGTCTGTAATTTTATTTTTTTTGTGATGCCTTAACCTGGTTTTTGTATCAGATATGCTGGCTTCATAGAATGAGCTGGCAAGTATTCCATCCTTTTCAATGCTCTGAAATACCTTTAGTAGTAGTGATGTTAACTGTTCTCTGAACTTTTGGTAGAGTTTTTCAGTGAAGTCATCAGGGTCAGAGTTTTTTTGCTGTTGTTTTTGGGAGTTTTTAATTGCCCTTTCACTGTCTTCTTTTGTAATAGGTTTATTTAGTTGTTCTATCTCTTTGTTAGTTTAGGTAGGTAGTGTGTTTCTAGAAATTTGTCTATTTCCTCTAGCTTTTCAAATTTGTTAGACTACAATTTTTTAGAGTATTCTGTTATGATTCTTTTAATTTCAGTTGGATTTGTTGTGATATCACCCATCTTATTTCTTATTCAGGTTATTTGCTTCCTCTTTTGTTTTTCTTTTGTCGGTTTGGCCAGAGGTTTACTGATTTTGTTGATCTTTTCAAAGAACCAGCTTTTGGTCTTGTTAGCACTTCCAATTGTTTTTCTATTCTCTATTTCATTTAATTCTGTTCTCATTTATATTATTTACTTTCTTTTGCTGCCTGAGGGCTTCTTTTGTTGCTCTTTTTCTATCTGTTTTAGTCGTAGGGTTAATGTTTTGATTTTTGCTCTTTCTTCTTTTTGGATGTGTGCATTTCCTGATATAAATTGACCTCTGAGCACTGCTTTAGCTGTGTTGCAAAGGTTCTGTTAGAATGTATTTTCATTCCCATTTGATTCTATGAATTTCTTTATACCCTCCTTGATTTCTTCTATAACCCAGTAGTTTTTGATCAAGGTATTGTTCAGTTTCCATGTATTTTTTTTTCCTTACTTTTTCTCTTATTTATTTTTACTTTTATGGCTTTGTGGTCAGAAGAGAAGCTTTTGTAATATATCAACATTTTGGATTCTGTAAAGGTTTGCTTTGTGCCCTAATATGTAGTCTATTCTGAAGAATGTTCCATGTGCATTGGAAAAGAAAGTATACTTCGCTGCTTTTGGGTGTTCTGTATATACCTATGGTATCAAGTTAGTTGATTGTGTCATTTATATCTTCCATGTCTTTTTTGAGCTTCTTTCTAGATGTTCTATATTTTACCAAATATGTTATGTTGAAGACTTCCACTATTATTATGGAGCTATTTCTCTGTTTAATGTTGTTAGAGTGTGTTTTATGTATTTTGAAGCCCTGTCATTGGGTGTGTAAATATTCATTATAATTATGTCCTCTTGGTATATCAATCCTTTAATCATTATGTAGTGTACCTCCTTATCCTTTGTGGTGGATTTTGCTTTTAAATCTATTTTTCAGAGATTAATATTGCCACCCCTGCTATTTTGATTGTTGCTTGCTTGATATATTTTTTTCCATTCTTTGACTTTTAGTTTGCTTGTGTCTTTGAGTCTAAGAAGTGTCTCTTATAGGCAGCATATAAACGGATCATGCTTTTTATCCTTTCTGCCACTCTCTGTCTCTTTATCGGTACTTTCAACCTATTTACATTCAGTGTAATTATTGATAGGAATGAGTTTAGTGCTATCATTTTGACGTAATTTTTTGTAGTGTTGACTGTTTCTTTGTTCCACTTAATTTTCTGTGCTGGGTAGTTTTTCTTGATGTATTTTCTTTTCATCTTTTTCACTGTTTTTGATTTTGTAACTGTTGAGTTTTCTTTTTTTTTTTTTTAAGCTTTGATATGCAGGATTGTTAGTTTCCTTTGTGGTTACCTCAGTACTTACCCCTATTTTTCTAAGTTTAAACCAATACTTTATTTCTTGGTATTGCCTTAACTTCCTTTCCATATGAAAGTACTATGACTTTGCTATTTAGTCCCTCTTTTTTTGGTTCTAATGTTGTCATCTTTTACATATTGACATCTCTGTTTCCCTGCTTTCAGTGTTTTAACCTTAATTTATTTTTGTCGTTTCCCTATCTGGGTTGATATCTTGTTGTTCTGTCCTGTGTTCCAGTCTTGTGTTTTCATCTGATACTATTGATTCTCTAACTGTAAGACTCTCTTTAGTATTTCTCTTAATTTTGGTTTGGTTTTTACAGATTTCCTTAACTTCTGTTTATTTGGAAATGCCCCAATTTTACTTTCATATTTGAGTGACAGTTTTGCTGGGTATATAATTCTTGGCTGGCAATTTTTTTCTTTCATGTCTTTATGTATGTTGTTCCATTGCCATCTTACCTGCACCGTTTCTGCTGAGTAGTCAGAGATTACTTTTTTTACGTGACTTTTTGTTTATCCCTATCCGCTCTTAAAATTCTCTGTCTTTTGTTGTGGCACGTTTGATTATAATGTCTTGGTGACTTTCTGTTGGGAGATACCTTGTGTGGGATTTGATGAGCTTTTTAGATAGATACCTTGTCATCTTTCATGATATCAAGGAAGTTTTCTGCCAACAAATATTCAACAATTCTCTCTGTATTTTCTGTTATCTGCCCTGTTCTGGTACTCCAGCCATTCATAGGTTATTCCTCTTGATAGAGTCTCACATAATTCTTAGGGCTTCTTCATTCTTTTTAAATTCTTTTATCAGATTTTTCCGCAAATAAGTTGGTGTCAAGTGCTTTATCTTCAATCTCACTAATTCTGACTTCCATTGCCTCAATTCTGCTCCTATGACTTTTTATTGAGTTGTCTAATTTGGAAATTTTATTGTTAATCCTTTGGATTTTTAATTATTGTCTCTGTATGGATTCTTGCAGCCTGTTAAATTTGTCATTTTGCTCTTGTATAGACTTCCTAATTTCCTCTATTGCTTTATGTGTTTCTTGACTTGGTCTGCATTTTGCCTGATCTCTTGAAGAGCTCTGTGTATTCATCTTTTTAACTCCATCTCTAGTAATTACAAGACCTTCTCTTCCTTCAAGAGGTTTCCTGCTTCTTTGTTTTGTTGCTTGCTGAAGTCATCATGGTATGACTTTTTACGTGATTTGATATTGACTGTTGTCTCTGAGCCATCGATAAGTTATTATATTTATTTATTTTATGTTTGCTTACTGTGTCCTAATTTCTTGTTTTGATATGCCCAAATAGGCTGGTCATGTGACAACTTTGATTATTGGTGGAAGCTCTCATGTCCTGTCACCAGGTGGGTAGAACTCTACTAGGGATGTGAGTCCAGTAGTCTGTTTACTTTTCTCATGTGGATTCAGCACAAGTCCCCAGGACATTGGTTCCTGAGTGTGTGGTGCAGACTCTCACCAAATTCCTAGCTGGGCAGAGCTATGTAGGGGTGATTGGAGCAGGCATAGGTATCTGGCTGCAGTAGGGGATTATGTGCTGAACATGTTAGGGAGCTGACAGCTCCCCCTGAGTGCCTAGAATGAAGGTGTGTTCCTGTTACCTAGAGCATGTAGGTGGGTGGATTTTGCAGCCAGATTTTGGGCACCCAGTGCTGTTGGCTGTAAGGACTGGGTGTCACCACTTATTTTCAGACCCTTAGCTGTTGCTGGCACAGTCAAAAAGAGCCTAAGGGTACTTGACAACTAAATACAATGCTGCATTCTGACGGACACTGAAACAGAGTGTGAGCATTAGGTAAAGCTAAGGAAATCTGAATAAACCTTGGACTATAACTAATAAGACTTCATTAATATTGGTTGCAAGAAATGTACCATATAAATATAAGATATTAATAAGAGGGGAAATTCTGTATAAGGTTGGAGATATATGGACACTATATTACCTGCTC
This sequence comes from Loxodonta africana, assembly GCF_030014295.1. Classification (NCBI taxonomy): domain Eukaryota; kingdom Metazoa; phylum Chordata; class Mammalia; order Proboscidea; family Elephantidae; genus Loxodonta; species Loxodonta africana. The sequence continues at coordinate 166,884,916 of NC_087342.1, forward strand.
AATTGTCCTGCAAATAAGAAAGATTTTTAAAGGATAAACTCTTTTAATTAAAAAATATATTTTTAAAAGTACAGTATCTGAAATTAAAAAATCAAAATCCTTAGTGATGACCTTAATAGCAAAATGACAAAAAAATCAGTAAACTTAAAATATATTGATAGAAGTCATCCAACCTGATTAAAAGAAAGAAAAACGGTTAAAAAAATAATAGAGTCTAGGACTTACGTGACAAATTAAAAGATCTAATTTATACACAATAGGGGAAGCCCTGGTTGCATAGTGGTTAAGTGCTACAGCAGCTAACCAAAGGGTCAGCAGTTCAAATCCCCCAGGGGCTCCTTGGAAACTCTATGGAGCAGTTCTACTCTGTCCTATAGGGTCACTATGAATCAAAATTGACCCAACTGCATTGGGTTTAGTTTTTTTAATACACAAGAGGTGTTTCAGAAAAAAGAGCTGAAAGGAGCTGGGTGGAAAAAAAAAAACTGTATTTACAAAAAATGGCTGAATGCTTCCCAAATTTGTAAAAGAAAAACAAAACAAAACATTTTCATAGAGTAAAATGTGACTCACAGTCACCTAATAGGACAGAATAGAACTGCCCCATAAGGTTTCCAAGGACCTGCAGGTGGACTTGAACTGCTGACCTTTTGATTAGCAGCCATAGCACTTAACTGCTTTGTACCCAGGATCTTTTCTTTTAGTAATGAAATATATTATTCTCCTGGTTTTTATATTTTATGGTTTCTCACGAGAAAATTATGGTTGTTCAAATCATTGTTCGACTATATAAATTTAGTCATTACTTTTTCAGGCTGCTTTTAGATTTATTATGTTTTGTTTTTAAAAAATTTGATTATGATGTATTTAAACCTGAATGTCTTGGATTTCTTTTTTTCCTGTTTGGAGTTCACTAACTTCCATAGTATCTAGAAATTTTGTTTCTTTAATGAGTTTTTAAATCAAAAGATATTAAACTTGAAAGCAGCTAGACAAAAATGAAAAGTTATATAGGCAATGATTTGAACAACCATAATTTACTGATGAGAAAACATTAAATTCAAAAACCAGTAGAATACTATATTTAAGTACTGAAAGAAAGGAGCTCTAATACCACTGGTAAGAACTCAGCTGCTATCCAAAAGTTGGCAGTTTGAATCTACCAGCATCTCCTTGGTAGCCCTGTGGGGCAATTCTACTCTGTCCTAGAGGGTCATTATGAGTCAGAACCAACTTGACAGCAATGGGTTTGGTTTGGTCTTGGTTACGGAAAGGAAATAACTTAAAGGACATGACGTCAGAATTGGAGGAAAACTAATTAACAATTTTCATATGCATATGTCACAATCTTGCCTGCGTAAAGTGAAGAGAACTTGAAGCACTTATTGATGAGACTCAAAGACTACAGCCTTCAATATGAATTACACTTGAGCATACAGAAAATGAAAATTCTCACAATTGGACCTTTAAACAGCATCATGTCAAATGGCGAAGAAATGAAACTATTAATCCACCTAACAATATAAATGAATCTCAAAGTCATTACGCTTAGTAAAGGAAATCAAGTTATAAATTATATACTCTTAAGATTCTATGTATATAAAATTTTAGACAATTCAAACTAACATACAGTGGAAGAAATCAGATTATTAGATACATATAGACGGAGAGGGAGATAAAGCTGGGTTACAAAAAGCCATGAGGAGATGTTGTGTGAAGCGATAGTTCGTTATCTTGATTCTGGTTATGGTTTCACGGTATATACTGTGTCAAAACTCATCAAATTATGCCCAGTAAATATTTACAATATATTGTAGTTCAATTACAGTGCAATAAAAGTGAAAAAAAATCTCAAAAGTTAAATTGTCCACAAAATGTATTCTTTTTACAGACAATATCAGCAGCAATTTAGACAGTCTGCAAAAATAAAAACATATAAAAATTAATTTAATTTAGATTATTGTAAAAACTAAAGTGCTTATGTCACCTCTGTAATTGTCTGACAAATTGAAAATATTTAATGCAAAATTGTTTCAATAAGAAAAGGTACATGTAAAAAAAATTGATTAAAGTGTTTTTTGACACCTTGTGTCCACCTTTTAATTAAAATAAAGGATTTAATAACCTTTAACAAAATAAAGCCAAGGCTATAATGAGTGTGAGACTTAGCTAATTTTATATAAAAATCTGATTCAACTAAGAATCAAACTTTTAGTAACACATTCCTGTAAGACACATTATGGTATAGAAATAATAAGTTGTAATCAACACCATGGTAAATGGAGAAAACATTGAAGTTGTCAAGAATTTCATTTTACTTGGATCCACAATCAATGGCTGTGAAAGAAGCAGTCAAGAAATCAAATGAAATATTGCATCAGGCAAATTTGCTGCAAAAGACTTCTTCAAAGCTTTAAAAAGCAAAGATATCACCTTGAGGACTAAGGTGTGACTGACTCAGCCAGGGTATTTTTAATTGCCTCATATGCATGTGAAAGCCAGACAACGAATAAAGAACACCAAAGAAGAATTGATGCCTTTGAATTATGGTGTTGGTAAAGAATACTGAATATGTGATATGCAAGAAGAAAGAAACAAATCTACTTTGGAAGAAGTATACCCAGCATGCTCCTTGGAAGAGAGAATGATGAGACTTCATCTCACTTACTTTGAACATGTTATCAGGGGGAACCACTACATTGAGAAGGACATCATACTTTATAAAGTGGAGGTCAGCAAAAGAGAGAAAGGCCCTTAATAAGATGGGTTGACTCTGTGGCTGCAACAAAGGGTTCAAGCATAGCAACAATTGAGAGGATGGCACAGGACTGGGCAGTGTTTCCCCCTGTCGTCAATTGGGTCACTATGAGTTGGATGACACCTAAAAACAGCAGTTGCCTTTGAGTCAGCTCCAACTCATGGCAAACCTGTGTATAATAAAATGAAACTTTTCCCAGTCTTGCACCATCTTCACTCTCACTGGTATGTTTCAGTCCAGTGTTGCAACTATTCAAAAATAATTTGTTGTTGTTAGGTACCATCGAGTCAGTCAGTTTGTTGTACTTTGGGAGCTTGCATATTGCTGTGATGCTGGAGGCTATGCCACAAGTATCCAGAGACCCAGCAGGGTCACTCAGGGTGGACAAGTTTCAGCTGAACTTCCAGACTAAGACAGAGTAGGAAGAAGGACCCAGCAGTCTATTTCTGAAAAGATGTGGCCAGAGAAAACTTTATGAATAGCAGTGGCACATTGCCTGATATAATGCCAGAAGATAAGCCACTCAGATTGGAAAGCACGCAAAATATGACTGATGTGACACAACTCAAAATGAAAAGAAACAGCTGCAAACATCCATTAATAACCAGAAAGTGGACTGTAAGAAGTGTGAATCCAGGAAAATTGGAAATCATCAAAAATTAAATGGAATTCATAAACATTGATATCGTAGGCATTAGTGAACTGAAATGGATGGATATTAGCCATTTTTAATTAGACAATTTTATGGTCTCCTATGTGAGGATTGACAACTTGAAGAGCAATGGAGTTGCATTCATCATCAGAAAGAACATTTCAAGGTGTATCCTGAAGTACAACTCTGTCAGTGATAACACCCATACACTTACAAGGAAGACCAGTTAATATGACTATTATTCAAATTTACTCACCAACCGCTAAGACCAAAGATGAAGAAACTGAAGATTTTTATGAACTTCTGTAATCTGAAATTGATCAAACACGCAATCAGGATGCATTGATAATTGCTGGTGGTTGGAATGCAAAAGTTGGAAACAAAGAAGAAGGATCAGTAGTTGGAAAATATGGCCTTGGTGACAGAAAAGATGTCAGAAATGACATGATAGAATTTGGCAAGACCAAAAACTTCTTTGCAAATACCTTTTTCACCAACATAAATGGCGACTGTTTTTGTGGACCTCAACAGATGAGATACGTTAGAATCAAATCGACTACATCTGCGGAAAGAGACGATGGAAAAGCTCAATATCGTCATTCAGAACTAGGCTAGGTGCCAACTGCAGAACATACCACCCATTGCTCATAGGCAAGTTCAAGTTGAAACTGAAGAAAATTAAAAGTCTACTGGAGCCAAAGTACGAACTTGAACATATCCCACCTGAATTTAGAGACCATCTCAAGAATAGATTTGACACATTGAACACCAATGGCCAAAGACCAGGCAAGTGTGGAATGACATCAAGGACTTCATAGATGAAGAATGCAAGAGGTCACTGAAAAGACAGGAAAGAAAGACCAAAATGGATGTCAGAAGGCTCTGAAACTTGCTTTTGAATGTTGAATAGCTAAAGCAAACAGAAGAAATAATGAAGTGAGAGAGCTGAATAGAAGATTTCAAAGGTCGGCTTGAGAAGACGAAGTATCATGACATGTGCAAAGACCTGGAGATGGGAAACCAAAAGGGAATAACACACTCAACATTTCTCAAGCTGAGAGAAATGAAGAGAAAAATAATAATATAGAGTGTCAGATTTTATAACTTGGAGTAAACACACAATTTAAGATGTCCAGGGCAATTTGGTTATTTAATAGAAATTGAAGCAACTACAGAGAAGAGAGTGAGAAGCCACAGTAGAGAAGATGAGCAGATTCCTAATTCACTGAGAGTTTTTAAGTGTGGAAATGAGTGGCAAAGAGTGAAGCAACCTGAATTGAGAATACCAAAGGGAGAGCATTATTAAAATCCGGGTAAGAAGAAATGACTAGAAAATTTGGGGAGTGGCAGCAAAAAATGAAAAAGAACACACCCACATCCAAGAGACATTATGGAAAATAAAATGTTCATCATCAACAAGGGCAAATATCTCAAAAGGTATTTCAAAATATGGCTTCTCCCAGGATGCTTAAAAACATTTATAGACTAAAAATAAGATCATATTTATCTTCAAGTGTTTTGATCTTTGCAGGTATACATGAAGGATTCTCCGAGGTTTCTTTTTTTTTTTTTCTTTCCTGTCAGGTTAATAGGCAAAGTAATAGAAGAAAATATGATATTTTGTAATTCTAACCCTAAAGCATTTAGGAGATTTATTAATTCTTAAATTTATGAAAACATTAGTAGAACTGAAAATGTCACAGGTTTAGGAAGCTCTTGCAGAACACAAATCTAAAAGTAAACTTCAAACTAATTATACTGATTCTATTATGTTTGTTTTAGAATAATAGTGTAATTATAACATGACAGAATTAAGATTCTTTCAAATTACTTATAATTTTGTATTAACATATTCATAGTTCATATTCAGTGTTTTCATGGCACTTTATTTTCCAGAGAGGAACTCCACTATGTAAATGTCTTTTAATCTAGATTAATAGAGTCATTCATGTGTGATTTGGGAAAGTAATTATATGTTATACCGAATTAAGCAAAATAAATTTCTTATCTTACCAAATACCATACATAAATATCTCTCATGATTTTTGAAAACTATGTCAAAATGATCTTAAAATTTTTCTGCTGCTTATAGATAATATTTCTGGAAAAGTACATACTATAAGTCACATTCAATTTTAGTTAAAAGGCTTCATTAATTAAAAAAAAAAAAAGATAACCTTTAATACAAGAGAAAGCTGATCTTTCAATCATATTCAAGCCCAAGTAGCAACAAGAAAGAGACTCAGAAAGCCACCTCTTTATTTTTAGAAGATTTATTACCTTTGTGATTCTTACATTAAGTCAATTTTAAAGCTATCTTTGAATATTCCAAAACAAACTTGTCCAAGATTTCTGTTTTCATTATTGTTCTTGGCCCTATCTACTTATTTCTGAAAAAAACTGCTGTAAACTAGTAAGTAAAATGTAAAAATAGCCAAATCCTTAGATAGCCCACTAAAGCAACCCAGTTTATAAATACAGCATTGATTCAGCTCTCTAACAGTACCTGAAGGAGAAAGTAAACATTTTTGAGAAGGATGTTTCAGAAGTTTCTAAAAGCACAAAAATGAAGTAAAGAAGTTCTGTTATAAAAGGAAGATCTAGTGAACTATATACGTTATTTGTGTTTTTTAACAGCTTGTTGTGATTATGTTTTGTTTTTAACGATATTTTCACCTCTCCGCAAGCCCAGCACAAGGATCTAAAATAGAGCTTAATTTTCAAGGCTTTTGGAGAGCAAACACCAAAATTTACACCATTATTTCTATCTGTGTATTCCTGCAATATATACAGAAACAAAGCTTTTAATAGATGTTTTTTGATGATAATTATTTCTGAAGTTTCAGAGACAGTTTTAGTTGTAAAGTTCTACTTACTTTAAGACATACCAGCACAAATGTCTAGCATTTTAATTGATCATAAGAAGAATGACAGTCTACAGTTCTTGGAATTTTAATTATTTTTCATCTAGAAACAATAAGCCCTTAAATCTGAGTCTTCAATTATTGCTAATATGATATAATGACTAGATTAGTCCAAAGGATGTTCAAAATTTTAGACATAAATCATGCTAGAAAAAGTTCCATAGGAGATCCACACTTAGGAATATCAATTCATCTTTTGCATCACTTTTAAAGCAAATGCAAGCAAATCACTGAATAAAATGATGCTTCTAGTAACTTGGGTCATATCTGTGCTTTACAACACTAATGTGGCAAGTGAGGGTATCCAATTGCAAAGTGCTGAAAATCTAATGAGAACAAGGTAAAATTAACTTGCTTTAAAACTTAGTGACAATGAACTACATGCAATCCAGATTTATTGTTGTTGTGTTAGGTACTGTCAAGTCAGTTCCAACTCATAGTGACCCAATGTACAACAGAACAAAACACTGCCCAGCCCTGCACCATCCTCACAATCATTGTTATGCTTGAGTTTGTTGTTGCAGCCACAGTGTCAATTCATCTCATTGAGGGTCTTCCTTTTTTTGCTACCTCTCTGCTATACCAAGCCTGATGTCTTTCTACAGAGACTGGTACCTCCTGATAAAATGTCCAAAGTATACTAGGGGAAGTTTCTCCATCCTTACTTCTAATAATCATTCTGGCCATACTTCTTCCAAGACAGAATTGTTCATTCTTCTGGCAGTCCATGGTGTATTCAATATTCTTCACCAAGACCATAATTCAAAGGCAACAATTCTTCTTAGGTCTTCCTTATTCATTATCCAGCTTTTACATGCATATGAGGGCAATGAAAACACCATGACTTGGGTCAGGCTCATCTTAGTCCTTAAAGTGATATCTTCACTTTTTAACACTTTAAAAAGGTTTTTTTTTTTTTTTTTTTTTTTTTTTGCAGCAGATTTGCCCTGTGCAATGCAGTGTTTGATTTCTTGACTGCTGCATCCATGGGTGTTGATTATGGATCCAAGTAAAATGTAATCTGGCAACTTCAATCTTTTCTCCATTTATCATGATGTTGCTTATTGGTCCAGTTGTGAGCATTTTTTTTTCTTTATGTTAAGGTGTAATCCACAATGAAGGCTATTATCTATGGTCTTCATTAGTAAGTGCTTCAAGTCCTTTTCACTTTCAGCAAGCAAGGTTGTTTCATCTGCATATTACAGGTTGTTAATGAGTCTTCCTCCAATCCTGATACCATGTTCTTCCTCATATAGCCCAGCTTCTTGTATTAGTTGCTCAGCATACAGATTGAATAACTATGGTGAAAGGATACAACACTGATGCACACCTTTCCTGACTTTAAACAACGTAGTATCCCCTTGTTCTGTTTGAATGACTGCCTCTTGGTCTAAGTTCCTCATAAGCGCAATTAATCCAAATTTGGGGAGACAGAAATTAATAAAAGTTAGTTGAATTTTGGTAATAATGTATCACTAACTTTATTTACTTACCTATGTCTTTGTTTCATGAGTTAAAATTAACCAATCAACCTGTATTTATTGTTGTTGTTAGTTACCATGAAGTCAATAATGACTCATGGAGTCCTCATGTGTGCAGAGTAGAACTGTTTCATAGGGTTTCAAGACTGTGACCTTTTGGAGGCTCACCACCAGATCCATCTTCCAAGGCAACTGAGTGGATTTAAACCTTCGATCTTTCTGCTAGTAGTCAAGCATTTAACCATTTGCAGCACCCAGGAACTTCTGGCCTACATTTAAAAAGTATATAGTATGTTCCATTACATTTTCTTACAATAAATATAGTACAAAAAAATACGGTGGCTTGCATGTAGCTGCAATGCTGGAGGGTATGTCACCAGTATTTCATATACAAGCACAGTCTATGTCTCAAAAAAATTAGCCGGTGAAAACCTTATGAATAACAGTGAAACATTTTCTGAAGCAGTGCCAGGAAATGAGCCCCTCAGGTTGGAAGACACTCAAAATACATCTGGGGAAGAGCTTCCTTCTAAAAGTAGAGCCAGCCTTAATGATGTGGATGGAGTCAAGCTTTTGGGATCTTGATTTGCTGATGGAAAATTGAAAGTCATCAAAAATGAAATGGAATTCATAAAGATCGATATCCTAGGCATTAGTGAGCTGAAATGGACTGGTACTTGCCATTTTGAATCAGACAATCATATGGCATACTATGCCAGGAATGACAAATTGAAAAGGAATGGTGTTTCATTCATCAAAAAAGAACATTTCAAGATCTAACCTGAAGTACAGTGCTGTCAGTGATAGGATAATATACATATGCCTACAAGCAAGACCAGTTAATAAGACTATTGTCCAAACTTACACACCAGTCATTGATGAAGTAATTAAAGATTTTACCCAGTTTTACAGTTTGAAATTGATCAAACACACTATCAAGATGTATTGATAATTAATGGTGATTGGAATGCAAAAGTTGAAAACAAAGAAGGTGGCTCAGTAGTTTGAAAATATGGCCTTGGTGATAGAAATGATGCTAGAGATTACGTGACAGAGTTTTCCAAGTCCAAAGACTTGTTCAACACAAATACCTTTTTTCGTCAATATAAATGGTGACTATACACCTGGACCTCACCAGATGGAAAACACAAGAATCAAGTTGACTACATCTGTGGAAAGAGACAACGGAAAATCTCAATATCATCAGTCAGAACAAGACCAGGGGCAGACCGTGGAACAGACCATCAATTGCTCATACACAAGTTCAAGCTAAAGCTAAAGAAAATTAGAAAAAGTCCACGAGAGTGAAAGTATAATGCTGATCCATCTGAATTTAAAGACCATCTCAAGAGTAGATTTGACTCATTAAACACCAATGACTGAAAACCAGATGAGTTGTGGAATGACAGCAAGAACATCATACACGATGAAAGCAAATGGTCACTAAAAAGTCAGGAAAGCATGAAAAGGCCAAAATGAATGTCAGAAGAGACTCTTAATGTTACACTTAAACATACAGTAGCTAAAGCTAAAGGAAGAAATAACGAAGTAAAAGAGCTGAACAGAAGATTTCAGAGGGAGGCTCAAGAAGACAAAGTAAAGTATTATAATGACATGTGCAAAGACCTGGGTAAGGAAATCAAAAGAGAAGAACATGCTTGGCATTTCTCAAGCAGAAAGAACTTGGAAGAAAATTCAAGCCTCAAGTTGCAATATTTAAAGATTCAACAGGGAAAATATTAAATGGTGCAGAAATATTCAAAAGCTAATGGAAGGAATACACAGAGTCACTGTACTAAAAACAATTGATTGACCTTCAACCCTTTCAGTAGCTAGCATATGATCAAGAGCCATGGTACTAAAGGAAGAAGTCCAGGCTGGACTGAAAGAATTGGCAAGAAACAAGTCTCCGGGAATTGACAAGAACACCAATTGAGATGTTTCAATGAATAGATTCAGTGCTAGATGTGCTCACTCGTCCATGTCAAGAAATTTGGAGGAGAGCTTCCAAGTCAACCAACTGGAAGAAAGCCATATTTGTGTTCATTCCAAAGAAAGGATCCAACAGGATGCAGAAATTATTGAACAATATCATTAATATCAAACACAAGTATAATTTTGCTGAAGATCATTCAAAAGTGGTTGTAGCAGTACACTGACAAGGAACTGCTAGAAATTCCAGCCAGAGTCAGAAGTCATGGAACAAGGTATATCATTGCTGATGTCAGTTGCATCTTGGCTGAAAGCAGAAAAACCAGAAAGATGTTTACCTGTGTTTTATTAACAATGCAAAGGCATTTGACTCTGTGGATCATAACAAATTATAGATAACATTGCGAAGAATGGGAATTCCAGAACACTTAATTGTACTCTTGAGGAACCTGTACATAGACCAAGAGGCAGTCATTTGAACAGAACAAGGGAACACTTTGTGGTTTAAAATCAGGAAAGGTGTGTCTCAGGGTTGTATCCTTCCACCATAGTTATTCAATACGTTTACTGAGTAAATAATCAGAGAAGCTATAGAGTGTGAGGAAGAACAAGCATCCAGATTGGAGGAAGACTCAACAACTGCAATATGCAGATGACACAACTTTGCTTGCTGAATATGAAGAGGGTTTGATGCAGTTATTGATGAAGGTCAAAGACCAATGCCTTCAATATGGATTACACCTTAACATAAAGGAAACAAAAATCCTTACAAATGGACCAATAAGCAACATCATGATAAATGGAGAAAGATTGAAGTCATCAAGGGTTCCAATTTACTTGGACCCACAATCAATGCCCATGGAAGCAACAGTCTAGAAATCAAAACACTCATTGCATTGGGTAAATCTGCAGCAAAGCTCCTCCGATGTCAGTTTAAGGACTAAGGTGCACATGGCCCAAGCCATGGTGTTTGCAATCACTTCATATGCATGTGAAAGCTGAGCAATGAATAAGGAAGACCGAAGAATTGCTGCCTTTTAATCATGGTGTTGGTGAAAAATATTGATTATATTATGGACTACCAGAAGAAGGAACATATCTGTCTTGGAAGAAGTACAGCCAACTGCTCTTTAGAAGCAAGGATGGAGAGACGTTGTCTCACATACTTTGATGTGTTATCAGCAGGGATATGTCCCTGGAGGAGGAAACATTTCCTTCTTCAGATTGCCTGTATCTTCATTCTAAAGAGAATCTTTTTATGGACGTCATTGGAATAAATAGTACCCGTTAAGTAAGAACTTTTACGATGTCGTCCTACACTATAAGTAAATTTATTTATGCCACTGCCATTAAGTTTATAATTACATATGCCTTTATTTTTATTTTTTCTCAAAATCAGGATATTATCTTGTGGCCTACCTTTTCTGTTTTCATATGGTGGGAGGAAGGGGGCCTTTGGAGCTTTATTCTGATATCAAATTTAGGAATGTCTTGCTGTAGAGCATAAGTATTCAATTAACAAGTAAAAATATCTGGAAATCAAGAGTCATTGAGCTTTTAAGCATTCCACACAAGGCTTTTGATTCCAAAATCACTATTTGAACCTTGTGAACATGATACAAGTTCCTCAGCCCCATAAAATCAGTGGACATAAACGTAATAATGAGGATAGGAGACAGGTGAAGTGGACTAAGTGTCAATGTGCCAGTCCATATACCTCTTACTGACTTGATACTTTTGTAAATGTAATAGTTAAAGATAACAGTTTTTATATTTGTAGATTAATTTCTGGTAATATGGCTGACTAGTTTATCTGAATTGATCTTCCCATTGAAAACAAATAAAAATGCTGAGTAAAATATATAAATTAAAAAAAAAACCCTTAAAAACATCAAATAATTGAAAACGTAAGAGTACCTAACAACTCAGTCTAACAAAAAGCAGAAATCCATAGCAGTAAGGCAAATAAATACTGAAGGCACTTTTATCCTGAAGGACTTTGTTTATCTGGGTAAATTTGAGCATTAGTTTTGAGGACTGCATGGAGTTTTTTTTTTATGGAGTATAATGGACTGAGGTCAATGCCCAAGTTCTGCCCAGAGAGGGGATTCAAGTAGCAGTCTACCCTGAAAGCTGGAGCCGTAAAACTATATCCACAGAATAATGGAATTAAATTACCTCCCTCCCTCTCACACTCAGAGATATACAAAAGAATTTGCCTCAAACCTGAACCAAGTAATAGTGAAAAACAACTTCCTGAGAAATTGTAGCCATGTGTTTGATCTGTCATAGATCTGTAGCACTGCTTGCATTAAGGAAAAACCTTAAACCATTAATTTAATTATTTTTATAATTTATTTTTGAAAAGTTACATTTTATTGCTTGCATGAATACTTTTTATAATTTAGCAAGTTATTCTAAAATTCATTTGTTTTCATTGTTTGGTTCTTTTTATATTTTCACCAGCATTTTGAAGTTGTTTCTGCATTGCATCTAGACTTTAGAGTTGGGGATAAGAGGTCTGAATCTGATTTCTTTAGAAATGATCCTTTATTTTATTTTACTTTATCCTTATGAAAAATATAAAAAAAACTTTGCCTTTCTCTTTGGTTTTCTAAAATATCAGTAAATTATGTATAAGTGTAGGTGCATCTTGACTGGATGCTTGGGAACTCCATCACATATGACCCTGTGGGACCTTCTAATGTGATTCTCATTTATTATTTCTTTGATGATGTATTTCTAGATTTTCACTTTTTTTTTTTTTTAGAATTGTTGTTAGGTATGTAATGGAGTTTCAAGAATGAATCATCTATGAATACTATCTTTTTATCATGATTCCCAATGAGGAATCTTTGCTCTAAATTTTGAGAGTTTTTATCAATACTATTTTTTTGATTCTACCAAATTCAGGAGCTGTATTATTTATATTATTATCAATTACATGCCTTATTGAAAGTTCCTTAGTTTTTGTCTATTGTCTTTTTCTGTTCCAAAATAGCATCCAGCTTACCACATTATATTTAGTCATCATGTCTTTTTAAGGTCCATTTGACTGTGACAGTTTCTCAAGCTTTTCTTGTTTTTTTGATAACCTTGACAGCTTGGAGGCATTTTGGTTAGATATTTTGTAAAATGTCATGTAACTGGTATTTTTCTGGTCTTTTTATCATCATTAAACTAGGGTTATATGTGTTTTGGGGGAGAAGGACCACTGAGGTAAAGCGCACTTCTCATCATGTCATATCAAGAGTGTACACTATCAACATGACTTATCGCTATTGTTAACCTTGATCATCTTGCTGAAGTAGTGTTTATCAGGTTTTGCAGATGTAAAATTCCTTGGTTTTGCTCCTTTTTATACAATACTCTTGGGAAGACATTACTCATAGCCCAGACTTAAGGAGTGGGGAATTATGCTTCACCTACTTGGGGGTGGGGTGTCTACATATATTACTTGAAATCCTTCTTCATGGGAGATTTGTTTATTCTCCTGCATTGAATCATTTAATTATGTCAGTATGGACTCATGGATGTGCCACAATTTGTTTTCCATTCACCTATAGGAGGACATCTTGATTGCTTCCAGTTTGGAGATTATGAAAAGAGCTTCTGTAACATTTGTGGACATAAGTTTTCAAGTCAGGCAAGTAAATATCCAAGGGTACATGACACTCAATAGACAGATATTTGCCACAAGCATTCAAAAATTAGAGCAACACTAAAAATATAGTTTTCCTAGAGGCAATACTTGAATATCTTGTAGTAAAACAACCTAGTAAATAAGAAAGCTAAGAATTAATCTTGTACATAGAGTCGCTATGAGTCAGAACCGACTCGACGGAACCTAACAACAACAACAAGAGTTATTATTTGTAAATTCAAAGTGAAAAAATATGAAAAAAACAAAACAAAAAAAGTCACAGAACAGGGAAGGAAGTTAGAGTAGTTGTGGAGAAGTACGTTTCCAGGAAAACTAAGTGAAAGGACAGATAAATTCACGTAAAACATGTTTTTGTTAAGCACTATATATTTATTTTATTGTTCATCCTCATTGTAAAAAAATTGAGCTTGGTTTTATTTTCTCCTTATACCAATGATAAAGATGAATTTTAAGTTTGTTATATAATTTGCACCTACTCATACTACAAGTGAATGGAAGAAATAGATGTTTTACTCCAAAGCCTTTGTACTTTTCATTAAAACTCACCATCATCCTGGTGGTTTCAAGAAGGAAATATAAAAGTTTGATTTTGAAATCTTGCATTTTTTTATTTTTCTACATGCCCAGCCAGGAAACATTTTAATTTTAAAGATAATCAAGGACAAATAAATCTAGTGAAGACTGGTAACACCAATTATTGTTGTTGTTGGGTACCTTTGAGTCAGTTCCAACTCAAAGTGACCCTATGCACAACAGAATGAAGCACTACTCATTCCTGTGCTATCCTCACAATCATTGCTGTGCTTGAGACCATCCTTGCAGCTACTGTTTCAATCCATCTCGTCTAAGGTCTTCCAGTTTTTCGTTGACCCTCTACTTTACCAAGCATGATGCTCTTCTCCAGGGACTGGTCCCTCTGGATAAATGCCCAAAGTAATTGAGACAAAGTCGCGACATCCTCGCTTACAAGGAGCATTCTGGCTGTATTTTTTCCAAGACAAATTTGTTTTTCTAGCAGTCCATAGTATATTCAATATTCTTTGCCAACACCATGATTCAAAAGCATTAGTTCTTCAGTCTTCCTCATTCATTGTCCAACTTTCACATGCATGTGGGGTGACTAAAAATATTGTGGCTTGGGTCAAGCTCACCTTAGTCCTCAAGGTGACATCATCACTTTTTAACACTTTAAAGAGGCCTCGTGCAGCAGATTTTCCCAATGCAATACATCATTTGATTCATCGACTACAGCTTTCTTAGGCATTGATTGTGGATCCAAAGAAAACGAAATCCTTGACAACTTCAATCTTTTCTCCATTTATTATGATGATGCTTTTTGGCTTGGTTGTGAGAATTTTCTAATTCTTTATGCTGAGGAGTAATCCATTCTGAAGCCTGTAGTCTTTGATCTTCCTTGATAAATGCTTCAAGTCCTCTTCATTCTCAGTAAGCAAGGTTGGTTTATCTGCATAACAAAGGTTGCTAATGAGTCTTCCTCCAATCCTGCTGCCACATTCTTCTTCATATAATCCATCTTTTTGGATTATTTGCTCAGAGTATAGATTGAATAAATATGGTGAAAGGATACAACCCTGATGCACACCTTTCCCGACTTTAAATCACGCAGTATCCCCTTGTTCTGTTTAAACAACTGCTTTTTGGTCTATGTACAGGTTCCTCATGAGCATAATTAAGTGTTCTGGAATTCTCATTCTTCACAGTGTTATCCATAATTTGTTATGATCCACAGAGTCGAATGCCTTTGTACAGTCAGTAAGACACAGGTTAACATCCTCCTGGTGTTCTCTGTTTTCAGCCAGGATCCATCTGACACCAGCAATGATATCCCTCATTACACATCCTCTTCTGAACCTGGCTTGAATTTCTGGCATTTTCTTGTCAGTGTACTGCTGTAACTGTTTCTGAATTATCTTCAACTAATTTTACTTGCATCTGATATTAATGATATTTTCCTATCACTGACAGTGTTGTATCTCAGGATAGATCTTGAAATGTTCTTTTCGGTGAAGATGTGAGGCCATTCCTCTTCAATTTGCCATTCATGGCATTGTAGGCCACATGACTCTCTGATTCAAAGAGGCCAATATCAGTCCATTTCAGCTCTCTAATGCCTAGGATATAGATCTTCAAGCATTCCGTTTCATTTTTGACAACTTTGAATTTTCCTTTATTCATACTTCATACCTTCCATGTTCTGATTAATGGATGTTTGCAGCTGTTTATCCTCATTTTTAATCATGCTATTTTATATCTGCATATGAGGGTCCTAAAAGTTTTACTCCATCCGTGTCATTAAGATCGACTCTACTTTGAGGAAGCCAGTATTTTGAGTGTCTTCCAACCTGAAGGGCTTATCTTTCAGCACTACATCAGGCTACATTCTGTTGCTATCTATAAGTTTCTCACTGGCCAATTTTTTCGGAAGTAGATGGTCAGCTCCTTCTTCCCAGTCTTAGTCTGTAAGCTGCATTGAAACCTATCCACCACGGGTGACTGCTGGTATTTGAAATACACGTGGCATATCTTCCAGCATCACACTAACACACAAGCCACCACAATATGACAAACTGAGAGTTGAATGGTTTATAATCTTAATAATTCATAAAGGTTCTAGATTGTACAGTCTCTTTTTAAGATTTATGACGAAATTTTAAAATAGCAATACATTTCATTTTTCATTTTTCTTAGTTTCAGTTTAAGTATTTCCTCAGATATCATACACTTATATTTAAATAATAAGCACTGTTTTTATCTGTCCCCTAAGCTTATCTCATTCATCCAACTTGAAAATCCTGTTACGGAAACATTTTGCTGATACATAAGCCTATGATTGTCAGAGAACATTGTCTTTAATTGTATTGTTATCTCTTCTACAGTTTGGTAAAAAGTATGTTAGCATGTTCATTGTAACTACCATCGTTTAATGATTTAATTTAAGCTGGATGGAAACTTGGTGTTCAAATCTTCAGGTAAATATTTCCATATTGCTGACTTTAATCCATCACAACCTCACTGTAGAAAATGAATAGAAGGAGGTAGTATAGCAGATAATGCTTATTCATTATAAGTTATTTGAATGTCTAGCTCACGACATGAAGACTCTAAATCATTTAAAACAACTCAACCAGTTTCTACACACAGTATACAAAACAAGCAGAATTATGTGCCTATTATGGGAGATAAAAAGGAATAAGACAGCCAGCCAGAAAGAAAAGGGAAAAAAAAGAAAGTTAAAAAGTAGAAAAAAGAAAGATCACTGTCTATGTAACCTTTAATAACAGTATGGGGTAAAACTGAGAACGATGGCTTTCTTATTTCCCTCTAGTATAATCTCCTTATTGAAAGTTCACTATACTTCATGTGAATAATGTATGTGGGCTGACATTCCAGGATAGGAAGAAATAACATGAGACATAGTTTAATGAGCTTTAAGTGAACAATACCATTTCCCAGTATGTCAGAGAAGGGGAAGTTGAGTTCATGAAACAGAGTTACAGTAATTAAGTTTCTTAAAATATCAGTACTTCTTAGATTAAGTAGACTCAATATTTTGCTATTTTATTTAAAGATGAGAAAAGATACAGAATATTATTTTTAAATATCTTTTTTTCCCCTGTTATCAAAGTAATGTCAAATCTAGATTTAGTGCATACAGCAAAAACAACCTCATTTACAAAGGCAGTTTTACATGTGCTCTGGGTAATATTGATGATTAATGTTGTGGATCAAATTGTGTCCTCTGAAAACGTGTGTCAACTTGGCTAGGCCATGATTCCCAGTATTGTGTGGTTGTCTAACATTTTGTGATCTGATGATATTGTTCTGTGTATTGTAAATACTAATCTCTGCCTGTGGTTAATGAAACAAGATTAAGTTATGCTAAAGAGGATAAGGGTGGGATGCAACACCTTGCTCAGGTCAGAGCTCTGATATGATATATGAGGAGTTTCCCAGGGTGTGGCCTGAGTGCCTGTTATCTTACAGGAGACAGAAGCTAGCAGAGAGATAGGGACCTCATATGACCAAGAAGGAAGCTCTGGGAAAACAGTGTTTCCTTTGGATCTGGGGTCCCTGTGCTGTGAAGCACCTAGGCCAGGGGAAAATTCATGACGAGGATCTTCCTCCAGAGCGGACACGGGCAGAAAGCCTTTCCTTAGAGCTGGCATCCTGAATTCAAACTTCTAGCCTTCTAGACGGTGAGAGAAAAAGCTTCTGTTTGTTGAGATCATCCACTTGTGGTATTTGTTATAGTAGCACTAGATAACTAAGACAATTAACAACACAGAGAAAAATGGTAATGAGATTGTTTCTAATATTAAAGACTGTCGGGAAAATAGTGCCGTAACACGTTACCTATCAGGCACTAAAAAGCAGTAGGAATAGTTAACACTGATAAATTTTCCAATAAACTTAAGCTTCCAGCTTTAAGATACATTACACTTTTACTTTCTATATGCACTATTTTAGAAGTGTTAATACTTGTGTTTTCATTTAAGTTTTGCTATCTTAAAAAAAAATAGGCTCCTGCATTTTACGTTTAATTACTACCTAGCCTAGATAATTAAATTTCAAAGTCAGTTTTCCTATTTTCACTATGAAACCGCTGCCACTTTTATTGTGAAATCCATATGCGCGTGGGCACACACACACGTACCTTTGAGAAACTGACATTTTTACAATAATGGGTCTTCCAATACATGAATGCATTCATACATATATCTGCTTGTTTAGATAATTCTTAATTTATAGTTATAATATTGCTGTTTCTGTGTTTGTAAATGCCTTGTGTATCCTTCATTTTGTAAGTTTTATTTACCACCTTCCAAAGATGATCAATATAAAAGGTCTTGTGGTGAGATCACATAAAGCTTTCAATTGTAAGTGTCTCCCTATCTACAAGCTTTTGCTAACTGATTGCAAAATGAATACTTCTCTTATTGCCATCTTCCTCATTCCGTCCCCACCAAAAAGTTATTCTGAAAGAGTTACATGTCCAGGAATTGAATGAACTATGAAAGTAAGACATTTAAAAGAAATCCTTGGAAATAAGGGGTCTTGAAAAGAACATTCATTCAATACTTGATTTAAACATATGACAGACTAAAAACAAGACCCAGCAGTCTACTTCTGAAAAAATTGGCCAGTGAAAATCTTATAATAGCAGCTGAACATTGCCTGATATAGTACTGGATGATGAGTCCTTCAGGCAGTCAAAATACAACCGCAGAAGAACTGCCTTCTCAAAGTAGAGTCCACCTTAATGACATGGATGGAGTAAGCTTTCATGACCTTCATTTGCCAATGTGATACAACTCAAAATAAGAAGACACAGCTGAAAACAAACATTAAAAATCAGAACTTAGCAAGTATGAATCTAAGGAAATTGGAGATTGTCAAAAATGAAAAGGAATACCATTCCCAGTAGCCCCCAAGAAGATAAAATACTTAGGAATAAATCTTACCAAAGATGTAAAAGACCTATACAAAGAAAACTACAAAGTACTAGTGCAAGAAACTAAAAAGGACCTACATAAGTGGAAAAACATACCTTGCTCATGGATAGGAAGACTTAACATAGTAAAAACATCTATTCTACCAAAAGCCGTCTATACATACGATGCACTTCTGATCCAAATTCCAATGACATTTTTTATGTGATAGAGAAACAAATCACCAACTTCATATGGAAGGGAAAGAAGCCCCGGATAAGTGAAGCATTACTGAAAAAGAAGAAGAAAGTGGGAGGCCTCACTCTACCTGGTTTTAGAACCTATTATACAGCCACAGTAGTCAAAACAGCCTGGTACTGGTACAACAACAGGCACACAGACCAATGGAACAGAATTGAGAACCCAGATATAAATCCATCCACATATGAGCAGCTGATATTTGACAAAGGCCCAGTGTCAGTCAACTGGGGAAAAGATAGTCTTTTTAGTCATTAGTCGTTAGAGAAATGCAAATTAAAACTACGATGAGATTCCATCTCACTCCAACAAGGCTGGCATTAATCCAAAAAACAGAAAACAATAAATGTTGGAGAGGCTGTGGAGAGATTGGAACTCTTATACACTGCTGGTGGGAATGTAAAATGGTACAACCACTTTGGAAATCTATCTGGCGTTATCTTAAACAGTTAAAAATAGAACTACCATACAACCCAGAAATCTCACTCCTCGGAATACACCCTAGAGAAATAAGAGCTTTTACACAAACAGATATATGCACACCCATGTTTATTGCACAACTATTTACAATAGCAAAAAGCTGGAAGCAACTAAGGTGTCCATCAATGGATGAATGGTTAAATAAATTATGGTACATTCACAAAATAGAATACTATGCATCGATAAAGAACAGTGACAAATCTGTGAAACATTTCATAACATGGAGGAACCTGGAAGGCATTATGCTGAGTGAAATTAGTCAGATGCAAAAGGACAAATATTGTAGAAGACCACTACTATAAGATCTTGAGAGACAGTATAAACTGAGAACACATACTTTTGTGGTTATGAGGGGGGAGGGAGGGAGGGTGGGAGAGGGTTTTTTACTGATTAGTTAGTAGATAAGAACTACTTTAGGTGAAGGGAAGGACAATACTCAATACACAGAAAGTCAGCTCAAATGGACTGGACCAAAAGCAAAGAAGTTTCCCGGATAAACTGAATGCTTCGAAGGTCAGCGGAGCAAGGGCAGGGGTTTGGGGACTATGGCTTAAGGGGACTTCTAAGTCAATTGGCAAAATAATTCTATTATGAAAGTATTCTGCATCCCACTTTGAAGTGTGGTGTATGGGGTCTTAAATGCTAACAAGTGGCCATCTAAGATGCATTGATTGGTCTCAACCCACCTGGATCAAAGGAGAATGAAGAATACCAAGGTCACAAGATAACTATGAGCCCAAGAGACAGAAAGGGCCACAGGAACCAGAGACTTACATCATCCTGAGACCAGAAGAAGTAGATGGTGCCGGGCCACAACTGATGACTGCCCTGACAGGGAGCACAACAGAGAACCCCTGAGGGAGCAGGAGAACAGTGGGATGTAGACCTCAAATTCTCATAAAAAGACCAGACTTAATGGTCTGACTGAGAGTAGAGGAATCCCAGCGGTCATGGTCCCCAAACCATCTATTGGCTCAGGACAGGAACCATTCCTGAAGACAACTCATTAGACATGGAAGGGACTGGACAATGGGTTGGAGAGAGATGCTGATGAAGAGTGAGCTGCTTGTATCAGGTGGACACTTGAGACTGTGTTGGCGTCTCCTGTCTGGAGGGGAGATGGGAGGGTAGAAACAGTTAGAAACTGGCAAAATTGTCACGAAAGGAGAGACTGGAAGGAGGGAGTGGGCTGACTTATTAGGGGAGAGTAAGTGGGAGTATGGAGTAAGGTGTATATAAGTTTATATGTGACAGACTGACTTGACTTGTAAACTTTTACTTAAAGCACAATAAAAATTATTTTAAAAAAATGAAAAGGAATGCAAAAACATTGATATAATAGGAATTAGTGAGCTGAAATGGATTGGTATTGGCTATTTTGAATCATTCATATGATCTATTGTGTCAGAAATGACAAATTGAATAGGGATTGGTGTCCCATTCATCATCAAAGAGAACATTTCAAGATCTATCCTAAAGTACAACATTGTCAGTGATAGGATAATACCCATAAGTCTAAAGGAAGACCAGTTAATACGACTCTTATTCAAATTTACGCATCAACTAGTAAGGCCAAAGATGAAGAAATTGAAGACTTTAACAACTTCTGCAGTCTGAAATTGAACAAATATGCAATCAAGATTCATTGATAAAACATAACGACTGTTAATTATTGGAATTCAGAAGTTGGAAACAAAGAAGGATCTGTAGTTGGAAAATATGACTTTGGACCTCACCAGATGGACGATGCAGGATTAAATTGACTACACCTGTTGAAAGAGAGGATGGAAAAAGTCAGTATCATCAGTCAGAACAAGACCAGGGGCTGACTGCAGAATAGACCATAACTCGGTTATACACAAGTTTAAGTTGAAGCCAAAGAAAATTAAAACAAGTCCATCAGAACCAAAATACAGCCTTGAGTATATTCCACCTGAATTTTGAGACCACCTCTGGAACAGGTTTGATGCACTGAGCATTAATGACCAAAGATGGGACAAGTTGTGGGATAATACCAAGGACATCACACGTGAAGAAAACAAAGTCATTAAAAAGACAGAAAGAAAAGACTAAAATAGATGTCAGAAGATACTCTAAAATTTGCTCTTGAACATACAGTAGCTAAAGTGAATGGAAAAAATGTTGAAGTAAAAGAGGTGAACAGAAGATTTCAAAGTGTGGCTCAAGAAGACAAAGTATTATAATGACATATGCAAAGACCTAGAATTAGAAAATCAAAAGGGAAGAACACACACCGCATTTCTTAAACTGAAAGGCCTGATTCTATGGTCAAGATATTGAAAGACTCAGGAAGGATCAAAAGAAGATGGAGAAAAAACAGAGTCTCTGTACCAAAAAGAAAAGGTCAACACTCAACCATTTCAGGAGGTAACATATGATCATGAACAGTGATATTGAAGGAAGAAGTCCCAGCTACACTGAAGGCATACCAATTGAGGTGTTTCAACAAACACATGCAGCCCTGAAAGTTCTCACTCTTCTGTGCCAAGAAATTTGGAAGACAGCTACATGGCCAGCCAACTGGAAGAGATCCATATTTACGCCTATTCCAAAGAAAGGTGACCCAAACTAATGTGGAAATATCAAACAATATCACTAATATCGCATCAAGTAAAATTTTCATGAAGATCATTCAAAAGTGGCTGTGCAGTATATTGACAGGGAACTGCTAGAAATTCAAGCTGGAAATGATAAAGAACAATGATGAATCCATGAAACATTTCATAACATGGAGAAACCTGGAAGACATTATGTTGAGTGAATATTTGCACAAGGACAAATATTGTATAAGACCACTATTATAAGAATTGGAGAAATAGTTTAAACGGAGAAGAGAATATTCTTTGATGGTTATTGGAGGGGGGAAGGAAGGAGGGGGAAGGAGGGGTTTTCACTAATTAGATAGTAGATAAGTTTTATTTTAGGTAAAGGGAAAGACAACACACAATACAGGAGAGGCCAACACAACTGGACTAAACCAAAAGCCAGGAACTTTCCTGAATAAACTGAATGCTTCGAAGGCCACCGTAGCAGAGGAGGGGGTTTAGGGATCATGGTTTCAGGGGACATCTCAGTCAATTGGCATAATAAAATTTATTAAGAAAACATTCTGCATCCCACTTAGGAGAGTGGCATCTGGGGTCTTAAAGGCTAGCAGGTGGCCATCTAAGATGCAGCAATTGGTCTCATCCCATCTGGAGCAAGGAAGACTAAAGAACACCAAAGGCACAAGGTAATTATGAGCCTAAGAGACAGAAAAAAAAAAAAGAAAGGACCACATAAACCAGAGACTACATCAGCCCGAGACCAGAAGAGAACTAGATGGTGCCAGGCCACAACCGATGACTGCCCTGACAGGGAAAAAATAGAGAACCCCTGAGGGAGCCAGAGAGCAGTGGGATGCAGGCCTCAAATTCTGGTAAAAAGATTAGACTTAATGGTCAGACTGGGACTAGAAGGACCCTGGGGATCATGATCCCCAGGCCTTCTGTTAGCCCAAGACAGGAACCATTCCCAAAGCCGACTCTCCAGACAGGGATTGGGCTGGAATATGGGATGGAAAATGATGCTGGTGAAGAATGGGCTTCTTGGATCAAGTAGACGTATAAGACTATGTTGGCATCTCCTATCTGGAGAGGAGATGAGAGGGCAGAGGAGGCTAGTAGCTGCCCAAATGGACACAAGGAGAGAGAGTGGAGGGAAGGAGTGTGCTGTCTCATTAGGGTGAGAGCAATTAGGAGTGTGTAGCAAGGTGTATATAAATTTTTTTGTATGAGAAACTGTCTTGATTTGTAAACTTTCACTTAAAGCACAATAAAAATAATTAAAAAAAAATCATTCTGGATTCAGAAGAGGACATGGAACCAGGGATATTATTGCTGATGTCAGGTGGATCTTAGCTGAAAGCAGAGAATACCAGAAAGATGTTTATATGTGTTTTATTGACCATGAAAAGGCATTCAACTGTGTAGATCATTACAATTTATGGACAACATTGCCCAGAATAGAAATTCCAGAACACTTAATTGTGCTCATGAGGAACCTGTACATAGACCAAGAGGCAGTCATTCGAACAGAACAAGGGAATACTGCAAGGTTTAAAATCAGGAAAGGAGGGCATCAGGGTTGTATCCTTTCACCATACTTATTCAATCTGCATGCTGAGCAAACAGCCTGAAAAGATGGATTATCTGAAGAGTAATGTGACATCAGAATTGGAGAAAGACTCGTTAATAACCTGCCATATGTAAATGACACAACTTTGCCAGCAGAAAACAAAGAGGACGTGAAGCATTTACAGATGAAGATCAAAGACCACAGCCTTCAATATGGATTTAACCTCAACATAAAACAAAAATCCTCACTACTGGGCCAATTATTAATATCATAATAAGTGGATAAAAGATTGAAGTTGTCAAGGATTTCATTTTACTTGGATTCACAATCAACACTTGTGGAAGCAGCAGTCAAGAAATGAAAAGACCCATTGCATTGGGCAAATCGGCTGCAAAAGACCTCTTTAAAGTGTTCAGAAGAAAAGATGTCACTTGGAGGGCTAAGGTGAGCCTCACCCAAGCCAGGATGTTTTCATTCACCTCTATGTATGCTGTGACAATGGGCTCAGAAAGAGCAAAGATTGTGAGGATGATACAGGACTGGGCAGTGTTTTGTTCTGTTGTACGTAAGTTTGCTGTGAGTTAGAAGCTACTTGATGGCACCTAACAACAACAACAACATTCCTAAATAGTAATACTAGGTATTATGAGTCCTCCAAAGTTGACTTCTTTATTTCCACAAATACATGAGTTTTCTTGGCACTCTGAATTTTTATATATATTTTAAAATGAACTTGTAAATTTCCTAAAAACTCAAACAAAATAAACTTCTGAGATGGGATTGAGCATTCATTGAAGTTCTAGATATTCACTTCCTTTCCCTAATTAAGTTGTTTATTACAGTTTTTCTTTTTTTCTTTTCTATGACCATCAGTATAGTATCAAATATATTTGATATTGGACATACTTTTTTCATTCCAGATTATTGGAGAGAGGGTTATACATAGTCAACAATAAGTAGTATATCTGTTCTTTTTTTTAACTTTCCTCTAACATATTAAGAACACTGTTCTATTACAAGTTTGCTGATTTTTTTATTATAATTAAATGAGAAATTATGTCATATTCTTTATGAATACTTAAACTTGGATCAATATTTTTCTTTTTTAAATAACATCCATAATTTCCTATTCTTACAGAATAGTAACTCAGCAAGCTAATTTTACTTTCCAATTTTTTCCATCTTTTCCCGTTTTTATTTAGCTTTATTATTTGTGAAATTATCAGCTTTTACATCATTTAAATGAAAGGGTTGTATCCTTTCATCATACTTACCTAATCTCTATGTTGAGGAAATATTTCAAGAAGCTGGACTGTATGAAGAAGAACGGGGAATCAGGATTGGAAGAAGACTCATTAACAACCTGCATTATGCAGATAACACAGCCTTGCTTGCTGAAAGTGAAGAGGAGTTGAAGCACTTACTGATGAAGATCAAAGACCACAGCCTTCAGCATGGATTACACTTCAACCTAAAAAAAACAGCAATCCTCACAACTGGACCTATAAGCAACATCCTAATAAACGAAGAAAATATTAAAGTTGTAAAGGATTTCATTTTACTGGGATCCACAATCAACACCCATGGAAACAGCAGTCAAGAAATCAAATTATGCATTGCCCTGGGCAAATCTGCCGCAAAAGATCTCTTTAAAGTGTTAAAAAGCAAAAATGTCACTTTAAGGACTAAGATGCACCTGATCCAAGCCACGGTGTTTTCAATCACCTCATATGCATGTGAAAGCTGGACAATGAATAAGGAAGACTGAAGGAGAATTGGTGCCTTTGAATTATGGTGTTGACGAAGAATATTAAATATGCCATGAATTGCCAAAGAATGAACAAACCTGTCTTGGAAGAAGTATAGCCAAAATGCTCCTTAGAAGCAAGAATGGCGGGACTTCATCTCACATGCTTTGGCCATGTTATCAGGAGGGACCCATCCCTGAAGAAGGACATCATGCTTGGTTAAGTAGAGGGTCAGCCAATGAGATGGACTGGCACAGTGGCTGCAACAGTGGGCCCAAACATAGCAATGGTTGTGAGGATGGCAGAGGATAGGGCAGTTTTTCGTTCTCTTGTACATACGGTTGCTATGAGGGGGAACTGACCTGATGACACCTGACAAGAACAACATATCATATATATAATCTTTTGAAGGCTTTTCCTCACCAAAATATTTTCTTTACATCTAAAGTTATTTATATTCAATTTAATGCTCAGTCTATTAAAAGACGTTTTCTTTTTGTGGTCGCAGTTGATTTTCCACTAGTTTCTGTGAGATTTACATGTCTGCTCACTTCATGATTGAGTGGAAATAAAAAGATAAAGAAGTAATAAAGAATGCATTAAATTAAAAAAAATGTAGCCTTGAATTTCATTTGGAAATATCAGTTTGAATCTATGAATTATTATATACATGAGTGTATGTGCATATATTTTTCATTCATGGTTGAAATTATTTTATTGAAGATTTTATTTTTCATGATCTCATTAAAATTTGATCTACTGGGTATTCTGATTTTTCTAAAGACTTCATAGGGAAGTTCTTTTTAAAAGTTTCTTACAGGATTTTAGTATGAGGACCTATTCATTAGGTTTTGTTACTGTTTGTAATTGTGCAAGTTAGGTTTTTCTGGACCCTCTGTAAACAGACAACTCCTGATGAAAGGAAAGAAGACCCAGAAGAGTTATTTAGGTTTCTCTGCTTTGGGGCTCTATCTTCTATTTCTAAATTAATGAATGTTTCTTGAAAATCTCTTTTGTGTATGGACACAGTCTGTCTCAGGAGTATATCTAAAGCTGATTCTATGCTCCAAAAATTCCTTGACCTTAAACTGCATTTATAGGATAGAGCTCCTACTTGCCAATGCTCCCCTTCCTCATAAAATGTAATGGTGTTTGAAGATTTGTTATTTCTGTGCTCCTCCTCAGAGTCTCACTAAATATTTATCTGCTTTCCCTAATGAAGGAACCCTATTTATCTCAGTCCTATTTGTAGCTTTTCTCATTCAGGATGAGTCCTTTCATTCTGAAAGCGTACCAGGCCAATTACACTTTATCAATTATTTTGTGCTGTGTGGCCATGGCAATAACACTTCCCATACATTTTCTAATATTGTCAATTATTTTGATGAAAACCTATATGCAATTTGGGATTTGTGAAATTGTACGCTATACTAGTTTCACTGGAATGTTTTTTTGTTTTGATGCTTTTCTCTTGGCTATTCTTTAGGATTTTAAAAATGAGAAGTGAGAAGATTTGGATCAAAGATACAACTATGTTTCTATCATATCATTACTCAACAAAAATTTGGTGGTTCAAACCTATACAGAGGCCTGGAGATCTGCTTCTGAAAAGTATTGAATGGATGACGATGTCCAAATTAAGTGACAATAATATTTCATAACTCAAGAAAATTAACACAGCCCTACTTTTATGTCTGTTGATTTATCTTTCACTTTTCCTTGAGAAGAGAGTTCAGCATTTTATATACGATCAGGTTAAATTATTGTGGAATTAACTATTTGATTGATTGCCTTTATTAGAATATTGGCTCTAAGAGAACAGAGACTGATTGACTTTATTTTTTAAAAATTTTGTTAAACAACAGTTCTTCAACAATAATGTGTTGCTTTCATGAATTAATAAACAAAAGAAAACAAATTTAAAGTTTAGCATAACATTTCACATATGCAAGTTTATAAGCTGCACAATACATTTTAGTCTTGTACTATGCCACATTACTGTCTTCTTCAGGGTCTTTGCACATGTTCTGTTTTTTGCCTAGGAGATTTCTTTTCCTCAAGTATACATAGTCTGCTCTTTTTCAACGTTCGTGTCTTAGCTTCAATGACAAATCTCTGGAGCTATTTTTTGACCATCCTATCCAAATACGTCTCCTGGTCCCTTGTCAGTCTCTCAACACTTTATTTTCAGGGCCTAGCAAAATGCTGCACGTAAAGTTGGCTCTCTCTTTCTCTCTCTGTATATGTGTGTAAACTTTTGGTTAGCAGCCTGAACTCTTAACTACTTCACTACTTGGGAGATATAAATTGATTAGCAATCATTCCCAATTTTTTTTGAGTAAGTGATGCATAAATTCATCAGAATTGTAAAATCATAGCGTATTTAAATTTATCTTTGAGTAGGCATATTTTAAATGATAATATATTACTACTTTTGAAGTTGTTTATAGAAATGTGGTCAATGTTACTGAACATTTTACTGTAAGTAGAATATCTACTTTAATATTCTGTTTTTCTTTACCCTAGAAACTCCTACTTCACAATAAATCCCCTGAGATAAATTTTAGCTAAGTACAGTGCAAGTCACATATTAGATTTATATATTTCATAAATTGTCTTTAATGTATTTCACATGTGATTTACTAAAGAAGTTTATGAGCAATTCCAGTAATGTCATTAAAAATGCAAAATTTAATCAATGGAACACTTAAAAATAAAAGATAAATGCAGATCTGATATTGCACTCCACAATTTATTCAACAATTCATTCAGAGTATGTAAATTTTATGGAAAATAACATCTTAGAAAAGAAATAAAAAGAAGCTGATGCAATATTTTCCTAATTTTACATTTTGCTTTGAAATTATTTAAATAATAGCAGTTTTAAAGAAAAATCAATTTAGAAAAAAATATATCAAAAGACATAATAATTGAAAGAATAATTTATGGTTTTGAACAGGTTGAATACAATACATTGTTACGACCTAAAGCAGAAATATTACTATGTCCTTGCTATTGTTGTTGTTGTTGTGTGCTATAGAGTTGATTTCAACTAAAGGTGGGCCTATATGACAGAGTAGAATTGCCCTATAGGGTTGCATAGGCTGTAATCTGTAAGGGAGCAGGTCTTCCGTCACTCAGAGTTGATGGAGGGTTTGAATCACTGACCTTTTGGTTAGCAGCTGAGCTCTTAACTATTGCACCACTGACCTGACAATCTGAACAGTTGCAGTTGAGTCCATTCCAACTCATACCGACCCTATACGACAGAGTAGAACAGCTCCATAGAGTTTCCAAGGAGTGCCTGGTGGATTCAAACTGCTGACCTTTTGGTTAGCAGCTGTAGCACTTAACCACTATGCTGCCAGTGATGATAAATATTAGTATGTTGGTGGTTTAATGCTAAAATATATGCAATAAATCATCAAAGCCACTGCAAGCACTTGGTAAAACTACGACTGATTTTCAGGACAAAGTTTTTTGGATCTTGTTGTGTTTGATATTGTTGTGAGCTGCTTTTCCTATGTACCATATTATTAAGAAAGTGGGCTTAAAATGTGAGTAATTCATGAACGAACCCAAAAATGGAAATCTGTACACACTAAATGAAATGCAATTTTAGTTTTAGTGACCAAAAGACTGTTTATTCCATAATAAACTAAACAACTTGCTTCAGGAAAAGAGAAAATTGAACATTTGGACATTTCAAATATTTGGACTTTCATCCACATGCCCTTCTATTAACACCAGTCAGTAATCAAGAAATCTACTTCCAGTACAGTCATAATCCTAAATCTCCTGGCAGAAAACTTTAATGGCCCAGGTAAATGTGCAAGGTAGTGAATAGAAACAAATTCTCTAAACAACAGCTTTTCTTTTCACATTTAGATCATTTCATTCAGAATTTACTTTCGTGAGTGATATGAAATGATTTGGTTTTATTATTTTCTATATAAATAACCAATTTTAACAGTTTTGAATAGTCCACCTTTTTTTTTTTTTAATTTGTTCTAACAATCTTGACCATATATATTCTGATTTGAGGTTGTATTCCATTGGTCTATTTCTATATACTTGCCTTGGTATCTGACAGGGACATTTTCCCCCCACAATTATCATTTTTGAAAAAAATATTAGTAGTAGTAGTAACTGTTGTCAAGCCCTTTGCAACTCATAATGACCCTGCCCGTGTACAACATAGTAGATTATTGCCCAGTTCTGCACCATCTTCATGATCCTTGACATGTTTGAGTCCATCCTGTAGTGCCTTCAAATCTAGGAGGCTCATCCTCCAAGACTAAATTGGGCAATATTCTGTTGTGATCCATAACAATTTCATTTGCTAATTTTCAGAAGTAGATTGCCAGGTTTTTCTTCCTAATATGGCTTCTTCTGGAAAAGCTCCACTAAATCCTGTCCACCATTGGTTACCAAAAACAAAATAAAACAAAAAAAACTAAACCTGTTTCCCTCAAGTCTGAAACATAGCAACCCTATAGGACAGAGTAGAACTGTACTATATGGTGTCCAAGGAGCAGCTGGTGGATTTGAACAGCTGACCTTTTGGTTAGCAGCCATAGCTCTTAACCATCATGCCACTCAGTTAGTATTTGAAATACTGGTGACTTAGCTTCTAGCATCAAAGAAAAGCAACATGCAAATTCCCACGGTACAACAAACCAACAGACAGGTGGTGGTTGTTATTATAAGCTTTTCCTTTTTCAAGCAAGATTTTGAATAAAGTTGTCAGTTTTCTTGAAAAATAATGTCAGGATTTTAATTGGAATTGAATAAATTTACAGATAAGTTGGCAAAATTTTATGAAATATTATCTTGCTAAATATGAGCATATATATTTTAATATGCATTAATTTTTTCATTATATTTTAATAAAGTTTATAATTTTCTACACAACTTTTATTACTTTCATATATATATTTCTTAAAGGTATAAATGGTCATTTAAAAATACATTTTTCTTACTCTTTCTTGTAAATATGTAATATGCAATTTATTTTCTTTTTTAAATGTTATGTCTAGACAAACTAATAATTCTTCTAACTGTGATCCATTTAAGTTTCTGGGTTTTCTATGTAGACATTAATATTAGCTTTGGATACTAATGGTTTTTCTTCTTTTTTATTTCTGTTTCTTTTTCTTGACTTTATATATGGGCAAGGAATTTGAGGATAGGGTCAACCCTACAAGTGCTGGCTTAGAAGTACAAGTAGTTTATATAATGTGATCCCCTATATTGTACCTGGTTATCTCGTTAGCTATCTGGACCACAGCCTTGCCTGTCAGGCTGTCGAAGATTGTTTATGTCCTTGGAATACCCTATAGCTGACTAATGTTCTAAAGAGTAGAATAGATTTCACCACTGTTTCCCTGAGATCTTTCTCAGTTCTTGTATCAGATGAGTCTCAGCTTGAACCACACAACCACAGTTACTCTTAACTCTACAGATGTCCTGTTCTGACGTTTTGAACTATGATTTTTTTTTTTTCTGGTCTGCTGCTCAAAGATTGTATTTAATCCAAGCTACTTTTTATTTTTTTTATACTTCCCTAAAATGTCTACTATGTTCATGGTACTTTTCTTGTTTACTGTATCATTATTATTTATTCTCATTTTAGAGCATTTTGTCTGGGAAAAAATAGAGTGCATAGCTATCATCCTTCTATATTGAGTCAGTTCTCAAAAAGTGCCCTTAAAAATACTGAAGTATAGTAATCAACCTGTAAGATAGAATAGACTATGCTGATAGAGGAAATAATTTGGCAGGGGCAAGGGATATGGTATCAAAAATCCCCCAATGGTCACAAGTAAATTTGTCACATGAAAAATATGTTAGCAAATATAGAATTTGAAATTGAAAGATATTTTTATTTTTACCTTACTAATGTGGTATAAATTTTGAATTGTTAATAGAAATACTAACTTTTCAGAAATTACTAGATATTTATCACTTTTCTAAGCATAATAAATGTATTGTCTCATTTAGTTCTCACAATGACATCAAGAGAGAGGTAATATAATTGTCCCTATTTTTCAGGCGACAAAAATGAAGCATAACTTGTCCAAGGGCACACCGTTGAGTTCAATGTTCTCATTTTCCTGAGAAAGCTGTGGAATACCAGAAAACCTGATATTGCACCTATAGTCACACTGGCAGTAAAGCTCTCGTGATCATGCGTTCAGTGGGCTTTACACAGCATTACTCAGCCTCTAGATCATATAGTATAAACTGTATCAAAATAAATATCATGCTCGCATCCTCCTCCGTTTATTGTGCTCATTATTAATCTTGGTATTCTCCATGAAATAAATAACACTGTAGGTAGATTTTGGCAATATATTCACCAATCTTTCACAAATGAGAATTCTACACGTGTCAGATACAACTTAAAGCATGAGAAGCACATACAGGATATTATATCAATGCCTGGTATTCTCCTATGATGCCACCTCATCCTCTACCACGGCAAAAAAACAGGAATTTAGATCTTGACAAAGAGCTTCAACCACTACACAACAGATTGTTCATTTTTTAATTCCCTTGTAAAAGTTCCTAACTAAAAGTCTCTGAGACTTGGTTTTTGTTTCTCTTCTTAAGGGAAGGCTTCCCAACACCTACACTCCAGGATAGGTTACTTGTCATGCCACAGTTGTTGTTTTGCTAGGTGCCATCGAGTCGATTCCAACTCACAGAGACTCTAGTACAACAGAACGAAACACTGCCCAACCATGCACCATTCTCACAATTATTGCTATGTTTGAGTCCATTGTTGCAGCCACCTGTGTCAATCCATCTTGTTGAGGGTCTTCCTGTTTTTCACTGACCCCCTATTTTACCAATCATGATGTCCTTCTTCAGGGGCTGGTTCCTCCTGATAACATGTCCAAAATATGTGAGACAAGTCTCTCCATCATTGTTTCTAATGAGTATTCTGACTGTGCTTCTTCCAGGATGAATTTGTTCTTTCTTCTGACAGTCCTTGGTATATTCAATATTCTTAAAGAACACCGTAATTCAAAGGCATCATTTCTTCTTTGACGTTCCTTATTCATTGTTCAGCTTTCTCATGCATGTGAAATAATTGAAAACACCATGGCTTGGGTCAGGTCACCTTAGTTCTTAAAGTGACATCTTTGCTTTTTAACACTTCAAAGAGATCTCTTGCAGCAGATTCACCCAGTGCAACACACAATGTGATTTCTCGACTCCTGCTTCTATAGGCGCTGATTGTGGATCCAAGCAAAATGAAATCCTTGACAATTCAGTCTTTTCACTTTTTATCATGATGTTGCTCATTGGTCCAGTTGTGAGGATTTTTGTTTCCTTGATGTTGAGGTGTAATCCATACTGAAGGCTGCAGTCCTTAATCTTCATCAGTAAGTGCTTCAAGTCCTCTTTACTTTCGGCAAGCAAGGTTATGTCATCTGCATATTGCAGGTTGTTAATGAGCCTTCCCTCAATCCTGATGCTCTGTTTTTCATATAGTATAGCTTCTTGGATTATTTGCTCAACATACAGATAGAATAACTATGGAGAAATGATACAACCCTGGTGCACAGCTTTCCTGACTTTAAACTATATAATATCTCCTTGTTCTGTAATGCCTCTAATTAGTGTCATGCCACTAATACCCGATAATAACCTCTTCTTTCCCATAAAAATCACCATACTGCAATCATTAATATGACTATCTTTCCCAGTAAAACTGTATTATTTTGAGAATAAAAAATAGATGTTTATATTTGAATCTTTGTGGCACAGAAGAGGGTAAAAAAGAAAACAGTTTCTGTCAAGCCTATTCCAATTCATGATGACCACATATGTTTCAGAATAGAACTGTGCTCTTTGGGTTTTCAATGCCTGTGATCTTTCAGAAGTAGATCTCCAGGCCTTTCTTCTGAGGTGTCTCTGGATGCACTTGAACCACCAACCTTTTGGTTAGTAGCCAAGCACTTAACCATTTGCACCACCCAGGGACCCCTCTGGCCTAAGATAAGACCCAATATTCCATAAGTGTACAATATGTGTTTGTCAATAAAGTGAATGTTATCTAATTTCTTTGTTGCTACTGTTGTTGTTGTTAGGTGCCATTGAGTCAGTTCCAACTCATAGCGACCCATGTGCAACAGAATGAAACACCGCCCAGCCCTGCATCATCCTCACAATCATTGTTATGCTTGAGCCTATTGTTGCAGCTCCTGTGCCAATCCATCTCATTGAGGGTCTTCCTCTTTTTCACTGACCCTCTACTTTACCAAGCATGATGTTCTGTTCCAGGGTCTGGTCTCTCCTAATAACACATCCAAAATATGTGAGAACTCTCACTATCCTTGCTTCTAAGGAGCATTCTGACTGTACTTCTTCCAAGACAGATTCTTGCGTTCTTTTGGTAGTCCATGGTATATTCAATACTCACTCTTCAATTTGTTACTAGATTCTTTATTTATTCAATCACCCACTCAGCATTTACTAAATAGCTGTTATTTTAGAAAATAAACTGGATACCTGAAGGTAAAGGTGAGGTAGGCTGTAAGCTGCTTTAGAAAGATGAATACAACAGAAGAGCTGTTCTCAGTTAGGCAACTATGGAAATAGTAAACTAATGCAATGTAGAACATGCAATTATAAAAGGACTCACTTAAATACATTTTGTGTATATAAAAACTTCAGCTTTTACAGTGGCATTACATTTTTAGGAATGTAAATGTATGAATGTTTAATTACATTTTGATTATACATAAAAATATTTATCTTCTAAGATTTCTGCATTCTTAGTCTTTTATGAGAAATGGACTCTGTTTATATTTATGAGCAAAGCATAAATAGTTTGGGGAATTGCATTTATACTTATACTACACTATAAATTGATTTACAAGGGTAAGTCATCTTCGATTGTCCGTTAAGATTGATGACAATCATCAGTGTGTTACTGGAATGAATAGAGATTTATTCCTTCCTTAATAATGAAGAATTACTTGAATTTGAAAAAGACATAACAAAAGATTATGGATTAACACACACATATATACAGACATATAATTTTTATAACCCTCCATGCTTATTCTTATCATTTTTCCTCTAACTACTAACCTCATTCTTTTAGGAATTCAGAAGGATTTGAGGTGCCTAAAATTAAGGAAATCATATGTAAATCCCAAATACTTTATAAATGGAATTAATAAACTCTGTATGATATTTGATTGTCTATTTAATTTTATATTATGTATTTATTAATGCTTCCTACTCATTTACCTTAATAATAGATCTGAGAAATATCTGTTCTCTCTCAGAAGTAATGTTTTCTGTTCCTTACTTTCTAAACAAAATCATCTTGGCAAGCCACTAAACATCTTAGTCTTTTAGTTTCCTAAAATAAATACTTTTTTACCTCGTTCAACACTTAGTATCCTAAGCAATGGTATTTCTTTCCATATTCACATAAATATCATATTTTCTAGTAATGCTGCAAAGTCAAGATGAAATTATAGTATTTTAAAATCAGAATAAAGATGGAGAAATTCATAATTAATTTATTAAACTTATATTGAAGCAAACATTAAAAGTATTTATGTAAATTTATTTCAAAATCTATTAAAGGAATATTTAATTAATGAACATGTGAGATTATTGCTAGAATGAAAAGTACTTAATAATCAGAACTTCATTAATGTATTTCTTCATGCATGTAGGTTGAAGAATAACAAGTCCATCTTCCTTTAAAAACTCTGAAAAATCATTAAATGGTAGAAAAAATAGTTGAGTGGAAATACAGGAATATTTACTACGGATATTTAGTGTTGTCTACTCCATTACAATTCCCATCCTACAGTTAATTTTGAAAGAACAAAGACACCCTATTTAAAGTCAGGATGAAGTTCAGAAGGCTCGCTATCCCTATAAAAATTAACTGCATTGCTGAAATTTCCATCCAATGTAATATTGAAAGACACAAAAGTAAAACACATAGTTGCTATAATTATTGAAAAGAAGCAATAAATGTAATAATAGCATGAAGTTAACAATTTAATAGAATAAAATATTTTATTGTTTAAAGTACAATTTGTGAGTATTGTGGAATTTATAATAATCAGAGTATTTTCTTTATACTAGTAATTATTTAGTAAGATTTAATAATGACTTAAAAAGCATCACTCATAATGAGTGGGTTGTGGAAGGAAGCAATAACTAGGGTATTTTAATGTAATCTCCAAAAAACAAACAGAACAAGAATAAGAACAAAGAAAAAATAAACAAAATTCACATCTCCAGCATAACCAGAAAACAGAAGGTTCTAGGTCCACATTACTTGTAAGAAAAAAACTAACTAAAACATCCTTGTGAACTCTTACAAATAGTATTATATGTGGAGAAAAAGGTAAAAATAAAGCAAACGGCACACTTGGGAGATTAAGTGATGAAAATAAAATGAAGCAAAAGCAAAAAAAAAAAAACATGGTCTGGGAAGACCAAAAAAAAGGTAATTTTAAAAGTGCCGTTGAGTCGATTCCGATATGGATTAACCTTCTACCATACCGATGGCACTGTTTTTTTTTTTTTTTTATATACCAGAAAAAGAAATCATTAAAGGAAATGTATTTAACTAAACTGCAAGATGCAGGCACTGTTGAACTACCAATCCTTTAAACAAACCAAAATTCGAAACATAAATAAGTAAAACAGAGTAAATATACACAAAGGTATAATATAAAAACAGAAAACAAAACCATTATAGCTGATAACTATTTACCGCCCTACCCCGCAAAATAGCTGTCAAATCAGAATAACACACAGCACTGAAAATCAAGCTAAGTATTCTCAAATAAGCATATGGGATATAAAGAAAGTTCTGAATAATTGATTCAAATATTAAAAACATAAATAGACAGAAAAGAAAGAAATGAAAAGAAACTTGATTTAATTCAAGAAAGAAGAAATTGAAGAAAAACACATTTTCCTTGGAAATTAAAAACAAATTTCATAGACTAACAACAAAACGTGATGAGGACAAAGAAACAAATAATATTGCTCTTGGTTAGAAAGCTGGTTTGCACCCTGGTTTAAGTTTTCCTAAAATTTTTAATTGTTGCTGGAAAACAAAATCAACTCAGCATTTGGAAGCTTCATGAAAGGAAACTGGACCTCCATGCTTCCTGGTGTTTTACCTCCCCTTAGCAATTGGATAAACTATCAAGCAGCAGACACAAATGCTGTAGATAACGCTGTTTTTCCTTTAAGGTCAAGGACTTTGAACCTCCATGATGAGACATTTTGATTGGATCCTGATTAAGCTGCTTCGATTAATGACTACTAAATTCCCAAAGGCCACCAGAAAACCTGTCAATTAAGCAAAGATAAGTTTTTAAATCCTATTTCAGTAAGGAAGAAAGATGCTTTGGCTCAGAATGTTAGCAATATCTTAGTAAGTGTGGGTTATGGGATAATATTCATAATGTTTTGTGTACTGGGTACAAGTGATTTAAGGTGGATTTTCCATTCAATTAGCTTATTACAAAATAATTTCTGATCAGTGGACCTGGCAAGGTGAAGCACGTCTTAACAGTAAACTTGTTTTATAAGGGTCTCAGTTTTCTAGAAGTGTGGTGAAAATATACTGCAAACTGGGTGGCTTAAAAGAACATAAATCAATTCTCTCACCATTCTGGAGGCTAGAAATTCAAAACCAAAATATCAACAGAACCCTGCTCTCTCTAAAGGCTCAGGGGGAAATTCTTTCTTGTCTTTTCTAGCTCTTCCTTGCCATTCCTTGATT
Source organism: Loxodonta africana (assembly GCF_030014295.1). NCBI lineage: Eukaryota > Metazoa > Chordata > Mammalia > Proboscidea > Elephantidae > Loxodonta > Loxodonta africana. The sequence continues at coordinate 166,922,188 of NC_087342.1, forward strand.
TGTGGCAGCGTAACTATCATCTCTGTCATCATCTTCACCTGGCCATCTTCCATGTATCTTTCTGTGTCTCATCTCCTCTTCTTAAAAGATCACCAGTCATACTGGGATAGGGCCCACCGTACTCCAGTATGAATCATGTTAATTAATTACACCTCTAAAGATTGTATTTCCAAGTAAGCTCACATTCATAGGTACAGGGAGAAAGGAGCTGAATATATCTTTTGGATGGACACAAATCAACCCATAACAATAAAGAAGATGTTTGATCAAGTTGGCAATCTATATTTTCCAATAGAACAACTGTTTGCACAAATAAGGCAATTATTTCTCTGGCTAAAATCTTTTTCAAGAATTTCCTGAGATAAATGGTGAATGTATGAATATAATATAAAGAAATCATCAGATATTTCTTTGAAAATTCTAAATTGCTTTCCAATTATGATTATTACTATTAATAGATTGAGTGACAAGCACAAGGTTAACACAGCAGAAGAGGTTGCATCATGAAGTAATAGGTTTATGGAGAACAGTGTGAGGAAGAGAGAAAAGGTAGGGAAACAGTTTTGTAGGGAGAAGATATGCAAACACAGAGAGGGAATTAATAATAAGCTGTCTTTGTTGAGGGGTTAGAGGTAAAGTTGGGCATTTGCACATTGAATTGAAAGTTAAAGTATTCAAAATAGATATGCTATATTTATTTCATTTTTTATGAATGTTACACTCAAACTACACAACTTTGTATGCATTTATATTGGTCATAAAACTTTTAAGATTTTGTATAGTTTTTCTTGTTATTTCAAGCTAGTGCCTGTGTCTTGCCCAAAGTTTCAAATTGTGTAACATTCTACTAGACATGTATTTAAAAGTAAACTGACTTTAAAAATAAATCAATCATTCCTTTGTTTATTACAGGGGGAAAATATGTAAGCATTATGGCAATTACTTATAGACAGAAAAAATGTCTTCAAACTATTTTTTCACTCTCCTAAATTTAAATAACTTCGCTATCTGCCATTTAAAATCATTGTTCTATACTCTAAAAAACAAAGGCTAAACTATTTTGCATTTAAACAGCAAGATGTAACTCTTTTACATGACAATGATGCAGCAAAAAAGGTCATTTTAGAAAGACTTGATATCAAAATTAAATACAGTATTTGATTAGAAGATAGATCTTTAACATTAAAAGAATCTTGTGAAAATTCCAGTATGTATTATTGAATGTTACAGTTTGTAAAGTGTATACAAGTTGGGATATCAAACTTTTTTTTTTTTTTTTACTTTTTTGGCCAGGAGTTAAATTTTGATAGTGTTTAATTTCAAAATCATCTAATGGTTGCAGTCAGTAATGGCTCAGGTTGGTGCATCCTGTAATTCACTTAAATAGGTTCTAATTGTGAGATTCAGCTCCTTATTCACTGACCTCAGGGCAACGTGTCTGCACATGAAGACTTACTGTGTCATTTGATTTTTGGTTTCAATCTTTTAAATATATAGGTGCCAGCATTCTATTAATAAAATGGTTAACTTAATTATAGTGAATAACGAATGACAGTGTCTTAGTTACCTAGTGTTGCTATAGCAGAAATACCACAAGTGGGTAACTTAAAGAACAGAAATTAATTTTCTTACAGCTTTGGAGGCCAAAAATTCAAAGCAGGGTCCAGATTTGATTCTTTCCTTGTGGGTAGCCTTGGGCATCCCTTGGCTCCTATGAATCTCCTCATGGCTTCTGACTTCCCTCTGTGTGTCTCTGTGTAGTCTGCTCTTTCTATAACTCAGAGGTGATTAGTGTAGAACGCATCCTACTTGGATATGATCTAGTTAACACACCAGAGGACACCCAGTTTCAAAACAGAATTACATCCACGGGTATAGAGGTTAGGATATCAACACACATTTGGGGGGACATAATTTAATTCATAACAGATGACATGTTCATAATCTGAATAGATCTTTGTCCTTCCTCAGAGAACTTAATTTCATGATCAGCATATCTCTGAGGAATATTATATGCATTTTACTGATGGGGAAACTAAATCACATGGAGGTGAAGTACCAAATGCCACTCAAAAAATATTATATGAATTTATTTATATGAAGTGTTCAGAATAGGAAAATCTATAAAAACAAAATTGTTTAGCAACTGGCTAGGGCTTGTGGTATATGAAAGAGTCTAGGTAATGACTACTAATGGGCACAAAGTTTGTTTTGGGGATGATGAACTTCTAAAATTAGAATGTGGTAATGGTTGCACAACCATGCTAATATATATATTTTTAAAATTTAATTGTACACTTTAAATGAATGAATTTTATATTATGTAAATTATATTTCAATAAAGATATTAAAACAATAGTCAAAAATTTGGAAAAAGAGTAACAAGGATGGAAAATGTGATTTCATAATATACTTAAAAGACACAGTAATTAGTGTTTAAGGCTATGAAAAACAGTGAGATCTGAAAAACAGTAAAGGAGATAAGCACAGATATTGTCCCAGTTTATTGTCTTGAGGGTGATTCCAGGATGTAGTACACTCAGGGATAAAATGGAAGAAGGACAGCTGGACTCCCTGAGTTGAGGAGGGAGGGCTGAGAATCCAAGGAGACCAAGTTGACTAGAGTTCACGGGGCAAAGAGCTAGAGAGGAGAGAGCTGCACAGAGAGAGAACTCCAGTACAACCCTGTGAACAAACCACCCAAGGCCTGAGAAAGAACTACTCAAAAGGAATGGAGAAAGAGTTGCCCAGCATTCATTTGCCAGTACCATTTGCTGTCAAGTTGATTCTGACTCATGGTGACCCCATGTGTGTCGAGTGGAACCACGGTCCATAGATTTTTCAATAGGTGTACTCCAATCTCCATCTTTTCAGTTAGCAGCTGAGCACATTAACCATTTGTATCGCCCATCCTGTCACATTGTATTCACTCAAGATAAAAGAAAGCATAGGTCCTTAGAAAGACTTTTCCGCAAATGGTTACAGTAATTTGTAAAACTCAACAACTGGAAATAATTTAAGCGTCCATAACAGGTGATTGGATTAAAAAAAAAAAAAAAGTAGTATACCCATACAATGGACTACTACTTAGCAAAAAAAAAAAAAAAAAGAATATACTATTGACATCCACAATACAGTTAGTTACAGTGGTAACACTCCATGTTTTCATGATCTTTCCTTTATCCATCCAGGTATAAAAATTTCTCACTGGTGTGACAGGGAATTGGAGAGTTGCTCTCATGCATGATATTTTGCCTAAAACTTCTGCCTGCAGTGAGTCCTTTCCATTTTCTGATTAGGATTACATATTAAATCTAAAAATGTCAGCAAGTGACTCTTCTTTATCTCTGATTTAGCTGTCATATTCCTCCAAAAATCTCTGTGCTCTGGTTGCTTAAATAAGGAAAATGTTAAAAGAGAGAATTTAAAATCTCGCTCTTCTCCTGTGTTCATATATTATTGTTTCTGAAAACTATTGCTCCATTGCAGAATATCTTTTTAAGCACTTGCTTTTTGTTTACTAGTATCTCCACATGAACCCTACAATTTATTAAAAAGTGATTATTTTTATTTATTTATTTATCTGTCATATAGAATCCAATTATTGTGTCCAAAATTCCCTTTAATCAACCCTTTTGAAAATCAGTCACCACTTATGTTTGATATCCACCCCTTTTTTTTTTACCATCCTTATCATCATTATTTTGGTAAAAAAAAAAAATAAGATAGTGGTTATCTCTTGCTTGAATTGATTCTCTTTTGATATCACCACTCTAGCATCATCTTGTGCCCCTTGTCTTGAACTCTGTTGTCTTCATACTCAATACTTTGTGGTTCCTTAAAGATACCATACTCTCTTTCTCCTCTGTAACGTCATACGTTTATTTCCTCCTACCTAGAATATTCTTTCCATTTCTCCTTGAATGACTCCTGCTTTATACTTGGAGCAGTTTAGGTAATCTTTCACTGGGAGTTCTTCCTAGATGTCCAAGAAGAGAGATTATATGTCCTTTCTGTGAAATGTCTTGTCCTCTTGAACTAAGAATAATAATAGTTCTTATCACACTGTTATTTAAATGCATATTTACTTATCCTTCTCCCCCACCAGCAATTTCAGCGTGACTATCTCATTTACTGTAGCATTCTCAATGTTTAAAAATTTCCTTAATAATTAGTGTTTCATAATATTTGTTCAATGAATAAATGAGCAAAATATTACACAGAATAGGAAAGAAGCTAGATCTCAAGGTTATTTATATCATAGGGACTTCAATAAATCTAAAATCAAATATTACAATAAAGTATGCCACTGTATCTTTTCTGACTATATTGCAAGGCTAAGCAGTTGCTTGACATATATGCACTTTTAAATTTATTTAATCACACAGGTATATTTATATGCATGATAAATTAACGTGCATAATTCCATGTTTTAAGTTGTAGATTATTCACTAGGAAGAAACTGACTCATTAAAGCTCTGTCGGGGTTTCTTCTGTTATAAAGGTAGAACAGATGAAACACTTGTGCTGGGTCAATTTAAGTTACCATCATCAGAGTATAGTGTGCAACTCTATAAAGTATGCACACACTTCCTAAAATAATGTGATATAAAAGATGCAAAACTCCCTTACATTATAAACTATCCATAAAAATGTGAACATTATCCTCACATTTTTTATTTCTATTCAGATTTAAGTGATTGAATTATTTCAATGTCAGCTAAATTACTGGTGAAAAGTAAAATATGATTTGACAGTTTTGTAATATCCATTATTCAGACTTTAGTTGGATTACTTTGTAAAGGCAACAAAGTAGTTTAGGCACAAATTTTAGCCACCAGAAAAATATATTTGTGAGTTTTTAATTGCCATGATTAAATTTTATCTTTAGGTCTCTGACCTAAGGCAAAGCCTTTATTTTTCACATTCACCGTAAGGTTGATGGATGAACAGATGGATTAAGTACACCACTGGGTGTCCTATCAGCTGTATGCAATTCTCTGAATGGTGATGGATAATAAAGTTAGTAATGTGAATAAACATGGTTCATGAAAATGGAAATGTTGCTGTGTGCAGTCAAGTTAAACAGTGTCTCTTTCAACTTCTTCAGAAGTTAATTTTAGGGAGTCCTCTTGCACATTCTTATAACTTTAGTATATTTCTAAATGTATTATTTGGTCCCTTTGTATATAATCATGTATACAGCAAAACATTTCAGAGTAACGCAAATGTCATATGGATGCATGCCAGCTGTTTATTTAAATAGTTAAAAATGTCTGCAGAAAAGGTTGACATTGAATGACTTAATTATCTTAATTATTGATTTGAATCTTTAAAATATCACAGCAATCAGCAATAAGAAACTGAGACTACTTATTGCTCTTAATCTATCCACCTGTTATTAAGATGTTGATTAGCAAAGTGAATCATCAACAGAACTAAGTTTAACTTTTGCCATGCCTGGAATTGATGGTCTCACAATTCACTATCATTAATTATAGATCATAAATGCCAAGGCATGTCTTCACACTAAGAATTAAAATTGCTAGCACACAAAATGCAAAGCCCTTCCCAGGGGCAATAATATAGAACGCACAAAAAATTACTTTTATGTATTATATAGACACTTTAGTCTTATACCAGCTATTTCTATACTTTCTTCCAATGTATATACTTCTTTCTTACATGTCATTTCATTGTTCATATTGAATGCATGATGCATATGCTTTTAACATATTTGTAAATATATCATTTGTTCCCATTTCTATATACTCATGTATGGATAATACACTGGACATGTCTGAATGAGCATTAACCAAGGTCTTTCAAAAAGAAGAATAGTACAAAAACTGAGTACTGGTACCACACAGACCAGAGTTGCATATTGGTTCTGCCATTTAATAACTGCATGACCTTAAGAAAGTGACTTGACATGTATGAACTCCTTTCTTCTCACCAATACACACATAGTAATATCTATTGCTCTGTGTAATTGTGACATTAAAAGGGATTATTGGTGTAAATAGCCTGCCAGACATTCAGTACATGTTTTTTCTTTTTAAGAGGAAAAAAAAGTAAGAATATTAATACCAAGATCTATAGTGAAGAGTTCTTTAAGAAGATGGGAATAAGGAAAATACGATTGTCTTCTGAGAATTGACTTGTAAAATTAACATATACTTTCTCAGCATAGGGATAGCAAAATTACCTGAAAAGACAAAACTTGATTCTACTTAATTGGGTGTATTTTCATAAGCAAAGGCAGAATGATGGGGCAAAGGGGGTTGCATATATAAGAATTTTAGAAGCAAGAGTCAGCATGGTTCATTCAAGCTCTTCCCAAGGGGAAAAGGAGGGTTCACAAACAGGTTAAACCCAAGTAGTTTCAAGAGTATAGGTACATGTATTAGATGAACTAAGCTGCTTGCTTTTAGATAGTTGGTTCAGCTTCCATGCTTATGCTCATCCAAAATGTACTTCATGATTGTATTTTGACTTCCCACTTAAGTATCTTCAAAGAGTGAATGAATATGTTTTTCCTGCAGGGTTTGCTTTTGTTGTTGTTAGGTGCTGTCAAGTCAATTCCGACTCATAGAGACCCTATGTATAACAAAACAAAACACTGCCCAATCCTGCTTCATGCTCACAATCGTTGTTACGCTTGAGCCCATTGTTGTAGCCACTGTGTCAATCCACCTCACTGATAGTCTTCGTCTTTTTCCCTGACCCTCTACTTTACTAAAAATGATGTCCCTCTCCAGGGACTGATTCCTTCAGATAACATGTCCAAAGTATGTGAGACGAAGTTTTTCCATCTTTGCTTCTAAGGAGCATTCTGGTTGTGCTTCTTCCAGGATAGATTTGTTCATTCTTTTAGCAATCATAGTATATTCAATATTCTTCACCAACACCACAATTCGATGGCATCAATTCTTTGGTCTTCCTTATTCATCATCCAGCTTCCATATGCATATGAGGGGATTGAAAACACCATGGCTTCGGTTAGGTGCACCTTAGTCTTCAAGGTGATGTCTTTGCTTTTCAACACTTTAAAGAGATCTCTTGCAGCAGATTTGCCCAGTGTAATCTGTATTTTGATTTCTTGACTGTTGCTTCCATGGGTGTTGATTGCAGATACAAGTGAAATGAAATCCTTGACAACTTCATTCTTTTCTCCTTTTATCATGATGTTGCTCATTGGTCCAGTTATGAGGATTTTTTTTTTCTTTATATTGAGGTTTAATCCATACTGAAGGCTGTGGTCTTTGATCTACAACAGTAAGTGCACAGGGTTTAAGAATTATTAATATTTTATGACAGTTTTTTTTACGTAACTCAATAAATTGACAAGAAAATATTTGCAACACAGGATGTGTGTGTGTATATATACAGTATTTAAATTTCTCACTTAAGTGTCTTGTATTAAAAAAAAAATGCCGCCATAGTCAATTCAGACTCATAGTGATCCTATAGGACAGAGTACAACTGACCCGTAGTGGTTCCAAGGAGCAACTGGTAGATTAGAACTGCCAACCTTTGAGTTAGAAGCTGAGCTCTTAGTCACTGAGCCACGAGGGTTCTGGGATCTTCATATAGTTAAAAAATATCTTTTTCATGAGGATTTAAGAATTATTAATATGACAGCTGTTTATATATATGTGTGTATATATATATATATACACACACAGATATGTATATAGATATATACATATATATAGTTATGGAGCCCTGGTTGTGTAGTGCTTAAGAGCTATGGCTGCTAACCACAAAGTCGGCAGTTGGAATCTACCAGCCCCTCCTTGGAACCTCTACGAGGCAGTTCTACTCTGCCCTATAGGGTCGCTATGTGTCAGAATTGACTTGATGACAATGTTTGGTTTTTTGGTTTATATAAATATAAATATCCCCCACGTGTCTGTCAGTTTGTCATACTGTGGAGGCTTGTGTGTTGCTGTGATGCTGGAAGCTATGCCACAGATATTCAGATACCAACAGGGTCACCCATGGAGGACAGGCTTCACCTGAGCTTCCAGACTAAGAGTCTAGGAAGAAGGACGCGGCAGTCTATTTCTGAAAGCATTTGCCAGTGAAAACCTTATGAACAGCAATGGAAAATTGTCTGATACAGTGCTGGAAGATGAGCCCCCGACATTGGAAAGCACTCAAAAGGTGACTGGGGAAGAGCTGCCTCCTCAAAGTAGAGTCCACCTTAATGACATGGATGGAGTAAAGCTTTTGGGACCTTCATTCACTGATGTGACACAACTCCAAATGAGAACAGACAGCTGCAAGCATCCATTAATAATTGGAACCTGGAATGTTTAAAGTATGAATCTAGGAAAATTGGAAATAGTAAAAAATGAAATGGAACACATAAACATCAATATCCTAGGCATTAATGAGCTGAAATGGACTAGTATTGGCCATTTTGAATCAGACAATCATATAGTCCACTATGCTGGGAATGACAACTTGAAGAGGACTGGTGTTGCATTCATCACCAAAAAGAACGTTTCAAGATCTATCCTGAAGTACAATGCTGTCAGTGATAGGATAATATCCATACGCCTACAAGGAAGACCAGTTAATACAAATATTATTCAAATTTACACACCAACCACTAAGGCCAAAGATGAAGAAATAGAAGGTTTTTATCAGCTGCTACAGTCTGAAATTGATTGAACATGCAATCAAGATGTGGTGATAATTACTGGCGTTTGGAACATGAAAGTTGGAAACAAAGAAGAAGGATCAGTAGTTGGAAAATATGACCTTGGTGATAGAAACAATGGCAGAGACCAAATGGTAGGATTTTGCAAGACCAAAGACTTCTTCATAGCAAATACCTTCTTTCACCAACGTAAATGGCGACTATACACATAGACCTCACCAGATGGAACACACAGAAATCAAATTGGCTACATCTGTGGAAGGAGATGATGGAAAAGCTCGATATCATCAGTCAGAACAAAGCCAGGAGCCAACTGTGGAACAGACCATCAATTGCTCATATGAAAGCTGAAACTGAAGAAAATCAGAGCAAGTCCACGAGAGCCAAAATACGGCCTTGAGTACAGCCCACCTGAATTTAGAGACCATCTGAGGAATATATTTGATGCATCGAACACTGGTGACTGAAGACCGGACAAGTTGTGGAATGAGATCAAGGACATCATACATGAAGAAAGCAAGAGGTCATTGAAAAGGTAGGAAAGAAAGAAAGAACCAGGATACATGTCAGAGGAGACTCTGAAACTTGCTCTCGAATGTCGAGCCAGTAAAGCAAAAGGATGAATTCATGAAGTAAAAGAACTGAACAGAAGATTTCAAAGGGCGTCTCGAGAAGACAAAGTAAAGTATTATAATGACATGTGCAAAGAGCTGGAGATGGAAAACCAAAAGAGAAGAACACCCTCGGCATTTCTCAAGCTGAAAGAACTGAAGAAAAAATTCAAGCCTTGAATTGCAATAGTGAAGGATTCTATGGTGAAAATATTAAAAGAAAGAGGACGCATCAAGAGAAGATGGAAGGAATATACAGAGCCATTATACCAAAAAGAATTAGTTGATGTCCAACTATTTCAAGAGGCAGCATATGATCAGGAACCTATGGTACTGAAGGAAAAAGCCCAAGCTGCTCTGAAGGCATTGGCAAAAAATAAGGCTCCAGGAATTGGTGGAATATCAACTGAGAAGTTTCAACAAACAGATGCAGAGCCAGAGGTGCTCACTCATTTATGCCAAGAAATATGGAAGACAGCTTCCTGGCCAACTAACTGGAAGAAATCCATATTTATGCCTATTCCCAAGAAAGGTGATCCAGCTGAATGTGGAAATTATAGAACAATATCATTAATATCACATGCAAGAAAAATTTTGCTGAAGATCATTCAAAAACAGCTGCAGCAGTATATTGACAGGGAACTGCCAGAAATTCAGGCCAGTTTCAGAAGAGGATGTGGAACCAGGGATATCAGTGCTGATGTCAGATGGATCCTGGCTGAAAGCAGAGAATACCAGAAGGATGTTTATCTGTGTTTTATTGGCTATGCAAAGGCATTCGACTGTGTGGATCATAACAAATTATGGATAGCATTGCAAAGAATGGAAATTCCAGAACACTTAATAGCACTCATGAGGAACATTTACATAGATTAACAGGCAGTTGTTTGGACAGAGCAAGGGGATACTGATTGGTTTAAAGTCAGGAAAGGTGTGCGTCAGGGTTGTATTCTTTCACCATACCTATTCAATCTGTATGCTGAGCAAATAATATGAGAAGCTGGACTGTATGAAGAAGAACAGTGCAACAAGATTGGAGGAAGACTCATTAACAACCTGTGTTATGCAGATGACACAAGTTTTCTTGCTGAAAGTGAAGAGGACTTGGAGCATTTACTAATAAAGATCAAAGACCACAGCCTCCAGTATGGATTGCACCTCAACATAAAGAAAACAAAAATTCTCGCAACTGGACCAATGAGCCGCATCATAATAAATGGAGAAAACTTTGAAGTTGTCAAGGATTTCATTTTACCTGGATCCACAATCAACAGCCATGGAAGCAGCAGTCAAGAAATCAAAAGACGCATTGCATTGGGCAAATCTGCTGCAAAGGACCTCTTTAAAGTGTTGAAGAGCAAAGATGTCACCTTGAAAACTAAGGTGTGCCTCACCTAAGCCATGGTATTTTCAATCACATCATATGAATGTGAAAACTGGACAATGAATAAGGAAGACCAAAGAAGAATTGACGCCTTTGAATTGTGGTGTTGGCGAAGACTATCGAATATACCATAGACTGCCAAAAGAATGAACAAATCTGTCTCAGAAGAAGTACAATCGGAATGCCCCTTAGAAGCAAGGATGGCGAGACTGCGTCTTACATACTTTGGACATGTTGTCAGGAGGGATGAGTCCCTGGAGAAGGACATCATGCTTGGCACAGTACAGGGTCAGAGTAAAAGAGGAAGGCCCTCAACAAGGTGGATTGACACAGTGGCTGCAACAATGAGCTCAAGCATAACAATGATTGTAAGAATGGCTCAGGACAGGGCAGTGTTTCGTTCTGTTGTGCATAGGGTCACTATGAGTCAGAACAGACTCGATGGCACCTAACAACAACAACGACAACAACATAGATATAAACATAGATATAGATATATACACACAAAAACAGATATTGATGAAGATGTTGCTACAGATATGGAAATAATATAGATATAAATAAACACGTAGATGTAAGTATAGATATGCTAATATAATTCTGTAGGTTTATTTTGTACTCACTTATTTTCATCTGGGCTAATAGTGTTTGTGACTCTGGCCTTCCCAATTTCTTATACAAATTATGTTCTAGCCTTTGGAATTCATGGAAGTTCTACATGCGCCAGTGATGCCTACCCCCCACCCTTTACATGAAGGACCAGAGAATTAAACACTACTGAAAAATAATTCTTTAGACAAATATCTTGTCCTTTCTTATCTGCTGTCCGTTTCTAAGCCCACAGTGTTGTTGTATGCCATCCTGTCAGTTTGACTCATAGTGACCTTATGTACAACAGAAGAAAACACTGCCCGGTCCCGCATTACCCTCACAGTCATCATTACACTTGATGATGATCAGCCACTGGGTCAATCCATCTCTTTGAAGGTCTTCCTCTTTACTGTATGACCATCTACTTTATCAAGCATTATGTTCCCCTCCAGGGACTGGTCCCTTCAGATAACATGTCCAAAGTATGTGAGACAAAGTCTCGACAACCTTGCTTTCTAAGAAGCACCCTGGCTGTACTTCTTCCAGGATAGATTTGTTCTTTCTTCTGGCCGTCCACAGTATGTTCAACATTCTTCGCCAACACCATAATTCAAAGGCATCAAATCTCCCTTATTCATTGTCCAGCATTCCAATGCATATGAAATGATTGAAAACATCTTGGCTTGCGTGAGACTTACCTTAGTTCTTAAAATGACATCTTTTCTTTTCTACGCTTTAAAGAGGTCTTTTGCAGCAGATTTGCCCAGTGCAATGGGCTTTGATTTCTTAACTGCTGCTTACTTGGGCATTGATTGTGGATCCAGGTAAAATGAAATCCTTGACAACTTCAATCTTTTCTCTGTTTATCTTGATGTTGCTTATTGGTCCAGTTGTGAGGATTCCTGTTTTCTTTAGGTTAAGGTGTAAGTCATACTGGAGGCTGTGGTCTTTGATCTTCATCAGTAAGTGCTTCAAGTCCTCTTCACTTTCAGCAAGCAAGATTACATCATCTGCATAGTGCAGGTTTTTAATGAGCCTCCTTCCAATCCTGATGCCCCATTCTTCTTCATATACTCCAGCTTCTTGGATTATTTGCTCAGCATACAGAATAAGTATTGTGAAAGGATATGCACACCATTCCTGATTTTCAACCACCCAGTATCCCTTTGTTCTGCTGGAACAATGCCTTCTCGGTCTATGTAAATGTTCCTTGTGAGCACAATTAAGTATTCTGGAATTCCCATTCATTACAGAGTTATCCATAATTTGTAATAATCCACACAGTCAAATGCCTTTGCATTGTCAATAAAACACAGGTAAACATCTTTCTGGTATTCTCTGCTTTCAGCCAAGATCCATCTGACATCAGCAATGATATACCTTGTTCCATATCCTCTCCTGAATCTGGCTTGAATTTCTTGCATTCTCTATCGATGTACTGCTGCAGCCACTTTTGGATGATCTTCATCAAAATTTTACTTGAGTGTGATTTTAATGATATTGTTTGATCATTTCTGGATTCTCTTGTATCACCTTTCTTTGGAATAGGAACAAATATGGATCTCTTCCAGGCAGTTGGCCAGGTAGGTCTCTTCTGAATTACTTGGCATAGACAAGTGAGCATCGCCAGGGCTGCATATGTTTGTTGAAACGTCTCAATTGTTATGCTGTCAACTCCTTGAGTTTTGCTTTTTGCTATTCTCTTCAGTTAAGTTTGGATTTCTTCCTTCAGTACCATTGGTTCTTGATCATATGCTACCACCTAAAATTGTTGAACATCAGCCAATTCTTTTTGGTATATTGACTCTGTGTATTCCTTCCATCTTCTTTGTTGCTTCCTGTGTCATTTGAAATTTGCCCATAGACTCCTTTAGTATTACAACTCAAAGTATGAATTTCTTCTGCTGAGGATGTTCTTCCCTTTTGGTTTTCTAACTCCAGTTCTTTGCACATTTCGTTATAATATATTACTTTGTCTTCTCAAGCTGCTCTTTGTCATCTTCTGTTCAGCTCTTTTACGTCATCATTTCTTCCTTTTGCTTTAGCTATTCTATGTTCAAAAGCAAGTTTCAAAGTCTCTTTTCACATCCATTTTGGTCTTTTCTTTCTTTCCTGTCTTTTTAAAGACCCCTGTTTTCTTCATGTATGATGTCCTCGATGTCATTCTACAAGTCATCTCGTCTTCAGTCATCGTTAATTTCTTGGTCTTCCTATTTGGATATTTTTGCAGTGGGGATGATGGAAAAGCCTATTGTATACCAAGAACTGGCCTTGCTGTATCCAACTCATGTAGGCCTCTCAGGGACAGTACATCAACAGAGTTCATCTCTCTAAAACAAGGAGAATTGATGGTTCTCATACCCTTTGAAACAGTCTTCTATGTGTTTAGTTTATACTTCTGTTACCTAGAAACAATTTTGTTGATGTAAGAAAATCTTTATTTCCATAATCATCATGGTAGGAATTTATTTGCCATCACTCACTGTCTTCAATTTTGAATTTATTTTAGGAGGATCCCTTTTGTTACTCTTTTTTTTTTTTTCAAGGCAAAGCAGGGGCAATTGGAGTTAGTGGTTAGGATGGTGAGTCACTGAGACACATAGAAGCATTCAGCGGCCCTGATTGTGTGTATCTGTGTGTACATGAGAGCGAGACAAAGACAGAGAGAGATTTTGAGCAATTCAATTAGAAAAATATCTCCAGAAAATATGAAGGTGAGCTCTTATTAGCAGGCAGGCTAACAATGATGGGGTAAGAAATTTTATGTCTATCTTAGAATCAGAGATAAGCCAGAGAAGGATTTGAACAGTACAGTCTTGATTAGATTTGTATCTTATCATGTTAACTCTAACAGCAGCAAGGACAATTGATTTGTAAGACTGAGCAGAGGTGTGCAAGATATGGTGGTGGTATCAAAAAAAAGTTGTTAGAATAATACTTGGGTGAAGTGGCAAGAAAATGAGAAGAGAAAAATGGAAGCTTTTCTCTTATTTCAAATTTTGTTGTGGAAGGACTCACACACACTAAACACACTGAACACTGTTTAAGAGGTAACTTTCCTTTGTTCCGGGGTGTTTAACCCTGGAACGTGCAGCTATTTGGTGCTTTCATATGTTACCTCTATGCTGTTTGAAACCTTGCTGATCTTTGTTCTTCACTGGACTTTATGCAACAATTTCTTTTGGTGAACAATTAGAATTTGAGGTCTCCATATTCAATTTTGGGTTGTTGTTGTTGTTGTTAGGTGTTGCCTAGCTGGTTCCAACTCATAGTGACCGTATGTACAACAGAAGGAAACACTGCTTGGTCCTGCACCATCTTTACAATTGTTGCTATGTTTGAGCACTTGTCGCAGCCACTGTGTCAATCCATTTCCTTGAGGATCTTCTTCTTTTTCTCTGACCTCTACTTTACCAAGCATGGTGTCCTTCTCTAGGGAGTGGTTCTTCCTGATAATATGTCCAAAGTATGTGAGACAAAGTCTCTCCATCTTTGCTTCCAAGGAGCACTCTGACTGTACTTCCAGGAGAGGTTTGTTCGTTCTTCTGACAGTCCATGGTGTATTAAATATTCTTTGCAAATACCATAATTCAAAGGCGTCAATTCTTTTTTGATCTTCCTTATTCATTGACTGGTTTTCCCACGCATATGAGGCACTGGAAAGTACCATGCCTTGGGGCAGGCATATCTCAGCCCTCAAAGTGACACCTTTACTTTTTAACACTTTAAAGATGCCTATTGCAGCAGATTTTCCCAATGCAATATGTTGTTTAATTTCTTGACTGATGCTTCCAGGGGTGTTCCCTGTGGATCCAAGTAAAATGAAAACCTTGACAAATTCAATATTTTATCCATTTGTCATGATATTGGATCCCTGGTGGTGCAGCGGTTAAGAGCTAAGGCTGCTAACCAACAGTTCAGCAGTTCGAATCTACCAGCCGCTCCTTGAAAACCCTATGGGGCAGTTCTACTCTGTCCTATAGGGTCGCTATGTGTTGGAATCGACTAGAAGGCAATGTTTTTTTTTTTTGTTTTTGTTTATCATGATATTGCTTATTTGTCCAGTTGTGAGTATTTTTGTTCTCTTATGGTAAGCTATAATCCATATGGAAGGCTGTAGTCTTTGATTTTCATCAGTAAGTGCTTAAAGTTCTCTTCACTTTCAGCAAGCAAGGTTGTACTTAGTCTGGAAGCTCCACTGAAACCAGGCCACCATTTGTCACCCTGCTGGCTTTTGAAATACTAGTGGCACAGATTCCAGCATAACCACAACACACAAGCCACCACAGTATGACAAACTGACAGCTGCATGGTGAAAATATTGAGTAGACAGGGCTAACTGTTCAGCCTTGTATTGTGATCATGTTCCACAGACCTTATTCCATATCTTCCTTTTAAGGTTATTTTTTATTTAACTATAGTTAGTGCTGGTTCTTTTTGACAACTGCAAACCCAGGACAGTAACACTTGAATGCTTACTCAGTTGCAGCCCATGTGTTTTCTAATAATTCCTACTGACACATTTTAACTCTGTTTTCTCTAAACTTTGTGTCTGTTTTGAATCTGATCACATCCTTCTCCGCTCTACTGTTTCGTATACTCCCTGACTCGACTGATGGATTGATTGATCATATGCCAAATTCCAAATGGTGGAACAGTATAGAGCAATGTTACTTAGAGCCATAAGGTCAAAACTATTTTCATAACAATGTTGTTGTTGTTAGTTGCCCTCGAGTTGATTCTGACTCATGGCAACCCCGTGTGTCAGAGTAGAACTGTACTCCATAGAGTTTCCAAGGTTGTGACTCTTCAGACGCTGAGCACCAGTCCTGTCTTTTCAGGTACCTCTGGGTAAGTTTGAACAACTAACTTTTCAGCTGGCAATCGATCACTTAACTGTTTGCATGACCGAGGGGCTATTTGCTTCTCTCATTCTCATTTCCCCATCAATTGCTATCGTAGCAACCGTATAACATCTGTGCAGGATATAAAAAAAAATCAGTAAAGTAATTCATAGCAGAGAACAACCTAAGAGTGTGTAGACAGTGACGTGAGCCTGTGTGTTTTAATGATCACTTATGGAGCACCATCTAGCTAGATGTTTTGTCTCTGAGAAATCCTTAAATGCTGCTTTGTGTCTCCAGCCAATCACAATTGGAAATTTCATACTGAGTTAGTGCAACCCCTGTTCTAAAAGACAGGTTTGATTAAGGACACATAGAAAACAATCTCCCAAGAAAATACATCAAGATAATACAGAGGTCGCAAGTCAGGAATGAATATATTCCTTGCATTAAAAAAAAAAAAATCAAGTGTATTGAAAAATCTCCATAACAACACATGGTTTTCTTCATAGCTTGACTCCTTATATCCACTTAAAAAATCAATTTAACACCTTGCCTTCTCAGTTCCTTGACCTTCCCATCTTCAGTGGTCTTGTCTTTGATTTCATTTCAAGCAAGCATTCTCATTGGCATAGCCTAAGCTCTTGTTATTGCCTTTATCCGCACCACCTTTAAAATATAATTTCGACATCCCACTAAATGAATGAATGTTACGTTAGGAGACTAGTTACAAGAATAACTTAATAACTATCCAAATTCCCCTTGATATTCTCCATGCACTCTAAAACATGCCAACATAATGTTTTCTAATTGCATGTTCAGTCTATCAGATTGTTTCTATAGAAAGCCAATTTAAAAGCTATGTTACCTGTCCATACTCTTGATCCCTAAACCTTGCCCTGGGCCAGTCCTTAGCTGAGTGTCACATGTCCTTAAAAATTCTCACTCTGTCTCTGAGGAAGGTGACATTTTCTCTGCTTCTTACAGTGCAACTATTCATTCTGTTTCTTTACAAAGATGAAAGTCATATTCTTTTCCTCCCTCAATGCTTCTTTGTTTCCCGTAGACCTGAGCAAAATCCTATTAAAATAGCTTGTCTTGACTGTGCTGAACTAGCTTACGATCACTTTCTTTTTTTTAAACGGTCTGATTTCTAGTAAACGTTTCTTCCATTGACCCCTTACATTCTGCATTCCTTATATCTGTTTATCCCCTGACATTTCCAAGCCATACTTGAACCTGATAAGCATCCATGCATTAATATTTTCTTTGTTGTTCCCATTGGCATTCACAGGGTATCTCTTTGCTTGTCCTTCCTGTTTTCTTCATTGCTTCCTTCTTTTTTGTGCCCTCCAATGACAGGATTTTTCAAGTTTTCCTCTCCAAACACATTTATTCTCTCTCTATACCTTTTTTTCTTCTCCTTGAATATATTGAATCTGAAATCTCTATCTCAGTTTCTGACCTCATCAACAGATGCTTGAAGGTTTTGTCCTCATCTCAGCATATTTCCAAGTTCCCTTATTCACTGCTCACTTCTTGATCTCATCAGATAATTTTATCTTCTCCTTCAGAGAGAAAAGAATCCAAATGACAGCAACTAACTCAAACTTTGCTCTTCTTTATTTTCAAACTTTTCTGCTCAACTATACTCCTTACCATCCTCTTCACCGTCTCAGAATATAAGGAGTCCTCTCTTATTTCTCTTAGTGATACACTATGTGTATTTTTAAACCATACTCATTACTGGAAGCTTGTAAAAAACAGAGAAACATTATAAAATAAAAAATGAACAGTTATTTCTACCAACCTAGAGTTAACTGGTATTTTCATATTGATTTGGTTCTTCCCCAAACTTTCTAAAATACTTGTCTTAATAATAGTCAATTTAAGCATAGGTTTTATACATGTTTTTGTATCCTGTTATTTTCATTTAAAATAATTATCTTGTGCCCTTGAGACATTCACCTCTGTCAGACTGGCTCCAAGCATATGTTCATTCATGCACTGCATTTTTTAAATCCTCACAAGAACCCTGTAAGATAACTACTACACATGAGTTTCTTGAGGCTCAGAGAGGAAAATGATTCTCCCAAAGTTAACAGGTTTACTAAACAATTGAGCCAGCATTCAAACTCTAAAACTCATAACTCTTTAGTCATTGCTCTTCCCACTTCCCATACACAATAAAGGGGGAAGTGTGAGGAAAGAAACAAGGTGACCGAGAGTCAGAAATAAAGCAATAAGCCAAGTTCTTAATATAGGAGATCATTTACAAATGAAAGCCCAGAGCCAGGCTTCAGAAACAGTGTATAATATCAGTGGTAGAGGGTATAACACTAACAACGTCAGCAATTTAATATGATATAATTAATGGGATAATATAAATTACATTTTGTAGTACCTTATAGAATTTGTGTGTGTGTGGGCATGTGTATTCAAACATGTTTTAATAGTCAACTAAATTTCTGAACCAATAACAGAAATACATGGTGATGTTGTTATTGTTCTTGGTTGCTGTCAAGTTGATTCCAACTCATAGCAACTCCACGTGTTCCCATGTGTGCAGAGTAGAATCACATGCCATAGGGGTTTCAAGGAACCCTGGTGACACAATGGTTAAGTGCTCAGCTGCTAACCGGAAGGTTAGCAGTTAAAACCCACCAGCCACTCCACGGGAGAAAGGTGTGGCAGTCTGCTTCCTTATTAAAGATTACAGTCTTGGAAACACTATGGAACAGTTCTACTCTGTCCTATAGGATCGCTATGAGTAGGAATTGATTAGATGACAATGGATTTAACCTTACTGCCACGGTGCCTCTGGGGGGGTTGAAATACTACCCTTTTGGTTAGTGGTCCAGTTCTTAACCATTTGCACCACCCAGGGGCTCCCATCTCCCACACATCTGTCAGGTTGTCATACTGTGGGGTTTAGCATGTTGCTGTGATTCTGGAAGCTATGCCACCAGTATACAAATACAAGCCGAGTCACCCACGGCAGACAGGTTTCAGTTGAGCTTCCAGACTAAGACAAATTAGAAAGAAGGACACAGTGGTCTCCTTCTGAAAAGAATTGGCCAGTGAAAACCTTATAAATAGCATCAGAACACTGTCTGATATAGTCATGGAAGATGAGCCCCTCAGGTTGGAAGGTACTCAAAATACTACTGGGGAAGAGCTGCCTCCTCATAGTAGAGTCAACCTTAATGACATGGATAGAGTCAAGCTTTCAGGACCTTCATTTGCTGACGTGGCATGACTCAAAATGAGAAAAAATGAGAGGCAGGGCCAAGATGGCAGAGTAGTTAGACACTTCTGGTGAACCCTCTTACAACAAAGACCCAAAGAAACAAGTGAAATGATTACACTTATGACAAGCTAGAAGCCCTGAACATCAAAGGCAAAGTTAGAAAAAGAACTGAGCAGGAGAGGGAGGGAGAGACAGTTCAGAAGTGGAAAGGTGTTGCTGGACCTGAATCACCGGGAACCCTCAGGCTGTGGACGGCTGGTGGTAGCATTTAGCTGCAGTTTCCTCAGGGAGAAACAGCCAGCAGGACAGGCTACTCACACCTCTGGAACCAGAGAAGAACTGCGCTTTCGGAAAAAGCTAAGTACTTGCATATATTTTACTGCACCCCTAGTCCCCAAGCCAGCTTCAGTGGCTGTCAATTTCCCTGGGCCTGAGATAGATTCTGTTGTACACTCTAAGCCATTTTTCTGGCCTTGGAGAAGGAATAAATTCACAACTGAGGAAAAGACAATCTGTCAGCTCCACTAACCTGGGGAGCTCAGGATAGAAGTGGCTCCTGTCCAGGCATACCTTTTGCCTCTGGATGGACCTGTGTGGGCCTATTTCAGGAGAATAGGCCCTCACTGGCAGATTGCAACTATTTCAGCTGTGTGGTGGAGAGGTGAGTATTTGATGTTTGACTCTGCTTTGCTTATTAAACAGGGTCCCCATTTACCCACATGAGGGGTCTAAGGACTGGTGACTCCACTCAGGTCACCAAGCCACCAACGACAGGGGTCCAAGGGTAACTGGTACTTCCTAGTCCTTAAAACCAAAAGCATTGGGTGCCCAAGGCCATCTGCAGAACCCACCCACCTGTGCACTCTAGGGAATAGGGACATGCTTTCCTCACAGACAATTGGGGGATGGTTGTCAGCCCCCAGCCTTGTTCAGAGCATGACCCCCTGATGCAATGAGATACTGGTACCTATACCAATCACCCCTGCTCCTCTAAGACTGTAGGACACAGCCTATACCACACACCTGATGACCAACTATCTGGACTCCTAAACTGAATCCACACAAGAAAAGTAAATGGACTCCTAGGCTTTATACCTGGTACCAGCTCTAGCCATCTGGGACAGGATGTTAGAGCTTCAAAGGTGAAAATAATCAAGCTAGCTCACTCAAGCAACATCTTGGGACATATCAAAACAAACCAAGAAGCTAGGATATGTAAGCAAACATAAAATGAATTAATACAATAAATTATCAAACCACATAAAGAAGCTTTCAAAGCAAAGAATCAAGAGATCTTCTGGATAAAGGTGCCTTCCTGGAATTACCAGATGCAGAATACAAAACATTAATGTACAGAAGTCTTCAAGACATCAGGAATGAGAACAGGAAGGAGATCAGCCAATACACAGAACAAGCCAAGGAAAAACAGATAAAGCAGTTGAAGAAATTAAAAAGGTTATTCAAAAACATAATGAAAAATTTAATAAGCTACAAGAAACTACAAAGAGACAGCAATCAGAAATTCAGAAGATTAACAATAAAATTACTGATTTAGAAAACTCAGTGGAAAGCTAGAGGAGCAAAATTGAGCAAGTGGGAGGCAAAATTGGTGAAACTGAAGATAAAGCACTTGGCACCAATATATTTGAGGAAAAATCAGATAAAAGAATTTTAAAAAATGAAGAAACCCTAAGGATCATGTGGGACTCTATCAAAAGAAATAAACTCTGAGTGATTGGAGTACCAGAACAGGGAGGGATAACAGAAAATACAGAGAAAATTGTTGAAGATTTGTTGGCAGAAAACTTCCCTGATATTGTGAAAGATGAGAAGATATCTATTCAAGATGCTCATCGAACTCCACATAAGGCAGACCTTAAAAGAAAGTCACCAAGAAATATTATAATCAAACTTGCCAAAACCAAAGATAAAGAGAGAATTTTAAGAGCAGCTAGGGATAAATGAAAAGTCACCTACAAAGAAGAGTCAGTAAGAATACACTTAAACTAGTCAGCAGAAACCATGCAGGCAAGAAGGCAGTGGGATGACTTATACAAAGCATTGAAGGGAAAAAATTGCCAGCTAAGAATCATATATCCAGCAAAATTGTCTCTCAAATATGAAAGCAAAATCAGGGCAATTCCAGATAAACAGAAGTTTAGGGAATTCATAAAAACCAAACCAAAACTGTAAGAAATGCTAAAAGGAACTCTCTGGTTAGAAAATCAATAATATCAGGTATCAACCCAAGATTAGAACACTAGACAGAGCAAGCAAATATAAACACAGATAGGGAAATCACCAAAATAAATCAAGAAAAAAAAAAAAAAAAACACTCAAAACAGGGAAACAGCCATGTCATTATGAAAAAGAAGACAACATTAAAACAATAAAGAGAGACTAAGAAATGTACTCATAGATCTTTCATATGAAGAGGAAGACAAGGCGATATATAGAAATAAAAATTAGGTTTAAACTTAGAAAAATAGGGGCAAATGTTAAGGTAACAACAAAGGAGACTAACAATCCTACTCATCAAAATAAAATATAAGAAAAAAATACAGCCTCAGCAGAAACAAAATCAACGACAACAAATAAGAGGAAAAGACAATATGTAAAGATAAACTACTCAGCACAAAAAATTAAGTGGGAAAAAGGAACTGTCAACAACACACAAAAAAAGACATCAAAATGATAGCACTAAATTCACACCTATCCATAATTACACTGTATGTAAATAGATTTAATGCACCAATAAAAAGACAGAGAGTGGCAGAATGGATTAAAAAACACGATCCATTTGTATGCTGCCTAGAAGAGACACACCTTAGACTTAGAGACACAAACAAACTAAAACTCAAAAAGTGGAAAAAATATATCAAGTGAACAACAATCAGAAAAGAGCAGGAGTGGCAATATTAATTTCTGACAAAATAGACTTTATAGTTAAATCCACTACAAAGGATAAGGAAAAATTAAGGAAGGATACCATAAAGTGATTAAAGTGACAATATACCTGGAGGATATAACTATATTAAATATTTATGCACCCAATGACAGGGCTGCAAGATACATAAACTCTAACAGCATTGAAAAATGAGAGAGACAGCACCACAGTTATAGTAGGAGATTTCAACCCACCACTTTTGGTGAAGAACAGAAAGAAGCTCGATACAGATACGGAGGATCTAAATGCCGTGGTCATCCAGCTTGACCTCGTAGACATATACAGAACACTCCACCCAGCAGCAGCCAAGTATACTTTCTTTTCCAATGCACATGGAACATTCTTTAGAATAAACCACATATTAGGTCATAAAGCAAGCCTTAGTAAAATCTAAGACATTGGAATATTACAAAGCATCTTCTCTGACCACAAGGCCGTAAAAGTAGATATCAATAACAGAAAAAGCAGGGGAAAAAAATCAAACACTTGGAAATTGAACAAAACCCTGCTCAAAAAAGCCTGGGTTATGGAAGACACCTAGGGCGGAATAAAGAAATTCATACAATCCAATGAGAATGAAAACGCTTCCTATCAGAACCTTTGGGGCACAGTGAAAGCAGTCATGAGAGGTCAATTTATATCAATAAATGCACACATACTAAAAGAAGAAAGGCCCAAAATCAAAGAGTTATCCCTATAACTTGTACAAATAGAAAGAGAGCAAAAAAAGAAACCCTCAGGCACCAGAAGAAAGCAAATAATAACAATTAAAAAAAAAAAAACAATTAGAGCATAATTAAATGAAATAGAGAACAGAAAAACAACTGAAAGAGTTAACAAGACCAAAAGCTGGGTCTTTGAAAAAATCAACAAAATTAATAAACCATTGGCCAAACTGCAAAAGAAAAACAGAAGAGGAAGGAAATAACCCAAACACAAAATGAGATGGGCAATATTATGAAAGACCCATGTGAAATTAAAAGGATCATATCAGATTACTATGAAAAATTGCACTCTAACAAATTTGAAAACCTAGAAGACATGGCTGAATTTCTAGAAATACACTACCTACCTAAACTAACACTAACAGAGGTAGAACGACTAAATAAACACATAACAAAAGAAATTGAAAAGGTGATCAAAAAACTCCCAACAACAACAAAAAAAGACCTGACCCGGACGGCTTCACTGCCGAGTTCTACCAAAGTTTCAGGGAAGAGTTAACACCACTACTACTAAAGGTATATCAGAGCTCAGAAAAGGATGGGATACTCCCAAACACATTCTATGAAGCCAGCATATCCCTGATACCAAAATCAGGTAAAGACACCACAAAAAAAGAAAATTACAGACCTATATGCCTGACGAACATAGTTGCAAAAATCCTCAATAAAATTCTAGCCAATGGAATTCAACAACATATCAAAAAAATAATTCACCATGACCAAGTGGGACTTTGGAAACCCTGGTGGCATAGTGGTTAAGTGCTATGGCTCCTAACCAAGAGGTTGACAGTTCAAATCCACCTGGAGCTACTTGGAAACTCTTTGAGTCAGCTCTACTCTGTCCTATAGTGTTGCTATGAGTCAAAATCGACTCCACAGTACTGGGTTTGGTTTTCTTTTTTTTTAAGTGGGATTCATACCAGGTATGCAGGGATGGTTCAACATTAAAACCAAAAACCAAACCCGCTGCCATCGAGTCAATTCCAACACGAAAACAATTAACATAATCCATCAAAAGACAAGAACCACATGATCTTAACAATTTATGCAGAAAAGGAATTTGACAAAGCTCAACACCCATTCATGAATAAAAACTCTCAGCAAAATAGAAATAGAAGGAAATTCCTCAACATAATAAAGGGCATTTATACAAAGCCAACAGCTAACATCATCCTAAATGAAGAGAGTCTAAATACATTCCCCTTGAGATTGGGAACCAGACAAGGATGCCCTTTATCAATGCTCTTATTCAACACTGTGCTTGAGATCCTAGCCACAGCAATTAGGCTGCATAAAGAAATAAGTGCATCCAGATTGGTAAGGAATAAGCAAAACCATCTCTATTTGCAGATGACATGATCTTATACACAGAAAACCCTAAAGAATCCTCAAGAAAACTACTGAAACTGATAGTAGAGCTCAGCAGGTTATCAGGATACAAGATAAACAAACAAAAATCAGTTAGATTCCCCTACACCAACAAAAAGAACATGGAAGAGAAAAATCACAAAATCAATACCATTTACAGTAGCCCCCAAGAAGATAAAATACTTAGGAATAAATCTCACCAGAGACATAAAAGACATATATGAAGAAAACTACAAGACACTACTCACTACTGCAAGAAACCAAAAGAGACCTATGTAAGTGGAAAAACATAACTTCCTCATGGAAAGGAAGACTTAGCATTGTAAAAATGTCTATTCTACCAAAAGCCACCTATAGATACAGTGCAATTCCAAGATAAATTCCGAAGACATTTTTTAAAGAGAAGGAGAAACAAATCACCAACTTCATATGGAAGGGAAAGAGGCCCTGGATGAGTAAAGCATTACTGAAAAATAAGAACAAAGTGGGACGACTCGCTCTACCTGATTTTAGAATCTATTATACTGCCACAGTAGTCAAAACAGCCTGGTACTGGTGCAACAAAAGATACGTAGAGCAATGGAACAGAATTAGGAATCCAGACATAAATACATCCACACTTGAGAAGCTGATATTTGACAAAGGCCCAAAGTCAGTTAACTGGGGAAAAGACAATCTCTTTATCAAATGGTGCTGGCATAAATGGATATCCATCTGCAAAAAAATGAAACATGACGCATACCTCACTCCATGCACAAAAACTAACTCAAAATGGATCAAAGACCTAAATATAAAATCTAAAATGATGAAGATCATGGAAGAAAAAATAGCGACAATGCTAGGAGCCCTAATACATGGCATAAATAGTATACAAAACATTACTAACAATGCAGAAGAAAAACTAGATAACTGGGAGCTCCTAAAAATCAAACACCTATGCTCATCCAAAGACTTCACCAAAAAAGTAAAAAGATTACCTACAGACTGGGCAAAAGTTTTTAGCTATGACATTTCTGATCAGTGTCTGATCTGTAAAATCTACATGATACTGCAAAAACTGAACTACAAAAAGACAAATAACCCAAGTAGAAAATGGGCAAAGAATATGAACAGACACTTCACTAAAGAAGGCATTCAGGTAGCTAACAGATACATAAGGAAATGCTCATGATCATTAGCCATTAGAGAAATGCAAAACTACAATGAGATTCCATCTCACTCTGACAAGGCTGGCATTAATCCAAAAAACACAAAATAATAAATGTTGGAGAGGTTGTACAGAGATCGGAACACTTCTACACTGCTGACGGGAACGTAAAATGGTAGAACCACTTTGGAAATTGATTCGGCGCTTCCTTAAAAAGCTAGAACTACCATATGATCCAGCAATGCCACTCCTTGGGATATATTCTAGAGAAATAAGAGCCTTTACACAAACATATATATGCACACGCATGTTCATTGCAGCGTTGTTTACAATAGTAAAAAGACGGAAGCAACCAAGGTGCCCATCGATGGATGAATGGATAAATAAATTATGGTATATTCATATAATGGAATACTACACACTGACAAAAACAATGATGAATCTGTGAAACATTTCATAGCATGAAGGAATCTAGAAGGCATTATGCTCAGTGAACTTAGTCAGTTATGAAAGGACAAATATTGTGTAAGACCACTATTATAAGAATTCAAAAAATAGTTTAAACAGAGAAGAAAATATTCTTTGATGGTTATGAGAGGGGGAGAGAGGGAGAGGAGTTTTCAGTAATTAGATGGTAGATAAGAACTATTTTAGGTGAAGAGAAAGACAACACACAATACAGGAGAGGTCAGCACGACTGGACTAAACCAAAAGCAAAGAAGTTTCCTGAATAAACTGAATGCTTCGAAGGCCAGCGTAGCAGGGGCACGGGTCTGGGGATCATGGTTTCAGGGGACATCTAAGTCAATTGGCATAATGAAATCTATTAAGAAAACATTCTGCATCCCACTTTGGAGAGTGGCGTCTGGGGTCTTAAACCCTAGGAACCAGCCGTCTAAGATGCATCAATTACTCTCAACCCATCTGGAGCAAAGGAGAATGAAGAACACACAAAGACACAAGGTAATTATGAGCCCAAGAGACAGAAAGGGCTGCATAAACCAGAGACTACATCAGGCTGAGACCAGAAGAACTAGGTGGTGCCTGGCTACAACCGATGACTGCCCTGACAGGGCACGTAACAGATAACCCCTGAGGGAGCAGGAGAGCAGTGGGATGCAGACCTCAAATTCTCACAAAAAGATCAGACTTAATGGTCTGACTGAGACTAGAAGGAGCCCAGAGGTCTTGGTCCCCAGACCTTCTGTTAGCCCAAGACAGGAAACGTTCCCAAAGCCAACTCTTCAGACAGGGATTGGTCTGGGGTATGGGATAGAAAATGATACCAGTGAAGAGTGAGCTTCTTGGGTAAAGTAGATGCATGATACTATTTGGGTAGCTCCTGTATGGAAAAGAGATGAGAGGGCAGAGGGGATCAGAAGCTAGCTGAATGGTCACAAAAATAGAGAGTGGAGGGAAGAGGTGTGTTGTCTTAGAAGGAGAGCAACTTGGAGTCTATAGCAAGATGTATATAAGTTTTTGTTTGAGAGACTGGGTTTGTAAACTTTCACTTAAAGCACAATAAAAATTGAAAAAAATAAATTTAAAAAAATACCCACAAACAACCATTAATAATCGAAACCTGAATGTATGAAGTATGAACCTAGGAAAATCATTGAAAATGAAATGGAATGCATAAACATTGATATATTAGGCATTAGTGAGATGAAATGGACTGGTATTGGCCATTTGGAATCAGATAATCATATGGTCTGCTATGCTGGGAATGACAGCTTGAGGAGGAATGGCATCGCATTCATTGTCAAAAAAAATTTCAAGATCTATCCTGAGGTACAATGCTGTCAGTGATAGGATAATATCCATATGCCTGCAAGTAAAACTAGTTAATATGACCATTATTCAAATTTACACACCAACCATTAAGGCCAAAGGTGAAGAAATTGAAGATTTTTACCAGCTTCTGCAGTCTGAAATTGATCTAACATGCAATCAGGATGCATTGATAATTACTGGTGATTGGTATGCAAAAGTTGGAAGCAAAGAAGAAGGATCAGTAGTTGGAAAATATGGCCTTGGTGATAGAAAGGATGCCAGAGATCACATGATTAAGTTTTGCAAGACTAGCAACGTCTTGATTGCAAATACCGTTTTTCACCAACATAAACGGCGACTATACACTTGAACCTCACCAGATGGAATACACAGGAATCAAATCCACTACATCTGTGGAAAGAGATGATGGAAAAGCTCAATATTATAAGTCAGAACAAAGCCAGTGACCGACCGCGGAACAGAGCATCAATTACTCACATGCAAGTTCAAGTTCAAACTGAAGGAAATTAGAAAAAGTCCACGAGAGCCAAAGTATGACCTTGAGCATATCCCACCTGAATTTAGAAACCATCTCAAGAATAGATTTGATGTGTTGAACACTAATGACTGAAGACCAGATAAGGTGTGGAATGATATAAAGAACATCGTACATGAAGAAAGCAAGAGGTCATTAAAAGGACAGGAAAGAAAGAAAATACCAAAATGGATGATGGAAGAGACTCTGCAACTTGCTCCTGAAAGCCAAGTAGCTAAAGCAAAAGGAAAAAAAAAAAAGATGAAGTAAAAGAACTGAATAGAAGATTTCAAAGGTGACTCGAGAAGACAAAGTAAAATATTATAATGACGTGCAAAGAAAACCAAAAGGGAAGAACGAGCTAGGTATTTCTCAAGTAGTAAGAACTGAAGAAAAAATTCAAGCCTTGAGTAGCAATAATGAAGCATTCTACAGGGAAAATATTAAACAATGCAGGAAGCATTAAAAGAAGATGTAAGGAATACACAGAGTCACTACACCAAAATGATTTGGTCAACATTCAACCATTTCAGGAGGTAACATATGATCAGGAAATGGCAGTACTCATAGGGTTGCTATGAGCTGGAACCAAGGTGCACTGAAGGCATTGGCAAAAAACAATGCCCCAGGAATTGACTGAATACCAATTGAAATGGTTCAACGAATGGATGCAGCACTGGAAATGCTCACTCGTCTATGCCAAGAAATTTGGAACAGAACTACCTGGCCAACCAACTGAAAGATATCCTTATTTATGCCTATGCCCAAGACAGGTGATCCCACTGAGTGCAGAAATTATCGAACAATATCATTAATATCACAAGCAAGTAAAACTTTGTTGAAGATCATTCAGAAGCAGTTGCAGCAGTGTATCAACAGGGAACTGCCAGAAATTCAAGCGGGCTTCAGAAGAGAATGTGAAACCAGGGGTATCATTGCTGATGTCAGATGGATCCTGGCTGTAAACGGGAATATCAGAAAGTTGTGCATCTGTATTTTATTGACTGTGCAAAGGCATTCAGCTGTGTGGATCATAATAAATTATGGACAACAGTGTGAAGAATGGGAATTTCAGAACACTTAGTTGTGCTCATGAGGAACCTGTACATAGATCAAGAAGCAGTTGTTCAAACAGAACAAGGGGCTACTTGGTGTTTTAATGTCAGGAAAGGCATGCCTCAGGGCTATATCCTTTCACAATACTTATTCAATCTGTATGCTGAACAAATAATCCAAGAAGCTGGACTATATGAAGAAGACCGTGGTATCAGGTTTGGAAGACTCATTAATAACCTGAGATATGCAGATGACACAACCTTGCTTGCTGAAATTGAAGAGGACTTGAAGCACTTACTGTTGAAGATCAAAGACTACAGTCTTCCGTATGGATTACACCTCAACGTAAAGAATAAAAAAAATCCTCACGACTCGACCAATAAGCAACTTCATGATAAACTGAGAAAAGATTGAAGTTGTCAAGGATTTCATTTTACTTGGGTCTCCAATCAACACCCATGGAAGCAGCAGTCAAGGAATCAAAAGATGCATTGAGTTGGGCAAATCTGCAGCAAAAGACCTCTTTAAAGTGTTGAAAAGCAAACATGTTACCTTGAAGACTAAGGTAAGCCTGACCCAAGCCATGGTGTTTTCAATCACCTCATATGCATGTGAAAGCTGGATGAGGAATAGGGAAGACTGAAGAAGAATTGATACCTTTGAATCGTGGTGTTAGAGAATATTCCTTATACCACGAACTGCCGAAAGAAAAAACAAATCTGTCTTGGAAGTACAGCCGGAATGCTCCTTAAAAGCAAGAATGGTGATGCTATGTCTCACATACTTTGGACATGATATCAGGAGGGATTAGACCCTGGAGAAGGACATCATGCTTAGTAGAGGGCCAGAGAAAAAGAGGAAGACCCTCAACAAGGTGGATTGACACAGTTACTGCAACAATGGGCTCAAGCATAACAATGATTGTGAGGATTGGGCAGGACTGGGCAGTGTTTTGTTCTGTTGTATATAGGGTTGCTATGAGCTGGAACCAACTAGAGGGCACTTAATGAGAACAACAAGGGTTGCCATACATGTTGATACCAAACCCCTTGCTGTTGAGTCAATTTCAACTCATAGTGACCCTGTAGTGAAGCCACTATAGGTGAAGAGAAATAGCAAGAAATTCTGGTAGTGATACACTACTCTTGCTCTCGCTCTGAATATCCCTCTTGCTCTTGCTCTGACTTTCACTCTCTCTCCTCTGTTACTCTCCCATTGTCTGTTTTTCTTTTTTTTTTCCTTTCCTTTCCCTCCACCCCTCCCCTTCCCAGTTCATGTCTAGAGATAGATAGAACACCTTGTTTCCTCTTTTTTGGTGTGTAATATATTCTTAACCCAATTTTAAAAGATATATTTCACATTATTGTAGACTTTATAATTTAAACTCAGGTCTCAAGATTTTATAATTAACACTTTCAAAGTTTTAGCATGACAAAATGAAAGACATTCAGCTAGGCAAAAATGACAGCTTTTATTTTCTAAATCAGGTGTCCAGGTTTTCAGGTACCACAGAGCCATGGAACTTGAGCAGATGGTAATCTGCAATTAAGATGAATGTTAAGGTTGGATGCAGCATGTATAAAAGCATTTGCTTTGCCTATTATTAGATATTGAATTTTACTCTTGTACTGCTTTAAAACATTACTATACACTTTGCCACCTTTGACCTTACAGGAGATTCGGAAATTGAGAAGTTATTAAGTGAAGAGATCCAACAAAATTACAGTTACAGAAATCTCTGAATACTGCATGTAATTGAATTTATCCACAAGCTAAAAATCAATGTAGTCATCTAGAAATACACCAAATGTGACATTCAGCTTTTTCGGCTTTATCAAGCCTAATTGATGTTGGAGGAAATAAATGAGAGAACTAGGCAGTCTTATAGTAGGAGTCTCAGAAGATATATCAAATAGCCATTCATAAGAGCTAAGAGTAGTTCATATTTCTGTATGCCCATTGATGACAGCAACTGAGACTAATTTCTTTCCCTTCTCAGGCTCCAGCCCTCACAACTTCTCCCTAAATTCCTATAGTGAAGGTTAAAAGCAAGTTATCCATTCAGTGGTTGGATATTGACATAATTTTTGATATATCTGCTATGGAGGTAAAAGTAAAAAAATATCATACCTAATGGACTAAAGTTTTGTATTTTTTAAAGACTTAGTTAATTACTAACATCTGTCTCCCAATAAAATAAAGCCATATTAAAAAAACATTGAAGGAGAAGATCTGGGGTAACAACATCCACTTATTTGTTTTGTTGATTATAGTACTTTTAATGCTGTTTTCCACAGGAAGAGACATAACTTCTAAACACACATTCACAAACACACAAAGATTTATACATGTCCAAATTGTGTAAACACTACAAGGCCTGGTTTCTGTCGCCATTTCAAATGAATATGGATTCCTGCTAAACGACTTTAGCAATTATTCCTATACAGGACTTATATGGTTTTTATCCACATGACCAAGAACAGTGCTCCTCAAAGTGTGCTACGAGTACTCGTATTGGTCTGCAAACTGGTATTGGACTGCAATAAAGTCAGTGCAGAAACTAAGAATAAATTTTTAGGAAATCATATTGTAATTCGATGAATAATTTTAGTCTGTTGAATCTAATTTAAAAAAAGTAATTGGACTAGTATTTTGCATGCCTTTGTATTATCTTTAATTTCCTAAAGATTCATTTTCATTACACTTCACAAAATAAAATAAAATAAATTTTTTTTTTCCACAAAATAGTGTTGCATACAGATTGGGAAATATAAGAGAATATTCACAATAGTTTGACAAGCACTGGTCTAGAAGAGTGGGGTTGGATAATCCTAATTTTTTTCTCTAATAACGAAAAAATTTAAGAAGTTCTCCCATTTTCAACAATAACTTCTTTAATGTTCTAAAAGTTGTTAAGGGCCTTCCTTTTCCTTCTTTCATTTCATTTTCTTTCATTACAACCTCTAAATATTCATTATTGCAAAAAAAGTCATATCATAAGGGATTTAAAATCTAGTGTTCATAAAAATACTTGCAGCCCTTCTATCAAAAAAAGGCATATTCTAAGTGTCTATGCAAGGAAGTTATGTTTCCTTTTACAAAAAACTTCCAAATGATTTTGATTCAGGTTACAGTCTGAAATACATTGCTGTTTTGTAGTTATCTGCTTGACACCATGGATTCCCCATTGGGACATAAATTCCTTCAAAGATAGCACCTTTGTCTTGATTATTGCTGCATCCTCTGGGCCCAGCTGTATCAGATACTTATTTTATCCTGAATAAATGTTTATTGAAAAACTTACTTATCAATCAAAAATTATTCAATAGCTTCATTCTCGTTATTGATTATTTAGGTCTTGAAGTGGTGGTTCATCACCTGAGATGTGCTGTTTTCTATTGCATAAAATATCATACATCCACTATGTAACTATAACATAGTGATTAAAATCATATTCACTAAAGCTCTGCAATGGCGTATTTAATGCTTATATTGCATTGTGAAACATGAAGGGTAAAAAATAATAAATATCACATAATTAAAAGTGTATATAGTGTCCTAAAATTCGATCTAACCTTAAACTCTAGAGACTGAAAAAATTTTAATTTCAAGGTGGCAAGAAGCTTTCTGTTACACAAGTATGGAAAATTGAGTTCATTGCTGGTGTAGATAGTTCCTTTTGATTATGAAATAATTTGAATGGATCACTTATTTAAACATATTTAAAACAAATGTCAACTCATTATTCTTGGAGAAAACCGAAATAATTGGTCATGAATAAGGATAATTAGAAAAAGTGTGTTTTCTGGTTTATTAACATAAATGGTGTGGCTATTTGAGTGTAGACACCCTCTACAGACAAAATGTCTATAAGAAATATCTCTGTGTTATTATAATTAAGTCATTTATTTTGACTAGTCCCCCACAATTATCTCTAGTCCAGACTAATACCAGCAACTCCAGTCTTCTATAATACTTTCTACTTGATATAAGTTATTGCTTGTCTAATAACATTCCAAATTTAAAATGAATAAAGTATAAGAACTGGTTTTATACTAAACCTGTTCTACACCTAGTCTTCCACGTCTCAGTAAATAGCATGATAAGCCACTTTTTCAATCAAGTTAAAAAGAGATTGAGGCTTCCAACTTACACACAATCTCTTACCCTCTTAATTACTGCTTCTGAGGGAGGGCAGCTGTCATGTTGCAAAGAATCCTATGCAGAAGTCCACATGACAAGAAATTGATGTTTCTAGGGACTATCCAGCAAGAATCTGAGGCATACTAAAAAATAAAACATATTAGTGAACTTGGAAGTGGATTCTTCCTCAGTAAAGACTTCTGACAAGACCAGGTAATTACAGGCAATTCGTGAGAGCCTTTGAGATAGAAGTACCCATTAAGCTGGGGCTGGCCTCCTGACACAAAGAAACTAGAAAATAATAAAGATTTATTGTTTTAAGCCATTAACTTTTGGATTAATTTGTTATGCAGTAATAGAAAACCAATACCACACTGTAGAATCTAGTATTAAGACTGAGTAACCCAAAATGTACAGGGTTTACTTTTGGTATTTTAAACTAATTTCAATACCTATATGACAATAAGAAACCCTGGTGGGGTAGTGGTTAAGAGCTAAGGCTGCTAACCAAAAGGTTGACAGTTTGAATCCACCAGGCACTCCTTAGAAACTTCATGGGGCAGTTCTATTCTGTCCCATAGGGTCATAGTGAGTAGTAATCAAGCTGATAACGATTATTTCGGTTTGGTTTGGTATATGACAACAAAACATGGTTTATTCTCTGTATGTGAAATTGAAACTTTATAAAAGATAGATCACACCAGCATAAATTTTTGATGCACCTCCAGATATTTTTTTTACTTAAGCACTAACCCAATCCAATTATTTCACACTCAACCATTTCAATTAGTATATCTTGTAACTTGTGTGCTAATAACTTATCATCTTAACCCTTCCTAGAATTTTATATTATATGCTGTCAGTAATAGGATAATATCCAAACACCTACAAGGAAGACCAGTTAATATGAATACTATTCAAATTTATGCACCAACCACTAAGGCAACAAATGAAGAAATAGAAGGTTTTTATCAGCTGCTGCAGTCTGAAATTGATCAAACATGGATAACATGGTGAAGAATGGGAACTGCAGAAAACTTAATCGTGCTCATGAGGAAACTGTACATAGATCAAGAGGCAGTCATTTGAACAGAACAAGGGGATATTTCGTGGTATAAAGTCAGGAAAGGTATGTGTCAGTGTTGTATCATTTCACCATACTTATTCAATCTCTATGCTGAACAAGTAATATAAGAAGCTGGACTATATGACGAAGAATGGGGCATCAGGATTGGAGAAGACTCATTAATAACCTGAAATATACAGATGACATGACCTTGCTTGCTGAAAGTGAAAAGAACTTGAAGCAGTGATAAAGGTCAAAGATTATAGCCTTCAGTATGGATTACACTCAACATAAAGAAAAAAAAATCCCTCACAACTGGACTAATAAGCAACATGACAAATGGAGAAAAGATTGAATTTGTCAAGGATTTCATATTACTTGGATTCACAATCAACACCGACGGAAGCAGCAGTCAAGAAAAGAAAAGATACATTACATTGGACAAATCTGTTGCAAAGGACCTCTTTAAAGTGTTGGAAAGCAAAGGTGTCACCTTGAAGACTAAGGTGCTCCTGACCCAAGCCATGGTTTTTTCAATATCATCGTATGCATGTGAAAGCTGGAAAATGAATAAGGAAGGCCGGAGAAGAATTGATGCCTTTGAATTGTGGGGTTGGTGAAGAATATTGAATATACCATGGACTGCCAAAATAACAAACATATCTGTCTCGGAAGAGGTACAACCAGTATGCTCTTTAGAAGCAAGAATGGCAAGACTGCATCTTACATACTTTGGACTTGTTGTCAGGAGGGATCAGTTCCTGGAGGAGGATATCATGCTCGGCAAAGGACAGAGTCAGAGGAAAAGAGGAAGATCCTCAATGAGATGGACTGACACAGTGACTGCAGCAACGGGCTCAAGCATAACAAGGATTGTGAGCATGGCGCAGGACCAGGCAGTGTTTCTTTCTGTGGTACATAGGGTCGCTATGAGTCGGAACCGACTCAAAGGCATCTAACAGCAACAACAACATGATATATAATTTTGTATTATAGAAATTAGAGATCATAACAAATGTACTAAATACATTTTTATGTACCAAAGTAATGACAGAAAAAAGCTAAAAACCAAACTATTATAAAGGCAGCAGGTTTCCTGAAGCAAAAATTATAGTGGGAAAAATGACTCATACACCTATCTTTCCTAAATAAAGGTCACTCTAAAGTAATTACATTTCTTACTTACTATTTTATAAATCAGTTTTACTTACAATTGTGCTATTTAGAATTAGTATAGGCTGGAGGTCATAAACTTCGAGTTTCATTGTATATTATCTTAGAGATGATTACTCAGACCGTGTTTAAACTAGAGCCGAAAATTTGATCACAATTTAACATTAAAAATTATTTTATTGAGCCTAACTAATCTCATTATAAAGATACTCACTGGCTTTTACTCTTATAAAAAATAGGTCAAAATAATTTCCCTCTTCCCCACAGAATACAAATACACACATATGCACAGGCATATACACACATTTTGGATATTTTCTTTGGTGCTGACCTGCTCACAAGAAGTTGCTTTCTTTTTCTATAGTCTATGTATGCGGGCACTGGTGGGGCAGTGGTAGAATGCTTTTCTTCCGTGAAGGAGACCCAGGTCGAATTCCTAGCCAATGCACCTCATGTGGAGACACCACCCGTATGTTTGTGGAGGCTTGTCTTTTGCTATGATGCTGAACAGGTTTCAGCAAATTTCCAGATTAAAATGGACTAGAAAGAGAAGCCTAGTGATCTACTTCCAAGAAAACCCTATGGATCACAATAGTTCAATCTGCAACTGATCATGAGAATAGCTCAGAACCAGGCAGCATCTCGTGGGGGATTTTTGTATGGGGTCACCATGAGTCGGGCACCAACTTGTTGGCAACTAATGACAACATACTCCATGTATAAAGTGGAGGGGTGCTCTGCTTTGTGAGAGGAAGTTGTGAAGATGTGTATCTTCTTACACAATAGCTGCTACAATGGGCTCACACGTACCAACAATTATGACAGTAGTGCAGGACTAGCAATGTCCATTTTGTTATACATAAGGTCACGTGAGTCAGAGCTGACTATGGCAACTAAAACCAACAATTTATGACAAGAACAAACTAATGTCTAATATAAGCTACATTTCAAACTTTCAGTTTTCCAGAATTACATCAACTCTACTAGACATAATATTAAAAAGGTATAAATGCATATTTTCTTTTTTAATATTTTTTATTTTATTAACATGCATTGTTGTTATCTGAAATCAATAAAAAGGAAAATCTACTAAATTAAATCCCAATGCTAATATTTGAAAGAAAGGCGCAGTAAAAGGCATTCCAACAAACATGCAAGTGCATACACGTGAACATTTTGTTCTATGTCTATATTTTGTCTGTTTTTTTTCCCTTCTTTTTATTGTTATTTATTTTTTGGAAAGTGAGCAGGAGTATTCTATGTAAGAGAAGCTATTATACCTTGAAAAATCTACAGCAACAGAAAGATAATGAAAAATCCCATAGGGGACCATTTAAAGAAAAAATGAAAACTAATTAGCCAGACATTTTCTAACCTAAGTAAAAAGAAAGTCATCTAAAAAGCAACTGAGGGGAATACAATAAAAATAGAAATTACGAATAAAAAAAATTTTTCACGTACATTATCTTTGGTATAGACAAAAAAACTTCCGTGGAAAGAGACAACAAAACCTGGTGCTTTAAATAACAGCTAACGACTAATAAATGATGTGCCATTTCAAAACCAAATTGATGAGCGATGCATTTGAAGTGTAATACAAGACATTGTGGAGATATGTGGAAGGGTTTAAGAGATTATTTTTTCTAGCACATACTAAAGGAATAATTCCACTTTGAGACACAAGTTTAATTTTCAAAAGAAGTGTTCTGGAGATCATTTTCACAGCCTTTCAGAAAATATATTGAAGGCAGGGAATAAAAAGACATAATCAGGTGTTCTTGCAAATAATATCCTTCTAAACTGATTTTGTCCTGTATTTCCAAAACTCCCAGATTTTTAATTTTTAAATAAATGTAAGATCTGTCTTCGGGAAGCATACGTTTTATCATCAGAAGAAGGTTGAAAGGCTACAAGAGGCAAACGTCTGCCATATTGTGGTCTATAAATTTCATAACACATTTAAATGGAGAATAAGAGACTGGAAAGTTACTAATTTCAGGGGTAAAATCTTACTCATATCGATGATACCTATTGCTGTCACAGCTACAAAGATTCTTATTCAGAAGAAACAAAATGTTCACAAGTCCTGCTGTAGGAATTAGATTGTGAATTTGTAATATAGGCAGGTGTGCTTTTAAGAAAATTTCAACTGAAATCATATATGAAAATGATGAAAAAATTCAAATCATAACATTTAGAATTTGTAGTATTTGAAATATAGTTACTAAGACTCATTCTTTTAGCTGTCCAAGATTAACCAGGTCTTAATTTTTTTTTTTTTTAAGAGCAGGAATCATCCACCAAAAATACACACACACAAAAAGACCTAATGTTATTCATTAACTTCCTATGAGAATTCATGCCCTTTACATGATCAGGGTATTCTCCTCTCTCTATTAACAAACTGTTAATGAGGAGACCCATTGCAGTCGAGTCCACTGTGACTCACAGAGACCCTATAGAACTGAGTAGAACTGCCCTATAGGGTTTCCAAGGAGTGGCTGGTGGATTTGAACTGCCAACATTTTGGTTAGCAGCCGAGCTCCTAATCACTGTGAGTCAAAGTTATTTATTGTTAAGTACAATCAGGAGACTTAATGTTATTCATTACTTTGCAATGGAAATACATGATCAACTGCATTCTTCTCTGTGGAAATACTATGAATAATCAGAACAATGCTTTGATATAGAATAAGAGAATATTGCATTAAGATCATCTTCAAAAATGTTTCAGAACCTCAATAGTTTAGTGGATTTTCTCACAAGGAACTTCTTGCCCTTGGATTTATAATGCATCTAATCTTTTGTTCTCAACACTCATGGAAGCAGCAGTAAGAAATCAAAAGACACATCGTATTGGGCAAATCAGCTGCAAAAAACCTCTTTAAAGTGTTGAAAAGCAAAAATGTCACCTTGAGGACTAAGGTGTGCCTGACCCAAGCCATGGGTTTCTAATTGTCTCATATGCATGTGAGAGCTGGACAATGAAAAAAGAAGGCTGAAGAAAAATTGATGCCTTTGAATTGTAGTGCTGGAGAAGAATATTGAAGATATCATGGACTGCCAAAAGAATGAACAAATCTGTCTTAAGAGAAGTACAACCAGAATGCTCCTTAGAAGCAAGGATGGCGAGACTATGTCTCATCAACTTTGGACATGTTATCAGGAGGGATCAGTTCCTGGAGAAGGGCATCACGCTTGGTAAAGTAGAGGGTCAGCAAAAAAGAGGAAGATCCTCAACAAGATGGATTGACAGGGTGGCTGAAACGGTGGACTCAACCATAGCAATAATTGGGAGAATGGTGCAGGAATGGGCAGTATTTTGCTCTGTTGTGCATAGGATCTCTATAAGTCAGAATTGACTCGATGGCACGTAACAACAATCTTTTGCTCGAGGCTCTGTTGAATTGAGCTGGTGTGCACTGAAATTATCAAATATACATGATTCTTCTATGAATTTTAAATAACTTTTTTTTACCTCCCTCAAATTATTTGCTCTGTCATGAGTTTTGGAATACTAAGACATCACTTCTATGTGTAGATCTATACATTCATTGTAATCTAATTATTGTGAAAATTGAGCTCTTTAAGAGATGGGCAAATTCTGTAATGTTTGAGCCATATTTTAAGTCTCACAGCCAAATTTTATCTTTCTTATTTCAAACTTTAGAAGATGATTTCACTTTGGACTCTGCATACACAAAGATACATTTATAGCACCTCTATTATATTCATTTATTTAAAAAAGTATATATATGTAAACCATTGCCACCAAGTTGATTCTGACTCATAGGGACTCTACAGAACAGAGAACTATCCCATAGAGTTCCTGAGGACTGGCTAGTGGACCTTTTGGTTATTAGCCAAACACTTAACCACTGTACCACCAGGGCTCCATCTATATATCTATCTATTTATATATATATATATGTATTTATAATACACACACACATATACATATATATGTACGCATATGTTGTTGTTAGTTCAGTGCAATTACATGCCCTCAAGCCTATTCTGTCTCATGGAGATTCTATGTACACCAGAAGGAATACTGCACTAACCTCACATTTACTGTTATGCTTAAGCCCGTCATTGCAGCCATGGGTCAATCCATCTCATTCAGGTCTTCCTCTCTTTCACTGACCTATGCTTTACCAAGCATGATGTCCTTCTTCAGGGACTGGTCTCTCCTGATAATATATCCAAAGTATGTGAGACATAGTCTCGTCATCCTTGCTTCTAAGGAGCATTCTGGCTGTACTTCTTCCAAGACAGATGTGTTCATTCTTTGAGCAGTCCATAGCACGTTCAATGTTCTTCGCCAACAACATAATTCAAAGACATCAATTTTTCTTCAATCTTTCTTACCCATTGCCTAGCTTTCACATGCGTATGAGGTGATTGAAAATACCATGCCTTGGGTCAGGCGCACCTTAGCCCTCAAAGTAACATTGTCATTTTAAAGAGATATTTTGCAGCAGATTTGTCCAGTGGAATACATAGTTTGATTCCTTGACTGCTGCTTCCATGGGTGTTGATTGCAGATCCAAGTAAAATAAAACCCTTAACAAGTTCAATCTTTTCTCCATTTATCATGACGTTGTTTATTGGTCCAGTTGTGAGGATTTTTGTTTTCTTTATGTTGAGGTGTAATCTACATTGAAAGCTGCGGTCTTTAATATTTATCAGTAAGTGTTTCAAGTCCTCTTTGATTTCAGCAAGCAATGCTGGGTCATCTGCATATTGCGGTATCTTAGGCTGGGTTCTCTAGAGAAGCAAAACCAGTAAAACATACATATATAGAAAGAGAGAGAGAGAGAGATTTATATCAAGGAAACGGGTCATGGGCTTGTACAGGCCAGAATATCCTAAGTCGCTGCTCAAGATAGAGGCTTCTCCTGATTCACATAGCTGCAGGGGCTGGCAAACCCAAGATCAGCAAGCCAGAAAGCAGGGCTCTTGCTCACAGGCTATGAAGGTCAACAAATCCTAAGATCAGCAGGCAAGACTGCAAGGCTTCTCCTGATTCATGTAGCTCTTCAGGCTGGCGAACCCAATATCACAGGTCAGAGAGCAGGACTCTTGCTCACAGGCCGTGAAGATCAACAAATCCCAAGATCAGCAGGTAAGCTGCTAGCTCAAGCCCCAAGAACTGGAGTTCTGATGATCAAGAGGCAGCTGCAGGATCCAGAGAGTGCAAAAGCCAGAACATCCACTTATATTCAGGTGCAAGCTACATGCCAAAGGAAATACCTTTTAACAGACTGGCTACTCACAGCAGACCCCTTCATGGGGGTGATCACATATAAACACTTAGAATCTTGGTCCAGCCAAGATGACACACAATCTTAACTATTACATGCAGGTTGTTAATGAATCTTCCTCCATCCTGATCCCACATTCTTCATACAATTCAGTTTCTCAGATTATTTGCTCAACATACAGATTGAATAAGTACGGTGAAAGGACACAATCCTAATGCACACCATTTCTGATTTTAAAACATGCAGTATACTCTTGTTCTGTTTGAACAATGGCCTCTTGGTCTGTCTGCACATTCTGTATGAGCACAATTAAATGTTCTGGAATTCCCATTTTTTGCAATGTTATCCATAATTTTTTATGATTCACACAGTTGAATGCATTTGCATAGCCAATAAAACACAGATAAATATCTTTCTGGAATTCTCTGCATTCAGCCAAGATCTATTTGACATTATCAATAATATCTCTCATTCTATGAACTCTGCTGAATCTGGCTTGAATTTCTGGCATTTTCTTGTGGATATAGTGCTGCAGCCATTTTGAGAGATCTTAAGCAAAATTTTACTTGCATGTGATATTAATTACATTGTTCAATATTTTCTGTTGTTTGAATCACCTTTCTTTGGAATGGGCACAAATGCAGACCTTTTCCAGTAGAGTGGCCAGGTGTTGTCTTCCAAATTTGTTGCCATAGATGAGTAAGCACTTCCAGTATTGCATCCATTTGTTGAAACATCTCAGTTGATATTCCCTCAATTCCTGGAGCCTGGATTTTCACTATTCCCTTCAGTGCAGCTTGGACTTTTTTCGGTACTATCAGTTCTTTTTTTTTTTTTTTTTCAGATTTGTCATAGCCATTTTTTTTTCCCCAGTCTGTAGATGCTCTTTTTACTCTTTTGGTGAAGTCTTTTGGGGAGCATAAGTGTTCAATTTTTAGAAGATCCCAGTTATCTAGCTTATCTTCTGATGTTTATGTATTGTTGGTTATGGTTTGTCCTCTGTTAATGCCATGTGTTAGGCCTCTAGCATTGACCCTATTTTTTCTTCTATGATCTTTATAGTTTTTTGTTTTATGTTTAGGTCTCTGATCCATTTTGAATTAGTTTTTGTGTATGCTGTGAGGTATGGTTACTGTTTCATTTCTTTTTTTTTTTTTTTTTTGAGATGGACATTCGGTTTTGCCAGCACCACTTGTTAAACAGTCTATCTTTTCCCCATTTGATGGGCCTTGGGTCGTTGTTGAAGACCAGGTGATCATAGGTAGATGGATACACATCTGGGTTCTCAATTCTCTTCCATTGGTTAATGTATCTGTCCTTGCACCATTACCAGGTTGTTTTGACCACTGTAGCTATATAGTAGGTTGAGGTCAGGTAGTGTGAGTCCTCCTACTTTATTCTTCTTCAATAGTGGTTTATTTATCCAGGGCCTCTTCTGTTTCCATATAAAGTTAGTGATTAGTTTTTCCATCTCTTTAAAAAATGCTGTTGGTATTTGGATTTGGATTGCATAGTATTTGTAGATTGAGTAGAACTGACACGTTCACAATGTTAAGTCTACCTATCCATGAGCTTGGTGTGTTTTTTAATTTATATAGGTCTCTTTTGGTTTCTCACAATAGCGTTTTGTAGTTTTCTTTGTATAGGTCTTTTACATCCCTGGTTAGATTTATTCCTAAATTTTTTTTTTTTTTTTTTTGATGGCTGTTATACATGGTATTATTTTCCTGATTTCTGTTTCATCATTCTCTTTATTGGTGTATAGGAATTCAACTGATTTTTGTACGTTTATCTTACGTCTTGCTATGCTGCTGAATCCTTCTATTAATTTCAGTAGTTCTCTCACGGTGTCTTTTGGGTTTTCTGTGTATAGTATCACATCATCCACAAATAGGGACAGTTTTACTTCTTCCTTACCAATTTAGATGCCCTTTTTTCTTTTTCTTGCCTTATTGCTCTGGCTAGGGCTTCCAGCACAATGTTAAGTAGGAGTGGTGATAAAGGGCATCCTTGTCTTGCTCCTGTTTTCAGCCTCTCTCCGTTAAGA
Source organism: Loxodonta africana (assembly GCF_030014295.1). Taxonomy (NCBI): domain Eukaryota; kingdom Metazoa; phylum Chordata; class Mammalia; order Proboscidea; family Elephantidae; genus Loxodonta; species Loxodonta africana. Next base: position 166,964,786 of record NC_087342.1, read on the forward strand.
ATGACGTTGGCTATTGGTTTTGTACAGATGCCCTTTATTATGCTGAGAAATTTCCCCTATTTGCCTATTTTATAGAGACATTTTATCTGGATTAGATGAACTTTGTCGAATGCCTTTTCTGCCTCGACTGAGAAGATCATGTGATTCTTTTATTTTATTTATGTGGTGGATTATGTTATTGATTTTCTAATGTTGAACCAGCCTCATTGGTTGTGGTGTATGATTTTTTTGCCATGATGTTGAATTCTATTGTCTAGAATTTTGTTGAGAATTTTTGCATCTATATTCATGAGAGATATTGGTCTGTAATTTTCTTTTTTTGTGTGTGGTGTCTTCACCTGGTTTTGGTATCAGGGTTATGCTGCCTTCATAGAATGAATTCAGAAGTATCCTTTCCTTTTCTATGTTCTGAAATAATTTGAGTAGTTCTGGTGTAAGGTCTCTGAATATTTGGTAGAATTCTCCAGTGAAGCCATCCGGGCCAAGGCTTTTTTTTTTTTTGGTTGGGAGTTTGTTTTTTTTTTTAAAAATTACCTTTTCAATCTCTCTCTTGTTATAACTCTGTTCATAATTTTGACATCATTTTGTGTTAGTATGGGTAGGTAGTGTGTTTCTAGAAATTTGTCATTTCCTGTAGGCTTTCAAATTTGTTGGACTATAGTTTTTGCTAGTACTCTGTTATGACCCTTTTTATTTCAGTTGGGTCTGTTGTAATGTCCCCCATTTCGATTTTTATTTGGGTAATTTGTGTCCTCTCCTGTTTTTCTTTTGTCAATTTGGCCAATGATTTGTGGATTTTGTTGGCCCTTTCAAAGAACCAACTTTTGTTTTGTTGATTCTTTCTGTTGTTTTTTCTATTCTCTATTTCATTTGTTTCTGCTCTGATCTTTATATTTCCTTTCTCCTGGTGGCTGTGGGCTTCTTTTGTTGTTCTCTTTCTATTTGTTCAAGTTGTGTAGCTAACATTTTATTTTTTTGCTTTCTTCTTTTCTATGTGTTCATCTATTGCTATAAATTGACCTCTAAGTACTGTCTTTGCTGTGTTCCAAAGGTTTTGATATGTGTTTTCATTCTCATTTGGTTCTAGAAATTTTTGATTCCACCTTTGATTCCATTTCCCAATGGTTTTTAAGGAGGGTGTAAATCATTTTCCATGTAATTGATTTTTTTTTTTCCTTGCTCTTCCTCTGATTAATTTCTACTTTTATGGTGTTGAGATCAGAGAAGACACTTTGTTTTATCTCAACGTTTTGGATTTGGTTAAGGATTGCTTTATGGTCTGAGATGTGCTCTATTCTGGAGAATGTTCCATGTGCTTTGGAAAATGATGTGTAATTTGCAACTGTTTTGTGGAATATTCTATATGTGTCTGTGAGGTCAAGTTGGTTGATTGTGGCCTTTAGATCTTCTGTATCTTTACTGAGTTTCTTTGTAGATGTTCTGTCCTTTATCAAGAGTGGTGTGTTGAAGTCTCCTACTATAATTGTGGAACTGTCAGTTTCTCTTTTCACTGCTGTTAGAGTTTATGTATTTTGGAACACTGTCATTGGGTGCATAGATATTTATTACGGTTTTGTGTTGTCATGATGGATTGTTCCTTTAATCATTATATAATCCCCTTCTTTTTCCTTTTTGGTGGATTTGTTTAAAAGTCTATTTTATCTGAGATTAGTTTTGCCACTCCTGCTCTTTTTTGGTAGCTGTTTGCTTGATTTTTTTTTTCTATCCTTTGATTTTTAATAAATTTATGTTTTTGTCTCTAAGGTGTGTCTCTTGTAGACCACATATTGATGGTTCTTTTTTTCTTAATCGTGCTCTGTCTTCATCAGTTCTTGATTATATGCTATCTCTTGAAATGGCCGAACATCAACCAATACTTTTTAGTACAATGATTCTGTGTATTCCTTCCGCTTTCTTTTGATGCTTCCTGGGTCATTCAGTATTTTGCCCATAGAATCCTTCAATGTTGCAACTCAAAGTTAGAATTTTTTCTTCCATTCTTTCAGTTAGAAAAATGCTGAGCATGCTCTTCCCTTTTGGTTTTCTAACTCCAGGTCTTTGTACATTTTATTATAACACTTTACTTTGTCTTCTCAAGCCACCCTTTAATATCTTCTGTTCATCTCTTTTATTTCATCATTTCTTCAGCTTGTTTTATCTGGTCTACATTAAAGAGTAAGTTTCAGAGTCCTTTCTGACATCCATTTTGGTCTTTTCTCCTTTTTTTCTGCATTTTAATGATCTTTTCTTTCTTCATATATGATGTCCTTGTGTCACTCTGTGACTTTTCTGGTCTTTTGTAATTTGTGTTCAACGCGTTACTTCTATTCTTGAGATGGTCTCTAAATTAAGGTGGGATATAATCGATGTTTTATAATAATATATGACACATATAATACATATATAATAAAGTGTTTTTAATTATAAATGACAAATATTTATGAGTAAATGCTATCAAAGTTAAGAAATGTTGATTGGGAAGAATATGTGATCCACATGGAATAATCCTGTGTTTATTAATATATTGAATTTCACTGCATTGCCTTTTTCTCATTTTTAAATTTATTGAATGTTCTCTGTTTACTTATCTCTGGGTAACTAAAATTAACTCTTTATTTATATTCAAAGTTGCAGGTTATTTTTGTATAATTTTTCCTCAAAGGTTTTAAAGCTTTAAATAATTTTTCATTTTATGAATTCTGTGGACTACATTTGTTTCTTTGAAGTTTGACACTTTCCAAAAATAATGCAAAACACAATTGATAATTGAAATTAAGTTTTTAGTACAAAATTAGATGAGCAATGATTTTTTTTAAATCACATTAACTTTCTAATAAAACTATTGTGTTTTATAGTCTGCTCATGCAATATAAGATTGTATTGGTCTTATTTTACCATTTTATTTTATTTCATTTTAATACTAATAAATCTGTACATAACCTTGTTATCATTTGTATTTTTAAAATTTGAATTTTGTTGAGCTACCATATATATATATATATATATATATATATATATATATATATATATATATATATATATACCATATTAATCTAAGACCTGGCAAGAAAAACAAAGCACTCAGATATTTAATTAAAGAGGTGTTAAAAGAGGAATTACATCTAAAAGTATGGATGAGCTTAAAAGAATATAGGAAGATAATACACTGAAGTATTAGCAATGCCAAGAAATCAGTACTAGCCCTGGAGCAGAGCACAGAAATAGTGTTACTGGAGTCTTTAATACAACAACCTGTAATGTTTTACAGCATGAAAAATGGTCCTTTTTGTAAATAGAGATTTAGAGCAAAAATATAAATGCATCTTTCAGTGTTTCACTCTTCACAGTAAGAAGTCATGTTTTGATGTAAAATTGTAAAGCCACTTATGACTTTAATGGCAATAATTAGGCTCTGAGGTAAGAATGTGTTTTACCCTCAATCCTGTATAGAATATGCACCACATAGAATGAAATCTATCATCCATAATGCATTAGAACAGTTATAATCACACATGCTGGCATGTTTTACTGTACATTCGAATAGATTGCTGAGCTTGAATCAGCTCATGGCATATGTGTTGTGCATGTAAATAGGAGAAGAACTGGGCAACTTTTTATCTTACGCTCATAATGCACGTAACAGGAAAGATGTTTTTTGTTTAGGCAACGATTATGTTGTAAGTTATAATATAGACTAGAAAATGCATTGGAATCAATCCTGATGAAATAAGAAAAGCCATTTGTATTTGAGAAAAAAGCAATTTCATGTGAATTCCGAAAGCACTCAGCCTTATTCACAGAAAACAAATGGTCATCACCAATCTTCTTCCTTTTCTTTTAATGTCATGAAAGAAATGATTGTTGTAAGTGATTTTAATTCATCATTAAATGTACATCTTTTCAGTATTCTCAGGAAAAATGCAGTTCATGAGTATACTTCTCTGCTACTAACTTCTTTCCTCCATTACATTTTTTTAGCTGTTAAATGGGAGATTTGCAATTGAAGAATGAGTTAAAAAGATCTCTTCATGAGTTGAGTAATGCCACTAAAGACTATTTCAACGATTTCAACTGTTATACTTAAGTGGCAAATATCAATGATATTTTCATTATCCGTTTTTGCCTGAACCCTCAGACCTGAAATGTCACAATTCAAGTGTTATTTGAATATGCCCAAGTATCTGATAGACTCATTCCAATACCTTATATCATATTAAATGTCCTATTATTACCACAATTTAGTAAACACAAACATTTAGGAGAAGAAACCAACTGACAGTGAAATCTGACCAGAATTTCATGTTATTATTTTTTTTAATCAACCTTCATAGATATCGTCATTAAGGTTTACACAATAGCAAATTTTTTTTGGTGATACAAATTTTTTTAATTAAAATATTGATTTAATATTATTATTTAAAATCAATGATAACCTTATAAATTTATTGAAACAGTGATTGGTAAAAGTGGTTAAAAATGTCAAAATTGAGAGTTATTGTTCTAAAGAACATAAACTAGAATTCTGAAATATCATCACAAAGCATGAAGAAACAGAAAAAGTGGAAATTTGATTCATGGATTCATTTGATTGTTTCCTCAATAGAATGTTACAATAAAAACACATAATTTAAAAATGTGTTCCAGGGAACACTAGACCTTATAAATAATTAATTAGTTTCTAAATATTACACTCTGATCAAGTATGTTTGGGAAATTCTGCATCATATAACCCACAGATGAAGAGTTATGGTATATAGTAAAATACACCATAAATCCTTCAGTAAATAAACATTATAACTCTGTTTAATCGAGGATTTCCAAAATTTGTCTGATGCTTTTTATGATATTTGGTACTTCTTTTTATCAGTAGAACTGGCGTTCATTAGGAGAAAAAAAAAAAAGCATGTCTGATCATTGGTTTCCTGATATTGGAATTGAAAAGTAGATGACTTAAAATTGAAACAAAATCAGATTATACAAATCAGTCTGACAAGCAATGTGGCAATAATTAATTATTAGTTCATTAGATTCTATCAATTGTTTATTTGTCAGTCTATGCATCTTCTTAATTCTGGCCACTCAGTAAATGACTTGGCATAATAAAACTGAACTCCTCATTAAAGCATGAATATTCCATATATATATATTTTAATAAAATATTTGAAACTCAGTGTTTTCCATTTCTTGTCATTACTTCTTAAAGTGCAATCGCTCCACTCTCTAGACCCCTGGCAATGCTTCCACAAGGGCAGAAAACATCCTTGTTATAAATATCATCTGCAAGTTAAAATGTAAAAATTATTTCACCTTAATTATTTTCCCTTCTTATAATTAGCATCTAATCTTATCCCCACATAGCTGCAGGCTCAGAACCAGTAAATGCCTGACTGTCAGAATGATTGGGGAACTTTACTTTCTGATAATTACAAGATATAATTACTTTGGTGCTTTCAAAGACCTTTCTGTGATTAGGGAAGCTTTTCTAATTCAGTCATAACATTTGTATTACTAATAAACTAAGAAGTCCTACAATCTAATAGCTGACAAATTTGAAAGAAACACCAATTCTAAAAATGGTATTGCAGGCTTCAGGGAAAATCAATTAAGCATTTAAAAGCAGTACATTTTTTAGTCTTCAACTACTTAATTTCTCCTTTATGAATATATAAGCAATTAAGATGTATAAAGTCAAAGTTGTTGGCATTTCTTTGGGACATTTAAGCTAGGGAATGCAGAATTATTAATAGGAGAGCATCCAAAATTTTAAAAGACGATATTTTCTTCTTCAGTAATGCTTGATAGCCCAAACGAACCAAAAGGAAGAAGTATTAGGAAACTGACTGCCAGGGTAATTCACACAAGAATCTGTCACTGAGGATTTGAACACCGTAGGAAGGTAGGAGCAATTTTTATTTTCTATATAACAGTGAATATGACAAGGAAATCATTGCTGAATAGTAATCTGAATACAGGAAAAACTGGAAGTAAGAAACTAATGCTCCAAAGCTGGAGAAAGGTAATTCACTGAACTTCTAATTCAGCTCTACCTTATTCTGAAAGCAGTTTTTCTAATTTTTGTTTAAGTTTGTACTGTCACTATGATATATTAATGCCAGTGAGACAAAATATGCTACAGTAAAGGAAAACTGCAAAAAAAAAAAAAAAAAAAAATTCACTTTGAGAAGCAAGAGTGCTTATATTAGTGTTCCTTTCAGTAGAAATATGAGAAAAATTGGCGTGCATGTTTATTTACCAGTCCACAAACATGTAACTGGAATATGTTTATATGCACAAGAACATCAGCTAAATCGTACTGAAGAATACTCCTGGAAAGCTGTTAGTGTATTTGCAACATAAAAACAAAAACTTATACAATGACATTAAAAAAAAATCTCGTTATACCTTCAGATAAGAAGTTCTTTGAATATATTACTAGGTATTTATGTTCTTTACTTTCTGAGACTAGTTCTGTAGGCTGATGAATCTAAACATGCTTGTGTTGAAGACATTACTTTGAAAAATCAATATCTTCAGAAATGTTTAGTGGAAAGATCTTTGGCTTGGATTCTGAATCACTGAGTTCTTGCCTTGTTTCCACTCACTTTGAAATTATGTGACCTTGTTATCAACCCACATCTACTTATGTCAGGTATTGTTCTAGAAATGTGATATAAATTATCTACAATCTTCATAATACATTTCCAATATGCATATTATCCTTATTTTATAGATAGTAAAGTTGAGGTTCAGAAAGTTCAAATAACTTGCCCAAGGTTACAAAGCTAGTGAATGGCAGAGGTGGGATTCAAACTAAATCCAAAGGCTGGCTTTTTAAGATGCATTGATCTGACCTTTAGTAAATTTCTACAAATGCGAGGTTAGTCGTTTTTGTTTATATTACCCACTTTGGGGTTTAATAGAAAGAAGGTAAATTTGATATGTTTCATTAGTAAAGATGTTTAAAAACTCTATCAATTATTTATAACTTTTCCTTCTAGCACAACATTATTTCAAAGAGAAATAGCACATGGATTTCATCAGTTTAGAAAAAAAACAAACTTTTAGTATTAATACCAATTTTACTGACAAAAAAAGCATACAGATTACCTTATAAATTTCAGCTGAAGCAAATATTATTTAATCTTCAATAATAAAAAATATGATATATTCTTAAAGATCACTAATTTTGAATCTTATTACATGCATATTATTAGATCCTAGACAAATAAGTAATATTTGACTTAAACCAATAATACCCTGAATATTTTGATTTTTAATGAAAGTCAGTTCAATGGAAATGTCTGACTATATTCATAGCTAATGACAAAAGTTCCGTATTCTCACATCACTAGACCTAGTAAGTCTAGTTTCAATACAAAAAAAAGAAGCAAAAATACAAAATAGCAGCTAATTCTTTCTTATAACCTTAATTACTGAAAGTCTCATACAGTATTTGCCCTTTTGTGACTGACTTATTTCACTCAGCATAATGCCCCCCAGATTCATCCACGTTATGAAATGCTTTGCTGATTCATCTTTGTTCTTTATCGTTGTGTAATACTCCATTGTGTGTGTACCACAGTTTGTTTATCCATTGATCTGTTGATGTGCATCTAGGTTGTTTCCATCTCTTTGCTATTGTGAACAATGCTGCAATGAACATGGGTGTGAATATGTCTATTCGTGTGATGACTGTTATTTTTCTAGGATATATTCCTACGAGTGGGATTGCTGGATCATATGATATTTCTATTTCTAGCTTTCTAAGGAAGTGCCATGATATTTTTCAAAATGGTTGTATCATTTTGCATTCCCACCAGCAGGGCATAAGAGTTCCGATCTCCCTGCGGCCTGTCCAACATTTGTTATTTTCTGTTCCGTTTGGGTCAGATGATATCTTATCGTGATTTTGATTTGCATTTTTTTAACTGTTAGAGATCTCAGGTATTTCCTCGTGTGTCTGTTAGCCCCTTTAATAGCTTCTTTAGTGAAGTGTCTGTTCATTTCCTTTGCCCAATTTTTAATCGGATTATTTGTCTTTTTGTTATAGAGGTGCTGTATTTTCCCGTAGATTTTAGAGATTAGAACTTTGTCTGATTTGTAGCAGCCAAAAATTTTTTCCTGGTCTGTAGTGTCTCTTTTTATACTTTTGGTGAAGTCTTTTGATGAGCATAAGTGTTTAACTTTTAGAAGATCCTCGTTATCTTGTTTACCTTCTAGAGTTTGTGTGTTGTCGATTATGGTTTGTATCCTGTTAATGCCTTCTATTAGGGACTCTAGTGTTGATCCTATTTTTCTTCTATGAACTTCATAGTTTTGGGCTTTATATTTAGGTCTTTGATCCCTTTTGAGTTAGTTTTTGTATATGGTCTGAGATATGGATCCTATTTCATTTTTTTTGCTGATGAACATCCTGTTTTGACAGCAACATTTGTTGAAAAGACTGTCTTTTCCCCATTTGATGGACTTTGGGCCCTTGTCAAAGATCAGGTGACCGTAGGTGGATGGGGTTACATCTGGGTTCTCAATTCTGTTCCATTGGTCAATGTATCATGTCATTGTACCAGTACCAGGCTGTTTTGAGTACCTTAGCTATATAGTATGTTCTGAGGTCAGGTAGTGGGAGTCCTCCTACTTTATTCTTCTTCTATAGTGCTTTACTTGTCCAGGACCTCTTCCTTTTCCATATAAAGTCGATGATTAGTTTTTCCATCTCTTTAAAGAGTGTTGTAGGGATTTGGATTGGGTTGGATTTTATTTGTATATTGCTTTGGGTAGGATTGTCATTTTCATAATGTTGAGTCTACCTATCCATGAGCACGGTGTGTTTTTTCAATTTATGTATGTCTCTTACAACAGTGTTTTGTGGTTTTCTTTGTATATGTCTTTTATATCCCTCGTTAGATTTATTCCTAAGCATTTTATTTTTTTAGGGGCTATTATAAATGTTATTGTTTTCCTGATTTCCTTTTAATCATTCTGTTTATTAGCATATAGGAATTCAATTGATTTTTGTGTTTTTGATCTTGTTTCGTGCTACTCTGCTGAGTCTTTATATTAGTTTCAGTAGTTTTCTCATGGAGTCTTTTGGGATTTCTACATCCGATATCATATCATCCATAAATAGGGACCGTTTAACTTCTTCATTATCAATTTGGATGCCTTTTATCTCTGTTTCTTGCCTTGTTTCTCTAGCTAGGACTTCCAACACAATGTTAAATATGAGTGGTGATGAAGGACATCCTTGTCTTGTTCCTGTTCTCAAGGAGAATGTTTACAGCCTCCATTAAGAATGATGTTGGCCATTGGTTTTGCATAGACGCCCTTTTTTAAGTTCAGAAATTTCCCTTCTATACCTATTTTATTGAGAGTTTTTATCAGGAATGGGTCTTGGACTTCGTTGAGTGCCTTTTCTGCATTGATTGGGGTGATCATGTGATTCTTTCCTTTTATTTAAGTGGTTTATTATGTTGATTGGTTTTCTAATGTTGAACCATCCTTGCATACTTGGTATGAATCCTACTTGGTTGTGGTGTATTATTTTTTTGATATAATGTTGAATTCTATTAGCTAAAATTTTGTTGAGAATTTTTGCATCTATGTTCATAAGAGATATTGGTCTGTAATTTTCTTTTCTTGTGGTGTCTTTGCCTGGTTTTGGTATCAGGGTTATGCTGGCTTCATAGAATTAAATTTGAAGTATCTCTGCCTTTTCTATGTTCTGAAATAGTTTGAGTAATATTGGTATAAGCTCTTCTCTGAATGTTTGGTATAATTCTCCAGTGAAGCCATCTGGGCCAGGGCTGTTGTTGTTGAGTTTTTTTTTTTTTTATTACCTTTTCAATCTCTTGCTATGGATGTGTTCAGGTTTTCAACATTGTTTTCTGTTAGTTTGGATAGGTAGTGTGTTTCTAAAGATGTCTATTTCCTCTAGGTTTTCAAATTTGTTGGAGTGTAGTTTTTCAAAATACTCTGTCATCATCCTTTTCATTTCAGTTGGGTCTGTTGTAATGTTCCCATTTCATTTCTTATTTGGGTTATTTGCATCCTATCCTGTTTTTCATTTGTCAATTTAGCCAGCGGTTTGTGGATTTTGTTGAAATTTTCAAAAACCAACTTTTGGTTTTGTTTTCCTGTTCTCTATTTCATTTATTTCTGCTCTGATCTTTATTATTTCCTTTCTTCTGGTGGCTTTGGTTTGTTCTTGCTGTTCTCTTTCTGTTTGTTTGAGTTGTTACCTAATGTTTTGTCCCTTTCTTATTTTTTGATGTGTGTATCTATTACCAAAAATTGACCTCGAGAACTGCCTTTGCTCTGTCCCAAAAGATTTCATTTGATGCGTTTTCATATGATTGTTTGATACCAGGAATTTTTTGATTCCATCTCTGATTTCTTCTATTACCCAGTGGTTTTTAAGGAGGGTGTTATTCAGTTTCCATGTAATTGATTTTTTTTTTCCTTGCTGTTCATGTTGTTAATTTCTACTTTGACAGTGGTGTGGTCAGAGAAGATACTTTGTATTACCTCAATCTTTTGAATTTTGTTGAGGGTTGCTCTGTGGCCTAAAGAGAGGTCTATTCTGGAGAACGTTCCATGCCTATTGGAAAAGAATGTGTACTTTGAAGATGTTGAGTGGAGTGTTTTATATACGTCTATGAGGTCAACATGGTTGATTGCATCCTTTAGCTCTTCTGTATCTTTGTTGAGTTTCTCTCTAGATGTTTTGTCCTTTACTGAGAGTGGTGTGTTGAAATCTCCTACTATTGCTGTTAACTGTCAATTTCTTTTTTTAGTGCTGTTAGAGTTGGTTTTTTGTATTTTGGAGCCCTGTTATTGGTTGCCTAGATGTTTATTATGGTTAAGTCTTCACGATGGATTGTCCTTTAGTCATAAAATAATTCCCTTCTTTGTCTTTTATGGTGGGTTTTGTTTTAAAGTTGCAATACTAATCTCAGATAAAATAAACTTTAAAACAAAAATAAATAAATAAATAAAATTTATTTATTTATTTATTTTGTTTTAAAGTCTATTTTATCTGAGATTAGTATTGCCACTACTGCTCTTTTTTGGTAGCTGTTTACTTGATATATGTTCTTCCATCCTTTGATTTTTAACAAATTTTGTCTCTACAGTGTGTCTTTTATAGAGAGTATATTGATGGATATTGATTTTTTACCCATTCTGTCACTCTTTGACTCTTTATGAGTGCATTTAGGCCATTTATGTTCAGTGTAATTATTGATAGGTGTGAGGTTATTGTCATTTTGTAGTGCTTATTTTTGTGGTGCTGGCATTTTCTTTGTTCCTCTTACTGTCCTGTGCTGAATTACTTTTGTTTGTGAATTTTTATTTTGTTTTTGTAGTTTTGCATGTATGTGTGTGTGTGCATGTGTGAAACTTTGTTTTTCTTCTTTATTTTGATGAGTAGGTTTGTTAACTTTCTTTGTGGTTGCCTTGAAATTTACCCTTATCTTCCTAGGTTTGAGCCAGTCTATTATTACTTGGTATTGCCTTGCCTTCCTCTGCATTAGAAAGTCCAAATACCTATACCATTCATTCCCTCTTTTATTGTTCTGACATTGTTGTCATTTACAGATTAACCTCTCTGGTTGCCTTGTTGTAATTCTTTTGGCTTTGGATAGTCCTTGAGAGATCATTTGCTAGGTTGGTATCTGGCTGCTATGATCTTGTGTCCTTTGGGCTGTGGTCTGATGTTTGTTCTCAAACCAAAGGACTCCCTTTAATAATTCTTGTAAGGTTGGTTTGGTTTTTACATATTCCCTTAATTTTTTTTTGTCTGGAAATGTCCTAATTTCACCATCTTTTTTCAATGAAAGCTTTACAGGATATATTATTCTTGGTTGGCAATTTTTTTCTTTTAAGGCTTTATATATGTCATCCCATTGCCTTCTTGCCTGCATGGTTTCTGTTCAATAATCAAGAATTTAGACTTATTGCTTCCCTTCTGTATGTGACTTTTTGTTTTTCTCAAGCTACTCTATGGATTCTTTCTTTGTCTTTGGTTTTAGCCAGTATGATTATGACATGTCTTGGTGATTTTCTTTTGGGGTGTATCTTGTATGGGGTTCATTGAGTTTATTGGATTGTCAACTTTTCATCTTACATGATATAGGGGAAGTTTTGTGTCAACAATTCTTCAATGGTCCTGTCTGTGTTTTCCATTTTCTCCCCCTGTTCTGGAACTCTGAGAACTTGCAAATTTTTCTTTTGATTGTATCCCACATTTTTCTCAGAGTTTCTTCATTCTTTTTTCTGATTTTTTCTCAAAGTTGTATACAAAAATTTTTTTCAGTTTCACTGATTCTGTCTTCCATTGTTTCAAACCTGCTCCTCAGCCCTTCCAGCACTGTCCATTTCCATAATCTTGTTGTTTATCTTTTGGATTTTTTATTGTTGTTTTTGCATGTTTTCTAGTTGTGAATTTATTTTGGCATTTTGTTCCTGTATTAGTTTCCTGAATTCTCCTTTTTTTTTTTTGTCTTATTTTCCATGAATTTGTCTATTTTTCCCTGATTTTTGTCTTCTTCTTGCTTCAGCTCTTGGATAGCTCTGAATATTAGAGATTTGAATTCCCTATCAGGTAGTTCTAGTCCATTTTCTTCTGCTGGAAAGTCATCCGATATTTTATTTTGGATGCCTACTGGGTTTTTTTTTTACTGGGAAGCGTTTTGTCCTGCTTTTTAATATGTTTTGATATTATCTGCTGTCTTTGGGACATTCAGTAGTCATTTTCTTCTTTTATTGATTGTAGATTTGTTTGTTTTGTCCTACTTTTTTGTTTTATTTGGTTATGTCTGAGCAGACAGGTTGCACATTCTTTGTTGTTTGCTCCTCTGTGGATATGATGCTTTTCACCTCCTTGTCCAATGATCAGTGTCCCACTTATTTTTGATACATTGTCTGTATACCCTGTTAAATTCATACATCTCTTTTAGGAAATATATAAATCAAATCAAGATCAGATAATAATGGATTTTTTTTTCTCAAATAAGGTATGAAACAAGCCTCTAGCTTTAGATTTGATTCTAAGTGAGCTGGAAGGACACAGGAGTGCTTTACACAGGAGCCCTCCATTACATATGTCTGGCTATCTATCATTTTCAGTTTCTTAAACATGCATTCTAATAATGATAACAATAATAAAATTGAAACAATAAGAATATTATTAATACCTAACATTAATAAAGCTTCAACTAACAGCCAGAAGTATTGACAAATGATTTAAAATCATTATTGTAATTCCATATAGCACCATTACTGCATTATTAGGGTCATGTTCAACCTCATTTTACAGATAAGAAAAGTGTATAAGTAATTTGTCCCGGGTTTCAAAGCAAAGAGATGGTGTTAATGTCATCCAGCTTCAAATGCATGCCAACTCAAGGAAGTCATTCTCAAGTACTAGTCTTTACTGCAACTGTTTCATTTAACCAAGAAAACAGGAGGAGAAACAAAATGGAGGGAAAAAAAATCTGGAACTTTGGAATCACTAGCTGAATGGCCTGGACAAATTACTGTGACTTTCAGATTCTTGTATACCTTGTTTCTGTAAAAAAATAAAATTAGTACCTGATAAAGGGAAACAAATTAAATGAGACATGTTTCATCTACATACAGTAAACATTTATTCCATTCCTTCTTGTCATCTATTGTCCTATAATGAATTTCATTTCTCATATAAGATATTAACTTGGAAAAATGTTTTTGTTTTGACACTAAAACAACATAGATGACTAGTTCTATTAGTCCCTGATATAGGTCATTGTGTTCTGTCCCTACTAAATCTTAATTAGAAAAATTAAAATTTCCTCAATATAACTTAAAACATCAATTTGCCTTTTATTATGCAGGTTTTTTTTTTTTTTTTTTAGTGATTCAAAACCAATTATACCATTATAAAAACTCAAGTCTAAAAAGAATCATTGAAATTCCAAAAAAAAAAAAAAGAGAGAGAGAGAGAAAGAAATTAGTGCAACATATACTGCAGATTCTTCTGTGTAATGAGCTTGAAAGATCAAAGTGTATTCCATGTTTTTTACTTACTTCCAAACACAAAGACACTTCACAGGGAAAGTTCAGTTGAAATTCTTCAGGTCATGGGTTACAATTAATTTGTCAATAGAGCTTTATATCGACCTATTAGAGAAAGAACATCAAGAACACCATAAAAAAATGCTGAAAATTACTGTGGGACATATCTTCAAATGGTACAATATCACATACAATAATTTTCTCTCACCTAAAAATGTTATCATTGATGAATAGCTTTTGTAGTAGAGAGGCTCCCTTCGTTAATATTCTCATGTAAACTGCCCCCAAATTCACCTTTTAAGACTTTAGGTGTCTATGCTCTTAGACAACTTAATCTTTTGGAAGCAATGATTTAGTATCTGCACCATCCTTGATATCATCATTCTGATACTTAATTTTCAATAAGCCTGAGCCTACAACGAGTGAACAGCAGTGATACACTGTTGGTAAAAATTCAAATTAAAAGTTCCATATTATATCACTGAGCTATTAGAAAAATCACATATAAAATTAGTTCAGCAAAAATAGGAACATGCAGATGTAATATAGATGCAGAAAATGAAGGACAGTAATTTCCACAACCATAAATATTGGACTACATACAACCCTGGTTATTATAACTAAAATTTATGAGAAGTGATATTATTTGTAAAGACTGGAAATGATAATGTGGTCAGCAGAACATTCAGTTAAAACAAGCTCAAAACATTGGCTCTGTATTAAGAATAAGAATATTTTACAGGAGCTTAGATTTTTTTTTTTTTTACCTTCTCATAACATTGAATCTTTGAATTTCAGTTCTTGAGAAAAAATGATAATAATTTTTAACAATTTAAAGCTATTCTTTCATCAGGAGTAGACAGGTTAAAAAATAGTATCAAATTTTCTTTTTAATTTCAAATTTCACATTTTCAGAAGTCTTTATATCATTATAACATTAATAGACATTGTTTTAATCTAGGTATGTACATGCATGTATTGAAATACCAACACTGCAAAGTTTTCTCAGAATAAGATTTCTATGGAAGTTTTTTTACTTTTCAAATTAAAAAAAAAAAAACTGAAGTCTGCTGATACTATAATGCAAATGTTCTAATATAAAGGCTACATTAAATATTAGAATTTTTATTGCTTTTTAAAATTTAAAAATTATATTTGAATTAAATTTCTTTACATTTAATTTTGTGTTATATAAATTATATTTAAATTAAGTATTTTAATATATGGCAACTTAGTATATACAATCTGAATTGTAAAGTATTTTTAAGCCTTTGTATGGGCTCAAACTTGATTGTCTATTGATATATAATGTGTATTTGATGAATGTAAACTGGTAAAAGTTTACTTTAGGACAGGAAACATTTTCTGTGCACCTTAACACTTTTACAGGGGAAGACGTAATATACTCCAGGTAAAGAAATATATTTTTTATTGTTAGTTCTTTGAGCTTACGGAATAGAAATACAGAAGAGCAGGAAAAAAAATGTATACAAAAATACATAAACTACCGTGTCTAAAAAGATAATGCTAATGGTGTATATTTATACATGACATTTACTATAAAATAAATGTAGACGAATAAAACAAGAATTTATTATCTTGTCTTTGATTCTTTGCTTCATCTCAGCTCTATGGGGAACTGATCAGTTATAGAACTCTTTACTTATTTTTCCTCCTATTTAGAATTGCTTTTCCTGGCAAACATTTCAGTAAGTTTTATGCATGAGAAAACCAAGTGTGTTTGAAATTGATAAAGGTGGTGAAAAGCTATATATTAGCTATACAGAATTTCTGTAAATATATTTTACTGCAAATCTTATCAACCAAATGTCAGAACTGTAGTAGTGATATTTATACTACTGTGACATGCTTACTCTAGAAATGAGCAAGCTGTTCACCAGAGATTCAAACTTCAGCCAGAGGCAGAAAAATGTATTTGTTCTGTGTATTTCCTGATAAACAAAACAACTTCCCTGAATATTTTCTGTTTAAATATAGGTGAAGTAAGGTAAGTAAGAAGAGAAAATACCTACGATAGAGTCACTTCTCAGAGTGAAAAAAGAGAAACAAATTGCCCCTTAAAAAATTTCGTAAATAAATTTTCTTCTTCTCTGCCTCTTTTTTGGGTGTCACTTTTTATCTTTTTTTGGTACAGATTTGAACCAAAACACAATGTGTGTATATGTGGTTTAGGGGGGTGGTGGTGAGAGAGTGAACTATTTAGGTATTCTAAAGTCAAACAAAATCAAAATAATAGTATCCTGAGCCAAATCTACCCAGAAATACAAGAAAATAGTTGCCGTAGCTATTTCCTTGGTTGGCTTGGTGTTAAAATACATCTGGATACGTTTTGTTAAAATGCAATGACTAAGTAGAAATCAGGGATTTCAGCCAGGAGGAGAAGGGCAAAACAAAAAAAAAATTTTTTTAATTTTAATTTATACAAGTAATCATACAAAGAAGCTGCTAATGAGAAGCTAATGTTTTGGGCTTTGCCATCTTAATGTCTGGTCATTAAGGTGAAGAGGTTTTAGAGAAGGTCTGAAATGTAATCCGAATCAGGAAGACTATTAGTTTCCTGAGGCAGTTTTATTGCTAGGAACAAATTTTAAGTGATTTCAAGTGGATATAATATTTATGAATCTTTACTTAATTTTAACGAAAAAGTATCTTTTTGAAAATTGCAAAAATGTAACCCATCCAGGCTGATAAAAAACCAAAACCAAACCCATTGCCACTGAGTCGATTCCAACTCATAGTGACCCTTTAGGACAGACTAGAACTGCCCCATATGGTTTCCAATAAGCTGCTGGTGAATTCAAATTATTTTGTCATAGGCATTTATTCATAGTTATCTCTAACTCTAAAAAGCTTTGTGATATTAGCTCTGCCTTCCAATTATGGAATCTGTTATAGCTGAATAAACAACATTGTGCATAAATGGAACAAGTGGCATACTGCTTTGGTCTTTCTTAGACAACAGAAATCTTGGTGTGAGAAGTTTAGCAGGTTTTTTGTTTTGTATTTTTTTTTGTTATTGAGATACCAGACCAATATTTTTGATCAATCAATCTCTCTGGAATTCCCGCCATCATTTCCCCTTGAATAGATAGTTTTTACTACAGGATATAGCAGAACCATGTGCAAAAGGCTTTAAAAATATAGAAGATTAAACCTAAGTCTAGAAATTCTATTTTAACATGTCTAGGTGAGGCCCACATGTTTGTGTCTTCATGAAAGTAATCTTTTTCATCATTATATATTATATAGAGAGAATCATAGTACTTGGAGAATATAACACACACTAATTTCAAATCTGAAGCTTGTGAATTCACAATTTTAACAAAGCTAGGAGAGAGCTCGAGTTAGAAAGAGCAGATCTGTTGCTCATTCGCACCTCTCAGGACACCCCAAATGATTATGTCACTTCTGCAAACACAGGTACCAGCTGAGAGGGTGAAGGGCTAAAATCCAAGTTTCATTCCACTCAGGAAGTTCATGTTGGGATGAAGTTGGGCCAACCTCTGCAAGGGTCAACTTTTTTTATAATGGCACCTTCTTAATAATCTATCAACCTGGACTCAAGGCTATGACAAAATAATTTGAGATGTTAACATAATTAGAATTAAGATGAAACTATATTTAGATGAAGATTATTAATTTACAAATGTATTTATTCATTCAGCATATATTTCTAGACTATGGGCTCCTAATAGTCATAATGAACGCAAGCACAAAAAAGTATATAATATTTTTTAATACTTAACAATTTTCATTTAATATAAAGAAGTAAAGATGTTGCATTCATTTTTGCATTCCAATCCTTACCACCTCTGTGTTACTTAATCATCCGTCATCTCAAATACTAACAGTAACTTAATTCTTTCTCCTTTTCTCTGTAAAAAGAAAAAAAAAGTTGCCATGAATTCTATTCTGACTCATAGTGACCCTTTAGGACAGAATAGAACTGCCCCATATGGTTCCCAAGGAGCAGCTAGTGAATTCAAACTGCTGACCTTTTGGTTAGCAGCTGAGCTCTTAACCACTGTGCCACTAAGGCACCCCTCTTCCTTACTTGCTGCTGTAAAGTCGATTCCAACTCATAGAGAACCTGTAGGACAGAGTAGGACTGCTCCATAGGGTTTCCAAGGCTAGATTTGAACTGTCAGCCTTTTTGGTTGGCAGCCACAGCATGCAACTGGCTTTTAACCACTTTGTCACCAGGGCCCCTTCCTTCCTTGCCATCCTTCAATTCAACATTCACATCTCATCAGGGATATCGCCCCTAAAACGCAAATGTGACTACATCATCCCACCTAAATTTTTATTAGATTAACAAAAGCTAAGAGAATTGAATGAAGAAATAGGCAAATCCACTATCATAGTTTGGAATTTCAAAATAAGAATACATATAGGATAACTGAAAAACACTATTAACAAAATCAAATAGACATTTATAGAATACTCCATCCAACACCACAGAATACACATTCTTTTTAATATATGTGTAGAACATTCACCAAGGTAGACCATATCCTGGGTCATACCAAAGAAAAAAAGTCATCAAATTTAAAAGAATTGAAATAATGCAGATTATTTCCAGTGACTATAATCAAGTCAAGCTAGAAATCAATAACCTAATATAAATATAGAAGAACAATCTCTAAACAATTTGAAATGAAACAACACGCTTCTTAGTAATCCATGGGTCCAAGAGAAAACCTTGAAAGGAAACAAAGCAAATATAGAAATGAAATAGGACATTTCAAAAATTTATGGGACATAGCTACAGCAGTGCTGATACGGAAATTTACAGCACTAAATGATTACATTAGAAAACACAAAAATAATCTAAGTGCCCCTCTCAAGAAACTAGAAAAAGAAGACCCATAAAAAAACAAGCCCGAAGCAAACAGAAGAAATGAAATAAAAATAAGAAAGGAAATTAATAAAACAGAAAAGCAATAATGAAAATAAATAAAACAAAAACCTGTTTTTTAAAAGCAATAAAATTAATAATCTCTAGTTTTTTTTTTAGCAACAATGATTAAAAAAGAGAAAAGACAGAAATTATCAGCATAATTAAGAGGTTATATCACTTCAGATCCTATAGACATAAAATGGATAACAAGAGAATATTATGAACAATTCTACACATATAAATTTAGCAACTTAGAAATTAAATAGACCAATTTCTCAAAAACCAAAAACAACCAGAATTTATCCAATATGAAATAGATAATCTGAATATTCCTGCAACTATTAAAACTGCAATTACAAAGCTTCTGAATAAGAAATCTCCAGATGCAAATGTATCATTGAAGAATTCTACTGAATATTTAAAGAAGAATTAGCACCAGTTCCACACCATAACATCTATAAATTGAGGAGAGAACCCTTCCCAACTAATTATATGAGGCTGGGGTTAATAAAGAAAGAAAATTATAGGCCAATATATCACTTATGAATGTATGCATAAAATTTCCCACCAAAATATTAGCAAATTGAATCTAGCAATCTATAAAATAATTAAGCCTTGATGGTGAAGTGGTTAAGAGCTCAGGCTGCTAACCAAAAGATTCACAGCTCTTATCCACCAGCAGCTCTTTGAAAACACTATGGGGCAGTTCTACTCTGTCCTACAGGGTCACTATGAGTCAGACTCGACGGCACACGACAACAATGCAACAACATAAAGTAAGTAATAGTGTGACCAGGTAAGACTTATTCCAGGAATGCAACACTGGCTCAGTATTCAAAAATCAATAAATGCCCAAAGTGATCAATAGACACACAGGTATGCATTGCTTTACTTCCATGATACAGTTCTGTGAAACAGGACATTATGTGATTTGGACATTGTGGGAACAAAACCTTATTACATAAATGAGAGAGTCATGCAGGATGATCACCAGGTGGGCCAAGGACCTGGGCAGCTGCCATTGCACTGAAGCACTGCACGAAAACTTTGGTTTGGCCACTACCAATCTTCTGTGGTTACCCCGTGGTCCCTCAGAGACCAGTGCCAGGCCCCCACCTGAGCAGGTACTTGCTGTCAAGCTGGCAGCCTCCAAACACACCGCAGTCTCTCTTCCCTTCATTCTTCCACAAATGGCTGGATGGCTGTCACATGGGAAAGAGCCATGGCCTAGGGTCTGGCCATGATGCACATGCTGCCCTGGCCAACTGAACAGCCCCCTCATGGGGCATCCCCATCAGTGGCTTTGGCAGCATGTGTGTGGTTTTTGCCTGAGGTAAGCTCAGTGGGACAGGCAGCTGCAGATGGGTGATGGAATCCCCTGCCCCTGAAGCCCTAGGGCTGGGCCAGGTGTGGAACCAGGAGAGCTAATGAGAGACAGATATGATCTACAGTTCTTAGCAAAGTACTTACACTATGTCCTATTCTCAGTCAGGATTTATGAACTCTGTTATAACCTTCTGAGACCATAAAAAAATTTGAGTTTGGGCATTGCCTGAATGGATGCTATGTGGCACATACCTGTAACATAATCCCAATACAAATCCCAACATTTTTTACCAAAAAGGAAAAACTAATCACCACCTTTATACAGAAAGGAAAAAGGCTTTGACTAGCCAAAGCAATACTGAAGAAGAACAAAGTAGGAAACATCACACTTCCTGATCTCATAACATACCATATAGCCACAGTAGTCAAAACAGACTGGTACTGGTTCAATGACAGACACATATACCAATGGAAGAGAACCGAAAGCCCAGAAGTATTCAATTCAGTACAGATAAAAAAAGAACAGAGTAGCTGTACAGAAAGGGCCTGCCAGGGGATAGCAAGAGTGCCAGCAAGGGTTTACAACGGTGGATCTTGAATGTCATTCTCTTGAACAGGAATGGACTGCATTTATATGGACTGCATCTCAGGCACAGTGTTTGGATCTAAGCAAATGAGTTCCATGGCTAAGTTTTCCTTAAAGATAGCTCACATTGTAAAAAGTATGAGCATTATTTGCTTTTGAATAAGATTATAATCAGGGAAAATGCCTAGAAAGGATGCCCACTGGAGAGACTGATAAGTGCACATATCAAGTCAGTAGAGTTAAGGAGATCTGAATCAAGGCGCATGTAAGAATTAACATCTGTAAGACTTTATAACTGATTGGGTGGGAGTATGGGTATGGAGAGGGAGCTGAATAAAAAAAGGACAATTCTAGGCTTCTAATTTGCATGGTTTGGATAACGGTAGTATTTCTTCTTGTTTTACACACATCACACTCAAGCAAAATTTTGCCGAAGATCACTCAGAAATGGCTGTAGCAATAT
Organism: Loxodonta africana; assembly: GCF_030014295.1. NCBI lineage: Eukaryota > Metazoa > Chordata > Mammalia > Proboscidea > Elephantidae > Loxodonta > Loxodonta africana. Next base: position 166,986,134 of record NC_087342.1, read on the forward strand.
ATTGACAGGGAACTGCCAGAAATTCAGGCCAGTTTCAGAAGAGGACATGGAACCAGGGATATGATTGCTGATGTCAGATGGAACCTGGCTAAAAGCAGAGAATATCAGAAGGATGTTTACCTGCGTTTTATTGACTATGCAAAGCCATTTGACTGTGTGGATCATAAAAAATTATGGATAGCATGGCGAAGAATGGGAATTCCAGAACACTTAATTGTACTCATGAGGAACCTTTACATAGATCAAGAGGGGGTTGTTCGGTCAGAACAAGGGGATACTGATTGGTTTAAAGTCAGGAAAGGTGTGCGTCAGGGTTGTATTCTTTCACCATACCTATTCAATCTGTATGCTGAGCAAATAAGATGAGAAGCTGGACTATATAAAAAGAACGGGTTATCAGGATTGGAGGAAGACTCATTAATAGCCTGTGTTATGCAGATGACACAACCTTGCTTGCTGAAAGTGAAGAAGACTTGAAGCACTTACTAATGAAGATCAGAGACCACAGCCTTCAGTAAAGAAAAAAAAAATCCTCACAACTGGACCAATGAGCAACATCATGACGAACAGAGAAAAGATTGAAGTTGTCAAGGATTTCATTTTACTTGGATCCACAATCAACAGCCATGGAAACAGCAGTCAAGAAATCAAAAGACACATTGCATTGGGCAAATCTGCTGCAAAGGACTTCTTCAGTGTTGAAGAGCAAAGATGTCACCCTGAAGACTAAGGTGCGCCTGACTCAAGCCATGGTATTTTCGATCACATCATATGCATGTGAAAGCTGGACAATGAATAGGGAAGACTAAAGAAGAATTGATGCCTTTGAATTGTGGTGTTGGCGAAGGATATTGAATATACCACGGACTGCCAAAAGAACGAACAAATCTGTCTTAGAAGAAGTATAGCCAGAATGCTCCTTAGAGGGAAGGATGACAGGACTGAGTCTTACATACTTTAGACATGTTCTCAGTAGGGATCAGTCCCTGGAGAAGGACATCATGCTTGGGAGAGTACAGGGTCAGCAGAAAAGAGGAAGACACTCAACAAGGTGGATTGACACAGTGGCTGCAACCATGAGCTCAAGCATAACAATGATTGTAAGGATGGCTCAGGACAGGGCAGTGTTTCACTCTGTTGTGGATAGGGTCGCTATGAGTGGGAACCGACTCCACCGCATTTAACAACAACAACCGATCTTACTTGAATTTCTTCAAAGTGTCAACTAATGTTGATTTTTCTGGTCTTTAAGTATTTTTTCTCTATAAAAAAATGCAATAATATTAATTATTTTGTTGCTCAAGTTGTGACAGCTTTGCCCATTGGAGGCTCCCGTGTTGCTTGTTGTGTATTTGATGTACGCTATCTTTTTTTTTTTTTTTTTGACAACATCATTACTTCCTGCAACCAGGCTCATCTTCTGTTTTCCCTGTCTGCCGCAATCACCCCTGCCCCCCGGCAGCCATGGTGTGAGAAAAAATTCCAAGGAGCCCTGATTTTTTTAATTGAAGCATTTTACTAAGGTGCTAGGTATGCTCATTGCTATTGAGCTTTCACCACTTCTAAGTCCTCTCTGTAGGCAGATCTATAACATATGCGTATGTATACTAATACACACGTTGTTGTTTGTTACCATCTAGTCAATTCTGACTCATTGCACCCCATGTGTTACACTACCATTTATATTTATTTCTGTATCTCTCCATCTGTGTAAGTACATATCACAGGAATAACTTTGTACTGATACAGCTGATTACAATTCAACACCACAGGTTTCATTTTAATCTTCCCTCTTGTCTAGTTTGTAACTTCTTTGTCCAACAGTGAGAAATCAGGTTCTCATTATCCATATGGTTTTATTTTTTCAAACCTAGAAAACACATACAGCAGTTTCAGAATTACTAATCAAACTCCTATAATAAAGAAATTGACTAACTAGAGAACAAATGTGTGTATAGTCCATCTGGTTTTTACTCTTATAGCATGCTGTTTACCCTGGTGAAGTAGTGGTTAAGAGTTATTTCTGCAAACCAAAATGTTGGCAGTTTGAATCCACCGGACACTCCTTGGAAACTATGTGGCAGTTCTACCTTGTCCTATAGGACTGCTATGAGTTGAAATTGAGTTGAAAGCGAGGAGTTTTCCAGAATGGAGCCTTGGTGGTGCAGTGGTTAAGAGCTATAGTAAGCTACCACTGCTAATCAAATGTTGGCAGTTTGAATCCATCAGCCACTCCTTCGAAACCCTGTAGAGCAGTTCTACTCCGTCTGATAGGATTGCTATGAGTTGGAATTGACTCCACAGCAATGGGTTTGCTTTTCCAAAGTTACTTAGGTTAGTTCTTTTGTTACTAGCCTTTAACATGGTTATACCATTTGTTTACAATAAAGATAGCTCCATTTGTTACTGTTTACTTAAGTTTTCCAAAACTAATGTGCTCAATTTAGGCAATCTTACTTTTTCCTAGAAAATTATAAATTTTGTTGATTTTTAAATGTGTTGCATGGATATCCACAAAGTAACCTTAGAGAAGCCTTTAACCTCTTTTCTTTCAATATTTATCTACCCGTTGTACTATCTTCTTTTTGTATATTTGTGCTTTCTCTCCACTCCTCCACTTTTTTACCTTGATCAGATTATCTAGTTGTCTGTCTGTTTTGTAAATACATATCTTTTCATCAGAATTTTGTTCTATTTATTAGATCTATGATTTTATTATTTTTCTACCCCACTAATTTGTTTTTTATCTTTAGCATTCCTTTCCTTAAAATTTTCTTTGGTTTACTTTGTTGTTCTTTGAGTATTTTGACCTAAAATTTCATTCATGTATTTTCATTTTTTTATTTTTATTGATCAAAGTGTTTGGTGCTATGAAATTTTCTCTAATGACTGCTTAAATAAATTCCAATGTGTTATGTTCTTATTTACATTATTTTTATTAGACAACTTTATATTTTCTGATTTTACTGAAAACTTATTTATAAAAATTCATTTTAAAAAATTCATGCAGAAAAGTATTTTGCCTTTTGTATCTGTTAGGAATTTCTAGCTGCATTACATTGTGAACAAAGAATGTTGTTTGCAATATTTTTACTTCATGGAAATTATTGATGCTTTCTTATAAATGTGTCATGGGCACTGAAAAAGAAGGTGTATTCATTATTATTAGGATACAGCAATAAAAGTATATGAATATGATTTACCCAATTGATTGGTTTTGTGTTTGTCTTTTTCTTTACTTCTTGTTCAATTGATCTACCTTATGTAATTTATGAAATTACCCTATTATTAATGTGTTCTTATCTACATACATACTCCTGAATCTCTAGAGCTTTTGCTTCATAATCCTTTTTTTTTTTTTTTTGCTGTTATTGGTGCATAAAAATAAATATTACAGTTTCATTTTGAATTGTGCCTTTTAGCATTAAAAGGGTTCTGTTTTCAGCATCTTTTTTTTTTTTTTTTACTTTGAAGGTTGAATAATGAATTGAGATTGCTAGCCCTGCCTCATATATAGCATGTACTCACAGCTTTATTGGAAACCCTGGTGGCGTAGTGGGTAAGTGCTATGGCTGCTAACCAAAGGGTCGGCAGTTCGAATCCACCAGGCGCTCATTGGAAACTCTATGGGGCAGTTCTACTCTGTCCTATAGGGTCACTATGAGTCGGGATCGACCCTATGGCACTGGGTTTGGTTTGATTTTTTGGTTTAGGGCTTTATTAGTGTGCCAAATTGAAAAGCCTTTCCTTTTATTTGGAAACCCTGGTGGCTTAGTGGTTAAGTGCTGCGGCTGCTAACCAAAGGGTCGGCTGTTCGAATCTGCCAGGCGCTCCTTAGAAACTCTATGGTGCAGGTCTACTCTGTCCTATAGGGTTGCTGTAGTCAGAATTGACTTGACGGCACTGGATTTGGTTTTGGTTTTGTTTCCTTTTATCAGATGCATTAAGGCCATTCATATTTATTGATATAATTAATATGTTTGGTATTCACTCTGTAATAGTAGTTTGTAATTATCTGTTTTTTGTTTACATATGCTGTTTCTTTCTCTATAAGGTATTCCCCTACCAGGAATAATTATTTTAAAATGAATTTTTTTAGAATTTTTAAATTAGCAGAAAAAATTATGATTGAGTATTATTAGTAGTAAAAATGTCTATATGTATCTTTAAGAAATTGTTATAACCACTCATTAATGAAAAGAAAGTCTTGTACATTATGTTTAAGATAATTTACACTATATGTATATAAATAATGGATGATGATGTTGTCTCTGTCTATATGACAATGTATATACACTGAGAGCAAAATATTATTTTGGATCTAAAAGAAATTTGTTGTGAAACATATATTCTAGAATTAGAAATGGATCTAACTTTTTCCTTCTTTTACTTTTCAGTTACAGATCCTAAAATGCTCTTGTGTGTAGTTACTGTAAATTATTTGAATTCTCTGAATTCAAGTAACCATATGATTCTAAGAATTGTTGTTTAAATTAAAATTATTACTCCATATTTTAAAATTTTTAGTTTCTTTAAATTATGCTAATTATATCTCATTTCACTGGTTTTTAATGAAATTATACATATCAGTAGAGTCTATAATTAAGGTCTGAAGATAGTAGCTAAGCAGACTTAACCCTAGTACGTGATTTTAAACAGCCTTTAATCAGTTCTAAAAGAAAACTGTACAATTCAATGGTATTTATTGGTTAATTTCCCCATACTTTGAACTTTTTAAAAGGCAAATGTGATTGCTCTAAATTACTAAGCTTATACTATTTGACATAAAATTTTCTCCATTTCATTTCATAACTTTTATTTCTTAGCAAATGGCCAAGTGATTTAAAACTTTCACATGATCGTTCATTAGAGATTATTTGCAGTTAAGCCAAATGTTTCATATTAGTTTTAATTGGTTACAAAAATGAAATTGTCGTCTTTCCCTTAACTTATTTAAAAAATGATGTACATTACTAAACTTATCAACTGATTTTTAAAAAATTAACTGTAAATTGCATGTTCCTATTCTGTGTACTAAATCCTGAATTTTCATAATTTATTGTAATGATACATAATGTGAGAAATATAAAGTACAAGGCCACACAGAACGGGGCATCATTTTGCTACGTTATACACAAGGTCATCAGGAGCTGGAGCTGACTCAAGGGCAGTGAACAACACCTTGGTGCTGTCAATTAAGAAGTGAGAAAACTGAACCGTCTCCATAGACATACAATTTACATCACATAAAGTAATTAACACGTTTTTCTCATGCAATCTTCCTGATAACTATTTTAGTAAAATCCATCAAGTTAAATAGTTTCTGATTTGCATATTTAAAACCACTGTCAATAATACCCCAATCACATACTTAACACCTCAAAAATCCTCTCAGTATTTGAAAGGAGATTTTAAGTACTGAAGTTGGTAAAGTTTTTCACAGGTATACATACCAAAAAGATAAAACAAGTACTTTATTTGATAATCAAATCTGATGAATGATACTTCACACTTATATTGTTTAGGTGCTAATTGTGATGACCTAGTAGAAGGTCCAGATGCACTTCATTTGCCAAAATTTTGGGTGTGTGAAAAATGATAAATGTCTGTAATGATGTTCTGTTTCTGCTCAAATGAATTTGGAAGCAATGAATCCCACTTCTTCTCTGACAGCACATCACAGGATTGGGCAAAATATTTCAAAGATTAATAGCTTGTCACGGAAAGCTCAAACTGGTAAGAATGATCTATAAAATTACATATCCCTATGTTTGAAATTATTCCATGCAAAAGTGAGAAGAACTGCAGAGGATGCATATAAGATGTTAAATGGCTATGGAAAGTGTCAATATTTCATTTAAAGGTTTCATGAAGAATGTGGAAAGTTAAAATAGAACTCTACACTCAAAAAATATTTTAAAGACTGCCATCCAAGTATAGCAGTATGGAATCACCAGCTGACAAACTGGCATGAAGAATCAAAGGAGATCTTACAGAAAGTATGACAGCCTTGCAGACAGATTAAATTAAATTTATCCACATGTAAAACTGAATGGAGACAGCCTGCATATGAATTTAGAAAATTAAAAATGTTGATATAAGCAGAAAAGTCTCAAAGTGCTATAGGTAATTGACCCAGATTGCTTGGACTTTGAGGAATTTTCCCATGCACTAAAGATATTTCATAAGAATGGGATCTATAGTAATAATAATAACTATTCATTCCATCCTTTCAGCATCAGAAATGAGACTTATGAATATTGCTCCAAGCTCTTCCTTGTAATCTCTTATTAGAATTAGAAATCAGTGCATCTAGAGGCAATGGAAACATAAGCATAATAAGAGGCAATGGAAATATAAGCATAATAAGTACAGGAGTAAAAAATGAGTTTGACATTCACTATATTCACACCTTGTAAAAGAAATATTTCAGTAACCCAAAGTCAAAGAAAACAATATTCTAGCTTAATTGTCTCCAACATATCTCTATGAAAGTTTTATTTCTCCTCATTTTTCAACACCATGGTTCCTGCAAACCCCAAGTTGACCTATAGCCAGTTAGACTTCAAAATAAAATTTGGATAAATTCATAAAGTTATACACATTTAAGGTTCTGTTTCTATGAAATAGTCTGCTGAATAACCATTCTTATCTGACCTTCAGAAAGAGAACTCAAGAATTATTGGAATTCTGTTCATATTTACAACAATTTACAAATTGACCTGTTTGTTGCATGAATAACAAAGCCAAAATTTAGAATCAGAAGATAGATCTTATTTGCAAAACATTATATATATATATATATATATATATATATATATATATATATATCCCTACCATTAAGTTGATTTCTACTGATAGCGACCCCAAAGTGTTTGCAAGGCTGGAAATCTGTATGGAAACAGACTGCCATATCTTTCTCCCATGCAGTTGCTGATTGGTTTCCAATCACCAACCATTCAGTTAGCATTTGATCACTTTAACTACTACTCCAAAGATGCTGCATATATATATATATATATATATGTTTATTTGTTTGTCTATTTGTGTGAGCATGTGTGTATATATGTATATGTACGCATATATGTACACCCCACCCGCATATGCATATATGTACACACACACATATAATTCAAAGCCATCAGTTCTTCCTTGGTCTTCCTTATTCATTGTCCAGATTTCAAATGCATTAAAAAACCCAGTGAAAACATCAAGGTTTGGGTCACCTTAGTCCTTAAAGTGACATCTTTGATTTTTAATGCTTTAAAGAGACCTTTTGCAGCAGATTTGTCCAATGCAATGCGTCTCTTGATTTCTTGACTGCTGCTCCCGTGGCTGTTGATTGTGGATCCAAGTAAAATGAAATCCTTGACAACTTCAATCTTTTCTCCATTTATCATGGCTTTGCTTCTTGCTCCAGTTTTGAGGATTTTTGTTTTCTTTATGTTGAGGTGTAACTCATATCATACTGAAGGCTATGGTCTTTGATCTTCATCAGTAAGTGTTTCAAGTCCTCTTCACTTTCAGCAAGCAAGGTTAAGTCAGTTGCATATCGAGGCTGTTAACGAGTCTTCCTTCAAACCTGATGCTGCTTTTTTCTTCATATAGTTCAGGTTCTTAGATTATTCGCTCAGCATATGGATTGAATAAGTATGGGTAAAGGATACAACCCTGATGCACAACTTTCTTGGCTATAAATCAAACAGTATCCTTTGTTCTGTTTGAAAGACTACCTCTTGGTTCAAGTACAGGTTCCTCATGAGCCCAATTAAGTCTTCTGAAATTCCCATTCTTCAAAATGTTATCCATAATTTGTTATGATTCGCACAGCCAAATGCCTTTGTGTAGTCAATAAAACAAAGATAAACATCTTTCTGATATTCTCTGCTTTCAGCCAGGATCCATCTGACACCAACAGTGATATCCCTGGTTCCACATTCTCTTTGGAATCTGGCTTGAATTTCTGGCAGTTACCTTTGATGTACTGCTGCAACTGCTTTTGAGTAATGTTCAGCAAAATTTTACTTGTATGTGATATTAATAATATTATTCAATAATTTCTGCATTCTCTTGAGTCACCTTTCTTTGGAATGGGCACAAATATGGATCTCTTCCAGTCAGTTGGCCAGTTAGCTGTCTTCCAAATTTCTTGGCCTACATGGATGAGCACTTCCAGTACTCCATCCGTTTGTTGAAATATTTCCATTGGTATTCCATCAATTCTTGGAGCCTCTTTTTCACCAATGCTTCAGTGTAACTTGGGCCTCTTCCTTCGCTGTCATTGGTTCTTAATCATACACTGCCTCCTGAAATGATTGAAGATTGACCAATTCTTTTTGGTACAACGACTGTGTATTTCTTCCATCTTCTTTTGATGCTTCCTGCATCCTTTAATATTTTCCCAGCAGAATCCTTCAGTACTGGAACTCAAGGCTTGAATTGTCTCTTCAGTTCTTTCAGCTTGAGAAATAACAAGCTTGTTCTTCCCTTTTGGTTTTCTAACTCCAGGTCTTCACACATTTCATTACAATACTTTGTCTTTTTGAGGTGTCCTTTGAAAGCTTCTGTTCAGCTCTTTGCTTCAGCATTTCTTCCTTTTGCTTTAGCTATTCTGTGTTCAAGACCAACTTCCAGAGTCTCTTCTGACATCCATTTTGGTCTTTTCTTTCTTTTCTGTCTTCTAATGACCTCTTGCCTTCCAAACTGGGGGGCTCTTATTCCAGCACTGTATCAATGTTCTGCTGCTATTCATAAGATTTTCACTGCCCAATTTTTTCAGAAGTAGACTTTAAGGTCTTTCTTCCTAGTCTGTCTTAGTCTGTCCACCAAGTGTGACCCTGCTGCTATTTGAAATACTGGTGGCCAAGTTTCCAGTATCACAGTAACATGCAAGCCCCCACAGTACAACAAACTGAAAGACACGTGATGGCCCTATTTAGCCTTGAAGAGATTTTGGTAGAATTATGGACAATAAGAGCAATTTTGATAAAGATTCATTAAAAAAATAAGGAATTCTGTGAGGAATCTTCTATTGTCATGAATGGAATATTACTAAAAATGTGGACATTAAATGTGTTTCTGGTAAGGCTTTCCAGAAGGGAAATGCAATGGTAATGAACTTGTCAGAATCATGTTCAAACACTTCGTGGAAGGAAGAATTTGTAAGTAATTAATCTGGATATTTGACTGAGGAGATTTCTAAGCGAGATCTTAAAGGAGCCATGTGGTTTCTCCTTGAGGTTTATAGTAAAATGCAGGAGGAAAGAGATAGACTGAAAAATGAACTATGCAAAATGAAACAAGAACTCAAAGACTTGAAAATTCTGTTGGACAAACTGAGCAAATATGTCTTGGAGAAACTTTCACCAAGGGCATGGCTACTGAATCTTTTGGTCAAGAGATTAAGCTTGTGATTTATGGATCTATTCACCACCACAACAGAAAAGTCCAGGCAAAATAAAGGAACACTGCCCACCTTCTGAAATTCACAGGCCAGAAATGGGCCAATGGAATGTGTTGGTTGCAAACATCTGATGTCCTCCAAGAGGAGAAAGGCACCATCCTGGGAACAGTTTGGAGACCAACAGACCTATTGGAGAGACGATGGCAGGCATGGCTGCCTCCATTTCAAAATGTGAGACCACCATCTCTGTTCCAAAAGGTGGAAAAACCACCTCCTAGGTTTCAGTCAGATCTCTACCACCTCAGTTCCGAAGTATGGGACTGTTATTCATGTGAACCAAGAAGATGGGATCACTACGCAAAGCTGAGTGGCAGAGGCTGCCAAGTCCAAGGGCAAAGAGAATGGAATTGCCAGGGACTGAGGCAGTAGAGTCGACACACAGATAGACTAGGAGAATGAGGCCTCCTCAAAGCCAACGGAGCATAATTGCTGTCCAGTGAGCCTGGAAGGCAGGGCTGATACCCAGGGCCAAAGATACTGTACCAAAAATCTGGAGAGTGTGGCCAACACACAGAGTCTGGAAGGCAAGACCATTGTCCAGATGGTCCTGTAAAACAGAGAATTATTTTCAAGCCTTGAGAGCAAATGTAATTTGTTCTGCTGGATTTTGGACTTGCTTTGTGTCAGTGAACTCTTCTTTCCCCCCAATTTCTCCCATTTGTAACAGAAATGTCTACCTTGTGCCTGTTCCACCATTGTACTTTGGAAGCTGATAAATTGTGTTCTAGTTTTCTGACGTTCAAAGATGGAAAGGAATTTTGTCCCAGAGTGGCGAGTACACAAAATCTCATCTATACTTAAGTCAGATGATTGAGAAGATATTTTGGACTTAGAGCTGTTCCTGAATTGGGATGAGAAATGGTGTGAAATGATATGAAAGGATGAAGGTATTTTACATGTAGGAAGAATATGAATTTTAGGTGGTCTGAGTGTGGAATATTATGGATTGAATAATGCTCCCCCAATATGTTTTAGAATGTGGCCCCTTATACGTGTGAATATAATCCCATTAGGGAATAGATTTTCCTTTGTTATGTTAATGAAGCCATATCAGTGTGTCTTAAATCTAATCACTTCTGAAATATAAAAAAAGAGCAGATTAAGCACAGAAGTGAGGAAGCGCAGATGGGAGAAGTGAGATGCCATGCCACATGAAGCTTGCTAAGAAACCTAGGAACAGAGGCTGAAAAGAGACAAGGGCCTTCCTCCAGAGCCAACAGGGAGAGAAAGACTTCCCCTAGAACGAATGTCCTGAATTCAAACTTCTAGCCTCGGAATTGTGACTTTCTGTTCATGAAAGCCACTCACTTATGATATTTTTGTTACAGCAGCACTAAAAGACTAAGACAAAGACCTAAAACAGAGTATGGAACAGATATTGAAAAAGCTATGTCAAACTTCATACCTTTCAGGTTCCAATTATTAATGGATGTTTGCAGCTGTTTCTTCTCATTTTGAGTTGTGTCGCATCAGCAAATAAAGGTCCCAAAAGCTTTACTCCAACCACATCTTTAAGGTGGACTCCACTTTGAGGAGGCATCTCTTCCCCAGTTATCTTTTGAGTGCCTTCCATCCTGGGGGCTCCTCTTCCAGCACTATATCAGACAATGTTCCACTGCTATTCATACGGTTTTCACTGCCTAATGCTTTTCAGAAGTAGACTGCCGGGTCCTTCTTCCTAGTCTGTCTTAGTCTGGAGGCTCAGCTGAAACCTGTCCTCCATGGGTGACCCTACTGGTATCTGAATACCAGTGGCATAGCTTCCAGCATCACAGCAACACACAAGCCCCCTCAGTACAACAAACTGACAGACACGTGGGGGAAATTGGAAACCGACAAAAATGAAATGGAACACACAAACTTCGATATCCTAGGCATTAGTGAGCTGAAATGGACTGGTATTGGCCATTTTGAATTGGACCAGCGTATAGTCTACTATGCTGGGAATCACAACTCGAAGAGAAATGGTGTTGCATTCATCATCAAAAAGCACATTTCAAGATCTATCCTGAAGTACAATGCTGTAAGTGGTAGGATAATATCCATATGTCTACAAGGAAGACCAGTTAATACAACTATTATTCAAATTTACACAACAACTACTAGGGCCAAAGATGAAGAAATAGATTTTTATCAGCTGCTGCAGTCTGAAATTGATCGAACATGCAATCAATATGCATTGATAATTACTGGCGATTGGAATTTGAAAGTTGGAAACAAAGAAGGATCCATAGTTAGAAAATATGGCCTTGGTGATAGAAACAATGCCAAAGATCGAATGATAGAATTTTGCAAGACCAACGACTTCTTCATTGCAAATACCTTCTTTCACCAACATAAACGGTGACTATACACATGGACTTCACCAGATGGAACACACAGAAATCAAATTTACTACATCTGTTGAAAGAGAAGATGGAAAAGCTCAATATCATCAGTCAGAACAAGGCCAAGGGCCGACTGTGGAACAGACCATCAATTGCTCATATGCAAGTTAAAGCTGAAACTGAAGAAAATCAGAGCAAGTCCAAGAGAGCCAAAATATGACCTTGAATATATCCCACCTGAATTTAGAGACCATCTCAAGAATAGATTTGACACATTGAATACTAGTGACCGAAGACCAGACGAACTGTGGAATAACATCAAGGACATCATCCATGAAGAAAGCAAGAGGTCACTGAAAAGAAAGAAAAGACCAAGATGGATGTCAGAGGAGACTCTCAAACTTGCTCTTGAGAGTCGAGCAGCTAAAGCAAAAGGAAGAATTGATGAAGTAAAAGAACTGAACAGAAGATTTCAAAGGGCCTCTCGAGAAGACAAAGTAAAGTATTAGAATGACATGTGCAAAGAGCTGGAGAAGGAAAACCAAAAGGGAAGAACACGCACGGCATTTCTCAAGCTGAAAGAACTGAAGAAAAAAATTCAAGCCTCGAGTTGCAATAGTGAAGGATTCCATGGGGAAAATATTAAATGATGCAGGAAGCGTCAAAAGAAGATGGAAGGAATACACAGAGTCATTATACCAAAAAGAATTAGTCGATATTCAACGATTTCAAGAGGTGGCATATGATCAGGAACCGATGGCACTAAAGGGAGAAGTTCAAGCTGCTCTGAAGGCATGGGTGAAAAACAAAGCTCCAGGAATTGATGGAGTATCAACTGAGATGTTTCAACAAACAGATGCAACACTGGAGGTGCTCACTAGTCTGTGCCAAGAAATATGGAAGACAGCTTCCTGGCCAACTGACTGGAAGAAATCCATATTTATGGTTATTCCCAAGAAAGGTGATCCAACCGAATGTGGAAATTATAGAACAATATCATTAATATCACACACAAGCAAAATTCTGCTGAAGATCATTCAAAAATGGCTACAGCAGTATATCAACAGGGAACTGCCAGAAATTCGGGCCAGTTTCAGAAGCAGACATGGAACCAGGGATATCATTGCTGATGTCAGGTGGATCCTGGCTAAAAGCAGAGAATACCAGAAGAATGTTTACCTGTGTTTTATTGACTATGCAAAAACATTCGACTGTGTGGATCATAACAAACTACGGGTAACACTGCAAAGAATGGGAATTACAGAACACTTAAGTGTGCTCATGAGGAACCTTTACATAGGTCAAGAAGCAGTTGTTTGGACAGAACAGGGAGATACTGATTGGTTTAAAGTCAGGAAAGGTGTGCGTCAGGGTTGTATTCTTTCACCATATCTATTTAATCTGTATGCTGAGTAAATAAGATGAGAAGCTGGACTATGTGAAGAAGAACTGGGGATCAGGATTGGAGGAAGACTTGTTAACAACCTGCATTATACAGATGACACAACCTTGCTTGCTTAAAGTGAAGAGGACTGTAGCGCTTACTAATGAAGATCAAAGACCACAGCCTTCAGTATGGATTACACCTCAACATAAAGAAAACAAAAATCCTCACAATTGGACCAATGAGCAACATCATGATAAACGGAGAAAAGATTGAAGTTGTCAAGGATTTCATTTTACTTGGATCCTCAATCAACAGCCACGGAAGCAGTAGTCGAGAAATCAAAACATGCATTGCATTGGGCAAATCTGCTGCAAAGGGCCTCTTCAAAGTGTTGAAGGGCAAAGATGTCACCCTGAAGACTAAGATGCACCTAACCCAAGCTATGGTATTTTCAATCACATCATAAGTGTGTGAAAGCTGGATAATAAATAAGGAAGACTGAAGAAGAGCTGACGCCTTTGAATTGTGGTGTTGGCAAAGAATATTGAATATACCATGGACTGCCAAAAGAACAAACAAATCTGTCTTGGAAGAGGTGTGGCCAGAATGCTCCTTAGAGGCAAGGATGGTGAGACTGCGTGTTTCATACTTTGGACATGTTGTCAGTAGGGATCTTTCCCTGGAGAAGGACATCATGCTTGGCAGAGTACAGGGTCAGTGGAAAAGAGGAAGACCCTGAACAAGGTGGATTGACACAGTGGCTGCAACAATGAGCTCAAGCATAACAACAATTGTAAGGATGGCGCAGGACCAGGCAATATTTCATTCTGTTGTGCATAGGGTCGCTATGAGTCGGAACCGACTGAAAGGCACCTAACAATAACAACAACATGTCAAACTAGCCTCACATTAACTGCAAGATAGTCCTTGAGGAATTTGGAGGCTATGATGCATTGAGTCTAACTATAGTTGCGCTCACACACACACAAACACACACATACACACACACTCAATTTAGAAAAGTTCCTGTGTAGATTAATTGAAATTACCACTCTGAAGCCCTAGAGGAAGTAAAGGTAGGTTCATTTGAGAGACAAAATCTATTTACCTGTTTCCTTTGTCCAGAAATGATGTCCAAGTCCCATAAAAAATATTACAAGCGTATGAGAAGACCAGACAACAACACATTGCCATGAGACAAAAAGTAAACAATATTGGATTCAGATTTGACACTTCTAGTATAACTCTGACTTGTAAAAAGCTTAGAAGTCATTATTCCAGTACTTTTAACAACAACAAAAAAAAAGTTAGAGACACTGAACATTTATGACTTTTCTTGGACCCAGAAGAGAGCTGATGTCACAGGAAAAGCTGCTACCTTAAAATCTGGAGAGACGTCCGAATATAGAGAATCACAGCTGAGATCAGCTTACCTGGAGCAGAAGCTGTTAAAGCCATACATTGGTAGAAACATGTGGTAAAGTAGTGTGCTAATGAGGAATTCCTAGGGGGCCACAGTATTAGGGGTTTTCCACACTTGTGTATGTTTTGCCACCAGGAACCCCTACAGGTTTTTACGGTTAAGAGCGTAGAAAAATACTCTCCTGTATCTGCCAGGGATAGGGGGGAAATATATTTGTAAAATCATATGATTGTATAAATAGATGCAGAAAAAATATTTGACAAAATCCAACATCTGTTCATGATAAAACTCTCAGATAGCTAAAAATAGTGAGGAACTTCCTCAACTTAATAAAGGACATCCCATTACTATTAAACATCCTACTAGAAGTCTTAGCTATAGCAATAAACAAGAGAAGGAATTAAAGATATGCAGATTGGGAATGAAGAAATACAATTGTCCTTGTTCACAGACTGTCTACATAGAAAACCCCAAAGAATAAAAATAAAAACCCCTTGGAACTAAAAAGTAATTATAAAAAGATTGCAGGTCATAAATTTAACATAGAAAAGCCAATTTTTCTCCTATATACCATCATTAAACAACTAAAATTTTAAATTAAAAACACAGCACTAATTATGTTAGCACTAAATAATTTAAATACTTAGATTTAAATTGAACCAAATATGTATGAGACCTATGTGAGGAAAACTACAAAACTCTGATGAAAGGAATCAAAGAAGATTTAAATAAATGGAGAGATATTCCATGTTCATCAATAGGAAAACTCAATATTATTAAGATGTTAGTTCTTCCCAGCTTGATCTGTTGATTCAATGCAATGCCAATAAAATTCTAACAAGTTACTTTGTGAATATCAACAAACTGATTCTGAAGTTTAAATGGAAAGGAAAATTAGCCAGGATAGCTAACACAATAATGAAGAAGAAAAGAGTTGGAGGACTACCACTAACCAGTCTCAAAACTTATTATTATAAAGCTACAGTGATCAAGGCAGTCCATTATTACCAAAGAAATAGACAAATAGATCAACGGAAGGAATAGAGAACCCCAAAACAGATCCTCACAAATATAGTCAACTGATCCTGGACAAAGAAGCAAAAGCAACCCAATGGAGAAAGGGTAGTATTTTCAGTAAATGATCCTGGAACAACTGGGTATTCACATGTTAAAACAAAATGTAGACACAGAGCTTACGTCTTTTACAAAAAAAAAGGCTAAAATGTATCATTTCTCTAAATGTAAGATGTGAAACTATACAACTTTTAGAAGACAAAATATGAGAAATTCTACATGATCTTGGGTTTGGCAATGATATTTTAGATATAACACCAAGAGCACAATCCATAAAAAAAAATTGATTTGCTGGACTACGGTACATTTAAAAACTTTCATGTGAAAGACACTATAAAAGGGATGAAAAGACAAGCCACAGAGGGGAAAACTGTTTTCAAAACACATACCCGATACAGGCCTTGTATCCAAAATATACAAAGAATACTTAGAACTCAAAAATGGGAAAACAAACAACCCAGTTACAAAATTGGGAAAAGATCTGGACAGACACCTCACCAAGGAGGTAAACAGATGGCAAATAAATACACAAAAAGATGCTTATATCATATGTTATTAACCAAAACCGAACCAAACCTGTTGCTGTCAAGTGGATTCCGATTCATAGCAATCCTATAGAACAGAGCAGAACTGCCCCACAGCATTTCCAAGGTTGTAAATCTATAGAAACAAATTGCCACATCTTTCTTCTGATGAGGTCAAGCCGACTTTTTGGTTAGCAGCTGAGTGCTTTAACCACTGTACAACCAGGTCTCCTCACATGTCATTAAACCAAAAACCATACCCATTGCCACTGAGTTGATTTTGACTCATAGCAACTCTATAGAACAGACTAGAACTGCCAAACAGTTTCCAAGGCTATAATCTTTGGGGAAGTAGACTGTCACATCTTTCTCTCCAGGAAAGGCTGGTGGGTTTGATCCACTGACTTTTGGTTAGCAGCTGAGCTCTTTAACCACTGAACAACCATCTACTAGAATGGCTAAAATCCAAAACACTGATCACACCAAATGCTGGCAAGGATGTCAAGCAACACGAACTCTTATTCATTGCTGATTAGAATGCAAAATGGTACAGCCACTTTGGAAGATGGTATGGCAGTTTCTTACAAAGCTAAACATAGGTTTATAATTCCATTTACTAATCCCACTCCTAGGTTGTCATGGATTGAATTATGTCCCCCCAAAAATGTGTGTATCAATTGGACTGGGCCATGAGTCCTGGTATTGTGTGATTTTCCTATATGTTGTAAATCCTGCCTCTATGATGCTAATGAGGGAGGATGGGAGGCATTGTGTTAGTGAAGCAGGACTCAGCCCACAAGATTGGATTGTGTCTTGAGGCAATCTTTTGAGATATAAAAGGGAGAAGTGAGCAGAGAGACATGGGGACCTCATACCACCAAGAAAGGGGCACTGGCAGGAGATGACATCCCTTGGACCTGAAGTTCCTGTACAGAGAAACTCCTAGTCTGGGGGAAGAGTGATGAGGAAGCCTACAGAGAGGGAAAGCCTACAAAGAGAGAAAAGCTACAGAGAGAGAAAGCATTCTTCTGGAGCTGATGCCCTGAATTTGGATTTTTAGCCTACTTTTTTTTTTTTTTACTGTGAGGAGATAAATTTCTCTTTGTTATAGCCATCCAATTGTGGTATTTCTGTTATAGCAGCACTAGATGACTAAGACATAGGTATTTAACCAAATGAATTGAAAACATTATGTCTACACAAAAACCTGCCACAAATGTTTATATTAGCTTTACTCATAATTGCCAAAATTAGACGCAACCAAGGTGTCCTTCGATAGGTGAATAGATAGACAAACTGTGGTACAATGGAGCATTAATTAGCCTTAAAAAGAAATGAGCTCTCAAACTACAAAATGGCATGGAGGAATTTGAAATGCATATTGGCAAGTGAAAGAAGTCAATGTGAAAAAAACTACATGCTGTATAATTCCAACAATCTGACTTTCTTTCCTTTTTTTTTATTTATTGGGCTTTAAGTGAAAGTTTACAGTTCAAGGTAGTCTCTCATACAAAAATGTATACACATATTGTTATATTACTCTAGTTGTTCTCCCTATAATGTGACAGCACACTCTTTCTTTCCACCCTTTATCTCCAGTGTCCACTGACTTTCTGGAAAAAGAAAAAGTACAGAGAGAGTAGAGATAAGAGATTGTCAGAAGTTCAGGTGGAGGGAACAGAGTTGAATAGATTAGCACAAAGCAGTTTTAGAGCTGTAACTATTCTCTGTGATACTGCAATTGTGGAGGTATGACATGCATTTGTCAAAACCCATAGCATTATACAACAAAAAGCATGTACCCATGGACTTTAGTTAATAGTAATGTATCAATATATGAGTCAACAATTGTAACCAACATATCACATAAAAGAGGGATGTTAATAATAGAAGAAACAGGAGCAGGGAGGAGAGGAGGAAAGTGGGAATTCTGTACTTTCTGTAAAATATTTCTATGAACCTAAAAATGTTATAAAAATAACATCTATTATAAATTTTAGGAAAATTAAATTAAATTTAAAATACAATATTTTTTTTCCTTAGTTGCATTAGCCATATATGAAATCATCAATATCTACAACTGGCTAGTTATTTTCCAATAGAAAAGTATAGATATAGAACATTTCTATCATCACAAAACAGTTGTATCTGAAAAAATGTGAAGATCAAAGTGGAGAATTTATATTACTTTATTTTAAAATTTATTACAAAGCTAGATGAATAGATTAATGAAGCAGTATAGGACATCAAGAAACAGACCCCTTATGTATACAATCAGCATAATTTTGACAATAGGCAAAAAAGAGATTTTGAACCTGGAACAACTAGATAAACAGTGAAAAGTTGAATTTTGGAAAGAAAATCTAGAAGGATACTTTAGACAAAATCTAAAAATCACTATCATTAAAGAAAAAAAGTACAATTCATTAAAATTAAATATTTCTGCTTTTCAAAAGACCCCATTATGAAAATAAATACAGGTAAATAAAAAACTTGGATTTAGAAAAAATGTTTGAAATATATGTACCTGACAAAGGACTTGTATCTAGAATATATATTTTTAAAAAGCTCCTATAGATCAACAATGAGATGGAAAACCATAGAAAAAAAATTTTAAATGGGCAAAAACCTTGAAAAGGCATTTCACAAAGAAAATACATGAAAATCTTATAAGCCCCAAAAAGGGTACTCGGCATCCTTAGCAGTCAGGGAATGTAATTTAAAATCACATAAGATACCAGTTCTCATCCCCTGGAATATCTAAAATTATAAAGATTGACAAGGCCAAATTTTAATAAGGATGTGGAACAACCAGAGCTCTTTCAAACAATTCGTGGGAATGCAAAATGGAAAAAATAACTTTGCAAAACTCTTTGTCAGATGAATATAATACTAAATAAGCACTTACAACCTGACAGTTTAGTCTTAGGTATATCTCCAAGAGGAATAAAAAACATGTGCACAAAACAACTTCACAAATAGTGTTTTAGCATGTTTATAATCCAAGTGTCCATAGTGAAAAAAAAAAAAAAAAGGATAAAATATGTGGAGTATTTACACAACTGAATACCACTTAAAAATAAAAGAAAAAGTAATTATTGATACACAGAACAACATGAATCTCAAAAGCATTAAATAAAGCAACAGAAGTTGGCTACAAATGAATATGTACTTATGAGTCCATAAATAAGAAATTCAACAACAGGCAAAACTTTCCCTCTCGTACTAGAAATCACACTGGTTGCCTAAAGGTTATTGTTGTTGTTAAGTGCCATCGAGTGGGTTCCGAATCATAGTGACAGAGTAGAACTGCCCCCATAGAGTTTCCAAGGAGCAGCTGATGGATTTGAGAGGCTCACTTTTTAGTCACCACCAGGGATCCTGGGGGGACACAATTCGATGGGCTTATGTAGAGAGCAATTGTCCTGCCCTTGTTAATAATGTTACACTTAAAAATGCAATCACCAGAAAACAAATGAGAAACAAGTTCACAGTGTTGCAAAGTATTGAAGAACCGGGTAATAGTTCTCTGGAGAAAGAATGTAATACCTATGCAAGCCCCTTTTTCTTGCCCTAAAAAATTCACTACCATTATGATGTTAGCAAATCGCTCCATGTTTTTCTTTTTTTCTTTATAACATACCCATATCCACTTTATAAAAAACTATCTAAGATCACTTTATCCTATGAGAGTGTGGTTTGTGCTCTGCCTGTGTCTTTTATTTAAGGATACATCTTTGAGCAGCACTGGCAAGAAGATGAGTAGAAACAAGACTTGCTTTAAAAATACAGTAAAATTGTATTAAAAAATGCTAATTCAACTCCTTCAGCTTTTTATGTCATGTAGATAAAAAGAAGAGAAAATGCTTTTAAAAAGATGATACTCTGGGTATAAATATTAGGTTTTTTTTTAATGAATTAGTGGCTTCAAATAAAAATTATCATGGTTTCCTATATAACTACCTTTTGTAAATTTATTCTCATCACATTTCTACATTTGTTTATTTTCATGCAACCTTTCCAGAAACTAGCAAATCTCAATTTCTCCATGACATGAAATTTTTTATTTTTGAGTATACTTTAAGTAGCTTATGGTTAATTAACATGTGGATCTTTCCATTCTGACTTTCTCCATGCTGTGAAATGATTTTTTAGTCAAGCTTTGATCCCCAGGTTTGGCCTATATTCTCTCTCCTGGGGTCCTACTAGATACTGGTTACTTCGGTTGCTTACTCTCTGCCTCGCTTATAGTAAAACCCCAGGTTTCACATCACTCAATAATTTCACTGTGTGGAGGAAGATAACTTCCTTTTACGGGTAGTTGATACATTTTCCATCTCTGCCTTTTAGAGTATTCTGCTCTCTCCAGCTGTCTGCTGTCAGAGTGCCTTTTTAGAGGGTGCCTTTGCAGTCTGAACACAGTGCGGCCTCCATCACCAAAGGCACTTCCAAAGCTACAGCTTTTCTATTTATGCGAACATTATAAACTGAAACATATTTTTTATTTTCCCAAATTCCATAACACTCATTATCACATTGTCACAGTGTTGTTTAAACTAATGTTTTTCTTCAAAGACTCTGACCAACTTTATAAAATAAACACTACTGTTATAAGTCCAGCAGGATTTTGGAAACATAATACAATGCATATTCTTTTATTATATCAATTCCAGGGGGCCTTGGGACAGCACCTGTGATCAAATACATGAATATTTCTCTAGCAAAATCTTATGAATATTTCGTGGAGTAAACAAAGGGTATAAATGAACATGTCAGTAGGAGCATGGTCTCATTTTTTTTTTCTCCAAAGATAGAGACAACTAAGCTTTCTAATCTTTTTTCATTTCTGAGTTATGAATCAAGCATTTTATATGAAACAACATTTTATATTTTGCAAATGCATTACATGCTGTTTGTATTTGGGTTTCCTTGTTAAATTTTCCCCTTTCTTTAAAAGCCTGTGCCCTCACATGCACACCTATCGCCAAACATGAAGAAAACACTTCCTTTTTGTTTTAAAAAAGCTCAGCATACAGCTTCTCATTTACCTATTCCTAGTTCTCCAGAAAAAAAAATTACACTACACTATAAATCACACAATCGGTAATTAGCACATATTGCACGCTAGGCAAGAACATTCCTATCTTTTCCCCAAGAGTCTCACATTTAAGAAGTGTTCTATTTATGCTACTCAAGCATTTAAAATATAAATATGTAGTTATATTTTTAATAAATCAATAATTTATAAATCATACTTTATATTTCATAATATAAATTATTCTGTATTTACATTAAATAATAAATTATACATACTTCATAATACATAGTACACAGAATGAATGGCTCAACATTTAAGTAAATATCTTTAATAAATATTTAAGAATTTTTCAAACAATTTAATATTTTAAGAAATTATAATTAATAACTTTGATATCACATAAGTAATAAAGATGGATATCAAACTGAAGATTTAGAACTATAATTCAATCTTTCTTCTAATAAATGTGAGAACCTTGTGGTTGAACCTTTTACATTTCTACATAATTTGCACAAATTTTGCTAAAGAAGGAAATAATTATAAACCACATTTTTTAATTGTATGCAGTGACTGAATTTAACATTGTTTTAAGCAATGCTCTTTCACATTGCTCAATGATGACAATATTGCAAATTAAGAAAATGTAGGTTTATAACCTGGTCCCAAAAATTTTATGTGCCAATTTATATGCATATTATTTCTACTTCGAAGTTCTCTAAGGGTAAACACAAACATACACAAACACACACATACACATATACACATATGCATCAAAGGACAATAGCCTAAAATCAGTCAAATATAACTTTGTCATATTCAGTTACTCTCCCACGATAGGTACATATGCTGAATTAAACTACAGAAAAGACTTAATAGAAATGTTTTGGTTTTAGGTTATTCCCGAATAAAATATTTTTTCATCTTGCAGTGAAAATAAACAAATGTTAATCGCATATTTTATGTGTTAATTGTATCCACATAAATCAGTGTTTATGTTTTAAGAACATTGCCAGTAACATAATCAGACAATTCAGATTAAGAGCTGCTTTTATTTTTTTTGCTTGGAAAGATATTAACATTAGTTTTCAAAACAGAGAATTTTACCTGACAGAAAAGCATGTGTATTTAAATTGAAAAGTATATCTTGGTATTCATATTCATGGAGAATAAGTTCAAGCTATATTAATGGAAGATGACCCTGACAGAGAGACTCTACACTGATAAAAGAAATGTCTGAGAGAATATCTTGGTAATCATTAAATTTTACTTAATTTGTCAAAGGATGGTAACTTGATTGGGGTATTAAGAATAGTTCAAAATGTTGTTGTTGTTGTTAGGTGCCATTGAGTTGGTTCCAACTCACAGTGACCCTATGTACCACAGAATGAAACACTGCCTGGTCCTCCACCATGCTCACAATTGTTGTTATGCTTGAGCCAATTCTTGCAGCACTGTGTCAATTCATCTCGCTGAGAGTCTTCCTCTTTTCCACTGATTCTACTTTCCCAACCATGGTATCCTTCTCCAAGGACTGATCCCTCCTGACAACATGTCCAAAGTATATAAGACACAGTCTCACCATTCTTGCTTCTAGGAGCATTCTGGTTGTACTTCTTCCAGATGGATTTGTTCATTCTATTGGCAGTCCGTGGTATATTCAATATTCTTCACCAACACCACAATTCAAAGGCGTCAATTATCTTTGGCCTTCTTTATTCATTGTCCAGCTTTCACATGCATATAATACGATTGAAAATATCACGGCTTGGGGTGGCAGAGCCAAGATAGTTGAGTAGCCTGACACTTCCAGTGGTCCCTCTTACAACAAAAACATACACAAAAAAGTGAATTAATTATATATGACAATCTAGGTGTCCTGAATATCAAAGGCAAAGTTGAGGAATTGGACTGAGTAGCAAGGGGATGGAGAGACAGTTCAGAAGCAGCAAGGAGTTGCCAAACTTGACCTGGTGGGAACTGGCACCTGTAGGCCGAATCAGCTGATGAGTGTGGTGAGACAAGCAGTGGTATTGGAGATGTGTTTTCCACATTGGGAGACACTGAGCGGTGGAGAGTCTGATCAACCCTCCACAACCAGGGAGAAGCGGCCCTCAACTGGCAAAACGTAAGTACATGCGTCTATCCTATTGCTCGAATCAAAAAACGCCCCTTTGGGGAAGAACCTGTCTCCCTCACTCCCTGCTCTAGAGCAGGTCCCAGGCCGGCTTCAGCAACTGCTGATTGCTGCTTCCCCTGAGCTGGAGGTAGGGCCCATCAGGTACCCTGACCCATTCTTAAACAGCAAACAAGAAAAAATAACCTGTCAGCTCTCCTAAGCTGGGAATTCAGGGCAGGCACAGCTTCTTTGCCTAGGCACAGACAGAAGGAGTCCACGGACTTCGAATGCCTTTCAGCCCTGCATAGACCTGTGTGGGCCCATTTCAATAGCATAGGCCCTCATTAGCACGGTTCAACAGGGTATATACCTGAAGCCTAACTTCACTATACCAGCTACAAGGTGGAGTGGCAGGTTTGTGACATTTGACTCTGCTCTGTCCATTAAGTAGGGTACTCATCTACCCACATAAAGGGCCTGAGGACTGGTGGCTCCACCCATGCAAACCAGCCACCTGCAACAGGGGTCCAAGAATAAGTAGTGCCTCCCAGTCCTTATAGCCAACAGCACTGGGTACCCATAGTTCAGCTCCAAAACCCATACATCTACCCACGCTAGGGAACAGGGACATGCTTTCCTCCTAGACACTCAGTGGCAACCATCAGCCCCCTGCCTTGTTCGACGTGTGACCCCCTACAGCAACCAGAGACCTGTGCCTGCTCCAATCACCCCTGCGCATCTAGGACTGTAGGTAAGAGTCTGCACCACACACTTGGTAACCAACTACCTGGACACCTGAGCTGAATCCACACAAGAAAAATAAATGGGCTCCTGAGCTCGCATACCTAGTAACAAACCTGACCACTTGGTGACAGTACATTAGAGTTTCAAAGTCACCAATAATTATACTAGCTCACACAAAAAGCCTATTTGGGCATATCAAAACAAAACAAGAACCTTGGGACACAGTAAGCGAACATAAAAATAAATAAATATAATAATTTATTAATGGCTTGGAGACAACAGTCAATATGGAAACACATGAAGAGGCAGGCCATGATTTCTTTAGCAAGCTCACAAAACAAAGAATCAAGAAATTGTCCAGAGAAAGATAAATTTCTGGGATTACTAGAGGTGGAATACAAAAGATTAATATACAGATACAGAACTCTTCAAGAGATCTGGAAGGAGATCAGGCAAAATGCAAAACAAGCCAAGGAAAACACAGATAAAGCAATAGAGGAACTTAAGAAGATTTGGGAGAGCACAATGACAAAATTAACAGGCTGCAAGAATCCATAGAGACAGCAAACAGAAATCCAGAAGATTAACAATAAAATTTCAAAATTAGACAATTAAATAGAAAGTCATAGGAGCAAAACTGAGACAATGGAAGTGAGAATTAAGATAAAGCACTTGATCCCAAGTTATTTGAAGAAAAATCAGATAAATGAATTAAAAAAAAAAATGAAGAAACCCTAGAAATTATGTGGGACTCTATCAAAAGGAATAATCTACAAGTAATTGGGGTACCAGAAGTTTCCTGAATACAACCAAACACCTTGAGGGACTGAGTAGCAGGGATGGGGTCAGGTCAATTGGTATAACAAAGTTTATTAAGAAACTGTTCTGCATCTTGCTTTTGTGAGGGGCGTCTGGGGTCTTAAAAGCTAGTGAGCAGCCATCTAAGTTACATCAATTGGTCCCAACCCACCTGATGCAAAGGAGAATTAAAAACACCAAAGACACAAGAAAATATTAGCCCAAGAGACAGAAAAGGCCACATAAACCAGAGACTCCGTCACCCTGAGACCAGAAGAACAAGACGGTGCCCAGCTACCGTCAATGACTGCCCTACAGGGAACAAAACAGACAGTCCCTTGACAGAGCAGGAGAAAAGTGGGGTGCAGAACTCAAATTCTAGTAAAAAGACCAGATTTAATGGTCTCACGAAGACTGGAGGGGCCCTGGAAGACATGGCCCCCAATCTCTGTTAGCTCAGCACTAAATCATTCCCAAAGCCAACTTTTCAAAGATTAGACTGGGCTATAAGACATAAAATGATACTCGTGAAGAGAGTGCTTCTTAGCTCAAATAGATAACATGAGACTAAACGGGCAGCTCCTGTCTGGAGACAAGATGAGAAGGCAAAAAGGAACAGGGATGGTTGAATGGATATGGGAAATCCGAGGTGGAAAGGAGGAGTGTGCTGTCACATCATAGGGAGAGCAACTAGGGTCACATAACAATGTGTGTATAAATTTTTGTGTGAGAAATTAACTTGAACTGTAAATTTCATTGAAGCCTAGTATAAAAATACCATAGCTTGGATTAGGCACACCTTAGTCTTTCAAAGTGAGATCTTTGTTTTTCAACACTTTAAAGAGGTTCTTTGCAGCGGCTTTGCCCAATCTAATGCTTCTTCTGATTTCTTGACTGCTGCTTCCAGGTGTTGATTGTGGATTTAAGTAAAATGAAATCCTTGACAACCTCAATCTTCTCTCCGTTTTTCATGATGTTGCTCATTGGTACAGTTGTGAGGATCTTTGTTTTCTTTATGTTGAGGTGTAATCTATACGGAAGGCTGTGGTCTCTGATCTTCATTAGTAAGTGCTTCAAGTCCTCTTCACTTTCAGCAGGCAAAGTTATGTCATCTGCATAACACAGGTTGTTAATGAGTCTTCCTCCAATCCTGATGTCCCGTTCCTCAAATACTCCATTTTCTCGGAAAATTTGCTCAGCATACAGATTGAGTAGGTATGGTAAAAGGATACAGCACTAAGGCAAACCTCTCCTGTCTTTAAACCATGCAGTATCCCCTTGTTCTCTCCAAACAACTGGCTCTTTATTTATGTACAGGTTCCTCATGATCACAATTACGTGTTCTAGAATTCCCGTTCTCCGCAACATTATCCATAATTTGTTATGATCTGCACAGTCAAATACCTTTGCATAGTCAATAAAACATGGTTAAACACCCTTCTGGTATTCTCTGCTTTCATCCAGGATATATCTGATGTCAGGAATGATATCCCTGGTTCCATGTCCTCTTCTGAAACTGGCCTGAATTTCTGGCAGTTCCCTGTCTATATCCTGCTGCAGCCACTTTGAATGACCTTCGGGAATTTTTTACTTTTATGTGATATTACTGATATAGTTCAATAATCTCCACATTTGGTTGAATTACCTTTCTTGGGAACAGACATAAATATCAATTTCTTCCAGTGTGTTGGCCAGGTAGCTGTCTTCCACGTTTCTTGGCATAGACCAGTGAACACTTCCAGTGCAGCATCTGTTTGCTGAAACATCTAAATTGATATTCTGTCAATAATTCCTGGAGCTTTATTTCTTGCCAATGACTTCAGTGCAGTTTGGACTTCTTCCTTCAGTACCATCGGTTCCTGATCATATGCTACCTCACAAATTGGTTGAACATCAAACAATTCTTTTTGATATAATGACTTTGTGTATTTCTTCCATCTTATTTTGATGCTTCCTGTGTCATTTAATATTTTCCCCATAGAATCCTTCACTATTGCTACTTGAGCCTTGAATTTTTTTTTCAGTTCTTTCAGCTTGAGAAATGCCAAGTGTGTTCTTCCCTTTTGGTTTTATATCACCAGCTCTTTAAGCACATCATTATAATACTTTGTCTTCTCGAGCTGTGCTTTGAAATCTTCAGTTCTTTCACTTCATCATTTCTTCCTTTTGCTTTAGCTGCTAGACATTCAAGAGCAAGTTTCAGAGTCTCTTCTGACATCCATTTTGATCTTTTCTTTCTTTCCTTTCTCTCTAATAACCTCTTGCTTTGTTCATGTATGATGTCCTTGATGTCATTCAACAACTTGCCTGGTCTTCAATCATTAGTGTTCAATGTGCCAAATCTATTCTTGAGATGGCCTCTAAATTCAGGTGGGATATACTCAAGTTCATACTTTGGCTCTTGTAGACTTGTTCTAATTTTCTTCAGTTTCAGCTTCAACTTGCGTATGAGCAATTGATGATCTGTTCCACAGTCGGCCCCTGGCCTTGTTCTGACTGATGATACTGAGTTTTTCCATTGTCTCTTTCCATATATGTAGTTGATTTGATTTCTATGTATTCCATCTGGTGAGGTCCATGTGTATAGTCACCGTTTATGTTGGTGAAAAAATGTATTTGTAATGAAAAGTAGTTGGTCTGGCAAAATTCAAACATGAAAACTCCAGCATCGTTTCTATCACCAAGGCCATATTTTCCAATTAAAGATCCTTCTTCTTTGTTTCCAACTTTTGCATTCCAATCACCAGTAATTATCAATGCATCCTGATTGCATGTTCTATCAACTTCAAACTGCAGAAGCTGGTAAAAATCTTCAGTTTCTTCATTTTTGGCCTTAGTGGCTGGTGTGTAAATTTGAATAACAGTCGTATTAACTGGTCTTCCTTGTAGGTGTATAGATATTATCCTATCATTGTACTTCAGGATACATCTTGAAATGTTCTTTTGGACAGTGATTGCAATGCCATTACTCTTCAAGTTGTCATTTCCGGTGTAGTAGATCAGAAGTAGTAGTCCAATTCGAAACTTCCAATACCAGTCCATTTTAGCTCACTTTAATGCCTAGGATATCGATATTTATACATTCCATTTCATTTTTGATGATTCCCAGTTTTCCTAGACTCATACTTCATACATTCCATGTTCTGATCATTAATGGATGTGTGCAGCTATTTGTTCTCATTTTGAGTCATGTCACATCAGCAAATGAAGATCCCAAAAGCTTGACTCCATCCATGTCATTAAGGTCAACTCTGCTTTGAGAAGGCAACACTTCCCCAGTGGTCTTTTGAGTGCCTTCCAACTTGGGGGGTCTCATCTTCTTGCACTATATCAGAGAATGTTCTCTGCTATTCATAAGATTTTCACTGGCCAATTCTTTTCAGAAGCCCAGTGCCAGGCCCTTTTTCCTATTGTGTGTTAGTCTAGAAGGTCAGCTGAAACCTGTCCACCATGGGTGACCCTGCTAGTATCTGAATACCAGTGTCATAGCTTCCAGCATAATAGCACATGCAAGCCCCAACAGTACGACAAACTGACAGACAGGTATTCAAAATGGTGATGATGTAAAGTTAAGATAAAGAGAGAATGTCTCTACAAAGAAAATATGTAAGCATTGTTAAAAAGTGATAGGAGCCTTGATCTCAAAGTATAAGTGCTTAGCTGCTAACCACTGCTAACTGAAAAGTTGGGGGCTTGAACCTACCAGCCACTCTGTGGGAGAAAGAGGTGGCCATCAGCTTCCATAAAGATTATAGCCTTGTAAACTCTATGGGACAGTTATACTCTACCCAGCAGAGTCACTATGAGTCAGAAGTGACTCAGTGGTAATAGGTTTGGTTTGACTCTTTGTTGTTATTATTGTTAAAAAGTGTTAAAGTTTTCAAAGTAGTCATGAGAATAAATGCTTCATATGCTTCCTTAACCAAGAAAATTGGCAATATAACTATAAATACAATTATACATATATATATATATATATATACACTTTTTTTTTTTTTACATATATATAGTCATGCACTACATAACATCCCTTTGGGCAATGTCAAACCCCCTGTACATCCGTGGCCCCATAAGTTCAGAAATGCTGTGAGTAGAAGGGTTGTAGTAGGCTTAACCGGATATAGAGAATGCAACAGTTTCCTGCATGCAACATGTGTATCTCATGTCTCTTGTGTACAAAGTGATTGAGTTTCCAGGCATATAAGGGCATGTACCTCAAATTTTTAATATAATAGGTTTTACAGGAGTTGGTTCCTAACACATTCATAACCCAGAGACTGCCGTCTATATAAGGTGGTGTTCGAACAATGTCCAAATCACATAATGTCCTATTTCATATAATGTGTGATGGATATTAAGTGATGTATGACTTATAACTTAACTCACTGCTGTTTAGTAAATTCTGACCCGATAGAACAGAGTAGAACTTCCCCACAGGGTTTCTGAGGAGAGGCTGGTGGATTCGAACTGTCGACCTTTTGGTTAGTAGCTGCAGTGCTTAACCACTCTGTCACCAATGTTCCTACTGCCATATATCTATGATAACCGAAATGTCACCAGTTCAAATCCACCAGGTGCTTATTGCAAAACTCCATTGGGCAGTTCCAGTCTGTCCTATAGGGTGGCTATGAGTCTGAACTGAATCGACAGAAGCAGGTTTGTCTAATATATATTATATATAATCTGTCTGAATATTCTAGTCTAAAGAGTAACAAAATCCATATACCAATGATCATGTAATACTTCTACTAACCATATCATTGATGGAGAATAGATACAGGAATACACTCTGAAGTGTCTGTTATGGCTTGAATTGTGTCCTCCCAAAATAAATATTCTAAATCTTAACCTCTATATCTGTTGTTGAAGGAGCCCTGGTGATGCAGAAGTTAAGCACTTTGCTGCTAACCGAAAGTTGACGATTGGAACCCACCAGCTCCTTGACCAGAGAAAGATGTGGCAGTCTGCTTCTGTAAAGATTTATAGCCTTGGAAACCCTATGCGGAAGTTCTACTCTCTCATGTAGGGTCACAATGAGTCAGAATTGACTCCATGGCAAGGGTTTAGTTTGAGCCTACACCTGTTGTTATAATTCCATTTGGGAATGGGTTTTGTTTGTTAATGAGGTAGTATTAATGTAGGGTGTGTTTTAAGCCAATGTCTTTTGAGGTATAAAAAGAGCAGATTAGGCAATCAAGAGAAGATGCATAAGCAGAGATGGGGGAAGATAGATGCCATGCCAGACATCAGTTGAAATAACAAAATAGAATTGCATAATGTTTGAATTTTTCTCTCATCCATAAAACAAAACTGGATGAAATCAAATGTGACTGACAAATTTGTGGAGGATTGTAGGTGTAGAAGGAAATGAGATCTTGGCAATGTGGGTGTATAAAGGAGTGAGGAGTAATTAAATATGTAAAACAAATGAGGGGCTGTGAAGAGGAGAAAAATGAAAGACAAAAAATAGACTACAGATAATATTCTCTATATTATAAAATCACATAGCCTGTTTGAGACTCATAAGTGTCAAGAATTGAATTCCTCCATTTAAGCAGAGAGATAAAAATCAAATTGTATGTAGGACAGATACTACCACCAAAGATGCATGATCTAATAGCTCCTAGCTGAGTTGGACTCTTCGAACTTGAGAACTGAGGTCATCTGTATCAACACAATTTAAGTGTTTGTCAAGAAAACTTGCCAGGAAGGCAAGGCTGTAAATGAATGAACAACTTAAAGCAACGACCTCAAACTATTTTAGCTCAGACACCAAAACTGTCTATATAAATATCTTGCCCATATTTTCCCCAAATCAAGACTAGAGCTGTCAAGATAGTGCTCATCTTTGTTGCAGTAAGTTTAGTCAACTCACCTTTGCATAATCAGCAGGTTGTTCCTGTGTTCTATGAGAAGTCAACAATCCTGGAGGTTTTACCTTTTTTTTTTTCTTTTCTGTTAGCAAGGGGATCCTTTATTACTTTATCAGTTCCAAAATATTTCTTTAAAAAATTTTTAAGACTGGAATTACAGACTTTTTCTTTACTGTTGCAATTTCTGCAAATTTATCAGCAAAGAGGTAAATATATAATTTTTCCTTAATTTTTAATACATAAAACAAAACCGCTTGCTCTTGAATCAACTCTGACTCATAGTGACCCTATAGGACAGAGTAGAACTGTGCCCTAGGGCTTCCAAGGAGCAGCTGGTGGATTTCAACTGCTGACCTTTGGGTAACAGCCATAGCACTTAACCACTGTGCTGCCAAGGATAGTTAACACAAAAAGGAACAATAAAATAGATAATAAACCTTAGTCGCCCTGATCCAATGAAGCCATTCCAGCTGTCTTCAGTCCAGCTCTGGTCTCCAGTTAGATTTCTAGAAGAGATTCATGTAACTCAGACCATCCCCAACAGGATAGGATCCATAGCATTGTCTGTTGTAAGGTCTGTTAGAAGGTAACCTTTTATTCTGGGCTGCTTCACTGATGTCTGGCTTTATATTCCAAGAGTATCTCCTTTGTGAATAGTCCTGTCCAATGGGACCAGAAAGGGGAATAAGGCCTCTATGGTAAACATTCTGACTCTGTGAAAATTTCCTGACTGACTGTTACAATTCCTGGATCTCAGAATGGAAATGCCGAGAAGGCACTGGAATAATATTGGGTCCAATGTAGATTATACCTAGGGCCTTGGTGAACAAACTCTTTACTGGTATAGACTAGTTCCATGAGGTGTGTTGATTATTCAGAACCACTTAAACTGGGACACTAGAACCCCATTATTTCTGATAGAACCATTCTGAAGGTTTTCAATGTAGTTTTTTCTTTCTATACAATGTTCCCAGCACCTATTGAATAATTCACTTACATCATCTGGCCTCATACCTTTTACATCAATCAAATATCTGCAGATGAGATAGCCAGTCCTTTTTAAACCATAGGTTACAGAAGACTCCAATAAATTTGTCTTTATCTTTATTTTCTTTCAAAAGTCCATTAACAGCACATTTGAATTTAAAAATAGTGTCATCATCAGGTGCCTGATGCCCAACTGTAAAAATTTTTACAGTTGGGTTATGATAATGTTGAGTATATGTTAAATCAATAATCAGTCCAAGTACTTCATTTTGTTCTTGGGTATTGTTAAAAAGATCCAAAGGGGAAAAACATTCTTCTGAAGCCAAGATTCCCTTCAAAACTCTTTTTCAAATGAACTTTGAAAGCAATGAAACTAGTCCAAGGCATCCATTGCCCAACAGGGAGTGGTCTTTCCACCTTCAGTGGATGTGGTTTTTGTGCTTCCTTTTGGATGAAGAATGTCCAGAAAAGACACTTCCCTGGCCCAGTTACTGCTGGAACTCATACCGGCAACTCATGTGGGTCCCATGATGCTACCCACCCAACACCAATAGTGCCAAAAATGCCAGACCTGTGCCCTCCGTGCAAGAAAAAGATCCTTGGTTTTAACATTGTTAACCAAGACTACCTCATCCTTGTGGAACAGTGTGCTCCTACTTTAGGGGTTGAGTTTCCTGCTTGGAGATTTCTTTGATATAGGACAAGGGAGGACAGTCTTTTATTGTGTTTGAGCTCTGATATCTTTTTGTTAACTCCCAAATATGGAGTTAAGTCTTTTCTCCTAAGAATGATGATCATTCTTTTAGAATCTGGTGATTACCTGATCTGAATTGAAAATACTTATCCCTGATGAAATTCTGCCTTGTTAACACTACTCTTTGTCCTTATCCATATTCTGTTGTGGCTCCATAAGAAGAATTTTATTGGGAAGAGGTAGGTGTAAGACTAATGTGTATGTTTGCACTTGAGGCTGCACGCACGGCTGATAAGTTGAAAAGGGTTTGTCATACTGACACCCTTATACTACAGACTTTTCCCTGAGACACCAAACAAAACAATATGAGAACATTTTGAAATCTCACCTTGTTTAGGCTGTGAAGGTCTGATTATTGGAGAGATTTCCTGTGAAAGGATTCCATACAATAGACATTGCATATTGTGATAGCTGCCACGAGAGATGGCTAACTATTAGGTTGAACATCTGAGACACAATGTGTCATACTCTCATGGGCTCGTCTCAGGCTAAGTCAGCACTTCCTCTAGGCCCAACTTTTGCTTCTTAAGTGTATTTACACTGTAACTCTAACTCATGCCCAGATCTTTCTCATTGTTGTTGCTGTCGTTAACGACCTTATGCACAACAGAAGGAAACACTGCCCAGTCCTGAGCCATCCTTACAATCGTTGTTATGCTTGAGCTCATTGTTGCAGCCACTGTGTCAATCCACTTTGAGGGTCTTCCTCTTTTCTGCTGACCCTGTACTCTGCCAAGCATGATGTCCTTCTCCAGAGACTGATCCCTTCTGACAACATGTCCAAAGTATATAAGACGTAGTCTCACCATCCTTGCTTCTAAGGGGCATTCCGATTGTACTTCTTCCAATACAGACCTCCGTTCATTCTTTTGGCGGTCGATGGTATATTCAATATTCTTCACCAACACCACAATTAAAAGGCATCAATTCTTCTTCAGTCTTCCTTATTCATTGTCCAGCATTCACATGCGTATGGTGAGATTGAAAATACCATGGCTTGGGTCAGGCGTACCTTTGTCTTCAAGGTGACTTCTTTGCTCTTCAACACTTTAAAGAGGTCCTTTGCAGCAGATTTACCCAATGCAATGGGTCTTTTGATCTCTTGACTGCTGCTTCCATGGCTGTTGATTGTGGAGCCAAGTAAAATGAAATCCTTGGCAACTCCCATCTTTTCTCCGTTTATAATGATGTTGTTCGTTGGTCCAGTTGTGAGGATTTTTGTTTTCTTTATGTTGAGGTGCAATCCATACTGAAGGCTGTGGTCTTTGATCTTCATTAGTAAGTGCTTCAAGTCCTCTTCACTTTCAGCAAGCAAGGTTGTGTCATCTGCATAACGCAGGTTGTTAATGAGCCTTCCTCCAACCCTTCTTCGTATAATCCAGCTTCTTGTATTATTCGCTCAGCATACAGTTTGAATATGTATGGTGAAAGAAAGAACACAACCCTGACAGACATGGTTCCTGACTTTAAACCAATCAGTATCCCCTTGTTCTATCCTAACAACTGCCTCCTGATCTATGTAAAGGTTCCTCATGAGCATACTTAAGTGTTCTGGAATTCCCATTCTTCACAATATTATCTATAATTTGTTATAATTCACCAGTCAAATGCCTTTGATGGTCAATAAAACACAGGTAAATATTCTTCTGGTATTCTCTGCTTTCAGCCAGGATCCACCTGTCATCAGCAATGATACCTCTGGTTCCACGACCTCTTCTAAAACCTGCCTGAATTTCTGGCAGTTCCCTGTCGGTATACTGCTACAGCCATTTTTGAATGATCTTCAGCAAAATTTTGCTTGCTTTTGATATTAATGATATTGTTCTATAATTTCCACATTTGGTTGGATCACCTTTCTTGGGAATAGGCATAAATATGGATCTCTTCCAATCAGTTGGCCAAGAAGCTGTCTTCCATATTTCTTGGCATAGATTAATGAGCACCTCCATTGCTGCATCTGTTTGTTGAAACATCTCAATTGGTATTCCATCAATTCCTGGAGCCTTGTTTTTCTCCAATGCCTTCAGAGCAGCTTGGACTTCTTCCTTCAGTACCATTGGTCCCTGATCATATGCCACCTCTTGAAATGGTTGAAAATAGCCTAATTCTTTTTGTTATAATGACTCTGTGTATTCCTTCCATCTTCTTTTGATGCTTCTTGCATCATTTAATATTTTCCCCATAGAATCCTTCACTATTGCAATTCGAGGTTTGAATTTTTTCTTCAGTTCTTTCAGCCTGAGAAACTCCAAACGTGTTCTTCCCTTTTTGTTTTCCATCTCCAGCTCTTTGCACATGTCATTCTAATACTTTACTTTGTCTTCTCGAGACGCCCTTTGAAATCTTCTGTTCAGTTCTTTTACTTCATCAATTCTTCCATTTGCTTTAGCTGCTCAATGCTCAAGAGCAAGTTTCAGAGTCTCTTCTGACATACATCTTGGTCTTTTCTTTCTTTCCTATCTTTTCAGTGATCTCTTGCTTTCTTCATGGATGATATCCTTGCTGTCATTCCACAACTCATCTGGCCTTAGGTCACTAGTGTTCAATGAGTCAAATCTACTCTTGAGATGGTCTCTAAATTCAGGTGGGATATACTCAAGGTCATATTTTGGCTCTTGTGGACTTGCTCTGATTTTCTTCATTTTCAGCTTGAACTTACATATGAGCAATTGATGGTCTATTCCACAGTCGTTCCCTGGCCTTGTTCTGACTGATGATATTGAGCTTTTCCATCATCTCTTTCCACAGATGTAGTCAATTTGATTTCTGTGTATTCCATCTGGTGAGGTCCATGTGTATAGTCACCATTTATGTTGGTGAAAGATGATATTTGCAATGAAGAAGTCGTTGGTCTTTCGAAATTCTATCATTCGATCTCCAGCATTGTTTGTATCACCAAAGATATAATTTCCAACTACTGATCCTTCTTTGTTTCCAACTTTCACATTCCAGTTGCCAGTAATTATTAATGCATCTTGATTGCGTGTTCAATCAATTTCAGACTACAGCAACTGATGAGAATCTTCTATTTCTTCATCTTTGGCCTTAGTGGTTGGTGTGTAAATTTGAATAATAGTCATATTAACTGGTCTTCCTTGTACGTGTATAGATATAATCCTATCACTGATAGCGTTGTACTTCAGGATAGATCTTGAAACGTTCTTTTTGATGATGAATGCAACACCATTCCTCTTCAAGTTGTCATTCCCAGCATAGTAGTCTATATGATTGTCTGATTCAAAATGGCCAATACCAGTCCATTTCAGCTCACTAATGCCTAGGATATTGATGTTTATGCATTCCATTTCATTTTTGACGATTTCCAATTTTCCTAGATTCATACTTCATACATTCCAGTTTCCAATTATTAACGGATGTTTGCAGCTGTTTCTTCTCATTTTGAGTCGTGCCACATCATCAAATGAAGGTCCTGAAAGCTTTGCTCCATCCACATCATTAAGGTCAACTCTACTTTGAGGAGGCAGCTCTTCCGCAGTCATCTTTTGAGCGGCTTCCAAACTGGAGGGCTCATCTTCCAGCACTATATCAGAGACTGTTCTGCTGCTATTCATAAGGTTTTCACTGGCTAATGCTTTTCGGAAGTAGACTGCCTGGTCCTTCTTCCTAGTCTTTCTTAGTCTGGAAGCTCAGCTGAAATCTGTCCTCCACAGGTGGCCCAGCAGGTATCTGAATACCGGTTGCATAGCTTCTAGCATCACAACAACACCCAAGCCCTCACAATACGACAAAATGACAGATCTTTCTAGGTGGTATAATTTCAAAAAAGATAACTTATGATTAGAAGTTCTGGAAATTTCAATATGAAAAATTATTTATTTGAGTTGCACCCTAGGAAAATAGGAGGCAAACTTCAAACATCCAATGGTCAGCACTTTTTTATTGATGTGAAGAAGCTTCCAAGAGAAATTCTGATACTATTTTTTTTTTTAAATCAAATGATTCCTCATCTAAAGCCAATAAATACAGGGCCTAAAATTAAACCACAATTTTTAGGTCCTCAGAAACCACAATGTGGCCCTAAATGTTTTATCTCACTATTCCTTTCTGCATACTTTTAAACAGTGTTTTTCCATTCCCCTCTGTTCCTATCCTCTTTTTGACAAGCTGATTTCTTCCATGATTGGTCAGAAATCACCAATAGCACAAAGTCCTTTTTATGGTTCACCTTTTTCTGAAGAAGGCAAGCCCTTTTTAATCTAGGCTTTTAGTCCTAGATATTAGTTTGAGCTTAAAACCACTTGCCAAGACTTTCTGAAGCCTAGAAAAGAAAGAAATTCACAGTGGAATTTATAAATTGTTTGGGGAACACACAATCCAGGGTTCTCAAATCTGAATGAATTAGTTCATATATTAGTAAGAACCTAAGATGCAAAAAAAGAGAAAATGCATACCTGGAAGATCTTGAAGGAGACTAAAACACTACAAGTTTCACAGGAAACCAGAAGGGTTTAGAAAAGCTGTAGATGATAAAAGAAGATTTGTCAAAGTCTTCCCCAACATTTTCCAGTAAAAATTGCTTACACTCTACCGTGGGTTGAATAGTGTTCTTCCAAAAGATATATCCACCCAAAACCTGTGACAATGATTTCATTTAGAAAAATGGTTTTTGCAGATATAATTAAATTAAGGGTCTTCAAATGAGATCATCTTGATATACCCAGGTGATTGTAAATCAAATGAAAAGTATTCTTGTAAAAGAAAGGCAGAGGGAAAAATGATAGAGGAAAAGACCATGTGGAGATGAAGACAAAGATTGGAGTGAGCAGCCATAAGCTAAGGAATGCAGACAGCCCCCAGTAGCTGGAAGAGGCAAGGTAGGATTCTCCGCTAGAGTCCTCAGAGGGAATGTGGCCCTGCTGACACCTTGATTTTGAACTGTGAGAGAATATATTTCTATTGTTTTAAAGCATGAGGCTCATTATAATTTGTTACAGCAGCTCCAGAAAACTAATACAGTCTCTAAGTAGTCCCGTAAACAAAGTTTAAGTCCATTGGATATATCAGGAATAGTCTTTATAAAACTTCTAGTCAGCAATCAGGAGTAGATCCTGAAATAAACACAACCTCAGCTCTCTCCTCACTTTTAGTGAATGGCCTTAAGCCAGAAATAGAAGATTTAATATAGAAGCAAAAACCTGAAATGGAAAAATCTGATTGCCATGTTGCCAACTCCTTTCTGAACAATGGAAAAGAGCCTTTGAGCAAACACAGAAAATAGGACAAAAAAAAAAAAAAAATGCCAGCTTTACATATGAAACAGCTAGGTTTAAGTTTAAGTTACCCATTTATGTTACCATACACTGGAGAGAGAGAAAGTCTCTTGATACTGACCCTTGTAGTTACACTATGCAGAAAGGATATTGGGAAAAATAATGGCCTTGTATTAGGTAAGAATCTGATGGAAAAAAAAAGGCTGGGTGAACAATAAAGGTATTTCCAATAGAAAACAAGTATTCAATTACCCATTTAAACCTTAAATTCCATGGAGTAATCTTCCTATATATCAGAGACATTTTAGGAATTTTTGATTTTATGTGCTTCAGTGGAAACCCTGGTGGCACAGTGGTTAAATGCTACGGCTGCTAACGAAAAGGCCAATAGTTCAAATCCATCCGGCACTCCTTGGAAACTCTATGGGGCAGTTCTACTCTGTCCTATAGGGTCACTATGAGTTAGAATTGACTGGACAGCAATGGGTTTGGTTTTGGTTTATGTGCTCTGATATTAACCTTAACCTTGCCAGACTTACAAAACCTATCCCACAGCGTCAATTAAGTACTCAGGTGGATGTAGAAATCTAATCTCTACTTAAAGGTGAAAAACGACCAATGGCAGGATTAAAAATTGAGACTACCTGAGTCAACATGAGTTAACTGTTAAGTTTGGGAAATAAGATCATTTTGTCAACCTGACAATTATTTGTTTCATGGTTTTTCTGTTTGTTTTTGTTTAGCAAGAAGATAAGGTTATAAAACAAACAAATCAAACCAAACAAAAAAACTCATTAGTTCTAAAACACCCTTTACAAACCAATGCATGCAGGCAAACAGATTTCCTACCAAAATACCAACTTGTGGCTTAAGTGAAAAACTCACTTTTCAAATTAAATTTTGTTTTCCAACACTCACTTCAAGACTTTTGCCAGAGACTGTCCACAAATTCCAAATTATTTCACAAAGTGGAGCTGCCCTATTCTGGACTTTGCTCTTTTGTTAGTAACGTATTTTTATTGCAGATTCTCAGAATCAAGTTGAGGGCTTGTTAAAACACAGATTGCTGTGCTCAATCCCCATAATTTACGATTCAGTAAGTCTATGGTGGAGCTACAAAATTTACATTACTACATTTACAAAATTTGCATTGACATTCCCAGGTGGTGATGATGCTGCTGGTATGGGGAACCACACTTTGAGAGACACTGCTTTGTTTTTTATGCTGGTTTAACTCAAGGTTCTTCATTGGTTGCAGCCAAAAATCTCCTAAATGATTACATTTGGTATTACCACTGTAATCAGAGAAAGATTTTATTGAATTGCAATTGTAGTTTTTGAGGAAGGGTAAAGGCCCAGTTGAGAATGGTGATTCTGAAAAAGGTTATGGATAATACATAATGTAATAAATAGAAATTTTCATTTTAATCCAATCACCAAAACTAACATACACTAGAAATCTAAAAAAGTACCTATGGTTCATAGCATCCTTAAACCAAATCCATTGCTAATGAGTCAATTCTGACTCATAGTGACCCTACAGGATAGAGTAGAACTGTCTCATTGCATTTCTAAGGCTGTAAATCTTTACAGAAGCAAACTGTGACATCTTTCTCCCAGGGATGGGCTGGTGGGTTCAAACCACTGACCTTTAGGTTAGTGGCCAAGAACTTTAACTATTGAACCACCAGAACTCTTTAGAGAAGCAGAATTTTTTGTATCAGAACTCTTTCAAGTGTTAATGAGACATAGAATGAATAGATTAATTATAGAATCAAATAACTAAAAATAATACAATTCATTCTTTAATGTCATGCCACACCTTTAGACAGCTGGCTGTCCAAATCTTCCAAGGCTCATTTGGAATAAAAATCACTCTGAAATGTGTCCAGGAAAAATGTAAAACAATTAGGATGGAGAAAATACAGTGATTATTCAAAAAAATATTTTGGTGATATGAGTGCAAGAGTTTTACTGGAATTGTTACCATTTAGTAACTTAAAGCAATGAACAGCTATATGCATGGTAGGTTCATTCCATTAATGGCAGGGAACTAGGAATTTATATTTCTTAGATCTAAGCCATCAAGATCTGCGCTAAGGCACACAGATTTTGACTCTTGTGACTACTCACTCTTTGACAAAATAAACAGAGCAGAACAAGGCTGCTCATATGCTGCCACAATTTAGTCTTTGAACTTGAGTCAAGACAGGATGAATAGTGAATTTTCAAGCTCGCCCACAGCAGGATCTTCAGCTAATAAGCATTCCACATTTTAGATACAATTTAGAAGGAATCATATGCCTCTTTAGAACTGATACATGGGGATATTTTAAAAAATCTAAAGTTTTATAACTATTGCCCTTAGAATTATAACTTTGATTTCTTCCTAAAATTAACCACTGACCTGCTTTCTGTCACTATACTTTTGTGTTTTTTAGAGTTTTATAAAGAGGAACTCATATAGTATTTAGCCTTAAAAAGTGTCTAAAATTTGTCTAGGTTTTTTTTCACATAACATACCGCTTTTGAGATTTCACTTCCATTGTTGCAGTTATTGTTCCTTTGTATTGCTAAATAGTATTCAGTTAAGTACAGATAAAGAGGAACACAGTAGCTGTACAGACAGGGCCTGCCAGGGGATAGCAAGCGTGCAAGCAAAGGCACATAGGGTTTGCGACGGTGGGTCTTGAACGTCATTCACTTGAATAAGAATGGACTGCATTTATATGGACTACATTGCAGACACAGTGGTTGGTTCTAAGCAAATGAGTTCCATGGCTAAGTTTTTCTTAAAGATAGCTCACATTGTAAAAAGTATGAGCATTACCTGCTTTTGAATAAGATTATAATCAGGGAAAACGCCTAGAAAGGATGCCCACCGGAGAGACTGATAAGTGCAAATATCAAGTCAGTATAGTTAAGGAGATCTGAATCAAGGTGCATGTAAGAATTAACATCTGTAAGACTTTATAACTGATTGGGTGGCAGTATGGGTATGGAGAGGGAGCTGAATAAAAAAAGGACAATTCTAGCCTTCAATTTGCGTGGTTTGGATAATGGTAGTATTTTTTTCTACTACACATATCACATGCAAGCGAAAGTTTGCTGAAGATCATTCAAAAATGACTGCAGCAGTATATCAACAGGGAATTGCCAGAAATTCAGGCCGGTTTCAGAAGAGGACATGGAACCAGGGATATCATCGCTGATGTCAGATGGAACCTGGCTAAAAGCAGAGAATACCAGAAGGATTGTTTTTACCTGTGTTTTATCGACTATGCAAAGGCATTCGACTGTGTGGATCATAACAAATTATGGATAACATGGCAAAGAATGGGAATCCCAGAACATTTAATTGTACTCATGAGGAGCTTTTACATAGATCAAGAGGCAGTTGTTTGGTCAGGACAAGGGGATATTGATTGGTTTAAAGTCAGGAAAGATGTGCGTCAGGGTTGTATTCTTTTGCCATACCAATTCAGTCCATATGGTGAGCAAATAATATGAGAAGCTGGACTGCATGAAA
This sequence comes from Loxodonta africana, assembly GCF_030014295.1. Taxonomy (NCBI): domain Eukaryota; kingdom Metazoa; phylum Chordata; class Mammalia; order Proboscidea; family Elephantidae; genus Loxodonta; species Loxodonta africana. The sequence goes on from NC_087342.1 coordinate 167,027,402, forward strand.
AAGAATGAGTCCTCAGGATTGGAGGAAGACTCATTAACAACCTGCATTATGCAGATGACACAACCTTTCTTGCTGAAAGTGAAGAAGACTTGAAGCACTTACTAATGAAGATCAAAGACTTCAGCCTTTAGTATGGATTACGCCTCAACATAAAGAAAACAAAAATCCTCACAACTGGACCGATGAGCAACATCATGATAAATGGAGAAAAGATTGAAGTTGTCAAGGATTTCATTTTACTTGGATCCACAATCAATAGCCATGGAAGCAGCAGTCAAGATATCAAAAGACACATTGCATTGGGTAAATCTGTTGGACAGTGTTGAAGTGGAAAAATATCACCTTGCAGACTAAGGTGCACCTGACCCAATCCATGGTATTTTCAATCACATCATATGCATGTGAAAACTGGACAGTCAATAAGGAAGACCGAAGAAGAATTGACGACTTTGAATTGTGGTGTTGGCAAAGAATATTGAATATACCATGGACTGTCAAAAGAACAAACAAATCTGTCTTAGAAGAAGTACAACCAGAATGCTCCTTAGAAGCAAGGATGGCGAGACTGTGTCTTACATATTTTGGACATGTTGTCAGGAGGGATCAGTCTCTTGAGAAGGACATTATGGTTGGCAGAGTACAGGATCAGCGGAAAAGAGGAAGAACCTCAATGAGGTGGATTGACACAGTGGCTGCAACAATGAGCTCAAGCATAACAATGATTGTAAGGATGGCTCAGGACCAGGCAGTGTTTCATTCTGTTGCGCATAGGGTTGCTATGAGTCGGAACTGACTCAACGGCACCTAAGAACAAGAACAACAACAACACATATGGTAGCAGGATACTCTGAAATATAATGAGTCTTACTCTTAGTGTCTCAGGAGATCTCTCCTGGTACTTCTTCCTTTCTCCTTAGTATTATTATTTTCCAATCCCTGTTTGAAATCTCTTCCTTGGATAAGGATGATTTTGCTCCGCCTGTAACTTCATGTCTTTGACTGTTCGTTTGATTGCTAACTCTGCCTTTATCATTCAGTACTGTCTTCTTTGATGCCTTTGCTCAGCAGTTGTCATACTGCTCTCACATCCAACCCAGGTTACCCAAACCCCATGTCCTGAGCCAGTTAAAATTTCTCATCTACTCACTAACACAGCTGAGAAGCATGCACACAGAAGAACCAAGGACTGATTGGAGGGAATTATTATGAATCCAGTTTTGAACATGTAGAGTTTGAAATAAAGTTAGTAATTTTTCTGAAGAAATACACGGGAAGAACAAAACAAAAAACAGCTGGCAGGTGTTTCCCTGATGACCTTTTCTAAAGTGTACAACCCCACCATCCCTTACTCTCTATAATAAGATCAGGCTTTATTTCCATCACAATATAACTTATATGTAAAATAAGCGGGATATGTGGGATAGAATGAGTTTCACGTTTCTCCTTCCATCTCATATATCACACCCTACCAACCTAGAGTCAAAAATAAAGCTTCCTTATTCTATCTTCATCCTTTAAAATGTGCTGCCAGGAGCAAGTTCTTCCTCAAGAACTGAATGAAAGCTCAATCGGTACTATGACTGACTTGTAGTCATTAGTAGATAATAGAAAGTCTCATAATAACTTTAAATTACAAATTTTAATTCAGCAATTAAAATTTCCACTCCTAGGTAGTAATCAAATTCCAGTCTTGATTTAAATTTAAACCATCTCCACAGAACTATGGTCTCACTAGTGAGGCAGAGGTCTGCTTTTCTGCCTTCTAACTGGGATTTCTGACCGCTTAGCATTGTAAGGAACAATGAGGATAGAGGGAGAAGAAGAATAGGTGTTAATTGACTGGTGTTTACTTCTCATTGCCTGGGCCAAGTCCATGTTTAACATAGTCCTTTCAGTCATAAATACATGAAATTATAAATATACATAATTATGTATACAATCTCATGTAAAAACTATATGTAAATATATTTAATTATATATGCAATTTTAAATACATGTAATAGATGTAAACATACCATTTATTTATTAGAAAATTATTAGATTATTATTAATATATAACCTCTTCATAGGCAAGGATTTTGCCTGATTTTTGGTTTACCACTGTAACCCTAGTTTCTATAATACTGCCTGAAACATAATAGAAATATTAAATAAATGTGTGTTGCATAGATATTAACAAACGTACATCATATCATGGGGCACTGAGTTTAGATTTTACGTACATGTTATGGACTGTCTCCTGTATTTAAGAATCTTATTATAAAAAAAAAAGAGATATATAAAATTTTAAGAGTTAGAACTCAAAGTCATACAAACTGAATCAAACCAATTTTGTGTATATATACATATATTATTATATATGCATAATATATACATATACATACATGTTCAGTAATATATGTGTATATATTCAAACTTTGCATTATTGTATATTAGTATTGTTAATTTTTTTTTCTATTATAAGCATTTGCTAAAATTCTAAACACCTGGATAGTTTATATTTCCTTGCCTACAACAACACTTGGCTCACAGAACGGCAAAATAATTATAAGCCCATTTACTAAAATGACATAAGCATACATTTTTACAATCAGTAAGAATGTAGTATTTCAATGTATTTCATAAAAATATAAGGGAATCAGATAATTTTATTTGAACAACAATAATCTCGAAAATAAAACACAATTTAAGGAATTCATTGTAACTCAGAGAGACACTTCATAAATTAGTATATATTTAGCATTCATTCTAAATCATTAAAACATGTGACATTACTTAATATGGTCTTAAAATTACAGCATATTCACTTAACTAATCTGCCATGTCCTTTAAAAATCTGCTTTGAAAAATTGCTATGTGTTGTTCCTAGGAGATACAGTATTGGATGTCATATCAGATAAACCAATTGTAGTGCACTGAATGGTGGCCCCATCCCAAGTCCTAATCCCTAGAACCTGCAAATGTTATTTTATTTGGAAAAAAATTTTTTGCAGATGTAATTAAGTTAAGGGTTTTGAGGTAAGAAGATTATCCAGGATTATCCTGGTGGCCCTAAATCCATTGACAAGTGTCATGAAAAAAGCGTAGAGGAGAGACACACAGAAAAGAAGAGAAGGCCATGTGACTATGGAGACAGAGATTGAATGATGCAGCCGCAAGTGCAGGAATGCTGACAGCCCCTCATCGTTGGCAGAGGCAAGGGACAGACACTCCCTTAGAGTCTCTGGAGGAAGCAGGGCCCTGCCAACGCATCCATATCACATTTTTGCCCTCCAGCACTGTGAGAAAATAAATTTTTGTTGTTTTAAGCCACCCAGTTTGTGGTAATCTGTTATAGCAACCTTTCGAGGATAATACAACAGTATTCAAAAGTACTGTCTTCAAATTTAATTATATAAACACTATGATTGATGAATAATTGAGAACTTTTAAAGAGGTCTCTTCTTAAATATGTACGTTATAATGAAGTTTTCTTTAATAGTAAAAATCAGAAGTAATTCACGCATTCTATACTACCAAGAGATTGAAGTAAAAAAGGTGGTAGTCAAACCAACGCTATTTTGTAATGAATAAATCCTGGATAAGCCATTAAAATAAAACAAAGCAAATAAAATAAGCCACCTCTTTTTTAAAATCTAGGATTTTATTCCTTGTACAAAATGTAATGCTTCTCTCTGAGGAAAATATAAGCCAAGCAATGGTGAGGATTGAATTTGGAATCTGTAGAGTAAGACAAAAAATGAATGTAAACAATCATATAATGAGACATCTTAAATGATACTGATGCATTTTCATATCCTCTTACATGCTGCAAGTGTTAATCCAGGCATCCTTTTCTGCTTTCAATGCCACTACTACATCAACTTGTCACCTAAATAACTGTAATTAAACATTCTCTCTAGTTGCTGATTACAGTATGCTGATGAACATTCCCCCTAGATTTAACAGCCTCTTTCATAACATCTACAATAATCATCACATATTATAGTCTCTTTTTTGCTGAAGACTTCTTAAATAATCTAAAATTTAAATTGAACAGGTCTTTGATTATTGCAGTCTAAATTTTAGCAGCACTTAATCAAAAATGTGTAGGATCATATTATTGGCATCTACAAAGCAATATGGTAGTATATATCCAGGAAAATAAATACTTAAGCTCTTTGGTCATTGATCCATGTCATTTTAAAAATTAAAACATTAGTGTATAACCCATAAAAAATTTTTCCTGCAAGTATCAAGCTAATAAGGGGTGAAATTTTTGAATGGAGCATTTATAACATGCATGTAACCCATTTCTGAAGACTTTGCACACATACTGTTAATGTATAGAACACTGAAATTTGAACTAAGTAAAAGTTCAGTAAGAACTTTTTGAAGTTATCATTGAATTAGGTCCATATTATTCAATCATACAAAAGAAAAATGACATGAACTTTCAAATCTAGATTCCCAATATGTGAATAGATTTTACTCGGACTACCATTATCCCTAGAAGTCTTAGATGATGCAAATGGTTAAGTGCTTTACTACTAACCAGGATGTTGGTGGTTTGAACTCACTCAGAGGTTCCTCCCATCTGTTTCAAAATTTCACAGCTTTGAAAACCCTGTGGAGCACAGTTGTACTCTGTAACATATGGGGTCTACAAGAGTCGGAATTGCCCCAAAGTCAAATGGCTTTTTGTTTGTTTATTTTTGTCCTTGTTGCTATTGTTGTTAGGTGCCATTGAGTTGATTCTAACTCACAGTGATCCTATGTACAACAGAACAAAACACTGACTAATCCTGTACCATCCTCACAATCATTGTTATGCTTGAGCCCATTGTTGCAGCCATTGTGTCAATCCACCTCATTGAGGTTCTTCTTCTTTTTCACTGACCCTCTGCTTTACCAAGCATGCCGTCCTTCTCCAGGAGCTGGTTCCTCCTGATAACATGTTCAAAGTATTTGAGATGTAGTCTCACTATTCTTTGCTTCTAAGGAGAATTCTGGTTGTACTTCTTCCAAGACAGATTTGTTCATTCTTTCAGCAGTCTAATATTCTTCATCAACAGCACAACTCAAAGGCATCAATTCTTCCTCAGTCTTCTTTATTCATTGCCCAGCTTTTGCACACATATGTTGTTGGTAGTGGTGGTAGGTGCCGTCGAGTCAGTTCCAACTTATAGCGACCCTATGTACCACGGAACAAAACACTGCCCACTCCTGCACCATTCTTACAATCGTTGTTATGTTTTAGCCTATTGTTGCTGTCACTGTGTCAATTCATCCTTTGAGGGTATTCCTCTTTTCTGCTGACCCACATGGCTGTCTTCAAGTTGGTTGGCCAGGTAGCTGTCTTACAAAGTTCTTGGAATAGATGAGTGATCACTTCCAGAGCTGCATCCATTTCTTGAAACATCTCAATTGATACTTAGTCAATTCCTAGAGTCTTGTTCTTTGCCAATGTCTTCAGTGCAGCTTGGACTTCATCCCTCAGCACCATAGTTTCCTAATCATATGCTACCTCTTAAAATGGTTGAACGTCAACTAATTCTTTTGGTATAATGACTCTGTGTCTACTTCTGAAAAGAATTAACCAGTGTAAACCCTATGAATAGCAGGAGAACATTGTCTGATATAGTGTCAGAAAATGAGCCCCCCAGGTTGGAAGGCACTCAAAATACAACTGGGGAAGAAAGAGCGGCGTCCTCAAAGTAAAGTCGACCTTAATGATGTGGATGGAGTCAAGCTTTTGGAACCTTCATTTGCTGATGTGGCACAACTCAAAATGAAAACAAACAGCTGCAAACTTCTGCTAATAATTAGAATGTGGAATGTATGAGTATGAATCTAGGAAAATTGGAAATCATCAAAAATGAAATGGAACACATAAACATCCAAGGCATTAGTGAGCTGAAATGGACTGGTATTGGACATTTTGAATCGGACCATCTACTACACTGGGAATGAAAATTTGAAGAGGAATGGTGTCGCATTCATAGTCAAAAAGAAAATTTCAAGATCTGTCCTGAAGGACAAGGCTGTCAGTGATAGGATAATATCCGTACACCTACAAGAAAGACCAGTTAATATGATTATTATTCAACTTTATGTGCCAACCACTAAGGCCAAAGATGAAGAAATTGAAGATTTTTATCAGCTTCTGCAGTCTGAAATTGATTGAACATGCAATCAGGATGCATTGATAACTACTGGAGATTGGAATGCAAAAGTTGGAAACAAAGAAGGATCAGTGGTTGGAAAATATGGCCTTGGTGATAGAAACAATGCCAGAGATCAAACGATAGAATTTTGCAAGACCAAAGACTTCATTGCAAAACCTCTTTTTCACCAACATAAACAGCAACTATACACATGGACCTCACCAGATGGAATACACAGGAATCAAATTGCCTACATCTGTGGAAAGAGACAATGGAAAAGTTCAATATCATCAGTCAGAACAAGGCCAGGGGCCGACTGCGGAACAGACCATCAATTGCTCATATGCAAGTTCAAGTTAAACCTGGAAAAAATCAGAGTAACTCCAGGAGAGCTAAAATACGACCTTGAGTATAATCCACCTGAATTTAGAGACCATATCAAGAATATATTTGGCATGGTGAACAAAGACGAGTCATGGAATAATATCAAGGACATCATACATGAAGAAAGCTAGAGGTCATTGGAAAGACAGGAAAGAAAGACCCAGATCGATGTCTGAGGACATTGTGAAACTTGCTCTCAAATGTCAAGCAGCTGAAGCAAAAGGAAGAAATGATGAAGTAAAAGAACTGAACAGAAGATTTCAAAGGGCCTCTCGAGAAGACAAAGTATTATAATGACATGTGAAAAGAGCTGGAGATAGAAAACCAAAAGGGAAGAACATGCTAGGCATTTCTCAAGCTGAAAGAACGGAAGAAAAAATTCAAGCCTATTTAACTGCATGCATATGAGGCGACTGAAAACAGCATGACTTGGGTCAGGCATACCATAGTCTTCAAAGTGACGTCTTTGCTTTTCAACACTTTAAAGAGGTCTTTTGCAACAGCTTTGCCCAATGCAATGCATCATTTGATTTCTTTACTGCTGCTTCCATAGGTAATGTGGATTCAAATAAAATAAAATCCTTGAGAATTTTATCATTTTCTCTGTTTGTCATAATGTGACTTATTGGTCCAGTTGTGAGGATGTTTGTTTTCTTTATGTTGAGGTGTAATCCATACTGAAGGCTGTGGCCTTTTATCTTCATCTGTAAGTGCTTCAAGACCTCTTCACTGCAGAACACAGGTTGTTAATGAGTCTTCCTCCAATCCTGATGCCCTGTTCTTCTTCATATAGTCCAGCTTTTCAGATTATTTTGTCAGGATACAGATTGAATAGGTATGGTGAAAGGGTACAACCCTGACACGCGCGGTTCTTGGCTTTAAACCACTTAGTATCCTTTTGTTCTGTTTGAACCACTGCCTCTTGAAATATATACAGGTTTCTCATGAGCACTATTAAATATTCTGGAATTCCCATTCTTCTCAGTGTTATCCATAATTTATTATGATCCACACAGTTAAATGCCTTTGCATAATCGACTGGACAAAAGAAGCTGCTCTATGGGCCCCTTCCTTCAAAGGTTGCTCAAATCACACACACATACTCTCTCTCACACACACAGACTCTCTCTCTCTCTCTCTCTCTCTCTCTCACACACACACACACACACACACACATTCACATCACTATCAAATGGATAATCATCCTGGCGCTTGGGATCCAAAACATACAGCTAGCAGGATCTTAGCCATAAATATCAGTTTTTATGACTAACACAATTCACTCTCCAGAGAAATCCTCCTCCACATTCCCTGACCTATGGGGTTGAAACAAAAGACAAGTGATTTCAAATAATATAAAAGTTTATGTTTTTTCTACTGCCAATAATAAAAAAACATCTGTTTTTGGGTGAAAAAATAAATTTAGTTAAATAAATATGTTCCAATATTTAAATTGTGCATGCTATTATTTTATGTTCTCATTCCATATTTGCTGACTCATCATTTATTTGAGCTATTCCATAAGAACATGATTTAGTAGATATGAGAAAGCATATCAAGTAAACTTCGTAGAGTGCATGATTGCGTCATTCATGAATTTCTCTAAATTTATAGTTTATATATATTATGAGTATTATTATGTTAAAATACACCACTCCATATAACAAAAATAAATTATATTGTAGCAGACCTTTAAAAAGCCCAGTACCTATTTGAGTTGAGATGTGTATAGATCAGATAACAGCCTTTAATTAATTACCAAAACTTGGGATATGTCCTGATTCCATATACCTGCCTACTTCTTACATGAACTATATACACACACACACACACACACACATAGACATAGGTATTAAGGGGAGGTAGACAGGCATATGTAATACAAACATTAAAGCAAAAGAAGAAATATATGCTTATATGTGAAGCATGAAGGAACAATTTAACCGATCTTTGACTCACAATTCTAATGTTTTTAGCATTTATTTGTTAGTTCAAACAAATCCGTATGCTTTGACTTGACTTGAAAAGAATCAGGCAAAACGCTGGCACATTTTGAAACGAAGCAGTACATGGTTGTGAAAAATTTAACGTTTCCATTTTTCACTTGTATTCTTTGAATCTAACTGAAGTGGGGAAAAAAAACCTAAAAATGATAATAAAAATACCCTTTTTTTTTTCTGTAGGTTTACATCTAACTCATATATTATGCATATTTTGTTATTCACTTATTTAGGTATTATTTTGAAAATATAAAAAGTATGAACTATTTAAGTAAAACTCAATATAACTATGCAATTTCTGCTTCCAATCTAACATTTTTTTTAAATTTGAATTCTGAAAGCCATCAATCAATTTTCGGAAACCTCACAATATTTATTAATTCCCTCAGTTCTCATTCAAACCTTTAGCAACGCATTTGTCAAAAAATTATTCTATCATTTGAGTTTATTTGAAACAGCTTATAAGGAGAATATCTATCAAGCTATCAAGCTATTACCTATCTATTTAGAAAACTATAGCATTGAAAACTATGTTTAATGAAAATTAACCACTCAGAGGTAAACACTGTTAATACCCCTATGATATTAGAAAAAAAAAAATTCAAATACTTCATAATCTATGTTTATTTTTTATACCAAAGTGAACAAATTAAACACATCATTATGCATTTTGGTCTTATCAATGTTGTTTTAAGTATTAATATATGTTGAAGATTTTTCCTTCAAGGTTTTATAATAACTTTAATTTTAATGGTTGAATATAATTTCTTTACATGGATATGACAAAATTTAACCAGTCTTATAAAAATGGAAATGTAGTATTTTCTATCACTTCTCAAAAAAATGTTTCTATGAGCATCTCAAGTCATATAACAGCATAATTTTGCAAATACATACAAACGATATATTTTTAGCAATTAAATTTCTGGGTCAAAGGACATAGATTCTTTAATTTGATTAAGAGACATTACTAAATTTCCCACCATCAAAACGGTGTGCCAATTAAGATTTTCACCAAGAATTAATTGAATTCAATGACCTTTAAGGTGATAGAAATGCATTATTCTCTATCTGCTTATCCGGGTTAAATTTACCTTGCATTGGATAAATGCACTGCTTCCTTTAAATTGGATTTTCCTGTCATTTAAAAACTTTTCAATCCTCTTTCAGCTCCCTTAAAAACTGCACAATCTTCTAAAAAGATGAAGTCTAGAATTAAGTATTCAAATTTGGATATATCTTATCTAGAGAGAGCTTAGGAATAGGTTTAAGGAACCCAAGAGAGAACATCAATTTTGATTTTAAATAAATTATTTTTCATAAAGCATGCCCAAAGAACCTCTTTTCAGTTGCTAACTTCAAAATTTTAATAATCGTTTCAGCTTAAAACCATGTGTTGTTCCTACAATTTCTATTGACCTTTAAGACCCAGTGAGTACATAGGTTTACTTTTGTAGGCTTTCCCACATGAGTGACTGTTCGGTTATGAGGCATTCAGTTCATTTCAGCCCTTTACTTTCCCATAATACAACAGAAAAGAGCAGTGGCAGAAGAAATCAATCCCAACTTATCCCTTGTTGAATATCAGCAAACACAATGTCACAAAACCAATGTGAAGAAATAGAGTATGGATTTTCTGCTGACATTTGTAAAGTGTTTGTGTCAAAGTATTTTTCTAATACAGAAAAGGTAAGAGCTTAACAAATTAAAGCACATGTTTCTTTTAAACTGTTGGTCATTTGGATTAATTTTAATAGCTTTTTTTTCTTTTTCTTATAAAAAGTTTTTAACCCATTCTGATGTGATCAAATTCAATCCTTGAGTTAATCATCACTCACTCACTAATTTAGTTATCATAACCCATGGGAAATATGCAAGTACCTATTCTTCAAATTGTAGATTTACCTACTATAATTACAAATAGAATTAAGTCTCAAAAATGTAGTTTCTACCAATGATGTTTAGTTTGTTTTCCTTGCTTATTAAAAAAAGATACATCTCATTGTCTATTTGCAGCTGTTATAAACACTTGGATATTTAATATAATCTTCAATAAAATGGTAAAATTATGTTTATATAAAGCATTAGATTACTAATGAATCTTGGTATTATGTTTATAAAATTAATGTTTTATCTATAGTCATGAAAAAAAATTTTTTGAACACTTTTAATTCCACCAATATTTACTGAGGATGTAGAATCAACAATACTCCTATAACAAAGAGTACACTTGATCCGCAGCTCTAGGATTGAGTTAATATAGGAAATAATTGACTGACTGTAAATCAGTATAAATTGAATCTGGACAACTTTCTAGGCCAGAAAGTTGGAAAGTGCTTGAAGAATAATGGAAAAAGTCAAAAGGGAATAGGACCTGACCAAAACTGGAAACTTTGAGCACCAAAAGAAATAATGAAAGAAAAGGATTATAATCCATTAAATAAAAGTTGAACGTAGGAGTCTATATGAAGACAACAATGAAAAACAGAGACTGAAAGAAGAAGGAGGGGGAAGAGGAGGAGAAGGGAGAAGGGAGGGAGAGAAGAAAGAAGGAAAGAAAGAATGTCAAATTTTTCTTTTCTGTAGAATATCAACTAAAAAACTAGATAAATTAGTAAATTAGAAAACCACCATCTCACAATCATCATGGTAGTTATTGATTCAGAAAAGAATAAAAAATGAATTCTAAAATTAATTGCTGTATATTTTGCAAGAAATGGGATAATATAAAATTTCGAACTATCAAAATACTATTAATTAACTTCAAATTGTTGAACCCTTGTAGACAACATATTAATCAAGTAATAGATATTAACATCATGAGTAATGGGTCAAATGGACATTGTTCACCTCCTGATACACTGCACTGAGGGCAAGAGACCATGACTTCTGTGGTAGTACTGGCCCAAAAGTGTAATCTGAATCTAATACTGAGGAAATATCAGGGTACATAAATTGAAGAATATTCTATAAAGCAAGAGCCTGTAATCTTTCAAAGTATCCAGGTCATGAAAGAAAAGACAAGGTAAGGTTGAGTAACAATTCCAGATTGATTGAAAGTAAAAAGACATGGTACCTAAATGCAGCATATAATCTTAGATTTAATCTTGCACCAAAACTGAATGAGGACTCTTGATATGGTAGTATTTTATGAATATACATTTTCTGATCTTGATATGTATAATTTGATTATGTAGAGTGTCTATATTTTTAGGAACCAGACACGGAAATATTTAGGGATTATCACAGAGTGTGTTTGACCTTTTAATACTTCAGAAAAATATTAAAATGCTTAGACAGAGAAGGAGAGATAGAGGAAGAAAGATATGTCAATGAGAGAGTCTGGTAGAAGGGATATAGAATTTTGTGTAATTTCTTACAAATTTCCTCTAAGTATGAAATAATATTTAAATTAAAAAAGCTTTCAAATGCTTATAAAATGGTTGCAAGAAACAAAGCGTACCATAATTCAATACGCATTATTTTTTTCACTTAAAAGAAGTATCTACCTCCTTCTCTTGACTATCCTGCCCACAACTATTCCAGAAAAATCAGACATACTTAAAATAAGCCATAAACTTAATAAATAAATAAATAAATGAAAAGAAAATCTGATATAAATTTAAGTTGAAAACAGTTAAAAAACAGTGCAAATTTTTTAAAAAAGAAAGAAAAACCACCAATGATAAAAAGTTTTATAAAGAGACAAAATAATAGTAAAAATAAACAAAAAGGGAAGTGCTGGAACTAAGTAAAAAATTGAAGAAAAATACAAATTCATCTCAGAAATGATGACTAAGTTATAGTGTACTCAGATAAAAATAAATGAAATAGATATGCCTCAAAGTACAGAAACACAGAAAATAAAAAATGATAAAACTCAGAAATTGAGATAAATAACAACTAGGTTCAAGAGATAATAACAAAAGTTGTATAATATGGCACTTTTAATACTGTGATCTGATGAACCTCATGTCTCCTAAACCATCTCAGGTGGTTCAGGGGGACAAAACTATTTTAATGTTAATACTAAGGCATTATTTGCCTATTTAACACTCAACTGTAAGTGCATGCAGAAAACTTCCAGAGGCTACATGACCTGTGGTGATGTCACCGTTCTGACGGCTAATGAAATGTATTTTTGAGTATTCTTCAATTTCTCAGTTTTAATTTATAAGTTGATAAGTAATGATAGCTGAAATGCACATAAACAAAAACTCTTTGTGATCCTCGATAAGTTTTAAGAGTGGAAAGGGCTTCTGGGACCAAATTGTTGAGAATTTCTGATGTAAAAGACAGGAAAACATTGGTTCAACATACATACAATTGGAGATCTCAAAGAAGAAAAAAACAATGAAAGAACTTAAGGCATTTTTAAGCAAATAATGCACTCCTTCTATGTTTGGTTGCCAACTACTCCCTCCCCTCTCCAAGGTATTTTCCTAAGACCACTGTGTTAATTTTTTTTACTGCAACATGTGAAAAATAAATTGGCACAGTGATGTTTATGAAAATATCTTGTGGGGGGGCATGGTTAGCAAACAAATGTAGAAGGTGTGTGTTATTTGCATAAAAAATACACTCTATTTAAAATTCCTGGAATAAATAAGACTTGAGTTTGCAAACTGAAAGAGCACATGAAAACCTAGAAAAATTAACTCAGAACTTTCAAAATTGAAACATAATAATTGCAGATGCTGTCAGACAATTAAAAAGAAGTTTTCTTAATATAATTCCAATGAGGCTATTGCCTGAGATTTTGATCAGTGTTCAAAAACAAGATCTAATCTCAACTGATGATTTGAGCCCTAGTGTTTGCCTCACACAGGATACAGGCAATTTAGTTATCCTCTGTGCATCTCAGTTTTCTCATCTGTAAAATAAAAATAATAGCACCTATTATACATTTTTTTGAAAAGTTTAAAAGATATACACCTAAAAAATACAGAGAAGTTCAAACAAAGGGCAATCACCCAGTAACTGTTACTATTACTGTTATTACTTATTTTGAGGTAAACATTTAAAAATATATACATATTCAAATGCTACATCCAACTTCCTGGATCTGAATTTCCAGGTTTGTGGCACAAACATTCTTACTCCTAAAATCATCACAAGTAATTCTGATATTCACTCATGGTTTAAAAACATGATTTCCTTTGCAGTGCCTCAAATAATATTTATTTCTGTCATGTTTATATTATTATTTTTTTATTTATTTATTTTTTATATTATTAGTTATGATGTGTTCTTTCATATCCTAATACCCTGCTTCATGTTGAGGAAATTTTCTTCAATTCTATCATTAGCATTAATATTTACAGAGAAGATATATTTGTTTTTATGAAATGACAATTTAAGATGTCAAAAATATCAGTTTTTCCCTTTGCATAAATGGATGCATTAATACTTTTCTTGATTTTTGACTGCATTTGCTGACCTAGAATAACTCCAACTTAATTATGTTGTGTTGAAACATTAATACACAATTTGATTTATTTGTTATTATTTTCTTTATTGTCTCTCAGCTGATTCTCATGAGCCTGTGTCATTAATTTTCATCACTTTTGTTGGAATATTAGTTCAATAAAATATGAATAGGTGTTTTCTAAAAAGTGAACCACATGATTAAAAACACTGAGAATTTTAGATTAAATTAATTTAAAGAACTCTTCTTACTAATGAAATTTTCATAGTCAATTTATCAATCTGAATTATAAATATTCAAAAACTGAGTATTCTAGAGAATATTTCTGAAATTTATTTTATATAGTACACAATTTTATGCCTTCATTTTCCAGAGCTCTTGCAGTTTTTGAAAGATTTGTATTTCCACAGCTATTTTATTTTGTTTTGATGGGGAAAGGAAGTAAACACAAGGGCTCAAATCATCATCTGAGAAGTGGATCTTGGTTTTGAAAATAATCTAAAAGCCAAGAAGGTATGGAGAAAACGAAACTAATTCAATAATTGTCAGTTCACTTGAATCACCCTTCCCAATATCATTATTTGATTTATTTTAGATTTATTGGTGTTGTTGAATTCAAACTATCTACAAACCTGGCAAGTGAAAAGTCTGGCCTTTTAAAAGAATAAGCAAGGTAAGCAAATCCAATTATTAAATTTTCAGGCTTTTATCAACCATTAAAAATTAGACTTTTCATTGTCTTTTGGGGAAGTTTTCATGAATATATGTAAAAAATATAAAATATATATTTGGTAAGAATATATACATATATATATGTTTGTAACTATTCCAATAGTAAAGGTTTATATTCCATTTCTCAGCAAGTGAAGAAGCTAAAAACAATGCATTTCATTCAATTGCTTCCCTTAAATTTTGGCACACATATTCTCCTAACAAAGAAGCTAAATATTTTAGAATTTTCTTAGTAAGTGTTGAAAAGTCAGTAATGACTATGTATCAGTTTTTAGAAGTCAATGACTGAAGGTAATGAAATAACCTAGATTTAATTTGCATTTACTGTAAAAAAAAAAAAAAAAGGATTGGCTATCAGCCAGTGTTCAGATTTATTAAGAGTCAAAAACACTGTCACAGCTCATGTATACATGGAACATTAGTCATTCGATTTGTTAATCTAACATAATATGGAGTATAATTTATCAGAACATCAAAATAATAGCTTTTACTTCATTTCCTCACTTCTGTAAGGATATGCACAATAGACTACAGCTAGACATGCACTCTATTAGGGCTAATTGAAAATAGATGGTACGATTAACCTGCTGCTCAGTAAAAAACATTAACACTTAATGTAAAAGTCTAATCACAATAAAAAGAGGTTTGCATTGGAAAGAAATGTGGTGTATAATTCGAAAACCTGATTTTCTCTTTCAAAGTAAATTAAACACAGAAAAGTTAATACAACAACACCCAAAGCAACAATTAAATCATTTGCGTTCCTAATCTTTGCTTCCTTTATCAAATGTATTCCATTTCCGACAATTCTGTAGAAGATTTAACACAATGACTCGGGGTATTTAGGTGAAACTTAGTAGAAATGAGATGGTGGTCGTGGAACAAATAAGCTGTAAAGGTAATAAATTATAATGCAAATGGCAAAATATGAAAATTAACATGCAAATTCTTCCGTAGGAAAAAATGCCATGATTATTTTATCTTAACTAATTCCACTTAACAGAGATTCTTTGGGCGATGTAGCTACCCTATAGGACAGAGTAGGACTGCCCTACAGGGTTTCCAAAGAGCGGCTGGTGGATTAGAACTGCCGACCTTTTTTGTTAACAGCCAAGCTCTTAACCACTGAGCCACCAGGGCTCCTTTGATGAAGTGCTGTACTTAAATTAAATAAGTTTTCAAAAGGTACAGAAAACATTCATTGTTTTCTGTTAGAAATAAATCACATTTACAAATGATAATCATTTCAAAATCTACAACTTTTAGTTGTAATCATTTTTTTAAATGTGATTGGACTTGTATTAAAAAGTTTATATCTATAAAATATGATTTATAAAAACAACTCCTCGTGTAAATTCCAGGTATATTTGTTACCACTCTTCACTTCTGTGCTTAGGACCCCAAACCAAACCAAACCCACTGACGTTGTGTTGATTCTGATTCATCATGACGCTAAAGGAAGAGTAAAATTACTCCATAGGGTTTTCAAGGCTGTAAATCCTTATGGAAGCAGACTGCCACATCTTTCTTCCATGGAGCAGCTGGTGGGTTCCAACTGCTGACTACTCAGTTAGCAGCGGAGCACTTTACACTTCACTACCAGGGCTGTCTGTGTTTAGGACAAACATCACTAACCATTCTTGAAACTATTCCCTGTTGAGCCTGGTCTCAGCTCTAGAATTGTTAATATTCTCAAGGCTGTCACTATTAACTCAACAGTGTTGCTGTAATATAGAGAAAGTATTTGGAAAAAAAAAAATAGGGCTCTCTTTCTGTTATGAAGGGCTAAAATAAATTAATAAATATGTTAATTTTAATTAAAAAACCCAAATTAATTATGCAAAATTTATTTTAATAGAGGTAGCAGAGTCAGTTAATACAGGGTCGTTATCCTGTAGAAGAATGAGAGAAATAGTACCATTTTTTAAAAAAAACAAATAGAGGTTTTTTTTCTAAAAGAGGAGAAATGTCCAGAATTATTACTATTGTAGAATGAGTATAAATGTTATACTATTACATTAGGCCGAGGTTTTCCTTGGAAAAATATCCTAAACGATGATGACACATTCTAAGAAAAACTTACTAATGTCTTGTCAGTCTTGATAGTGGGCCTCTATGTCTTGCTCTTTCTTTCTCTTCTTTAAATTTTGGGGAAGGGAATTCTAAATTTGGACAGGTCTTCAAAGGTTATGAGAACATTGATTCTGCCTTATGTTAAGAAAACACAGTAAGATCTAAAGCAGACTTAGCAATATTAGAATCCAGAGAGGCGGGAAAAGAGTCCTTAGGAAGTAGAAAGTAAAGACCTGACAATAAATCTAACTTGGTTGCTCTTTCCTCACGAGCAGGCAAGATAGTTTTGACCTTGAACAGACTTTGACATAAATAGGCTTGTAGGTTTTATTCAAGGGAAAATAAATGAAAATATTCGATGGGAAACTAGGTACTGGTTTCTTATCTAAGGAACACTTTGAACAGGATATGCCTCTGTCTGGATTTTTTTATTCTAAATAGACTTGAAATTGTAAATGACCATTGCTGTCCAACTGACTCCAACTCATAGCAACCCTATAGCTTACCCTACAGGACAGAGCAGAACTGCCCCTAGGGTTTCCAAGGCTGTAATCTTTATAGGAAGGATTCTGGTATTTCAATGGTTAAAGCATTCGGCTGCTGACTGAAAGATATGCAGTTTGAAACCACCTGCTGCTCTGCAGGAGAAAGATGTGGCAGGCGGCTTCCTTAAAGATTTATAGCCTTGGATTCCCTATGATGCAGTTCTACTCTGTCCTATGGGGTCTATACGAGTCAGAATCGACTCAATGACATCGGGCTTGGATTTTTGTTTTTGAATCTTTATGGAAGCAGACTGCCACATCTTTTTTCCCGTGGAGCTGCTGGTGGTTTTGAACCCCCAACCTTTCAGTTAGAAGCAGAGTACTTAACCATTGCACCACCAGGGCTCCTTTCTATAATTGTGGATCTATGAAAACTCAGATGTGCTAAAGGATGAATATCATCCATGTAGTACTTTGGGTATATAACTAATGAGGTAGGTCCCAAAAAACTAAGCAGCTAGATAGGTAACCTGAATCCGTCTTTAACTCTCATTACTCTGAACCCAAAGCTGTCCTGGTGAGGAAAAGAAGGAGATTTAGGTAGATGCACCTGATGGGTTTGAAGCATCCCAGACGTGGAGGTGAACGTTGAATATATGGCTACTGCTTCTCTCTGGTAGTCTTTGCTAATCACTGATAAAATTTAACGCCAGGTAAGATCTTTATTTTTATAGGTATGTATGTTGCCATTTATGCCTTTGAGATTTCTCAGGAATACATTAGAGATTTATTGGATTAGGTCTAGGAAGGGAGAATCAGAGGAATGGGCTTTGCAATAGTAAAGATAAGCATTTTCAAAACGTGATCCTTGAAATACTATTCTTATGGTTTGTTATAGATATCCATAGTCTATAACTGTTGTTATAGATGTGTAGAACAATATTATTTGTTATAGATACTCAAAAAAATTGTCCATATCTTTGCTTCATTACTTAGAAAAATCTCAAGAAGTATAAAGTCTGGATGAAAGTTTAAAAATATTTTTAAAAAGTTCTTAAAACAGTGACACTATGCTTTATGCTATCATTTATAACTAAATATATGTTGTTAAAATATTTGTCAATTAAAGAACTTTCTGTCCCCATTCTTCTTAGAAATCATATCCAACTGAGAAGAAAAATGTTTTTTAAAAGGAAACAATTTAAAAGAGTGTAATATTTTGTGTTTTACAATACATGAAGATGGGAAAGCAAATGGAGGAGGTGTTAACTGTTTTGTCAAAGCAGAAACAGAGTTGACATAACTGGAGGTGCCTGCGAAAGGCAAATCATTTCATCCCCATGAAACTTGTCTCTGCTAGAAAACTAGAAGTCTAGGTACCATACAAGCAGCAGAACAAGGCACAGTTCTGAAAACAGGACAGCTCTTAGGACCTTGAGAACCCATCTTGATCCATAGAGTGATGGGTTTATTCTCAGAATTGAGTGACAACAAACACAGCTAAGAATAAGGATGAGACTCTGGGCTACCAAAAGTGGGATATATGGAAAAAGTTCATTCATAATTACACCTTACCCAACCTGTGAAAATCAACAGATAGGCTTTTAACTCTGTATAGTAGTCAGAATTCTGAGATGAACCCCAGTGACACACACCTGTGTGTAATCCCTGTCCCTTGATCACTAGCAGGTCCTATGAATATAGTGTGATATAACTCAATGTTTTGTTCTGTTGTACATAGGTACTCTGTGAGTTGGATCCAAATCAACAGCACCTAACAGCAATCAACAACAACATAATTCCCCTGATTAAGTTACAAAGGTGAAAGGATTTGACTGCTAACTGAAAGGTTGGTGGTTCCAACCTACCAGCAACCAGAGGTTGCTCAGAGGGAGAAAGATGTGGCAATCTGCTTCCATAAAGATACAGACTTGGGAATGCTATGGGGCAGTTCTACTCTGTCTCATAGGGTTGCTATGAGCTGTAATTGACTCAATGGCAATGAGTTGGTTTGGTTAAAAGAGGGTTTAGTTCTTCCCTGAGCTCTGAGAACTCTCCTGCTGACCTTGAAGCATACACCACATTACAAACAGCCTATGGAGAAGAGTAGCCTCCAGGAGCTGAGAACCTCTGTCCTATAACTACAAGGGACTGAATTCTGACAGCAAACTGAATGAGCTGGAAAGATAATCTTGAGCTCCATGTGAGAACACAGCCTGGCCAACATCTTGATTGCAGTCTTGTGAGGCCCTAACCAGAGGCCCAGCTTAACCATGCCTGGACTCCTGATCCACAGAAACTCTGAGATAATACATATGTTTTGTTTTAAGCTACTAGATTCATGGTACATTTTTTAATGCAAAAATACAAAGCAAATACAATCTCCTAGCCAGGGATTGAAGAGCCATTCTCTGGATTAATAAAAATGTCCCAGAAAAATAGAGCTGATACTAACCTTTGAAGGTCCACAATGAAGTAGTGTCTCTTTGCACAATCAAACCATGGTGATGCCTACTATTCGGTGTCTAGCCTACGGAATTCGAGCATCTCATCAGTTGAACTGTGCCTCATTCTGAAATGTAAGCACACAGGCATTGAAAACTATTAGGCCAGACCTGATCTTGAGGAGCAAGAGCCTTACAAGCTAAGTCTTATGGGGAAAAAATGGCCTTTAATTTGTGAATATAAATATAGTTGAAGAATATAAGAGTATATGGGAAGATTTCCAAAGAAAAACAATAATTTATGGGAAAGCAGATTTCAGATAGGGAAAAAAAAGTAAATTTGGTATACTACTTAGCTGAACTACCTGGGTAAAGAAATCCAAGAACTTGGAAAAATATATTTTTGGTATACTCATTGGCTCAGTAGTGATATATATTTACATTATAGTATTAATGAAACACTGAGTATTTAATCAAAAATTGCTTCATAAGAATGTATTTGGAGGCTGCAGAAAAGGGAGTAGATGTGGAAGGTGACCGGGAACTCTCATCCTCTAACTAAAATTTGTTAGTTTATATCAACATTCACTCAGTCAGGAACTCTTATTATGCTCATACTATTTAGAATAGCAATATATATACCATAAGAAATATTAGAAGATTTGAAGGTGTTGATTCTGGAGATTTATTATAAAGTTGGACAAGGATGGAGTAAGAAATATAGGAAGATCTGAAAGGGGTTGAAACTGGGGATTCATTATAAAGCTGAACAGGGGTGGAGTAGGGCATTGCTGTGCTTCCTAAAGTTCTTTTAGCATCATTTACCTTTAAAATATGTGCTAACATCACTCTGATGAAAATAAAAATTAGTTTTATAATATCCTTTTGTAGGATGTACCCTTTACTTAAAGTAAATTATGTATTTTCCTCACAATGTTGGAAGGCTAATACTCATTGCAGCTCACTAAGTGGTCTCTGGGGGCCTGAAAGAGTTACTGTACCTCTCTAAGCGTGTGAAATCTGCAGAAGAGACTGAGTCACTAGGGAGCCTCTGGTCCATTAGGCACAAGGAGAGTTTACAGAGTGCATAGTCTGAAAAATCAAAACGAAAAAAGGGAGAGTATGGTATGCTTCTGTGAAACTGTTAAAATGATATGATGAACTGACCTGGTAAGAATCCCTGCTGGAGATTCAAAATTCTGTTTAAAAATTCTGATTTTTGAAACCAAGCACTCAGTGAGAGGCACAATGTCCTGTCATAGACAGCATGGTGATCTTCCTGAGCTTATAAATAAACTTTTATTATCTTTGCTGAAACTTGTGAAAAGTTGAAAGACATTAGTAAAGGAATCAAAAGGGGAAGACATTAGTAAAGGGACCAAAATTGATATAAAAACGAAGAACCCGTGAAATTCAGGGACAGAAGAAGATATATTCAAAGTATTGTTTGTTTTATAGGCTCATCAGCTTTAAATGTTTACTTAGAATTTTAAAGACAATATTTTAAAGTTAATCTACTTCAATTCAATGGAAAGCATATTTAAAATTAATAAGATTTCACAAAGGGAAAAGAAATTTTATTATTTGACAATGTGTGTATATACAACAAAAACATCATACAAAACTATAGGACAAATCTGACCCTTGTTTCCTTCAAATACCAGCGGATTGATCAATGACATTCAATACTCTATTTTCTGAACGTAAAGAATATCCTACATAAACTAGGTTTTTATTTTTTTACTGTATCTAATTTCCTCCATACTTTCTATTAAAGTCATTCACTCTTCTTTGTCATTTAGAAAATTCATCTGATAAGCAAATGGGTGAGAATGGATGGCTGGTTTCGAGAGCTGCAAGCCTTCTTGGGTGAGGTGAGATGGGGATGGGGGCAGTTCTCCTCTGTCTTACAGGGTCACTATGAGTTGGAATCGACTTGATGGCAGTGGGTTTGGGTTGGTTAGAATTGCCTTAAAACTGTTTATACTTTGGGCTTTCATAGAATATAAAAGTAAGTATTCTGATCTGTTACCATCATTTTAATTTAGAGAAGAGATAATTTCCCAAGTAATTTCATTTACACAATTTCTCTTTTGATGTATAGCACAAAAGTTTAAGGTGTATCCATTTTTCTGATGGACATATAAAATCTGAGTGAAATAAAAGGCTACTTCTTTCTCTGTACTAACTTTAGGGAGACAGAATATGAAAAAATAAAAATAAAATATCTGAAATACTATTCACGTATAGATTAGGTGAAATAGTGATGGATGCTGAACTCTCTTTTCTATGTTTAATTAATAACACTCAATACATTAAGTTTTATCTCCATTTTTTTTTTTTTTAATTATAGCTTGACTTTAAAGAATGTTTAAATGACTCAAAAACTGTGAATAAACCAAAGCTGTTTGTCTCTGTTCTCTGTGGGCATACCTTTCTCCTTAGGTTTTGGGTCATTTGGTTGTCCTATAAATTTCACTTTTGGTGGGTTCAAGATTATTCCTGGATTTACAGTTTATCCAACATTTTATTCATTGTAATAGGAAGAGTGATATAATACTCCAGGTCAGAGGCCTGGAGACAGTAAAGTATCAACTAACCGAGACAGAGCTGTCATCCTGAAATAGTTGACTAGCTACTGGAAAATTAATTTTCGGCTACTTAAAAAAAAATCTGAAACACCTGAGAAATATTTCTACTAAATCATGTGTGAAAGGAATGTCTTTAGGAAATTAACCATTCTCATAGTAACAATGGGTGAATTGCCATGTATCTTTCAGCCTGAACTAAATGGTAATTTTATTTATGCATCTCACTTTGTATTTAGGGATTTTCACATATACTTTATGGTACATTAAATAATTGCTTCATTTTGAAATGTTACTTTTTATATTGACACAATGTAGAAGTCCTAAAAATTTGGAAAATTAAAATCAGATAAAGGCTAGTGAGATAAAGGGAAATAGTCCAAATCCAACAAACACAGAAATATTTGTTTCTCTGCCTATCTTATTTGCACTTAACTCATTACTCAAAAGAATTTGATTATCAAAAAAGATAGAAAATTTTAAATCTGCTTAATCTTTAAGAATTACAAGTGGATATCTATATTGGATTTATGTTTGTTTTAACTTGATATATTAGTAATGTTTGAGGTATGGTAAGGTTGACTGTAAATCAAGAAGCGGATGTGGAAAACATTTAAAGATTGATCATACTCCTAGATCCATGGTGGTCATGGCATGCCCCGCAGGTCCACATGAGGAAAATGCATGGTGCAATCATAAGACTGAGGAGAGAGACTGTGAGAAAGCACTTTTATTTGGTTTTTGCAGGAAATGTGACAGAGGAAGATCAGGGCACGCAGGAATTTTATTGGCCAGGTATATTGAAAATCATGCTTTGAGACTTGAGGTCATATACCAATAGAAAATTAAGGAAGCTTCTTACTTGTGTACAGCAGACATGGGTGGAGATGGGTTACCTGGTGTGGATATTAAAACATTATATTGCAGAAGCTAGAAAATATGCTTAATACAATGTTTCCCTAAATTTGCCCTTCAAATTTTCACAGGAAAATATTCTATTAAGGAAAAGAAATCTCAGGATTTTTGACCCTGCTGTTACCACCATGGAAACCCTGGTGGCGTAGTGGTTAAGTGCTATGGCTGCTAACCAAAGGGTCGGCAGTTCAAATCCACCAGGCGCTCCTTGGAAACTCTATGGGGCAGTTCTACTCTGTCCTTTAGGGTCGCTTTGAGTCGGAATCGACTCGACAGCACTGGGTTTGGCTTTTTTGATTTTTAATACCACCATCTGTCTGCTATTTTGCTGTACTGTGGTGGGTTACAATAATCCTGGAAGAATACCATCATTAATAACAGTAAATTCACCTACAGCGAACAGGTTTTAGCAGAGCTTCTGGAATAAGAAAGACTAGGAAGAAAAGCCTGGATATCTACTTCTGAAAATTAGCCTGATCATGGAGATGGTGGAGGACCAGACAACAATTCATTCTGTTATACATAACGTCACCACGAGTCAGAGCCACTCACCAGCAAGTAACAGCTAGTCAAATAGCTTTACATGATAGGTAATCTTTTTTACAATCTTTCAAAATTCTAAGTAAAGGTAAATGTAAATACCATTGCTTGACTCAAAGGCTTCAATATTTTGCAGATTCTAAGGCATGTTGGCTAATTTGAAAAAAATTTTTTTACATAACCATAAATAGGCTTTTAGTTCCTAATGATTACGTGTGAGATTGGCATCAAATTAAACTGCCTGACTATATACCATACCAGTCAGCGCTTTATTAGTGAAATAATAAAATTAGAAAATGTAATCTCATGTGAACTAAAAATGCAAATATGTAACTTTAAAATACAATCACCTCATTCTTATTTTTACCTTTAGATAATATTAAGAAAGTATTTTACAAGATTTTCATTTGAATTATTATATCACTGGATTTTAGACCCAAAATTTCTAGTATTCTCAAACTTCAAATTCCATTATTATTTTTAAAATATGGCACAAAAGATATTATAAAGAACATAAACCAACATCTATAATCATCAATTGCTTTCAAAATGTACATGGTTTTAACCAATTTTCATTTAAACAGCTTTTAAACACATTTTTCATAATTTTATTAAACTTTTTCGGAAGTTAAAATTATACAAAATTAGATATTGTGACTACATAGTCTTTTCTGTAAACATTTTAGAATACACTTTATTAAAACAAGAAACTTTTCTTAACTCTTATTGTGTAAAAGTATCATCACTGCATATTAAATTTTGATAAAACATTTTACCAGCATATACTAAAATGATTTTTCAATGTGTTACTAGATTGGCTAATGTAACCTACATCCATTCTGACATCCTGTTTTAATTCCAGGCAGTTTTTTTCTTTCATTTTTTTCCTTTCTTCTTTTCCATCCATCAGAAGCATATTTGATTCATTCTTTGTAGAGAGAGTGAGAAAATCTGAGTTAAAATATATTAATATATTTTTAAGCTGATCAAAAAGTATTTGGCACTAATCAAAGAATTGGCAGTATATGGATTTTTTTTTTTTAACTCCAGACAACAAATTAAATTAGATAAATAATTCCCTGATTTTTCAGGGTACTAGTTATTACAAACAATAAAACAAGTAAAAGAAGCTGCTGAGTACACACACACACACCTTACATTCTTACAGAACATGGCTTGTGATTATTTTGTCCAAAAGTACTGCATGTACTCAATTATCAAATAAAAAATATTTATCATAAAAAATTTGATATTATAAAAGTTCCAAAAGAGCATTATATCCTGGTATAAACTAAAACACTGTAAAATTATCAACTGGTAAATATTTTTGTTACTTAATAGATTAGTATTTAATAAATACAACCTTTAATAACACATGATTTGACAAAATTTTCTAGTTTTTTTTTTTTTTTTTACAGTACAAGTTACTATAACTACACACATATATCCACATACTTCAAGTGAAAATTTTACCCAATAAATTAACAAGAGGTGGTTTGTGGGGGGCACACCAAATGGAGGCAATGATATGATTAAGTAAAATGTGTTAGGAACTTTTCAATTTAACTGAAGATAATGTAACCAATATAACCTCATATTCACCAATTTTGCTATACTTTAGTAATCGCTTTTGTTAAGACATACAATTTTAAGTGAGCAATCAAATTATTTAATATATAATGAATCCCAAATTTCCAAATCAGTCCCATTTATGTTTTGAAAAATTTTATAACACCAATTTAATAATGTCACATAAAGTTTGTAACCCGATTTCCAATTGAATTTTAATTAAGGCAGAACAAATTATGATCTACATGTTGAGTTGCCCTTTTTTTTATATCCAATTATTACATCTTAATTCTTCTATTCCATTTATAAATCCTGGTGATTATTCTATTATTTGGAAATAAACTTCAAATTATTTGGCTTACCTAGTGCATTTTTGAGGTTCTGTTTTTCTTTTTTTTTCCTCAAACTACTTATTTTTTTCTTAGTGTTCAATTTTTTCCACCAAATGTTATCTGTTACCAATGGTTGTTTCTATACAACTTTTAATGTTTTGACTATACTTTCATGTCATTATCATCCATGAACAATATTTTTCCTATTAGTGGTGTTTTAAAAATATGTTGAATATATTTAACGTGGTTGAAATATTTTTATTTAAGACTAATTTCCCCAAATAAGTTATCTTCCCAGTTTGAAACTATACTATTTGCATGTGACCAAAAATCAAAACAAAACAAAAAGGAGTATAAACACTACATTCACTCCTAAATAATATCATTAATTTAAAAAAATTTTGCAAAGGTGCAATATGATTAATTTTAGAAATATGCATTTTAAAAATTAGTAGAAGATTTATTTCAGTTACTTAAATCTATTTTAATCTATTTAAGTTTCCATTAATGAAGTATGAAGTTCTAATCGCTACAAAGGTAAATACTAAGTAATAGTGCTTTTACCATATAAATAAAAGTCATGGAAACCTAAAAGCCTGATTTTATTGAGAAAAATTTTAAAACAACATTCTGTTTGATGGGTTATATCTTGATCTATGTGTCTGTTTTCAGTCTATGACTGTGTACATATATTACCTATATTTGGGTGTGTGTTTTTTTTTTTTAAATAAATGAGTAATATAGAGAAAGACTGGCTTAGTAAGGAGAGAAAAGAGAAACAAAACAAGGAGGTACAGACATAATCTTGATTTAGGTAAAGTATCATTTATTATTTCAATCACTTTTACTAAGAATTGTTTTGTGGCACATATATGATCTATGCTGGAGAACATTTCATGCACTGTGGAGAAGAAAGTGCATTCTTCTATTGTGGGGTGTAGGTTCTATGGGTACATTTTAGCTCCAGTTGCTTTAAAATGTTCAGTTCCTCTATATCTTCATTGAACTCCTGTCTAGATATTCTATTTATTACTGAAAGTAGGATATTGAAGTCTACAATTATTAGAGTAGAACTGCCTATTTCTCCCTTCAATCCTGTTTGTAATTGCTTCAAATATGTTGGGACTTTGGTGTTTGTAAAAGTTGTATCTGCTTTATGAATTGACCTTTTGATCAAAGTGTATGTAGTAGTTGTTGCATGCCATGGAGTGAATCTCAAGTCATAGTGACCCCATGTGTCAGTTAAAACTGCCTCATAGTGTTTTCCAGACTGTATTCTTTATGGGAGCAGATCTCCAGGTCTTTCTCCTGCAGAGCTGCTGGGTGGGTTCAAACCTTCAACTTTTTGATTAGCAGCTGAATGCTTAAAGGTTGTGCCTCCAGGGTTCCTATCGCCTATCAGTGTATGTGTGTGTGTATATATATATACACACACACACATATATATATCAATGTATACTGTATATGTATATATATATGTCAATGTATAGATAGTTGCATAGATAGATACATGGATAGATAAATAAAGGTTATAGCCAAAGGTAGTTCTACTCTGTCGCATGGTGTTGGTGTGAGTCAAAATCAACTCCACAATACATAACAGCAACTGTATAATAACAACAACCCACTGCTGTCAAGTCGATGTATTAGATGTGGATATGATATGATATAATATAATACAGTAAAATACTATACTATAAAAATTCATTATATACTACTCATGTCAGATGAAATACATGTAATTGTTTTAATGAAAAATTATAGGAAAATCTAATTTTGCCAAATCCATATGCTTAATTTAAGGAGGAATCTAATTGGAAAGTATATTTACTATTATTAACCAATTTTCAGAGAACATGTAAAGGGCATGTAGAAAAAAAGAAAACAAAGACTTCATGTTTTTCTATCGCAATGTACTATGTGGAATAAATCAGATGGAACAATTCAGGGCTCTGTGGATCAGAACAAATAATTACATTACTCACTGGTAATCAGGATGATGATAAACAAGGTAGGTTTTATCAAGATCCAGTTTCCCCCAAAAGGTTCTCTTGCCCAAGGGTGAGATATATTTGATCACTTCCGTGTCTGCCCCTCACTGCATCAAGACGAGAGAACAAAGAAGAAATCGGGCCTGGGGCTTGTATAGATAAGCCAGACAGGTGTACGTGACATAACACATGGGAGCAAGAGGAAGCGGAGTGACCAAAGTGCACAGCATTTCTTCCCCTCCAGCAACCAAAGTAATTCTGTACAATTAAGTAGTTATAGGTAGTCCTGGAGACAGAGAAAGTTACTGCGGGCTCAGAACAGGGAAGTCTTCTCTGACAAGGAAAAGAAATGGACAGAGGTAAGACCCAAACCTCGGGCCATTTATCAGAGAGTGCTCCAAGCCCAAGGCCTCAGTTTAGGCAGCCTGGATGGGTATTATAATGGTAGGCTGTTCTCCCAGCACCTATGTGTTTTTTTAAGTCAGTCAGATACAATGAATTTACATTTGCCAGTCTCCTTACCCAAACATATTTTGAATTTGAAAGCAAATAAATCAGTTTTTATCAATCTTTTCTCATATTTACTTGTACATCTTATATGGCCTGAATGAGTCCTTTGTAGAATGTATATATTCTATATTTCCCCCTCTTTTGGATTAATTATTTTTATTATCCTATTTCCTCATTACTAAATTGTTATTTTTTCTTTTTGAAATTACATTAGATATTACATTATGCATCGGTGACTTAACACAGTCCACCCTAAATTAACACATTCGCCACTCCCTCACATAATGAGAGCCTTATTGCACTTTAACTCCTTTACCGCTCTTCCATCTTTTGTTCATTTGTCATATATTTTAATTCTGTATATATTTTGGCATTACACAATATTATTGTAATTGTTTTAGTTAGTCAATACTTATTCATATTTACCCAAATATTTATGCTTTCCTGTATTTTCATCCCTTCCTGGTTTAATATGTCTATATTTGGAATAATTTTCTTTCTATCTAAATAATTTCCTTTAGAATTTTCAGAGCACTTTTACTGGAGACAGTCTATTTTTGCTTATCTGAATAGCTTTAGTTCTTTATTTTTGAAAGATATTGTTCTTTTAGCACAGAATACATGGCTACAAAATTGTTTTTTTAATGACTTAAAGATGTAATTCCACTGTCCTGTAACTTCTACTGTTTCTGTTGAAAGTCAACAGTAAGTGATGTTATTACTCCTTTCATACGCCTGGCTGCTTTTAAGTTTCCCCGTTATTCCTTGGTTTTTAGCAGTTTTGCTACTAATCGTCTATGTGTAATGTTTCTTGTTTTTGTTGCTGCAACTGTTGCTTTGACTTTGTTCCCTTTGAATTCATAGTACTTTGTGTTTCTGTTGTTTGATATATACAATAGCTGGGATTTCTGGGAAGCACATTGTGAGACAGTATTAGGAGTGTAAAAGGTTCATTAGGTGGCACAATGGTTAAAGTGATCAGCTGCTAACTGAAAGACTCACGGTTTGAAACCACCATCAGCTCCACAGGAGAAAGATGTGGCAGTTTGCTTCTGTAGAGATTTAAAGCCTTGAGAACTTCGTGGGGTCGCTATGAGTTGGAATCGACTTGGCAGCAGTGGGTAATCCTTGTGAAAGAAAAAAAGAGGAGAGGAAGCAAGATTGGACAGGGAAAGCCTTCAGACTAAAAATTTGACAAAATAAAATGGAGTTGCAGGTTTGGACAGGGATATTCTCAGGCATGTGGTTAAGTGCTATGGCTGCTAACCAAAGAGTCGGCAGTTCGAATCTGCCAGGTGCTCCTTGGAAACTCTATGGGGCAGTTCTACTCTATCCTATAGGGTCGCTATGAGTCGGAATCCACTTGATGGCACTGGGTTTGGTTTTTGGTCTTTTTTATGATGCAAATCAAAAAAAGTCTTGGCCTATTCAAAGGGAAGCAGCCCTGTTAAGCAGAAAGATTCAGGCCTTAGTACTTCTGTCATTATCACTTATTGTTTGAAGGTTATCTGAGAAAAGTATGGACTCAGATTGAAAGGTGAGGCAAACTTTGAAGGCACTAAGACCTGGAAATTGTCAACTAACTTACTAACTTTATTAAGTGGAGCAGCTAGTTCTTCCTAGAGCATCCAGGTACCTTAATGGCTGCCAGAATGGCTTTGGTCAGTTTTGAAAAACTCTTAGTCATTTTCTCTTTGCAATTTTCTTCTACCCCTATCTCTCTCTCTCCTCTGTCTTTCTTGACACTCTCAAATTATGTAATGTGAGATTTTTCACTGTATCCTATAAATAATTTCTACTAACCTATATTCCAGCGTGCTAATACTCACTTCTATAATGTCTAGTCTACTAATAACCCTATCCTTTGAATGTCCCCTCCTCAAGCATTGATCTTTTCCAAGAAATTCAGAGCACACCATAGAGAAAGTATACAATTCAAATCAGATAACGTCACCTCACTCACTAAAAACCATTCAGTGAGTCACAAAAACTCCTAGAGTGGCTGTAGTAGAAACCGTGATGCTCCATCCTGATTCCTCTTCAGGAATGAAGGACTTATTTCCTCAGCTGCTGAAGTTGCTGCTAGCAGACCGCAATCAGTGTCATTCTTTGTTGAAGAAAATTATCACTCCTCAAGTTGTACCTTCTTCCAGGAACAGTCTATATCTAATAATTGATCATTATGATGGCTTGAAGATTTATCTCCTTTTCCCCAATAGATTGTAGATTCTCTGAGAACATTAGACTTCATTATAACTTAATTTTCCCTTCTACCCAATTTTGTTTTCTTCCTTTACTTTGCATAGGTGCTGATCCCAAGAACACTCCCTAATAAATATTTTGCAATTGTTCTCTCTCTCAGAGTTTGTCTGGTTTGAGACAATGACAAGCATGGCCTCAGTTAACCTCCCTCAATTCATTCCCGCTTCATTCTCAAAATAACCCTGAAAAATGATGAATTCTCAGACATTACAGAAAACTTACCTTCATGATGAACTAAAGAAGAGCTTTTTTTTTTTTAAATCCTGAACTTTCCCTTAATAATACCATTCCTTTTCTTCTTCTAATATAGTGTATATTAACAAGAATATGTACTTATTCATCCTCACTTACTGTTGGAATTTGTTCCTGGAATGAGATTGAGTGAATCAAGAACACAAAAAGTCATTATGTCACAGTTCCTACAGATATTTCCTTTGAGTGATCTATTGCCATAGATCAATATCCAATTTGAGATATATTGACCAATGTCTTTATTTTCTTTGTCAAATTATTCTGACACTGGTTATGTGTAGATGAGGCCTTCATACTACTTTGTGCCCTCATTCCTTGAAAAACAAAAATTTTTTAAAACTACATCCTTCTCAAACATTTAATATTTAAAAATCATTAAATGAATGCAAAGAATGTAATTCCTGAACACACATTCTTTCTCTGCTTTAAGTATGTTCACATCAAAGTCACTGAGCATGAGTTTAGGTCATTCAAGGTAATTTAAATTGAAAAAAAGATCTTCTTGTCAAAAGTATCAGTCAAATAAGAATTTGACTGAAGTCACCGTATTTTATTTTTTATTTCAAAGAACATATTGCCGCACACCTCTGAGAAAACCATGTCACTTTCAATTTTTAATTCTAAGATAGATATAGTTAAGAGATAGAGTTTGCAAAAACTGTCTGGATGAAATCAGGTACTGATCTTTTTAATCTTTCTTTTGTAGTTATCTTTGTTTTGATAGCAACAGACTTCCCCTACTGAGAGGTTCATCCCCAATTTGTCCTGACGTTCAGCACCTCTGAGGCTTTTTATACCCTCTAGAAAGTTCCACATTAAGATCCAGATGAATATTCCAAATAGTTAGACATACAAAAAAAAAAAAAAAAAAGAGAGAGGGAGAGTCATCATAAAAGGAAAACAGGGTAGAGAACCAGCAGGATGAACAAACATTCTAGGAAAGAACATATTTGGAAGTTGAGGATTAAAAGAGCGTATTCCTCAGACAGTGATAATGTACCTCCTGATGGTTAAATATCCTATTATATACTCCTCATCTAAAAGATGACCCTCACATATTTCTCACCTTCGCTACTCCTGAATGGTTCTAAGATGTACTTTTGCTTTTAATAATTAAAATAATCCCATGTATGTTTATCCTTTGTGAAACAACTTCTTAGTGGCAAATCAAAACCAATTTAGGAGAGACAGAAAGGGCCACATGAACCAGAGACTCTCATCATCCTGAGACCAGAAGAACTAGATGGTGCCCGGCCATAACCAATGACTGCCCTGACAGGGAGCACAAGAGAGAACCCCTGAGGGAGCAGGAGAACAGTGGAATGCAGACCCCAAATTCTCATAAAAAGACCAGACTTAATGGTCTGACTGAGACTAGAAGAATCCCGGCAGTCATGGTCCCTAAACCTTCTGTTGGCCCAGGACAGGAACCATTCCCGAAGACAAATCATCAGACATGCAAGGGACTGGACAATGGGTTGGAGAGAGATGCTGATGAAGAGTGAGCTACTTGTATCAGGTGGACACTTGAGACTGTGTTGGCATCTCCTGTCTGGAGTGGAGATAGGAGGGTAGAGAGGGTTAGAAAGTGGCAAAATCATCAGGAAAGGAGAGACTGGAAGGAGGGCATGGGCTGACTCATTAGGGGGAGAGTAAGTGGGAGTATGGAGTAAGGCGTATATAAGCTTATATGTGACAGACTGACTTGATTTGTAAACTTTCACTTAAAGCACAATAAAAATTATTTAAAAAAAAACAATTTAGGGAAAGTGGTATTTAGAGGAAATAACTGTTATGAATTTTTTTTACTATTCCTTTTTTCCCTATCTGCTGATTTAGTCCAAAAAAATTTGTTTTTTAAATGATTCTTACTAAATTTCAATGTGTATTTTTAGCATAATAAATTAAGTAATCTATCAGTCAAACAGCACAAGTACTTCAAATATTATTACTCTAAGGCTTCAAGGCATTTTCCATGTCACTATTATCTGAAATTTGATTTGCAACTCTCTTAGAAACCTCAGAACACTACTGATTTTTACTCTTAAGTCTGATTTATATTTGCTAATGTGTTTAAACGTATTTATGCTCCCTGCTGCATATTGAATCCTATCCTCCTGCCCATGTTCAAATTCTTGCTTGCAGAAGTACATTATTACCTCTTTTAGTGAGACAGTGTTTATGATAAACTCTCAAATGTTTCTTCTCTGGATTAATCTGTATTTGGATGAATTTATATTTACCCTTATTTAAAACTGGTCTGTTTTTAAGGATTTCAACACCGGAAAATTAATTGCCAATAAGCTTTTGAATAGGGGTTCTCTCACAATATCTTAATTCTCTTTTTATGAATTTCCTAGTAAAAGAATGCAGAGGCAGCAGGAGCAGTTTAGCTTCCCCTCCCCCCACCTGCATGATCCTCACACTGAAACTGTACAGGAAAGAACGCACCTTGGTGAAGTAGGCCCCTCCCCTAGCGTCTTAATTGTAAGGTGTATAATTAACAATATACTTACATTCCGGCAAGAACTAATCTTAGATTCCTGAAGGAGAGGGAGTGTTCTTCCTTTGAAGTCATCAAGGCTGGGAATAATAACCACGAGACCATCAAGCTACTTGAGTTCGGACTGTGTCAAGGAGCACCTTCCTCTTGACACTATTCGAGCTCAAGGTGCTTGATGAACATACTTTCATTATTCTTCCTCAGCTCATGGCAAAATACATTTGACCTTTCCTTGTCTCCTTTATGTCATTTACTTTTTTTTTTCTTTTTCTAAGTTTCTAGATGTTCTATTACTTCCTTTTGATTTCTACCAGGTTTCTATACATACATGCTATTTTCTAAATTTTTAAAATATATTTCTTTTATTTCTCCTCTTGCTTGAACAGGCTGTACAAGACAGCAGCTAAAATCATAGAAATCTGGAGTCAGACTTTCAGAATACAAATCTCAATTTCAACTTTAGCCACTTGCTAGTCGTATTCTTTAAAAAAATAAATAAATAACTTTTATATGCTGCTTTGAATGAAATAGGGATAAAGGTAGTTCTGACTTCATAGAGTTAAGGAGATAACACATAAAAAACATTTAAGACGGTGTCAAGTGCCTAATAACTGTTCAATAAATTCTGATTAAAAGAAGACATACTTATTTTTACATCTCATTCAGATTATTCTGTTAGCTCTTAGGGTTGTCATGAGGATTTAATACTTTAACACAGGCAATAAACTTAGAAGAGTAGCATATTTGTTGTTGTTGTTGTTAGTGGCTAGAGAGTCTGCTCTGACTCACGGTGACCTTATTTATAAACAGAAGGAAACGTTGCCCAGTGTCGTACCATCTATAGACCTTTTATATGTGTAAGCCCAGTGTTGAGGCTATTGTGTCAATCCATCTCATTGAGAGCTTTCTTCATTTTTGCTGACTCTATACATAAATTATAGCTATTGTACACTCCTTCCTCTGCACCCTCATCTCTGGGAGGTAGAGCCCTATTCTAGCATGCTAGTTTATTTTATTGTGTGGCTTGTAATTTATTTGCTGAGAATCTCAATAGTTTTGTTTGTTTTTAATTGTGTGAAATTCTCATATGCTGTAATTTTGAAAAATATACCTAGATCAGGTTCTTATTAGTTTCTTTCCAAGCCTCCTGAGGTTTCAATATTCTTCAAGCACGTTTTATGCCTTTTTGAGAAGGAAGGGTGGTTATCGTTATCTGTCATGTAGGAAATGTGAGTTTGCATATCAGACTTGGATCTGATGCACACTAGCTATTTTTTCATTTCTGAGTATTTTTCTTGTGTATATTCACTCTGGAGAAAATGGGTGGAGTGTCCTTAAGAAGGCAGAGAAGCTCTTGACTCTCTTCTTTTATGCCTGCAGCAGAGCTCCAATCTGCCTCTCAAAGACCAGGGACCACAGTTCCTGCACCTATCAACATTAAATATAAGTTTCCAGTCACGTCACTTTTCACTTGCCATTCTGGCTTTTGTTCATGTTTTACTTAGAGAATTTGAGAATTTTCCTTTCAATCTTAGGAGCTATCTATGAAAATATATAATTTTTTAAATTAGAAAAACCTCATTTTTGTGAATTTTAGACTCACCTGTTCAGTCTGCACATATTCTCAAATGTGTTTTCATTTATTGTGTATGTTCCATAGACAAAATATATGATAATAATCACAGTAAAATTGGCTTTCTTTTCTGTTTCTTTCTATGTGTTGGTGTTAAGTTTTAGATTACTGTCTAAAAAGAAGTAATTGTACTCAGGTAGTAAAAATAATACCCCTACTTAGATTATGCCGTTGTAGTGCTCTTTATGAGAGTTCCTTGTACCATATCACATCATAGGAAACTAAAAAACTTTATGAAACAGTTATGCATAAATCTATGTCTATGACTATGTACAAATTGTCTGTATCTATGTGCAAGGTGACCCATGCATAACAGAACTAGGGCGTAAACTGAAAGAAAAAAAAGGTGGTCTTCAAAAAATAAAAATATTGATTGCAATCTAATGCTTTTTCAAAGATTTCAAATCTTTTGATACATATTGAGATTTTCTAGTCTTTTAATTTTACCATCCACAAGATTGGAAAAGTTGAATAATGTAAGGTATAGTAAAGGTAACTTCCCTACCAATCTAAATGGAGGGGGGTACAATCTAGATAAATTTGATATTCTCCAAAAGTATGCTCAGGGTTTTAATATCAATAAATGAAGTAAAGTGTTTTCTTTTCTTCCTGCAGAAGTCATCCTATAACAACAAATGATTAAAGAAACCCAAAGGAAAAGATGCATTTTTCTGGAAGCAGTCTGTGAGGTGTCAGGGAAGGTAGGGGTCTTTGCATGGTAGCAATACTACTGTACCCATTCTACAACTGGGAAGAAGGAATAATTCTAAACATTCACTCACACACAACTCTGTGTTGTAAAGAGAATTCCAGGTTTCCCAGAACATGAGTCATACCCTACACTAATAAACTGGCTCCAGACGAGATGTAGAAGTGATTCCTTTCACAGAAAAAAAGGCCTGAGACAGAATGTTGCTATGTCTCCTTCTTGTACTCTTCCATGCAGAAGGATTATGCATCACATCCCTGTTGGTTTCAGAAGCATGTGGCTTCTTTGTGTTAGGAAATACGATCAGAAATTAAATTAGATGTTAATCCTGGTTGAATCTAATGTCCTACTTTCTCTGTCCCTACATCTAAGAGGATGATCATCACCAGTGAAATCATACATACACACAGAAAGAACTGCCCCAAAGCACTTTTAAAGGAGGAGATGTTGCTATTGTGTGCCATTGAGTCAATTTTTGACTCATAGCAACCCCACGTGACAGAGTAGAACTGCACCATACAGTTCGCTAGGCTGTAATCTTTATGGAAGCAGATTGCCGGGTCTTTCTTCTGCAGAGGCAAGAGGTGGGTTTGGACAGCCAAACTTTTGATTAGCAGCTGAGCACTAACTGTTGAGCCACCAGGGCTCCTTAGAGGAGAAGGAGATGTTAATTATGGCTAAAATTTTTGTTTCTAGGCTATACACCCTCACTAGGTTTAAATTTAAGTGAACTTACAACACTATCACTCAGTTTTATTGGCTAGTTTTTCCACTTATTAATTTCAAGATATCTATCATTTACTAGGAAATCCTGGTGGCGTAGTGGTTAAGTGCTACGGCTGCTAACTGAAGGGTCAGCAGTTTGAATCTGCCGGACGTTTCTTGGAAACTCTATGGGGCAATTCTACTCTGTCCTATAGGGTCACTATGAGTTGGAATCGAATCAACGGAAGTGGGCTTGGTTTTGGTTTTGCATCATTCACTAGGATCCCTAGGTGGTACAGTGTGCTCTCAGCTACTAACCTAAAGGTTGGTTTTCGAACCCACCCAGGGATGCCTTAAAGGAAAGGTCTAGTGTAAAGATTATAACAGAGAAAACCCTATGAAACAGTTTTACTCTGTAACCCATTGGGTCTTCATGAATCAGAATGGACTTGGCTGCAATGGGTTTATTATTATTTTTTTTATTTTTTATCTTTCACTACTTCTTTCTTCAGTTATTTCATGATGTCCTTAGAAGATTTCTATGTCCTCAGAGCAAGATCTGTTTGCTACCATGGGTAATATCATAATCTCATTTTCTTCTTCTCTTGTTAAGCTTTTCTTTAGGAATTTCCACTGGTCAGGACTCTGCTGCCCACTAAGTGACTCAAATTTGTCATTCCATCACTGCTTGTATTACTGGCAAACTATCCCTTCTGTCCTTCTACTCAACACTTCTGTTGATGCTATGTCTTCTTCAAGGCCTTACAAGTTGCTCAGTGCCTGTATCATACAATAGGGAAGATGCTCTGTTGAAAAGGAGTTGGATTCTACTCCACCAAGTATCAACTTGATTTGGATATAATCTCTCATAATGGCATCACAAAAAACAAACAAACAAACAAAAAAAATCAAACCTGTTGCTGTCAAGTCCATTCTGACTTATAGCAACCCTATGGGACAGAGTAGAACTGCATAGGACTGTGCTTTTTCTTCCAATTTCTTTCTAATTCCACCCTCTCACCCTGGGACTCAGGCATAGATTTCAAGCATTTACCGGGAAAATCAGAATCAACGGACTTCTCAGAATTCCCCAGTCTCATTTGTCCTTTTCACCTGGAAATCTGCCTCCATCTCAATTCAGCCTGCCTGTAATATGCTGAAATCTAGGCAAACTTTGTCTTTAATTTAACCTCTCACCTAAATTATGGATTCATTTGTTTATATAAAAGAATATCCAGGTGCTATAACAAAGTGAACAAAGTGAATATGATATAGCAATTATAAAACCCAGTAAAAAAATATATATATATAGCAAAAAAAAAGGATATAGCAATACATCTTCCAATAATTGTGAAATAAATCAATGATTGATTATTCAAAGTAATATAATAATTTTGTTATATATTTTTACATATATATGTGTATATATATTAAAAAAATTAGCCACATATAAAATAAATATACAATGAATGTTTTCATTCATCAAATTTATCCAGTATTAAAAATATATTTGTCACAAATAAGTTATAATTAAAAATTATTATTTCTATGCATAAAACATTTTGGAAAACATATATTTCAGGAAATATACAGCTACATTCAATATAAATAATAAATCTTTTGTATGTCATTTTTATGAACATATGCATTTCTGAATAAGCTTAAGCATACTGATGCCTGGAAATGTAATCGATATTTATTCTTTATATATATTTAGAATTTTAAATACTTATACTAAAAATCAAAGTTTTTTGTTTGTTTCTATTCGGAGTCCTGTTGTATTAACCAGGGAAATAGAAACTTTAGCTCAGATAATTAATAGTTTGTAATTTGCATTCAGAATGGAATTATATTTTGCAATAACTTTTAATTCTAGTTTAGTGCATTAGTTTTTTATGATGCATTATGAGAATAGTCTTTCAGGTACAGATTATGTCTACTTTAGAATAAGTCTGCTTTGGAACCTCTGTTGGGATACTCTGTTGGTTGCTGGTCTCAACTTTTTTGCGTATGTTATTCCGATGGATCTTTACCAAAATGAGAAAGACTAAGGCTTGGGTTTGAAAATCATTTCTGCCAGTTATTCATCATGTGAACTTGTCAGTTTACCCAATTTCTTCCTAACAGTACCTCTCTCATTCTGTCTGTCTCCCTGTCTCTGTTTTTGTCTCCCTCCTTCCAACTGAGACTATAAATAAAGTTGAATGTGAGTTTGACATTTTATTTTACCTTCATAAGTAGCTAAAATCTGGGAGTAAATCACATTAGGTAATAATTATGATATTGTTTTGTGTTTGCTATAATACAAATTATATACTTCTCTCTTTTTGAAATTTTAAAAGCTTTCAGTTATACAAAAGACCTGAGCAACGTTAAAGAGTACATTTTCTCTTACCTTAAAATAAGGACATTCAGTTTTCAGTTTGCAATCTGCAACGCTATATGGAGAAATTACTGTTTGTTGCACAACACATTTTCACAGAGTAGATTTTATCGTAACATCTTCAGCTAGTAAATTAAAATAATTCAAATTTTACAATGTCAAAGTTTCATTTAGAAAAGCAATTTTACAATCAATACTCTTTACTTTTAACAAGCTTGCTTTTAAATAGCACTGATGGCTATCCCAAGTGGTATTATAAATGAAATAGGATTTGCATTTTTTTACTTTGGTTACATCCTGTATTATTAATATTAACAGCATTTTTTTGAGCTGCACTGACTGTATTATTATTTCATTATTCTAACAATCCTCTTTCTGGATTAATTTGACTCCTAAATTTATTCAAATAATTCAATTTTGCACAAATAATAGCCTTAGAACTCTAAAGAATTAGATAGATATAAAAGGGGAACAGCTGTAAGAGGAGTCTCAGAGAATAAAAGAGAATATATCACTCCCCAGATAACTGACACACATAGGTATCTCTAAGAACCAATTTTTAAGCCCTACTTTCGTAATCTCTTCTTTTTCATCCCTCTATCTTAGCTTCATTTCAATGGTTTAAGACTAGTTTCAGTGTAAACTATCACCTCCTGAGCTGAGACCATGAAATCAGTACCTGTGGAAGAATCAGAGAACTATGAAATGTCTTAATAGATGGAGATAAATGGCTTTCCGTCATTCTTTTATTGCAGTGGAATATTTCTTACCTAACTCTTACAAGCCAGATGAAGTAACTGAGGGGATGAGGTACACCGACATTCCTTCCCCATTTCCCCAAAATTCGCATTTGATACAGAAATTACTGGAGTGGTATCTCATAGTTGGAATTGTATGCTTTTTAGCATTTAATTATAAAGAAATGTCTTCTGCACAGACTTTCAGCCCTGCCCAGAAGATTATTTAAACAAATGTCTTCACTGGAATTCATAAAACATTTCTCTTGACTACATGGGAACTCTGATGGTGGTTGAGTTCAGCTGCTAACCAAAAGGTCGGGAGTTCAAATCCGCCAGGTGCTCCTGTATGGGGAGCAGTTCTACTCTCTTCTATAATGTCACTATGAGTTGGAATTGACTCGATGGCAACAAGTTTGGTTTTGGTGTTCTTTTTTTCTTACTATATTAACCCAAAAACCAGTTGCCGTAGAGTTAATGCCAACTCACGGTAACCCCGTGTGTTTCAGAGTAGAACTGAGATCCATAAGGTTTTCAATAACTGTGATCTTTCAGAAGTAGATTGCCAGGCCTTTTTTCAAAGGTATTTCTGGGTGGATTGAAACTGCAAATCTTTCAGTTAGTGGCCAAGCACCTCTTAAAGTTTGCACCACCCAGAGACTCCTCCTTGACTATATTAAAACCAAATAACCAAACTTGTTGCCATAGAGTTGATTCCAACTCATAGTGAGTTTGTTTGGAAGTTGGGCTCTTAACCACTGTGCCACCAGGGCTCTTTGACTATATTAAAGGGCTAAAATTAGCATGGGAATTCCAGAACACTTAATTGTGCTCATAAAGGGCCTGTAGGTAGATTAAGAGGCAGTTGTTCAGACAGAACAAAGGGATACTGAGTGGTTTAAAGTCAGGAAACGTGTGTGTCAGGGTTTTATCCTTTCACCATACCTATTCAATCTGTATGCTGAGAAAATAATCCAAGAAGTTGTACTATATGAAGAAGAAAGGGTCATCAGGATTGGAGGAAGATTCATTACCAACCTGTGTTATGCAGATGACACAACCTTGCTTGCTGAAATTGAAGAGGACTTGAAGCACTTACTGATGAAGATCAAAGACCACAGCCTTCAAAATGGATTGCACCTCAACATAAAGAAAGCAAAAATCCTCACAACTGGACCAGTAAGCCAAAACATCATGATAAATGGAGAAGAAATTGAAGTTGTCAAGGATTTCATTTTACTTGGATCCACAATCAACAGCCATGGAAGCAGTAGTCAAGAAATCAAAAACACATTGCACTGGGCAAATCTGCTGCAAAGGACCTCTTTAAAGTGTTGAAATGCAAAGATGTCACTTTGAAGACTAAGGTGTGCCTGACCCAAGCCATGGTATTTTTCAATCACATCATATGCATGTGAAAGCTGGACAATGAATAAAGAAGACAGAAGAAAAATAGACGCCTTTGAATTGTGGTGTTGGCAAAGAATATTGAACATAACATGGACTGCCAAAAGAATGAACAAATCTGTCTTGGAAGAAGTACAACCAGAATGCTACTTAGAAGCAAGGATGGTGAGGCTGTGTCTTACATACTTTGGACATATTGTCAGGTAAAGTACAGGGTCAGCGGAAAAGAGGAAGACCCCCAACAAGAAGGATTGACACAGTGGCTTCAACAATATGCTCAAGCATAATAACGATCAGGAGGATGGCACAGGACCGGGCAGTGTTTTATTCTGTGGTACATAGGGTTGCCATGAGTCAAAACCGATTCGATGGCACCTAACAACAACAACAAAATTAGAAAGTGAAGAAGAAAGTAGCTGGGTGGGTTTGGTTTAGAAATGTGGAGTTTTATTTTTTTGTCAGTAGGCAGTGATTTCCCTTCTACCATAGTGATGTCCTGAGTTTCCATTGTTGGCTCTGCCTTTTAAATGTGGTCTCTTAGTGACTGGCCCTGAGCATTCTTCTCTTTCACTATGTGCTCTCACTAGGCAATGCCATCTTTTCCCAAGAATTCAAATGTTATTTTTATGCTGATGACTGTCAAATGTGCATTCACAGCCCAAGCTTTTCCTTTGAACTCAAGCTTGGATAGTCAGTGACCACTTGCCATCTCCAATCAGTTGCCTTCTAAATATCACAATCCAAATATCACAAATATAACACGCTTAAAGCAGATATTTGTTTTAATTTTTATCCTACTTTTGATCTCTCCTATCAAGTTGAAAGATACAAACATCTATTCAAGAAGGAAACCAAAAAATAACACATGTATTCTCATTTATTTTTACTCCATGTCCATTAGAATACAACAATAGTTTTCTTGTGCCATAGCATTTAAAGAAATTTTTTTCCAGATAATTTGAAGTGGAGGTATGAAAAAGACCTGGAAGGCATTAAAATAAAAATCATCATTTTGTTGTACAGAGCTAATGAAGCCTGAAAATCCCATATTCAATTATGATAAAGGTTTTTCCTTCTTAGCAGCTTCTGGGTTCCTCCCTACCACCTGCTTTCCATACAAAGACTTGTCCCCAAGAAAGTAATCAAAATTGAGAGTCAGCTGAAAGGATGACTGAAATAACAAAATAATAAAAGAGGAGAATTTATGCATTAACAAAGATACAAAAATAATCTGATTTTATATATTCGCACACACACACATAACGTGTGTGCATGTATGTGTATGCATGCTTGCTCCTGTATGGGCACAAAATTGTTTTCATGAAATATCTTATTATATCTTGTAATTAAAACGTAGGAAGCACAATAAATAATAAAATGCAAAACCTGTGTTTAAGAAGATTAAAAGACGAAAGGAGGGGTATCTTAGTTTGTAGAGCTGCTGTAACAGAATACCACAAGTGAGAGGCTTTAAAGAACAGAAATTATTTTCTCAAAGTTCAGAAGGGTAGAAGTCCACATTAGGGCACTGATCCTAGGGGAAGACTCTGTCTGTCCGTCAGCTCTAAAGGGAGATGCTAGTCTCAGTTGCGGTAGCCTTGGTGTTCCTTGGTTTCTTGGTTGATCGTCAGGTGTCATCTATCCTCCCATCTCTGCTTGCTTCTCTGTCTAGTCTGCTCTTTTTACAACTCAGAAGTGATTAGGTTTAGGACATACCATACACTAATATGGCCTCATTGATATAGAAAAAACCCTGTTCCCAAAGGGGATTTCATCCACAGGTGTAGGGGATAGAATTCCAATACATATTTTTAGCAGGCACAATTCAATCCATTACAAGGGAAAAGCAATCTTAGGAAATATTGAACATGAAATAGTACAAGTGCACATAAACAGAATTCCTTATGAAAAAGAAAATACAATCGAAGTTGGGCAAAAATATTCATCAGACATATTTTCTCCATGCTTTGATGCTTTATAATGGGAGTGGGGGATGGTGGTCTTATTTTGTTATGTCTCCAGAGAATAGGATCAGTGGTTGAAAGTTACAGCAAGGCAAGTTTTGGTTCATTCAGATGACGGCTTATATAAGTCAGTCCTTTCCTGAAGGAATGAGTGGGCGAACACGGTAGAGAGCTTATCACCACTGGAAGAATTCAGGCCTAAAAAAATAAAACTGTTCCCCTGGTATGAAGAATAAACCTCTACATTGGAAGAAATGTTGGATAATGGTTTCCATTTTTTATTTTTCTGTTTCTTAGTTCACAATATAGTTTTCTTAGCAAAACATTTTTCTTTTGCTTCACGATATATATCATGTATTAACAAATTTCTTCAAAAGTTTCATATAGAATAATAAAGCACAGTACTGCTTACCATTAACCTAGGAACATTAGCGACATCTCTGGTGAGTGATAAAACAAGCTTGATTGCCCATTTCAGCACAGATTGTACAATTTCACAGTCAAGTGATCAAACAGCAAATTAACATAAAACAAAGGAAAAGTTAGCCATAAGCAAAAGGAAACCTCATGCAAAGAAAGGATTTTAAACATTTATAACAGGAGGCAATTTGGCTATAAGATATAGCCTCCTAACTCAGTTGATAAGATAATGTGCTATTTTTAAATATATCTTTTTCTTCCTTATATTTTTAAGTAGGTGTGTTTTCATAAGTAATACTTTATATGCTTTTCACTGAGATATTGTTCACCTAGCATTTATGCGCCATTCAGGAGTACTTTTTTTTTTTTTGGTATGCTTTCAAGGAAAAAAAAAAATCTAAGGCATGTTTAACCATGTGTAAGAATAAAAATATAGAATTTTACTTTTAAAAATTAAAATACTACTTTCACTGAGTTATGACAACGTTAATCTTATAATTAGATGCAATTAAAGAACTCATGGAATATGTGAGGAAGACTGAATTAAAGAAAATGCTGAGTCTGATTCTCTGTCTCTAAATAATGACAAAAGCAATTTTATTAATTATAGTTCTGTAACCTATCCCGAAATATTTCTAGGGAAAATATTTAAATCATCTTGTTTGATTAGCCTGA
This sequence comes from Loxodonta africana, assembly GCF_030014295.1. Taxonomy (NCBI): domain Eukaryota; kingdom Metazoa; phylum Chordata; class Mammalia; order Proboscidea; family Elephantidae; genus Loxodonta; species Loxodonta africana. Next base: position 167,071,189 of record NC_087342.1, read on the forward strand.
AGTGTTAGTAACCACAACTCTTCTTCTGCTATTATATGTGAACTTGGAAGTGGGTACTTAATCTTAGGGACTGCTCAGGATTTTCTGACATAATTCAAGATCTCTGCAAAAGTACATCGATTGAAATTGTCAAAGATTTCATTCTACTTGGCTCAATGATCAATACCCATCTGTCATGGATTGAATTATGTCCCCCCAAAAATACCTGTATCAACTTGGTTAGGCCATGATTCCCAGTATTGTGTGATTGTCCTCCATTTTGTGATTGTAATTTTATGTAAAGAGGATTAGGGTGGGATTGTAACACCACCCTTTCTCAGGTCACTTCCCTGATCCAAGGTAAAGGGAATTTCCCTGGGGTGTGGCCTGCACCACCCTTTATCTCTCAACAGTTAAAAAGGAAAGGGAAGCAAGCAGAGAGCTGGGGACCTCATACCACCAAGAAAGCAGCACCAGGAGCAGAGCGCATCCTCTGAACATGGGGCCCCTGCCTGAGAAGCTCCCCAACCAGGGGAAAATTGAGGTCAAGGACCTTCCTCCAGAGCCGACAGAGAGAGAAAGCATTCTCCTGGAGCTGACGCCCTGAATTTGGTCTTGTAACCTACTACAATGTGAGAAAATAAATTTCTCTTTGTTAAAGCCATCTACTTGTGGTATTTCTGTTATAGCAACACTAGACAATTAAGACACCATGGAAGCAGTAGCCAAGAAATCAAAGGAAATATTGAATTGGGAAAATCTAATGCAAAGGACCTCTTTAAAGTGTTAAAAAGCAAAGATGTCACTTTGAGGACTAAGGTACACCTGACCCAAGCCAAGGTCTTTTCAATTGTCTCATATGCATGCGAAAGGTGGACAATGAAAAAGGAAGTCAAAGAATTGACACATTTGAATGGTGGAGTTGGCAAAGAATATTGAATATTCCATGGACTGCCAGAAGAACAAACAGTGAGGTGGGGAGACTTCATCTTGCTTACTTTGGACATGTCATCAGGAAAAACTAATTGCTAGAAAAGGGCATCGTGCTTAGTAGAGGTTCAGAGAAAAAAAGGAAACCCTCCACGAGATGCACTAACACAGTAGCCGCAACAATGGGCTAAAACATACCAACAATTTTGTGGCTGGTGCAGGACTGGGCAATGCTTTGTCCTGTAATACATAAGGTGGCCATAAGTGAGAATCATCTTGATGGCAACTAATAAAAATAACAAACATAACCATATCACTGCACAGCTCTCCTGAGTTAATTCCATTTACGTAAAGATATTTGATATGTCTCTTTTGTCCCTTTTGTCTATGCTCCAGATATACTGGACATTTTTCAGGTCATAGAAATGTCAAGTTCTTATCTGAACTTTAAATCAAACTTCACACTTTGCACAGGACCATCTATCATTCCTCCCCACTCTTCAGGCAAACAACTATTTATTTTTAAAGATTCAGGTCAAGTCACATTTTTGATTAAACTTTTCCTGACATCTGGTTCAAAAGGAATTCTGTTCCTTGTTAGCTGCATGATTTTCAAGAGGATAAAGTTAAGTGATTGATGCAAAACACCAATAGACACATACAAAGTTTCTTCAAAGGTAGTAGAAGTTTTTACTATTCACCTACAGGTGTCCATGCAATTTAGGAAGCATGGTTGTACATGGACCTGGTCAAAATGCAACTTCCCAGGCCTACAAATCCCCACGGAGGGCCCAAGGTACAATTGCCTCACTTGGGAGAAGGGTCTCAACAGCATCTTAATAAATCTCCCTGTACCACTCCCAAAGGTGCTTTTAAATGCTTACAGTTCATCTGAAATGTCTGGGAAACTCTGACACTTACATGTACTATCATCATCCTGCAGGCTATGGTACCCCTGAGGGATTAGTGAGACTGGTTGAATTTTGAAGTGCAATTTTCCAGGAATACTATCACTTTAACAGACTCAGGTTAAGGCTGGGTCATCTCTGCCTTTGTACAGCAGTGTTAATTATCCTCTTGTGGTTTCCTACTGATGGCAACCCAATGGTGTGAAGTAGAACTGCCTCATAGGGTTTTCAAGGCTGTGACTTTTTGGAAGCAGATTGCCAGACCTTCCTTCTCAGGAGCCTCTTGGTGGATCTGAACAGCCAACCTTTGGGTTAATAGTTCAGCACTTAACTATTTGTGTCACCCAAGGACTCCTTGTCTTTGTATAACCAGTACTTATTAAGATGTCTGACACATAAATGTTATTCATATTTGTTGAGTACAAGGAATCACAAAAAAGATAGCATTAAGCTCTTCTTGCATTATTGTAGCCTTTCTGTTTTAATGATATTTTGCCACTGTGTATTCCTATCTTGAATGAGTCATTAAAACACATAAAAGTTCCCTTTACATATTATTTGACCTTGATAATCACCTACCTTTACTTACAACTCTTTCCTCTTTTATTTTTAAGGAATCTGTAAATCCCTTATTTTCCAGTTTTCTACAGTATATGTTTATACGTATATATATAAATGCCCCATAGGGTTTCTGAGGAGTGGCTAGTAGATTAGAGCTTCCAATCTTTCAGTTAGCAGCCAAGCTCTTAACAACTATGCCACCAGGGCTCCACATATATATATGTATATATTCTCTCTGTATTACTCTCTTAGAAAACATATTCACTTCTATGGCTTCTAAAATTACTCTGATAAATAACCTAATTTTTAGATTCAGTCTTCATTTCTTTTCCATGTTTTAGTCCTAAATATAAGAACTATCATTTAGACATTAATCTCTGCATTTCATACCTACATCTAAAATTCAGTTATATAAAATAAACATTCTCCTCCCTAATTTTTCCATTTCTGTTAATGATATTTGTCTCAGTAATCCACACCATATGACTTTTTCCTTTGTACCTATATACCTTGTACTTTTTTTATATTTTAAGCCATTAACTTAGGTAGTGAATGGCTATGTAGTGGCCTAGATAATAATTTTGTTACGCTAACAGAATCTACGGGGAGAGGATTTGGACAAAGAATGGCTTGTTTCTGTGGCCTGGGCCCAGGATAATTGCACAGCTTACATGACAGCTGAGGGCTCCAAAAGTAAGCATCCCTGTAAACAGTAAAATTGCATCACCTTTTAGGACCTAACGTCAAAAACTACAGCATGATTTCCACCACATTCCCTTGGTTACAAATAAGTCCCAAGGCTGCCCAGGTTTAAGATAACAGGTCATAGACCTACATCTTGGTGGGAGAAATCTAAAGGTAACATTGCTGAAAAGCACATTGACAGATATGATTTCACCACCTATGGAAAAATGCAACCTGGCACAGTGTGCACACTGACCACAAAAATTCATTTCACTTTCCTATGCAAAATTCGCTGTTTCCGGTAAGACCACCGTCTTGGTTACCTACTGCTGCCATAACAGAAATACCACAAGTGGATGACTTTAACAAAGAGAAATTTATTTTCTCACAGTCTAGTAGGTCACAAGTCCAAATTCAGGGTGTTGGCTCCAGGGGAAGGCTTTCTATCTCTGTAGGCTCTGGAGGAGGGTCCTTGTCCTCAGTATTCTCCCGGTCTAGGAGCTCCTCAGGTACAGGGACCCCGTGTCCAAAGGGTGCACTCTGCTCCTGACACTGCTTTCTTGGTGCTCTGAGGTCCCCCTGTTTCTTTGCTTGCTTCTTTCTTTTGTATCTTAAGAGATTGCCTCAAGACAATTCAAACTCGTAGGTTGAGTCTTGCCTCACTAACACAACTGCTGCCCATCATCCCTCATTAACATCACAGAGGCAGGATTTACAACATAGAGGAAAATCACACAATACCAGGGATCATGGCCCAGCCCATTGATACACATATTTTTGGGGGGACATAATTCTGTCCATGACAAACACCAAAGTCTCATCCCATTACAGTGTTAGCTCAAAGTGCATTTGCCAAAGTTCAGATTCTGATCATCCGTACCTGGTCCACAGGTGGATGAGGCTTGTCAGGTATAGCTCTTCTTGATGTGAGACTTGTGAACTAAAAAGACACATCTTTCACTCATACACCCAACACGCATGGGGTAGCCACCATAGACACTCATATACAAAAATGAGAAAAGTTGAAGCACAAAGCAGTTACTGGTACACATAAATTCTGAGTTCAACCAGTAACATATTCCCAGTTCTTCAGTTAGGGCTTATCTGTATTTTCTCAGAGTTGTTCTCTATGTGTGGGGATTCTGTGACCTGGACTTCTTGTTTCACACTTTAAAAAAATTTTTTTAACTGTATAAAGGGGCCAAGCTTGCAAGTATGTAACTAAGTATGTTTCTAAACTTCCTTTCTGCCTGTAAAGGCTTGTTTTTATTGCATGTTCTGGCCAACACTTTCAGCCCAAATTGATACAATTTAAAAAAAAAATATTACAGGTTTCCTGTGCATTAACGGATATCCCATTGTGTTAAACAAATACCATATCCGTAAAACTCTTGAAAGCATCCATTCTCTCCCTTTGGATATCTGTGAGGTAACAGTGAGTTCTCCAAGATTCTTAGTTGTTGTTGTTAGGTGCTGTCAAGTCAATTCTGACTCACACTGACCCTACGTAGAACAGAACAAAACACTGCTTGGTCCTGCGCCATCCTCATGATCGTTGTTATGCTTGAGCCCATTGTTGCAGCCACTGTGTCAATCCATCTCATTCAGGGTCTTCCTCTTCTTCCCTGACCCTCTACTTTCCAAGCATGATGTTCTTCTCCAGGGACTGATCCCTCCTGATAACGTGTCCAAAGTATGTGAGACATAGTCTTGCCATCCTTGCTTCTAAGGAGCGTTCTGGTTATACTTCCTCCAAGACAGATTTGTCCTTTTTTTTTTTTTTTTTTTGGCAGTCCATGTTATATTCAATATCTTTCTCCAACACCACAACTGAAGGCATCAATTTTTCTTTGATCTTCCTTATTCATCATCCAGAATCTTCTAAGAACATTCTTAGAAGGCCTATAATTTAATGGCGAGAATACGTGGTACATTCTCTTAAAATTCGTAGAAAGCCTGTTGTCTATCTCCAAAGGCCTATGAGTTGCCATCTTAAATATTTCTGATGTTTTAACAAAGAATCTTACAAAATGCCCAGAGATTTGATCTTTGCCTAGCGCCCTTTCTCATGTAAGAACTCTTTGGTAGTTAAAAAGATCATTCTAGGCCATTTACATTTCTCCAAATTTATCTCAAAAAATGAATAGTTATTTATCTCTTCTCTGATTTTTTTAAAGCCAGCTAAAAGAAGTCAGGCTCCATCCTCATCACTCTGAGCAGATATTTCATTATCTAGATCATCAAGTTCATTCAGTACATTTTATTTTTCCCTGTTACCTTGGGTGATAATTTTCAGCACTATATAACAAGTGAATCATCTTTCTTCAGCTTTCAATAGGATAGTCATTCCTGTTCTCCTAACACTGCTAGTACACAGTTTCTATTCCAGTTATGGTTACTACATCCCCAAAATTAATGGCTTAAAAACTATTAATTTATTATACTCATGGTTTCTGTGAGTCAGAAATTGACACACTGTACCAGTAATGGCTTGTATCTGTTCCATAATGCCTAGGGTCCCAACTGGAGAGACTCAAAAGTTGGGGATGACTTACCAGTCAGAAGTGGAATCACTGAATGTGGATCACTCACATGTCTGCTAGTCTATGAGGGTTGTTGGCTGTCCTAAACTGGACCGTCACCAGAGCACCTAACCCTGGCTTCCTCACAGCATGGCATCCTCAGGTAGATGTGGCGTGTTGTGTGCTGTTGTGTCAATTCCGACTCCTAGTGACTCTATAGGACAAAGTAGAGCTGCCCCATATGGTTTCCAAGGAGCAGCTGGTGGATTCAAACTGCCAACCTTTTGGGTTAGCAGCCTGAGCTCTTAACCACTTCACCACAAGGGCTCCTATAGTGGCTTAGAGCTCCAAAAGTGCATTTCCCTTTGAAGGAGGCAGATGTTTTATTGTCTTTTCTGACCTAACCTCAAAAGTCATGTAGCACTATCTTCATAGCATTCTATTGGTTCCAGCTTTCCCAGATTCAAATGAAGAAGACAGAGATTCCCACTTCTTGATGGAACAAGTGTCAAGGTCACATTTTTGAACCATATATGAGATGGGAGATGCTGTTGTGATCCTCTTCGAAAAATAAAATCTTTCTTATATAGGAGCTATCTCTCTTGATCCAAGATTTTTTATCTCTCTTGATCCAAGATTCAGAACTCTGGTTTGGGTCATTTTCATAAGTTTATTATTTACACAAGAACTGTATCCATTAATGTCTTCCTGGAAAAATAAGACAGATTCTTCAATTCCAGGTTTATCTGCAACCACATGACTTGAACTGACCAGAACATAGATGAATGAGCTAGGAATGTTTGTCTGAACTGCGAGGAATCAATCTACAGAATGACAAAATCCCAATTGATTACCTTGAATAAATTTGAATTATGAGAAAAGGCACAGAAGATTTAGTCAGTTAATAATAGACAGTAAATTTGAAAGAGCACTCCAGAGTAAGCAGAGTAAGGCATGCTGAACCAGCCATATGCAAGTCAAAATTACAAATAAAAAAAAAAAAATTTGTCATCTAGTTGAATACCAATCTTGGCCACCTCACGTGGGTCAGAGTAGAACTGTACTCCGTAGAGATTTTTAATAGCTGCTTTTTTTTTGGAAGTAAATCACCAAAGATTTCTTCTGTGGAATCTCTGGGTGGATTTAAACCTCCAGTCTTTTGGTTAACATGCCATTGTATTAATAGCTTGTACCACCCAGGAGCTTCCAAGTCATGATTTGGTGTCCTGCACTTGGTCTGACTCATAGCAACCCTATGAACCACAGAATGAAACACTACTCGGTCCTGCGCCATGCTCACAACTGTTATGCTTGAGCCCATTGTTGGAGCCACTGTATCAATCCATCTCCTTGAGGGTCTTCCTCTTTTTCACTGACCCTCTTCTTTACCAAGCATGATGTCCTTCTCCGGGGCCTGGTAAGTAAATATTCTGAGTCTCAAATTTAAAACGGGAAGAATCCTATTGCAGGAAGGAGAATAGAGAAAAGGACAAAGAAAGGCAAGGAAAAGAAATACATGAATCCAACATGCAAAAAAACAAAACTAAACAAAACCTGTTGCCATCAAGTTGATTCCCACTCCTAGCGAAGCTATAAGACACTATAAACTTATGAATCCAACACAGGCATCTGAATTTTCTAATTACCTTTACCACAGGCTCTATTTCCTGCAACTGGATTTTATGATATTATCATGTAAGCCTAATTACCCTTTCTTTTTGTACTTGAGTTTGAATAAATTATTATCCCTTATTTAATCTCCAAATAATCTCTAGCTAGAACAAATTCCCAAATAGTATGGTAGCTTCAGAGGATTGTCCAAATTTATTCTACATAGGGGATTATAATAGCAATTTTAAGGGTAGATTGAAAACACTATTTAATGTATCATATTAAGTGGAATTCAGAATAAAGGTATATTTTTAATTATTTTATTACAGACTAATCATTTATAAATAAGAAATTATTAGCATTTCCAAAGTGCTGATTGCAGTTATAGTGTAACGGTAATAATCGTGTTTATAAGATAAACAACACACAATATCAAAGTGAGGGAAAAAAAATTAAAAAAAGAAATTAAAAGCTGGGCATTCATGTATCTGTTACTCCATTCTTTAAAGCTAATTCCTCTGATAAATGTGTGAATGTATAGTATGACTTAATCTTGTTTTAGGTTACAATCACTTCGCATACATTGAAATATTTTATTAAATATGTGAAAATCTTAAAATTCATGAAAAATAATGTTATAAAATATCCCAAAATTAAAGGTGTAAGTAGAAAACTAACTCAGACTTTTTAGAGTTATTTCAGTTATCTGAAATGTCAGACCTTTTAATTGAGTTGATACCCAAAAGCAGATCTTAATGGCATTGTCATTCTAATTTGAATAATCATATCATGAATACAAAGACCTATTTTTTCTCTCATTGCAATAATTAGCTAACCAATACTATGGATTAAACAAAAAAAAAAAAAAGAGAAACTTCTTGCCATGGAGTTGACTCAGGCTCATAGCAACCCTGCAGGACAGAGCAGAAGTGCTCTACAGAATTTCCAAGGCTGTAAATCTTTACAGAAGCAGACTGCCACATCTTTTTCCTGCAGAACCGCCTTTTCAGTTAGCATGAGAGCGCACTTAACCACTGAGCCACTGGAGCTCCTTAAAAAAAAAGAACTATTGAATTAGAAACTAACTATATTCAAATTTAAAACTAGCTGACGATGTTTAAAATTATAGACAATTTGCTAATTTTCTAAGTCTATGTGGGATGTCACTACGAGGCGGAATAGACTCGACAGCAATGGGGTTATGTATCTTCCTGTAACCAAATATATAGCACAGCACTCAGAAAGCATAGTATTAAATAAAATAAAGATTTAGAGATAAAAAAAATCTAGTACTTCGAAAGTGAAATTACACTTTCAGAACTCTTAAAGAAACTCACCTCCATAAATTAAATAAATAACAAACCCAAACAGATCTATACATTAAAAAGTCCATATTTCTAATCCTGCCAGCTCAATCAAGTTTGTTGTTATGGAAATAAATTCAGCCAAACTCTTAACCACTAGGCAACCAGGGTTTCCAAATTTTAATTAGCTCCTCAGAAATGGCAATAAGCAATAATGATATTGGTGATATTGAGTCCTGACCCCTTATACATTCTTTTTTTAAAAATTAATTAATTAATTAATTGTGCTTTAAGTGAAATTTCACAAATCAAGTCAGTATCTCATACAAAAAGTTACACACATCTTGCTATGTGCTCCTAGCTGCTCTCCCCCTAATGAGACAGCACACTCCTCCTCTCCACCCTGTATTCCTGCCCTTACACATTCTTAAGCCTCCTTCCTTCCTCTTGGCTTTGTGATTCTCACTGTCCCTAGAGTGTCTCTAGGTAATAAACTTTTTATCCTATCCAATTACGAGACAAAGCTGACTGATGCAATATGACTATCCCCGGTTGCCTGCATATCATGTTAATTCCTAACTAATTTAAATCAAAAGCTCCCAGTGTAATTTACACTGCTGTAATATATACTGTTACTCACCTAGTAATATAATAAATAATCTGAACTTTTCAAATATTTCTGCCATTTTATTACAGAGCCATCTTTAAAGTACACTTTTGAATTGAACTCTTAAGAATTAATTATATGAAATATGAATAACATGAATATGAAATCATATATGGTTAATAATCAATTTATGAGAAATATTTCATACAAACAGAAGCTTTTTTTTTAAGGTATGTATTAAATATCTATACAAAGTATTGCTGCACGCCAGAAGCTCTGTTGTTGTTGTTGTTAGGTGCCGTCAAGTCGGTTCCGACTCATAGTGACCCTATGCACAACAGAACGAAACACTGCCCTGTCTTGCGCCATCCTTACAATCGTTATGCTTGAGCTCATTGTTGCAGCCACTGTGTCAATCCCACGTGTCTGTCAGTTTGTCGTACTGTGGGGGCTTGTGTGTTGCTGTGATGCTGGAAGCTATGCCACCGGTATTCAGATACCACCAGGGTCACCCATGGAGTACAGGTTTCAGCTGAGCTTCCAGACCAAGACATACTAGGAAGAAGGACCCGGCAGTCTACTTCTGAAAAGCATTAGCCAGTGAAAACCTTATGAATAGCAGTGGAACCAGAAGCTTTATTTCATTAAAAAAATTAAATATATCTTTTTAGATTGTATTGGTATTTCAATGTAAACTGAGGTTATTTTGTTCTGAGTATGGCTTAAATTAATTTTTACACAGCAGAAGTACATAGTCTGCCAAAAGAGAAAGGCACAGTACCTTCAGATAATATGAGTAAATCGATGCATTATAGGAATTTTGCACAGCATTTATACATGTCCAAATGTAATAGCATAAAATGCATCACCATAAATCATTTCTCTTTCATTATTTAAAGTATAGTAAGGTCACCTCCAAAGTTAAGACAATATTAGCCATTTTATTTATTACAGGACAGAAAATAAAACCAGTAATCTCATAGAACTGCAAGTACATTTTTCCTTTGAATTTTGTTTCTTTTCTCTCTCTTTTATGATATTTTGATGCTGATTTTACCAGGGAAACAAAGCCCATGATAATGTGAAGCATAAATTTCCTGAGCTAAATGGAGTCCATTAAGTGAAACACTGAATGCAAAGCTGTTAGATAAGGAATGGCAGGTTACAATAAATTAAGCAATAGCCATTCAAGAAAGTATGACAATGGAATTTTAAAATACACAGTAGCTCATTTATCAACAACTAAGAATATATCCTGTTGAAAAAGATAAAATATTAAACAAAAAGAACATGAAAAGAAAACCTTATAAAATCATTCCTTACATTTTCGATAACACACATAAGAACATTTTCTGATCAGATAGCTATTGAGTCTGTATTGCCTGCTGACAGTTTGCTTGCACAAGGGCCAGGAAATATGGAATCTTTTTTAATTTATTTTACATGACTTTAACCTATTTATAAATCTTTTTGAAGGGACTTGGGCTATTGTGAGAGGTCAAGGGGAAGTGTTTGTCTGCTTATCTGGAAAATAAGAGCCTAATTCTTACATACAGGATGATAAAATATATGTAGATTGATAATAGCTAGTGAGATAAACAGTACACACTTTCTTTTTATATCAAACTTGGCATTTGTACCCTAAGAAATATGCATATAAAATAGCCAATAAGGGGAAAGAAAAAAAGAAAGGAATGACAACATATATTTAGGATCTTGATATTCATTAGTCACAGTGGGAAAGAAAATCACTCTACATTTAATGTTGATATTGATAATGAATTTACCCCTGGGAAATGTTGCTTCTCCAAACAAGAATATCTTCAAGCAAAAGGGAAAGAAATTACAGAGTCAGGTAAAGGGTTGAATAAAGACATAGGCTCATGCCCCTGTCATTGTTTCTAATAAGACTCATTTCTAGCACTCCCTCCTGTTTGAAAAAAAGGGTCATGTAATTCTCAAACGGCTGCAACTTTTTTTCCCATTATTTGACAATTATGTTTGAGAGCATTGCATTGATACCCTAACACTATTTTGCTCATATTTTTGATACTTGACCAGGTGGAACAAATACTTCAGATAACTTTATAAAGAGAAAGGTTCATTACAATTTTTACACAACAAAAGCAAAGCATGATGTTACTGAAAATTAGTAGCCCTAATCGTTTTGTGTTGTTTTAGATATGCCATTGTTTATAAACTAACCTATGGATCTTTGGTTCAAGGATGAATAGCTTGAGCTATAGTTCGATTTCACATCCATTACAACCTCTATTTTTTTCTTAATTTTTACTAAAATAGAAGATATTAACATTGGGATTCAATATTGCATAGTTTTGTCATAGTGCTTTGAATGTATGGGGAAAAGTGAACTTAAGGTAAGTTAAAAAGAATTCTCACTGAAATACATGTTGTTTGGCAAAGTGATGAACATATTGCACCAAAAAATTAACAAACAAACTTGAATGTTTTGACTTAGCAGAGAGTGCCATAAATCTGCATCATAGATTTAAAAATAATTATTAATGATATTTATTATCCTAATTGATCTCTTCTTCCTTCCTGCCCCCAGAAGCAGACCCTGAGAGAGAAATTAAACATATACTGTTAATGTCAGAGGTACGGGAAAGAGTCCACTAAAAGGATAGGAGGGAATGATAAAGAAAATTAAAGGTAGGCAATAAGGGGAAGGAGCCCTGGTGCACAGTGATTAACAGCTCGGCTGCTAACCAAAAGGTCAGCAGTTCAAATTCACCAATTGCTCCTGGGAAACCCTATGAGGCAGTTCTACTTTGTCCTACAGGGTCACTATGAGTTGGAATCCACTCGACAGCAACAGTTTTTTTTTGTTGTTGTTTTTTGGCTTAATAAGGGGAAATTTATTAAGCCAGCTATTGCACTGAGTGGAGCTAAAACTCTCAGGGAAAATCTTAGAAAGGGTATAAAACACATTCTTCAAAATCATCCTGGGCAAGGAAGCTGGAGTAAGTATAGTTTTTCATTGATCAGATGTTCATTGATTAAGGGTTGCCCTCAACCAGACATAAAATTCTAGCCAATTCCAACAGGCTGTGTTTGTAGGCAAAACACATTCTGGCAATCTGAGAGCAACACTCAAATGAAGATATAGGTGTCAACCACTGGAAATCAGAATGATTGATGCAGAAATGGTTAAGTGGATCTGAGGGTACATTGGTGGAGAAAGGTACCATCTGTTATATTTCTTTGCACCAGTAGAAGTCACATTCTACATCAGCATGAAAGTATTATTTACTATTAGTATTTTCAAAGTTCTCGACTGTAGATATTTTTGTTACTATTTCATCATTAATTTTATATTTCAATTGTTCATTTTGAAGTCATTGATCTATCTGTGTGATTCGAAGATAAACTATGCAAAGCAATATTAACACAAGAAAGGCTCTTTGCAATTGCATGAGAATCCATTAGCAAAACACATTAATTTTTATTAACTGAACATTCCTTGAAAAAAATCAATATAATCTTTCTATGTAAGATAGTTCAGGTGAACTGACTAAAAGGTGTATGTGGCTCTATAGTATTTTTACAACTTTTTTGGAAGTCTAAAATTAAATAATTTTTAAAAACTTTAAATATTAAAAACACATGAAAAATAGAATGTGGACACTGTATTTGATAATCATAGCTAATCATATATTTCATATGTAGCACATAGGTGTGTTATTGCTTAACTCCCTTTTCACCACAAAACTATTGGTTATTGATAGACTTTTAACCAAAACCAAACCAAACCTGTTGCCGTCAAGTCGATTCCAACTCTTAGCGACTCTATAGGACAGAGTAGAGCTGCCCCATAGAGTTTCCAAGGAGCAACTGGTGGATTTGAGCTGCTAAACTTTTGGTTAACCACTACACCACCAGGGTTTCCTGAAAGACTTTTAGGAAACACCAGTTGTTTGTGAGCTTTAACGTGAGAAACATGACTCTAAAAATACAGTATGTAAGGCAGGCTACATATACATCTTTAAGGTGAAAGTGTACTTAAGGAAAGCAGATGCTCTGTATTTGCTACTTCCCAGAACTAAAGGAAAAAAAAAAAATCTTGGTGAATTAGATATAGACTGTTTACAACAGCTGTTATTAATTACTTTCTTCCCTGATGATTGAAAAACAGATGTTATAATTAAATGACAGAAGTGTCATATTTTATGCAGAAGGAATAATATCCTTGTCCCTGTACTTGTCAGCAAGTAGAAACGAATCCGTTGTTCAGAAGAAATTACCAGATCTTATTTTTTTATTCATATAGACCCTCTTAGCCATGAGAGTGCCTCCTTTGGCAGGGGCCGCTTTGGTGTTGCCCTTAAGTCTGGCTGTCTGTTGACTGCAGGATCCCATGGCCCATCTTCCCCTTCACAATCTGGCTCTCATGGGTCATTCAAGGGAATAAACTGAAACATTCTCAAGATTCCTATCAAATACAAGGCATATGAATGTCTGAATTAAAAATCTGATTTTTACTGTGCATCTTTGTATATATGAGAATAGCTAAAGCTTTTGATAATGAAGTACCAAATAAATAATAAAATAAAATAATAATAGAATTAGCTTTTCAATAACAAAGATCCTTCACAACATGAAAATGAACTCTAAAGTATTTTCTCTTTTGAATCACTGTAAGAGGAAGAAATATCATATAGATATTTACAGGATGAAATGTTATGTTAGATAATCTGCAAAATTATATGTTGATTGATAATTTAAACACACATACTCTTAAACCTGTTTATATAATTTATGATAAACAAAGTAAAAAGCAAATTCACAGCATTTGCTTATTTAATATAGATGTGATATGTCAATGTGTTTTTAAACTGAATTATATAGTTAAGCTCTTGCATGCTATAAATCACTCTTTGACTACTGCTCTCTTTTTTTTTTTCTGTCACAATACATTTTCTAAATAAGGCATAATGTTTACAGTAGTGGGATATATGAGTCAATAAATAGCTCTTGATGGTGATGGAATGCCAAAACAAAGCAGAGGTGTTTGATAACCACGAAACCATCTGTTCATAGTATATATAAATATGATGGGCATTACTCACTCTAGTCTAAATTTCCACACAATAGAGGAATCAGCAATTAAATGTCATTGAGTCCAAAGCTTACTACTGTTTTGAATTGCCTTGATATTTTGTGAATGCTCAAAACTCAATATAGAGTATTTCCTATTGAAATACATAGATAACTTTTTCTTTATGTATCTGAGTATTAGAAAATTTCATTTTAATTCTGTACCTATTACACCATTTCTTATGATGATGCATAGCCTTTCCTTTTGACCTCAATTGCCACATTTTGAAACTTCACCTGTGATCATTGGAGCAACAACTTCTGTCTTAAGGGCAGGTTAACATTTCTATTGCCATAAATCAGTGCATGCATAGAAATCGTTAAGGGGTATATATTAAAACAAAACAAAACTCATTGCCACTAAGTCTATTCTGCCTCATTGTGACCGGGTAGGACAGAGTAGAACTGCCCTATAGCATTTCCAAGAAGTGGCTGATGGATTGGGATTGGAACTTCTGACCTTTTGGTTAGCAACTGAGGTGTTAACTATTGAAACACTAGGGCTGCACAGAGTATGTATTGAGAAACCAAAATGAGTTGTTTCTTAACATGCTGAGGGGTTTAAATAGAAAAACATAAATCAAATTTAATCACTTCTAAAACTACATTAAATCCTCATTGTTTATCTTACTTTAAATTCTGTGGCCAAATGAAAAATATAATCCCAGTTATGTGATGTATTTTGCATACAGTAAATCATCTATTAATAAAGTTTTTATGTACTTATTTGTGTTTTTTATTTTATACATTGGCACATACATACATATGATATATACATCTATACATAATTGACTTGATGGCAATACCCACCCCAGTGCCATCCAGTCAATTCCAACTCATAGTGACCCTATAGCGACTCTGTAGGTCAGAGTAGAACTGCCCCATAGAGTTTCCAAGGAGCGCCTGGTGGATCTGTACTGCCAAACATTTGGTTCACAGCTGTAGCACTTAACCACTATGCCACCAGGGTTTCCTTGATGGCAATAGGTAGGTTTATACATGTTAGTACTTACACACACACACACACACACACACACACACACATATTCAAGGGTGAAGTAGTAGATTTGTGGTGTCTTTTTTACAGAAATATGGAAGATGATCAAAACTGATTGTTCCAGGAACATGTTATATATCTGAGAGAATATACAGTCAATAGCTGAAGCAACCTTGAAAGTAAGCTGAAAAGAACAATGTATGTATCTCTATATATAGTGAGTCTCAGAGAAAGAAAGCCCAGAACATTGCGATGCAATGCAAATGCTAAGACAAGTAGAAAATATAAAGAAACACAATTTTTTTTGACTTTTATGAAGGTATATAGCATAATACATGAAAGTGTAAAATGGGAGCAAATTAAAGATATTAAAGTAATAGCAGCAGAACCCAACAATGAAACCGCAATATCTTATAGCAATATTGTTAGTAAACAGTGCCAGGCTCTCTTTTAAGAACTTGACATTAATTAATGTATGAAACAATCATATTTGGTATTCCCATTTCATAGGTGAGAAAATTGAAGTACCAATATTTTGAGTTACTTTCCCAGATAAAGGATTTCTGTCTTTAGGCTATCTAAACTACTGTCTCACACTCTGAACTACTATGCTATATTCACTGCTGTTTTTGTTGTTGTTGTTGTTAGCGACCATCAAATTATTCCCCACCTAGTGGTGACCCCATTGTGCTATGGGAAAGGTATATTGTGATCAATAGGGTTTTCAATGGTTGATTTTTCCAGAGCAGATCACCAGGTCTTTTTTCTTAGTCTATCTTAGCCTGGAAGTTCTGTTGAAATCTGTTCAGCATTATAGCAACAGATACGCCTCCACAGACAAATGATTGGTGGCTGCACTTGAGGTACATTGGCTAGGAATCAAACCCAGCTATCCCACATGGAAGGCAAGAATTCTACCACTGAAACAATAAAAAACCAAAAACCAAACCCACCGTCAAGTTGATTCCGAATCATAGTGACCCTATAGGACAGAGTAAAACTGTCCCCTAGAGTTTCCAAGGAGCACCTGGCAGATTTGAGCTGCTGACCCTTGGGTTAGCAGCTGTAGCACTTAACCACTATGCCACCAGGGTTTCCAATTTACTGGTAGTGTATGTTTAAATGAAATCCTTAGGGTTCAGAACTTTAAGTTAACCTCAGTCAAAAGTTAAAATGGAAACACTGAACCTTGATGGCACTAATTCATCTAACCGATCACTCAGTTTTCCACTAGCATATTGACTTTGTTATAATAGGAAGGTGAATAGTTGCTAGTTGATTGATTATTCTTATGTCCCAAGGTTAAACTTTCTCATAACCTAAACTCTCAAACACAAGCAAAAACTCAGTGTTTTCTTTCTTGGTATGAGTTTCTGCTAACCCTTTAATACAGCATTTCAAAACGAAATAGCATCAGAAAGCTCCATGCACCACATTTCATTTGGATGAGAACGTTATGCCGTTTCTTTGTACTCCTGAGTTTTCATGCAGTGAAAGGAGACAAGCTGGAGAATATAGCACCGTGCATTTTTGGTGCATGGACTGTTCATTCTGTCTGTCAAAATTAATTTTAGTAACTTCTGGTGTCAAGGCCTTGATAGATACAGATATACATATAAATTCCATAATGCTTACCACAGTTAACTAACCATTTTAACAATGCTTCAACAAACATCATTTACAAAGTACTTTCAGTATGTGTGCGTGTGTGCATGTGCACGCATGAGTAGGGTTGTGGATGGTGGTTAAGTAGAAACTAGGCTGGTAAGATTGGAGTATAGGTTTTAAAAAAAGTACCCGTTGCCCTCAAGTCGATTCCAAAGTATAGACAAGTCCTGAGAAAACAAAGATAGTGAACACAGACTGTCCTTGCTAAGAGTTTGGTTATAAAAGAAAAGAGTAAAATCTTGAAGAACTAGTTAAAGAGTTTTTCTTATCTTCTTGTCTTAATGGAAAAATTGGAGCATTTTTCTTTTGATGCAAAGAAAGGA
Source organism: Loxodonta africana (assembly GCF_030014295.1). Taxonomy (NCBI): domain Eukaryota; kingdom Metazoa; phylum Chordata; class Mammalia; order Proboscidea; family Elephantidae; genus Loxodonta; species Loxodonta africana. The sequence continues at coordinate 167,088,401 of NC_087342.1, forward strand.
ACATGGGTGATAGAGTAGTTTCCCAGAATGGACAGATGACTTAAACCTCCGTAGGTGGAAGGGAAATTCTTCCTTCACCGTAGAGAAAATAGCAAGTATTGATGAGTTCAAGTACTGATGAATTTGTAAATGGGTGATCTTCAGAAATTCAGGAAATCAATGTCTGATTATTTTTTATTTTATACCGTGAAGAAGCAAACGAATGAGGGTGAAAGGTTGGAAAGGGACTTGAGGAGCATAGTGAGGACTGGTAATAGCCACCACACAAAATAACAAAGGTGATCTCTAGTGACCTGTAATAGGATTGGCAAGCAGTGTTGAACAAACAGTTGATACTGGAAACCATACATATATCTAATGACTCTAGACATTTTTTTTGAGTGTGTGCAATTTTTCTTCAGTATAGCTCAGAAGTCTGGGTATGGAAGTAGAGAAGGTGATTATGGGATTCATTTATTATTTGCATTTTGCTGCTTGGGTCCAGAAAATGGTAAATTGGGCAAGGCAGTTAAAGGTAGAGAGAAGAGAATGTGCAAACTTTGAGGAATCTTGCTTAAGCAAATAAGAAAGAAAAATGTGGAAAGACTAATTTGGAGAACAGAATAGAAAGGACAAATTTGTAGAATAATAATGGTATGAATATGATTATTTTTGTCTTAGTTTGTTGTTTATCTAATGACTACGTAGCAAATCATGTGAAGGAAATATTATCTACATTTTCCTTATAGTAAAAAATATATTCAGACAATTCTTACTCAAATCTGATAAGAGATGAAGTTAACATTGGGAGTGTCAACATATCATGATGGAAAAGTGGAAAAAAGCTCATTTAAATGAACAGGAAGTTCCAGGATCTAATGATCAGAATTCACAGTGTTAAAAAAAAAAAAAAAGATGAGCCATAAGTTCAAGGGAAATGGTCAGGAGGTATGTCTTAGTTTCCTAGTGCTGCTGTCATAGAAATGCCACAGATTGGTGGCTTTAAAAAACAAAAATTTATTTTCTAACAGTTCAGGGGGCTAGAAGTCTGAATTCAGGGCACCAGCTGTAGGAGAAAGCTCTCTTTCTCTAGGGAAAGGTTCTTGTCTCTTTCAGCTTCTATAGCCCATAAGTTCCTCAGTTCCTTGGAGATTTTACATGGTATCTATCTTCCCCCTATTGTCTTTTTTTCTGTGTCTAATCTGGTCTTTTTAAAACTCAGATGTGATACAGTCTCATTAACATAACAAAGAAATCTATTTCAAAACAGGAGTGCATCCACAGGTGTACCAAAAAAAAAAAAAAAAAAACTGGAGGATTCGAACTGCCGACCTCCGATAGCAGTCAAGCTCTTAACCACTTTGCCACCAGGGCTCCTCCACAGGCATAAGGGTTAGGTGTGGGGAAAAGGAATATAATTTAATCCATAACTAGGTGGGTGGTAGTAATCAAGAAGTGTTGTTGTTTTTGTTACTGCCAAGTTGATTCAAACAAGATAGCAAAATGTTGAAAGCTGAATAACATAAACACAGCAACGGAGTAGTCTGAGGAAATCTTATTTTCATCCAAACCTTTTACTGCACGGTGCCAGCACATTGAGCAGCCCCCAGGGAACCAAGGACCACATAGAAGAGGTAGTAAAAATATTTTGGCTAAAGCAAGGAAGTAAAAATATTTTTCATTGAAGAAGTATTTTTCAATGACTGAATGTGATATCTGTCTTCACAGTACCCAGTGGGTAATTTGAATAAGCAAATGTGAGATTGAGCTGACTAAACACACATAATTAGAAAAAGATTCCTATCCAGATATACATGTGATAATCTGCATATTTATATCATTTTTCTGGATGAGTGTTTAAGGGCTAAGAAGTTAGAATACCAGAAAAAATAGACCAGAAAAAAGGGCTTCCATATTTTGGAGGTGCTGCTGTCCCTGTGTTGGTTTTTTGGCTGTTGAGTCAATTCCGACTCATGGCCCCCCATGTTCATCAGAGTAGACCTATTGTCACAGACGGTTTTCAATGGCTGATTTTGCAGATGTTCTCCGGGCCTTTCGTCCAAGGAGGCTCTGGGTGAAGTCGAACCTCCAGCCTTTTGGTTAACATCCAAGTGCATTAGCCATTTGTACAACCCAGGGACTGTGGACGTGGCCAAGCATTAGAGTAATGACGATTGTAAAATTAATTAGTCAAATGTTTATTCTTTAAAAATGTTTATTCTTTTTTGAAAAACAATGTCCTTTTGTCATTGGAACCAATGAATTCTCTGAGCATTATATCATGTCTGATTATTCTAAGTATTTTCTTGCCCTTGAGAATTCGGAAATGAAGTGAAGCCTGTGGTTCCTGGGAGATACTAACCACCACCCTGGTCAATAAATGGAGATTTGAAAGATCTCCAACACCAGTACCAAAGGGACTAGCTTGTGCACTAAGACATTTTCCAGGCAGTCTTAAAAATTTCGTGTAGCCTGTGATTAAGCATGACAATAATGATTAAATGTGTGTTTTACAATTGTGAGGTTGGATTTAGCCACAAAGATGTGAAGTTGTAATCTCTGATATGTATAAATGGCATAGTAAAATTCATTTGCTAAAAAAAACCCCAACAGTAGCCTCATTACTATTATGTTCTTAAAAGCTAAATTATTTAGACACGGGTTTCTTTTCGTTAAACGTGTATGATATTTTTATGGGTCAAAGGGTCAAAATTAAGAATTAAGTTTAGTTACATGATTGCATAAGCTTCAGGACACCCAGATCTTATCCTGCCTGTAAAAGTTTGGTGTAATTACGGGACACAGAATCACTCCAGAGGTTTTATGCTATTCATATGACTTGTCAGTGATGTAATCACCGGCTCCTGATCTTCTCTAAGCTGTGTGGGCAATGCTAATACTTTCCTCATAGTAGATAGTATAATAAAATTATAAATGTGAAATGCCTACTGCAGCACTTATAATAGGGTTTTAAAATGCTGTTTGTTATCATTACTAATGTTATTATTACTCTACTACAGATGTAGCTAAGGAAACACAAGGAGAACAATCAGGTCATGTGACAAGGCTTCTTATCAACTTAAACTAACTTTGAATATTGTTTCATGGAAATGAATGTCCTAGGAAGGCGCTCTAGAGTTCAGAGAATTCACCAGAGCTTAATAAAATCGTGAGGCCAGTATTTAAGAACACAGTGAAAGGGAACTACGGGAGCTCTTTTGAACATGATTTTTTTTTTTATCATAGAGGTTGTTTTGTCTATTGCAAATACTATAGGGGTCTTTAACTACATTATATGAAAAAGTGGACTTTACCATTGTTGGTAAAGATATAGTGAAAGTCAGTCTTCTGTTTGATCTTACAGTATATATGATACTAAAATGAAGGGTTAGAGTAAATTTTAGTAAAGGCAAAATTAGGCCAAGGGAAAAGATTTTTCATAGTAGTTAGTAGAGTCATTATTATGGGAGCTTATAAAGTCAAATAATATGATATGGATTTAGAATCATTTGCTTAATTAATAACTTAACACAAGCCATATAATTGCAACCTAAGGCAATTTCATAAATGGTAAAATTTTAAAAACTGAATTATAATTATACTGTAAAATATTAGTATATTAGAAATTCTAGATAAAATCATTTATGTTGCATGATGAGAGAAGTGTGAAAATATTTATGTAGACTGTAATAATGAGCCTAGTTCTTTTTTTCTTAGAGAAAACCTCCTTTTGGAGAAAGAATTTCCCCCTCATAACTATGTTTAATAATATGTAGGCCATTTCTTTTTTTTTAGGCCATAAAAGACATATAGGGAAAGATAAAGACAGGACTTACTAACAAACACATGTGCAATAATTGAGCAATAAGGGATTTTGAGCAGAGATTTGCAAAGAAAGCTGAAGTGTTACTAGAATAATATAGGTTTTCTAAAGATGAAACATCAGTTTTAGGAAATTCTTTTTCATTGAATCATCCATCTATATGTATATGCGTGAGTGTACATCTGTGTATTTATGTGTGTATATATTAACTGCATATATAATATATATATAGCAAATATATATGTACACACATATACTTTTTTTTATTCTATATAAACATATAATTTATTGGAAACCCTGGTGGTGTAGTGGTTAAGAGTTAACTGCTGCTAACCAAAAGGTCAGCAGTTTGAACCCACCAGGTGCTCCTTGGAAACCCTATGGGTCAGTTCTACTCTGTCCTGTTACTATGTGCCAGTTTTTTTCCTAGACGTTGGCAAATAGCAATTAAAGACAGAGTTCTTCCTCTCACAAAGTTTCCTTTCCAATGTGAGAGAGAGAAAATAAATCAATATATAATATAATATCAAGAGATGATTTTAAAGTCTCATCATGCTCAGTCTTATATAGAGGGATGATAGAGATAGAGAAAGATAAAAATGTAGATATACCCACCAACAGTGGCTAAAGTGTTCTCCAAGTTGGAAAACATTAAATCATTTTACACCCATTAAGTGATAGGTACCTTACATCTCATGGCCATTTGCTGGATTATGGTTAGGAATCCAGTTTCTATAGAACCTGTAGCCCCTTAATCTGTTTAGATTACATAGTCTTTTCACTACCTGAAAGCCCAGAATTGCAGGTCATCCTCTTCTTCTGCATAATGCCTGTATAGCTCTTTAGATCCTCATTGAGTCAACCCTCCCCAACTGCGAAAACCCTCCAACCTCTCTTAAGTTTCTGAAACATTTTAAGTTGACCCCTATTGAGCCACATTATTTCATCACTCCTCACCTCTTAAAACTGCAAATTAAGGGAGCATCATTACCCTCAAACTCTTCTTTAACTGCTCCCTATGTCATCTTGCTCTAAATAAAACCTAATTCAGCCCTGAGGACTCTGATTCCTCTGCAGAAGTAACTGTATCTTTCTTCCACAGCTCTCAGGCTTCCATAAATCCGTAGTATGGTAGTTGTCCGCTTTAAATCTCATTGCTGTTTTCATACATTTCTCCCAGCTTTATCCCTGAAGTCCCCCAGTTTTAAATCTCATGTCATCAAATCAAATCACTGACTGCACTTCATTGTTGCAGTCATATGCAGGTTGTTGATAAGGAGCCCTGGTGGTGCGGTGGTTAAGCGGTTAGGCTGCTAAACCAAAGGTTGGCAGTTCGAACCCACCAGCCGCTCTGCTGGAGAAAGACATGTCAGTCTGCTTCCATAAAAGATATACAGCCTTGAAACCCTATTGGGCAATTCTACTCTGTCCTATGAGTCAGAATATACTCGAGGACAACAGAGAGGTTGTTAGTCCTTGTTTCTCAAAGATTTTACCTCCTCCTCCCCAACACTCTTTTATATAATTCTTAAATGAATTCTTTGCTCTTTCAAAATACACATGCATGGCCTTTCAATGGAGCCCTTGTGGCACAGTGGTTAAGAGCTATGGATGCTAACCAAAAGATCAGCAGTTCGAATCCACCAGGTGCTCCTTGGACACTCTATGGGGCAGTTCTACTCTATCCTGTAGGGTCACTATGAGTCAAAATGGACTCGATGGCAGCAGGTTTTTGGTCTTTCAACGATCCTGGCCTCTCAGGCCCTTAATCTTCTCTCCATCACTGATCTGGCCTTCCTCTCTCCCTTGGTCATTCCTATATGAACATATTAGACTGTGTCATTATCAAGAACAGCAAACCCTCCCTAATTTCATTTCTAAGTATCCCAAACTTTGAGCACCAGAGAACAATGCACTCCCTCTAGAATTCAAACAATTCTTTGACACCAGACGACATCTAAACCAAAGATCCTATTATCTTTTAATGGTCTCTCTTCCACATCAGGATCTTTCTCTCCTTCTTACCAAACTTAAATTGTATGGTAAATCGTTAAAATTACTGTCCTTCATATGTTTTCTTCTCTATTTCCTCCTCACATTTTTATCATACTTGATTTACAAAACCATAACTCCAGTTAAATAAAATCTATGTCTATTCAACACTTACAACACACATTTGGGTAAGTCTGGCATAGAAAAAAAAAGTCTCAAAACCACACTAGCTGGTTTTGCTTTAAAGTCAAAACCACAAATGTCAACTGGACCCTTAATTGCATTACAGTTTAACTGTTCTTTCCTAATGCATTGACTTTTCTACTCTCTTAGGAGATCATTTCACATATTCTCTTCTTATCTCAAAGTTCAGACACTTAAATACACTCAATCTGGTGAAAAAGTTCTTTTTTCTATTTACTGAGAAATTTGAAACAATCAAAGCATAATTTCTACCAACTCCTATCACCGTATCTTCTCACTTCTAGGCATGTACCCCCATGTGAGTTGCTTTCTTATCTGTTACCAAAAGTTTATACTCCAATTGAAGATAACCCTTCCACTTTTAAATTAGATTTTATTTATTTTAACCTACTCAATAGTAGTATCACCATGCATTCTACCTTATCCATTTTTTGCTCACTACTTGATCATCTCACTCACCCAAAAAGTATGGTCATGTGCAATATAACACCCATTTGGGCAATTTCCAATCGCATACAAGTCCACAGTCCCATAAGTTCCCTTTCTAAGCCCGTCTTTAAGTCGAATTTGTACAGAAGTTGTAACAGGTAAGGTTCATATCTAATGTCAGTTAGTCAAATATTTGGCTTAATATATAATATATAGTGTACATTTCTATGAATAAAAAACATTAAAGAAATACTTCCAGATATCCAAAAACATCTTTAACATAATAATACAGCAATAATAATAGGAATGTTTTAATACACGTCACAAAGTAGTAACTGTTTGTTATTTTGAACCACTGTATGTACCTTGAATTTTTAATATCATAGGCTTTACAGGGAACTACAGGTTGTACATAAGTTGGACATTCCTAACCCAGAGGCTGCCTGTGTATAAAACGGTATTCACACAACATTCACATCACATAACCTCCTGTTTCACAGAATGTATCATGGATGTTTAGAGACGCATGACTGTAATATAATATTTCTTTAATTTAAAAAAAAAAAAAACTTGTTTTACTTATCCTGACAGGTACCCCTATTTTTTTTTTTTTTTTTTTTTTTTGCTTCTCTTTGCAAATCTTATTTCTCTACTTATTTCCTCCAAAGGTCCAACAACTAGGCTTTTGCCCTATCATTTCCCTAAAACTACTATTTAGAACTCCATGGCTCATATCTAATGGTCATTCCACGTCCTCACTTCTTGACATATGAGTATCATTTTGTATAATTGACTGCTTCCTCCATGTTGATAATATTTTTTCTTGGTTTCCAAGAAGTGCAATAAATGCAATCCTAACTCATTACTTGTTTCTTCTCACTCTTTTTTGATGTTTTTTTTCTACTCCCTCTCTTAATGTTGGAATGTTAATTATGGCTCAGGTCTTGATTTAATTTATTTTTTATCTATATTGCATTTTTTGATAAATGCATTTAATCTCACTATATCAAATACTATTTGCTGATGGCTACCAAACTTATGGTGCAAAATTTATGCATTCAACTACTAGTCGAAAAGTTGGTAGTTCAAACCTACCCAGAAGCACCTCAGAAGATAGGCTTAGTGATCTGCTTCTGAAGGGTCACAGCCTTGAAAACCCTATGAAATAGCTCTACTCTGCCCATATGGGGTTACCATGAGTCAGAATCAAGTCAATGACAATTAACAACATTCAGTCATACCGCCCTCTCTCTCAAATTTCACACTTATAAATATAGCTGTAATTTCAATATCACTTCATAGATTTCAATTTACACTTCAAACTTGACATGTCTATCATTGAACAACTGACCATTCATCTCAAATCTACTCATCATAGTCTTCACCCTGTAAGTATTAGGTGAATTCATCATTCAAGTTGTTCAAGGCAAATATTTTTATTAATTATTTATCATCCAAACAGAACAGTTGTGATTAAAGAGTTCATCAAAAAGAATTAAAATTATATAGTTTTAACATATTTATTGATTAAAAGCATTTGATTTTATCAGTGCACTTACAGAACAAGCATTTTATAAATATATTTGGAAAAATTAAATGTTTTCTATTAAAATATAGTACATACTAAGCATATAATTGTGGGGATAAAAATCTTAATAGAAACACAGCATACACAATATACTTGCTTTTGTACATATTCATATACTTAAATAATTTCTTAGCTGTATTTCTCTTTAATACCATGGTTTTGCTGTTTTTCTGAGTAATGTATTTATTCAATACTTCTGCAGAATTTCAATTTTTCCAAAAACTGTCTCCATTCTTTTTCCAAATTATATTTTTGATTAATAAATATGAAATTGTTGATATTTCAACTAACTTATCTGAATCCACTTCATATTTTTAATTGAGAAAAGACTCAGCTCAGATGCTTTTACTCATACTTAGAATCTTACAATGACTCTATGTTTTTGAAATTAACTGGCTGATCACTCATCCTGTCCCTTTTTGCACAGTTCTACATTCTCCACTCCCCCTTGTGAGCTTGGCCTATTAAGCTTGGTTGGAAGGGATATGTACCTTTGCCATGCCTCTGGCATAAAAAACAAACAAACAGGCAAAAAACATCCATTCTCTTTTCACCTGTCTGTGTCTCTGACTGGTGCAAATAAGCATGATGACCTTAGAATTCAAATGGTGAAACTGGCCGTGCTACCACAGGACGGAAGCTAAATGACATTGTTCCTAAAATACCTTTCGGAGGAGAGAAATCTTATGATCATGAAGACATACTTTTTGGGGTGTAACCAGCAGTTTCTTAATTTATACAGGAATTGTTCCCCAAAAGAGACATTACAAAAACAAACATCTAAAATGTGTGAGATTGTTATAGCATGTGGTCATTGTTTGACAAGAAAAGTAAATATTAAAAACTAGAACATGATATCATATGTGATACAATTACAATGGAAAAATATTTTATTTAACTGTCAACAATGGTATTTTAAAAAAAAAATGTATGATAAAGTCCCTCGTCTACTAAACCTGTAGCTCTAAAAGTGGTTGGAAAGAGTAAATAGTATGCATTGCTTTTTAGCTTTTGCTTTAGCAAGATATTAGAATAAAGAGATTTAAGCAATAAATGAAAGATTTAAACTGTTTGCACCAGGAATGAAAAGGAGTAGAGGAATACAGAAATCTGTGGCTTTAAAATAATTTACAATATGCGTGCTCTTAAACCTGAAAGAAGAATAAGATTAGGAGGAGCCTTGAAAGACAAAAGTCCATTAAGTCTTATCCTTTTATCAACAAACAAATAAAATATCTGGCCTTTGCATTCAAATCTACCTTTTCAGAATGGCTCAAAAATCCTCAGTTCAGTGGAAAGAAAGATTCATAGGGTCAGAAAAGTAAATAAATCTGACAGGTATAAAAATTATGTCTCAGAAAGGCCTTATGTAAAGTATTAAAAAAAAGGAATTTCCTGGAAACAAGTAGATCAGAAACTTATATCTTTAAAGGGAGCATAATTGTCAAAGAAATCAGAAGTCGTGGTGGGGGGACTCTTTGAAACTTTGTTCTGATATTAAAACATTCCTTTGGCTCTAAGATTTGCACAAGAAACAAAATAAGAAATATTTGGACCCTACAGGACACATGCTTTACAAGCCACGTGTCAGGTGCAGCTATGGAGAAAAATGAACAAGGAAACCTTGAAAAGGGCACATCTATAGACTACAGATACTATTATATAAGAAAATTTTCCCAGGGAGCAAAATTAATGTCTAACCAAGAAAGCTACCCACATCCAAGGCAGAAGGACCCAAAGATCACTGTTCTGCAAGATTTCAGCATTGCTATGATAAGCGAGGAAACACTGGTGGTGTAGTGGTTAAGTGCTATGGCTCCTAACCAAAGGGTCGGCAGTTCAAATCCGCCAGGTACTCTTTGGAAATTCTATAGAGTGGTTCTACTCTGTCCTATAGGGTCGCTATGAGTCAGAATCGACTCGACGGCACTGGGTTTGGTTTGGTTTCTGGGTATGATAAGTGAATACTGTGTGTCTCACATTCTTCTCTTTTCTAGCTTGAATTTAATGATTCCATATCCTGGTTCTAACATCCATAAAGTTTGTGGAGTAGATCAACTTGTCTTTTTAGTTTATAGGTTGCCAGACTTGAAGATAAACATCTAAATCTGATGAGTATCTTCTCGTCATTATTCCCTAGCACTACTGAGCTTGACCTAGTTGCAATGACAGGATAGGACTTTGCATAGCATCTCATGGAATGGAGATAAATGTGGTTAAATATGAGAGAAAGAATTAATGATATAGTCAGGAACCAAAAAAGTGAAAAATGTTATGAAAGATACTGGCTAACGATTCAATCGGTTATGTCCTCTACTTCTAGGAATGCAACTTTACTACATTTTCCAGCCTAGGCACTTAGGAGTGGCCATCTGAGCGAGTTCTACCCAATGTATTGTAGGTGTATATAAGGTCAATTAATTGCAAGCCTGGCTTATAAAAGTTTCCCAAAATATTATCTAGAAGAACACAATGATTTTGACGCAATGTGTTTAAAATGGTAGTACCTCAAGGTGGAATAATCGTAGGCTTCTGGTTTAAAGCTAGGAAAAAACAAAACACTGACTATGAAAGTCATTTTGGGACTCCAATTTGGAGTCCCAAATTAAGAAGAAAAAAACTTCTAATTTTAAAAACAACAACAAAACTTTTTTCCAATTTAGAACATTGGCATCAATTGCTATTGCTGTTTAAAGAATATTTCCCTTAGACATTTGTATCGCTATCTCTCTTACCTCTTTCAAATCTTTCTTTCAAATGTTTTATCCTCAGTGGGGATTATCTGGATCATTCAATTAAAATCACATAATATTATTTTTACATTGTCTAAACCTCTCATAAGAATAGATACTAATTACTATAGCTAAACCAAAAATTCATTGACAATATCTACAACAAAATTGAATACATCTAACCTCATTAACTTCAAAATATGTACATATGTACACTGACTGAAAGCTTTAAGACATAGATGATATCTGCAGCTGTGTGGAAGAAGAAAATAAAAAAGTTATCAGTGTGCAAAAAGTCCCAAAAGAAAGAAAAGAAAAGAAAAAACTCAGTGGAAGCAAACAGAGAAGAGAAATCGTTACTGTGAATGACTTTCCACAGCTTAGGGTTTTTCATGGGTTCAGATGTAATATCTGAAGGGATTGAGACAGTCAAGTCCCTGTCAATTCTGAAAACTAAGTAGTGGAAGTGCCTTTCAGGAAAAGCTTCTCTATGAAGAAATATTTCTGAGGATAATTTGAAATTGAGTCAGAAACAAAAAAAAAAAAACAAAAAGAGAGAAAGCTCAGAAAATATGGAGTCATCTTCAGCACTGTATAAAAACAACAGAAAAGAAAAATTCTAGTCATAATGCTAGAAAAAATATCCTGACCCACCCATTCCTTCTAAATGGACAGGAAAACAAATTTCATATGTAACAAATATAAAAGACTAGAAGTTGAATTCTATACAAAGTTTCAGTGAAAAAAGAGAATACAGAATAGCATTCCTAGAGACAATGAAAACAAGTCATCAGAAAGACCCGCCCACAAAACAACTTATAACTATAATATTTCAAAACAATTTCAAAGGAATTAACAAAATGTTGCAAGACTCAGAAGAATAAAATCAATCAGAATTTTTAAAACATCTGAGAAAGGATAATAGAAATTAGAAAATAATAATGAAAAACAAATTTATTTAGAAAATAAAGCCTGAATTAGGAGGAGAATAAGAGTTAACACAACAGATAATTCTTTAAGTATAATAAATGGTGGAAAGAGAGAAAAAGGAAAACAGTAATAAAAAGGAATTGAAAGTGACAGTTATAAAAGATAAAGAAGATCCAATATGCATATGTCTCTAAATAAAAACCCGAAGCACTCATACAGAAAAAATTCTAAAATCTATAATTTAAAAAACAAAACAAAACAAAAAAACCAACAGAATTAAAAAAAATTTTTTTAACTGCAATTTGAAACTTTAAAAATTAAAATTAAAACATGAATGAACCTTGAGAACATCAAGCTAAGTAAAATAAGCCAGACATAAAGGGACAAATATTAAATATTTTGATTCCACTTGTATGAAATATCTATTTGTTGTTAGCTGTCATTGAGTTAGCTCTGACTAATGGTGACCTTATGTATCTTTGTGATAGTTGATATGTCTGAATCCATTTTTGCAACCATTGTTTAGTGCCTTCCAACCTAAGGGGCTCACCTTTCAGCCCCATACTGGACAATATTCTCTGCAATCCATAAGGTTTTCATTGGTTAGATTTCGGAAGTATATTACAAGACCTTTCTTCTCAGTCTATTGTTGTCTGCACTAAAAGAGGCAAGTTCATAGATACAGAAATCAGATTAGAGGTGACCAGAAGTTGGGAGAGGAAGAAATGGAGAGTTATTACTCAAGGGGTATGGGTTTCTATTGGGAGCAATGAAAAGATTTTTGGAAATAGATTGTGATGATGGTTGCACAACATTGCCAATGAAATTAATGCCACTGAATTTTACACTTAAAATGGCTTAAATAGAAATTTTTACATTAAATATATTTTACCAAAATAAATTTTAAAAAATAAGAAGAAATGATAGAATAATACAAAGCTTCAATGCCTAATAAAATAATGAATCTAGACATTTAGTGTTAATTATAGTGCAAATATTCGTGGTGGTGCAATCATCAAGAGCTTGGCTACTATCTGAAAAGTTGACAGTTTGCACCCATCCAGCGGCTCTGTGAAAGAAGAGACTTGGCGATCTGCTCCCATAAAGGTTCTGCTGTTGTTGTTATTGGGTGTCCGGAGTCAGTTCCAACTCATAACGACCCTACGTACAACAAAGTGGAACACTGTGAGATCCTGCCCCATCCTCACAATCGTTATGATGCTCGACCCATTGTTGCAGCCACTATGTCAATTTATCTCATTGAGGGTCTTCCTCTTTTTCGCTGACCCTCTACTTTACCAAGCATGAGGTCCTTCTCCAGAAACTCCTATAAACCCTATGGGGAAGTTCAACTCGGTTCTATAGGGCCACTAGGAGTCAGAACTGACTTGACAGCGCACAGCAAGAGCAGTGCAGATATCAGAAAATGAGGAATGGCCCAGCATCGTGTGCCTCCTGAGGGAAGAGCAAACCACTACGTATGAAGTACTCTTGCCAAAAAATTGAACCTATCCTTTATCAAGCTTTCAGATTCAAATATCAATTTAAAGAAAATATATTAAACTGCACAACAATGATTCAACTGATAAAACCTGTGGGGGACTCCATCTGACGTGTAATGCTGTTTCTTACAAATAATTTTGAAGGCTTTTTTTTTTTTGATATAACAGCATGAGATGGAGGTAGCCTATTAGACTGGTTTTTTAAATGACTTGATAATATCAACCAGTTACTAGGTGTGTAATTTATATTGATGATGATTTTTAAAAATTAACTGTAAAATATGACATTTGCAATATAATTGTCAAACGTGTTCTTATTTTAATAATAGAAAATCATTGTTCATTTATCTTTAGATGCAGTAATGTTATGAAGCTTATGTAAAAAAAAAAAAAGAATCCCTCTCTTTTAGAGATACACATTGAAATATTTATAAATAACATAATGCCTCTGTTCCGATTCAAAATAATATGGGAATATGACAGGTGAATAGGATCACAATAGGGTATTGTATATACTAGGTTTCAGTATACCATTCTTTCATTAATGTTGAAAACTCTCCAAAATAAAGTGTTTTTTATTAAGTGCCATGATAACAGATATAACCTGATTCTACCTATTAAAAATATGTATATATATATGTATATATAGAACATACAGATATATGCTTCAGTATGCACAGAAAATTTCTGGAAGAATATATAAGAAATTGATAATAATGGTCACCTTTAGAACTTAAGACTGTAAGTTAGGACCTTTGGGGAAACTGGCAAAGGAAAAAATAAACTGTTCGGTTGTTTCATTATTATAACTTCTTTTGTTTTATTGCTGTTTGTTTTTCTGATATAAGAGAAGAAATATGAAAAATACAGCTTGAAAAGTTGAAAGCTCAATAAAATATATTTGCAGAGGTTTTGATATATGCAGACTATAAATCATGTATTCTAAATTAATTATAATCCAAAACAAGCAAACAAGATATCAGAAGAAAAACTAGTAGTTTATCTTTAGGTATTCCACCTAATGGTAATTTTACTTTTGTAACTCTTCCTGTATATTCTTATGTTCTATAAGGATTTTACATCAAATTTATAGTATGGAAAATACATTTAAAACAATTATTATGTAATATATCCACTCTTAAGAAGTTACAAACCAATCCTTCCCTCTGCTCTCCAGAGTTGATGCCCCAGTCCTTCCTACACCATTTACCTTCTTATTTTTTCCATAACACTTCTCATTCTTATATACACTTTACTTAGTTTTATGTTATTGTTTCTTGTCTGCTTTGCTATTTTTGTTGATATATCCCAGAAATCTGTGACTTGCACATAGGTGCTTAATTGATATTGTTCAATTAACTAAAAAACAAAAAAACGCATTGTCATTCTCCAGGATGCATGTGTCTTCTAAATTGAAGAAAATACTGATGAAAAGGGGAATATGATCAGATCACCACTGCTGCATCCCTCATCATCTTTGATGATTTGCATTATTTCTGTGTTTTTCCAGACAAGTGTTACTGCATTGGGTTTAACAAGTCAGGAACAAAGGGAAGCTCCAAGCATTTCCTTTAACCCATACTACCTTAACAGACCTTATTATAAAGTTAAGAGAGCAACTGTATCCATTTAAACAATACTCCCAGGGATTCAGGAAATAACTGACTTGCTTTCATGTTTTATTTTGTTTGCTTTTAATTACTGTTCAAATTCTTCACTTTAATTGCTCTGCACTGAATTCCAGTTATTTCCTTGGGTTCCTGATACCATGCTAACTTTCAAAAGCAGTTTTATTCCTTGAACTCTCCATACTTCTGACCAACTTGTTACCCTGAAACAGCCTGCACACTATGCCTAAATTTTGATTGAAAGATAACTTGTGAAATGTCTAGGCCAAACCATACCACTTGCACTTTTCCCATATCAGTATCTGCTAGAAACATGTCTGAACAGAACACCCATTTTGGGCCTATTTATTGACTATCTTCCTCCTCACCAGAAACTCTGGTGGCATAGTGGTTAAGTCCTACGGCTGCTAATCAAAGGGTCAGCAGTTCGAATCTGCCAGGCGCTCCTTGGAAACTCTAGGTGGGCAGTTCTACTCTGTTCTATAGGGTCGTTATGAGTCAGAATCGAATCGACATTACTGGGTTTGGTTTTGGTTTTGGTTCTTCCTGACCATCAATGTACCCTAGTCAGTTTTCTCAAACTTCGTTTCACACTGGAACAACCCTCCCTGCCCCTAACACTCAATGTTTTTGAGCCATGCCTCACATTAAAGGAATACTCCTGCCTTACATTTAAATTCATTTTAACCAACTAAAATTTATGTGTTTATACCTTGAGACACTTTTACATTTTGTGGGAGTGGGGTTAGGGAGGCTGCCTCTCAGGTGGCTGTAACTTTCTTTTTCTTTTTATTGCATTTTAGATGAAGGCTTACAGAGTAAATTAGTTTCTCATTAAACAATTAATACATATATTGTTTTGTGGCATTGGTTGCCACCCGATGACATGTCAACACTCTCGCCTTTATGACCTTGGGTACCCTGTTACCAGCTTTCACATCCCCTCCTGCCTGCTCGTCTTTGCCCCTGGGCTGGTGTGCCCATTTAGTCTCATTTTGTTTTATGGGCCTGTCTAATCCTAAACTGAAGGGGGAGCCTGAGGAGTGACTTCAGTACTGAGTTAAAAGGGAGTCAAGGGGTCATTCTGACAGGATTTCTTTAGTCTCTGTCAGACCAGTAAGTCTGGTCTTTTTTATTTTCTTGTGAGTTAGACTTTTGTTCTACCTTTTTCTCCACCTCTCTCTGGGACCCTCTATTGAGATACCTGTCAGAGAAGTCAGTGGTGGTAGCTGGCTCCTTCTAGTTGTGCTGGACTTAGTCTCATGGAGGCTGTGGTAGTTGTGGTTCATGAGTCTTTTGGACTAATCTTTCCCTTGTGTCTTTGGTTTTCTTCATTCTCTCTTGCTCCAGACAGCGTAGGACCAGTGGAGTATCTTAGATGGCCACTTGCAAGCTTTTAACACCCCAGACGCTACCCACCAAAGTAGGATGTAGAACATATTCTTTACAAACTATGTTATGCCAATTAAGCTAGATATTCCCTGAGACTATATTCCTTAGCCCTCAGCCCAGTAATTTGGTCCTCAGGAAGTTTGGATGAGTCTATAGAGCTTCCGTAACCTTGCCTTGGTGAAGTTGTACTGGCCTACGCAGTATTGTGTGCTCTCTTACACTTCACCAAAGTTACCACTTATCCAATGTCGATTTAATGTTTTTTCCTCTCAGGTAACCATCAAAGATTGTTTCTTGTTTTGTGTAAATATATTCGTGAGCTTTTACAAAAGTGATCTCATACAGTATTTGTTCTTTTGTGATTGACTTACTGCACTCAGCATAATGCCCTCCAGATTCATCAGTGTTGTGAGAGGTTTCACAGATTCATCAGTTTGTAGAATTTCATTGTGTGTATGTACCATAGTTTATTTATCCATCCATCATTGATGGGTACTTAGGCCGTTTCCATCTTTTTGCTATTGTGAATAATGCTGCAATGAACATGGGTGTACATATGTCTATTTGAATGACAGCTATTATTTCTGTAGGATATAGTCCTAGAAGTGGGATTGCTGGATCATATGGTATGCCTATTTCTAGCTTTTTAAGGAAGCACAATATCGTTTTCCAAAATGGTTGTACCATTTTGCATCCCCACCAGCAGTGCATGAGAGTTCCAATCTCCCTGCAGCCTCTCTAACATTTGTTATTTTCTGTTTTTTTTTTTTTTTTAATTCATGCCAGTAATGTCGAGGTGAGGTGGTATCTCATGGTGGCTTTAATTTGCATTTCTCTAATGGCTAGTGATCTCAATCATTTCTTCATGTGTCTGTTAGCCCCCTGAATATCTTCTTTGGTGAAGTGTTTATTCATATACTTTGCCCATTTTTTAATTGGGTTATTTGTATTTTTGTTGTAGAGGCATTGTATTTTCCTGTAGATTTTACCGATTAGAACTTTGTCAAATTTGTCATAGCCAAAAATTTTTTCCTGGTCTACAGGTTCTCTTTTTTACTCCTCTTTTGAAGTCTTTTGATGAGCATAAGTATCTGATTTTTAGAAGATCTCAGTTATGTAGCTTATCTTCCGGTGTTTGTGTATTTTTACTTACGGTTCGTATCCTGTTTATGCTGTGTATTAGGGCCTCTAGCATTGATGCTATTTTTTCTTCTACGATCTTTATTGTTTTTGGTTTTATATTTAGGTCTTTGAATTAGTTTTTGTGTGTGGTGTGAGGTATGGGTCCTGTTTCATTTTTTTGCAGATGAACATCCAGTTTTGCTAGCATTATTTGTTAAAAAGACTGACTTTTCCCCATTTGATGGATTTGGGGCCTTTTCTGAAGATCAGGTGATTATAAGTGGATGGATTTGTATCTGGGTTCTCAATTCTATTCCATTGGTCAATGTGTCTGTCTTTGTACCAGTACCAGGATGTTATGACTACAGTAGCTGTATAGTAGTTTCTGAGGTCTGGTAGTGCAAGGCCTCCTATTTTATTCTTTTTCTGCAATAGTGCTTTACTTATCCTGGGCCTGTTCCTTTTATATATAAAGTTATTGATTAGTTTTTCCATCTCTTTAAAGAATGCTGTTGGTATTTGGATCAGGATTGCATTGTATTTGTAGATTGCTTTGGGTAGAATTGACATTTTCACAATGTTGAGTCTACCTATCCATGAACATGGTATGTTTTTCTATTTATGTAGTTCTCTTTTGGTTTCTTTCAGTAGTGTTTTGCAATTTTTTTTGTATGTGTCTTTTACATACCTGTGGATTTATTTCTATTTGATTTTTCTAGGGTCTATGATAAATGGTACTGTTTTCCTGATTCTATAGTTCTCTTTATTGGTATATAGGAATCCAACTGATTTTTGTATGTTTATCTTATATCCTGCTACTCTGCTGAATCTTCAATTAGTTCCCATAGTTTTCTTCCGAGGTCTTTTGGATTTTCTGTGTATAGTATCATATCATCCACAAATATGAACAGTTTTACTTCCTTACCAGTATGGATATTCTTTATTTCTTTTACTTGACTTATTGCTCTAACTATGACATACAGCACAATGTTAAATAGGAGTGATGATAAACAACATCCTTTTCTTGTTCTTGTTCTCAAGGGTAATGTTTTCAGCTTCTGTCCATTAAGAGTGATGTTGGCTGTTGGTTTTGTACATTGTTGTTGTTGTTAGGTCACTATGCAAAGGCATTTGACTGTGTGGGTCATAGCAAATATGTATAACATTGCGAAGAATGGGAATTCCAGAACTCTTAATTGTGCTCATGAGTAACCTGTACATAAATCAAGAGGCAGTCGTTGGAACAGAACAAGGAGATACTGTGTGGCTTAAAGTCACAACAGGTGTGCACCAGTGTTGTATCCTTTCACCATACTTATTCAATCTATATGAAGAATAGGTCATCAGGACTGGAGGAAGACTCATTAACAACCTGCGTTATGCAGATGACACAACCTTGCTTACTGAAAGTGAAGAGGACTTGAAGCACTTACTGATGAAGATCAGACCACAGCCTTCAGTATGGATTACAACTTAACATAAAACAAAAATGCTCACAATGGATTTTTATCATTTCCTTTCTTCTGGTGGCTGTGGGCTTCTTTTGCTGTTCTATTTTTTCGAGTTGTGTAGCGAATGTTTTGATGTTGTCCCTTTCTTCTTTCTTAATGTATGCATCTATTGCTACAAATTGACCTCTAAGCACTGCCTTTACTGTGTCCCAAGGTTTTGATATGATGTGTTTTCATTCTCTTTTGATTCTAGGAACTCTTTAATTCCATCTTTGATTTCTTCTATTACCCAGTGGTTTTTAAGCAGGGTGTTATTCAGGTTCCATGTATTTGATATTTTCCCTTGCTCTTCCTATTTATTCATTTCTACTTCTATGGCATTGTGATTACAGAAGATACTTTATATTATCTCAGTGTTTTGGATTTTTTTGAGGGTTACTTGTGCCCTAAGATGTGGTCTATTCTGGAAAACGTTCCAAGTGCATTGGAAAAGAATGTGTACTTTGCTGCTGTTGGGTGAAATGTCCTATATATGTCTATGAAGTCAAGTTGGCCGATTGTTGCCTTTAGATTTCTGTGTCTTTGCAGAGTTTCTTTCTAGGTGTTCTGTCCTTTACCAAGAGTGGTGTGTCAAAGTCTCCTACCATTACTGTGGAACTGCCAGTTTCTCTTTTCAGTGCTGTTAGAATTTGTTTCATGTATTTTGCAGCCCTGTCATTGGGTGTGTAGGCATTTATAATGGTTATGGCTTCTTGGTGGATTGACTCTTTAATCATTATATAGTGCCCTACTTTGTCTTTTATGGTGGATTTTGTTTTAAAGTCTATTTTATCTGAGATTATTTTTGCCACTCCTGTTCATTTTTGGTTGCTGTTTGTTTGATATAATTTTTTCTATCCTTTGATTTTTAATATATTCATGTCTTTGTTTCTAATATGTGTCTCTTGTAGACAGGATATTGATGGCTCCTGTTTTTTAGTCTGTCCTCTCACTGTCTGTCTCTTTATGGATACATTTAAGCCATGTATGTTCAGGGTGATTATTGATAGGTATGAGTTTATTGTTGTCATTTTGTAGTGCTTTTTTTGTGGTGCTGACGTTTCCTTTGTTCCTCTTACTGTCCTTTGCTGAATTCCTTTTGCTTATGGATTTTTTTTTCCATTTTTGAAGGTTTTGTGTGTAATTAGACTTTATGGTTTTCTTCTTTATTTTGATGTATAAGTTTATTAACTTTCTTTGTGGTTACCTTGAAATTTACCTCTACTCACTAAGTTTGAACTAGTCTTTTATTGCTTTATATCACCTTGACTTCCTCTCCATTTGAAAGCTCTGTACCTACACCATTTATTTCCTCTTTTATTGTTCTGATGTTGTAGTTATTTACAGATTGACCTCTCTGCTTCCCTGTTGTAAATTTTTTAGTTTTGTTTTATCCTTGAGAGTTTTTTACCTAGTCTGTTATCTGGCTGATGTGGTCTTGTGTCCTAGATTTGGACCGTTGTCTGATGTTGTTGGTTCTCTAACCAAAGGGCTCCCTTTAATAATTTTGGTAAGTTTAGTTTAGTATTTTCTTAATTTCTGTTTATCTGGAAATGTCTTAATTTCACCATCATATTTGAGCAGGAGTTTACAGGTTATATTATTCTTGTTTGGCAATTTTTTTTTCTTTCAAGGTTTTATATATGTTATCCCTGCATGGTTTCTGCTGAATAATCCAAGCTTAGTCTTATTGTCTGCCCTCTGATTGTGACCTTTCAGTTTTCTCAAGCTTCTCTCAGGAGTCTTTCTTTGTCTCTGACTTTAGTGAGAGAGATTATGATATGTTTTGGTGATTTTCTTTTGGGGCCTATCTTTTATGAGGTGCATTGAGTTATTGGATGGTCAGCTTTCATCTTTCACGATATTAGGAAAGTTTTTTGTCAGTAAATTTTCAATGATCCTCTCTCTGTTTTCCATTTTCTCCCCCTATTCTGGAACTCTGATCACATGCAAGTTTTTGCTTTTGATTATATCCCACATCATTTTCAGTGTTTCTTCATTTTTCTTTGTTTTTTTTTCTCTGATTTGTCCTCAAGAAAAGTGGTAGCCAATAACTTGTCTTCAATTTCATTGATTCTGTCTTCCATTGTTTCAAATTTGTTCCTAAAATGTTCTGTGACACTGTCCAGTTCTGAAATCTTGTTGTTTATCTTTTGGATTTCTAAAGCTGTTTTTGTGTGATTTCTAGTTCTTTGTTTATTTTGACACTTTGTTCCTGTATTATTTTCATGAATTCTTCCATTGTTTCATCTGTCTTTTCCATGAGTTTATCTGTCTTTTCCATGACTTTGTCAATTTTTTCCTTACTTTTGTCTGCATTTTCCTTCACCTCTTAGAGAGCCCTGAATATTATCCAGTGGCTTTCCATCTGGCATTTTATTTTAGACACTTTCTGAAGCCATTCTGTCTTTTTTTTTTTTTTTTAATATGTTTTGACATTGTATGTTGCCTTCAGGACATTCAGAAATTATTTTCTTTGTTTATTGATTGTAGACGTTTGTTTTGCCTTGCTTTTTTGTTTTATTTGGTTATATCTGGATAGGCTGACTGGACGTCCTTTGTTGTTTGCTTATTCGTGGGCATGATACTCTCACCACCTTGTTCAGGTTGGCTGAGCCAGTCATACAGTTATGGTGCAGCAGGGCAGATCTGTCAGAGGGAGAATATTGGGAAGGGGCTGTTTGTGCCACATACTGGGGCCTATAGGGCAGAGTTAAGGGCAGTGCAGAGTGGGGTCCAGTGGCCTTTGCCTGTGCCACTTGGGGCATGGTGTTCAGCATGTGGTACAGTTAAGCAGAAGGAAAGGGGGAGGGTTTGATGTATGGAGCTAAGTGGGTGTGGGAAAGAAGAGAGAAGAGAGAGAAATAGAAACCAAAAACAAAAAGAAACAATAAAAAAAAAAAAATGGTGCCGAGGGAAACCACCAGTGAAGTGGTGTGGCCTTGGGGAAGCTGTGCACTGGTGGCTTTCAAGCTGGACAGTGTAGCACAGCCCATCAAGAAGTGGCAGAGGCAGCACACACAGATAGGTGGGTGGAAAAGGAAAGGAAAGGAAGGAAGGGAGAGAAAAGAAAAGGGAAAAAAAAAAATGCCCCAAGGGACCAATAGGCACGGTGGAATGGACTGGGGAAGCCATATGCCAGTGGCTCCCCACCCAAGCAGTGTGTCACAACCCATCAATAAGTGGTTGGGATGAAGAAAAGGATGGAAGGTAGAGAGAGAGAGATAAGAAACCAAGAAAATAAATCCCCTGAGGGTGCCCACTGGTGTGGTGGTGAAAACTAGGGAAGCCAAGTGCTGGGGGTTCCCCAGCCAGGGTGTGTGGCACAGCCTGCCAAAATGCAGCAGGGACAGCAGCTGGAGAAAGGCAAGAAAGGAAGATAGACAGGGTCAAGAAACTGAGAAAAAGAAGTGCTCCAAGGAAGCTCACCAACTTGGTGGTGTTGACAGGGAAGCAGATCCACAGCTGAGTGGCACTGCCCAGCCTGTCAAGAAGGAGTGAAGATGGCACACAGTGCTAGCTAGACAGAAGAAAGTAAAAGAAGGAGGTGTAGCAGAAAGAAAAAACAAAAAGAAGCCAGAGAACAAAAACGACAGCAAAAAAAAAAGAATAGTGGTGCTGAGGGAACTGGCCAGTGGGGATGGGGTGAATCCAAGTGGCAAAAAGCTGGCTTCTTTCCAGTCAAGCAACCCTGGTCTGCTGGAAAGCAGCAGAGGCTGCACAGAGGAAAGAAGTGTGGGGGGTAAGAAAACGTGTATCTCTGGTTACCAGGTGCTCTGTCTCCTGTTGGGAGCTTCATGAAGTTGACTCCTTATACTCCCTGTCCACCATTCTTGGTGGCAGAGGAGCCCAAGATGGCATGTCCATACCATGTTAGCTGGTAGGGGAGTTCCACTCCGTAGCTGTCCTTGTTCCCTGTTCTCTGTCACTTTCTTATTCCATTCAGTGCTTAGTTGAGTTTGTTATACCTTCATTTGTGACTTAGGGTTCCAGGATTGACAATTGTATCTGTTTTACTTAGTTTTTTGGGTCTTTGCAGTAGAGGGGCAGCACGATGCTTCTGTCTGTAGTGCCATGTTGGCTCCATCCTATAACTCTTTTTCTTGAGAACAACTGTTTAAAATCACTGTTATATTCCTTCTGACTCTTGAATGTGGTATTTAGATGGTATCATTATTATTATTATCTACATAAATTAGTAACTTATAAGAGATTTCAATAAGCAAATTAAAAAATTTAAATGTAGAATTAGCCATATTTATTGAATGCTTCTGAGGATGATCTAAAGGTACAAAAGCTAATACAGACTCTCGGTATTCTATTATGTATGCCAACTGAAAAAACATATATTTACTTGATAAAATGAACAGTTATAAAGCAACATAAAATACACAATATATTTTCATGTAAACTGGGTAGTAATCATGCTGAGAGAGGAGGCAGGGCAAAGGATTTAAACACACTGTGTTTATGTAAAGGAACCCTGGTGACACAGTTGTTATGTGCTCAGCTGCTATGAAAAAGTGGGAAGTTCGAACCCACCACCACTTCCACAAGAGAAAGAGGTGGCAGACTGCTTTCCTAAAGATTTACAGCCTTGGAAACCCTACGGAGCAATATTCCTCTGTCCTACAGGGTCACTTATGAGTCGGAATTGACTCAACGGCAGTGCGTTTTTTTTTTTTTTTTTTCAGGGTTTATGTAACTGCAAATACAGCCTTCTTTCTACACACTTATTTTGATTTGCTGGAGAAAACATAACACATTCACGGTATATAATTTTTTTGGTGGCTATCCTCTATAGCCCCCACGTGTCTGTCAGTTTGTCATACTGTGGAGGCTTGTTTGTTGCTGTGATGCTGGAAGCTGTGCCACTGGTATTCAGATACTAGCAGGTGCACTCATGGTGGACAGGTTTCAGCTGAGCTTCCAGACTAAGACAGACTAGGAAGAAGGATCTGGCAGTCTACTTCTGAAAAGAATCAGCCAGTGAAAACCTTATGAATAGCAGCAGAAGATTGTCTGATATAGTGCCAGATGATGAGCCCCCCAGGTTGGAAGGCACTCTAAAGACAACTGGGGAAGAGCTGCCTCCTCAAAGTAGAGTAGTACAGAGTCAGCAAAAAAAAAGGGAAGATCCTCAACAAGATGGAGTGACACAGTGGCTGCAACAATGGGCTCAAGCATAACAATGACCGTATGATGGCGCAGGACCAGGCAATGTTTTTTTCTGTTGTGCTTTGGGTTGCTGTGAGTTGAAACCAACTTGACAGCACCTAACAACAACAACATCCTCTATAGGTCCATTAAGATATTACTTTTAAAAAATGCATGCCAACTCCAAAGAAAAAGCAGATTTCCATAACACAACAAGTAAAAGATTAATATTACTGTTAATCTATAATATAGAAAAAATATACATGGACTAGAGATGTATCTTTCTGATAATTTAAGGGTAGGGAGAAGAGTTTGGGATAGTTGTGCATGTAGACATATATATAGTTTCAAACTTCAACACAAATTTAATCAAAACCAAAAGATTCTATGCAATATAGTTGGTCCTAAAATATCCAAAACCAGAAACAAATTCAAGAAGAAGAAAAAATAATAATTAAAAAATAGTAAACATGAGCCAGATAGATATCGTGGGAGAAACAGAAATGAAAATAGATGGAGTGTATTTGGTAGGATTTATACCAAAACTCATCAATTATTGTTCATATTTTTTCTCTTCTAATATACTAATTCTGAAAGAGCTTATAAAGTAGAGCTCTCTATCCTGACTGTTTTCTTTTAAACAAAAACAAACAGAATTAGTTTTTCAGCTTAGCAAAACAAGCTAGCTGTTTTAGCATAACAGCACTGCTGCCATTTTAGTAGGAGACACATGGATTTATTCTCAACCCTTTAAGTTTCCACTTCAGAGGAATAAAATGTGCTGGAAAATATTTTGAATCCAATTTTAGAAAATGTTTCAAGTCCACTGAGATTCTCCATTCTCCACATCTCTGGGACATGATTATTCTTAGATCATCTCAGCAGAGAAGCAGGTAGCTGTCCTGATTATTCTTAGAACATTTAAGGTTAATCCGGAGAGTGAGCTACCTGCTTCTCTGGTGAAAAAAGAAAACTGAGCAAGCATGTTCATGTGAAGAGGGTAAACAAGAGGCAAAATATCCATATTATTTAATGAGGAGAACTTTAAAAATATGAACGATCACTTTTTACAGTTATTGAAATATCCTCATTTGGCTTTTTTTCTGTATTTATGCTTTTCTGTGCTTTATACGAATCCTATTAAGAATAATTGGCTTTGATTTTAAAGGAAGTACTTCACGTCTGCTATTTTCTGAACATGATCAGGAAAAGGTCAATTTTATTGATTTTGTTTTAAATAACACCAGGAGGTCAGTTAGAAAACTCAACCAATCAAGAGCTAAAAAAATAAGTAATGAAGAAAAAGAAAACAAAGTCAAATCTTTGTCATAACAAAAAATGCTACCATAATCTTTCTATCCACATCCTGCGAGAAGGTACATGGTTGGCTTTGGATTGTTCTAAGATGTTGGAAGAATGGGGCATCAGGATTGGAGGAAGCCTTATTAACAACCTGCAATATGCAGATGACACAACCTTGCTTGCTGAAAGTGAAGAGGACTTGAAGCACTTACTTAAGAAGATCAAAGACCACAGCCTTCAGTATGGATTACACCTCAACATAAAGAAAACAAAAATCCTCACAACTCACAACTGGATCAATAAACAACATCATGACAAATGGAGAAAAGATTGAAGTTGTTAAGAATTTCATTTTATTTGGATCCCCAATCAACACCCATGGAAACAGCAGTCAAGAAATCAAGAGACACATTGCATTGCACAAATCTTCTGTGAAAGACCTCTTCAAAGTGTTGAAAAGCAAAGATGTCACCTTGAAGACTAAGGTGCACCTGAGCCAGGCCATGACATTTTCAATCACATCATATGCATGTGAAAGCAATGAATAAGGAAGGCAGAAGAAGAATTGATGCTTTTGAATTGTGGTGCGGGCGAAGAATATTGAATCTACCATGGACTGCCAAAAGAACAAACAAATCTGTCTTGGAAGAAGTACAACCAGAATGCTCCTTAAAAGCAAGGATGGCAAGAGTACGTCTTACGTCGTATGTACTTTGGACAAGTTATCAGGAGGAATCAGTTCCTGGAGAAGGGCATGATGCTTGGTAAAGTAGAGAGCCAGTGGAAAAGAGGAAGACCCTCAACAAGATGGATTGATACAGTGACTGCAACAATGAGCTAAAGCATAACACGATTGTTAGGATGGCGCAGGACCGGGCAGTGTTTTGTTCTGGGGTACATAGGGTAGCTATGAAAAAAAAAAAAAAAAAAGAGTCAGAACCAATTCAAAGGCACCTGACAACAACAAGATGTCGTCTCTTCTCTGTTATTAGTCTTCATTTTTTTTTCTGATTTTTAAAAAAATGCAGCAGATTAGCAGAGGTATAACATTCATGAGAAGTAATAAGAACAAAAGGGAAAAAAAACAGAAAGTCATAATAGATTTCTATGGAAAGTGTCATTATACACCAACTCACCTCAATATTTTCTGGAGTTATAAAACTGCAAACACTGATAGGAATCTCTGTAATGATATGCAATTAAATTACAGCAGAGCCATATGTAAAATGTTTTGGGAAACTGTCCATTCTGACTCACACATACACATTCAACATGTGTGTGTGTTTGTAGCATTACTACAGTATTTCTACCAATCGTGGAGACCTGGTGGCACAATGGTTAAGACCTCAGCAGCTAACCAAAAGGATTGCAGTTGGAATCCACCAGCCACTCCTTGGTGACCCTAGGGGATAGTTCTGCTCTGTCCTGCAGTGTCACTATGAGTTGGAGTCTACTCAACAGCAATGGGTCTCAACAGTATTATATACTTAACCACTTCTGTGAATATTCCCATCATCTTGGCTCTGAGTAACACTTCCCTGACTCTCTGACTGTAGCCTTCTCAGATAGCAGGTCTTTTTTCCATTACAGTTCATACACTAATGGTCCTGGAGTTGAGGAAAGTGTCCTCTTTGCTTTCTAGTGTTGCTCCCAGGCCATTTTTCTTCCTTCCTTCCAAAAGCAAACAACATTGAATTTCATGGCACTTGTTCATGTCACTAAACCTCATTGATGCTCTCTTCTATACCCACCAATCATTCCCACTTATATTTAGCTTCCTACCTACTATCAGTTCCAACATTGCCCCTGTATTAATTATTGGTGATTTATTTTTACAGCAAGATAATTATTCTTTGAAACCCTTTCTTGCAATAATCTTGCCCTGCACACTATATCAGCCACTCTCTTCCACAGTCATGCCGTATACCTTGTCGTTACATAGTCTTTTTTGCAATCTCATTTTAAATCACCCCACACTATCAACAACCTCCTATCTTTGCAACACATTTATTTTCTCACACAAGCTCTATCAATTCTTCAACTCTATAGTAACCTAAATCTACTGATCATACAGTTCCTCATTTCCCTGATTTCTGCTTTGATCTCCTCTGTCAGCTTAAATTCCATGTTTAATAATTTTAACTTCTTATCAAACTACAGCATTCATAATGGAACATACACACCATATATGTACAGCTTGATGAATTATTACCAAAAGAATAAAAGGGAAAAAAAACAGAAAGTCATAATAGATTTCTGTGGAAAGTGTCATTACACACCAACTCACCTCAATATTTTCTGGAGGCAGACCTTCTGGATGGTCCATTGGCTATAATTCCTCTCATTCCTCCCCCATGCTAGTATCTCTAGGCTTCAGTATGTCTGTCGAGATAAGCAGCAGGGCTAAAGAGATAACATTCTTCTGGCACACAGATGTCTCTCCTTAAGTCATCAGGCCGGGAAATCTACATTGTGCTCCATGCAATGAGTCACATAGACCTTGTAGTAAAAAACTGACTGGGTAAGGACTTTGGAGGCCCTCACCTACAATGCAAAATAGGAGTGCACCTAGAATAACTTCCATCATTGCTTGGACAGCTTTCTGATTCAAACAGGAACAGCTCACCATGAAACTATTCCTGTTGTTTGCTGTGAGTTTGCCAACACTTAAGTGTGTTGTGTGTATGATTTGATCATACTAGCTGGACCTAGCAGCCACAGAGGGGTTGATGCAACTGGTTGGGGCCATCATCCCGGTAATCTTGTGACTGTTTGGGATGTTAGGAACACCTGCATGTGCAGTGCAGCATTCATGTAGCATCCATACAGAGTTAGCGTGGTTAATCATTTGGACCCACCTTCACATAAAACTAACTTGCCCTTTTCTTTCTTCATTGTACTTGTTTCACACAACCATGATCCTGGTTAACTTCAATTCTCCCTTTACTCTGCAAACATGCCTGAATAGTTAAATGAGGCCAGAGAAATAAATATCTGCAACAATCCTGACCGTTCTCACTTTAAATTTAAAAAGAAGGAGCTTGATGTTGATGTTGGCCCATTCTGTTTTCATTTATGTAGGCCAGGGCTCATCAAGCCCTTCCATAAAAAGATTACAAATATTTTAATATTTTTGAACCATATGGTCTCTGTTGTAGCTTCTTAACTCAGCTGCAGACAGTATCTAAATGAAATGGGTGTGGCTGTGTTCCGGTAAAACTTCGTTTACAAAAACAGGAGACAGTCTGGATTAGGTCAATGGACTGCAGTTTACTGACTACCTCTCTAGAATATAACCCCATGGGGCAGTTCTACTCAGCCTTATAGGGTCGCTATGAGCTGGAATCCACTCGATGACAGTGGGTTTTTTTATTTCTCTAGAATATAATGCAAAGTCTCTTCTTCCTCAAACAGGTGAAATTTCCTCCCCTATTCTGACTCTCAGATGATGACCTTGATACTTAGAAAACTGCAGCAATCTTAAAAAGAATGATAATTATCTACGGTTTTTATCATATGTAGACATGTGCCTGCATCTAGAAGTACATACTCTGTGTTCTCTCTTGTCACCCTAGATTAACTGTCCATATTCCTATCTGAGACCAACTTTTCAGTTTTGTGGTAGATCCCATCCTTTATCAGCCACTCAAAAGCATAGCTCAAGCAATTCTTCTTTCCTCTAACCCCTAATCAATTTTTCCCTCTCTACTGGACCATTTCTGTCAACTGAAAAAAATCTCTCTTAATTCTCACATCTCCCTGCAGCTATATTTGTATTTCTGTACTCGCTTTTATACCCATACATCTTGACAACATTTTCTATATTACTTGAATCCAATTCTTCCCATCTACTTTCTCCTTAATCCATTCCAGTCAGATTTTTTTTCCTCTCTACTCTTCTAATACTGCTCTTTTAAGGGTCACCTATAATATCCTCATTTCAAAATCCAATCATTAATTCTTAGTTCTGATATTAAAGGCAGCATGTGACATAATTGACAACTGCCTCCTCGTATACTCTTTTTCACTTGACTTCCAGGATACCACACCCTCCTGATTTTTCTCCTAAGGTTGCTCCTTCTGTATTTCCTTTGTTGATTAATCTTAGCGTGACCACATTATAATGTGAGAGGGACTTAGAACTTAATCTGGTTTTTTATCTTCTTCTATTAGCCCTCACTCCCATGGTTTAAATTTAAAAAAATATTATCCATATTATAACACTTGATATGTTACTATTGTGGTTTTAAATAATGTCCGTATAACATCCTTTTTTTTTTTAGCCAGGGTCTTTCATTTCAATATCAGAGAGTATATTCAGATATCTCCACAATATTTCTACTTGGGTAATTAAAGAAACTTAAAAAAAAAAAAAGTGCTTTGGGGAGACTATAAAGTTAGTTTACGTTTAACTTGTGTTGCAATTAGAAAGAATTCCATTAAAACATTTTGCCACTACATAAAAAATAACTTGACTAAAACCATGTACTGGTTTGGAATCCCCTGCCCCAGGCCTACAATTCATGTCTTTCAGTTGTGAACCTGACTATACTATCCAAGATGGAAACCCTTATGTTAAGCCCCACCTCAGCAAACTAAAACCTATCTAAATTTCTATTTCCTGTAAATGCCCTAACCTTCCCAGGAACTAAAGCCTAAGTCACCAAATTCTTGCTTGCTGCCTTAGCTATGCGTCAGCTCTGACTCATAGCTATAGTATGTGACCTGGCTATAAAGGTTCCCAGTATGCCACATAATGAAAGCATCTCATAACTGACCCATCACTTTCTGCCCAGTGTCACTTCCTTGTTGCTATACAGTTTTGCGTATAAAACCTATGTCTTTTCCACTTGTCCTGCAGGGCTCTTGTCTGACTTCCAGACCAGATGATTCCCAATTCAGGAAATCCAATGAGTTCAAACAAAAAATAATGTTTTGTTGAAAAATTTTTGTAGCAATATTGTTACCACAACATTCATGTACTTCCCAGAACTGCAAGAAAGGATTCTCCTCTAGAGGTTTCAGAGAGGGCAAAGCCATGACAACGTGTTGATATTGGACACTTAGCCTCCAGAACAGTGAGGGAATGAATTTCTGTTGTTTTAAGTTACCCAGTTGGTGGTACTTTGTTAAGCCAGCTCCAGAAAAGTAAGACATATATGTTGGTACCAGGAAGTGGGGAGCTGATGTAACAAATATCTAAAAATGTGAACATGGCTTTGGAATTGGGTAATGGGTAGAGAATGGAAAATTTTTGAGGAATTTGATAGGAAAAACCTATATTGCCTTGAAGACACTGTTGGTAGAAATATGAATGGGAAAAGTACTTCTTGTGAGGTCTCCAACAGAAATGAGAAGCATGTTACTGGTCACTGTAGGAAACAAGATCCTTGTGATAAAGTGGCAGAGAACTTAACTGAATTATGTTCTACCATTTTGTGGAAAGTGAAACTTGTAAGCTATTAACTTGGATATTTAGCTAAGGGGATTCCCAAGCAAACTGTGGAAGATGTGGCCTGATTTGTCTCAAACTGCTTATAGTAAAATGCAAAAAGAAAGAGCTAAACTGAGGAATGAATTGTTAAGCAAAAAGGAATCACACTTGATTATGTGGAAAATTCTCAGTTTATCCATAAAGTTCTGGAACAGGGCCAAGATTATTGCAGCAAGACACAGCACAAACATATGCTAAAGAGATAAGGCGTGTGACTTATGGATCCAGTCACCCATCTCAGCCGAAGCCAGGAATAGAGATAGAGTTATCCAGGAAGGCTCTGTGGAAAACCCTCATATCTAATGGCATAGATTCCCTGGACTTTCATGGAAGACTGACAATGCTGATAAGAATTTTATACCAGCAGAAAAATTGCCAGCCTGGACAGAAACAGGGCAAAATGAAGGAACAATGACTCTGAAGGCAAGGGCAGGAATGTAGAGGCCAGAGAGGGTGGCGTCACCACTAAAAGCCCAGAGATGGGGCATTAAGCTACAGATAATTACTCTCAGGCCTTCAAAACTAACAAAATTTTCCCTGCTAGGTCATAAACTTACTTTGGCCAGTAACATCGTTACTGGTTCCATTTTATATCTTTCAGAATGGAGATGTCTGTTTTATGCCGGTCCCATCGTTGTATTTTGAAAGCAGATTTTTTTTTCCCTCTCAGGTCTGTGGACAGAGAATTTTGCCTCTGGAAGGACCATACACAGAATCTTATCCATATAAAAAAAAAAAACCTTTTTTTTTTTTATTTTTTTTAAGTACCCAGAAAACCCAGTGCCGTGGAGTCGATTCCGACTCATAGCTTTGAGTTTATACTTAGAAGGGGTTAAAATTTCAGGGGATGCGGAGATGGGGTGGAAACCCTGGTGGCATAGTGGTGAAGTGCTACAGATGCTGTCCAAAAGGTCAGCAGTTTGAATCGGCCAGGCGCTCCTTGGAAACTGTATGGGGCAGTTCTACTCTGTCCTATGGGGTTCCTATGAGTCGGAATTGACTCAACGGCAATGGGTTTGGTTTTCTGAGATGGCGTGAGTATAATTTGCATATGAAATGAATGTGAATTTGGGGAGACAGAGAGAAGACTGTAATGTATTGAATAGTGTCTCTTCCAAAATTCATGTCCTTCCCAGAACCTCAATGTGAATTTAATTGGAAATATGATTGTTGCAGATGTAATTAGCTAAGATGAGGTCATACTAAAGTGGGGTGGGCCCTTAATCCAATATGACTGCTGTCCTTATAAGAAAGATATTTATCTGCAAGGATAAACATTGAGATGGTCAATAAATATTTGTTTTATGTTAGTGGATAAGAAAATTAATATTTTTGAGAAATATGAAAAGTAACAAATAGACTATACATATAGTAGTTTAATTTCTGAAATCTTACACTGAAACTTTAACAAAAGTGCTTTGGGGAAAATAAAAAGTCAGATTACATTTAACTTGATCATAGTTGTAAATAATTTCATCACAATATTTTGTTACCATTTACACAGCCTGCAGGCTTATTTCAGTGGAATAAACAGAGCTCCATGGAAGCTTAAAAAATTTTAATTTCTTCACCGTATGCCATGGTTTCAACACGACAATTCCCTAGTTGTCACATGACTACCTCTAACAGGGTTTCATATATGGAAAATTATTCTAATTAATTGCTTAATCTGTAGGTAAAATTATGCATCTGCTGAAAAATGTTAACAAAAAATAATTTTCAGATTCTTAACTCATATTCCCTTCCTCTTGCTACTGTGACTTCTTAGTCTCCTACCTCATCTTCCACTCCTACAAACACATTAAAAGTTCAAAATAGTATGTTTTTCAACAACAAATTTAACTATATATAATCAAAACCAAAACCAACCCCCCTGCCTTCGAGTCAATTCTGACTCACAGAAACCTTATAGGAAAGAGAAGAACTGCACCATAGGGTTCCCAAAGCTGTAAATCTTTATGAAAGCAGACTGCCACATCTTTCTCCCACAGAGCAGCTAGTGGGTTCGAATGCCTGTCCTTCTGGTTTGCAGGTGAGCACTTTAACCACAGCACCACCAGTTAAGCTCCTCTTAACTATATGTACTTAAGTATATCAAATTGGAGTATTACAGAGACAGAAAACCCTTACATTTAACACCAATGACTTGGTAAGACCATTACATGAAAAGTTAGCCATTTATTTTTGTAGTGGTAATCCTTTTGTTTCAGAAAAGTGTTTGAAAGGAGACAACAATGTGAACTTCTGTGTGTTTCAACTGGAAAAATAAGAGGGAATACAAGCTAAAAACTTACTATATGCAAACACTGTACTGATGTCTTTATGGTTATTTTGCTTAATACTAACAACATCTCTATGAGATAGGTAGGCAATGTATACTCTATATTGTATGAGAAAAACAGATTTAGAGAGATTAAGAAATGCATGCAAAATAATATAACTATAAAAAAATTTTTTTTACTATAGATATATAAAAATAATATAACTAGTACATAGTAAATCCACAACTGAGACTGTAGCTGTTTAATTTTAAAAATGTGTACTTAACCTCTGAATTGCTATGCTACATATTCACTTTAATGAGTTAGTCCAAGTTTAAATTGGAAAAAAAAAAAGTATATTTTGAAGTCCTTTTGAAAAGATTTAGATAACATCCAACCTCATTAAATTTATTCTCTGTAGAGATATTCTTTAGAATGCTGAAAGAAATGCTGCTTTTACCTTTATTTTCTTAGCTATATAGAGTTTGGCATTCAGGTCCATGTTAGGGCTTAGGATATAAATTGTATGCCTGTAAAATTTTCCATTTTGTTAATGTCTTTCATCTGGCAAATTCCTCTTGTTCCTTATTACGGTCTATGAGTGTAACGATTGGGTAATGATAGCCAATATTCTGAATCATTTTATGTCTGTACACCATATGCATGCAGATTTGATTTGTCTAATACTCTGCTTTTTAATTTGCATTTTCATAAAACTAGTTGAGTATTATGAGGTAAAATTATATTGACTGGTTTCCATATCTTCGGAAGTTAAATCATCATTGTATGGGAAATGTTTGAAGACATTAATTATAAATAAATCATGAAAAATATTCTCAAGGAATACATCTTGAGCTATAATATGATAATAGCTACATGCCCGAAAGACTTATTTCGATGTTATGCTACATACCCAATGCTTTGCTCAAAAAAAGAAACTGAGTGATTTCAAGGGCACAGCATTCAGGGTTTTTTTTTTGTTTTTTTTTTTTTTACTTGAGATACTAAAGTAAATATGTTTACATAATTTTAAGATTGTACAAATTACAAACAAATGGCATAGGTATATAATGGCATTAAAAAGTCAAGAGGCAGCAAGTTGCATAAAATGAATTGTATTATTTACCACCACTGGGATTTAAAAACTAAATAAACAAATACAGGCTGTCAGTCTGCATCAATGATAACACTCTCAAACAATAAAATGTTTTCACCCATGTGATGGTTAAGATTGTGTGTCACCTTGGCTGGGCCATAATTCTTAATGTTATGGCAGTCATATAATGTTGTGACCACTTCCATGTTGAGACTTGATACGTGATCACCCTCATGATAGGATCTGCTGTGAGTAGCCAATCACTTGAAAGGGATTTTTCTTGGGCGTGTGGCTTGCATCAAATACAAGTGGACATTCTGGCAAGGCTTGTGGGCTTTTTGCTTATGCTGGATCCTGCAGCTAGCTCCTGTCCATCTGACCTCTGGTTCTTGGGACCTGAGCTAGCAGCTTACCTGCGGTCTTGCCTACTAATTTTGTGATCCATCAATCTTCGCAGTCTGTGAGCAAGAGCCCTGCTCTCTGACCTGCCAATCTTGGGTTTGCCAGCCCCTGAGGCTACGTGAATCAAGAGAAGTCTCTAGCCTGACCCACAGGCTTGGGATGTTCCAGCCTCTATAACCACATAAACCATTTACTTGATAGAAATCTCTCTCTCTATATATATATTTATATGCTTTACTGGTTTTGCCTCTCTACAGAACCCAGCCTAAGACAGCCAGCTTCCAAACTGAAAGTTAAAATGATTTATATGTGTCAACATGGATAGCCATTAAATATAATTTTAAAAGGAAAACACAAATGATTCCTGTTTCAACATGAAAAGCTCTCAAAACAATATGAAGTTAAAGATATCACCTTCAAATTGATACGTATAATATAATGCTCTGTAAAAGTTGTTATTTTTATTTATGGATATGTATACATAAATTTTTTTTATACATAAATTAAAATGAAAAAAGGACAATATGTTATGATTTCATAATAATGGTTGCATAATAAGGCAGGGAAGGAAAAGAATAGATTTGTAGAGTGGTACAAAGAAAGTGTTGACTATATAGGTAATTATTTCTCAATAAAAATAAATAACAGAATTTGTCACATTTTATATATTGTAATATAAGCAAACATAAAAAAAAAAACCAAGCCTACTATATTAAACATTATGAATTAAGTAATGAGTTGCAGATTAGTTCTTAAGAAAGCTGAATAAATGAAGTAGATGATTAATTTGAGATATTCATCCAGGCACAAAATTGGTAGCAAGAAAGGAGCATTGTGAAAAAGAATATGAGACATAGAGGACAAACTCAGAAAATATGAAACTATGTAAAGAAAAGTACATTCCAGGAGGTGGAACAAATTGAGCTGAAGCAATATTAAGAAAAAGTAAGCTGTAAGTAAATAACATTTTACAGAGTGGGAGGGAGATCTGAGGCTTCAGATTCACTGAGCTTACAGGGTTTTACAAATTCTAAATGGAGAGATAGATAGTTGATAGATAGATGATAGAGATAGATAGATAGATGATAGATAGATAGATAGATAGAGAGAGAGAGATGGATAGATAGATAGATGATAGATAGATGATTAGATAGATAGATAGATAGATAGATAGATAGATAGATAGATAGATAGATAGATAGATAGATAGATAGATAGATAGATGATTGATGATAGATGATAGATGATAGATAGATGATAGAAAGATAGATAGATAGATAGGTAGGTAGGTAGGTAGATAGGTAGGTAGGTAGGTAGGCAGATAGATAGATAGATAGATAGACAGACAGACAGACAGACAGACAGACAGACAGGTAGGTAGATAGGTAGGTAGATAGGTAGGTAGATAGGTAGGTAGGTAGGTATTAAGCATTAAACACGCTAAAATATCTTAATTGGATTGAACGCTCACAATTCAGAGATTGGCTTATAAACTGATTCTCTTCAGAATAAGACTGGGAGTGAAGCAAAAGTTGTGCACCTCACATAGACTCAACTGCTTCAGCCCTGCATCTGACCTACCACAAGTGACTAAAGAGGTTCTTGGCTTCTCAGAGAATATTATACATGTTTTTGCAAAGTTCTATACCTAATCTCCCTCTATTCTTTAAGCTAGCAGAAATATTATCACTTGAATTTTGAATGAATTTTTTACCACTTTTTTTTTAGAGCAAACTCTGTTTTCTATTTATTTTGCTTTGCTTTGTGAACCTCACATACTCAGAATTAATACTAAAAATGTAGAGTCAGTAAGACTTTGTAATTATTGAAACAATGACAATGTAGAACTAAGAAAGATAATGAGAAACACTCCATCCCTTGATGGAAGATTAAACAAGGATAGAGTCCTACAACTGGTTACCACCCTCTGGGTGTACCTAAAGGACCTGGAGATTGTTACTTCCTTTTGGAGAAGTTTGATTTTGTAATTGCCCTTCCTTGCAGCTATAAATGGCCAAAGACTGTAGGGAACAAGTAAATTGAATGACTCTTGTGGTAGGCAGAATTCTAAAGACATCACACCAAGATTCTTCTCTCTGGTTATTCAAACAGTAACCTAGGAACTGATGTAAAAGAACTTTGAAGATAAAATTAACGTTTCCGGCCTTAAAATAGGGCAGTTATCTTGAATTATCCAGGTAGGGCAAACCTACTTACTTGGGCCCTTAAAACCAGAGAAATTTCTCTGGCTAGTGTCACAAAGATCAGGGAGAGAGGAAAGCAGAGAGATTTGAGTACGAGGACCTGACCTTCTGCTGTTGAGTCGAAAGATGAAAAGAGCCACAAGCATGAGGGCCGCCTCTAAAAGCTGAAAATGACTTCCAGCCAACAACAGTAAGGAAATAGAAACCTCATCTCTGCAGTCACAAAGAACTAAATTTGGCTAACCTACTGAATGAGCTTAGACACAGATTCATTCCCCAAGCCTGTTGAAAGGAAGACAGTGCCGAGGACACATTGATTTTAGTCTTGTGAGATCTGGAGAAGATGAAACAGCTGGGCCATGCTGGCCCTGATTTATGATCTACAGAACTGTGAAATAATAAATTTGTGTTAAGTCACTCAGTTTGTGGTCATTTGTTACAGAAGAAATAGAAAACTAATATGACTTTTTCCAAAAATCTCAAGTAATAGGTCAGAGGAGAAAGGTGTCCTAAGAAAAAATTTTCCTTCTATTGGGTTTAAATAGAATAAGGGGGAAAGGTTGAGATCATCTTAACAAGTCTTGCAACTGAAATAAGGAAATTAGACAGATGACCATGTTTTGTTGTTCTTGTTAGTTTGGATATCCAGGAAACATACCTTGAGCACAAATACTTCATTTGGGAAGATCAAAACACAAGGAATTCAAGCACAACAATTTATTTGAAAAGTGGAGGGGACGGGACTGTGCTGCGCATGTAGTTTGCCTTAATGGCTGTCTCCAGATCCAAGTACCCACCAGAGTATTGGGATGAGACTTCCACTCTGTGGTACTAACCACTGTATGGGTGCGATATCCACTTATCCTGATCTAGTCACACACATGACCAGTACGTGGTGTTGGCAAAAGTGAAAGCCGTTTTAATTACCCACAGACAAAAGAAAGTGTACAACAGGTAAAAGGTTCATCATGAGCAGTACGTCTCTGGCTCAAAAGTTGTCCGGGCAGAATGGAAAACTTCCATGGATGCCCACTCTTTCTGCAGCAATGAAGGACCCTGAGGACTTTGTATTCTAGGGGTTGTGTATTTGCGCAGAATGCAGTGCAAGTTTCCTAGCCTGATCACAGGAAGAGGGGGGTAATCAGACATCGGGGTGCCGGTTTGGAATTACTAGCCTCGAATTGTATCTCTTTAGCACTGCTGCTTATTTAGAAAAACCATTAGGCTTCGGAGGGGGAGGCGCAATGGTTGGTTCCAAAGCCCAAAGATGCTATCAGGTGCATCAGGTGCTAGCAGGGGGAAAAAGCCAGCCAGAGAACTGTCTCCTCTCAGGGACTTTGGCAGGATATGGGGGAAGTCATAGAGTGAAGAGAATATAGGCAATAAATTGTGCACAATTAGCCAGTTTTGAGAATGGACCAATAAAGCTTAATCCTACTAGGAAACTGGGAAATGGAGTTAAACCCGTTCTTCAGAATTATCTCATCACTGTTCCCTGAGCATGTTAATTCCCAGGCACTTCTGGTCTGTCCCAGGTGTGAGCAGAAAGGTCTTACTATTTTAGGAAAAAAAAAAAAAAAAACCTTGGGTCTAGAGCAGGAGATATTGGTAGCCAGCAGTAGTCCAGTTTATACTTAAATGTTCACACCTGATGAATATGGGCAAGGCAGCAACATTTCTGCTACACAGTGGAACCTAGATAGAGCAAAGCAGGGCAATACAAAACAAAACTAATTAAAGTCCTAGTATTATAAATGAAGAAAAGTCCACCACAGGTAGACAAATACTTCCATCATGACAGCTTTGGGGAGCCAGGGCATGAGGGCTATCTTTAGATTATGCACCCATTTTCTTTAACCTTATCCTGGGAGGTTGATAAGATAATTTTCCTTATATTACCTTTCACATCCAGGTTGCTAAATTCAAAGGTCAAGGCTAGGTTCTTATCTTCTTTTTCCTATCAGCAGAGTTTAACACAGTTGAGGATTCTTTCAACTCTTCTCCACCACATTCTCTTCTTGTCATTCTCTATTGAACTGGATGTTCCCTCTTAGTCTCCTCTGCTGCTTTCACCTCCGCAACTCTGATTCATGAATGCTAAAATGCCCCAGTGCTCGCATGTTGGAACTCTTTGCTATCTCACTCACTCAATTGGTGATCTCATCCAGTCTCACAGATTTAAATACCATTTACAGGTTGATGAGCCTCACATTTATATTTGCAGCCTGGACCTGTCCTCTGAGCTCCAGACTGCATAACCTGACATTGTCACATGAATACCTAATAGGCGTTTAAAATTTTACATGGACGAAACCAAATCCTGACGTGTTTCCCCTCACCAAATCATATGTTCCCCTTCATTTTTACAGTTATTCTGGCTGAGAAATTGATAGTCACCTTGACTCCTTTCTCTTATGCCCCTTACTTTTAATCCCTGTCACCTCTTTGACCTCATCTTCCGCTCTCTCACTTTCTCACTCCACGACTTTCTTTTCCGCACTATAATGAGTAGTGATCTAACCTCAGGTCTTTGCTCTAGCTCTTCTCTGTTTGGTGTCACCTTCCATAAGATGTCCCCACGGTTCACAACCTCACCTACTCCGCACTTTTGATCAATATTTTGTTATTAGTGAGGCCTTTCTTGAAGACCCTACTCCTGCCCTTTTCCTCCCCTCAGCCCTCCACCCTATCCCAGTTTCCTGTTATTTTTTGATAATGTTTGCATGTGTGTATGTTTCATGTGAGAGAATGCAAGTTTATGAATTTAGGTGAAAAAACACATTTTACTGATTCACATGAGAGAATATATATTGGAATTTTGGTCTGTTTTTGGTCACTGTTACATTTTGAGTGTCTAGAATAGTGCCTGTCACTTAAGAAATACCCAAACTGTATTTACTACTGAATTACCAGCTCAAAGAAATGAGTCATTGCACTCTGAGAATGTAATATGTCACACGCCCTTGATACAAAATTTTCTAAGCCAAAAGGTCACAGGTGATCTGGTCTATGGCTACCTCACCTTCGTCATCACACTCCCCCCTCCCTGCCACCCCACTCTGAACTTCCAGTATCATGGTCTTTTAAAGCCTTTGCACTTGACTTCTCTCCTCGGAACCTTTTTTGCACAGGTCTTTGCATGGCTAATTTCTCACTCTCCAGGTGTCATGTTAAATGCCAGATCCTCAGAGAAACAATCTCTAAATGCTCAGTCTTGTTATTAGCACCCTGTCCTTTAAATTTATGACACTTATCACAAGCTGGAATTTATTTTATGAGTCTATTTACTTATTTGTATCATCTCCTGGAATGTAAAATCTGTAAGGACAATGTCTCTGCCTATCTTTCTCTGAAGTCTTTAGTATACTTTCTCCCATTGAGTATGCACATGGAAAACAGTATAAAGCAGTTTGTTAATTAGTTTCCAGTAAACACATCAAATCACATTATGGGGTGCTAAATCATACTTATACTGAGGTTTTATTTAGCCCAGCATGTACTGCAGATTTTAGGCATATGCTTCTTAATCTCAGTTTGAGAAGCAGAAAATTAATGGAGAGGGCTAGAGTTCTCTCTGAACTCTGGATAAGTTGCTGTTGTTTTATATAGAGAAAAAGCAATTTCATAGATTTTAAAAAAAAGTGGTAGAAAAAAATACGTATCACCCACATTTGAATTTAATGTTAGAAAATCTTGGCTTAGTAGCTTCTGAAGGCTGCTTGTAATGTATTGGCTTCTTTTTCTCATAATAGTGTCAGAATTGAATTGTAATGTAGAAATTATTTTCTTGTCTTCTGAATACGTATTAAAACTGTATTTTCCTTCCTGACTAAAAAATGGCTCATCATGAATATATTCCATTTACACTATAGTTTTAGTCCACGAATTTCCCTTTTTTTTTTTAAGAGTCTATATTAATATATGAAGTTCATTGTTGGATGCATGATTTTACCCATTAGAATAAGTTCGTAGTAAGGCAATAGAGTTCCTGTTCAATTAGCTACAGTTGAAGTCAGGGAAGAAATTTATTTTAAAATAGAAATCAGTCATTTCAGGATGACATCCTGAAATCGAGGTCAGCACCTACATATTTTTGACTAACATTTGACAACCCTTAACAAATAAAATTTAAAAAATTAAAAAATAAAATCTAATATATTTCTTTTTGGAAGAATAATGGCTGGCATACACACACACACATACTACATTGTGAAAAGAGCATTTAAATAGCTTTCTTTGAAAGTAACTTAGGTAAACTGTTTTCATATTCATATTTTCTTGACCTGAGTTTACCCACTTCTACAGCTTAATTCTTCCTGACTACTTAGCATTAAAAAGTATGATAGCTGAGCTATTGAACAGAACAAAGCATGCAGTGTTATTTTATGTAAATCACATTGCTGACATCAATATTTTATAAAAGGAATAATTTAAGTATTACAGTCAAAATTTTACATATAGGTTATGGTACAGAATTTAACTTCTATTCTATCTCCAAAAATATAGCTGTGAAATGTTACATTTTCTTAGTCTATTTCTTGCAATCTACATAAAATTAAAAGTAAAATATTAGGTCAGGAAGTTAAATCTAGTTTTACTAGTCAACAGAAATAAAGTAACCAGCACAATAGCCCAAAAAATACACTGCAGATACACACTTGATTAATAAGATTTGCAGAAATGTATTTAGATTTATGTAACATACTGTCAGTGTTTTAAGCGGTGTAGCTTTTTTTTTTACTTCTTTTTAATGTTTTGTTTTTAGATGTACAATATGTGCATTTGATTTAAAAAAAAAAGAAAAAAGATGAGTCAGGAATAGGAAGAGAAAAAGGAATGTGTGGCTAGTTGCACCTGTGAACAACTGCCTACTTTGCCATGAGACCTAAGAACTAGATGGTGCCTGGCTACTATCACTGAACACTTTGACAAAAAGTTCTGTAGAAGAATTCTAATTAAAAGGAAGAAATGTAGAACAGAATTTCAAATTCTTGTGGGCTCCATAATTACTGGAGCCATGGAAGCTGGATGAACCCGTGAAATTATTGCCTCGAGATAGTCTTTAAACCTTAATCCAAAAATACCCCCTGAAGTTTTCTTAAAACCAAACAACAGTTTAGGGTACCCTGGTGGCGTAGCGATTAAGTGCTACAGCTGCTAACCAAAGGGTCGGCAGTTCAAATCCGCCAGGCGCTCCTTGGAAACTCTATGGGGCAGTTCTACTCTGTCCTATAGGGTCGCTCTGAGTCGAAATTGACTCGATGGCAC
The DNA here is from genome assembly GCF_030014295.1 of Loxodonta africana. NCBI lineage: Eukaryota > Metazoa > Chordata > Mammalia > Proboscidea > Elephantidae > Loxodonta > Loxodonta africana. The sequence continues at coordinate 167,130,396 of NC_087342.1, forward strand.
TGGGTTTGGTTTTTTTGGTTAGTAAAGAATGTCTGCCTTGAGCTTTGTGCTCACTTAAGGTCTATCTATATGGGATCAAATTGACAACAGTAACTAGAAAGATTACACAGGAAACTTAGGAAGCAGTGAGTTTATGTTAATGGTGGAGGAACAACTTGGAAAAGGAGGGTGAGATTGGTTGCACAACTCAAGGACTATCATCAATGTCACTGATCTGTACATGTAGAAATTGTTGAATTGCTGTATGTTCCGCTGTATGTAGTCTCACAACAACAGCAAAATAAATCATAAAAAATATCCAAAAATGAAAAGTATAGAAAGTTGATGATTAATTCTTCTATTTTACCTCCCCTGTAATAAATTGAACTATGTCTCCCCAAAAGTATGTGTATCAGTTTGGCTGGGCCATGATTTCCAGCATTGTGTGGTTGTCCTCCATTTTGTGATTGTAATTTTATGTCAAAAAGGATTAGGGTGGGATTGTAACACCACCCTTTCTCAGGTCACTTCCCTGATCCAGGGTAAAGGGAGTTTCCCTGGGGTGTGGCCTGCACCACCTTTTATCTCTCAAGAGAGAAAAGGAAAGGGAAGCAAGCAGAGAGTTGAGGACCTCATACCACCAAGAAAGCAGCACTGGGGGAGCAGAGCACATTCTTTGGACCCAGGGTCCCTGTGCCTGAGAAGCTCCTCGACCAGGGGAAGATTAAGGACAAGGATCTTCCTCCAGAGCTGACAGGGAGAGAAAGCCTTCCCCTGGAGCTTACACCCTGAATTTGGACTTGTAACCTACTAGAGTGTGAGAGAATAAATTTCTCTTTGTTAAAGCTATCCGCTTGTGGTATTTCTGTTACAGTAGCACTAGATGACTAAAATATCCCCCCTCCCATGACAACCAGTTTTTTATTTTTAAAAAAAAAAAACAAACCCATTGTTCTTAAGTCAATTCTGACGCATAGTGACCCTCTAGGACAGAGTAGCGTTTCCAAGGAGAGGCTAGTGGATTCGAACTATTGACCTTCTGGTTAGCAGCCAAGCTCTTTAACCACTGTGCCACCAGGGCTCCCAAAGACTGTTTCAGACATTGTTGTGTACATATTTTTATCCAGAAAGAACTATATACCTTATTGATTTAGCAGCCTTTTGCTTAAAGACTCTTTTCAGCCATTTTACTGCAAAATAAAACACAGATGAAAAAACTAAACAAATATAGAGCTCAATAAATTATTTTAAGGTTATTAATCTATGGCCATCACCCAGATCAAGAAATAGAAGATTAGCAGCCATCCCAGAAGTCCCTCCTTTGCCCCTCATCTTAATCTACCCTTCTCCCTCCAAAAGTAAACATTATCCTGACTTTTATAATGATCACTTTCTTGCTTCTTTGTGAAAATATCACGCAACTGTATATGTGTGCTTTTTTAAACTTGACGTGATTTTTAAGGCTCTTAGTCTACAGGCTTCCTCACCTTCCTTTTTTTTTTTTTCCATTCCAGCCTATCTCTTGAAGAACCTATACATGCATTTATAGAAACTGGAGCTATGAAGACTTTCACAGTTCAACATATTTGTGTGTCCTCTGCATTTCCTGAAAATTGGCAACTGGACGCAGATGCTTGATCAGACTCAGGTTTGATTTCCTTGGCAAGACCATAGTGATAATGTCTGTCTTTCACTCTTGTAATACTCACATCCCCTGAGGCTCAATACTTAGATGCATTAAATTATTGGGGTTCCTAAAATGTTAGTATTCAAATTCTATCATTTTGTTTTTATTTAATAGCTGGGGTAATTTTATAAGAAGATTTTTTCCCTCATCCATTATTTGCTAACTATGTAGTACTATTAATGGGAAAGAAAAACTAAATGCTTGGATCCTTTCTATTAAAATTTTACCAGTATGTTCTACAGTGAATATGCTACTCATAATCCTCAGAAAATGACTAATTAGGATTTTTTTTTTGTAATATTATGAAGAACTCATGGGTTTAACTATATTTAATGGATTAAGATTATTGCAATCTTTTTCTCATTGAAGCCACCTTGTGATGTGACCCTAGTTTTTCTGATAGCCCTTGCTATCTGGGATGCCAAGTTTTTCCTACCCTATCCATTTTTTCCAGAAAGATTGAGATTGCCAACGATTTCATTTTACTTGGATCCACAATCAACACTTGTAGAAGCAGCAGCAGTAAAGAAATCAAAAGAAGCATTGCCTTGGGCAAATCAGCTGCAAAAGACCTCTTTAAAGCAAAAATGTCACCTTGAGGACTAAGATGTGCCTGACCCAAGCCATGGTATTTTTAATAGCATCATATGCATGTGAAAGCTGCACAATGAACAAGGAAGACTGAAGAATAATTTTTTTTTTTTTGAATTGTGGTGTTGGTGAAGAATACTGAATATACCATGGACTGCCAAAGGAATGAACAAATCTGTCTTGTGAGCAGTACAACCAGAATGCTCCTGACAAACAAGGACGGTGAGGCTATATCTCACATACTTAAGACATGTTATCAGTAGGGATCAGTCCCTGGAGAAGGTCAGTGAAAAAGGGGAAGACCCTCAACTAGATGGACTGACACAGTGGTTGCAACAATGGGCTCAAGCATAGTAACAATTGTGAGGATGGCACAGGACTCTGCAGTACTTTGTTCCATTGTACATACGGTTGTTATGAATCGGAGTCAATTCGACAGCACCTAACAACAACATTCCTACTACCTACTAGGTAGAAGTATTGCAGATAGATAGGTAGGTAGATGATAGATAGATAGAGAGATAGAGAGATAGATAGATGATAGATAGATTGATAGATAGATAGCTATGGATATAGATATAGAATTATCCTTGGCTAGACTGAACAGTTAGCATTTAACTACTAAGCTAAAGGTTGCTGGTTCAAAGCTGCCTTGTAGCATCATGAAAGAAAGGCCTGGCAATCTGTTTTTGTAAAGATTACAGCCAAGAAAACATATGGAGCAGCTCTACTCTGCAACATGTGGGTTATTATGAATTGAGCTTAACTCATTTTTTGAATAGAAATAGAGGTAGTCCCTGGGTGGTACAAACAATTAACACTCTTGGCTGCTAGCCAAAAGTGTGGTGTTTCAAGTCCACCCAGAGGCACATCAAAAGAAAGACCTGGTGATTTACTTCTGAAAAATAAGCCATTGAAAACACTGTGAAACACAGTTCTACTCTGACACATGTGCGGTCACCGTGAGTCGGAATCAACTCTAAGGCAAGTCAATTTTATACATAGATATAGATATAATCATAGGCATAGACATAAATCTAGTGTCCAATATGGCTTAGAGACCTCTCCCATCATCATATCAAACAGAGTGATACTCCCAAAGTTTAATGCTGAATAAACCAACCCCCTGCTTAAAACCTTCATTACTTTCTCATTTAACTTAGAATAAAATTCAACCTTTAAAACCTGCAAGACTCTGCAGGCTGGACTAAGTTACAAAGAGCTAGAGACAGATTCATGCTTTCCCTAGGCTTCAAAGTATTTCTAAGCAACTTGTGTTGCACATCTCTGTAAACGTGGAATATGGAAAACCAAGAGAGACCAAGTTTACTTATTTAATTCAAATGTTAGCTAGTAATGTTTTGAAAATACTGGTGTAATAGTAAGAACAACGGGAGGTGAGTCAGTGCATTTCAGTTTTAGTCCTGGGAAAGCCACTGATTTATTTTATGTGTGACATTAGGCAAGTGACTTTATTTTTCTGGGCCCAATTTTTTTCCTCTGTAAAATGAAGAGATGTTTTAATAGTCCCTGGGGTTCTTTCTAACACCTTATTCCGTGATGCCAGAGCTACAAACGCATTGTTTTGGAGAATGATTTTTCAGAACTGAGGCAATCAACCACAGTAGGAAGTCCCTTAAGGGTTATGATGCTTTAATGGCTGAAAAGAACTTTAGCAACAGAACTGCCCATACACTTCAACGATGATAGAGAAGGAAAAAAGCAACGTGTAAAAAAAAAGAAGAAGAAAGAAAGAAAACAAAGACTTCCCTCTATAAGCAAATGCAATGACTTGGCCAGAACAAAACCAAATCTTTTCACCTTCTATAGGAACTCTTTAATTATATATATATATTTTTAAAAAGGTAATTCCTGATCTTAATACGTTTGAATGGGATTTTCTCAAGTTTTGATAAGTGTCCATTTGATATAGCAAGTCAGTGATCTTTATATCTATCCTATACTTTGGTGTAAATCATAGATGTAGAAAAGCTGGAACTGGCATAGGGAACTGGAAAACTGAAATTACATTTGAAATTTTGAATTGAAAACACGAAGCGTCTTCTAAAATCACACAGTCTGATTCTTTAATAGCATTTCTTACATTCCTATGGACAAAAATAAAGGGTTCCGATTAATGAAGGGGTGCTGAGCTTAGAAGAGGAATATCATTTTCTAATCACTCAGTGAGAACTGTTATTGTACTAAGTTGCTGTTACTGAGGGAGATCATAATTAGCAGAAGTAGTAATATTTTAAATAGTATTATTAGATTAAAGAAGAAATATCTATACGTGCTAAGAATAGGTCTTCCCCTATGCTTCCAATGCTAAGACATGGTTATTCTAATTGGGAAATAAAGTTGTTTTTTTTTTTTTTCTATCTGATGAAACAGCTTCACACATTAAAAAGCAGATTGAGGGAAGGACATGCATGCGTGCATGGAAGAGTGTTTTTGAATAATAAGAATTAGGAATAGGTAGTAACCAGGGATAGGAGATAACTCATAAGAGAATAGGGAAATAGAGTCATCCTTTCTAAGCAAAGATGTTGGTAATAATATAAAACACAGAAACAGAAGATGAAATTGTATGAAGCTGTACCCCACACAAAGGACAATACCCCCCAAACATATCAGTCATATACTAGCCATTTAAACAAAGATATCTGCCCCTTTCCTTGCCCGACCACTACCCCCGCCTCAAAAAATTAGCCTTGTCTGAAGTGTGTTTTTAAACGCAGAAGATAACTTAGAGTCGCTTGTTTAGCAACTTTTTTTACTCCATTGAAGTTTTCCAAGGTCAGCATTACCTTACCTGCTTTTGATCAAAGACTGTAATTGTGAATCTATGAATAGTTGATGATAATTTTGCTGGTTCTCTTAAACCTAAATTTATTTTCTTTCCCTTTCTATGGAAAGATAAAATGAGTTCAATATCTCAAACAGCTTAGAGACCACATTAAATTCCAACTATTCTTCCTATATTATGATTTTACTGTAAAGCTTATTTGTAAAATAAGTTCTTCTTCTAAATTATTTTATTAACTTTGATTTATTTTTCTTTTTTCCAGTTTCTTCTACTGTCTGGATTAAAAATAATTTATTCTTTTATTTCATTAAAACCACAAAATTTTATTTTCTATAAAGAATATAGTGATAGGATTAATTTACTATGCACTTTGCTTAGGGGAGGGGTTTTATGGTATGTGCTTGTGTGTGTGTGAGAGAGAGAGAAAGAGAGAGAGAGACAATGTGTGTTTTGCCAACTCTAGAATTTTTTTTTTTTTTAGAATAGATATACCTCCTTTTCGATATAATTTCACATACTATACAATTTAAAGATAATCAAAAGCAAGGTCATTGCCCGATTGGTTCAGAAAGTCGGAGAAAAGAAAACAATTAGGGTATTCTCCCAGAGGTCATATACTGCTAGCAGGTAGCAATTCTGGCTTTCATTTCTCAGCAACAGCAAAAGGAAGAACAGATATGGTTTCTAAATCAATTGATGCAGTCAGAATTTGCAATTTAAGAACTACCTAGTAGAAACAAGCATAATTTAAGGTGAAAGGCTGCAGGATACAAATACTTCACATAAACCAGCTGTGAGAGTTACATTATGCTGATTGTATACATCTGAGCTGTACAGTGGGGTCCTGTAGACACAAACTTACACTTTGAATCAGTCACTGTCTTTGCAGATTTCTGCCATCATTGACAGGATCTTCACCTCCTCAATTTTCATATGTAAATTCTCGGCTGAGCACCTTGATGGCTGCATAACTTATTACATGTAATGCATTTATAAGGACAAGTAGTACACCGGGGAAGCACTGTGACATTTTGGGTAACCAGATAGCATCTTTTCGTAACACAATCTTATACCCAGCTGACTTAAAACATCATTATAAAGGAGATTCAGCAGTTGTTAAACTTTTGTTAACATATTCATAGAAAATAATGTCTGAATTATTATGCCATTTACCAGAAAAGCTTATTAAATTGCCATTGGGTGCTGGGATTTCATTTAACGTTGTTGGCACTGGATAAACTGGATAATCTGTATACATGACAGTAAGTATAATATGCTAGCTCTTTATTGAACAACCCAAAATGTTTTATTCCATAAACACTGATCTTGAATGTTTTATATATTAGTTTGGGGATTTGGGATTTTAAGAATCTGTTAGTTATCCCGTTGTACATATCGGAAATGCAGTGGTTTAAACTTAATGAGGTGTGTGTGTGTGTCTGTGGGCATGCTTTTGTGTAACCCTGGTTTTCTACTGTTGAGTTTCTATGGAGATGATTGTTAGACTTGGTACAGTCTGCTTTTTGTTCTGTTTTAGTGCCGTACCAACACAGGTCAGGTCTATCAGAATGAAATATGGTTAGAAGAGAAAACTGGATAAGAACCTGTAGAGTAAATTCACTTCCGCTACTACCGGTAAGCAACTGAATATGGTTTTCACTCTAAAGTTTGGTAGGCCTCACACTTAAAATGACAGCTTAAAGGCGCATACTGAAAAATGTATTCTTTCTGGGGATGCATATACTGAAAGAATATTTTTATTCAAGACAATTTTTAAATATATTTTTACAAAAACAATACGTATTTCTCACAGGTAAATGAAAGCAAAAAACAAAACAAAAAAAGTTTATATTTTTATCTACAATACATGTGTATTAAAATTTTTCACGTGTGGAAAGCTGGTAATGGGGAACCCAAGGTTGAGAAGCGGAGAATGTTGACATGTCATGGGGTCGGCAACCAAAGTCACAAAACAATTTGTGCATTGTTTAATGAGAAACTATTTTGCTCTGTAAACCTTCATCTAAAGTATGATAAAGAAAAAATTGCATGTGAATTACACCATAGCATGGTGTTGGAACTTCTGTTTTATAATATATTCTGAGAATATTTCTATGTTAATAGATATATTTCTGAAACAGAATAGCTTCATATCATTTGGTTATCTAATATTCCACATAGTTTTAGTAACTATTTTGATATAATTTCTAATTTACAGCAAAAATTGCAAGAGTATAAGGAATTCCATTATACTCTTTACCCAGACTGAAAATTGTGAAATTTTGCAACATTTGCTGTATCATTTTTTTCTTTTCTCCCTTTATAGAATGTCCCTCTGTTTGGATTTGCTTGTTTTCTTGTGATTAGACTTAGATTATGCATTGCTAGCAAGATTACCACAGAAGCGATGTGTACTTCTAAGTGTGCCTTATAAGGAGGTATACAATGTCATTTTATCTAATATTAGTGATTTTAGATTTGGTAATGTTTTTAGGTAGTATCCTCCAGGCTTCTCAATTACAAATTTACTATTTTCCATGTGTAATTAGTAAATCGTTTAGGAGGAAATTATGTGACTATCACACTCCTTATAAAAAATTCCATCCACATGTTTTAACATGTATTCTTTCTGTATTTATTAGTTGACATTTTACTGTAAGAAAGAGCTTTTCCATCTATGTTTATTTGTATCAATACAGCTCTTGGGAAATAATTTTTTCAATTGATTGTGCTCATTGTTTAACATTCATATTATCTTGGATTTTGCTAGTCGGAACCTCTTCAAGATGGTTTCTGTGTCTTTTTGGCATACCCTTAAGATTTTTTTTAATTAACATTGTATCAACGTAATTGTAGATTCATATCCAGTTGTAAAAACTAATACAGAAAGAAGTCCTGTACCTCTTACACAGTTTTCTCCAACAGTAACATTTTGCAAAGCTATTGTATAATATCACAACAAGGATATTATTCATACAACCCACCAATCTTATACAGATGTCTCCAGTTTTACTTGTTCTCATTTGTGTGTGTGTATTCAGTTATATATAAATTTATCATATATGTATGTTTGTTTATGCAACACTATGATAAAGATATTGAGGAGTTCCATCATCACAAGGCCCCTTCAGGTTGCCCTTTTAGAACTACTTCTACCTCCCTCTACTCTACCATGCCTCTAACTGATGGCTACTACTAATCTTTTAAATGTTATAGAAATGGAATCATATTATATGTAACTGTGTGGGACTGGCTATATAGATATTTTTTTTTTAATTCGGCTTAATTGTTTGGAAATTCTTTCAAAGTGTGTCATGTATCAATACTTTATTCCCGAGTAGTATCCCATGATACATTTGTAACACAGTTTAAGTATTCACCTGTTGAAGGATATTTGGGCTGCTTCCAGTTTGGGGCTATCCCATTAAAAAACTGCTATGAACATTCATGTAGAGATTTTTATGTGAACGTAAGTTTTCATTTATTTGGGATACCAAGATTGCAAATGCTGATTCATATGGTAATTGTATGTTACCATATGAAAACATACTGCCTGTTTTCCAGGGTGACCATTTTACTTTTCTGCATCCTTGCCCAGCACTTGGTGTTTTTATTATCACTACTATTTTTATTTTAGCCCTTCTGATACGTGTGTAGTGATGTATCACTGTAGTTTTAATTTACCTTTCCCTGATGGTTACACATGTTGAACATCTTTTCATGTGCTTATTTGTCATGCATATGTCTTATTTGTTGAAATGCTTCTCCATATCTTTTTCCATTTTCTAATTAAATTGGCTGCTTTTCTACTGCTGAGTTTTGAAAGTTCTTTACATGTTCTGGATATTAGCCTTTAGTTGAATATGTGGTTCACACGTATGTATTCTGCTTCTGCTGCCTGGAGTGTTCTATAAATGTCAGTTAGATTCCACTGGTGATTTTGTTGTTGAATTGTCTTTACATTCTTGCTGATTTTTTGTCTAGGAGTTCTACCAGTTGCTGATGGAGGAGATGTTGAAGTACCCAACTATAATTGTTGGCCTGTATGTTTCTCTTTTCATCCCTATCAATTTTTGCTTCATGTACATTGAGGCTCTTTTTTTTTTTACACAGTTAGGATTATTTTGTCTTTTCTTTCTTGTAGATTGATAACTTGTATCATTGTGTAACTTCTTTGTCTTTCATAATATTCCTTGGCCTAAAGTCTATATTATTAGATATTACTAAAACAGTGCCTTTTTTTTCTTCCTTTTCCATTTATCATGAACTGAATTTTTTTTCATATCCTTTCATTTTTAACCTATAAATGTTGATTTTGAAGTGAGTTTTTTGTAAAGGACATAGCTTTTTTTTTTTATTAATGTCTACTTTGTTAGTCTCTGTCTTTTGATTCCTTATACCATTTACATTTAAGGAGGTATGGATATGATAGAGCTAATTCTACTAGTTTATTAGTTTTCTGCTTATTTCTTCAGGTTCTTATTCTTTGGTTTCCCTTTCCTTGATCTTCTGTGTGTTATTTGAATTGTTTTTTTTAAAGATGATATCTTGATTATTTTTAGAGTACTGAATATTTATGGTGTATGTTAGTATATCTTTTTGTTGTTGTTGTTTTTAATTTTTTTTATATACTTGCTCTGGGAGATTGCTACAATCTCCTGCTATCGACATTTTGCCACTTTGAATGAATTGTGAAAACCTTACTACAATTTATGTTCTTTATGTCACTCTACCTTCCCTATTTTTAAATATCACGGTCTTGAGTATCATATGGTGTTATAATTTTGTTTCAATCATCAAATATGATCTATAAAACTCATGAGGAGAATAACTGATTATATAGACCCATATATCTGCTTTTTCCTTTGTCTTTTTTCTTCCTTCCTAATGCTCCAAGGTTTCTTCTTTTATCATTTTCTTTTCCTTTGAAGACCTTTCTTTAACCAAGAATTAAGAATTTGTCTGCAAGCAACAAGTATTTTTAGTTTTCCTTTGTCTGAGAATATTGTCTACATATTACTAAGTGAAAGCCAATCTCAAAAGGGTGCATACTTTATGATTCCATTTATATGACATTCTGGAAAAGGCAAAAGTATGGAATAAATGTTATCAGTAGCCATCAAAGCTTGGGGAATAGAAAAATGAATAGGTTTTCACTTATTCATTCACCAGAAGATTTTATAGGACAGTGAAATAGTATGCATAATTCTATAAATGTTTATGAATGAATGTTGAAAGCCTATTTTTTTTATATAGCACTTGACAGCACAAAGAGCAATCCCTAATGTATGTAAATTGAAAAAAATCTTGAGAGTTTACAGATACACAGCATGAATGCAGACTTTGACAAAAGAGCCTATCTGTATCACAAATGTATGAAGCTATTTTTTTTTACCTCATTGCGGGAGGGGGCAGGGAAAGAAATTTGCAGACCTAAGTATCCTTGTTAATGAGTGGAATCTGTAAGAATAAAGACAAAAAATTGTACATAAACATTGTTCTCTAGTTGACAAAGTAGTTCACCTGGGAGGACAGGCTAATAATTCTGAAACCAGTATACATGTATACAGAAATTGAACAATTAAGTATATGAATGGTGGATGGAGTAAGCCAGGTTTCTAGCTGTGAGTCGTTGTTGCTGTTAGGTGCCTTTGAGACCGTTCTGAGTCATAGTGACCATATCTACAACAGAACAAACACTGCCCAGGCCTGCACCATCCTCATAATCATTGTTATGCTTGAGCCCATTGTTGCAGCCACTCCTCTGTCAATCCATCTGGTTGAGGGTCTTCCTCTTTTTTGCTGACCCTCTACTTTACCAAGCACAATGTCCTTCTCCCAGGACTGATCCCTCCTAATAACATGTCCAAAGTATGTGAGATGAAGTCTTGCCATCCTCTCATCTAAGGAGCATTCTGGTTGTACCTCTTCCAAGACAAGTTTATTCATTCTTTTGACAGTCCATTGTATATTCAATACTCTTGGCCAACACCATAATTCAAAGGCATCAATCCTTCTTCAGTCTTCCTTATTCATTGCCCAGCTTTTGCATGCATATAAAGTGATTGAAAACACCATGGCTTGGGTCAGATACAACTTAGTCCTTAAAGTGATATCTTTGCTTTTGACACTTTAAAGAGGTCTTTTGAAGCAGATTTGCCCAATGCAATGCGTTGTTTGATATCTTGACTGCTGCTTCCAAGGGTGTTGATTGTAAATCCAAGTAAAATGAAATCTCTGACAACTTCAATCTTTTCTCCATTTATCATGATGTTGCTTACTGGTCCAGTTGTGAGGATTTTTGTTTTCTTTATATGGCGGTGTAATCCATACTGACTGAAGGCGTATTGCAGGTTGTTAATGAATCTTCCTCCAGTCCTGATGCTCCATTCTTCTTCATATAGTCCAGGTTCTCAGATTATTTACTCAGAATACAGATTGAATTAAGTATGGTGAAAGGGTACAACCCTGACGCACACCTCTACTGATTTTAAACTACACAGAATCCCCTTGTTTTGTTCCAACGACTGCCTCTTGATCTATGTACAGGTTCTTCATAAGTACAATTAAGTGTTTTGTGATTCACATTCTCCAAAATTGTTATCCATAATTTGTTATGATCCAGACAGTCTCCCAGTGAGACTGGAAGTATAATCATGAGAAAAATGTCAGATAAATCCCGGCCGATGAACATTCTACAAAATACCTGACCACTGCTCTCTGAAGCTGTCAAGATAAAACAATAAAAATCTGAGAAACTGTACTCTCCAGAGGAATCTAAGGAAACTAGACAAGTAAATAAAATGTGCTATCCTGGAATAGGAAAAAAGGACATTGATAAAAGATAAATAGAATCTGAACACAGCATGGATTTAATTAATAACATTTATCACATATTAGATTCTTATTTGTTCTTCATCTATTTCAGGCTTTTCTGTTTCACTGATCTGTTTGACAATTCCCATGACAGTAACCATCTACTTTAATTTCTTCAATTCCACAATATGTTTTAATATTTGGGTTGAAAGTCTTTTGTTCAAGTTGAAGCAAATAATATAACCAAAGGGCATGAACAAAAACACAATACACTCCTAAGAGCCTCTGAGGCCCAAACATATGCAGATTAAAGTCTTCATTTTTTTTTCTCTGCTTCGCTTAAGGCTAAATCATTCTGGGAAAACCATCAGTTATGTTTCAGCACATAATTCCACAGATAATTCAACTGCTTATGAAATGAATTATACAGCTGTAGCACCTAATAATGAAATATTAAAATTTTTAAAGATGACATATTGTTGTTGTTGTTGTAGTGCTGCATAAAATTCTCTTCTCTCAAGTCAGTATTAGTCCTAGAAACCACCCAAGCTAATGGCGAAGTTTCTGTTGCAAGTGAAGCCAGTTATAAGGAGAATGTAGAACTCAGAAACTCAGGATTGTTTGGGTGGATTTCAATTAAATCATCTTAAATACCTAACAAAATGCATGCTGAATGATAATCTCTATTACTATTCTTCACTCTTATTTATTCTGAGAGTTAGTCTTTGGCAGGGATTGTAATAGTTAATTATAAGTAAATTGTGGCCCAGTACCTAACCATAAGTCCTGTCTAGAATGTTGTCCAAGTACAGATGCATGAAGCTGTATGAATCCACTGTGAAGGTGTTCTCAATTGACAACAGCAGGATATTTATAAGCTTCACTGTTAGAGCATCTGATGTTCTATTTCCTGAGTATTCTTGAATTATAAGCAATAACTCTTCTCTGGATATTGTGATTGTTAAATAGAAATTATCTAGTTCAGATGCGCCAACATTTCCACTCTTGGGAATAATCCCATAATTCTTCTGTTTGCTTATAGTTCTTATTGTTCAGCAGGTGTTAATTATGTTAGCAAAGGTTATTGTTTAATCTTAGAGTTTTTGACTTTTTTTTGACATTTGGTTCATGCAGAAAAATTGATATGGAGTTCATTTTTGGCACTTACCTTTGAAAAGAGATTCATTTTCTCTTAACCTCAAAATTTATTATAAGAAAAATATGAATGTATAAACTGTTGTGAAGATTAAATAGACTAACTCATGGCGAGTGCCTAGCCTAGTGCTTGGCATATGCTGAGTTCACCAAAGTGTTGATATATCATTTCATGGATTTTATTCAAAATTTGGGCAAGCCCAAGTCAATTTTTTTTTTTCAAAATGAATCAGGTACTGACCCATTAGAGCCCCTTTTTCTGCTGCCAAAAAGAGCTCATGAATTTGAGAATGCCTACATGGGTCTCTGGAGAGCTTTAGTGTGCACAGTAGGATGACTCCATGATTTTACCCTCATGGCCAACAGTGATTTAAATAAAATAAAAACTAGAAAAATACTGTGACAAATAGTCTTTGTTGTTGTTGTTGTTAGGTGCCATTGAGTCTATTCCAACTCATAATGTTCTTATGCACAACAGAACGAAGTGGTGCCCTGTCTAGTGCCATCCTCACAATCTTTGCTATGTTTCAGTCCATGGTTGCAGCCACCGTGTCAATCCATCTTGTTGAGAGTCTTACTCTTTTTCACTAACTCTCTACTTTACCAAGCGTGATGTCCTTCTCCAGGGACTTCATCCCTCCTGATAACATGTCCAAAGTAAGTGAGACAAAGTCTTGCCATCTATGGTTCAAGGGACCATTCTTTACTTAGTTATTATTGGCATTTTTAAATACTTCTTAGTTATTAATTTCACAAGTCATTAAAAATAACAAACTCCATCAGAATGAAGTAGAATCAAGACCTGTTTGACAGCATGTTCTAGAAAACAGGGAGAGTTCCCATTTCTAATTTCACTTGCTTTTTCTTCTGGTCTATCCTTGAACAAGAAACAGAGAACAGAAAAAGGGACAGAGATAGTCATTTGACCTACCTGGTTCACAACTAAGAACACAACATAAGGAGTAAAATTCAGATGTCTTAGAAATCCTTTACCAGATACCAGAATCAATATGAGGTTTAGGTATTCAATGCAGCTCAGTCTCACTTACTCCAGGACTTTACAGTTATTATTGAAGGCACCCAACTCTGGAGAAGTACCACCAGACTATAGATGCTGTGCCGCCATTTAGGTACTATTCATGCACAACTTGTCTTCTGAGGGTTTGGCTTCCTCTCCTCTACACAAAGGGGAGAAGATAGAACAGTAGCTGATGTTCATGGCCCATTTGAACTCAAAATGTTATCATTGTTAGCTTATCCACAGGCTGAAGCTGTGGGTAGGTTAAGATGGGAGGAGAGAGGTAGTCAGGGCCAGGCTGTCCATTCATTGGTCAGGCTGTCCATTCATCAGTCATTCATTGATTTGTTCATCCATTTAATTAATATTTATTAAAAGCTAATTAGGTGTTAGTTGCTGTTTGAAATCTTGGAATTAGAGTAGGGGAAAAGAAAACTGAAAACTTCTCTGAATAAGATAATATCAGTTAACATTAAGTGTTACAAAATAATAAAGTTTAGTGCCGTGGTAAAAAAAAAAAAGAATAAATTAAAGGAGGCTGATATGATGAAGAGAACAATTTTTTTTAAGTGAAACTGAGTCTTCAATAAATAAACAAATACTTTTATTGATGAGAAAATATTAAACTAAAGAAAGAAAGAGTTACTCATTGTATTCATGGAAGAATATTCCACGCAGAAGAAAAGCTCCTGAAAAGCCTTAGGAAAGTAACAGGTATGAAGTACAAAGAACAGATCAAAAAAAACTAATGAGTCTGATTGTCCTATAGGGTCGCTATGAGTTGGAATCTACTCGATGGCACTGGGTTTTTGGGTTCTGGGAATGGGTCTGAAGTATATTCGGCAAAGGGAAAATTTGCTTTAGATGAGGCTGGAAAGAGAGGCAGGGGGTAGTAGGAATGTATAGATGGCATCAAAAAATTAGTTCTATTCTCAGAGTGATGGTAAACCACTGAAGAGTATGTGCCGATGGTAGGAGTAAGGAGGGAGCAGAGACTAGATAGAGCAGCACATCACCTAATTTCATTAAAACAAAAAAAAAAATTAGCCTGACTTTTAGATATAGAATGCATCCCATAGGGGAAAGAAGAGAAGATGAAAGCCTAATTCAAGGATATTTTTTATATGAAGAACAGAGAAATGTAAGAATGATTGTGCGCAATAGTGGTTCAAGGAAGTTTTTTTTTTTTTAATACAGCATACACTCCCCCCATGTGTATGTCAGTTTGTCGTACTGTGGGGGCTTGTGTGTTGCTGTGATGCTGGAAGCTATGCCACTGGTGTTCAGATACCAGCAGGGTCACCCATGGAGGAAAGGTTTCAGCTGAGCTTCCAGACTAAGACAGACTAGGAAGAAGGACCTGGCAGTCTACTTCTGAAAAGCATTAGCCAGTGAAAATCTTATGAATAGCAGCAGAACATTCTGATATAGTGCTGGAAGATGAGCCCCCCAGGTTGGAAGGCACTCAAAAGATGACTGGGGAAGAGCTGCCTCCTCAAAGTAGAGTCAACCTTAATGACATGGATGGAGTAAAGCTTTCGGGACCTTCATTTGCTGATGTGGCATGACTCAAAAAGAGAAGAAACAGCTGCAAACATCCATTAATAATCAGAACCTGGAGTGTATGAAGCATGAATCTAGGAAAATTAGAAATCGTCAAAAATGAAATGGAATACATAAACATCAATATCCTAGGCATTAGCTAGCTGAAATGGACTGGTATTGGCCATTTTGAATCAGACATATAGTCTCCTATGCTGGGAATGACAACTTGAAGAGGAATGGTGTTGCATTCATCGTCAAAAAGAACGTTTCAAGATCTATCCTGAAGTACAACAGTGTCAATGATAGGATAATATCCATACGCCTACAAGGAAGACCAGTTAATATGACTATTATTCAAATTTACACACCAACCACTAGGGCCAAAGATGAAGAAATAGAAGGTTTTTATCAGCTGCTGCAGTCTGAAATTGATCGAACATGCAATCAAGATGCATTGATAATTACTGCAATTGGAATGCGAAAGATGGAAACAAAGAAGAAGGATCAGTCATTTGAAAATATGGCCTTGGTGACAGAAACAATGCCGGAGATCAAATGATAGAATTTTGCAAGAACAGTGACTTCTTCATTGCAAATAGCTTCTTTCACCAACATAAATGGCGACTATACACATGGACCTCACCAGATGGAACGTACAGAAATCAAATTGACTACATCTGTGGAAAGAGACAATGGAAAAGCTCAATATCATCGGTCAGAACAAGGCCAGGGGCTGACTGTGGAACAGACCATCAATTGCTCATATGCAAGTTCAAGCAGAAACTGAAGAAAATCAGAGCAAGTCCACAAGAGCCAAAATATGATCTTGAATATATCCCACCTGAATTTAGAGACCATCTCAAGAATAGATTTGAATCATTGAACACTAGTGATTGAAGACCAGACGAGTTGTGGAATGACATCAAGGACATCATCCATGAAGAAAGCAAGAGGTCACTGAAAAGATAGGAAAGAAAGAAAAGACCAAGGTGGATCTCAGAGGAGACTCTGAAACTTGCTCTTGAGCATCGAGCAGCTAAAGCAAAAGGAAGAATTGATGAAGTAAAAGAACTGAACAGATTTCAAAGGGCCTTTTTTTCAAGAAGACAAAATGAAGTATTATAATGACATGTGCAAAGAGCTGGAGATGGAAAACCAAAAGGGAAGAACACACTCGGCTTTTCTCAAGGTGAAAGAACTGAAGAAAACATTCAAGCCTCGAGTTGCAATAGTGAAGGATTCCATGGGGAAAATATTAAATGATGCAGGAACCATCAAAAGAAGATGGAAGGAATACACAGAGTCATTATACCAAAAAGAATTAGTCAATATTCAACCATTTCAAGAGGTGGCGTATGATCAGGAACCAAAGGTACTGAAGGAAGAAGTCCAAGCTGCTCTGAAGGCATTGGCGAAAAACAAGGCTCCAGGAATTGAGGGAATATCAACAAACAGATGCAGCGCTGGAGGTGCTCATTCGTCTATGCCAAGAAATATGGAAGACAGCTTCTTGGCCAACTGATTGGAAGAGATCCATATTTATGCTTATTCCCAAGAAAGGTGATCCAACTGAATATGGAAATTATAGAACAATATCATTAATATCACACACAAGCAAAATTCTGCTGAAGATCATTCAAAAACAGCTGCAGCAGTATATGGACAGGGAACTGCCAGAAATTCAGGCCGGTTTCAGAGGAGGATGTGGAACCAGGGATATCATTGCTGATGTCAGATGAATCCTGGCTGAAAGCAGAGAATACCAGAAGGATGTTTACCTGTGTTTTATTGATTATGCAAAGGCATTTGACTGTGTCGATCATAGCAAACTATGGATAACACTGCGAAGAATGGGAATTCCAAAATACTCATGAGGAACCTTTACATAGATCAAGAGACAGTTGTTCAGATAGAACAGGGGGATACAGAGTGGTTTAAAGTCAGGAAAGGTGTGCATCAGGGCTGTATTCTTTCACCATACCTATTTAATCTGTATGTTGAACAAATAATACAAGAAAAAAAAATACAAGAAGCTGGACTATATGAAGAAGAATGGGTCGTCAAGATTGGAGGAAGACTCATTAACAACCTGCGTTATGCAGATGACACAACCTTGCTTGTTAAAAGTGAAGAGGACTTGAAGGACTTACTAATGAAGATCAAAGACCTCAGCCTTCAGTATGGATTACACCTCAACATAAAGAAAACAAAAATCCTCACAATTGGACCAATGAGCAACATCATGATAAACGGAGAAAAGATTGAAGTTGTCAAGGATTTCATTTTACTTGGATCCACAATCAACAGCTATGGAAGCAGCAGTCAAGAAATCAAAGACGCATTGCATTGGGCAAATCTGCTGCAAAGGACCTCTTCAAAGTGTTGAAGAGCAAAGATGTCACCCTGAAGACTAAGGTGCGCCTGACTCAAGCCATGGTATTTTCAATTGCATTATATGCATGTGAAAGCTGGACAATGAATAAGGAAGACTGAAGAATAGTAGACGCCTTTCAATTGTGGTGTTGGTGAAGAATATTGAATATACCACAGACTGCCAAAAGAACGAACAAATCGGTCTTAGAAGAAGTACAACCAGACTGGTCCTTAGAAGCAAGGGTGGTGAGACTGTGTCTTACATACTTTGGACATGTTGTCAGGAGGGATCAGTCCCTGGAGAAGGACATCATGCTTGGCAGAGCACAGGGTCAGCGAAAAAGAGGAAGACCCTCAACGAGGTAGATTGACACAGTGGCTGCAACAGTGAGCTCAAGCATAACAATGATTGTAAAGATGGTGCAGGACAGGGCAGTGTTTCATTCTGTTGTGCATAGGATCGTTATGAGTCGGAACTGACTCAACGGCACCTAACAACAACAACAAAACATATATTCAGCTAGATTATAAGCTGATTTAAAAAATCCAATAATATAGAAATTGGTGATGTAAGGAAGGAGAAGAATAGAGGATCAAGTCTTTAAGAAGGTAACAACCCAAACCAAAAATGGAAGAGTTTTGCTTTCCTGAGTATAAGGGTACTTTGTCCATTATACGAGGAGAAAAAGAGAGACAGTAATGAGAACATGCACAGACAGATGTAGGTAGAGTAAAAAATTTGTTGGTGGGACATTAATGAACTTCCTGTCTACATTTCTCCACTTACAGGGAGGAGTGAAAATGATTGGCACAGTAGTATATATGAAATTAAAAAGAGAGAAAACAATAATGACGATTAATTAATTTTGAATAATGGGAAATTGAACATAAAAGAAAGGATAGTAAGATTTCCCAGTAATATTGATTCCTATTTGGGATTCATGATCATGAATTCCTGGTATGAAAAGTCAGCTTGTACATTATTCTCTACATACTAGTAGTGGATAAAGATGACAAAATCTAGTGGGATGCAGACCGCAAATTCTCATAAAAAGACCATACTTAATGGTCTGACTGAGACTAGAGAAATCCCAGCGGCCATGCTCCCCAGACCTTCTGTTGGCACAGGACAGGAACCATCCCTGAAGACAACTCATCAGACATGAAAGGGACTGGACAGTGGGTGGGAGAGAGATGCTGACGAAGAGTGAGCTAATGATATCAGGTGGACACTTGAGATTGTGTTGGCATCTCCTGTCTGGAGGGGGGATGGGAGGATAGAGAGAGTGGGAAGCTGGCAAAATTGTCACGAAAGGAGAGACTGGAAGGGCTGACTCATTAGGGGGAGAGCAAGTGGGAGTACGGAGTAAGATGTATGTAAACTTATATGTGACTGACTTGATTTGTAAACGTTCACTTGAAGCTCAATAAAAGTTAATAAAAAAAAAAGATGACAAAATCTAATAGCATGAACTTCAAAGGAAATTGCATATTTAAAGAGAAAGAATGGGGGCAAGGAAAATATATATCCATGAGGGAAAATAATAGGTTCCATTATAGCTGGCTGAACAATCCAGGGTATTGAACTCTTAAATGTCCAGAAGAACCAAGAGCTAAAGGGCCTTGTTTCTTTGTAGCATGGTGATATGACAGTCAGTGGATAAAGTACATATCACCTGGAGCAGCAGACTTGGCATTGTCTCTTCTGTCTGGCAGCTTGATGATATTGGTGATAAATGAGAAAAAAGATATAAAAACGACCTTTTATGTCCTCCAGTGAAGTGGTATGAAATTTATAGACCTTTTTAGGGAGTTTTTCTTTATCCTAAAATCAACAGTGTTCTGGGCACCACTTGTTCACCTCACTGGTGAAGGAAGGATTCCTCATCTTAAGTAGTATGAGAAGGCTGAAAACATGACACCCAAGACTGGACAGGTGAGAGTAACAACAGTTCATCAGTCACATATACTTACAGAGCCACACCGGGTTTCACTGAGGAGTGGGGTGACCAAGAAGGAGTTGTGGAAGATGGATTATGCAGTAGTGGATGAGGTATACCCTAGTTCCCATGAAGGATATGATTGAATTGTTTAAATAATTTCAAAGCTGGCTGGGAAGATAACCTGTTAGACTGAGAACCAGGCAGAGTTCAGCTGGACTGACTGCTAGTGACACAAATGGTTAAGCACTGGACTATTCACCAAAAGGCTGCGGGGTTCAAACTCAACCGGAGGCACTTTGGAAATAAAGCCTGGCACTCTGCTTCCTAAAGGTCAGAGCCTTGAAAATCCTATGGAGCAGTTCTGCTCTGCATACTCGGGGTCATCGTGAGTTGAAATCAACTCGATATAGCATTTAGCAACAGCAACAACATAATATTTTAATATATAAAAATATTATTTGTTCAGACTAGATTTTATTTTTGACACGGTATTGAATGCGCTTGTCTTTCATGTTTCCTTATGTGGCAGTAGTTGCTGCACTAGGTACTTTCATTTCTTTTTCATTCATATTTTATAGGAATTACTCTATAATTTCTGTTTTTTTCTTTTTATTTCATCATAAAATATGTCAATCTGGAATTTGTAAACTTTCCTTTTATGTTATCATAATTTTGTATTAATTCCTCTTATCTCATAATATTTTATACAGATAGTCACATAAACCAGTAATTAAACCAGAATCATTTGTTTCACTTCTTTTCAGACCAACTCTTTCTTACTAAATGACATCATTGAACTTTTTTTTTAATCTTGACAACTGCTTAACTTCTTTCGTAAAGCTTGAATTAAATTGTGTAAATTCTGCTTCTGTATATCATATTAAAGAACTGTAGATTTAACTTGTTGACAGCTTGAAGGTATTTCTCATGTTTTATTAATGAGTTTTTTAAAAAACAACTGAACTCATTCAGTACATTTTCTGTTTGAAATATAAGCATAAGAAACTTTTTCCTCATTTCTGATAGTAATAAGTAAGAAACCAAGGCCCCAATAGGGAAATCGACTTTGAAAGGTAAAAGAAAAGTTAAAAGGTAAAATAAAATATTGTTAATATCTCCTATTCAAGTTCTCAACACTTCTCAACTAGAACAATGTGCATAGCATATGACCCTATTATCACAGGAATATTATAAGTACCGAGAAATGTGAAATAAAGTACAGTCAAGATGCCTGGGACTGATCTAAGAGAAAATATCCAGCATATGAATTTATTTTCCTCAGAAAAATGAATTTTTAGTGAATTAATTTTTATCCTACAAATAAAAGGACAAATATAAGGACAATCTTGACTAGCAATGGCAAAAAGCCCATCAGACTAAGGGACCAACTGAAAATGCCAACGCAACAAAACAAAAGGGGGAGGGGGAGACAAGACAGTGTTTCTTCACAAAGATTACTTAAAGGAATTACTAAGGCATACCCTTTTTATGCTACACAAACAACATACAGAAAATTTCCATAGAACATTCTTGTAATGAAATACTATGTAGACTCTAAAATTATCTTGCAATACAAAACCAAAAACCCCTTGCCGTCAAGTCTATGCCAACTCATAGTAACCCTATAGGTCGCAAAGAAAGGCAAAAAAAAAAAAATTTTTTTCAAC
This sequence comes from Loxodonta africana, assembly GCF_030014295.1. Lineage (NCBI taxonomy): Eukaryota > Metazoa > Chordata > Mammalia > Proboscidea > Elephantidae > Loxodonta > Loxodonta africana. Next base: position 167,151,979 of record NC_087342.1, read on the forward strand.
ATGAATGGATGAGAAAAAGCAAATTTCAAAAAAGTGATACGGCTAATTATCAATTTATTCCCTCTCAGCTCTGTATCTACCCATCATTGCATTGCCCTACTTATGAAAAAGGAGCTGTGCTGTCCAGTTGGCTCTGACTCATAGCAACACTATGTACCACAGAAAGAAACACTGCCTGGTCCTGCACCATGCCCACAATCATTGTTATGCTTGAGCTCATTGTTGCAGCCACTGAGTCAGTCCATCTCACTGAGGGTCTTCCTCTTTTTCACTGACCTTCTACTTTACCAAGCATCATGTCCTTCTTCAGGAACTGATGCCTCCTGAAGACATGTCCAAAGTATTTAAGACGTAGGCTCACCATCCTTGCTTCTAAGGAGCATCCTGTTTGTACTTCTTCCAAGACAGATTTGTTCCTTCTTTTGGCAGTCCATGGTATATTTAATATTTTTCTCAAACACCACAATTCAAAGGCATCAATTCTTCTTTGGTCTTCCTTATTCATTGTCCAGCTTTCACATGCATATGAAAATACCATGGTTTGGGTCAGGTGCACCTTAGTCTTCAGGGTGACATCTTTGCTCTTCAACACTTTAAAGAGGTCCTTTGCAGCAGATTTGCCAGAAGCAATGCATCTTTAGATTCCTTGACTGCTGCTTCAATGGGTGTTGATCGTGGATCCAAGTAAAATGAAATCCTTGATAATTTCAATCTTTCCTCCATTTATCATGATGTTGCTTATTGGTCGAGTTGTAAGGATTTTTGTTTTCTCTATGTTGAGGTTTAATCCATACTGAAGGCTGTGGTCTTTGAGCTTGTAAATATCTCTCTATTGCCAGTAGAGGTGCTGCAGGGACACTGCAATAGGAAGGATTCTCTTACTATTTATAGTGTGATTTCCAAAGTTTGTTCCTGTGGCACACCACAGCAAGCAATTCATGGGACACTCAATGGTGCTCACCTTCTGGTAAACCCAGCCTATGATTCCATGCCCATTAATTTTTCCACCAGTTGTGAATGAGCTCTATCCAGGGGAACCCAGAAAACTCCTCTGTCCTCTAGTAGGCTCTTGCCATGCCCTGAATAATGAGGCCTGAATCCCAGCTTAGACAGGAGCTCCATTTCCAAGTCTGTTCCTTCCTCAGTTACTCTTTCTCAGTCATAGGTTTTTTTTTTTTTTTAATTAGGTGAGAGTTTACAGAGCTAATTAGTTTTCCACTTGATAGTTTGTACACAAAGCTTTTCACGACCTTGATTTCATTCCCCACAATGTGCCAGCACTCTCCCCATTTCTGCCCTGGGATCCTTATTTCCTTTTGTCCTGATTTTCTACCTTTCTTCCTTTCAAGTTTTTGTTTTCAGGCAGATATTGCCATTTTGATCTCATATAATCTATTGTCCTAAGAAATACTTTCCTCTTGGGTGTTATTGTTTATCTTATACGCTTGTTTATTATTTGGCTGTGAGGTGGTCTCCAGGAATGGCTTCAGTTCCAGGTCAGAAGGATGTCTTAGGGCCATAATCTCAGGGGTTCCTCAAGTCTCTGTCACACCAGTAAGTCTGGTCTTTTTTGTGAATCAGATTTTTTGTTCTACAATTTCCTCCTGCTCTGCCCAGGACACTGTGTTGTGATTCTAGTCAGAGCAGTTGGTAGTGGTAGCCAGGTACCATCTAGTTCTTCTGGTCTTGGGGTTGAGTGGGCATTTTTTTTTTAAAGAGTTCTCTTATATTCCCTCTTAATAGCTAATCTCCTATAAATAGTTAATAAATCGTATATTAAGCCTCCCCTGTTCATGTTACTGTGTGATAACATAAACACATGCACGTGCACACACACATGGAATTGAAAACTTATACTTGAACAATTAAAAGTGATTATCTCTAGGTGCTTGACTTCAAGACATTTGATTATCTCCTTTTAATTTCTACACTGTCTGAACTCCCCAATAAATATGCATTAATTTTGAAATCTGAAAAAGTACAGTAATTTTTAGAAGTCATTAATAAACTGTCCCTAAACTTAAAAATATATATGCATATATATGTATGTATATATTTAAAAAAAAAGAACAAACCCGTTGCCTTTGAGTTGATTCCGACTCATGGTGATCCTATAGGACATAGTAGAATTGTCCCATGTGGTTTCCAAGGAGCACCTGGTGGATTCAAATGGCAGACCTTCTGGTTAGCAGCTGCAGCTCTTAACCACTACGCCACCAGAGTTCCCTATATGTATGTGTATGTATTAACAACATATATATATATATCCAGTGTATTTTATCCATGCTGGGATCTAAATTGTATAAAATTTTGGTTGGTAAGATACAACTATTGGTCTCTACCCATTTGGAGCAAAAGAAGAAAGAAGAAACCAAAGACTCAAAGAAGAAACCAGTCTGCAGGACCAATTGCCTACATGAACCATATTCTCACCTATCCAGATACCAGAAGAACTAGATGATGCCCACTCACCACTACCAGTTGTTCTGATCAGGGCCACAATATATGGTCCTGGATGGAATGGGAGAAAATTATAGAACAAAACTCAGTATCTTAAAAAAAAAAAAAGGCCAGACCTACTGGACCAGCAGAGACTGGGGACACCCCGATGTTATTGTCCTGAGATACTCTTTAAACTTTGAACTGAAACTACTTCCGGAGATCACCTTTCAACTAAATAACAGGTTGGCTCACAAAATAAACAATATCAGCAGTGAGTACTGTTCTCCTTTATTTTAAAAACAATAAAAAAAATAATCTATTTGAGGCCGAATGGTCAACATTTGCCCTAAAGCAAAAATTAGAAAGAAAGGAGGGGTGGAGCAGGGAAGCAAGAATTTTGGAATAGAACAACCAGAACAGATATAATTAGAATGTGGATGTAATGAGAAAAATATAACCAATGTCATTGAATGATATGTACAGAAATTGTTAAATGGGAACCTAATTAATATGAAACTTTCACCAAAACTCAATGAGGTATTTAAAAAAAAAAAAGTTTGGCTGGGAGATATGTTTAATCATCTCAGTTTTATAGTGTGTTTTTTATTTTAGGCTCAAGATGAAATTAGAATAGAGTAAGCACAATGAAATTAATTCAACAAAAAATGTCAGACACTTTTGATACTGCGATTTTTATTATAAGCTAATTGTTGTAGCCGACAAGAAAACAGAAAGTGAAATTACCTTTACAAACTCGTCCTAGATCAAAATTGCTCTATTCAGTGCCCTTTAAATGGGAAGTGACAGAGTATAAACCTGCCAGACAGTACAGTGGATGCCTTATCAGCGTCCTGACATAGCCAGCTTTGCCTGTTCTCTCTGATTTAATGTCATCAGACACAAGGTGATTTAGAACATTCTCAGTAATAATGGAGAGGCTGAAAGCAGATGTGTAGATATTTTTCATGCCTTTTCCCTCCCCTAAGGATTGTTCTTTAGTTAAAGCAATACTGTGAAAACAATCACTATGTTGCAAAAGGTAATGAAAATGAATATCGAGAGCAGATTACATTGACAGGGGAAAAAATTCCTTTTATTCTTCCAAAAACAGATTGCTGCCCTATAAAAGTAAGCCCATATTTTTTAGCATTTTCTCTATCCGAGTTTCAAAAACTTAGCAATTTGTAACCTGCCATTGAAGTAAAAGAATGACAAAATTACTTGAGAACTAGACACCTAATGTTATAATTTTCATTAAGATGTTTTAAACAAGGGTGCTATGGAAATTGACAACTTCATAACTTTATGGCAGGGTATTTTAACCAAAAGAATATTCTGAAAACTAGGTAGTGTTATCAGATTCCTTTAAGTAACCCTAGGTCATCTGTTTTATTGTAAATCAACATACCCCAGGGTCTTTATACATAAAATGGAGAGGAAATTTTTCTCAATTATTCTAATCAGATTTTACAACTTGATCTAAAATCTCTTAAGACTTGTTTGGGTATCAAGTATACACATATAATTACTTATGCAAGTTCATTTTTATAGCAACATGTATTAGCACACATCTTTCTTAGTCCCTGAGGGCTTAACCTTACTTATCTGCACCCATTCAGTATCTCAGAAAATACCATGGCATACACTTAGTCATCTATAGATCTACAAATGAGGCGTGTGTAAATCATGAAACAAAATTGGCTGTATTAAAGGCAATGATAATTTTTTGCTTATTTAGCCGTGTTTTTTCCCAAGGATTTCTCTTGTATACTCTAGCTTTTAGCTGTATCTCAGTCCTTTCACATACATTGTGCTTTGACATGCACTCAAGTAAGCCCACTAACATTAGACAAACATGAACTTATATATTTTTTTCCTACTCCTGATCAGTCCGGCCAGGCACAGCCCGAACAGAACCTATGCTATTCTTGAACAAAGCAGGAAGGACATAAAAAGTCCTGTTGCTTCTTTCTTGAGTGGTCTGAAATTAATCTCACACTATTAGCCTGGTATCCTAAATGCCTGAAGCCAGAGAAAGTCTACTTGACTTCCTCACTGTGTCAGATAAGTTTGCTTTTTATATTCTTTATGTTATCGCTTACCAGTAGCTGGACTTGTCAACTCATCAAAGGAAAAAAGATCAGGAGAGAATTCTTCCTTCAGCTACAATTATTTAAGCTCCATTTAACTGCTTCCAATATCATAACCCACCCATCTCCCAAGGGGGGAGGGTGCCTATAAAAAAATATATACTGTTCATTTTATACTTATACTTTATTATTTTCAAATAGTCATTATTAAAGAACTTTTACCCTTCTCAAATGAATCCAAATTAACATAGTCTGAACTACATTCCACTTCCATGGATTTGTGTATGCTTGCACATGCTTATAAAATCAAATTTAAGTTTTGTTCTTTTACTTGAAAGACTCGAATGATCTCTGTTATAACACTCCTTCTATCAAATATCTCTAGATCACTACTTTTTCTCCAAACAGCTACCTCTTATGATTCATAGTTTGTATCTCATTTATTCATGTTGAAGTCTAAAATTTTTTCTTTGGAAACTCTTCTTATCCCTAGACATCCCTTAATGTTCTCTGATACATGCTTAATCACACGTATACAAAGCCCTGTCACATTCTCAGTATGATGCTGGGGCAGTGACTCTCAAGCTTGGCTACACACATTAGAATCAGTGTGAATGGAACAGTTGCTGTACCTGAGCCCCACCCCAAGAGTTTTTAATTTAATTGCTCTGAAGTGATGCCTAGGCATAGGAGTTTTCAAAAGACCCCCACCTCCACACATTCCAGATGATGTGAATTTGCAGTCAGGATCAAGAGCCACCGTGCTAGATCATGTACAAGAAAGACAAAATGTGAAAGATATGGTCTGTTCTTAATGAGCATATAATATAACCTGACCCTGTTGCCATAGAGTCGACTCTGACTCATAGCGACCCTGCAGGACAGAGTAGAACTGCCCCATAGGGTTTCCCAGGAGCACCTGGTGGTGAATTCGAACTGCCGAGCTTTTGGTTATCAGGAGTAGCTCTTAACCACTACACCACCACGCTTTCTAGCAAATAATATGGAGAGATACAACTGACATACTCAACACAATTAGAGCACAATTAAATTTAGATTGTTTTGAACTTTATATAAAAACCTAGACATGTTGGTAGCTTGTCTTTTCACTTTTTTGGTAGTGTTTTGATTAACAAAAGTTTGTGATGTTTATGAGGTCCCATTTATTTATTTTGTCGTTCGCTCTTTGTGCTTTTGTTGTTATATAAGAAATAGATTGTTAAAAGCTAGGCCACACAGCATTGTCCCTGCATTTTCTTGTAAGAATTTCATGGCTTTAGTTTTCACATTTAGGTCTTTAATTCATTTTGAAATTGTTTTGGCCATGATGTGATCCTGTTTCTTTTTTCTGCTTGTAGAAATTCAACGTGAGTCTATTTTTGAGTATTTGGGGTATATACCTAGGAGTAGAATTGCTGGGTCATATAGTAGTCTTATTCTTAGTTATCTGAGGAAAGCACCACACTGTTTTTCACAAAGGCTGTACCATTTTGCATTCCCAGCAGAAGTGGGAAAGATTTCCAATTTTCCCACATCCTTGTCAACATTTGTTATTTACTTTTTCTTCTTCTTTTTTTTTTTAGTTCAGCCATCCTTGTGGGAGTGAAATGGTATCTCATTGTGGTTTTGATTCAAAGAGACTCTTCTTTTCCCATCAAATAACGGGAACTTAGCACCCTTATCAAAAATAAGTTGACCATAGATGTGTGCGTTTATTCCTGGACTCTCAATTCTATTCCATTGGTGATGTATGAAAAGATAAGCTACAGATGGAGAGGATATCTTCAGAAACAATATATCTGCTAAGGTTCTAATATACATATATATAAATACATATATATACATATATATGTATAACGCTTTTTTTATATATAAAACTTAACAAAAAGACAAGTAACCCATTCATAAAATGAGCAAAGGAGTTGAGTAGACATTTCACCAAACAGGACATTCAAATGGCAAACAAACACCTGAAAAACTCTCAATGTCATTTTCCATCAGAGAGGCAAAGTATAGAGACAAAATCAAAACCCCAGTGAGAGGCCATTTCACTCCCACTAAGATTGCTGAGATAAAAGTAATAAATAATGACAATAACAAATGTTGGTGAGGCTGTGGGGAAACTGGGATCCTTACCCATTGCTGCTGGGAACGCAAAATGGTAAAGCCTTTGTGGAAAACAGTGTGGCAGTTCATCAAATAACTAAAAATAAAGCTACCATATGATCCAAAAGTTTCCCTCCTACACATCTACCCAAAAGACTTGAAACCATACTCAAACAGATACTTGTACACCAGTGTTCATTGCAGCATTATTCTCAATAGCCAAAAGGTATAAATAAAATAAATGCCCATCAGAGAATGAATGGGTAAACAAAATGTGGTACATATAAGTTCTACTCAGCCAATGAGAGAAATGAAGTCTTCATACATGCTACAATATGGATGCAGCTTGAAGACATTATGATGAGTGAAATGTCAATCACAAAAGGACAAATATTGTATGACCTCACTTGTATAAAAAGACAAGAATAGGCAAATGTATAGAGACCAAAGTTTATTAGTGGTTACCAGGTACAGGAAAGAGGGGAAAAGGGGGGTTACTGCTTACGGAGTACTGAGTTTTGGTTTATCGTGATGGAGAAATCACATTAAGGGTAGGGTTGCACAGCTGATTAATTAAATTGCAGTCAAGAAGTTGTACACCTGTGAAAAGTTGAACTGGCAAAAGTTGTGTGACACCGTCATGGATTGAGTTGTGTCCCACAAAAATACATGTATCAATTTGACTAAGCCATGATTCTCAGTATTGTGTGATTGTCCACCATTTTGTCATCTGATGTGATTTTCCTGTGTTATAAATCCTGCCTCTATGATGTTAATGAGGTGGGATAGGCGACAGTTATATTAATGAAGCAGGACTCAATCTACAAGATTAGATTGTGCCTTGAGCCAATCGCTTTTGAGATATAAAAGAGAGAAGCAAGCAGAGACAGGGGATCGCATACCACCAAGAAAGCAGTACCGGGAGCAGAGTGCGTCCTTTGGACCCAGGGTTCCCGTGCAGAGAAGCTCCTAGTCTAGGGGAAGACTGATAAAAAGGACCTTCCTTCAGAGCCCACAGAGAAAGCTTTCCCCTGGATCTGACACCCTGAATTTGAACTTCTAGTCTACTAAACTGTGAGAGATTAAACTTCTGTTTGTTAAAGCCATTCACTTGTGGTATTTCTGTTACAGCAGCTCTGAATAACTAAGACAGACAGGTACATGTAAAACAATGGCAAAAAACAAGTAAGCAATCAACAATAACAACAACAAAAAAAAAAAACAGTGCAGCTTCTGAAGCTGCTTATATGCAGCCAAGCACCTATTGGGATTTGGTTTCATGGTTTGGAAGTTTAGGGTCATGGTTTCCTGGGACATCCCAGTAAACTGGCCTAATAATGTGCTTAATGATTCTGTTTTACCTCCTAGTTCATTGGATAGTGCCTGGGGCCTTAAAAGCTTGCGAGCTGCCATCCAAGTTATAACAATTAGTCTCCATTTGCCTGCCGCAACAAAGGAAGAAGGAAACTCAGGAATAAGAAATGGATTATGTGGTGCCTCCTTTGCCAAGAGTCCAGAAGAACTGCATGGTGCCTAGCTACCATTACTGAATGTTTTGATCAAAGACTTTATGGCAGAGTTCTTATCAAAAGCAGGAAAATACAGGACAGAATTTCAAATTCTCATAGAATCCAGATTTCCTAGAGCCATGGAGGCTGGATGAACCCCTGAAACTATTGCCCTGAGATCATCTTTAAACATTAAACCAAAAATATCCCCTGAAGTCTTCTTAAACCAAACAATAGTTTAGCTTCACTAGTAGAGAATGTCTGCCTTGAGCACTGTGCTCGTTTAAGATCTATCTATTTGAGATCAAATTGACTAAAGCAACTTGAAAGATTAAACAGAAAACTTAAGGAGCAGTTTATGTAAATGGGAGAAGAACAACTTGGAAAAGGAGAGTGAGAATGTTTGTACAATTTGAAGAATGTAATCAATGTCACCAAATTGTATATGTAGAAATTGTTAAATTGGTGTATGTTCTCAATAACAATAATAAAATAAATTATAAAAAAAAATTTGTAGGAGAGCTAAGGAAGAGAAAATAAGTAGACAGATGAATAAAAATGGAGATGGTGAGTGGGAATAAATAAAGCTAAGGCAGATTGATGTCCAGGTTTTCACAAATTACAGTGACTCAAAAAATGCCATGTGTTGCTTTTGTTAGTTGTTAGGTGCCATCAAGTCAGTTCTGACTCATAGGAACCCTATGTACAACAGAACGAAGCACTGCCCAGTCCTGCGCCATCCTCACAATCCTTGTGATGCTTGAGCCCATCGTTGCAGTCACTGTGTCAATCCATCTCCAGAGTCTTCCTCTTTTTCACTGACCCTCTACCAAGCATGATGCCCTTTTCCAGAGACTGATCCTTCCTGACAATATGCCCACACCATGTGAGATGTAGTCTCTCCATCCTTGCTTCCAAGGAGCGTTCTTGTTGTACTTCCTTCAAGACAAATTTGTTCATTCTTTTGGCAGGACACGATATATTCAATATCCTCCGCTAACACTACAATTCAAAGGTGTCAATTCTTCTTCCATCTTCCTTATTCATTGTCCAGCTTTCACACGCATCTGATGTGATTGAAAATACCATGGCTTGGATCAGGCGCATATCAGTCTTCAAGGTGACATCTTTGCTTCTCAACACTAACAATATTCACTAGAGATGAATAATCAGCAATGTATCCACTTACTGTTACCTAATACTTAGCAAAAAATAAATTAATAAAAAAATCTAGAGAGTGAGAAATAAATGATAACTATTGTCACGAGAAAGATCTACATAAATAAGAGTAATCAATGAAGGCTTTATAGAGTATATGTGACGTAAACTGGATGTCATGAGATAATTTGGATAAATTTAAGAAGGAAGAAGGAGATGTTAGGTGGTGGAATAGCAGACACAGGGGCCCGGAGTCATGCTTGACTTAGCATTACAGGAATGAAGTAGGTATGTTTGACTAGAGTAGAGCTTGTGTGTTTTGAAATTATGAGAAAAGGAAGTAAATAAGATGGTGGCAAAATCTGATTGATCTATCTCCCTTCTTGCCACTACTGTTCCTTTTAAGAGATTGGGGTAGGGGTGAGGGAGATGATACATTCATAGTAATGGAGAGAATAATAACTGAAAATAATTAAAATCTAAAATAACTATAATTAAGTCATATTAGAAACACATTTGAGCCCCAGTGGCACAGTGGTTAAGTGTTCGGCTACTTACCAAGGGGCCAGCAGTCCAAATTAGCCAGACAGTCCTTGGAAACCCTATGGAGAAATTCTATGCTGTCCTATAGGGTTGCTATCAGTAGGAATTGACTTGACTGCAATTTTTTTTTTTTTGGTAGAGGCACATTTAGCATTGCAATAAACAAGGATGTCAAGCTGTGAGATACACATGGGAAACTTCCACAAAATTCAGAGGAAAATAAAATTAAAAAGAAAGAGAATTAAACTACAGGGAAGAAGAATTTAAAGCAGCTGGCCTAAGATCCATTAGCTCCTTTTGCAGGATTAATGTCCCCAGGGCGAAAATAAGCAAGTTACCTGATCCTTGTCAACTAGACCTTCAGGAAAATAAACTAATGCTATTTCCTAGGAGGACGAAGTATTGTTTTTGAATTTCCCTTGACAAGACATCCCTGACTGAAGATTTCCAAAAGTAAATGGAACTCAGGATGTATGAGGCGTAGCTCTCTAGGGAGCTTTACAACTCTCAGGGTAATATTCCCACTAAAGGACACGATTCTGTGAACCTCACCTATAATTATTCCACACCAGAGGTGTATGTCCAATCCATGAAGACAGGCCTTAAAGAGTCACCCATGATGCCCAGAACTCTCTGCTTTTTCTGAGTCTTTTGACTCCCTATACCTTGATATTAATTATTAGAACTTGACACTGGTTGAAATCTCTGATCCATTTAAGTTGGCTTTGATAACAGTATCTCCGTTTTATATCAAATATAACCGGTTGTTGTCAAGTTGATTCTGATTCAGAGCAACCGCATGTGTGTCAAAGTAGAGGTGTGCTTCATAGAGTTTTCGATGACTGACTTTTTTTTTTTGAAGTAGATTGTCAGGACTTTCTTCCAAGGTGCTTTGAAGTGGACTCAAAACTTCAGCCTTTTGGTTAGCAACCAAGTATGTTAACTCTTTGTACCACTCAGGGACTCTCATATCAATAATGAATGACCTAAAATAAAGGTATCTGAACTTCAAGATGATAACTTAATGAATGCCAGAAAACGTAATCGTATTTTAGAATACTTCTGAAGATAAAGAAAAGTTTTAATACACAAAAAGAAAATCTTCATTGTGTTCTAGAAAATATGTTTATACCCATTATCCTAGAATTTCATGTTCAGGAATTATTCTAAGGGATAAGGAAGAAGAAAAAATATATAGATGCAGAGCTATTTTGCTTAAATTACTTAATTTAGAACAAAACTGCAAACAATCTAAATATCCAAGCAAAGCAGATCAGTTGAATTAATTGTACTATACTCACATTTTGGAACACTAAAATGAATTGAAAACTATGTTTTGAAAGATATTTTCCAGTGTAGAAAAATAAAAACATACATAATGTAAAAAAAAAAAAAAAAATGTTAAGACAGGACAAAATAGAAAAAGTAGCATTTATATGTGGCAGTAAAATTATTGATCATTTAGGTTTAATTTCTCTATTTTTTCTGTATTTTTCAATTGCGTGTTTCTCTTATGTCTTAATTTTGCAACCAGAATAATACAAATATAGTGAAAATTCAAAAAACATTTTGTGGCAATATATCTCAATCTTTAAAAAATATACTAAGAGAGCAAAAAAGGCAGGAGGTATGATGGTGGGCTTGTAAGAAGGATATTCATTCTTTATAACAGTAAATTCTTTGTTTTTTTGCTTAATTTACTTAATTCATTTTTCAAGGTCTTTACGTATCCCTATTCCCCCTATTAGAGATAGATAGATGATAAATAGATAGATACAGAGATGATAGAGATACATAGTAAGATGACAGATAATAGGTAGGTAGATAGATGTACAGATACAGGTAAAGGTATAGGCATAAAAAAAGAGAGACATAAATATAGATAATATCTCACAGTTGCAGATGAGGCAACTGATCTCCAAATGCTTCTGTCAAACTGGTAATCAGCATTTCCAATTTTAACTCTTGGATTGGAAGACATAACTTGTCCAGAATTAGGCAATGGTTCAATTCCACCTCATTCTATATAATTTTATATATCTCTTTGCAGTTCTTTATTTATTGAACAGGAGCCCTAGTAACACAGTGGTGAAGCACTTGACTGCTAACTGAAAGGTCAGCAGTTAGAGCCTGTTAGACACTCTGGGGAAGAAAGATGTGATGGTCTGCTCCAGAAAATATTTATAGCCTTGGAAACCCTATGGGGTAGTTCTACTCTATTCTATAGGGTTACTATGAGTTGGAATCAACTCAATGGCAGTGAGTTTGTTTTGTTTTGGTTTTCTTTATTGAGCAGATTCAGCAATGCAACCAACACTTTTTATTAGATTCTAGTTGACATGCAGAATCTAAACAATTTGGGATCTTGGTATAAACAACTAATGCCTTAATGCTGGACATGGGGGAATAAAATATCAATATATTTATCAGATTCTGGATTCTTCAGTGTTTATTAGGTAAATGTTAACTATGATAATTTATCAAACATTTTAGCAGGATACTGTTAAGAGTGTATCTCCCACGTCAAGGGACAAGTATGCAGTCAAGGATATTTTGTTTCTGATAGCTCTCATCCAATCACAGAATATTGATCATGGTTTTGTTTTGGAAGAAGAAAAGTATGGAAAAAGAAACGAAAATTTTCAAATTTTAGCAGATTTATGAAATCTCTCTTTCTTAGTTGTGCTGTGACTAGTACTGAGCCAACTCTTGACCACAGAGACCATGTTGTTGTTGTTAGTTGCCATCAAGTCATTTCCAAGTCATAGCAACGCTGTGAACAAGAGAACAAAACACTGTCTGGTCCTGTGCCAACCTCACAATTGGTGCTATGCTTTAGCCCATTATTACAGCCACTGGATCAATATATCTCATTGAGGGTCTTCCTCTTTTTTGCCGACCCTCTGGAGACCCTGGTGGCGTAGTGGTTAAGAGCAATGACTGGTAATCAAAATATCGGCTGTTCGAATCCACCAACCTCTCCTTGGAAACTCTATGGAGCAGTTCTACCTTGTCCTATAGGGTGGCTATGAGTCGGAAGTGACTCGACGGCATTGGGTTTGATTTTTTTGGGGGAGCGGTTCTACTTTACCAAGTACGATGGTCCCTCCTGATAATATGTCCAAAGTTTGTGAGACAAAATCTTGCCATCCTTGCTTCTAAGGAACGTTCTGGCTATACTTTCCAAGACAGATTTGTTCATTCTTCTGGCAGCTCATGGTGTATTCACCAACAACATAATTTAAATGCATCAATTCTTTTTGTTCTTCCTTATTCATTGCCCAGCTTTCACATGCATTTGAGGCAATGGAAAACACCATGATTTGGATCAAGCCAACTTAGTCCTTAAAGTGACATCTTTGTTTTTTAACACTTTAGAGGTCTTTTGCAGCAGATTTGCCCAATGCAATGTGTCCGTCGATTTCTTGACTGCTGCTTCCATGGGTGTTGATTGTGGATCCAAGTGGAATGAAATCTTTGACAACTTCAAACTTTTCATCTTTTATCATATTGGTGCTTATTAGTCCAGTTGTGAGGACTTCTGTTTTCTTTATGCTGAAGTTCAATCCATCTGAAAGCTGTAGTCTTTAATTATCATCAGTAAATGCTTCCAGTCCTCTTCACTTTCAGTAAGCAAGGTTGTGTCTTCTGCATAATGCAGGTTATTAATGTACCTTCCTCCAATCTTGATCTCCCGTTCTTCTTCATAGGGTCCAGCTTCTCAGATTATTTTCTCAGCATACAGATTGAATAGGTATGGTGAAAGGATACAACCCTGACACATACCTTTCGTGACTTTAAACCAATCAGTATCCCCTCGTTCTGTCCGAACAACTGCCTCTTGATCTATGTAAATGTTCCTCATGAGCACAATTAAGTGTTCTGGAATTCCCGTTCTTTGCAATGTTATCCGTAATTTGTTATGGTCCACACAGATGAATGCCTTTGCGTAGTCAATAAAACACAGGTAAACATTCTTCTGGTATTCTCTGGTTTCAGCCAGGATCCATCTGACATCAGCAGTGATATCCCTGGTTCCACGTCCTCTTCTGAATACGGCCTGAGTTTCTGGAAGTTCCTTGTTGATATACTGCTGCAGCTGCTTTTAAATGATCTTCAGCAAAATTTTACTTGCGAGTGGTATTAATGATATTTTTTAATAATTTTCACGTTCTGCTGAATCCCTTTCTTTGAAATGGACGCAAATAGGATCTCTTCCAGTCAGACGGCCAGGTAACTGTCTTCCAAATTTCTTGGCATAGACGAGTGGATACTTCTAGCTCTGCATCATGTAACATATTATAACTAATAAAATATAACATTCTCCCTACACGATGTTCTCTTTATGACTTCAGGACACCACAGACTATGATCTTTGGAAAAACTGATCCTGTTACCAAAATAGTAAACTTCTCCAAGGCTATCACAGTTCCAACTACAGGAACCACCAGAGTTATTACTAGTTACATTTTGAAAAGAAAGGAAATGAAGTATACAGGGATTAAACAACTCTTCATGGGCCCAACAGATACATAAAAATGAATATGTGATTTTAACCAAAATTGTTGAACTCAAAAATCCTTTCTTTATGTATCTTCCTTACATATGCCCTGCTTTAGTGAGTTACATTTTGAGATGTGTTGGGAAAGACAGGCAGGCCCAGAATGCTGCCAATCTGGGTGGACTCAGAATCCTCACAACTGTTATCATTGTTCTCATAGAAATATGAGCATTTTCAAGAGTAAATCAGAAATGTTGATTGCCAATCCAGAACATCTTGTGTGTGCTAGTTATTGTTAATGTACATATGCTGTCATTTATTAGATTTCAAGTAATAAACATTAGTCCAATATTCAATTCTATTGACAAATCTTTAAGTGAAACTTTCAATCATACGTCATCTACTCAAATAGATTTCATGGATACTTCTATCCGAACTCCAGCAAACTCTATGAACACTGAAAATAAATCTTAGAATTTTTATTTACAGTGTTGTTATTTATTTTGTATGCTTAAAAATTCCATAAATAGTAGAGAATTGATCCTATTACATACATTAAAACATAATAATAAAATAGAACTAAATTATACTTAAGTATACTGTCAATACTTAGTGAGGTATTCCCAAATCTTCATAAACATGTTGATTTTTCTGCTTGGAATATATCAGCCACTTTACATGAACAATTTCTGCTAATTTTTCTGTTCGTAGAGCCTAAATATAATTAATTAATCACTATATATGTCGCTTCTCGTTCAATATAAAGTCCCTGTTACAGAGTCTCATAACACCCTGTATTTTCCTTTATAGCATTTATCACAGTTGTAATTATATAGTTATTTGTATGATTGTGTGTACAATACCTATTTTCTCCAAGGAAGTAGGAGCTATATCGCTTGTGTTCACCATCGTTTTCTCAGAGACATCTCTTGACCTTGCACAAAGCACATATTCAATAACGTACTGCATAATTGAATAAGCTGCTATATTGCTGAAATGCAAACGCAAATTAGATACATTATGGTTGTTGTTCGGTGCTGGTCGAGTTTGTTCCAACTCACAGAGACCCTATGTACAACAGTACAAATCAGGTATACTGACCTAGCTCTTAATGCAGCTTTGTCATTTACATTTCATGCATGATTCGATTTAATGACTCAAACAACTCTGTGAAGGAAATATCATTATCCTGTCTTAGACTTGAACATACTGAAGAGAACATATGCTGTAGTTTGTATTCACAAAGTTTGGATTTTGCAAAGGTTATATACCATAGCTTTCATTGACTATCTATTTATCTACCCCTCAAAAATATTTCCTCTGTTGAGCATATCCTATAATAAAATTATCTAAATTTTAGGCCTATTTTTATAATTGTGAAGCTTCCACTTTACATGCACACACACACACACACTCCTAATATAAAGTTGTCATTATCTTTTGAACCCTTATTTATTTAAAATAAAATGCTACCAAAATAGTATTTTATTCCATATAAACCTCAGATAAAAAGTTATTTTTATTCCTTTACATTAATTTATTCAGTTTAGTTCGACTAACATTCTTGAGCTGCAATAATGAAGTAATTTTGGCCCTTAAGAAGCCAATGACAAAGTATATATCTGTCTACTCCAGGTTAACAACTCCTATACAAGGAAGATTGTGACAAATGTCACAAAGGTTTGTGTTCGCCTGGTAACCTAAAGGTCAGTGGTTCAAGCTCACCCATCAGTATCACAGAAGAAAAGGCCAGACGATGTGCTTCCATTAAGATTACAGCCGAGAAATCCCTATGGAACAGTTACATTCCGTAACACACGGGCTGCCATGAGTCAGAATGAATTCAACGGCAGCTAACAACATACAAGCGGGATTGTGATGAACGTTCTAATACAGGTGCAACAAATTTTGCATCTTAAGTATTTGTTTTTATTACTGCACAAAGGTGTATCCTAGAAATAATAAGCAGATTATTTCTTTGTGTTTATTTGATTTTTGGTTAAGAAATGTAATGGAAGGTAAGACTGGAATGATACGTTGGAATTAAAGCAATGAGAAGTCTCTAATAGCATTCTGAAGTGTATAAACATTGAAATTTAACAAATATTTCCTAAACATTTATCCTATGTCAGATACTGATCTAGAAATTAAATGTTAAATAAGTTTTGGCTCATGTCCTCCCAGGAAACTCATCAAATGTAGTAGATAGGTGAATAAATTATGCATTAACTAATATATGTAAAAAAGTAGCAAAGGGGAGTGATAAATTTTATCTGACAAGGATGTTGGAGAGGCAGTTAAGGAAGACTTCGTAGAGCAGTGGACCCCTTGCATAATTTTAAAGAATGACCAGTGTTTACCAATAAAATGAGAGCAGGGACAGAATTCCAGAGGTAATAACATTATAGTAGCATAAGTTGAAGATTGATTGCCACTGTCATGTCAAAGAGATAATATGGAAATCAAAGAGATTTTTATTTTAAGTAATTTATTGGATTGAGAAGCAAAGGAGGCTAGGATGTTTCTGAGTCTTAGTGATTAAGAAGAAAGTGATTTCTTACCAAGATAGGGGAAAAAATAACAACTTGTTTTTCGAATGCTTGCTATGGTTTAGGCAACATTCAAAACATTTCACACTTATTAATTCATTCAGTTTTGTAACACCCCTTATCACATGTCCCCACATAAAGATAAGGAGACTAACACTCAGAGAAGATAAGTAACTTGCACAAAATCATACAGCTAGTAATTGGGAAAAGGGCCCTTCGTGGCATAAACGCGCTTGACTGCATGCCTAAAGGTTGGTAGTTTGAACCCACACAGATATACCAGGAAAGAAAAGGCCTGGTGATCTGCTCCTGTTAAGACTGCATCCAAGAAAACACTATGGAACAGTTGTACTCTAACACATGGTGTTGCCATGAGTCAGAATTGATTCAATAGCGACTAACAACAGTCATTTGGGACCAGGTAGTACAATCTAAGATACAGCTTGTGTTCTTAAATTTATCTATCCGATAGCAGGAGAAGATAGGTAGGAGCCCTGGTGGCGAAGTGGTTAAGAGCTAAGGCTGCTAACCAAAATGTAGACAGTTCGAATCTACCAGCTGCTCCTTGGAAATCTTATGCAACAGTTCTACTCTGTCCTAAAGGGTTGCTATAAATTGGAATTGACTGGTCAGCACACAACAACAATCCTTATAAAGGTGCCCTGGTGGCATAGTGATTATGAGCTTAGCTGCTAACCAAAAAGTTGGCAGTTAGAAACTACCAGGTGCTCCTTAGAAATTCTATGGGGAAGTTCCACTCTGTCCTATACGGTTGCTGTGAGTCCAAATCAACTGGATGGCACCAATTTTTTTTTTTTTTTAATCTGTATAAAAACTAATTTCTAGAAGTAAGATAAGGAGCCACATTTTGAACATGTTGAGTTTGAGGTGCTTACAGAGTGAGCTCGTGTGAACCTTTGAGAATTTATTTAGGGTCATGTGTTTGAAATGCAAAAAAAAATTGGCTTCTAATAATATAGATTTTAAAGTCATTCTAATTAGGATAATAGCTGACTGATATACCCAAAAGAAAGGACAAGGTTTAAAGAAAAATGCATGATTTTAGACAGAACACTGATAACTTCATCTATGGAGATACCAATGAGGGAGAGATATGAAAAAGGGTCAGTGAGCTAGAAAAAAAAAAAAAATACAGAGTACATTGTCATTAATGTAAAAGGAAGCTAAGAACTAAAAAGGGAGCCCTGGTGGAGCAGTGATTAAAGCGCTTGGCTGCTAACCAAAATGTCGGGTTTACCCACCAGCCATTCTAAGGGAGAATGATGGGGCTGTCCACTGCTGTAAAAATTTACAGCCTTGGAAACTGTAGGGGGATTTCTATTCTGTGGTAGGGAGTCTCTATATAAGTCAGAAGAGACGCCAAAGCAATGGGTTTAATTTTTTGTTTTTTTTAATTATTAGCATGGAGGTTTGTCAAGGTTTAATTAAAACCTTCATGTAATATGTATACATATTAAAAAAAAAAACTCATTGTGGTCAAGTTGATTCCAACTCATAGCAACCCTGTAGGACAGAGTAGAAATGCCCCATAGGCATTTCAATCTTTACAGTAGCAGACTGCCACATCTTTCTCCCACAGAGCAGCTGGTGAGTTCGAACCCGGCCTTTTGGTTACCAGCCCAATGCTTAACCACTGTACCACTAGGGAGTCTTCATAATATGTGTGTATATATAGCATATAAAGTGGCTTCTTGATTTTTTAATAAAAACGTTATCATGCGTTTTGACTGTATATTAATAAATGTTGCAAGTAGAATGCTGACCTTCATCCTTATAAGTGATTATAATGGATGAGTTTGTAACAATGTTTAATAGCTCTTACCTCAATCTTTCATTTGTCCTTTTATTTGATATTATTAAACTTTATGAACTCTTACAAAAATGAAGTAATTAATCTTTATAACATCCCCTGCAGGTAGTTAGATAGCTTCATTATGATAAGAGAAATAGAGAGCAGATATTTGTTAAATGAATATTGCAGTATCAGCACCTTAGCGCTTCTGATAATCTTTTCAACCCACAAGGATAAGTATTTCTTTTTTTTCATAGTTTCCTTTAAATATCTGAATATTCCACATATTCTCACTTTTATTTTTTTATTATTATCTTCATGATATTATGAATATTGGAAGAAAAATCACAAGTATTAATAAGTTTATTCTTTATCTTTTTTAAAGTAATAACTTAGTTAATTATTATTTTTAAATTTCTATTTCTTTATAACTTATGTCTTATGGTTAAATAAAATGTAGAACATTATAAAATGTGTATGCAAAAACATCTTATCAAAAAGTTACATTTTTAACTGAACCCAAAAAGAATCTAAATGTGGGCCTTATTTTCACTTTATATGCCGCAAAAGCTAGCTTATTAACCTTGAAAACTTGGGCAAAAATTAAAGAAAAAATCATCTTTAGTATTGAGATTCCTAATCTGTAGATTTATTCTTGATTTTTTTTAAATAGAAGTGCATTTATTAAATATCTTCTAGGTTTTTTTTTTTAGTGAGCATCCACCCATTTTTCAAAATTGTCAAAAACTTTCTGATTCTCACTCTTTTATCAAATGCAGTTATTTGAACACTTGTACTCATTAGAAGCAAGGGTGATAAGACTTCATCTCACATCCATGGGACATGTTATCAGGATCAGTCCCTGGAGGAGGATAGCATGCTTGGTAAAGTAGAGGGTCAGCAAAAAAGAGGAAGACCCTCAACGAGGTGGATTGACACAGTGGCTGCAACAATGGGCTAAATCGTAACAGGGATTGTGAGGATGGTGCAGGACCGGGCAGTGGTTCGTTCTGTTGTACGTAGGGTGAAATATATACATTGTCTAGAGCAGCTCTGTTGCATTTAATAAGCTTTTATTTGGAGATCAACAGTGTAAGGATTGATCATTAATGTCTTAAAACTCTTTTGATTGTTTTCCCCAGTTGAGACCTTCCCAGGAATCTCCCAATATGTATCCCATTTCACTTCAAACGTTGCACAGAAGTAAGTCCTAGTTGCAACTCATCAGTTTCTAAAAGGAAGATTCTGCCATCAAATGGTTTTTGGCAAGAAATTCAAACGTTCTTTTTGTCTCCTGAAAACTGACGGGCAAATCAGTGCATAATTATAGACTCTCCATAAAAAAAAATAGAGATTGGTTAATTTGACCCTCAAGCTATACTCTAAAAGAAAATTCTACTCTGTAGCAGCCTGAAGGACTGCTGGAGGCTATGGAGTAATCTTTATACTTCTTGCAAGTGGGGTGGTTTCAGGATCTGGCCCTCAGCTTTGCAGGACCAGAACTCACCCAGAGATGGTCAGCAACAGATTTTGTATGTTTTCGAGAATTGTTATTCCCTACGGGTTAATTTAAAACAGGGAAATTCATACATACTTAGACTGCATGAAGTAATTTTGGTATATGTTGCTTGGATTTTACTTATATATACATGGACGGTACCATTTTATTGCTTTCTGTGTGAACCTGAGTTTAAAAATAGCCACTAACTTGACATCTAGTGACTTGTGGTTTTCCTAGAATACCATTTTGTGACTTTAAACCATCGTTAGCCCGAAATTTCAGCCAAAGATCAACTTAATCTGTAGCAGGATCATTACACAAATAACAATTATAAAGCTAATTGGACCCTCCATTATACCATGAAGACTCGTAACAAAAACTACAAATGCAATGTTTTCAAACTCTGAGTGGTGAAGATATTTTTGTTTTGTTTTATAAATTCCCAACCTGTAGCAAACAATAAAAGTGAATAATTAGAAAAATTAAATAAAAAATGTACACAATATAAAAGTCACATTTTGACTTAAAATTACCCCATCAAAATGTATACAATTTTCTATATGCTCACTTTCAATTTCCGTGCTTGTCTTATTGCAGACTTAATGGTAGCTTTTAGATCAATAAGAGTCCGCAGAGAATACCATGAATAGCACTATTCAAACAAAGGGTGCTAGAGAAGCATGTTTATAGCAGCAACTATAATTTCCACAAAGCATTTAACACTTAGAGAACTCTAATGCCATATATAGCCACAGTCATTGAAAAAAAAAAAAAAAAAGCTAAACATTACTATGCTGCATTTTGTCTTGTTATATCTCATTTTTTGGAGCTCCATTGGAACTTATTTTATGTTTTAGAAGGAGATCATTTTATATAGAAATTAGATCTTATTTTTATAATTAAATATATTGAAAACAGACTCATAATAGATTTTATTTATGTACACATTACATGAAAACTTACATTCTAATACATGCCTTTATATTAGAGGCATGTCTTTGCTCACTCTGATCTCTTTACATAGAGTTCCTTTTCTTCAACTACCTCAACAAATCGAAACCTTGACAATCCTATAAGACTCAACTCAATTGCCGTGGAACTGCACCAGGTTCCAACAAGTGGAAACGACCTCTCTTTCTCTGTTTCCCATATGCTTTTCTTAGTCTTATTTTATGGCACAAAATTCAAGAGCAGAGTCATCCATGCAAGATTTTATTTTTTCTTCTAAAAGGATATGTTCCATTCAGGGAAATTCCATATCTTTTCAAGATACCAACAAAAGATTTTTTTTTTCTCATGACTCCCTAATATTTTCATTCACTGCATTCATCACAATTAGTAATTAAATTCTTTTCTTAGTTAATTTATTACCTCTACCCTGAAATACGTAAAACCTCATCTACCTTGTTTAACTTTCTATTCGCAGCAAAGGAACCCTGGTGGCGTATTGGTTAAGAGCTCAGCTGATAACCAAGAGGTGGGCAGTACAAATCCACCAGCCTCTCCTTGGAAACGCTAAGGGGCAGTTCTACTCTGTCCTGTAAAGTCGTTATGAATCTGAATCTACTCAACACCAACGGCTATTCCTGGCAAAAGTAAAAACAATAATAATAAAACTTATGCCAGGAATTATTCCTGTCCATTTTGTCCATACAACAAAGCAATGAGGAAGGTAATATTATCCCCATGTATTGACGAAGAAATTAAAGTGCCTCTTTTAAGTAATTTACCCACAGTAAGATACTATCAACAGTTTTCAGAGACTGCAATATTAGCCACTATATCCTACTCACCCCTAATAAATGATATATAGTAGTGGCCATTACATATTTTATAAATAAATGAACCATTTCAAAGAATGTACTGGGTAACTTCTAATTAAGTTGTACACAATTTTCAGAACACAAATCATAACTAAAACATTATACATTGCAACAAATTTAATATTAATGTATTTTCAGAAAAACAAATTAGCTATTGATATTTAGCATCTCCTTAATATATATATATATTTTTAATATATTTAATAAGCAACATTTTGTGGTTGATAATGGATTAAAAGGTAAAAGTTGGTTTTTAGCTTGTAGTAAAGTATTTCCAATATAATAAGCTTTGTAAAAATTGATTTAAATTGGCTGCTCCAGGTAAAATTTAGCTAAACAAAGATTTCGTGTAGTAATACCTATGAGGGAGAAAACATAGTTCAGGTATCTTCTACATTATTGCATAACAATTAGTGCAATTGAAAGATTATTCTAATAGCAAAGCCGTTTACTAGCATGACATTTAATGAAAGCTTTAAAAAAGAATTTGTGTAAAGAATCTGAAGAAACTGTACTGCAGTGCATCTTTCAGTGCCTCTGAAATAGAAAATAGAATTTTTATTAATAAACGGAGTTTATGGCTATCGATAGCCTTAAGCAGAAAAATTGAGTCTGGTTTTTCCACTAGCAATTAACCCTGAGTAATAGAAAGTTTGCCCAAATGTCATTCAGAAAAATGTGCAGACAGTGTTTCCAGAAAGAATAATGAATTTGAAATCCAGAGATGCTCACTGCCACTTCAGGTACAGAACGAAGGCTCACACTCTAGGGCCATTTGTTTCCAGAGAGAAAGGCAGGAGAGTCAAGAACAAATGAAAAGGATGTGATGTAATCTTTAGTATGAGGGAGATTCACATGGAAAAGTCCATCAGCATTTCTCCCTTTGTTCCGATTGGTGAGGATTGGATCTTACTCACAAAAGTGAAAGGCAAACAACAAAAACTATGGCTATTTAGGAGGGAAAAGGCAAGCCATAGATCAAATTATTCAGTATAAGTGTATATACCTGAATCTTAATATGAGACAAAACATAGCCATGTAAACTGTGAAGAAAACATTTATAGACTGTTACAGCTTTTCTCCTAAAGTTATCCCAAAAACAAAACTAAAAAAAGGCAATAGGCAATGCTAAACATTTTATTTTCTTCCTTTTAGTTGCTCTTTTTTTTTTTTTTTTTTGGTTTTAGTATATCTATCCAAAATTTTTTTTTTTTTATCCAAAATTAGAACGCATAATAACGGGGAAAGCAAGCAATATAACCTAACCTTGAAAGTTAGGCAATTACTGATTCATTTTTATTGACTTATAATGAGACATCTTTTAATATTGGCCTTCAGGGCCTGATTTGTATGAAAAGAAGAGCTTTACCACCAAACTGCAGAATGTTTTCTAAAATATCACATGCTTTTTCTTGTTCAGAAAAAGTGCAGGAGTCAAGCTGGCTTCTTCATGTGCCTTTGATGAATCATAAAGATGAATTGAATAAACTGAAATACACTTGAATAGCTGGGCAGAAAACAGTTGCTAATGTGTTTTACAGGAAAATTTGACCAAAAGCCAATCAGTTCAGGAACCTAGCAGTATACTGAACAGTTTACTTTTATGAATGCATCTCAGTTTTCAGTTAGAAAAACTCAGACTACAATGAAATTGAGAGCTTTTATGGTCATAGGATCAGAAAAGTAGCTCTTTCCTTCTTCCTTCCTGGCATTGCGATCTCCTTGAACTATAGAAATGTTTGTGAGATAGAATTACAGTCCTATAGCCTGAAGACAGCTAGTCGTAAATTATCAGGTCATTATTAGCAAAGGAAGTCTGTACCAACCCATGTCAAAGGAGATAGAGCAGTTTTTCAGATATTGGACAAAGAAGGTCTGTGGTGAACACCATGAAAAAGAAATTGTTTACTGGTCTTTTAAACAAGCATGTTGTAATCAATGTGCTTTTGCTGAGAAGTACTTTTTATAATTCATTATAGAAGAAATATCAAATGATCAGGGAATTGTCTTTTCAAATATATGAAAAACAGTTCAGCAATTTTACAGTAACAATCAAATACATTTTGATTAGTCAATTAAAATGTTGCCCAGTGATCATTCTAATCAGGCAGGATATAAAAAGAGACAGAAGCTCATAAATTTATTTTTTCAATGGAAACAGAATCATTTAAAACAGAGCAACTATACAAAAAAATTCCATATGAGACCCTTTAAAAAAATGTGAGATAGAAATATGAATATACTTAAATAACAGTTAAGAAATTTATACTCAAAGGGTTAAATAGAATGTATAAACCAAAAAAATGGTCAAATGACAGTAATAAAAATAAAAGCATTTGAGCACTAAGTCTTCAAAAAGAAATAATAAGGTTAAATTTAATTAATACTGGGAATTTTTTGTGATTTTTTTCTAAATTGTCGTGGATACACTTATTAAAATTATTAATGGTAATACAACAACATAAGATGCTGAAAGATATTGCCTCAGAATACAAAATGACATATCAAATAAAAGCTTAAACTGAAAAAAATCTGCA
This sequence comes from Loxodonta africana, assembly GCF_030014295.1. Taxonomy (NCBI): domain Eukaryota; kingdom Metazoa; phylum Chordata; class Mammalia; order Proboscidea; family Elephantidae; genus Loxodonta; species Loxodonta africana. The sequence continues at coordinate 167,176,550 of NC_087342.1, forward strand.
TAATTTTGACTGGAGTCATGAAGAACAATGAATTTGTGGAAAATGTAAACATTTGGATCTTTCAGAGAGTAAGCACAAAAGCCATTGTGTTCCTTAAAGATTTTTTTTTTAATAATTAAGTTTATTGCTATTAATTCATTCCTTTACATGCTCTCTGATTTAATATTGAAACAAATTCTTTAATTTTAGCCTACCTAAAAAAAACATTTACCTCAGTTTTTTTTTTTTTAAGATAATTTTTGTTAGGGAGATAATAATAGAAATGCCATCTTATACTTTTATTCTTGAAACAAAGTAAAGTGATTATGTTTTTTTTACAGCTGCTAACTTATATTCTTTCAAGCCATGATCAAAGAAGTGGAAAATAAATGGCAGGCCTAGTAATATTAAGCTAACACAAACATCTGCCCAGCTTGAGTTAGTTCATACTTCATTCAACAAGTAGTTTTTTTTTAATGCTGTCTAACAATTGAGCACTAGGCTAACTGCTGTGGAATATAGCAATGGTCACGATAGGCATGGTCTTAGGGCACGTGACTAAGTGCAGGAGTAAAGTGATAATGAGGTTGGCCCAAATGATCACATGCACATGAGTAATTATAGAAACAAAGGGTGAAAACATGATCAGTATGAAACTCAGACTTCCCTACCTAGTGAATTTCAGACTGGATGTAGAAAATCCCTGGGTGGAGCAATGGGTTAAGCACCCAACCACCAATTGAAAGGTAGTCTATTTGAACCCACACAGGCGTGCATTGGAAGACAGGCCTGAGGCTCTGCTTCTGAAAAGTCACAACCTTGAAAACCCAAGGGAGCTATTCTACTCTGCACACATGAGATGGCCATGAGTTGGATTCGACTGGACATCTACTAACAACAACATCAATAGGATGATAAGGGAGCAAAAAATGTATTATGAAGGAACTGATACTATACAATTTCAAAACAATCATAGAGTTATTTTCAATAAAGTTCCATGATCTTCATGTTGCAGCAAATTAAACAATGTAGATGAAGCATGAAATGTTTCATCAATGATTTGTGTCTAGTTACAGGTCAGTTGATGGCAGCTGATCCTCTCTGGTCTGAGTATTTATAACAGGTACTTCCACATGACTCAAGACTCATGCCCACACTGATGGTTCTAACGAGTAATAAATAACAATAGATTCAGTGGACTCTGGAGTAATAAAGCAGCATATCCACCTTTAGGTACTACATTAAGTCAACCCAGAATCTGGGTTATTTGTGGTTTTGTACATCAGTGGTCCTTACAATAAAAGATGTGTAAACCTGGATTAACACCTGGATTTTCAAAGGAATATGTGAGCATGGAAAGTTTTAAACAAATTATGTTCCAGAGTCTCAGTTTGCAAAAGTATTCCTTTCTAGCCCTAATCTGGTTGAGAGGGTGCCAATGGCTCACGTATATATCAGGCTATTTCTCTTTTCCGTCTCATTTTTCACAAGCTGCCTTCTATTGTTACAAGGCACCACTTCTTCCTTCCAATTAGATATTCAGACAAATACATATATTTGTATATACATGATAACCCAAAGCCCAGTGTCGTCGAGTTGATTCCAACTCATAGCGACCCTATAGGACAGGGTAGAACTACCCCACAGAGTTTCCAAGGAGCACCTGGCAGATTCAAACTTCTGACCCTTTGGTAAGCAGCCGTAGCACTTAACCACTATATACAGTAAATATTTATATTTTTGTATATAGTAAATACATAGAGGGAGAGCGCATACATAAATATTATTCATTCTAGAAAGCCATAAAAAGAATAATAGATTTTTGCCTTATGAATAAATCAGTTCATTTACTTTCTGTCTTTATCGTCTAGTGCTGCTATACAGAAATACCACAAGTGGATGGCTTTAACAAAGAGAAATTTATTCTCTTACAGTCTAGTAGGCTACAAGTCCAAATTCAAGGCATCATCTCCAGGGGAAGGCCTTCTCTCTCTCTGTTGGCTCCGAAGGGAAGTCCTTCTCATCATTCTTGCCCTAGACTAGGAGCTTCTCCACACAGGGTCCAAAAGATGCGCTCTGCCCCCTGCACTGCTTTCTTGGTGGTATGATATCCCCCTGTCTGTCTGCTCACTTCTCTCTTTTATATCTCAAAAAAGATTGGCTTAAGACGCTATCTAATCTTATAGATCTTATCAGTATATCTGCTGCTAATCCATCTCTTTAACATCATAGTAATCAGATTTACAACACATGGGGAAATCACATTAGATAACAAAATGGTAGACAATCATACAATACTTGAAATCATGACCTTGCTAAGTTGACAAATATTTTGGGGGGGCACAATTCAATCCATGACATTTGTCTTAAGATATTTGGCCTAAAAAAGAAATAGACCAAAAAGATAAGAAGATAAGGAAGTTGGCAGAACATAATTATTGTATAAATCTATAGTATTATAATAGTCCTTCTTATTTTTGTTAAAACTGTCCAGAATTTTGTCATATTATTTGTAAAAATATATATATATATATATTTCATCCTCTAAATTATTCTTCTCAGAGTCCTTGGCTTATCTTTTCTCTTGGACTTCGTACTGCCTGAGTCTGCTTCACACCTCCAACGTTCGGCACAGACATTTTAGCATCAGAATTCTTTACGTTCACTGAGTTTATTCTAGTTTTGAAAGCTGTTCCATTTATGTTCTATTATGTTAAAAACTACCACGAGATTAACAGCCTAAAACAACAACCATTTTAATATATCTTCCGGATTCTGAGGTTCAGGCATTTGGGCAGAATAGAGCAGAACAATGCTTCTCTTCCTTGTGACAGTGACCGAGACCACTCAGTGGTACTCAGTTGGTGAATGGGCTGCTCAGAAGGGTCCAGGATGACTTCAGTCACATATCTGGTAATGTCTAGTCTGCTGACTCGCACACAGTTTCAGAAAAAAAGAGGCTTTGTAACATTGCAGAGTGAGAATCTTAAGTGAACTAGGTAGAGGCTGCATGGCTTTTTATGACCTAACTTCGGAACTCACTTACATTAAGTCCGCCATACTTTGTTCACTGAAGCAATCACAGGACCTCCCAGTTTCAAGGTAATGGCCCTAGGTGTTACAAATCAATGAGAATAGTGTCAGAATATCTTTTAAAGGAATATTGGTTTTGATGAAAAATTATATGAAGTTCAGCAATCTTTCTCACTTCAGATTATTTTTCTTGTTCAAATTGGATAAAATTAAGAGTAATGCTTTATCTTACAAAAAAACTCATGCATATCATTAACCCTATTCTATAGAAAAGATTTTGCCCAAATATCTACTTCCAATTTTATAGGTATATGTACACAAAGAAATGTCTAGAATTATGCTTGCCTGAACAAGAATATATGCTTCCTCTGATAAGCCACAGAATAAAATAATACACATCAATATCCTTTTTGTCCCTCTGTATGGAGTCCACGGAGGACACAAATGGTTAAATGCTGGGCTACTAACTGAGAAGTTGGTAGCTCAAACCTACTCAAAAGGACTTTGGAAGAAAGCCCTGGCAATCTTCTTCCAAAATATCACAGCCATTGAAAACCCTATAGAGCAAAGTTCTAGTCTGAACACATGAGGTCACCATGAGCTGGAATCAGATCAGGTCAACTGGTAATTGATATTTGTCCATTAAGCTCCTGATATAGATTTATATTTTACATGTTGCTATAGGACTTAGAAGGCAGAAAAGGCATTCTATTCCTGGAGAACTTACAGATGGCTTATGCAGACAACGCTGTAACTCTGATCTGAAGAAACTTACCTGCATTTACAGATAGAGAGAAGGAATGGCAGGTAAGCTAGGTGATAAAATTTTAGAATCACTGAACATTCTCCACTAATTTTTAAAGGCAACGGAGGCTTACACCACCAAATCAGGGAACAGTTAAAGCTGTAAATATTAGAACAGAAAAACCATTGCTTTATATTCATACTCATTCATGAAAGGAAATTGTAGAGTATCTGAGTCAGAGGCTTCCTACGAAGAAGGACAAGCACGTAGAAAAGAGAGGTGAGGAGGATCTTAGACAACCTTTGTGAACTCACAATTTTGCCTAGTGCCAGCCTTGAACAGACAAAAATTCCAAAAGGAGCTTTTGAAGGAAGAAATCAGTGGGGATCAAGACATCAGGGGAAAATTACCTATTTTACATCAACACCTTCCAGCATTGCTTCAGAAATTAGGAGAAGGGTCAAGAGGAGGAAAATAGTTTGATTAAAAAAAAGTTCCTGGAAGACATACATCATCAAAAACTGTGGAAAAAATTTTTTTTATCCTTCATATTAGTGTTATAGCAGCTTGTGTCTTTCTTGCAATTAATAATAATAATAATAATAAAAACTAAGATGATCAGTTATGACTATGTTTTCAAGATTGTCAGGACTATTTTCTAGTCAGTATGTATTTCATTATTTTGATTAATAAGCTAAAATAAAATATTCATTCTTCAACCCATGCCACTTATTACCTGAAAAAAGTGATGAATGCAGTTTGTAGAGAAAAATGAATTTATGAAATTATCATATAACATTTTTCAAGATTACTTAAAATAATATTATTAATTTTAATATCTAGGCCAATTTCTTTTCTGAAATATATTTGTATAAATGTAATAACTGAAATACAGAATTCTAACTAGAACTAGAAAAAAAAAACACAGCCCCCTATATTACAGAACATATTAATTGCAAACACACATTATTGCTCACAGCGTGATGCACATATCACAAGCATTTAATCAAAACCCTTCTCCAAAACCTGCAATACAAAGTTATATAGAGATGTTGGTATGTATTTTGATGTTGGTATACACACACCCGCACCCATCCATACAGACATGTTATATGTGTATACATTTTATTATTTGATGAAGAAATTATAAAACAAAATTTCTTGCCATTTATTCATTTATCTATTATTTAATTTTCACTTTTGAAAAAGAGATTAGTATTGAGACTGAATTGCTTTTGCATTTGGAAAAAGGTGTGACTTTAAAATATTTCTACCCTCTGATTTATCAAGTTTCCTTATTGGATTTATTCTAAAACACAAATTAATTTCAAAGGATTTCACGCATGCATTATTCCAATAAGGTGAATCTGAACTCCAGTCATCACAGTGTAGTTAAATTACTATTATATCTATTAAAACACTCAAGGAATATTTAATAATAGGGCCAAATCTTCAGATTATAATAATAAGTGAAGACAGAAATCTATCTGTAAAGCGATACCTATTTTTATATAAAATTTATGCATTTTTTCCCACAAATATATACCAAGCACTTTATATTCATCTGGTTGCATGAAATACACCCAGGAGCCAAAGAGATTTTTGGCTTTGTTGAACTTACATTCTGGAAGGGGAAAAACATAAATAATAGAAATAGATCAATAACATATATTATAAGGTCATAAGTACTATAAAAAAAATAAAGGAAAAGTAGAGTAGGAAAGCGTCACTGGAAATATAGCCTTCAATGAGAAGGTGATATCACAGCAAAGCCTTGATGGAAGGAAATAATTTAATTAAGTCATGTCCTGGGAAAAGAGAGGTCGAGGGAACAGCTCCAGTAAAGGCTTGCTTGTCTGTTCTGAGAAGGTGATGTTAAAGCAAAGCCTAGATGGAGGTTTTTTTGTAGATGGAGGTGAGGGATTTAATTAGGTGGTGCCTTAGGAAAAGAGTTAGGGGTGGAGGAAACAGCTCCAGTAAAGGCTTGCTTACTTGGCCTGTTTGAGGAACAATCAGTGAAACCAAATTGGATGGTATTGGGGGGCAAGAAGATGAGTAGAAAGTAATAAGTCAGAAACGTAACAGGGCGCTACATCTGTTGTACACAAAATGGCCACGAATAGGTGAAGTATGCTTTTTATAGTCTTCAATGATAGCCGATTTCCAGGAGTCTGGTACATCTATACAATGATCAGACTTTAGCTATCGAATAAGCTTCTTAATTTTCTTAATGTGATTGTGTCAAAACAATCTTTATGTAATTCTGTACTGAAAAAACTACTGAAACCCTCTTTGAGGAATAATCAAGATGATACAATACCAGATGGTGTGCACTTCTGGACTTAATTTTAATAGTTTTGATTCTAATTCTCTCCTAAAATGATACTTCCTCTCACAGACTCTGTACTTCTCCCAATTCAGACTACTAGCTATCACCAAGGAGGTCTTCAAGCCAGGCTTCACACTGGAAACACTTGGGGAATTAAAAAAAAAAAAAGCAAAGAAACAAACACAATAATCCTTATCCCTGGAAATTTGGATTAATTTTTTTCTGTGGTTGCGCCCAGGCCTCAGTAGCTTTTCAAAATTTCTCCAGGTGATCCTAACGTATAGCCACAGTTGAGCACACCACTATCCTTCCTGATTCATAGTAAGTTTTAAATCACATTAATATGTTTATTCTTAATTTGCTAATAAAACAAATATTTGCTAATATGTATTTGCTAATAAGTAATGTGAAGCAGTTACCCTGATGAACCAGAAAACCAACGTGTTGCCATTGAGTTGATTCCAACTGACAGCGACCCTATGGCCAAAGTAGAAGTGCCCCATAAGGATTCCAAGGCTATAATCTTCATGAAATCAGGGTGCAACTTCTTTCTTGCAGAAGTGGCTGGTGGAGTTCAAACCACTGGCCTTTCAGTTAGTAGCCACGCAATTAACTACTGAACCACCAGGGCTCCCTTGTCCCGGTAAGTTTAGTGATAAAATAATTTGATTTCTCTGGTCAGGGCCTTTGAAAAAAGTCTTGAGCAATGGCAAAATAGCAAAATTATTTCAATCAAGAGGGCTTCTAGAATTAATTATTCAAAGAGATTCTGAAATTTTGTAGATAATGTCCTTAATTTCATTTTTAAGAAAGATCACACACAGCAGTGAAATGAAAGTAATGAATGTCACCCCAGGCTATAATCCCTTTTGTGAAATTCAAAGGTCCAAACGCTGGCTGATGGTGCTAGTAAGAAGTGAAACCTTCGATAATCACTCAAGTTCGTCAAACATCCTAAGCTTTGTTGAAGGTTTATTAGTTTGTTTACCATCATTTTTTAAAAACTTCCTGCTAAATTGAACTAGAGCCTTTCATTATTTAAATCCCAGAAAACCAGATGTAAAACCCACCAGCCTGCCTGAATGAAAGTATTTAAGACATAGGTCTTCTGAAGTAAAAGCTGCCACAGTTTGTTTACCATATATATTTAAGAAAGAATGAACAATTCTTAGTAAGTTTTCACTTTTATTCCTTAAATATCTACAAGGAAAAGAAACTAGGCAAGAAGCAAGTAGACCTCCCGAAAGCAAAGTTTTACTGTGTAAAAAAAAAAAAAATCTGATCTAATGGTACTATCAGTGTACTAGAATCTAAGAACTTTGAGGTCTGGGCTGTTTTATTTAAATCTTTGTTTTAGTAAGGCTTGGTCCATAACAAATGCTAAGTACCTGCTTTTTTAATCAATGAATGAATAGAACCACAACAATGCTTGCCATCCACTGTGTCAATAATTGGAGAAGAGATGACTTGACACTCTTAAAAAGTAATAAACCCACCCAAATTTGCTGTTATTTTATATGTAGGTGGCTCAGAAATATAAATAAAACTAGTTGACTTACTTCAATAGAGCATAATGACAAATGACAACAATCATGCTGGAATTCAACATCAACAACAAATAATTAAACATTGAATGAACCTGACAGAAGACCTTTAAAATGTTGCCAAACTCTATTTGGATAAACTGAATGTTTACAACAAGCCTAATGATTTCATCAGTCTTAATTATAATTGTGGTTGAGTAAAAGACTCACATCCACTAAAAGTAATGAAGAAAGTGTCAAATGTTTGAAGGGAAACAATTAACCACCGGCCAAACGGTTATTGTTCTGCAAATAATCAGAAACTGGGAAAATGATGGTAATTACTAAAGAAAGTCTATTGTCTGTGAAACACCACAGTGATTCCCGTATGCAGCAACTTGCTGTTATGAATTCTTAAGATATATGCACTGCTACCGCCCCTTTTCATAAAATTTCTTGCAATTGTTATTCTTATGTTTTTCTGAAAAATCTTTTAAAATTTCAAAGTGACAAATATTATAAAGGCAACTGGTGGGTAAATGTTCATGTCATTTTGCTTAGAATGTATGCAAGACTATTCTAAACAAAATTTGTTTAAAAGGAAGTTCAGCTATTTGGATTCAAGCTTCTTTATATTAAAACTAGTAGAAAATATTTTCAAGTTTTTATGTAAACGGCTGTCTCTTGAATATTGACCATAGATTATTTGATTATCTTCAAAATATAATGAATATACATGGTTTAACATCATTGGGTTCATGATAGTTTGTGTCTCACATTATTTAATTATCATTTCTTATAAACATTCCTAACGATTGAGGTCCTGCAACTCCTCTCCACCTCTGAACTATCTCTTCCTCCCCTGCCACTCAGTCCATTTTCTAACTTTGCCTTTGATGTTCAGGGCTCCTAGCTTGTCTTAAAATAATCATTTCACTTGTTTTTTAGGGCCTTTGTTGTAAGAGGGATCACCGGAATTGTCTGACTATTCTGCCATCTTGGCCCTGTCTCCAGCAGGTATCTTTTTTGAATAAAGTGTTTGAAGACTTATGCCAAAACAATGAATCCAAAATCCAATATTGATCAAAAAATTTAGACCAGGAATATTTTAGTGTGACCTCTCATATTAATGGTCTATGTACGATCTTAAAACAAGCTTAAACATGATTCAAAATTGTTAACTATGTAACTATTTTTACCTTGAAAGAGATGTTAGCTATGAGAGTGAGAAAGTTTGAAGAGTAGAAGAAGGGAGTAGGGGAGAGAGGGAGGGAAAACAAGAGAAAATAAGTGAAAAGGAGTGATGAATTAAGTACTCTATGTTTAACTTCAGTCTAGATTAACAAGAATTGGTAAGGTGATTTAAAGAGTAGAGGTATGCCCAAACACATATGTTTACAAAAATGACATTTAAAGAAATAATTTCCTGTCATTGTGACAGTAATTTAAAATTGCACTTTTTAAATTTTAAGATAGAAATGAAAATAATTAACAGCAGTACCTCTAAAGTCTAATAATCTCAGAAAATGATTAAAAACAAAAAATAAGCACTACAAAAAAATGAAGACTTAAAGATAGACTATGAAGATGCCTGAAATACATAATAGAGGATTATAGAAACAATCTTGTTGTTGTTGTTAGGTGCCATTGAGTGAGTTCCAATTCATAGTGATGCTATAGGACAGAGCAGAACTGCTCCATACAGTTTCCTAGGAGTGTCTGGTGGATTTGAACCACTGACCTTTTGGTTAGCAGCCGAACTCTTAACAACTATGCCACCAGGGTTTCCATAGAAAAAATAGACAACGTAAAATATATGACAAAAATGGGGGGCAGAGGAAGCTTTCTTTTAAAGGTAAATTGAACATACAGTATACAATAAGAAATCCCAATAAATTCTGCTTGTTCTCCCACAGAAAGGCTAAAACACAATGACAAGCAAAGATTTATCAAGCAAATGTTAACAAAAAGAAAACAGATGTGGCAAAATTAATATCAAACAGAATAGAAGAAAAAGCAAGGAGAATGTCCTGGGATGGAAGAAGTAGATTTATATTGATAAAAAGATACAAATCCAGAAATCCAGAAAAGCCTGCAACAATCATGAATCTTTTGTTGACAAATTACATTTCATGAAAATTTTGTAAAGCAAAATCCATTAGAAATGAAAAGAAAAATTGAAAAAAACACAATTGCCATCAGTGAGTTTAGCACACCGTTACAGATCTCTGGCAGTTCAAGTAATTCTAAAGTATGAGCATATAATTCTAGAGTAATATAATAAATAATGTTAGAATAATTTCAAACATCTTATTTTCAATAAGAGCCTTCTAAAGAGAAACTGTTTTGTTGCTGCCACACTAGACATGAAAAAGAAGGACAGAACTTCCAGCATGGCTACCCGTGATTCTGGTTTTCTCCATATCTTTTACCGTCATCTGGGAAGGTAAGATGGTTGATCCTGCGAAGTTATGCTGTGGTAGATGCTAGTTAATACACCTGCTCGGCTCTCAATTTCCACTTCTTCGGACAATCTTTGGAAAAGTTTAGCCCACCAGTTACTTGGATATGCTACATGGCCTGTCAACTAAAAATAACTGTTCTATTTCTTAGATTCATACTTGAAGAAATGTTCCACAAAATCCCATTGGTAAGATACGTGAAGCCAGATGGATGGTATGTCTCTAACCTTGATACACGCCTATTCATACCCATACGTCTCTAGCTTTGATTGTAACCCAGAATCCTTCAAGCAATCTCACACTAGTGAATGTGTATAGTGAGGGTTGAACAGTGGTTATTAGCACAGACTCTGAAATAAAAATCCTGGGTTCAAATTCTTGTTCCACCATTTACTACCTCTACATGTGCATGTACACACACACATATACACATCTGTGTATGAAAAGCGAGTCCCTTGACACTTGGTCATAATTCTGCCCATGCTAATTTTCACACAATTTAAAACAGTTGAGCAAGAAATATAATTGAATTTAATGCTTCTATAAGTTTTCTCCAATCAATTACCACATTTTGTTCTTCTGAATGTTGGACTTCGCCTGTGTAAGACTGTGTGTGCTCATGTGTGTGTGTTTACGCAGGGGTTACCATTTGGTAAGTGAAGAAGTTTTGAGTGAAATAGAATTTGAGAATCTATTTAGTTTAAATTAGGCTGATATCACTCAGGTTTCAGGGATATAAATGAACTAAACCCACAACAAAAATGTATATCTCATTTAAGCAAATGGATAATTTTTGGTAATTTTGTCTATTCTTACCTTGAAATATTGTCTGTCTTTGCCTTTCATGATAACATTCTCATAGTTTTCATTCATTTTCTGTCTATATCTAAATTCTTGGTGGGCTCTTGCTCAGTCATATACCTTCTTTTCACATTGCTGAAGAAATTCCCTTCAATTTCTAGGATTCAACTTTCAATAATAATTTAGATTTCCCAAGTATCTATCTCTACCTCCACTTCATTGTTTGATGGAATATTCAATCCCATGTGTCTGAAATTGACATCATGATTTCATCCCAGAATGTCTTCTACCCATGCATTCATTATCTTAATAAAGTCCATTTCATTCCATTCAATTGCATGTTGGAAATATATAGGGCAACCCAGGTCTGATCAATCACCAAATTTAGTTGATTTGATTCTATTTCTTCTAGATCTCTTCATTAACTCAGTATCTCTCTGTATCCATTTTCCTAAGTTAGAATATCTCTTCTCTAGATTTCAAAATCTCTCAACATGATGATTCCTTTATTATATTGCAACAAGAGTGAGAGTATTAAATGAATGTTCATATATCACTCTAGAGTGAGCATAGATTTATTCATTTATTTCTATATTTTTTTAATAGAGGCCAAATTCACATAACACAAAATTCACAATTTTAAACATTTTAAAGTGTACAATTCAGTGGCTTTAATACATTTGTGATGTTGTGCAACATCACTAATTGCACACATTTTCATCACCCCAAAAAGAAATCTCATACCAGTTAAGCAGTCACTCCCTAGTCTCCCGTCCCACTATCCACTGATAGCCACTAATTAACTGTCTGAGTCTATGGATTTGCCTATTCAGGACATTTTATATAAATAGAATCAGACAATGTGTAGTCTTTTATGTCTGGTTTATTTCATTTAGTACAATGGTTTCAAGGTTCTTTCATATAGTAGCATGTATGAGTCCTTTTTTCCTTTTTATGGCTGAATTATATATCAGGCCCATGCTAGCATTTCAAATGTATAGATATATCACATTTCATTTATACTTTAATCAAAAGTTGATGTACTTTTGGCTAATATGAATGATATTGCCGTGACCATTCATGTATAAGTTTTGTTTGAAATCCGTTTATCAATTCTCTTTAATATATACCTAGGAGTAGAATTTTTGGGACATATGACAGTCTTAGTCATCTAAAACCCTAGTCATCTAGTGCTGCTATAACAGAAATACCACAAGTGGATGGCTTTAAAAAAGAGAAGTTTATTTTCTCACAGTAAAGTAGGCTAAAAGTCCTAATTCAGGGTGTCAGCTCCAGGGGAAGGCTTTCTCTCTCTGTATGCTCTGGAGGAAGGTCCTTCTCATCAGTCTTCCCCTGGACTAGGAGGTTCTCTGTGCAGGAACCCCATGTCCAAAAGACAGGCTCTGCTCCTGGTGCTGCTTTCTTGGTGGTATGAGGTCCCCCCTCTCTGCTAGCTTCCCTTTCCTTTTATCTCTTGAGAGATAAAAGGTGGTGTAAGCCACACTCCAGGGAAACTCCCTTTACCTTGGATCAGGGATGTGACCTGGGATCAGGGATGTTACAATCCCACCCTAATCCTCTTTAACATAAAATTACAATCACAAAATGGAGAACAGCCACAGAATACTGGAAATCATGGCCTAACCAAGTTCATACATACATTTTTGGGGGGACACAATTCAATCCATGACAATAATTATGTATAACTTTTGGGGAAACTACCAAACTATTTTCCACATTGGCTGTACCATTTTATACTTCCATGAGCAATGTACAAGAATTCCAATTTTTCCACATTGTCACACTTGTTATTTTCCTTTAAAAAATATATGTATATATAAAATATATTATATATATATACATGTATACACACACACACATACTAGTGGGTGTGTAATGGTATCTAATTGTGGTTTTGAGTTGCTTTTCTCTTACGGCTAATGATATTGAGCATCTTTTCATGTGCTTGTTAGCCATTTCTATATCTTACTTGATGAAATGTCTATTCAAATCCTTTGTCTATTTTTTAACTGGGTTGTTTGTCTTTTTTGTTGTTGAATTCTAAGAGTTCTTCATTTTGTTTTTTATTTATCCAGACTCGTAACAAATATATGATGTATAAATATTTTCTCACATTCCGTATGTTGTTTTTTCACTTTATGTTAGTGTGGTTTGAACAACAAAAGTTTTTAAATTTAATTACATCTAATTCATCTATATTTTCTTTGTTGCTTTTGCTTTTGGCATCACGTTTAAGAATCTATTGCCAGCTCCAGGGTCGTGATAGTTTTTACCTATGTTTTCTTATAGGATTTTTTTTTTTTCTAAACATTTTATCTGTCACAGTCAGGTTTTTATTGATTCTGAGCTTTTTTTTAATGTTCTGAGGAAAAGATTTAACTTTATTACTTTGCATGTGGTTATTCATATGTTCAGTACCATTTGTTGAAGAGACTATTATTTCCATATTGAATGTTTTGGGGCCATTGTGGAAAATCAATTAACTATAGATGTATAGGTATATTTTTTGACTATCAATTCTATTACATTGATCTATATATTGGCATATGAATATATAGCAATTACTTTTTTGACCCGTGGTGGTGCAGTGGTTAAGAGCTCAGCAGCTAACCAAAAGGTCAGCAGTTCAAATCTACCATCTGCTTCTCGGAAACCCTATAGGGCACTTCTACTTGGAGACCCTATTAGGGCAGTTCTCTTCTGTCCTATATGGTCACTATGAGTCAGAACTGACACGATGGCAATGGGTTAGTTTTAGTTAGTTAGCCAGTCATTAAAAAGCAAATACAAAAACACAGGTAACTTTGCTGAAAAGCATTTGGAAATTTTTCAGCAAAAGGAAAAATTCATCTCTGTTTTGATTTTCATTCTCTTAAGGACCAGCTAAACTCAGGCTCTTATCTGTGGGAGTAAAAGAAGGATAAAATACAGTACTTGCGGGGGGAGGGAAGAGCTAATATTTCTGTTCTTATTGAGTACAAACATGATCATACAGTCCCTTGTGGAAATTCAACAAGGCAAAGGAAGCGCCACTATATAGGCACATGGAAGGAACTGCTATTACATGATTATTTATAAGGTGTAAAGCCTTCTCTTTTCATATAAATGAGGCTGTCTGATAACATGAGAAATTGGGAAACTTGCATAAAGCCAGTTTCCTTATCTTCATAATTCTAAAAGGGTACAAAAGGACTTGCTGGAAAAACAAAAGTGAATTAAAGCGAATATGTATTAACAACACAGGCGATTTTGTTTTGTTACATCAATTCCAGTGCTAGGGTAACATCTTGATTCAGGATTCTGTTCAGCTGAGAGAGTCAATATTTAACTAGAGACGTGGGAAAGTCACATACAATTACTTCTGAATAAGAATTTCAGAAAACAAACCTTTAAAATTATTAGATATGACTTTTTAGTAATTACATTTTTCAATATTAATGTTCACAAATTCTTTACATTTTAAAATGTTTCTAGATTTTCAAAAACTTTCTCAATTAAAAGCAATTAAAAACAATATAATTTATAAAACTAATTTTACAACATGAGACTCCGAGGAACAATAAGGTCTATTAATATTAATCAATTTCCCTGAATACAAATGCTTTTACTTTTGAACTAAATGTTTTTTTCTTGAGTTTTGGTCATCTATTAATTTTATTAACAAAAGGAAAACACAATCATTTTTATGTAAAATCTCACCTGAACAGAAATCCAAATTACTACAAGCACAATGATAAGGAATAAAAACAAATATATAACAGCAGAGCTTCTTCTACATTAACAGAACCTGAATTTTTCAGAGATCTCCCAATGTCCAAAGAAAGCACTGCATTTCTCAGATTTTTCAAAGTAAAGAATGGCCACATAATAAGTCCTGGTCAATGACATTAATGGAAATTGAAGGATGGGACCTATAGGAAAGTGCCTTAGAACTATCTTGACTCAAATGATTGGGAACTTTGTGCCTTTTTCTCTTTTCTTTCTTCCTGCCTGGAAATCAGATTTGATGGCTATGGCTGCATTGGCCATTTGAAAATAGGTTGTAAATCTTAGAATGTGAACGAGGATTAAAAGATGGTAGAGATGAAAGATAGGTCACTGAGGCAAAGATGTTATGGAGCCACCACAGTAGTGCTGACTGCTAAAATGTGGACATCTTTTACAAGGAAAATATACAAACCCATGTGTTTTAAACCACTGTACAGGAAGAGAGTGTGTTTCTGTACCTAATAGCCAAACATAATCCTGATACAGAATTATACTTGATAATTGGTTATAAACGAGTAATAAAAGTTCTTTTAATTAAAAAATTAACTCTTCATAATTGTCCCTTTCAATTTAATTTTTATAAAAAAAATTTTTTTTTGTACATAAAAAGCATATATAATGCCCAAGAGTATTCCAGATGCAAGAGGTTAAACAGTGAACAAAACAGATAAGCCCCTACTTTCTAGAACTTTTGTTCTAAAGGATGTAAACCAAAATTAAACATAAAACACATAATATGTCAAGTGGTGGTATGTCATGGTAGAAAATCAAGCATAATAAAAGGAAAGCTAGTGATAACTTGGAGATGTACTGTTATTTTAGATCAGTTTGTCTGAGAAAGTCTCTTTAAGAAGGTGACAATTGAGCACAGACTTAAAGGAGGAAGCACACGAATATATAGGAAAATATTCTAGATAGTGAGAACAGTGAGAGCAAAGGCCCTGGGCCAAGAGCTTACCTGCAGAATTCAGAAAATAAAAAGTAAAAATAAGAAGCCTAAGCAAAGGAGGGAATGAGCCAAGTAGCATGGTAGTTACATTCTTAATATAATTTTAGATTAGTTTTCTCCGCCTTAATATACATATGAGCCACTGGAGCTCTTGTTAAAGTGCAGATTCTGACTCAGTAGGACTGGACTGTATCTTTGGATTCTGTATGTCTAACAAACTCCTCAGTGGTAATGATGATGCTGGTCCACAGTGGGATCTTAGGTAGTATTATCCATCCTATTCCTTATCCCTTCCTGTATCCATACTCGTTGCCAAGTGACTTTGCAGTTCTCATTGAAGTTTGTTGTTAGTTGCTGCTGAGTTAATTCTGACTCATGGAAACCTCAGGTGTGTAGAGTTGAACTGTTCCATAGAGTTTTCAGGGCTGTGACCATCCAGAAGGCCTGTTGTCTGAGGTGCTTCTGGTGGGCTGCAACCAGCGACCTCTTGGCTAGTAACTGAGCACTTAACTGTTTGCACCACCCAGTCACTGCTCACTGAAGGGACAGAGTATATTTCCCTGCTCCTTCATTGTGTGTATAGCCATATAAATCTTATTTGGCTGATAAGATGAGGCAGAAATGATGTCCATACTAAACTTAGGCCTTAAGAGACTTTATGTGTTTTTATTTCCATCTTAATTGTACCATTATAGAGTGATAAGAGATACATGAAATCTAGCAAAGCCCAGTCTAGTTCTAGATCAGTGACCCTCGACCAAGCCATAGGCTCATGAGCAAGCCTGACTGAGATCAGCAGAGCTTCCCAGCCTATTCTAGAGAGGTCAGTTCATTAGCAACAGGCTGAAAGTCACATGAGTCATAATAATCATTTACTATTAAGTCACTGGGATTTATGCAGCAATAGCTTACCTGTTTAATACATAAATTTAAAGGAAGTTGCCAAGGGAAATGCTAAACACCTAATCATTTATTTTGGAAGTCTATTGGTTTTATAAAATATTTTTAATCTTCTCAAAACAGTGAAATATGATGGCCGAAGCATTATCTAATCACAAAGACAATTGCATTGTTTATTTTTAAATTGAAACTCTTTCTCAAATCAAAGATAGGTAAGTCGTGACTTCTAGCATGTTTGTAAAATACAAAGATTTTGAAGATTTAGATTTTAAAAAATCAGATCACTTTAAAAAAATTCAAGTTAGCAACAGACTGCTGGTCAGTAATATGCAAGAAAATAATGGCAAGAAAATTCAAGCAGAACCAAGAGCCACATAGGACATCCAGTGTTCTATACAGTTGCTGTGGTAATATGTCTACAGAATTGCATATTTCATTGAGGCACCAAGCTATGATTCATGGTAGGCATCTTGATTTCATCCAGATCAAACCAGCAAAGCCAGTTTCTATCATTAGAGCCTTTATCTGTGATGAGGTGACCAGACGGCCTTGGCTCCTGCTTTTTGCTGTCAGTAGACACTGAGCCAAATTCACAGCAGTATGAATCAGAGAATGCAGTTCATGGATTTCAAAGCTGTGAGAGTGGCAAGACTTTGCCTTCTTTGCTGAACTAACTGGATGATAGAGATATAAAGGCTGGATAGTGTACTGGGAGGAGGAATTCCCTATATTATGCCCTGAAAGATGCAACCAGTTGAGAGTAATGACTAAAGAACACTGCTGAAAGGCCCAGATCCTCTTGTCCTTAATGCACACTCTGGTGTCCCAAAAGCTGTGCTCTGATTTGGAGGGAAATTGCTGGATAAAAATGCACTGCTGTAAAAAATATTAGTGACAGAAATATGCTGTTTTATCTACTAATGGAAATAACATTGGTTAAATTATTATTTATTTTAGAACTTGGTGTAAGAAAATCTTTTGAAAAATGCAATGATAAATTAATTTGACTCTTATTTGAACTTTATAAAATTTATCTAATGACTTCCTTTAAATATTAAAAAATATTAAACAGATATAACAGTCGTCTCAGTTTCTTAGGGCTGTTATAACAGAAATATCACAAGTGGGTGGATTTAACACATAGGTATTATTTTCTCACATAGACATTATTTTCTCACAGTTTAGGAAGCTAGAAATTCAAAATCAGAGTACCAACTCTAAGGAAAAGCTTTCTTTCTGTGTGTCAGCTCTGGGGAAAGATCTTGTCTCTTTCAGCTTTTGATCCTCAGTTCCTTGGCAATCTTCATGTAGTGTGACATCTATCTTCCCCCATCTGTGCTTTCTCGCTTCTGTGCCTACTATGCATATTTTATATCTCAAAAGTGATTTGCTTAAAACACACCCTATACTGACGCGATCTTATTAACAAAACAAATTCTTTTCCAAATGGAATTACATCTAGAGGTTTAAAAGTTAGAATTTACAGCACATTTTTGAGGGGATACAATTCAATCAGTACAACATATGATGATTAAGATTGTGTGTCAACTTGGCTGGGCCATGATTCTCAGTGTTTTGTATGATGTTTTGATCACCCCTGTGATAGGATCTGCTGTGAGTAGCCAGTCAGTTGAAAGGGAGTTTCCTTGGGTATGTGGCCTTCATCAAACATAAGTGGACGTTCTGGCAAGGTTCTTGAGCTTTTGTTAGTGCTGGATCCTGCTGCTGGCTTCTGTTCTTCTGACCTCCAGTCCTTGGGACTTGAGCTAGCAGCTTACCTGCAGTCTTGTCTGTCAATCTTGGGATTCATTGATTTTTGCAGCCTATGAGCAAAAAAAAAAAAATTTTTTTTTTTTTTAACAATAGCCCTGATCTCCGACCTGCCGATCTTGGGTCCTGCAGCTATGTGAATCAGGAGAAGCCTGTATCCTGACCCACAGGCTTGGGATGTTCCAGCCTCTATAACTGCATGAGACATTTCCTTGATATAAATCTCTCTCTATATATACATTTATACACTTTACTGGTTTTGCTTCTCTAGATAACCCAGCCTAAGACACAACACTATTTAAAAACTCAATTATTTTTGTGTTTATAATAGTGAATTTATTTGTGAGGTATTAATTTAAAACAGTAACTCAGGCAACACATTAAATCCTTTATAATCCTTATTATACTTTATCTTGAAATTATAAGATTGGGGAGGTCAGAAGTTTTACCTATAGTCACATAAAATATTATTTCATCTCTTGTTATATGTGACATCAACTCACACACCTTCCTCCTCGTTACACACACACACACACACACACACACACACTTCTAAGTAAGCATACACTTGCAACGGCATGTTTACTTATTAAGTAGGAAGAGGTGTAGTTGGAAAGGAAAACAAATGTAAGGTTATGAAGGTAAATAATTTCAATAGTTTGATTGAAAAGGGAAGCCCTGGGTGGTCAAAAAGTTAAAGTGCTCAGCTGCTAATCAAAAGGTTGGAGGTTTGAACTCACTCAGAGGGGCCTCAGAAGAAATACCTAACAATTTACTTCTGAAAATTCAACCGCTGAAAGCGCAATTCTACTCTGACACACTTGGGGTCACCCTGAGTGGGAACTGACTCGATCGCAACTGACTACTGGTTTTATTAGCAGCCCAAATGCAATCAAACACTTTTTTTTATTAAATGTTCTCTCTACAGCTAACAATTCTTTTTTTTTTCCCCAAGTTTATTTATTAGTTGAGAAAAAGCAGAGACATTCTTGCTAACAATAGTTGCAAGAATATTACGCACACTGTAGCCACTATGATTTAAAATTTCATTAGCAGTATTAAAGAAAATTACTAAAGCTATAATAGCTGGAAAGAAAGAAATAAAATTAGCTCCAATAGAACTTATGGAGAATACCAAAACAATAAGAAATTTTGCAAATTAGGATGATACAAAATTAGCATAGGAAACCAATATCCTTCTATATACACACACGATAGATTTAACTGAGAAGACCCCATTTGCGAAAGCAAAAAAAATTAAAATATCAAGGAATTGATTTACCAAGAAAAGTGCAAAAACATTATACAGGAAATTTTGAAGCACTTCTGAAAACAGAAAGGTAGGCTTGAATGATTAGAAAGACATATGATGTTTTGGAGAGAAAGACTCAACATACGATCAAGAACATTATAACGATACCATTTCCCCTTAATCAATTTATAAGTACTGCCATTACAAAAAATAAATACCAACACATTTTAGGGTGATAAAAAAATTGATTATAAATTTATATGGAGCAATAAGGAAATATAGCCAAGAAAACCTTGAAAAAGAATAGATGTGAGAATGAGGATATAATGCTCCCATACTAAAAATAGTTTATAAAGATTCTATAATTAAAACAAGTATGTATACGAATAGACATAATGTACTGAATAAAAATGTCTAGCAACATATCCAAGATCATATTGAAATTTAGTATAAGTTTGGCATTTCAGTTCAGGAAGAAAAATTTCAATTTTTTAATAAGTTTTGTTTGGAAAATTCACTAGCCAAAATTAAACTGGAGACGTACTTCTTAATATATTTGAAAAAATTACAAAAATACCAAGATATTCAAATGGTAAAAAGAAAAAACACACTACTGATGATATGAAAAACGTTTTCTTGCGTTAGGAGTATTTTTGTTAGGCTCATAGCAATCTTATATACAATAGAAGGAAACACTGACTGGTTATGAGCCATCTTCAAAATCATTGCTATGTTTGAGCTCATTGTTGCAGCAACTGTGTCAATGAATCTCATTGACAGTCTTCTTTTTACCTGGCCCTCCCCTTTACCAAGCATGAGGTCCTTCTCCAAGGACTGGTCTCTTCTGATAGATAACATGTCCAAAGTACAAAAGACGAATTCTCACCATATTCGCTTCTGAGGAGCATTCTGACTATACTTCCAAGACAGATTTGTTCTTTTTTCTGGCAGTCCAGGTTATATTCAATATTCTTCACCAGCACTGTAATTTGAAGGCGTCATTTCATCTTCGGTCTTCCTTATTCATTGTCCAGCTTTCACATACATATGAGGTGATTGAAAATACCTTGACTTCGGTCAGGTGCACCTTAGTCCTTAAAGTGGCATCTTTGCTTTTTAGCACTTTAAAGAGGTCTTTTGAAGCAGATTTGCCCAATGAAATACACCCTTTGATTTCTTTTTTTTTTTTTTTTTTGCTTTAGGTGAAAGTTTACAGCTCAAAATTTCTCATGCAAAAATATATACACATATTGCTATGTGACATTACTTTCAATCCCTACAATGTGGCATCCCACTCCCCCTTTATAACCTGGGTTTCTTGTGTCCATTCAACCAGGTCCTGTCCGTTCCTGCCTTCTCATTCTTTCTCCAGACAGAAGCCACACATTTAGTCTTGTGTATCTGATTGAACTAAGAAGCACACTCCACAAGGGTAATATTTTTGTTGTATAGTCCAGCCTAATCTTTGTCTGAAGAGTAGAGCATAAGTGTTTTGATTTTTAGGAGCTCCCAGCTATCTAGTTTCTTTTCTGGTGCTTGTGTATTGCTAGTTATGGTTTGTATACTATTTGTGCCATATATTAGGGCATCTAGCATTGTCCCTGTTTTTTCCTACATCATCTTTATCGTTTTAGATTTTATATTTAGGTCTTTGATCCATTACATTCTTTAATTTCTTGACTGTTCCTTACATGGACGTTTATTGTGGATTCAAGTAAAATGATATCCTTGAGAACTTCAATATTTTCTCAGTTTATCACGATGTTTCTTATTGGTCCAGTTGTGAGAATTCTTGTTTTCTTTATGTTAAATTATAATCCATGCTGAACACTCTAGTGTTTGATCTTCTTCAGTAAGTGCTCCCACTTCTCTTTGATTTCAGCAAGCAAAGTTGTGTCATCTTCACATCACAGGTTGTTAATGAGACTTGTTCCAATCCTGATGCCCCATTCTTCTTCAGACAGTCCAGCTTCTCAGATTATTTACTCAGCATACAGATTGAATAAGTGTGGTGAAAGGATATAACCATGACACACACATTTCATGACTTTAAACCTTGCAGTATCCCACTGTTCTGTTTGAATGACTGCCTCTTGGTCTATGTACAGGTTCCTTATTAGAACAATTAAATGTTCTGGAATTTCCATAATTTGTTATGATCCACACAGTCAAATGCCTTTGTACAGCTAATAAAACAAAGATAAACATCTTTCTGGTATTCTCTGCTTTCAGCCAAAATCCATCGGACATCAGCAATGATATTCCTTGTTCCACATCCTCTTCTGAATCCAGCTTGAAGTTCCTTGTTGATGTATCAATACAACTGCTTTTGAATTGTCTTCAGCAAAATTTTACTTGTGTACAGTATTAATATTTTTTTGATAATTTCTCCATTCTGTTGGATCACCTTTTTTTGGAATGGACCCGGATATGGATCTCTTCCAGTTGGTTGGCTAGGTAGCTGTCTTCCAAATTTCTTGGCATAGATAAGTGAGAGTTTACAGCATTACATCTGTGTGTTGAAATACCTCAATTAGTATTCTGTCAGTTCCTGGAGCCTTGTTTTTCACCAATGCCTTCAGTGTAGCTTGGACTTCTTTCAATGCCATTAGTTCTTAATCATATACTAACAACTGCAATGTTTTAGTGTTGACCAATTCTTTTTGGTACAGTGACTGCAATTCCTTCCATCTTATGTTGATGCTTCCTGTTCCATTCAATATTATAACCATAGAATTCTTCAATATTATAACTCGAGGCTTGATTTTTTTTTTTTTCTTTAGTTCTTTCAGCTTGAGCATGTTCTTCCCTTTTGGCTTTTGATTTTTTATTTTGGTGAGATAACCCTAATCATAACTCAAAATTCTGAGTGATTTCTTTGGGAGAGTATGTTCCCAAAGACTTCTGCCAATCCTGCAAGAGTTGGCTGAGAGGCTAGTAGCTGAATGGAGCTTCTACAGTCATGTGGAACCTGGAAGGAGACAGTGTTCAGGATCTGATAAAGAAGGGCAGGCTCACAAATAAGCAGAACCATGAAGGGTTATATTCTCAGAGTAAATGTGAATTGGAAATGTACCAGATCTCACAGGGAAGGACGTCTAGCTTTAAATGATCTAAAACTCCATTAAGATTAAAATGTTCTGAATTTATTAATTCTGCTAGCTTCTAGACAGAATCAAATTAATCTACCTTTAAATAAGATAGTATCATCCTAGACCTCAAGTCCCCTCCAAAATGGTAAATATGCAATGTTTAGAATCCATAAAAAAAGAGCTGATAAAAAAAAAAAAAAATGACATGATAGAAAAACTAAGAGAATGAAACTCAAGTGTTACATACCATGACTTGAACACTAACTGTGGTAATATGTTCAAGGAAATAATTAGCAAAATTGGTAACTTTCTACAGCATAGATACAAATGAGAATTCTAGAGCAATTATAGTGTTTTAAATTAGTACCTCAAACTCTACTACTAATACATCGTGTTTATGTATGCCAAAATCTTATTCTCAGTGTGGGTTCCACATTCAGCATTAAATTTTCAGTCTGCACTCCTTCTCAGATAGACCCTGAAGATGTCACAGCAGGATTCCAGGTTTAATTTTACTCAACGTTTTTTACCATGGTTGGGGGTGAGGCATGAGTAGATTTTTTTGTGTCAAAGGATTTCAAGGGTGTGGTCTTCAAAAGTAGCCTTCCCTTCCTTTAGCTACAATTCTGGGTCCAACTTGTATTGTTGGCCCTTCTTGAGGGATAGGTTTTTTTTTTTTTTCTTTCAATGTTCCATTCCTCCAGCTGTAATGGGTTTTCACTGATCATCATCAATCACGATCAGAGACGTGAACACATCCC
This sequence comes from Loxodonta africana, assembly GCF_030014295.1. Classification (NCBI taxonomy): domain Eukaryota; kingdom Metazoa; phylum Chordata; class Mammalia; order Proboscidea; family Elephantidae; genus Loxodonta; species Loxodonta africana. The sequence goes on from NC_087342.1 coordinate 167,199,935, forward strand.
TGTCAATAGCTAACAGAATAGCAGGAAAAAATTAGTAAAGATGAGGTTTGAACAGTCAGTAAGCCAATTAAACCTAACGGGAAGAGATAAAACACTCCCAACAACAACACAATTCATTTCTATCAAGTATGCATGGAACATTTGCAAAAATAAAGCCCCATGCTGGATCATAAAGAAACCCTCAACCAGTTTTAAATTGTGTCCCCCAAAATATGTATTGAAATCTTAACTCTTGTATCTGTAAATATGACCTTGTTGGTATTTAAACCAAAAAAAAAAAAAAAACAGCACCGTGGAGTCGATTCCGACTCACAGCGACCCTACAGGACAGAGTAGAACTGCCTCATAGAGTTTCCAAGGGATGCCTGACGGATTCAAACTGCGAATTTTTTGGTTCGCAGCCTTAGCACTTAACCACTACGGCACCAGGGTTTCCTGTTGGTATTTAGAGATTTTCTTTTGTTGTTTTGAGATCATACCAGAATAGGGAGAGCCATAACTGTAATCATTTCTGAGTTACAAAAAGAGCAGAATGGACACAGAAGCAGACAGCAAGAAACAACAAAGGAAGTTCAAGGAATTCCAAGGGTTACCAATAAAGAAGGACCTCCTCCTAGAGCCACAGGTTTAATTGAGACTTCTAGTCTCCTAAACCGTGACGAAATAAAGTCCCAACCTTTAAAGCCACAAAGTTGTGGTATTTTTTGTTAAATCAGCACTAGGTAACTAAGAAAGATATCATGGAAAGAATTAAGTAAATTACAAACAAAATTATCTAGAAAATCTTTAGTTGAATAAGACTCCCGATCTAGAAGACATTTTTTTGCAAGGTGTTTATATGAAGAAACTAAAATCTAATGATTCACCAAAGCTTTTTACCTCAAGATGTTTTGAACTGTTTGTGAAAGATTATCCTCTATGATATTTGATAATGGAATTTGCATAATATTATGCAAAACATTTTAAATCATTTTCTTTAATTTTTGCCACCTGATATACAGTCATTACATACATTCTTACCCGTTAAAGCATGAGCACTATGAACAGAACAACAGCAATAACCATAGTGGGACATATTGTGGGACTAATCAATCTTCTTTCCTACGTAAAAGTCACAGCTATCTCAATTCCTGGTCCACTATCCCATACCAGAATACATGTGTTATGAAGCCTGTCTAAAGAATATTATTTATGACTAAATGGACATATTAATTCAAACATATCATGGAGGATGTCATTTCATTATGTAATAGGGAAAAAAACATTCTAGATCAACAAAAAATCATCTGATTATCCTCTGCAGTGGAATTCCCTATTTTAAATAAGGAGAGGTTACTAATTCTAGTCCTTTTCTAAGTAGAAAATTGGGGAGATAGGCAAATAATTTTTCCAAATGCATATAAACATCAATTTTGAGGTTGTCATAAAAGTTGCTGAGAATTTCTGGGAACATTCCTGACTTACTTATGAAATTCAAGGATGTAGATAGTATCAGGATATCCTCAAGTAGCCAGAAAAATCTCCTCATCTGAGTAAAAGACACACACATAAAAAATCTTTATTTATAATACACAGTAAATAATAGATGGAAAGGTTTCTAAGACCTTTAGTTTCATTTTTGAGATCATAATATTTGGGGAAGATTGCCAAAGACACAGAAGAAAAAGTCTTTACTTATTTAAAAATATATAATTTCTAAACTCATTTTCCTGTAACATTAGTTATTTCTAATATAGTCAGAAATCAGAACAAGCTGCATAGAACTGTACTGTATACATTTCTAATGCTTGTGTGATTGAGCTGGCTGTCACAACAGAATTGTTTTAAATGGAAATTTTAGAAGAGTTTTTCTCTTTGGTGATGAATATATTAGCAGTAATGTAATAATAGTAAGAAAAAGCAGCAATGACTTTCTGATCAATTGTCAGATAGATTTTTCTCCCCTTCCAAGTCAGTGTAAAATAGCAACGGATTTTGGAAAACGTACCAATCACTAGGACACAGATATACTAGGCTATGGAAAGTAAGGGAATGAGCAAGAGCCAAGATACTATTGTGCTAAATTTGAGTTAAAAGTGTCAGTAAGACAGATCCAAGTTCAAATGTGGGTTCTAACACTTCCAGGGTTAGCATATAAGTTTCGTTAATTCTCTTCTTCCCAATATCCTTTTCAGTAAAATTATTTACAGTACAGAGTTACTAGACTTGAATGAAGTTTAATGAAGTAAAGTCGCTAGAGTATTTCCCTTCTAAATAGTACATATTAAATAAATGTTGATTTCCTCACGCTGGCATATAATTTTCCCAGTAAATAATTCAGAATATTAAGGTAGGAGGAGCATTAGCATGTACTATTTCTCAAGTGATAAAATATATATAGAACAATTTAATCTGATCCAAAATGATCAACATTCAACCATTCATTACAAATATATATATTTTATATATATATATACTCACACTATACACGAGATACTGTTCTAGGGTCTTGGCACATTGGTGAACAAAAAGGAAAAAAAATCACCAATCTCATGGAACTTACAGTCTAGCAGGGCATGCAGATAATCAATAGGCATACTAGGTAAATTAATTGTATGTTGTGTTAGAACACCTCTAGGACTAAGGAGAGCCCTGGTGGTACAGTAATTAAAAGCTTGGCTGCTAACCAAAGTTCAGCAGTTTGCATGCACCAGCCTTGGAAATCCTATGGGGCAGCTGTACTATATATCCTATAGGGTCACTATAAGTTGGAATTGACCCTAAGGCAATGGATTTGATTTGGTTATAGGAATAACGGAAACAGAAAAAGAGAGAAAGGTAAGGTTGATTCAGAATGCAGGGCTTAGAAAAGATAGGTAAAATGTATGAAAGTATGATTAGGATAGGCCTTTTGAGAAAATGACATTTAAGCTACAATTTGAAAAAGGTGAGAAGATAGCCCCGTAGGTACCTAAGGGGAGACGTTTCGGGCAGAAGGAAGAGCTAACGCAAAGGCCCTAAGGCAGAAGCATACACATTCATGGTAAAGCCAGGAAGCCAGTGCGGCTGAAACAGTTTGAGCAAGTGTATGCAGAACAGGGAACATGGAGGCCAGAGAGAGAAAAGTAGGACACCAGAACATATAGACCATTGCTGGCCATTGCAGAAAAATTAGTTTTTTCTCTTATTCAAATGGGAAGTCACTGTATAGATTTGTGCACAGGAGTGACATATGATTGATAGACATAAAGGGGTCACTCAGGCTGTTTTGATAAGAACAGACATTAAAGGGACAGGCAGCAAGGAGATCAATTAGGAGCCATTTCAGTAACTCAGCTGAGAGGGGATGGGGACTCACATAAGGCTGGTGTTACTGAGAGTGACTGCGTCCCTATGGTAACAAACATGGAAAAATTATCGGGTAAAGAAAGTATAGAAATACTTTCAAAAAGCTTAGACTACAGTTTTTTAACTTGGTTTTCCCACTAAAATATATAAAAAGTATATTAACTGGAGCTAAATACACTTGTTATTTTCATAGATAACATAGTCAGACATCTACAGTTTCATATTTTTCAGCCTCATAGATTCTGTTTTGCTCTCTGTTGTATTCTCAGGGCCTAAAACAAGACCTGGCAGGTAGTAGAAACTCAATAAATAGTTCTTTAATAAATTGCATTCCATTTTTAAAATGGGATTAATACATTAGAATTTTTTTAGAGTAGGTAATTTATTCTTTTGTTCTACACACATTTATTAAATATATACTACATGATGTTAGATCTGGACCAATAAGCAACATCACAATAAACACAAAAGATTGAAGTTGTCAAGGATTTCATTTTACTCGGATCCACAATCAACACTCATGGAAGCAGTCAAGAAATCAAATGGTCCACTGCATTGGGCAAATCTCCTGCAAAAGACCTCGTTAAGGTGTTAAAAAGCAAAGATGTCCCCTTGAATACTAAGGTGTGCGTGACCCAAGCCATGGTGTTTTCAATTGCTTCATAGGCATGTAAAAGCTGGCAATGAATAAGGACGAATGAAGAAGAATTGACACCTTTGAACTGTGCTGTTGGCAAAGAATATTGAATATATGATTGTCTGCCAAAAGAATGAACGAATCTGTCTTGGAAGAAGTACAGCCAGAATGTTCCTTAGAAGCTAGGAAGGCAAGACTTTGTCTCACATACTTTGGACATGTTATCTATAAGAAGGGACCAGTCCTTGGAGAAGGATATCATGCTTGGTAAAGCAGAGGGTCAGCAAAAAAGAGGAAGACCCTTGATGAGATAGACTGACACAGTGGCTTCAATGGTGGGCTGAAGCATAACAACAAATGTGAGGATGGCGCAGGACCAAGTAATGCTTTGTTCTGTTTGTTTGTTATGCTCAAAGGCATCTAACAACAACAACATGTGCCAGATACTGAGCTAGGCATTCTGGAAATGAAAAAAATATAAAATAATCCTGACCTTCAAAGAGCTGTCTGTCTGATATTTGAGACAAATGAACAAAAATACTACAGATGTTTTATCGTATCAGTGTTTTGGAGGTACAGAGTGAGTTGGTTAACTTTGTCTTGGAAAGCAGTGTATTTTTTTGCAAAAAAATGTGACCTTAAGGTTGGGTCTTGATTTATCAATATCATTTCACAAGGTAAAGATTTAAAAAATTCAGTATAATTTTCACGTGGTACAGTAGAAATTGCCATTATCTTATTCTAATTTCTGGAAATATTTCATACCTTTCATAATCAAATGTATATATATTGTTGTGGTTAGGTGCTGTCGAGTTGGTTCTGACTCATAGCTACCCTATGCACAACAGAACAAAACACTGCCTGGTCCTGCACCAACCTTACAATCGTTGTTATGCTTGAGCTCATTGTTGCAGCCACTGTGTTATAAGGTTTTCACTGGCTAATTCTTTTCAGAAGTAGACTGCCAGGTCCTTCTTCCTAGTCTGTCCTAGTCCGGAAGCTCAGATGAAACCTGTCCTCCATGGGTGACCCTGCTGGTATTTGAATACCGGCGGCATAGCTTCCAGCATCACAGCAACACACAAGCCCCACAGTACAACAAACTAACAGACATGTGGGGGAAATATATACGTGTGTGTGTGTATGTATATATATGTATATATGGAAACCCTGGTGGTGTAGTGGCTAAGTGCTATGACTGTTAACCAAAGGGTCAGCAGTTCGAATCCGTCAGGCGCTCCTTGGAAACTCTATGGGGCAGTTCTACTCTGTCCAATGGGGTCTCTATGAGTTGGAATTGACTCAGTGGCAACAGATTTATATATATATATATATATATATAAACCCTGGTGGTGAAGTGGTTAAAGGCTATGGCTGCGAACCAAAAATGTTGGCAGTTCAAATCCACCAGGAGCTCCTTGGAAACTCTATGGGGCAGTTCTACTCTGTCCTACGGGGTCACTATGAGCCAGAATTGACTCAAAGGCAACAGCTTTGGTATGTATATATGTATATATGTGTGTGTGTGTATGTATGTACATATAAGCCACATGTAAACTATGCCACATTTTTTTCTAAATAGATACACAACTTCTTTGGTTAGAGAAATATTCCATGTAATACAAAATTTACTGCTAATTAAAAACAAATTGGGAGACTTTTTTAAAGCCCATGTTCACACAAAAACAACACTTTATTTTCAGGTGTTGTCAAAAGAAAAAAAAGGGGCATGAAGAGAGCTTTCTTAACTTTGATACCAGGATTCTTAGAATTTATATTTAAGTAGATATTGATAGTTTGAGCTCTGTAGTACTATTCTTGCAAAACAACGTTCCAGGGTGATCCACTGGCCCATTTAGTGAACAATTTAAAATTAAGTAGAGAAATTGGTTAATGTCATTCTTTCAGGAAACAAAATATAGGCTTCCAAAATAGAAGATAGAGACAGAAAGAATAAAATACAAAAGGGGGTGGGAGAAATAAGAGTTACTCTGAATGACTTAGACTTGTCCTTGTAAATCTAGAACATTTCAAGTTCATACTTGGGACTGTAATTCAGCTTCTTGTATTTTTTACTTCCTCTGCTAATTAGCTACACTTCCAGAAGTTCTTGTGTTTGATTTCAAATCCAGTGACCTGGCTGTCAAAGACATCTGATAAAAGGTTTGAGATCTAAGACAAGCACACCTGTGCAAACCATGTGCTTGCTTTCTACCTCACGTCATTCATCTATAAAGTTGTTATAAAACCAAACAAGTACCATGTGCGGGTGGGAAGGAGCACTGGGGATTGAAAGTTGGAAATTTTCTCAAAGCAAAGAACATAGTCATTTGATGACACATGCCTCAGAATGGCTCTTAGAAATACTTTATATTCAGCTATCTTGTGTGTGCTGAATAAAGAGTACAAAAGATAAATATAGCAATGCATCTCGTAATCCATTAATCTATTTCAAAAGACAGGGGTAAGTGCAAGGCAAGTAGGTAGGTACCAAAAAGTCTTCAGAACAAAAGGAACATAAAAAGAAAATAATGTCAACCAAAGGATCACAAAGCATATTAGTTTTTCCGTTTAATGATTTCTATTAATCCTTTTCAGAGGAACTATACTTAGAGGAACTTGTACAGGAAAAGCACAGGTGGCTGACTAATGGTGGCTGGTATGGGTACTTAGGTATCTCTCCCAGTGTGTTGCAAGGAAGGACCAGAGAAAACAAATTTAAGCTTTTCTTCCCCAAGTCCAACCTTAGACCTGAATCCATGATAATCACACCTCAGACAAATTCTTTTATCACAACCACACAAAATTTGAAGTTGCTAAGTGGGTCTCTTTCCAGGAATGGCACAAATTCATGTTATTATACAAATTCTATTGTTTTTTTTTAAGGGTTGATATTTATTTCTAGTCAGTTAATCATAGGAAATTCATCAATAACTATGATTCCTGAAGAGCGAAACTTGAGTATAGAAGGTCTGGATTTTATACATTCTCAGTGATAAGAAATAATAAATATTTTCAAATCTTATATGGTCAGACAAAAAATTTATATATTTTTTCAATAAATGCTTGAATACTAAACACTTTGATGTAGATATGAGTAATATTCTTCATGGACTCAGATTAGTAGATGTAATATTTTTCATGCACTCAGATTAGTAGATGTAGGTAATGAAAAAATGTTTATGACACAGTTTAATAAGTGCTCAGAGAGAGATGCTAGAATACATTGGGGTGTGCATAGATCTCCGTTAGTAAAGGGTGATAAATAAGGAGATCAGGAACGTTTCTCTATGGAGCTCAGACTGGGACAAAATCATTAAGAATGAATAGCAAATAGTGTGGAAGAAGGGAACAGGCTAGCACATTCTGGTCAGAGAAAATAGCACAAATGGGCTTAGAGGCATGAAAACCCAAAGAGAAAATTATTCAAGGTAATAAATAAAAGGCAAGAACATCCAACCCAAGAAGTTGAAACTTTGTTTTAACAGTGTTTGAAAAATATCATAAAAAATTAAATAAATGTATTGCTTTCTTAAAAATGTGTGGGTGTGTTTTCAAGAAAAAAGCTCTCGTGTGGCAATACAGGTGATTGGATAAGAGATGAATGTCTAGAAGCAGGAAGGCCATTTAGGTGCCTGCTGCCTAATGAAGACAAAAGTGAACTAAGGCATCTAATAATACTTTTTCTTAAAAATCCCATAATAAAATGTGTAAGACATTATACAAGTAGGGGAAAAGTGCTCCAGCATGGGAAAATAAGGATGACAAAATTTGTAGGGACAGGCTCAAGAATCATTACAACCAAAATCCTTGAGTTTCTGCATTTGTTGATTAGAGGAAAGGGATCTAACAAACACTACGTAGAAAAAGCTTTTCATAAGTTAGTACATGTCAATATTTATAGCACTAAACACCTACTTGTGTTTCTGGTTCTTTTAAAATTTATCACTTATCTTACATTTTCTTATATAGTCTGTTGCCACTTCCGCTGCTATTGTTAAACACCTCTTTTGGCCTTCAATTTGATCTTTAAATACCATCCCTAAAAACAGTAAGTAGGTATGAGAATAATTTTGGTCAGTGGGACAGATTTTAATTCTTATGCGACTGGATTTTCATTCACAAGGTAGAGTTTTCAAGGTAAAGACACAGAACCTATGAGAAGATTCAGTGAATTAGAAGGAGATGACAGATTTTCTGGTGAGTGGCAGAAGCATCATTTATCATAGACACTGTCTTATCATTAAAAGGTAAAATAAACAGCAAACAAGCAAAATATATCATCATTCATTCATAGTCTAGAGAGCGCTACATTTAGCAAACTACAATGAATATAGAACAATCAAAGATAAGCAGGGATTGCAGGGAGTTGAAAAAGTGCAATTACTAAATTTTAAATGGAGGGAGGTTAATGGGTTGAACATGGTGCTAAAGGAGCATAGAATGAACCCAGAATATTCTCGTAAACTTAGAGTATTGTTGTTGTTGTTGTTAGGTGCCATCGAGTCAGTTCCAACTCATAGCAACCTTATGCACAACAGAACGAAACACTGCCCAGTCCTGAGCCATCCTTACAATCGTTGTTATGCTTGAGCTCATTGTTGCAGCCACTGTGTCAATCCACCTCGTTGAGGGTCTTCCTCTTTTCCGCTGACCCTGTACTCTGCCAAGCATGATGTCCTTCTCCAGGGACTGATCCAAATATGTCCAAAGTATGTAAGATGTGGTCTCACCATCCATGCCTCTAAGGAGCATTCTGGCTGTACTTCTTCTAAAAGAGATTTGTTCATTCTTTTGGCAGTCCATGGTATATTCAATATTCTTCGCTGACACCTCAATTCAAAGGTCTTCCTTATTCATTGTCCAGGTTTCACATGCATATGATACAATTGAAAATACCACGGCTTGAGTCAGGCACACCTTAGTCTTCAGGGTGACATCTTTGCTCTTCAACACTTTGAAGAGGTCCTTTGCAGCAGATTTGCCCAGTGTAATGCGTCTTTTGATTTCTTGACTGCTGCTTCCATGGGTGTTGATTGTGCATCCAAGTAAAATGAAATCCTTGACAACTTCAATCTTTTCCCCATTTACCATGATGTTGCTCATTGGTCCAGTTGTGAGGATTTTTGTTTTCTTTATGTTGAGGTGTAATCCATAGTGAAGGCTGTGGTCTTTGATCTTCATTAGTAAGTGCTTCAAGTCCTCTTCACTTCTAGCAAGCAAGGTTGTGTCATCTGCATAACGCAGGTTGTTTGTTAATGAGTCTTCCTCCAATCCTGATGCCCCATTCTTCTTCATATAGTCCATCTTCTCGGATTATTTGCTCAGCATATGGACTGAATAGGTATGGAGAAAGAATACGACCCTGATGCACACCTTTCCTGACTTTAAACCAATCAGTGTCCTCTTGTTCTGTCCTAACAAGTACCTCTTGATCTATGTAAAGTTTCCTCATGAGCACAATTAAGTGTTCTGGAATTCCAATTCTTTGCAATGTTATCCATAATTTGTTATGATCCACACAGTCAAATGCCTTTGCATAGTCAATAAAACACAGGTAAACATACTTCTGGTATTCTCTGGTTTCAGCCAGGATCCATCTGACATCAGCAAGGATATCCTTGCTTCCATGCTCTCTCCTGATACCTGCCTGAATTTCTGGCAGTTCCCTGTCAATATACTTCTGCAGCCATTTTTGAACAATCTTCTGTAAAATTTTGCTTGCGTGTGTTATTAATGATATTGTTCTATAAGTTCTACATTCGGTTGGATCACCTTTCTTGGGAATAGGCCTAAATATGGATCTCTTCCAGGCAGTTGGCCAAGAAGCTATCTTCCATATTTCTTGGCAAAGACGAGTGAGCCCCTCCAGCACTGCATCCATTTGTTGGCACATCTCAATTGATATTCCATCAATTCCTGGAGCCTTGTTTTTTAGCCAATGCCTTCAGAGCAGCTTGGACTTCTTCCTTCAGTACCATTGGTTCCTGATCATATGCCACCTCTTGAAATGTTGAACATCAACGAATTCTTTTTGTTATAACGACTCTGTGTATTCCTTCCATCTTCTTTTGATGCTTCCTGCATTTTTTAATATTTTCCCCATAGAATGCTCCACTATTGCAACTTGAGGCTTGAAGTTTTTCTTCAGTTCTTTCAGCTTGTGAAATGCTGAGCATGTTCTTGCCTTGTAGTTTTCCATCTCCAGCTCTTTGCACATGTCATTATAATACTTTGTCTTCTCAAGCTGCCCTTTGAAATCTTCTGTTCAGTTCTTTTACTTCATCAATTCTTCCTTTTGCTTTAGCTGCTCAACGCTCAAGAGAAAGTTTGAGAGTTTCCTCTGACATCCATCTTGGTCTTTTCTTTCTTTCCTCTCTTTTCAGTGACCTCTTGCTTTCTTCATGGATGATGTCCTTGATGTCATTCCACAACTCGTCTGGTCTTTGGTCACTACTGTTCAATGCGTCAAATCTATTCTTGAGATGGTCTCTAAATTCAGGTGGGATATACTCAAGGTCATATTTTGGCTCTCGTGGACCTGCTTTGATTTTGGTCAGTGGGACCAATTTTAATTCTTATGCAACTGGATTTTCATGTAAATCAGAGCAAAACTCAGAGTATTAGAATAAAAAACAAAAAAGATGATAGAAAAGGAGAGATCTTGGAACCAGACCTACACACAGTATAAATTTCAGAAAGAAGCAAGAATACAAGTGTTACAGAAATCATAAACACAAAGAAATAATATTCCAACCAAACATAAAAACACTATATTATGTAAATAAAATATGCTAACAATAAAAATTGTAGGTTGAATGAAGCACTTATGTAACATATATGTATGTGTAAAATTATATTTGTATGTGAAAGAAAAGTTTAATATTAAGAACTATTTAAACATCTACCCATTACCCATTGAAGTCAAATCAATTCAGACACAAAGCGACCCTATAAGACAGAGGAATACTGCCCAGTAGGGTTTCCAAGGAGCAACTGGTGGGTTTGAACTGCTGACCTTTTGGTAAGCAGCCTGACCTCTTAACCATTGGCCCGCCAGGGCTCCATTAAAACATCTGAGCATAATGAAATTTTCAATTAAAAAAAAAGTCATCTAAAAGGAAAATGAAATCCAATTCCTTTTCCTGGAGAGGTGGGGCTACTTATTAGTTAATGATTACTGGTAACTGTTAGATTTTGTGTTTGTATGATGAGGAATATTAGTGTCAAAATATGCAGTAGGTAAAGAGGGTTTTTTTTTTTTAACTTTTATTGAGCTTCAAGTGAACATTTACAAATCAAGTCAGACTGTCACATACAAGTTTATATACACCTTACTCCGTACTCCCACTTGCTCTCCCCCTAATGAGTCAGCCCTTCCAGTCTCTCCTTTCGTGACAATTTTGCCAGCTTCCAACTCTCTCTATCCGCCCATCCCCCCTCCAGACAAGAGATGCCAACACAGTCTCAAGTGACCACTTGATATAATTAGCTCACTCTTCATCAGCATCTCTCACCTACCCACTGTCCAGTCCCTTTCATGTCTGATGAGTTGTCTTCAGGGATGGTTCTTGTCCTGTGCCAACAGAAGGTTTGGGGACCATGACCGCCGGGATTCCTCTAGTCTCAGTCAGACCATTAAGTATGGTCTTTTTATGAGAATTTGGGGTCTGCATCCCACTGATCTCCTGCTCCCTCAAGGGTTCTCTGTTGCGCTCCCTGTCAGGGCAGTCATCGATTGTGGCCGGGCACCAACTAGTTCTTCTGGTCTCAGGATAATGTAGGTCTCTGGTTCATGTGGCCCTTTCTGTCTCTTGGGCTCTTAGTTGTCGTGTGGCCTTGGTGTTCTTCATTCTCCTTTTCTCCAGGTAGGTTGAGACCAATTGATGCATCTTAGATGGCTGCTTGTTAGCATTTAAGACCCCAGATGCCACATTTTAAAGTGGGATGCAGAATGTTTTCATAATAGAATTATTTTGCCAATTGACTTAGAAGTCCCCTTAAACCATGGTTCCCAAACCCCCCCGCCCTTGCTCCACTGACCTTTGAAGCATTCATTTTATCCCGGAAACTTCTTTGCTTTTAGTCCAGTCCAGTTGAGCTGACCTTCCATGTATTGAGTATTGTCCTTCCCTTCACCTAAAGCAGTTCTTATCTACTAATTAATCAGTAAAAAAAAACCTCTCCCACCCTCCCTCCCTCCCCCCCTCGTAACCACAGAAGTATGTGTTCTTCTCAGTTTATACTATTTCTCAAGATCTTATAATAGTGGTCTTATACAATATTTGTCCTTTTGCCTCTGACTAAGTTCACTCAGCATAATGCCTTCCAGGTTCCTCCATGTTATGAAATGTTTCATAGAATCGTCACTATTCTTTATCGATGCGTAGTATTCCATTGTGTGAATATACCACAGTTTATTTAGCCATTCATCCATTGATGGACACCTTGGTTCCTTCCAGCTTTTTGCTATTGTAAACACAGCTGCAATAAACATGGGTGTGCATATATCTGTTTGTGTGAAGGCTCTTATTTCTCTAGGGTGTATTTCCGAGAAGTGGGATTTCTGGGTTGTATGGTAGTTCTATTTCTAACTGTTTAAGATAACACCAGATAGATTTCCAAAGTGGTTGTACCATTTTACATTCCCACCAGCAGTGTATGAGAGTTCCAATCTCTCCGCAGCCTCTCCAACATTTATTATTTTGTGTTTTTTGGATTAATGCCAGACTTGTTGGAGTGAGATGGAATCTCATCGTGGTTTTAATTTGCATTTCTCTAATGGCTAATGTTCGAGAGCATTTTCTCATGTATCTGTTAGCTGTCTGAATATCTTCTTTAGTGAAGTGTGTGTTCATATCCTTTGCTCACTTCTTGATTGGGTTGTTTGTCTTTTTGTGGTTGAGTTTTAACAGAATCATATAGATTTTAGAGATCAGGCGCTGGTCGGAGATGTCATAGCTGAAAATTCTTTCCCAGTCCGTAGGTGGTCTTTTTACTCTTTTGGTGAAGTCTTTAGATGAGCATAGGTGTTTGATTTTTAGGAACTCCCAGTTATCTGGTTTCTCTTCGTCATTTTTGGTAATGTTTTGTATTCTGTTTATGCCTTGTATTAGGGCTCCTAAGGTTGTCCCTATTTTTTCTTCCATGATCTTTATCATTTTAGTCTTTATGTTTAGGTCTTTGATCCACTTGGAGTTAGTTTTTGTGCTTGGTGTGAGGTATGGGTCCTGTTTCATTTTTTTGCAAATGGATATCCAGTTATGCCAGCACCATTTGTTAAAAAGACTATCTTTTCCCCAATTAACTGACTCTGAGCCTTTGTCAAATATCAGCTGCTTGTATGTGGATGGATTTATATCTGGGTTCTCAATTCTGTTCCACTGGTCTATGTGCCTGTTGTTGTACCAGTACCAGGCTGTTTTGACTACTGTGGCTGTATAATAGGTTCTGAAATCAGGTAGAGTGAGGCCTCCCACTTTCTTCTTCTTTTTCAGTAATGCTTTGCTTATCCGAGGCTTCTTTCCCTTCCATATGAAGTTGGTGATTTGTTTCTCTATCACCTTAAAAAATGACATTGGAATTTGGATCGGAAGTGCATTGTATGTATAGATGGCTTTTGGTAGAATAGACATTTTTACTATGTTAAGTCTTCCTATCCATGAGCAGGGTATGTTTTTCCACTTAAGTATGTCCTTTTGAATTTCTTGTAGTAGAGCTTTGTAGTTTTCTTTGTATAGGTCTTTTACATCCTTGGTAAGATTTATTCCTAAGTATTTTATCTTCTTGGGGGCTACTGTGAATGGTATTGATTTGGTTATTTCCTCTTCAATGTTCTTTTTGTTGATGTAGGGGAATCCAAGTGATTTTTGTATGTTTATCTTATAACCTGAGACTCTGCCAAACTCTTCTATTAGTTTCAGTAGTTTTCTGGTGGATTCGTTGGGGTTTTCTGTGTATAAGATCATGTCATCTGCAAATAGAGATAATTTTACTTCCTCTTTGCCAATCCGGATGCCCTTTATTTCTTTGTCTAGCCTACTTGCTCTGGCTAGGACTTCTAGCACAATGTTGAAAAAGAGCGGTGATAAAGGGCATCCTTGTCTGGTTCCCGTTCTCAAGGGAAATGCTTTCAGATTCTCTCCATTTAGAGTGATGTTGGCTGTTGGCTTTGCATAGATGCCCTTTATTATGTTGAGGAATTTTCCTTCAATTCCTATTTTGGTGAGAGTTTTTATCATAAATGGGTGTTGGACTTTGTCAAATGCCTTTTCTGCATCAATTGATAAGATAATGTGGTTTTTGTCTTTTGTTTTATTTATGTGGTGGATTACATTAATGGTTTTTCTAATATTAAACCAGCCTTGCATACCTGGTATAAATCCCACTTGGTCGTGGTGAATTATTTTTTTGATATGTTGTTGAATTCTACTGGCTAGAATTTTGTTGAGGATTTTTGCATCAATGTTCATGAGGGATATAGGTCTATAATTTTCTTTTTTGGTGATGTCTTTACCTGGTTTTGGTATCAGGGAGATGGTGGCTTCATAGAATGAGTTGGGTAGTATTCCGTCATTTTCTATGCTTTGAAATACCTTCAGTAGTAGTGGTGTTAACTCTTCTCTGAAAGTTTGGTAGAATTCTGCAGTGAAGCCGTCCGGGCCAGGGCTTTTTTTTTGCTGGGAGTTTTTTGATTACCGTTTCAATCTCTTTTTTTGTTATGGGTCTATTTAGTTGTTCTACTTCTGAATGTGTTAGTTTAGGTAGGTAGTGTTTTTCCAGGAATTCATCCATTTCTTCTAGGTTTGCAAATTTGTTAGAGTACAACTTTTCATAATAATCTGATGTGATTCTTTTAATTTCAGTTGGGTCTGTTGTGATATGGCCCATCTTGTTTCTTATTCGGGTTATTTGTTTCCTTTCCTGTATTTCTTTAGTCAGTCTAGCCAATAAAGAGGGTTTTTAAAATGATATTATAGACAAATTATGCCAATAAGCTTTGAAAATTTTGATAAAATATATCAATGTCAAGGAACATCAAAATGAGCAAACTTAATCCAAGCAAAGGGGAAAACTTTAATGGACTAATATCTACAAAAGAAATTGAAAATGTAATTAAAGTTCTATCCTCTGAAAAGGTTAGATTTTATATCATATTTACACCAGACTTTCAAAAAGTGATGCCTCGATTCTCAATTACGAAAAGCAAGTGATTTTAGGAAGTATTATTGTTTTGATAAAATTCCTTTGAAAGAAAGAAAAAATAACAAAAGTAATATGAGCCTCAGTACCATTCAAAAACCAAGGAAATCAAAACACTAAACCTAAATAAAGAGGGTATCCTTTTGGATATAGGAGCCCTGGTTGCAAAGTGGTTAAAGCTTTTAGCTGCTAACCAAAATGCTGGTGGTTTGAACCCACCAGCCACTCCTTGGGAGAAAGATATGACAGTCTGGTCCTGTGTAACAGGGAAGTTCTACTCTGTCTTATAGGGTTGGTTAGTCGGAATTGACTCAATAGCAGTGGATTTTGGGGTTTTTATTGGGTATACCACATCCTCACAAAAGTACTCCATTTCTAAACTAAAACATCAACCATATGCATTGAAAGCAATAAAATCATATGGTAAACTATACAATATCAACTCAGGAAGTATGAGATTCTTTATGAAACCATATAAGTAAACAAGAATTTTTGGATGGCAGAGCCAGCATGGGATGGGTGAGGCCAACATGGCGTTATAGACAGAAACAACATGCAGTCCCTCTACAGCAAAGACACAAAAAAACTAAGTAAAATGGAGACAAACGTAAATCCTGGAACCATAAGAGTCAAATGAAGGGATAAAGAACTCAACCAAGCACTGAAAAGACTAAGAAACTGACAGAGAAGAGAACTAGGAGAGATGCAAGTGGAGATCCCCAATCAGGTAATGCAGCATGGATTCTCCATCTTGGACTCCTGTCAGAGATCGGCGGACAGCGGGTACAGGGAAGCAGCTTCACGGAGTTCCCAGGAGGAGACAGAGCACCCTGTAACCCCTAATACACGATTTCCTACCCCTCGCTCTTTACCCTGCTCTGCCTCGGCCACTTCCCAGTGGGCCAAGCTACTGAGGCCCACAAGACACCAGCTCCGTGCTGCTTGGATTTGCCCCACCCACACTGGCCAGCTCTTTCAGTGCCATTTCTGTGCTTCTGATTCTGTTTTTTTGGTTTCTTTTGCTTTCTTCCCTGCCTCTCACCTCCTCTCCCTCCTTTTCTTTTAAAACCTGCCTCCCTGTGTCATCTTTACTTCTTCTCAAACGGCTGTGAAGTGCAGCTCAGCTGGGGAACTGTTTCCCTGTTCTGTGCCACCATGTTGGTGGGATCCTCAGGGTCTTTTTGTTTTGTTTTATTTGTTTGTTTTCTTTTTCTTTTTTGTGGCTTGGGAGCCCCTTCTACCCGGGCTGTACTGTGCAGCTTGGGAGCCACTTCACTGGTCTGCACATCCGTGCCAGTGGGATTCCTGGGGGTATTTCTTCTTTTTTTTTTTTCTTTTTGTCTTTCTTTGTTTCTCAGTTTCTTGTCTCTCCCTATTTGCCTTGTTTCCTGTCTCCTAAATACCTGATGCAGTGTGCCATCTCTGTCCCTTCTAGCTGGCTGTACAGCTTGGCTTGGGAGCCACCACCCTAGTCTGCGCAGCCACCTCAGTGGGATCCATGAAAGCTTTTCTTTCTTTTTGTTTTTATCCATTTCTCAGTTTCTCATCTCTCTCTACTTACCGTCTTTTCCTGTCTCCCAAATAACTGGTACTGTGTGCCATTTCTGCACCTTCTAACAAGGTTGTACAGCTTGTCTTGGGAGTTACTTCCCCCGTCTGTGCAGACACACCAGTGGGATCCCTGGGGGTCTTTCCTTTTATTTGTTTGTTTATTTATTCTTTTGTTTTTTCCTTTCTGTTTTTCTTTATTTCTCTGTCTCTCATCTCTCTACTTTCCTTCTTTTCCTGTCTCCTGAATACCTAGCACCGTGTGCCATCTCTGCCCCTTCTAGACAGGCTGAGACCCAAGGCCTGAGAGCCACTTTCCTGGTTGCCAGTGAGATTCTGGGGAGCATATTTTTAAAATTATTTATTTATTTCTCTTTTCTGTTTTCCTTAATTTCTCAATTTCTTGTCTCTTCACTGCAACAGCAAGATCTTTCAGCACTTTGTTTTGTTTTGTTTGGTTCCTGTTTCTCTCTCCTCTTTCCCTTCTTTACCATACCCACCTTAGCTCCACACATCACAACCTCCTCCTTACTTCTGCCTACATGCATTGTGCACTGAACATTACACCTCCAAGCAGCACAGGCACAGCCTACCAGAATCTGCCCTGCACTGACTCGTGTCACACTCTGTTGGCCCCAGTATGTGCCACAAACAACCCATCCTAGCCCCTCCCTTTCAAGTAGACCTACCTTGATGGACCATAGCTGAGCAATTGGCCCTGCCCATTGGACAAGGAGGTGGAAAGTATCAAGCCCACAGACAAGCAAACAACAAAGAACACACAGCTGATCTGCTCAGACATAATCAAAGAAAAAACAGACATAATCAAATAAAAGAAAAAAGCAGGACAAAAAAACAAATGTACAACCAATAAACAAAGAAAATAACTACTAAATGTCCCAAGGACAGCATACAATACCAAAACACATTTTAAAAAAAAAAAAAAAGACAGGACTGGATGCTTCCAGTAGGCATCCAAAACAAAACACCATATGATTTTCCAGTAGAAGAAAAGGCACTAGAGCTATGTGATAGGGAATTCAAATCTCTAATATTCAGAGTTATCTAAGAGTTGAAGCAAAAAGCAGACAAAAGTGAGGGGAAAAAAAGACAAATTCATGGAAAAGGCAGACAAATCCATGGAAAATATATACAAAAAAATGGAAAAAGTCAGGAAAATAATACAGGAAAAAAATGTCAAAATAAATTCACAACTAGAAATCATACAAAAACAACAATTAGAAATCCAAAAGATGAACAAGATTTCAGAAATGAATGCTGTTATAGAACGTCTGAGGAGCAGGTTTGAAACAAGGGAAGACCAGATCCAAAATAATGAAGAAAAATACTTGAATATCACTTTTTTGTGGAAAAATCAGAAAAAAAAAAGAAAAATGAAGAAACCCTGAAAATTTTGTGGGACACAATCAAAAGCAAAAATCTGAGAGTGATTCAGTTCCAGAACAGGGAGAGAAAATGAAAACATACAGAGAATCATTGAAGAATTGCTGACAGGAAACTCCCCTGATATCATGAAAGATGAAAAGCTGACCATTCAAGAAGCTCAACAAACCTCATATAGGATACACCGCAAAAGAAAATCACCAAGACATATCATAATCACACTGACTGAAACTAAAGACAAAGAATCTTGAGAGCAGCTTGAGAAAAATGAGAAGTCACATACAAAGGGAAAACAATGAGACTAAGCATGCAGCGAAACCATGCAGGCAAGAAGGCAATGGAATGACATATATAAAACCTTGAAAGACAACAATTGCCAACCAAAAATAATATACCCTGCAAAACTTTCATTCAAATATGATGGTGAAATTAGGACATTTCCAGATAAACAGAAATTAAGGGACTTCGTAAAACCAAAGCAAACTACCCAAACTAACACAAAATGATGTTGAAAATCTGAACAGACCCATAACAAGAGAAGAGATTGAAGGAGTAATAAAAAGAAAAAAAAAAAAAACCCTGGCCCACATGGTTTCACTGGAGAATTCTACCAAACATTCAGAGAAGAGCTTACACCAGTACTACTCAAACTATTTCAGAACATAGAAAAGGAAGTGATACTTCCGAGTTCATTCTATAAAGCCAGCATAACCCTGATACCAAAACCAGGCAAAGACACAACAAAAAAAGAAAATTACAGACCCATCCCTCTCATGAATATAGATGCAAAAATTCTCAATAAAAATTCTAGCCAATAGAATTCAACATCATATAAAAAAAATAATAATACACCATGACCAAGTGGGTTTCATACCAGGTATGCAAGGATGGTTCAACATTAGAAAATCAATCAATGTAATTTGCTGCATAAAATAATCACACGATCATCTCAATCGATGCAGAAAAGGCATTCGACAAAGTCCAACACTAATTCCTGATTAAAAACTCTCAATAAAATAGGTATAAAAGGGCATCTTCACAAAACCAACAGCCAACACCATTCTATATAGACAGAGGCTGAAAACATTCTCCTTGGGAATAGGAACAAGACAAGGGTGGCCTTTTATCACCACCCCTATTTAACATTGTGCTGGAAGTCCCAACTAGAGCAATAACGCAAGAAAAAGAAATAAAGGGCATCCAAATTGGTGACGAAGAAGTGAAACTGTCCCTATTTGCAGACGATATGATATTATACATAGAAAACCCAAAAGACTCCATGAGAAAACTAATGGAACTAATAGAAAGATTCAGCAGAGAAGCAGGATACAAGATAAACATACAAAAATCTTTTGGATTCCTATACACCAATCAAAAGAACAATGAAAAGGAAGTCAGGAAATCAATACTATTTATAATAGTCCCTAATAAAATAAAATACTTAGGAATGAATCTAACAAGGGATGTAAAAGACCTATGCACAGAAAATTACAAACACTACTGCAAGAAACCAAAAGAGATCTACTTAAAAGGAAAAAACACACCATGCTCATGAATAGGTAGACTCAACATTGTGAAAATGACAATTCTACCCAAAGCAATTTACAAATACAATTTAATCCCAATCCAAATACCAACATTATTTAAAGAGATGAAAAAACTAATCATTAACTTTGTATGGAAAGGGAAGAAGCCCTGGATAAGTAAAGCACTATTGAAGGAGAAGAATAAAGTAAGAGGACTTGCACTACCTGACCTCAGAACCTACTATACAGCTATGGTAGGCAAAACAGCCTGGTGCTGGTACAAGGACAGATACATTGAGCAATGGAACAGAATTGAGAAATCAGATGTAAATTCACCCATCTATGGTCACCTGATCTTCGACAAGGGCCCAAAATCCATCAAATGGGAAAAAGACAACCTTTTTAACAATAGTACTGGCAAACCTGGATGTCCATCTTCAAAAAACTAAAACAGGACCCATACCTCACACCATACACAAAAACTAATTCAAAATAGATCAATGACCTAGATATAAAGCCAAAAGCTATAAAGATCATAGAAGAAAAAACAGAATCAATGCTAGAGGCCCTAATACACAGCATTAAGAGAATATACAACCATAACTAACAACACACAAACCCCAGAAGATAAGCTAGATAACTGGGATTTTCTTAAAAATTAAATACTCATCAAAAAGTCTTTACCAAAAGAGTAAAAAGACAAACTACAGACTGGGAAAAAAAATTTGGCTATTACAAATCTGACAAAGATCTAATCTCTAAAATCGACAGGAAAATTCAACACATCTACTACAAAAAGACAATCCAATTAAAAAATGGGTGAAGGAAATGAAGAGTCACTTCAAAGAAGACATTCAAGTGGCTAAAAGACATGTGAGGAAAGGCTTGTGATCACTAGCCATTAGAGAAATGCAAATCAAAACCACAATGAGACACCGTTTCACTCTGGCATTACTGGCACGAATCAAAAAAAACAGAAGATAACAAATGTTGGAAAGGCTGCTCGGAGATTGGAACTCTTATGCACTGCTGGTGGGAATGTAAAATGATACATTCTGTGGTGCTTCCTTAGAAAGCTAGAAATAGAAATATCGTATGTTCCAGCAATCTCACTCCTAGGAATATATCCTAGAGGAATAAGAGTTATCACACGAATAGACATACGCACATCCAGGTTCATTGCAGCATTATTCACAATAGCAAAAAGATGGAAACAACCCAGATGGCCATCAACAGATGAATGGACAAATGGACTATGGCACATACACACAGTGGAGTACTAGGCAATGATAAAGAATACTGATGAATCTTCAAAGCATCTTTCAACATGGATGAATCTGGAGGGTATTATGATGAGTGAAATAAGTCAATCACAAAAGGATAAATATTGTATGAGACTACTACTATAAAAATTCATGAAAGTGTTTACACACAAAAAGAAATAACCTTTAATTGTTATGAGGAAGGAAAAGGGTGGGGATAGAAAAACACTAAATGGACAATAGGTAGATGGTAACTTTGGTGGAGGGTAATACAGTACACAGTACTGGGGAAGCCAGCACAACTTGTACAAGGCAAGGTCATGGAAGCTCCATAGATACATCCAAACTCCCTGAGGGGACCAAAATTCTTGGCTGAGGGTTGTGGGGACCATAATCTAGGGGAACACCTAGTTCAATTGGCATAATAGTTTATAAACAAAATGTTCTACATTCTACTCTGGTAAGTAGTGCCTGGAGTCTTAAAAGCCTATGAATGGCCACCTAAGATACTCTACTGCTCTCACCCTTTTGGGAGCAAGGGAGAATGAGAAAAACCAAAGATACAAATGAAAGATTAGTCCAAAGGGCTAATGGATCACAACTACTATGACCTCCACCAGGCTGAGTCCAGTACCACTAAATGGTGCCCAGCTACTACCGCTAACTGCTCTTACGGAGATCGTAATAGAGGACCCTGGACAGAGCTGGAGAAAAGCGTAGAACAAAATTCTAATTCACAAAAAATATACCAGACTTACTGGCCTGACAGAGACTGGAGAAGCCCTGACACCATTTTACCTGGGTGATGAAGTCACTCCTGAGGTTCACTCTTCATCCAAAGATTAGAGAGGTCCATAAAACAAAAGGAGACTAAAGGGGTACACCAGCCAAGGGTCAAAGACTCAAAGACAGGAGAGGAGAGGAAAGCTGGTAAAAGGTAACCCAAGGTTGAGAAGGGAAAGTGTTGACATGTTGTGTAGTTGTTAACCAATGTCATAGAACAATACGTGTACTGTTTACTGAGAAGCTAGTTTGTTCTGTAAACCTTCATCTAAAGTTCAGTAAAAAAAATTAATTTTTGCCAGATTACAAGCCATGCATTTTAATTTAAGAAGTGTTTTTAAAAACCAAGCTGCTTGCACCCCACCCCAGCCATTAAATTTTGGATATTTTGTTGATTGTTGCCTTCATTGTTTAACATAATGTCATATATATTTTCCCTAAGTCCAGTCTCTCCATGAATGCACAGACACAGCAAGATATTCTTATTTAGATATGTCTTTTATAAGGATAATGCATTCCGGTATAGAACTCTGAACTTAAATTCAGTTTGCCATGAGATTTTCTTTCATAGATAATTGCATGATGCAATATTTTCTTCCATATTTTCCTTACAGTCATAGCAATGTTTAAAATCAACCGAATTGTATAAATGTGAATATAAGCTCTCCCAAACACTGTGGTGCTCATTAAGAACAGGAATACTTATAAACATTAGTGTATATGTCTCTACCCGTTGTCCTCATTGTTTTGTTAAAGGAGGGAAAATGTTCAATCCTCCAATTTTTAATGTTAGTTAAACAATTGATGGAATACAGTGCACTGCTAGATTTTTTCTTAGTTTATAAAAAATATTTAAAATACAAAATATCTTATGTCCTTTATTTATGGTACATGTCTTTTCAAATCAAAATTTGATTTATCTAAATTAAATTTATTAAAATAATTCTTGGTTCAATTTGTCATTTTATCTAATTTTTTTTTTTTGGCTTGTATTTTACATAAAATTTCTTTGACTACACAATATTAGAGTATGGGTTCTTAGTACAGAGAAATACCTCTAACATTCTATTGACCTGGATAGAATATATATATTTACAAGTTTTCAAAACTATGTAGATTAAAAGACCAAATAGGTTTCTTTGCAGTATTAATTTTAAAATGTGTATAAAAAATAAATGCTTTTCTCTAGTGCCTACTAAACATTTCAAAGACGTATGCAGAGGTTCCAATGGGATCTTGTCTTCCTTGTTCGAGTTACTTTAGAAGTGAGAACCATAAACACAGCCTTACATGATAGAGAGATAAATACTGCATAGTTTCATTCTCAAGATTCTATATCTAATGTGTCTCCCTTACCTTCTCTATGCTTTTGCTGGCTTAAAATCAGCACAGACTGTGTCTAAAACATTGTCTCACCACTTTTTCCTCAGAAATCAAGAAAGCAGGAGACAATAGAGGCTGTGAAGCAGGAGTGGACACTGTTCCTGTCTGCCATGGGCTAGGAATAAGTCTCTTGGCTTCTCTCTTAATTTCAAGTGCTCTGCCTTTTTGATGGATTGTTGTGAGAATTAGTTAAGACAATATTTGGAGATAAGAAAACCTTTATAAACTGCAGGGTCCTGAGGAAATAACAAATCTAAAAATCATCAATAGCATAGAGAAAAAAAAAAATCAGTGTATTGTCAAAGCCAAAACTAAATCCATTGCCATCAAGTTGATTCCAACTTATGGTTACCCTTTAGGACAGAGTAGAACTGCCCCATGAAGTTTCCAAGGCTGTAATATTTTAAAGAAGTAGACTGCCACATCTTTCTCCCATAGAGCCAGTGGTGGGTTCAAACTGCCAACCTTTCAGTTAGCAGCCCAGCTCTTAACAACTGTGCCGCCAGGGCTCTGCCCCTGGTAATGTGATAATATGCGAGTTGGATGTATATCTCACTCTGCAGGTGAATCCTTAATACTTCCTAACTTTATTCTATTCCTCTCTGCCCCCCCCTTTTTAAAATAAACTCAGCAGCTCTTATACAAACTAAATTCTTGACAGTACAGAGATTTTTAAAAACTCAACACATAAAAATACACAAGCTTTTCAAATTTCACACTAAAATTAGATTTGAACTGCAGGTCTGAGACCTATTATTCAATATTTATTAAGATAGGCATGTGATTTAAAACTAAGATGAGGACAGAAAATGCAATCATCATCTGTCTATTCGTCATGTCTGTAAAAAGCTTTTCTGACCTGTTTCATTACACATTTTCATTATGCTGTTTACTACGCTAATTGAAACTCTGTAATTTTGAGGTACAGAAAAGATTCCTTAAGTATATAACATTTACCAGAATAAATCCATTAAGACAGCACATTTTAAAACTCATATGTATGCTGTAATACAGAATTACCCATGAGAACTCACAGAGTAAAGACAAATGATTGTTATTTACAGAGAATAAAGACAGGTGATAAGCGTGCCTCTTTTATCCATTGATTGTTTAGTTAAAGAAATATCAGTTAGGTCAGGATTACTCCTCAGAATCATAGTCTTCACTTACAAAAAATTTAACTAGGTTGCACCTGAGTTGAACAAGACTAAGGCACCCCTGTGATTTCCACATACTACCATATTGCTCTTGATTCCTATAAAAATTTTAAGACTTTTATTTCACAATTTGAATTGTGGCTCAAAATGCAGTTTCCTTTTCTCTATTTAATGTATTTTAAAGAAATTTGATTGAATTCCTCCTAAACATAATTCATATGTTTTACAATAAAACAATAATATTTTTCATCTGCGTTATTAGAACAAGACAATAGCTTTTTTTAGGTGAACATTTAATGTGTACAAGGTATGCTGACAAATGTGTTTCTTACTTAAAAGTTACATTTCATGGTGATGCATTTTTAAATAGGTGACTAATGTTTCTGACAAGCCTGAAATTTCTGGAAATGTTCTCTCATTCATTGGAACAAAATGATTTAGCATGAAACTCTCGGTAGTGATATTCATAAGTCTTTAAAAAAAATTATGGAGTAAGTTTTCCAAATGTTATTTTTAGGTGAGGTAAATATGCTAAACATAAACCAAAGTTAACTCTTTTCTATGTTCTACAGGACTGAAACGACATTTGTGAATTTAACCCTTACCTTAAATTATTTTAATGTTTGTTAAAATATGGTAATCATTTGAAAAATCTGTTTACTTCAAAATATAGTCTGTATATGTCTCCTCGTACTTTCATAAAGAAGAGCTTCTAGTCACTAACCAAATATTGCTGTTGTTGTCAATTGTTGCTGAGTTGATTCCAACTCTGAGTGAACCCATTCATGCAGAGTAGAACTGTTCTGTAGGGTTTTCTGCACTGTGACCTTTCAGAAGCAGATCACCAGGTACCTCTGAGTAGATTCACACATCCAAATTTTCTGCTAGAGGCCAAGCACTAAGCCATTTGCAATACCCAGGCATTCCTTACCAAATGTTAGAGAACAACATTTTGCCAATTTGGAATTGGATTATCATGACAGCCACCTGAAAATGAAGCAGTGACCAATGGAATTTAATGAAGCTTCACATATTAACATTTCATAAGCCTATACTGGATGAGTAATAGCTGTTAACATTCTATTTTAAAATAAAAAATGGGTTACAGGTGGAGTCAACATGGCACTATAGACAGAAGCACCACGCCGTTCTAGAGCAAGGACCCAAAAAAGTAAGTGAAACAGCTACAGATGTCAAACCTTGAACCCTATGTGTTAAATGAAGGGATAAAGAACTCTGCCCAGCACCAAATGGAATAAGAAACTGACAGAGAAGAGAAAATGAGGAGATCTAGGAAGTGAAGGTTTCCTACTAGCTAATGTGGAACAGATTCATCATCTTGGACTTCAGCCACCAAGAATGGTGGACAGGGAGTACAGGAAGGCAACTTCACGGAGCTCTTAATAGGAGGCAGAGCACCCGGTAATGAGGGATACAAGCTTTCCCACCTTCCACACTTCTTCCCTCTACATGGCCTCCACTGCTTTCCAACTGGCCGTGGTCACTTGGCTGGACAAACACCAGCTCACTGCCACCTGGGTCTGTTGTACCCCCACTGGCCAGCTCCTTCAGTGCCATTTTTTGTTAGTTTTTTTGGCTTTTTTTCTTTGTTTCTTCTCTCTCTCCCTTCCTTCTTTTCCTCCCCCCGCCCCAGCTAGCCCCATGTGCCATCCCCACCCATTCTTGAAGGGCTGTCCCACACTGCTGGGTTAGAGAGCCCCGAGTCTGCTCCACCTTACTGACAAACTCCCTCAGAGCCATCTTTTTTTTCTTTTTTTTTTTGGTTTCTTCTCTCTCTCTCCCTTCCTTCCTTTCCTGTCTTCCACTCACCTAGCCCCCTGGACCACCCCCCACCCCCATAGGTTTTGCTATACTGCTCGGTTAGAGAGCCTCTGGCACATGGCCTCCCTGGGTCTTCACTGTCCCCACAGTCTGGATCCCTCATTGCCATTTTTTTTTTTTCTTTGTCTTTCCCTGTATCCCTTTTCCTTCTCCTTCTCATCTAGGCCTTGTGCTGCATCCACCACTTCCTGATGGGTCATGCTGTACTGCCCAGTGAGAGAGATGTCAGTTTGTTGCCACCCCAATTCTGTCTCGTGCCTAAAAGCCAGCTCCCCTAACACCATATTTATTTATTTATTGTTGTTGTGGGTTTTTTTGGTCTGTTTTTGGATTTTTTTGTTGTTTATTTGTTTTTGTTATTGTTTCTTCTCTCTCTTTCCCTTTTTTCCTTTCTTTCTCCTCCCACCTTGCCCCTTGTACCACCCATGGCCCTTCTCAACTGGCTGAACCACACTACTTGACTAGCTAGCCACCAGCACAGGGTCTCACCAGGTTTGCCCCACACCCACCTACTGAGTGCTACCGTGCAGTCATTTTTTCTTTTTTCTTTCTTTTTTTTAACTCCCATTTCTTGCTCTCCTTTATCATTTTTCTCGCACCAACATAGCTCCGTGCCTCATATCCTCTCCCTTTCCTCCTGTCTATCTGCACTGCATGCCAAGTGCCACAACCCAGAGCAGCACCAGCATGAACCACTGGACCCTGCCCTGCACTGCCCTGTGTCCCCTCCCTGTAGGGACCAGTACATGCCACAAATGACCCATTCCCCCCACACACACACTGGACCTGCCCACTGCACCATAGCTGAATGACCATCCCTGCCCACCTGGACAATGTGGTGAGCAGTATCAAGCCCGCTGAGGAGAAAGCAACAAAGCATGCCCAGTCCACCTGCCCAGACATAACTGAATAAAACAAAAAAGCAGGTTGAAACAAACAAAACTAAAGTCAACAAAAGAAGAAAATAATCCCTGAATGTCCTAAAGAAAGCAAACAATATCAAAACATATAAAAAAATAGGACAGGATGGTTCCAGAAAGTGACCAAAAGAGAAAAATTAACACTAACTAGACAATGGAAACACTGATGGCACAGTGGTTAAATGCTACCGCTGCTAACCAAAGGGTTGGCAGTTCAAATCTGCCAGGCACTCCTTGGAAACTCTGTGGGGCAGTCCTACTCTGTCCTATAGAGCTGCTATGACTCGGAATTGACTCAGTGGCACTGGGTTTCGTTTGTTTTCTGGGTAACTACACAATAGATAAGTCATAACTTTGGTGAAGGATAAGACAGTACACAATACAGGGGAAGTCAGCAAAACTTGACCAAGGCAAGATTATGGAAGCTTCATAGACACATCCAAACTTCCTGAGGGACCAAATTACTGGTCTGAGGGCTGGACACCATGGTTTCAGGGAACATCAAGCTCAATTGGCATAACATAGTTTATAAAGGAAATGTGCTACCTTCTACTTTGGTGAGTAGCGCTTGGGGTCTTAAAAGCCTGTGAGTGGCCATCAAAGATACTCCACTGGTTCCACCTCATCTGGAATAAGGGATAATGAAGAAAACTAAAGACTCAAGAGAAAGATTGGTCCAAAGGACTACTGGACCACAACTATCACAACTTCTACCAGACTGAATCCAGTACAACTAGACGGTGCCCAGCTACCACCACTGACTGCTCTGACAGGGATCACAATAAAAGGCCCTGGACAGTGCTGGAGAAAAATGTAGAACAAAATACTAACTCACAAAAAAAGACCAGATTTACTAGTCTGGCAGAGACTAGAGAAACCCTGAGAGCATGGCCTCTGGACACCCTTTTAATTCAGTACTGAAGTCACTCCTGAACTTCACCCTTCAGCTGAAGATTACACAGGCCCATAACACAAAATGAAACTAAATAGACATACCAGCCCAGTGACAAGGACAAGAAGGCAGGAGGGGACAGGAAAGCTGGTAATGGGTAACCCAAGGTTATGAAGGGGGGAGTGCTGAAACATCATGGGGTTGGCAACCAATGTCACAAAACGATATATATATATATAAATTGTGTAACAAGAAACTAATTTGCTCTGTAAACCTTCATCTAAAGCACAATAATATAAAACATTAATTAAAAACAAAGAAAATTGTATATACAATGTGTTAAAGACTTAGAATATATTCTACATATGAGGAAAATAATAAGTATTCAGCTTTCGATCTTTAAAATATAAGATTTGTTGTGTGATAAATATATTTATTACAAGGACAAAAAAAAATAACTACTGAGGGTGCTTCTGTACAATCAAACACCTCATGGGTTGTACATGGGATTTGGTTCCTTCATTTGGAAGTTTAGGGCCATGGTTTTATGGGACATATCAGTTAATTGACCTAATACTATGCTTAGTACTTCTGTTCTACCTCCTACTTCATTGCATAGTGCTTAGGACCTTAAAAGCTTGCAAGTGGCCATCCAAGGCAAAACAATTGGTCTCTATTCTCCTGGAACAACAGAGGAAGGAGATTTAGAAATAGGAGGAGGAAATAGAATTCGTGGCTAATTGTTTCCAGGAACAACTGCCTCCTTTGCCATGAGATCAGAAGACCTAGATGATGACTATCATTACTGAACACTTTGATCAAAGATTCTATAGAAGAATCCTGATGGAAAGGGGATAAATTCAGCACAGAATTCAATTTTTCATGAAATCCAGATATTCTGGAGGCATGGAAGCTGGATGAACCACTGAATATGTTGTCCTGAGATAATCTTTAAATCTTAAACCAAGAATATCCCCTGAAGTCTTTTTAAAACGAAACAATAGTTTAGCTTAAGTAGTAAAGAATGTCTATGTTATGGTCTTTTAAACTCTATCCATGTGGAATCGAATTGACAACAGCAACTCCAAAGATTAGATAGGAAACTTCAGAGGTGCTGATGTAATGAGGGAGGAACAACACAGGCAAGGAGAGTGAGTATGATTGCATAACTGAAGAATGCAATCAATGTCACTGAATTGTACATGTAGAAATTGTTTAATTGATGTATGCTCTGCTGTGTATTTCTCAACAAGAAAATAAATAAATAATTTTAAAAATACAGGATTTCAGATCACGTTATCACATCAAATAAAGCAGTTTAAACTAAAAACCTTCGCCCTTATATATCCAAATATAAAGAACTTATATGCACACACACAATCATGTTGCTGATCAACAGCTGCCTCTCAGAATAAAACATAAGGTTTTGAATTTTTCCAAGGCAATGCAAGAGTATTCCTATTTTCTCCTGAATAATATGCTAATTTTATCATATTTAATTTTCAAATAGGTGGAAGTTAGCCTTGTCCTCCCAACTCTAGAAGCAATTAATATTGATGTTTGTTATTTTTATTTGACCATTGACAGTATGGATGCTTCAGTGCTTTGAATGTGAATCATACTATACAGCTAACATAAAATTAATATTTTCTCACAAGAAATCATTTGAAAGAACTCCAATCCATTGGTTTTATTATACATTATTAAACAAATAAAATAATTGTGAAGTTTCTGTGATGTAACTCAGGAGACTGAGGGAGAACCTGTGACATCACCAAAGCCAGTTTCAAGTACACAATATGGCATGGAATTGTTCCTCAAAAAATGAATCCCCAGATTTTTTATTTGGGCACTCTAAGGTCACATGTCTAGCCTATGTATGGTCTGCTGCTGACCTCATCATATACTGCAGATCGCACATTCATTACCAAATGGAAATATGAAGACAATAATGAAAGCAGCAAGAAGCACTCTGACTGAGGTTTCCAGGTAGAATTTATCTCCCACACCCAGGTTTTCTCATCTTTAACACTTTATATTTATTTGATTTTGCCAATATGACTATTTCTTTCAATGTTCATGTTTCTTTTTTCATGAGAGTTAATATTTCCTACATCCAATACCCTTAATTACTCCAACATTTCTCATTTTTTGCTACGGACATATGACTGCTTCAATTTTAAAATCTGGATAATGTTCTATGGACTACACAACACTAATCACAGCACAATCACTCATTTAACCCTCTTCTTCCTCCACTGATATCCCCCTATACACCTTCTTTCTCCTCTTTCTACCTCAGTTCTCCCCATCTCTTGCTCCTTCCCACTTCTATTACCACTTCAGCATTCTGGGTATCTTCCTGCTGCCCTATGCAAGTTGCCTAAGCACAATCCATAGTTTCTTTCTTTGTAATAAATATTCTTCTTCTTTTGTCTGTTTTAACAATGAAGGCACTAAGGTCCTGGGTTGTTAATTAGTTTGTCCTAGGTCACATATCCAGATATGTGTGGAGGCAGAATTTGGACCCATGTTAATTTAAAGGTAGAACAGGGATTCTTCCTACTCCGCTGTATCTCATATGCCCTATGAAAACTAAGCTCTTTGTTCTGAACCATAGAGTTTTTCTATAGTTTATACTCCTTTTGCTAAACTTGCTTGGCAGTGG
The DNA here is from genome assembly GCF_030014295.1 of Loxodonta africana. Taxonomy (NCBI): domain Eukaryota; kingdom Metazoa; phylum Chordata; class Mammalia; order Proboscidea; family Elephantidae; genus Loxodonta; species Loxodonta africana. Next base: position 167,230,486 of record NC_087342.1, read on the forward strand.
ACCAGATTCTAAGCACACCATCATTTTGTCACCAAAAGTAGTAGAAAGTAAGAAAATAGCTGCAATTTTGATCACTTTGGCATAACGAAAATCATCTACCACAACCTCATTTACATGTCATGCATTATAGAAACTCTCCCTTAGACAATCTAAGCTTTTTCTTTTTTTCCTATTCTTGATTCCGAAGTTTATGACATGTCTTGTCATTTCTCCCTCCAAGGCATCCAGCTGTCCGCTGGATTAAATAATCCTCACATTCAAAGAACACCATACAAAACTGAAAACTTGCATGTAAAAATCTATGACAGAATCTTGACTATTTCATTCGATGCCTTTGTAGTCTGAAGGGTAGGTTCATGGACTAGTATTCTACCTGCCTCATTGTTTTATTTTGAAAATTATAAACTTCCAGAGTCCCTGTTAACCTTACTAGTCACAATGTCTAGTAAAGACTATGATAAGCCAAAACTTAGGCATAATTTAAGGTTAAGAAAAAGGATAAATGAAAGGTTTAGTAGGTCCTCAACCCTTCATCCTACAAGTAATAGCTAATTTCCTTCTTGTAAGGAAAATTTTAATTGAAAACTTATGAAGTTTATTAAAATTTACTCACTATGTATAAATGTGACACTTGGCAGAGGTTAAAGATCAATGTAAAAGCAGCAAAAGTAATATAAACACAAAAATTAGAGGCCAATTCACTTAATACTTTAATATCAAGAGCTTTTTATTTATTTTCATACACTGCAGTATGAACAAATATCCTAAATATCAATAACACAGTTGTTTTTGCTGTTGTTCCGTTTTTTAACACTTAAGGTATTTAACACAAATAGCACATTTCTTTCAAAGACCTTTCACGTAGGTTATCATTTACTTTCATTGGCTTCAGGGTAAGTAGAGGCAGGCAAAATCCTCATTAATAGGTCACTTAAACCTAGAGAAGTTATACTTCTTTCCAGTGTGTCACAGTGGTAGGTACAAGTGTAGTGGCCTAACTTTATAAGGAGAGTTAACTAACCCACTACATCGGTCACGAATAGTTTCACAAACATACTGCAAATTTTCGTGGAAAATCTCCTGTGTCTTTCTTCGTCATGTCAATATAGTTCTTCCCTTTTGTGGCTTGCAATTTTCATATGTAAATTTTCATTTAAATCTTGCAGAAATATATTCATATAAGTGCAATCAAAACTGGGATTGATTGCTTATTCTGTATGAAATACGGTCATAACAGGAATTATAAATGTCATAAAATCCATTTTCTTTCTATGTATGTAAAATTGTTTTACATAATTCATAGTGTTCCTTTCCAAGGGCTGGATAAATTATTTTATCTTTCATTTATTATAATAGATCAAGCTAGAACAAATATGAAAAATGAATGAAAATAACTTTTAATTAACAAATTCCACCATTTTATTAAGATTTTTTATGATTTTATCATAAAATTGGCATGGTTATAAATATTAAAATGCATAACTCTTTGCATACAGTCACATTTTTTTCTTAGAATAAATTCCGAGCACTGGATTTGCTACAGAAAATGTCTGAGAAAATCTCAGTACATTAAGATGGTTACTGTCTTAGTCATCTAGCGCTGCCATAACAGAAATACCACAAGCAGATGCCTTTAACAAAGAGAAAATTATTTTCTCACAGTCTAGTAGGTTACAAGTCCAAATTCAGGGTGTCAACTCCAGGGGAAGGCTTCTTCTCTCTGTTGGCTCTGGAGGAAGGTCCTTCTCATCAATCTTCCCCTGGACTAGAAGCTTCTCTGAGCAGGAACCCCAGGTCCAAAGGACACTCTCTGCTCCCAGTGCTTCCTTATTGGTGGTATGAAGTCCCCAACTCTCTGTCTGCTTCCCTTTCCTTTTATCTCTTGTAAGATAAAAGGTGGTGCAGGCCATACCCCAGGGAAACTCCCTTTACATTGGATCAGGGATGTGACCTTAGTAAGGGTGTTACAATCCCACCCTAATTGTCTTTAACATAAAATAACAATCACAAAAAGGGGACAACCACACAACACTGGGAACCATGGCCCAGCCACATTTTTGGAGGGACATAATTCAATCAATGACAGTTACATAAATGTCTCAAGGATTAATTTTGTGGGCTTTTAACCAGAAGGTTCAATTCATGTGACTACAGAAGCCAAATAGATTATGCAAATATGTAAAGTACTTTAGTGCATGACATCAGGGAATGTGTCACAAATTAACAAAAGAATACACTCTGCAGAACAATGAGGCACATCTGAGGGCCTATGGGCCACCAGTTCATGGTTTCTACTGAGGATAGGGGAACCCTGATGGCATACTGGTTAAGAACTATGTCTGTTAACCGAGAGGTCAGCAGTTCAAATCTGCCAGATGCTTCTTGGAAACTCTATGGGGCAGTTGTCCTCTGTCCTATAGGGTTGCTATGAGTCCGGAATCAACTCGATGGCAGTGAGTTTGTTTTTTTTTTTTTTTCGGTTCACTGAGAATACTATGAAAGCAAAAGGTGTGGCACTCGTTTATGTCTTCCTAGGTAGTTCTAAAGACCCCTTAGAATCACTGGGGATGTAAATTTACATTACTTTAATAGTTTCTAGTTCTTTACTCATATACACACATCAACACATACAAATATACCACACAATTTTCGGCAGTCTTCTTAATGTACTATTGGTTTAACAATCAGGTTTATTCAGATGAAAACACAGAGGTTAAGTCCAGGGTTAGTTAATTCAGAAACTATTGATTTCAAGGATCTAGATCAGTCCTCTTGAATTTCTCTTAGCTTCCCCATATGTTTGCAAATTGGATGTCACTACTCAAAGCATTGATGTACCCAAGACAAGAAGAAAAGGGAATGGGACTTTTTTAAGGGTCTTTTTTATGAGGTCTCTAGCAGAATTCCTTGACTTCCATTAGACTGTACTGGGTCAGATATCCAGCTCTAAGACAATCTCTAATAAAGAAGCAAGGAATTGCCATGATTGATTTAGGGAAATAAGAGCCCAACGTTTGTAGTTTGTAACGGGGACATTACGTTAGCTCATTCCTATTAATTCCTTAACAAAACTGAATTGTATTAGCAAGAAAGAAGACGAAAACTACTGTTACATACACAATTAGGGGTACCAGGCAGTCTATTCCTGAAGAACCTCCGTTTTATTTACAAGCTTTTTACTTCAGATTTCTTCAATGTTCTTCCCCATTTTTATTAAAATTTGAATCTTCTGGTGAATAGTTCTTCCAAACATTCCCATTTATTTCCATTTCCATTAAATAGGAAAGGCTATACCCATCTAAAATGACAGAATTTCACCCATTCTCTGAACCACAAAGCACCTAGCAGTCAGAAACAGACATATCAATGATGTCAAATATATAGCCCACATAGAAAGCCCACAACTAACCCCAAAAAACAGTCTCAAAAGGAAAAAGGAGTGAATATCTAGACAAGGTCATGCTCACAAAAAGGACTCTATGAAGTTTACTACAGAATCTCATTAAGGTTTATAACCATATCAGAGCACCCAAATATCTGAAACTAACAAACCAAAACTCTTCAAGATAGTCCTCCACATGTTTAGAGGAAAACTAACTTAAAGTGTCTGTGTTTTTGTTTGTTTAATTCTAAGACTGAGCAAATCTTTGACCAAATACTGAAATTACTTCAGACAGAAAGATATCATACAGCATCCATTTTTTTCCCAAATCACGAAATTGTGGTTATTTAAATTTACCAATATCTATCTCCGATTTCAAGGCCTTGATTCAAGCACTGAATATCCTGGTGTTACATCATTACTTCTCAAATGAAGATCTATTCCTCACTGAGACAATTTTGTTTCTATACCAAAAATTTAACTATGTCACCTAACTTAATATGGTATAATTTTCTTAGTTTAGAAAAGGAGAAGGTGAAGCAAAACTACAGAATGAATTTAGCACTAGGTTGTATAGCTGGCTCAAAACTGGATCCAGGTCCAAAGATTCCTTACCATGGGTACAGCATAATATGTGATATTTTTCAAAACAATAAAATGCGTGATATTGAGCTGTCCTCACGTTTTTTCTCATTAGAATTGTTGATTTTACCTGTATGCCTTATGAGTCATTTCAAAAAGAAAGTCAACTTTGCAATTTTTCTTCATTAAATTTTAGAAAGTATAACTATATAAAAATCACATTGTCCTTGCATTGTCAGCTACCTGGATGGGAAATCTAATAATAATGTAAGTGATAGCTCCTATCAGAAAAGTTTACATTGGGAGCCATTGATCATAAGTCTATGACATATTGTGTTTCTATGGGAAATATAAGTCTAGTTTTAAACTGTCAGTTCGGAAGTGTGTTAAGAGTTCAACAAAAGCACTATTTGAATTCAAAAATATTGATAATATATCTCAACAAAAGCATTTTTGTATAATACAATACTTTCCACATGCTAAATTCTCAATTTTGTTCCTTAACTTCAAATCATATTTAAAGAATTTTCAGATTGACAAGCGTTATAGATCAAATTAAATGTACTGATAAAATTATAAAGAGGTACACATATTATAGTGCAGAATTATTGTGCACATAAAAATCATATTCATACTTTAAAAAGTGTGGAAGAGCTCATTCATAGAGCTACATATGATACTTCTTATTACTAAGAATGGAATTAACCATTAAGATCAAGGGAAGGTAGAAAGAATAAAGGGTAACAATGCAAGAAAAGTAAGGAAAGTGATCCTAATGAAAAGTTAGCTGCTGTGTGGAAATTACAGTCACTGACTGATAGAAGAATATAGTCTTCCATGAGTAGGGAAACCTTCCGCTGGGTAGCACTCTAAAACTTCCACTTTAATAGAGGCTGTATTTTGTCTTTTCTTTTTTCTCATTATGAAAATAAAACTCCCATTCTACAAGGTAATTTACCAATAAAAGAGAATTCAACTGAGAGAAATTTGGTTTGTAGGCAATTTTGCTATCTAAGAAAGTAAAAATACATGAGGTTAATAGATACACAGATGATAGATAATAGACAGACATAGAATATAGGTATACAAAAAAAAACAGATATACTAAATACAGAGAGATTTATTTTTGGCAAATCATTACTTCCTTCTCATTAAAAAAAAAGAAACTCTAAGGATTGTTTACTAGAGTTAACATTACATGATATATTTCATGTATGGTAAGTTGACATAGGTGTTATATATGCTTTTTAAAACAAGATATGTACGGTCACCATAAAAAACAAACTTGTATACAAAAATGTATCTGTTGACTCTGATAAAGGTGTGGAATAATTACCAAGGGGTCTTTACGTATTGAAAACAAACGGGGATTAATTTTTTTTTTTCGGACTGTGTTGAGCACTGTTGCTGTTAGGTGTGGTCGAGACAGTTACGATTCATAGCGACCCTGTGCACAACAGAACGAAACACTGCCCGCTCCTGCACCATCCTTACAATCGTCGTTACGCTCGAGCTCATTGTTGCAGCCCGGTGTCAATCCACCTCCTTGAGGGTCTTCCTCTTTTCCACTGACCCTGTGCTCTGCCAAGCATGATGTCCATCTGATCTGCAGGGACTGATCCCTCCTGACAACATGTCCAAAGTATGTAAGACACAGTCTCACCATCCTTGCTTCTAAGGAGCTCCCTGGTTGTACTTCTTCTAAGATAGATTTGTTCGTTTTTTGGCTTTTTTTTTTTATGGTATATTCAATATTCTTTGCCAACACCACAATTCAAAGGCTTCAATTCTTCTTTGGTCTTCCTTATTCATTGTCCGGCTTTCACATGCATATGATGCGATTAAAAATACCATGGCTTGGGTCAGGCACACCTTAGTCTTCAAGGTGACATCTTTGCTCTTCAACACTTTAAGGAGGTCCTTTAAAGCAGATTTACCCAATGAAATGCATCTTTTGATTTCTTGACTGCTGCTTCCATGGCTGTCGTTTGTGGATCCAAGTAAATGAAATCCTTGACAACTTCAATCTTTTCTCTGTTTATCATGATGTTGCTTGTTGGTCCAGTTGTGAAGATTTTTGTTTTCTTTATGTTGAGGTTCAATCCATACTGAAGGCTGTGGTCTTTGATCTTCTTTAGTAAGTGCTTCAAGTCCTCTTCACTTTCAGCAAGCCAGGTGGTGTCATCTGCATAACGCAGGTTGTTAATGAGTCTTCCTCCAATCCTGATGCCCCGTTCTTCTTCATATAGTCCAGCTTCTCGTATTATTTGCTCAGCATACAGATTGAATAGGTATGGTGAAAGAATACAACCCTTATGCACACGTTTCCTGACTTTAAACCAATCGGTGTCCCCTTGTTCTGTCCAAACAACTGCCTCTTGATCTATGTAAAGATTCCTCATGAGCAAAATTAAGTGTTCTGGAATTTCAATTCTTCACAATGTTATCCATAATTTGTTATGATCCACACAGTCAAATGCCTTTGCAAAGCCAATAAAACACAGGTAAACATACCTCTGGTATTCTCTGGTTTCAGCCAGGATCCATCTGACATCAGCAATGATTTCCCTGGTTCCACACCCTCTTCTGAAACAGGCCTGAATTTCTGGCAGTTCCCTGTCGATATACTACTGCAGTCATTTTTGAGTGATCTTCAGCAAAATTTTCCTTGTGTGTAATATTAATGATATTGTTCTATAATTTCCACATTCGGTTGGATCACCTTTCTTGGGAATAGGGATAAGTATGGATCTCTTCCAGTCAGTTGGCCAGGAAGCTGTCTTCCATATTTCTTGGCATAGACGAGTGAGCACCTCCAGCGCAGCATCCATTTGTTGAAACATCTCAATTGATATTCCCTTAATTCCTGGAGCCTTGTTTTTTGCCAATGCCTTCAGAGCAGCTTGGACTTCTTCCTTCAGTACCATTGGTTCCTGATCATATGCTTTGAGCAGTACTCGGTATCATCTCAACCCATACCAATTGCTGCAAAGTCAATTCCAACTCATAGTGACCATTTCAGACAGAGTAGAACTTCCCAATAGGGTTTCTAAAGCTGTAATATTTACAGGAGCAGACTGCCACATCTTTCTCTCTCAGAGCAGCTAGTGGCTTCCAACCACTGCCCTTTCTGTTAGCAGCTGAGCTGCACTCCCAGGGCTCCTTTAGTATCATATTAGGCACCATGATGTGGAGGGTGGAGAGTACACACAAAGTTTTACTGCATGTGCCTTGACCTAAAGAAAATACAGCACGTATGGAAAGTTGAACAATTAAGATAGCTTGTAATTAAATAAAAAATAATTTGCTTAGATAATAATTACTATAGAATGAGAGTGTTTCTTTGGAGTGATCTACAGAATACTTAATAGCTCTGCAAGACACTGAGTAAAGAGTTTTGCTACCAAGTACAACAAAGTCCAGAAAAAGCAACCTTCTTAACTCTTAGTTTATATTGATTTCTTATTTTAATTTAGACCTAGTGCATATGTCTTGATTAAGGATGTCTGTGCCTATGTTCTCTAATTCTTCAATATTTTGCAATCTAGAGAATTTGGCTCCAGATTTAAGAAGTAGCCCTTTATGACTTGGGCCTTCAGACAACAAAATCAGTAAGGACACATAAACGAAAAAAATATTGGAAACATGATCTTGGTTTAAAAACTTGATTTGGACCACAGAAAACTATCTCCTATCTTAGGGGGAAGAAAAAAAAAACCCACAACAATCATGGTTCATGTTAGCTATAAATACTGACATCATTTCATCTGAAAAACCAGGTAATACCCTAGAAATAGTCCATGTGAAAATTAAACACGCCTTTTTTTCATATCAAACAAGATAATTGATATGAAAAAAGATTAAAAAATTTTTTTTTCATACCAAACAAGATAATTGTATCATGGCTGAGTGTCCCACAATATTTATAAAATACATTTTTGCCACACTAACTGAAATTATCTCTTTTAGACACTGCAGGCTAATTTATCATCTGCTGATTGATGGCTTTAGCAAATCATACTAGGCCATGATTATGTTCTAATATTTACCTCCTGGATAATTAGGTGTTTATCCTTATCTCCAAATAACTTAAAATGTGCTATTTCATTTTAACCATGACCTGAGGGTTATCTCAATCTATAACTCTCATACTGCTGTACGTAGAGTGGGTGGCTATTGAGACAATCTCTGAATTACATTAAGAAATAGAATAGAAGTAGGTATGGCTTTATGTCGATTATCTTGGTCTACTGACATTCAAGGGGCCCTAGTGGAGCAATGGTTAAGAGCTAGCCAAACGGTCAGTAGTTTGAATCCACCAGCAGCTCTGTGGAAACCCTGTGGTGCAGTTCTACTCTGTCCTACCAGGTTGTTAAGAGCCAGAATCCACTAGACAGCAGTGGGTTTTGGACTGACATTCAAAGATACTGGATGATCCTCTTTTTGTGCTCTTTTCAAGTTGGCAACCCTGGAGTTTATTTGCTCCTGTTTTTTTCCTTTCTAGCCTACTTTAGGAATTGTCCTGTCTTTCCAACTTACTTTCTCCTTTTTCCCAATCTAAGGCTCATATTTCATACACTACCACCAATGGATGAATGTCAGAGAGAATAAAGATCCAGTCAATACAGGAATCTCTCACTCAATGGAGTAGAAGATTTCAAAGGTTAGATTTTGGTTTCCTCTGGAGAAGTTCACCCCCATTATACCCATCAGCTGGCATAAATGCTGTGAGAAATGATGGCAAAGAAGAAAGGTGAACGTTTAGAGAAAATGTGATTTGGAAACTTACTAGAGCATCTGGAGAGGTTTAGCTTACAAAATAGAGGATTGTGAGTTGGATCAACAAGAAGTATGAAGGAAGTTTTATCAAAGGAGTAAAGAATTAATTCCTTATACTTCCAGAATGCAGACCTATGGCTGACAGGCCAATGTTGCTTTCTGTAAAAAAAATAGTGCTTCCCCCAATTACTAGACGTGTTCAAAGAAAGGGTGAGAGTGTAGTAGACAGATTTCATCATTAGGATGAGCTCTAATTTTGTTCTGAGATCCCAGACTGAAATGTTAGGCTTCTATTCTGTCTGCCTCTAATGTTCTCCTAATTTGTCTCTACTTTCTGCAACAAAAAATCCCTTGCCTTCTTCAAGACCTAGCTGAAATTCCATCTCCATAATGATGCCTGACCAAGACTGATCTGAAGGATCCCCTTTCTCTTCCCAACTCTTCTAAAATGCACAGAGGAAAAAAATTATACATAAGCTTTCATATATGTTAGGTACTCATTATTTAATTAATTTGGAAATGTTTCTGTTAAAGTTAAACAGGCTTGGTTAATATAGTTGTTTTGAAATTGAGAAATCCAATGTGTTAGTGTGAATAATGAGCTTTAAGGGTAAGGTATGAGATGACAAATTTCACAGTTGGCACAAAAGATAAACCCAACCTGTCTGCTGTCGCTCATCAGAACAGTTCTCCAGTGTCTGCATGTCTCAATAGTAAGCCAAACAAGAGTTATTTATAGTTACTTTTATAAAGTAGTATAACAAACTCTGCTTGATCTTTGTATTTTCTGAAAGAGCTGATTTGAAATTTCCTGGTTTCCATATGTTACATTAATAAAATCTCCTAAAGTTCTGAGTTTTAATAATTGTCAAGGTTTCAAGCTCACTCTCCTCCACAAAAACTAATACTGAGTGTATACACATAAATTCTCCCCACATTTCTGGATGAAACATTCAAGAATGACTCATGCATGTCTCCCCACCTCATTTACTGCACCTGCTCATGGGAGGCTTCCAAATTTAAATTAATTGCAATTTAGTTAAGAACACTGTGACTGCTCCAATATATTTTGCATCATTTGGAAAAAAAAAAAAGAAACTTTTATAAGATTGAATGGAAGTCTCATAGAATTCTCATACATTTTCTGCAACTTTTGTGATAAAAAAGTACTACATAGCATTTGTAACACATTCTTTGCATTTCCCAGCATGTTAAAATGTGAGTTCTAATGGTTCTAACACTATAACAGGTCAGATTTGTTTGAGATTCTGGTTACAGTGAGCCTATATTAATTTGGCTGCATTTCAGGCTAACAAGCTGTCAGCCATTTTAGGCCAACTCCTAGGTTTTATTTTATTTTTTCCCACTTCGGCTTCTACTCCCATATTTCTTTTCTCCTGAATATATGCTTATCATCTTTACCTATGTTGGAGCCCTGGTGGCACAGTGGTTAAGAGCTCATCTGTTAACCAAAAGGTCGGCAGTTTGAGTTCACCAGCTGCTCCTTGAAAATCCTATGAGGCAGTTCTACTCTGTCCTATAGAGTCGCTATGAGTCAGCATCAACTCTATGGCAACAAGTTTTTTTGAAGTTACCTTTATTAGACAGCTTCAGCTTCTTATGTTTGACTAGCTCTACCAACACATGATCCCTGGCATGTGGTTTACTGAACAAACAGAGTCTTGTCAGTTATGTATAACCTTTATTACTAATGATAGCACATAAATAAATATTTGTTAATGATGAATCTGCAGATTCTATCTGGAAGGTTGCACAGGATGTTATACACTCAGAGATCCAAAACTGAAGTACAGTCAGGACATATGTCTTCCCTTAAACATTACTGATCTTCGCTGTATATTTTCTACACGATGTGTCTGGAGAAAATAAAAAGGCAGGGAATGTTTTGGGCAAGAGAAGCTAAAAACTTTGAGCTCAAAGAGGTAACATCACTTGAGAAATTATTTATATGTTGCTTTTTTCTAAATCAGAAATAAATACAAGATAAACCCCTTTTCTCTGTGCCTCGCATACCCTAAAGCATGCTCATGTACCCTTTAAGTTTCACCAAAGTTCTACTTTGCTTTGTTTAAGGATAACCTTCAGGGTAAAATGATTTACAAAATGCTGTCTATTTTCAATCATATTTACTTTGGTAAATATGTGGTTATCAACAGAATTGTCTAACATCAATAATAAGTAAATTGTTTATATGCTTTTGTTTTCTAAATAAATTTGCATTTACAATTTATGTTTATTTTATCACATCTTTAATTTATTTTTTCTACCACAAAATATACTATGGCACCAATTTCAGGAGTGAGTATATGCTGCATTAAACTATTGATTCTGACTAAATCTTTTTAGTGTTTACTTTTCTATTTACTCAGAAAATTCTAACCAACAACTAAAGGCATGATATTACTTTGTGATAAATTCAGGCTGTGTCCAAAGTAGCACACAATTTAGTTGCATTGTCCTTGTGATGGACAAATAGATAATTAGAAAAACCTGAAAGACTGACACAAATGTCATACAGAATATGCACAACATTGGCAGGCTTAGACATAAATGTTTGTCAACTAGCTTGTTTGTCAGATAAAATTTGTACTCTTAGGTGATTTATGCCTTTTTCTAACCCTCACTTTTCTTATCTGTAAAGGTGATGTATTAATACTTATCTATATTAACTAAGGATGCGTCCCAGGGATATGTGCTTTCCTAACAAACTTTTGAGTGTTTCCTGTGCAGCTACCGTGAGTTTGGTCTATAAGTGGGTGCTGGAAACCACTGCCCGAACCAACTCTATTTTGTCAGAATTGACTTGATGGCAATGGATTAAAATAATAAATTATTAAGAAGAGTTCCATGGAGAAAATCCCTACATAAAAACAAATACTCAAGAAGGAAAAATCATTTCAATCTTCCTTCTGGTAATAACTTCACAATGAAAATTTCTGTCCTAGGGTTTTCTATTTTTTGTCTTCTCACCTATGCTTTCTTTTCCTTGTGATTTTTCCTGCTATCTACTTTTGTTTGAGAGTATTTAGTGTACAAAATAATATTTTTACACGTTGTCTTTTATATGTCTCACATAAGGGAAAGAAGAATAAGTTTAAAGAAATGTTTCAAGTAAATTTTTCTTTCAGATATATCATGTCATTGGCTGATGTCTTCCATAATACTGATAAACAATGTTTGGTGCTTCTGTTTTCTGTAACACAGCAATATGGCAAACAATCTCCTTAAAAACTTTCAAAGGTAAAACACACCTAAAACTTAAAACAAGTAGGAAAATTGTATGTTAAAATAAATCTGTTTTCAAATGATTAATAAACTAGATGTCCTGAAAAACTACCAAAAATAAAATCCACATGATGTTTAAAATAAGCAGAAGAAAGCATATGTTAAAATAAGTCTGTTTTAAATGATTGATGAAAATAGGAAGAAATTTAGAGAAATCCCTTAAACTGGAGTGAAAAGAGAGACAGAGAGAAAAGCAGTAAAGCAAAAAGGTAATTAGCTTTAGAAGAAGTTGTCAATCTGGCAATCCATATATTATAGTTTCAGTTTGAGAAGCCTTGTGGCAAGGGTTGACTCAGGACTCACACAGAAGACTGTGGGACCTCTGAAGGATGAACCAGATTGGAATACGAAGCCAGGATTAATTCCACTTCCACAGTGGCAATCACAAGTTGAACTTTATGCTGGTCCAGGGAAAAAATGGCATTCTTCTAGTATACTTTTTAACACTAAAGAACATTAGACAGTAATTATGACTCAAAAATACAGATGGAATAGAAAATAAATTCAATTACATATTTCTCAAAGTTCTTGGAATGATATCATAAGGAAATTGCAAAAGATAAATGATAAAATGGAAAAATATTTAAAACAAATATTATGGGTATATAATATACACACACCTACCATATTTATTCAATATGTATACTGAGCAAATAATACTAGAAGTTGGACTATATGAAGAAGATTGCAGCATCAGGACTGAAGGAAGGCTTATTAAGAAACTGCCTTATGCAGATGACAACCTTGCTTGCCGAAAATGAAGAGGACTTGAAGTACTTATTGATGCAAATCAAAGACCACAGCCCTCTGTATGGATTACACCTCAACATAAAGAAAACAAAAGTCCTCACAACTGGACCAATAAGCAACATCATGATAAACAGAGACAAATACTGGAGTCATCAAGGATTTCATATTACTTGAATCCACAATCCACACCCACAGAAGCAGCAGTCAAGAAATCAAACAACTCATTGAATCTGGCAAATCTGCTGCAAATGACCTCTTTAAAGTGTTAAAAAGCAAAGAAGTCACTTTAAGGACTAATGTGCGCCTGACCCGAGCCATGGTGTTTTCATTCACCTCATGCATATGAAAGATGAACAATGAATAAGGAAGACTGAAGAAGAATTGATGCCTTTGAGTTGTATTGGTGAAGAATTTTAAATATGCCATGGACTGCCAGCAGAACGAATAAATCTGTCTTGGAAGAAGTACAGCCAGAATGCTCCTTAAGTGAGGATGATGAGACTGCATCTCACATACTTTGGACATGTCATCAGGAGGGATCAACCTCTGGAGAAGGACATCATGCTTGGTAAAGTGAAGGGTCAGTGAAAAAGACGAAGATGCTCAACAAGATGGTTTGACAAAGTGTCTGCAACAATGGGCTCAAACAGAGCAATGATTGTTAGGATGGCCCAGAACCAGGTAGTATTTCATTCTTTTGTGCCTAGCCCTCCAGTTGCTCCGTAGGGAAAAGATGTGGCAGTCTGCTTCAGTAAAGACTTACAACCTTGGAAATCATAGGGGGCAGTTCTACTCTGTCTTACAGGGTTGCTATGAGTCAGAATTGACTCAACACGCATGGATTTGATTTTTTGTTTGTTTTTCTATTTCATGGAGAACATAATTATTTATGTAATTATGAACTATCTCCTTAGAGATTACTTATGAATTATGAAGGGAAATATGATAATTTGAAGTGGTGAAACCCAGTACCCTTACCCAACACTCTAGTTCTGTTTCTTTCAAGTCCTTGTCATTTGGCCAAACCATTAACACTGCCCATGAATCAGTGCAAACCCATACTTCTGGAAATCCCTTCATTAAGACAAAGTAAACAATCATTTATAGCTTGAAATTCTTCCCACTCAAGAGAATTTGTCTTTCTTTACAACCTTTGACAGTGAGACTGCTGCAAAACACTTTTAGATAATCGAAGAAAATCAGCTGAATCATTTGTAAGTGAGGCTCAAGTTTTTCTATCACAATTTATTTTGAAAGGTTATTTCACATGCTGCTAGAGTATAAATTGAGGAACTAGAATCAATGAAGAAGGAATAGATAGTAAAGGAGTCTAAGTCACTTGTGCATACAGTGTTTACCTTCAGGATCTGCTCAAGCCTGGTTTCATATATATCATTTCCACTTGATGATGACTTGGTGTTGCTGTTATGCACACCTAAATGTCTGGCTTGCTGTGTCACATAATATCCACTTAATGATAGATAACACTAGTTGCTTAAAAACTTGTACTCCCATGACCTTTTGCTGAGTCTTTGCCAGGGCCCAGAAGTAAGCCAGGAACAGTTTCTCAAAAGGGGGACAGTTACCCCAATTGAGGGGGTTGCAGAAACTCCATTCAGCTATGGACAAGTGAAGCAAAAATGAATCTGCTGGGTTCTATGGGTCAAATGAGAGAACAGCTTGTCGGGCAATTTGGCCTGTGGGAGAGACGTTTTTGAATGATAGCCAACTCAAAACCAACAGCCTCTGAAATGGATTACAATAATCCACTTAATTGTGATATAGCCTTCTACAAAATAAGCCACAAAGCATTGTATATGTCTTAATGGTAGGGGTACAAAGTGCACCAACTGCCACGAATATATATATATTCTTTATAGAAGATATCTCAGAATGTCCCAGACTTCTGAACTTTCAAATTTTTGTGGCGTTTATCTTCGACAGTCTAACACATGTGGTTCTATATACTGCTTCCTCTAGCCATGTCTAATCAGCATAATGCCATCAAATCAACAAGTGAATTATTGGGATGTACTATAGACTGATGATACAATCAAGATAATCAAGGATAAATTATAACAGAGAAAAAGAGAGTTGAAATAACCCTAAGTTTGAACAGGAAGAATAAACTGTTGTCCCATTCAAAAGAAATCAACTGTGTGTCTGATAGAAAAAAAATGTCAAATCCGCAGCTTCACAGCTGGTATCAAAATCTGTGTTGATGTATTCCACTAATGAAACAACAAGTGAGCCAGAAGTTGCAATTTGAGTCATCATGTGATTAAGTTTACAGTATTCTGCTGTTACTCTCCAAGATCCATCTTTGTTTTTGTCCAAGCCAAGTAGACAAAATGAATGAGGCTTCACAGGAATTACTACCACTGACTCTTTTAAATCTTTCAAATTTTTGGTGATGGCAGTAATTGTAATCCTCTGCTTGGCTCTTTCTACCATTAGGTTGTATTCCATGGAATGTATTCCATAGAAACCAATGCGGTGTTCCTGCCAAATCTGAGCATGCCTTTTTCAATTTTGCTTTCAGAAACTGGGGAACCAGAATACCTCTCAGAAGCAAGAATGGTGAGATTATGTCTCCCATAATTCGGACATGTTGTCAGGAGGGATCAATCCCTGGAGAAGGACATCATGCTTGGTAAAGTAGAGGGTCAATGAAAAAGGGAAAGACCCTCAATGAGATGGATTGGCACTGTAACTGCAACAATGGGCTTAAGCATAACAATTATGAGGATGGCGCAGGACAGGGCAGTGTTTCCTTCTGTTGTACATAGGGTCATTATGAATAGGAACCGACTCGATGGTACCTAACAACAACAACAACTACTTTACCAATCATAATGTTCTTTTCTAGAGATTTGTCTTTTCTTATGGTATGCCAAAAATAAACAAGTCCTGCTATCTTTGTTTCTAAGGAGCATTCTGGTTGTATTTCTTATAAGACCAGTTGTTCTTCTGACAGTGCACAGTACAGTGACTATTCTCCAAACCATAGTTGGAAAGCATCAATTCTTCTGTTTTCCCATTCCATTGCAAAAACTTTCATATGCATGTGAGGCAATTGAAAAGAAAATGGCTTGAGTCAGGAGTGCCTTAGTCATCAAAGTGACATCTTTGTTTTTTTAAAAATTTAAAGAGGTAGTTTGAAGATTTTATCAATGCAATATGTATTTTAATTTACTGCCTGCTGCATCCAGTGACACTGATTGTTCATCCAAGTAGAAGAAAATCATTGACAGCTTCAATTTTTTCTTCATTTATCATGATGTTGTTAATTGGCCCTGTCATGAGAAATTTTTTTTTCTTTTCATGTTCAGGTGCAATGAGTACTGAAGGCTGTGGTCTTTGACTGCCATCAGTAAGTGCTTCAAAGTCTTGTGGAACACCTTATGGACAACAACAGAACATTGCCCCACAGATAAAGAGTAGTTTTAATTTTTTCACATATAAGTTCAAATAAGACTTCTGGTAAGATTTTATACTTGGCACACCATGATAAAGAGGTCATCTTAAAGTTCCCTTTGTATCAGTCCATTCTGATCACTACACTGGCTCTGCTGCTCATTTTTGGTAACTATGCCCATCATGACTTTGGCAATTGAGTCCTGCTCTTTGATTTCTTTTCCTCCAGATTCCAATTCAAAATAGAGGACACGTTACATTTTTTTTTATACAATTTTTATTGTGCTTTAAGTGAAAGTTTACAAATCAAGTCAGTGTGTCACATAAAAGCTTATATACACCTTACTCCATACTCCCACTTACTCTCCCCCTAATGAATCAGCCCGCTCCCTCCTTCCAGTCTCTCCTTTTGTGACGATTTTGCCAGTTTCTAACCCTCTCTACCCTCCTATCTCCCCTCCAGATAGGAGATGCCAATACAGTCTCAAGTGTCCACCTGATACAAGTAGCTCACTCTTCATCAGCCTCTCTCTCCAACCCATTGTCCAGTCCCTTCCATGTCTGATGAGTTGTCTTTGGAAATGGTTCCTGTCCTGGGCCAACAGAAGGTTTGGAGACCATGACCACTGGGATTCTTCTAGTCTCAGTCAGACCATTAAGTCTGGTCTTTTTATGAGAATTTGGGGTCTGCCTCCCACTATTCTCCTGCTCCCTCAGGGGTTCTCTGTTGCGCTCCCTGTCAGGGCAGTCATCACTTGTGGCCAGGCACCATCTAGTTCTTCTGGTCTCAGGATGATGTAAGTCTCTGGTTCATGTGGCCCTTTCTGTCTCTTGGGTTCATAGTTATCGTGTGACCTTGGTGTTCTTCATTTTCCTTTGATCCAGGTGGGTTGAGACCGATTGATGCATCTTACATTGCCACTTGTTAGCATTTAAGACCCCAGATGCCACACTTCAAAGTGGGGTGCAGAATGATTTCATAATGGAATTATTTTGCCAATTGACTTAGAAGTCCCCTTAAGCCATAGGCCCCAAACCTCTGCCCTTGCTCCGCTGACCTTCAAAGCATTCAGTTTATCCCAGAAACTTCTTTGCTTTTGGTCCAGTCCATCTGAGCTGACCTTCTGTGTACTGAGTATTGTCCTTCCCTTCACCTAAAGTAGTTCTTATCTACTACGAAAAAAAAATAAACCCTCTCCCACCCTCCCTCCCTCCCCACCTTGTAACCACAGAAGTATGTGTTCTTCTCAGTTTATACTTTTTCTCAAGATCTTATAGTAGTGGTCTTATACAATATTTGTCCTTTTGCCTCTGACTAATTTCGCTCAGCATAATGCCTTCCAGTTTCCTCCATGTCATGAAATGTTTCACAGATTCTTCACTGTTCTTTATCAATGCATAGTATTCCACTATGTGAATATAACACAAGTGATTTAGCCATTCACCAGTTGATGGACACCTTGGTTGCTTCCAGCTTTTTGCTATTGTAAACAGAGCTGCAATAAACATGGGTGTGCATATATCTGTTCGTGTAAAGGCTCTTATTTCTCTAGGGTATATTCCGAGGAGTGGGATTTCTGGGTTGTATGGTAGTTCTATTTCTAACTGTTTAAGATATCGCCAGATAGATTTCCAAAGTGGTTGTACCATTTTACATTCCCACCAGCAGTGTATAAGAGTTCCAATCTCTCCACAGCCTCTCCAACATTTATTATTTCGTGTTTTTTGAATTAATGCCAGCCTTGTTGGAGTGAGACGGAATCTCATCGTAGTTTTAATTTGCATTTCTCTAATGGCTAATGATCAAGAGCATTTTCTCATGTATCTGGTAGCTGCCTGAATATCTTCTTTAGTGAAGTGCATGTTCATATCCTTTGTCCACTTTTTGATTGGGTTGTTTGTCTTTTTGTGGTTGAGTTTTAACAGAATCATATAGATTTTAGAGATCAGGCGCTGGTCGGAGATGTCATAGCTGAAAATTCTTTCCCAGTCTGTAGGTGGTCTTTTCACTCTTTTGGTGAAGTCTTTAGATGAGCATAGGTGTTTGATTTTTAGAAGCTCCCAGTTATCTGGTTTCTCCTCGTCATTTTTGGTAATGTTTTGTGTTCTGTTTATGCCTTGTATTAGGGCTCCTAACGTTGTCCCTATTTTTTCTCCCGTGATCTTTATCATTTTAGTCTTTATGTTCAAGTCTTTGATCCACTTGGAGTTAGTTTTTGTGCATGGTGTAAGGTATGGGGAGGACACGTTACATTTTAATGTCTTCATTCACCATATCATCTTTGAATTATACAGAATATTAGTTACATAGCTTTTAAAGGATTCTAGGCTTTCTTATACTAATGTATTTCTTAATGTTTTGGTAAAGGGACTGTCTTCTGGCTACCCCTACTCCCTCCTCCAGGGATCTAGATGAGGGGAGGTGAATGAAGGGTTATGTAAGTTAAACTCTCTCCAACATTCCAATCTCCCTAAGTTTTTGGCTTCTTTCCACTAAAATATTCCTTGGAAATTCTAGTATCTCAACATCATTTAATGTAGGTCAATCTTCAGTTCGGGTTTTAGTCAACCAATTAGATCTATATTAATCAGCTCAAACTACACATTGAATTTAGAAGGTTCTGCAAATACCCTCAAGTTTATGTAGTCTATTTCAATATTTGATTCCATAGTCTATGTTTTACTATGCTTAAAATCCTTTTTTTCTCATTTTTTAAGGAGCTTCTGATTAAAAAAAAAAAAAGGACATATTATTGAAATTGTTTTGGTGTGCATTATAACTTCTCTCATATTAGTCTCTCCACATTTCTCCCTGGGGCAGCCAGGATTTCAATCTTTTATGGGCTGGAAGCAATAGCATGTGTTGGGGTGGAACTTGGAGAAAACTGGTATCCCTTTGCAGAACACTCAAAGATGGGTTGTGCAAATTGTCGTTATTTTCTGTATCTTAAGTTGATTGCTAAATATGCAGTTGTTGATTATTATTATTCTCCCATATGTCTATCATTAATGTTATGCCTTTTTTGGGGTACATGAAATGTTTCACAATATAAAAAAGAGGTTTATTGAGTGCCATAGAGAAGCTATTAAATATTCAAAGAGTATTTTAAGAATGTAGGCTCTGGAATCACACAACATCCATTGAAATTCTGTTATCTTGAGCAAATTCCTTAACACTCAATTCCTCAGATCCTCACCTACTGAATAAGTTTAATAAAAGTGTTTATCTAGCAATGTCATTATGAGGATTGAATAGTTATTAAACATAAACTACTTAGAATAGTGGAGCCCTGGTGGTCCAGTACCAGGTACACAATAAGAAGTCGGTAATTATTACCCATTGATAATATCATTGAAGCCATTTCCCTAGGAGCCAGAGTCAAGGCTGATCAATCTGAGTTTGAATAATAGTGTTGACTAGAAGCAGAATTTCAGTAACTGTACAGCTGCTAACCAAAGGGTCGGCAGGTCAAATCTGCCAGGCGCTCCTTGGAAACTCTAATGGGCAGTTCTACTCTGTCCTATAGGGTCGTTATGAGTCGGAATCTACTTGACGGCACTGGGTTTTTTTTACCCTTAATAGCAAATAGAAATGGCAGTGATTTTCAATTGCGGATGTACATCAGCATTGCTGTTCATCTCTGGAAAACTATAAACAAAACACAGAGACTTGGGCATCACCATAAACCTACTGGACAAGATTTTTAAGCACCAGATTCAGGTCTATGTAAGTTCAAAATTTTCCTAGGTAATACTGATAAGCACTCCTTGTTCAGAAACCCTGTATTAGGAATATTGAAGGAGCATTACAGCTAGAAGGAAATAATTGTCATTTCCTCACCTGGGGCAAAGAATTCAGCTTTAGTTTCTCTTCCTTAAAATTAGGATAATGATTCCTTGCAGGCAGTTGTTGTGACAATTAACGGAGACATCATTCAGAGAATGCCTAGTTCATTGTGAGCGCTCTATGATTGATGGTTATAATCATTTTCTGTTCTTATAGAAGGTACAAAAAATATATAAAAAGTGGAATTGGTGTTCGTAGATAATGTGTTTTAATATATTTTAATGAGATCTGTAATTCTGGTAGAATTTTAAGCTCTGCTTTTAAGACCTATAAAATACAAAAATGCCACCGATTTTCACAAAGGTAATTGAAGGTCTTAGTACAATTTCAAATAATGGATTTATGCTGCTGTCTTGCACACATAAATGAGTGCCCTTGTGAACTGAAAGATACTCAAGCATGTTTATTATAGTCAGAGCCTGCAACTGCATACTGATCAACGCCCCTCACTCGTTAACATACACCACTGCTTGCCTGAGCTTTTATCTGCATGCTCTTCTAAAAGCTCTTTTTTTTCCTCACTGTTCAAACAGCCAATGACCTTTGTAATCAACAAGAAAATTAGAAGCAGGTGGGAGCTTATTTTTAATGATGCCAAGACCAAATTGTTTAACTTAAAGCTGAACTTTTTTCTTCCAATCCTTTTTAATGCCTGACAAATATTAATTATGTGAAGTTAGGCAGAGACTGTGACTTTCTCATTGTCTCTGATCAAGCTCTGTAACAAACCCTTTACTTTTATGTTTATTTAACATGATGAAAACACCTCTCCTCAATCTCTCTTTTTCTCTGTCCTGGAGCCTCCAGTATAAACACGATATCTCTGGGATTAGCTAATGTTCTGGAAACCTTTACAAATTTACCGAGATGATTATATGTGAAACCAATTGAAGACATTTCCTACAGGGCTGTAATTATTTACTTTAATGAGTGTATATCAGTGAATCAGATATGAAGTTTCCACATCATAAATGGCAAGCATTGGCCCTGTTTCCTGTCTGTTTTACTTCAGAATATTCTTAATCATATTTACTTGAAATAATTTCATCTCCCTAAGGTTTCTCAGAAGAAACACCAAACAATTTTTATTTCTCAGAAGAAACACCAAACAATTTTTATCTCAACTTTAAATTTCATATTTCAAGCATGTAATGAATTAAGTAATGAAGACTGCCAATCGCAGCCATGTCTAGATTGCCCACAAATTATGTGTCCAGTGAACCTGTAGTAAATTTAATCCCAGGCAATTTAACAAGGATTTCCTTTACATTCTCCTAATGCCCAAGAAAAATATGCTTGAGGGAAATAAAATCATCTCAAAATTTATCATCAAAATATTTGGAAATGAATAAAAACTGATTTTATGGTTCTTTGAGTTTTGAATTTGCCACAATTCACTTGTGCTAATTTTAAGTGATTTAATATTCATTATTTTTTTTAATTAAATATTTCAGATTTTATTTAAAATAATCTATTACAACTTGTCCTTAATGGCTTACCACTATTCTAAGGCCATCTTACCTTAATATTTTGTCAAGAGGACTGATTCTTTTCAGCTATTCACACATTTGAATACAAAGGATTCAGTGCTGTTTTAAATATTTATACGTGCATACGTATTTAAAACAGAGACTCACCACAAATGCTTTTATTGGTGATGATGTCTTGAAAACTTCTAATCAAGTAGAAGACTGATTAACAGTAGTTTTTAAAAATAAAACCATGCTTATTTGCATTTGTTTTTATTTTACATTTGTTCTTTGGCCCATTACCAAATAATTTGAGAGAGCTTAAAATGAAAGATATAAAAATCTGTTTTTTAAATTTGCAGTAGAAAATCAACATTAAAGAAAAAAGTTAATAAAATATTGCTTACAATAAGAGTTAACCTAGGTTTTAAACAGAGTTCCAAATATAACTATAAGCCACCTAACAACCAGTAAAAAAAAAAAAAGAATATTATAAATGTCATAGCTCTCATACTGAAAAAACAAACAAAAAACAGAAGCTAGTGTCTATATTTGAGATAATGATTAAATTTAAGATTCAGCTTTAGCTTTGAACTCATGTTTTGAGTTCAAAGTTCTCTATGTCAGTAAAGCTTGTATAAATGTCATACACTGCTAATGTCATTTAGTGTCATATATTGCCAGTCTGAAAAAGTCAGCGGGGAGAGAAAATAAACAAAATAACAACAGGCTCATGAAAAGTTGAAGGAAAGTCTTAGCTACTGTTTCTGTGGTCTTTCTTCTAGCCTCAGAGATGTTTGAGGATTTGATAGTTGATCAATTTTTCCTTGCAATATAACTCAAATAATTTGTAGATGGATACAAAATGGGATCCAAGATAATGAGAATTCATCCAAACACTATGCAAAAGAACATGTATTTATGCTTTATTATTGCCACTTGGTATGGAGAAATGAGCCACCCATTCTTTTGAGACACACAACAGTGGAAAATGGAAACTAGCAGTGTATCTCTGAAGACATTGTGTGACTAAACCAGTTGTCCTGGAGTCAATTACCATTCATGAAGACCCCACACATTGTCAGGACAGGACTGTACTCCATAAGGTTTTCAATGGCTATTTTTTCAGAAGTAAATTGCCACAAATTTCTTCCAAAGTGCCTCTGAGTTGACTGGAACCTCCAAACTTTTAGTTAGAAGCCTAGCATGTTAATTGTTCACACCACCCAGGGACTCCCTGTGGAGTGACTAGCTAGATAAAAAAGATGAAGAGATCCTGAAGCTGACGGCTTCCCTGGCCTGCGCCCACTCAGTCTCTCCTCCTATGAACACACAAGTTCTGAATATGGGTATGAGAAACTGTGCCTGGGAATCGTGAGACATCTGCTCTGCTGTTGTGTATCCCATTTTATTTTCTACCCTTGATCCTTTCTGAAAGCTAAACAAATTTGGTGCAGGTGAAGTCTGCTCTGTTATGAGTTTGATTATCAGTCTAAGCCCAAGACCACTAATACTCGTTGTCTTAGTTATCTAGGGCTGCCATAAGAGAAATACCACAAGTGGATGGCTTTAACAAAGACAAAATTATTTTCTCACAATCCAGTAGATTACAAATCCAAATTCAGGGCACTGGAAGTCTTTCTCTCTGTAGGCTCTGGAGGAAGGTCTTTCTCATCAATCTTCCCCTGGTTGAGGAACTTCGCAGGCACAGGGACCCCAAGTCCAAAGGATGAGCTCTGCTCCTGGTGCTGCTTTCTTGGTAATATGAGGTCCGCAACTCTCTGCTTGCTTCCCTTTCTTTTTATCTCTTGAGAGATAAAAGGTGGTGGCAGCCACACCCCAGGGAAACTCCCTTTACCTTGGATCAGAGAGGTGACCTGAGTAAGGGTGCTGTTACAATCCCACCCTAATCCTCTTAACGTAAAATTACATTCATGAAATGGAGGACAACCACACAATACTGGGAATTATGGCTTAACCAAGTTGATACACACATTTTGGGGAGGACAGAATTCAATCCATGACACTAGTCAAAAAAAAAAAAAAAATGCCATGCTGTCGAGTCTATTCTGACTCATAGTGACCCTATAGGACAGAGTATAACTGCCCCATAAACTTCCCAAGGAGAGCCTGGTGGATTCGAACTGCCGACCCTTTGGTATTAGCCGTAGCACTTAACTGCTACGCCACCAAGGTTTCCATGACACGAGTAGAGCTGAATAAATGTTACAGTAACTAAATAGTGTGCTAACCAAAAAAAGGAAAACAAATCCATTACCGTTGAGTCAATTCCGACTCATAGGGACCCTATAGGACAGAGTAGAACTGCCCCATACGGTTTCCAAGAAGCACCTGGTGGATTCGAACTGCCAACTTTTGGTTAGCAGCCATAGCTGTTAACCACTATACCCTTAAGATTTCCAATAGCGTATTAGATGACACAGATTATCTGGAGTAAAATAAGGGAAGAACAGGTGATGGATATTGGCAGGGTAGTGATAGGGAATCAGCTTTAAATATGAGGGTGATACTTCCACAAAGACCTGAAGCACAAAGTGGAGTGAATCATTTAGATTTTTGGAGGAAGAACATTCCAGAAAGAGAAAGACAATTGTAAAGGCCCTGAGGCAGGACTATGTTTGCTGCGTTTGGCGTTCAAAAAACAGCAAGGAGGCTGTTTGGAAATAGTCAGGGGCAAGAGCAGTAGGAGATGAAGTCAGAGAATTCTTATTGTGGTAGGAGGGGAAGATCTTGCAAGGTTTTGTGTTCCATTCTAAGGGCTTTTTAATTTACTTACAATAAGATGGGGAGTTACTAGCAGGTTTTAAGCAAAACAGAGACATAATGTGTCTCATTAGAATCATTCTGGCTATTGTTTTGCAATTTTCCCAAAGGGGCCATTGTGAAGAAGGAACAATTAAGAGGCTACTGCAGTAGTCCAAGTAGTAGTGAATGATGATTTGGACCAGGATAGTAAAGAATGATCCAAAGTGGTAAAGCTCACAGGATTTCCTGGTGGATTGACATGGAATTCAAAAGAGAAGGAAATCAAGAATGACTCCAAGAGTTTTGATCCCAGTTACTGAAATGATGGAGTTGCCATATAAAAAGGCAAGGATTAATTCTCCATTTTCATAGACAGAATCTTTTCTTTGAGAATGGTAGTCGTAACACATTGTTTATATCATAGCTGGCTTCTACTTTGATGCTTTTGGTGCTCTTCTATTTCACTTTAATAATTTCTATTTCACTTTAATAGTATTCAAATACTTTTCTTATTAGGAAGAAATAAAAATACAGTAACACTGTATCAGCGTAAATTCATCTTTTAGCACGTTACTCAATACCAAATTATCTGTATCTGGTATTCAGTGCTAAGAGCAATTTTAAATTATGTGTATTTAATATGTTAGGGCTACTTTTATAAGTCCCATCTGGTGTTTTAGTTTTGTTACCTTACAAAAAAAAAAAAATCAAAATACATGCATACTGAGTATTATAAGAAAAACATGCAGAGTGCACAGAAAGAAAAAAAACTAAAATATTTCCTATAAGGGGAAGATTACACAATATTATAAGTATATAAAGTTCAAGGAGAAAAAAAAGGTAAGCAGTTATCTGTCACACTAAGTGCTTAATGGAAGTTTGAGTCATTTTCTAACTTCTTCACACTGCTTGTTTGGGCATACTCAAAACGAGAACAGTGTAGCAAACAACTGGTGGAAAATTCAACTGTATTCTTCGTAAAAAAAACATTTAACAGGAAAGCAAGTTTTCAAATTTTGTCTTCTAAGCCATAATGGCACAACTTTGCTTACAAATTAAGAAGCAAACAAGCCTATTACATTCCAACAATAGGTTCTGAGGCTCTGAATGTCAAGCACTTCCCTATGAAATACTCCTCAGTTTGCAATTGCATATGTCAACTCACATGTTTAGGGTAAAACTTAATGGGTAAGCATGACAGGAGCTCAATGCACACTTTTTAATATTTGCATTGTAAAACCCTTCCACAAGCTGTTATAATTGTTCAAGATGTACAAATAGAGGTTTGTATTTTAAAAAGGTCTTCAATTATACAATTTATATATTTTAGTAGGCTTCACAACTTACAATGACAGAGAATGAATACAGGGCCCAATATATTGAAAATACACACAAAAATGCAAAAGTAGATGTTCAACTTAAATCCTAAGAATGTTAGTTCATGTTGGACTTGAACTAAATGTTCAGTATTTATGACTCTTTTTAATGCTAAGGTAAGCATTGGAGTCGTTCCTGATGATTTCGGAGCCAGTGATGATTTTAAGAGATGTTTGTTGTGGCTGTGCGCCCTGGAGTTGATTCCAACTCATTGCCACACTTTATGACAGAGTAGACCTGCCTCATAGGGTTTTCTGGGCTGTAATCTTTACAAGAACAGATCATCAGATCTTTTCTCTGCAGAGCAGCTATGTGTTCCAACTGCTGGCCTTTTGGTTAGCAGGCTAGTGCTTTAATCACTGCAGCACCAGAGCTCCTTACCAGGGCTGACATACAAAATACCTAACAATATAGACATTGACCAATTAGAAAAGAGAGTCAGGATAGGCTAAGTTTCTAACAAATAATGCAAGTTTCAGCGACTTAGAACAAGAAGGGCTCATATCTTCTTTAGCTATATAATCCTTATAGGTCTTCAAAGAGATTCAGTAGCTCTGGCCCTTGGAGCAGCCACCATCTTACATTTTACTATTTGCCATTCAGGAGTTGGGGGGTGGGAGGGTGGGGGCAGAATTCTGGAAGATCTCAAATAGACAAATTCTCTGGCCTGGAAGAGACACTATTTCTGCTTATGACATTGTCTACTTACATCATATTTTATTGGCTAGGTTTTGCCACATGGAATTCTATTCAGTAATAAAAAAATGAACTACTGACACCTTCTACATTGTGGATGAACATAAAAAACAAAATGCTAAGTAAAAGAAATGAGTCACAAGAAACCACCTGTCGTATAATTACACTTATATGAAATGTCCAGAAAAAGCAAATTTATAGAAGCTCCAAAACAAGACATAAGAGCTGGGAAGTGGGGTTAGAGGTGAGAGTCTTTTAAGTGTGATAGCTAAAAACATAATCACAGATGAGCTGTCCAGACCTGTAATACTGAGAGAACAGAAGACAGCGTCTGAACCCAAGTGAATATATCCACGTAGGCGGAGTTGTGAGAAGAGAGATCAGAGAATAAAATAACAGATTGGTACTTGAACAGTGGGAAACAAATATATATATGTATATATATTAAAAAGAGATGGAATGGAATGATGTCTTCTGTTCAAAGCAAATGGTACCTTAGAATTTCAGAATCAATTTTTTCAAAGACCGTAGTTATTATGACATAAATGATTGCAATAGGATTCCTGGTAGCACAACAGTTAAGTGTTCAGCTACTAACCGAAGGTTGGTAGTTGAAACCCACCCAACTGCTCCATAGGGGAAAGACCTGGTCTTCTGCTTTGGTAAAGATTACAGCCAAGCAAACACTATGGGGCAGTTCTACTCTGTCACATGCGGTCATTATGAGTCAGAATTAACTCAAGGGCACTGTCTTAGTTATCTAGTGCTGATATAACAGAAATAACACAACTGGATGGCTTTAACAAATAAATTTATTCTCTCAGTCTAGTAGGCTACAAGTCCAAATTCAGAGCTTCAGCTCTAGGGGAAGGCTTTCTCTGTCGCCTCTGGAGAAAG
Source organism: Loxodonta africana (assembly GCF_030014295.1). Classification (NCBI taxonomy): domain Eukaryota; kingdom Metazoa; phylum Chordata; class Mammalia; order Proboscidea; family Elephantidae; genus Loxodonta; species Loxodonta africana. Next base: position 167,257,754 of record NC_087342.1, read on the forward strand.
CTCCTTGTCATCAGTCTTCCCTTCATCTGGGAGCATATCAGCCCAGGAACCTCATGTCCAAAGGACATGCTCTACTCCTGGGGCTGTTTTCTTGGTGGTATGAGGTCCCTGTATCTCTCTGCTTGCTTCTCTCTTTTATATCTCAAAAGAGGTTGGCTTAAGACACTACCTAATCTTGTAGACCTCATCAATATAATTGCCACTAATCCATCTCATTACATCATAGTGATAGGATTTACAACACATAGGGAAATCACATCAGATTATAAAATGGCAGATAATCATGAAAGGGAATCATGACCTAGGCAAGTTGAAGATATTTTGGGGGGACACAACGCAGTCCAAGACAGGCACCCAACAACAATGTGAAAAGTTAAGTACAAATAGAAACACCTATTAGCACTACAATTTTAGGCAAGTTAATTTCTTAATTTCTGTAAACTTAGTTTTACAGTATCATTATGAGCATTAAATGCTATAAACAATGTGAAACTGTATAGCTGGCTCACCATAAAACTTGGCTGTTTGGTAGTAGTATTAGTATTGGTATTATCAATTTATTCTGTGTACGGAAACAAACAACAAACAAAAGTGATCTTGCACTGCTATTTTAAAAGCTAAACTGATATAACAGGAACCAAATTCCCAGGGTGAATGAAGGGTATCTTGAGGTTTGAATCAAACATTCATATTTGTTCTGTAAGCGCAGCCAGTTAGCTAATGGGTCATAAACCCACCGCTGTAGAGTCGATTCTGGCTCATAGTGACACTATAGGACAGAGTAGAACTGCCCCATAGAGTTTCCAAGGAGTACCTGGTGGATGTGAACTGCTGACCTCTTGGTTAGCAGCTGTAGCTCTTAACCAGTATACCACCAGTGTTTCCAATGGGTCATAGGTGCCTGTATCTACTTATGGCATTGTTTTTAAGGATAAAATATTAAAGATCATGCATAGGAAGACATAGAAGAATGAAACCAGCCTAGTACAAGCTCAATAAATGGCTGCTCTTATCACAGTTCTGAAGTAGTTGCTATCACAAGCTTACTACCCTCTCTTCACCAGAGTAAACTGTTTGAGCTCCAAGTTTGCATTTTTTCACTACAGGCCATCTCCACCTCTTCCAGAGAACTTCACATCTTAACTTTTACAAGAACAGAATCTTGAAGTTTCTTGCTTATCTCGCAAATGTTAACTTTTGTGTGTGTGTGTGTCACTGATGTTTTCAACTGGGGGACTTCTTTTAAAAGATTGACCCATAGGTGACACTTAATACTATTCTAGGAAAAGATACAATCAAATTCAAAATGTATTATTTCTTTGGTTAAAAAAAAAAGTTTCCTGGACATGTGATATAGTTTTCTCCTTTAATTTTATTCTGTGCTGACATTTAACATGGAGTAACCGTTGCCGATTCATCACACAGAGTTTCCTGTGTTTTCTGATCCTCCTCCCAAGACTACTATGGGGAGGCGAATGTCTTTTGCAAAAGAATAATAGCATGTCTCCCCTGAGGTGGCCAGGCCATTGAAGTGGTCCTAGGCCAATTTATATAAGTTGCATTATATAAATGGATCATTACATGTAAACCTATTTTCTTTCTCATAAACAGACACTAATTTTCATGAGTTAAATAGGAGTTAGAAAATGCCTTCAAAGTAGCTTGGGTACAGCGTATGTTTATATTTCATAACTCTCAAAATTAACAACCAAGAAATATATTTATCATTCCATGTCAGTTTGAAATACATAGCAACAGGAGAGAACTGTGACATTTATTTACTGTCAGTATTCTCAAGCACTAAAGGGTGGACTTTACTTTTTAAATCTGAGTAAAGAAATCATGGCATAATTGTATTAGTATTAGTTTTAGAAACAAACGTATCTGGACTTAAATTCTGGCTTTATTACTTGACACTTTTATGAACTTGAGCAAGTAATTTTTTTTACTCAGAATTTTATTGGCGCTCAAGTACAATAGCATATAACAGTTGTTGGCTTGCATGGGTAGGGTTGTAGGTAAAAGGCAAACCACTTGTGCCATTTTTTGGTATTTTACATGGCTCCTATAGTAGAAGTGAAATAACTCAGGAATATCATAAGTAAAATTAAAAATCTTTTTAATTTTAAGATGTATGCAAAATGCACAAAAACTGGTAGAATAAAATCATGAAATTAACTGATAATTTTAAAAGAGATCTACTTGATTTTCAGCTAATGTCATAAACACTTATGACTGCATATACGTTATCACATCATCTGACAAATATTTACCCAATAAAAAATGCAGTCAAAATATCTGCTTAGTGTATTTTAAGGAAAATAACCTGACATCTAATTAAACAGATTAGATGTTTGGGCAGCATATTAACTAACATAAATTGACATTTATTGCAAGCTTACTAAGTATAACACAATTCACAAAATTTAATGCATTTAAGCATGGCAGCAAGCTTACCAGAAGATTTCATTATCATCCCCATCATACAAATGGGGAAAAAGCAAAAAACAAGCTCTGAAGTACATAAAGTTTAGGTAAGTTACTTAAGGCAGAGGTGCTAACAGAGTGATATGGAAGCTTTTATATAGACATACTCTACAAGCGGAAGTGCGGAATGGGCACACAGGACATGTGTCCAGGACCAGAGTCGCTCTTAAAATCCTTTTAGGACCTGTGGGGCATACAGTATCTCGCCCGATTTTTACATCTCTGGAGATCTTTGAAAAGGGGGTAGCCCAATTTTAATGGGTTTAGCCGCAAGGTAGGAGCCTTTTGAACTAAGTGAAACTCAAAACTCCTGAGTGGGAACCTCATTTTTGTATAGATCGAGCATCGTCCTAGGTTATGTCTCTCAGATGTGTGAATTTTCTAAACTTTTGACAGGTTTTTCTTTTTTAGTTTTTTTTCATAGTTTATTTCTACGAGATAAACCTCCTCTCTCTGTTTCCCAGTTACTGTGTTCTCATGAGAATGTACTTACCGTGAGAATAAACTGTTGTCAGTCTTCATTCAATCATAGTGGCCGTTTTATCCTTTATACCATTCATTTTTCCCAGGTGTTACTCGCTCCCTCCTTTTCTAGCTTCTGAACAGTAAACTGTTCCTTTACAAGAAGGAATAATGCATTGCAATGATACTTTTCGACAGGTTGGAATTCCTGTAAATTATTCTTACTCAGCATTCAGTCTTAGGGCCCAATCATTGTTTCCAGCTGTAGCATGTGGAATGCACCACTGTGAGCAGTTCTGCAGTATTCCAGGGCAGCTGTTTCTACTTCTTAGCTGTTAGTACGGCTTTTGTCATAATGAGGAATACGTAGTAGTGGTAATTTTCCTGAGATTCAAATTTGTTCAGTTTTATTTATTTTGCCTCTAAGTCCTGCTTTTTGGGAGCATTGATGGTACAGTGGTTAAGAGCTCAGCTGCTAAGGAAAAAAGCATTGTTGTGGTAACTTTCCTGAGATAAAAATCCCTTGCCTTTATTTATTTGGTTATAAGTACTTCTTCGGCAGAAAAGGAAGAATGCATTGTACCACGTTTTGAAAAGCTTCTTGAAAAATAATAAAAAGGTTAATAATAAGAAGAGAATGAAATGTATGTGCAATCATTGTGAAGTGCCTTCATGTTCTACTTCATGTTTTGTAAATTTTCAAGAAACAAAACAAACACACAAACAAAACAAGCAACAACAAAAAAGATTTTATCATTGGCTCGTATCAGCAGAATTTATATTGTCCAGATAATGGGTATCAAAATACCTAACTGATAACAAAAATTTTAAATTGGTCCTTTAATCAGCATGCCTTCAGTAGCAAAAATACATCCTATCAAGAACAAGTTCAAACAGAAAGTAATTGGGTCTTCAAAGGGTTTTTAACCACCATTGCCCAGGATCATAGAGATAGTCCCCGGCTGAGATAAAAAGTCTTAACTATATATTTATAGGAGTTAATTCTTAGTAAATATCAGAACAGTAAGGGCGACTGAGATTAAAAGCAGTCGAATCTGAAATTGTCAACTTTTTTTTTTTTTTTTTTACATTGACTTTAAATAAAGAAAATTCAGTGAAACTTTCTTTAGACTATGATCAGGCAGAGATAATGATATCTAATCTGCCTGACTTGCTCCTTCCTTTAACCCTCACCTTTAATTGAAAGTCTAATGAATGTTGTGTTGTTGTTAGGTATCTTCAAGTCACTCCCAACTCATGGCAAAGAAACACTGCCCTGTCCTGCATCATCCTCACAATCATTGTTATGCTTGAGCCCACTGTTGTAGCCACTGTGTCAATCCATCTCATTGAGGATCTTTCTCTTTTTCACTGACCCTCTACTTTACCAAGAATGATGTCCTCATCCAGGGACTGATTCCTCCTGATAACATGTCCAAAGTTGGTGAGACGTGGTCTCATCATTCTTGCTTCTATGGAACATTCTGTCTGTACTTCTTCCAAGATAGATTTGTTCATTCTTTTGTCACCCCATGATATATTTGATATTCTTCATCAATGCCACAATTCGAAGGCATCAGTTCTTCAGTCTTCCCTATTCATCATCCAGCTTTCGCAGGCATATGAGGCATTCGACAACACCATGGTTGGGTCAGGAGCACCTTAGTCTTCAAGGCAACCCACCCACTGCTGTCAAGTGGATTCCGACTCATAGCAACCCTATAGGACAGAGTAGAACTGCCCCATAGAGTTTCCAAGGAGCCCCTAGCAGATTTGAACAGCCGACCTCTTGGTTAGCAGCCGTAGCACTTAACCACTATGCCAGCAGGGTTTCCCTCAAGGTAACATCTTTGCTTTTTAACACTTTAAAGAGGTCTTTTGCAGCAGATTTGCCCAATGCAATGTGTCATTTGATTTCTTGACTGCTGCTTCCATGGATGTTGATTGTGGATCCAAATAAAACGAAATCCTTTACAACTTCAGTCTTTTCTCCCTTTGTCATGATGTTGCTCACTGGTCCAGTTGTGAGAATTTTTATTTTCTTTATGTTGAGGTGTAATCCATACAGAAGACTGTGGTCTTTATCTTCATTAGTAAGTGCTTCAAGCCTTCTTCACTTTCAGCAAGCAAGGTTGCATCATCTGCATAAGGCAGGTTGTTGATGAGTCTTCCTCTAATCTGGATGCCCCATTCTTCTTCACAGAGTCCAGCTTCTCAGATTATTTGCTCAGGATATAGATTCAATAAGTATGGTGAAAGAATACAACCCTGATGCACAACTTTCCTGACTTTAAATCACACTGTATCACCTCATTTTTTGATTGAAATTCTAATGAATATACAGATACAAATGTAAAAATTCAACATACCTTGAGCTACCAATGTTTTTTCATAGATACCAGTGCATATAAATGGGTTAGGAAGCACAACAGTGAGCACTAGATATGATGAAATCTGTACGTGAGTTCTATCTTCCCCATTAGTACACGTGAACTCAGGTTCATGTCAGATTTCCTGCACAGAGGAGCTGCTTGGTGGATTGATGAGAGCTGTTTCAAGAGCCTTTCTGTACTTAATTACCTTTTCATGTAAAACCATTCCAGGATTATATTTCTCAATAATGTTACAGATTAGGGGTTGTATCAGTCAGAAAAAAAATACACATTGCATATTAAAAAGTAAATTAAATAATAAGAAAGGGCTAGAGAATAGAAAGGCATTAGGTGCTGTGACTCAAGGTTTATTTTACACCTTCTGTGAACAGAATCTGCACGGCTTGTGTCTGATTTTCTGGGGATGCATTCACCTCTGCATAATCAGAGAATTGGCGACAAGAGCAGAAACGCTGTCCTCAGCCTTGTAGATTGTCCATGCACATCAGTAGACTGCAGCATAAGATCTGAGAAAAGGACCCTAAGGGATTCAGATGAAGAGTGAGGGGCAGGAGGAGAACACAGCAACACTGCTACCAGGGAAGCATGAAGCCTGGACCAACCTCTCCTCATTAAAAAATGAGTAAAGAGAGAAAAACAGCATGGGGTTCATGAACAAATCTTGAAAAACAAAATAGGGAAATAATATATTCAATATACAGAAGAAGGACATGTTTTGGTTAAAGATTTAGCAGTGCAAACATATTTTGGGAAACATATGATATATTTTTTTCAATAAATATTAAGAGCAGGGGATGGACTTCAAATGGCTTTCGGCAAGTGACCTCAACCTCACTTGAAAATTCCCAGGAAGACACAGTAAACAACAAAGTACAGCACCAAAGTCTGTAACTAACAAGTTAAAATTATAGTCACTAATGATGGAAATTGCAAGGCATTAACAGTAATTATAAGTGGATCTGAATAGGGGGAAATAAAAACACCTGTGCACGTTTCAGTATAGGGTTTAGTCTAGCTTTTTTCATGATATGACGATATCCAAAACAAAAAAACTTGCACAAGACACAAACGCATTGTTTACTTAGAAGATGAAAATATGAATATAGAAGAAATAAAATACTTGGAAAAATAAACGATAATGGAAACTAGCCACGTAAGATCACTGTGAGAAAATGGTATAATTTCTAACATTTAAATTATTAATCAGCCCCCTCTACTCCATGCTCCCATTGGACTAAGACACCAAGGAGCCTGAATACATGACAGGCTAGTCTTTTTGTGGTATTAAAGAGCAATGCTCTCAATTTAGGATGTAAGTATAAATTATTATTATTTAATAAATTATTAATATAAGCAATAAATAATAATGAAAAATAAGAATGAACTCATTTTTACAGAAGAAAAAATTTTTAAATATGCTTTTTAAGATCTTTTTGTTATGCTAAGACATTAATAAAAACACCATTTTCTTAATTGTAAGAGCATTTGTAATCGATACGTAAAAATGGGGAAATTAAAGCATAATAATTATCTCTCAATATTTTTACTTTTTTTTTAATTGGCAAGTAATTAGTCAGAAAACTCATTTATAAAACAAATGACTCTCTGTGCACTGGTATTTTTTTTACATATCAGGTCAGTGACAATACATTCCAATTTAAGTAATCCTGTCAACTCTGAAAGAGATGATCGGACTTTGTTAGAGATTTCTATCTAAGGTGTTAAAGTAGGGTGTGATCCAATAATTAAATAGTTAAAGAACAATAAAAGAAATGTTTCATTTTGTTCATTAATTTTCATTTCCTTGCAAAAGTATTTGGACAGCTGGCTACCTTAGCCTAAGTCTGAGCCGCAGAGGACAAAGCCACTTCCCCAGTCCCCCAGGGGCAAAAATTGCTGAGAATCCCCTTTTGAAAACCTTTGGGTCATCTAAACCTACTAAGTCTCACATTTTGCTATCTTTGTTCTGGGTGGCTGCAACAGATACTTTACTTGGTCAAATGGTCATCGGAAACCAGTCTATGCAGTGCCTCCCTGCACACACATCAACTCAAACTTAATCTCAGCACATACAGTCAGGAGACTAATACATAAATAGACTTTAAAAATCCCTAAGTATATCCATTTTGAGAGAAGTACTTAGACTCAAAATTATCCTACCTTGAATTCAGGTATAAGGACTAAAGAAATGGAAAAAGATATTTTGTGCCATTTTATTTCAATTTCTCCTTCTGTGTCCTCTTTCCCAATTCATGAGCAGTCTTTTTCCTTTTTCCCTTTTTAAGATCATAATGTAAAATCTCCACCTTGATTTGCCCTGTCACTGAGTAAGGAAGTGTGAGTGCTTGATCAGAAGACATACCCATTAGTTCTCATGTCAAAGCGGGTGGAAAGTACATGCTAAACTAAAAACAATAAGAACAGTTGTACTACTTCAGAGAAAAATCTACCAGTCACCATCATATATGGAGCAGACTGGCATTAAAGAGGGTGTGCACCTACTCTATCGTATAAACAAATTAAAAGAAAAACAAAAATAAATCACAGCACAGAGTAATATGTACTAAATTTCTAATTGTTTTCCTGTTATCTGTTTGTTTACAATGTGCGGAGTACATTGACAGAATAATAATTGAAGACCATGACAAACGCCTGAAAAGCGTACAAAGACTTCAGATCCACTGCCAACATAAAATAATCACTTCATGAGTCAGCTGGTGTTTCTACTTTTGACTGATGCAGGAGAGTTGCGTTTATGGTCTTATCTACTGAATTTGGCCTTTATTTTTATTGAGGAAGAAATAACCACCAAAATGTCTTGCATTAAGTAGGCATCATTTTCTAAATCTATCTTCAATGTGAACATTCATTCTGATAAACTAAACCTCTTTGACACGTTTACTCTCTCAGAAGACATGTTTTGCCTGTCACATAAGACAGTTGCTCCCTGACATCCACCCTGGAAATGTAGCTCAGCCAAGAAAAGCCAAGAAGAGACAGAACTGGGTAGCATGGTGCTCTTAATCTACTCTTGGACCACTTAATCTTGGGCCCAATTTTCCTATGTGCTGGCTTGGAGTCATAGAAGAATATTTCTTAATTATCATTCAGTCTAGCTAACTGCTGTGGCACAGCCTAGTGATTCTCTGAGAATGTAGGCGACCACAGAGACAGGTTGTATAACTTGTTCTCCTTTCCAACTCTTCAGAGAAATCATTGGTGTGTAGTATCAAACGGCATTATTTTGTCTTCTCACGTTATAGGAAAAGGTTAACATCAACTCCTTTTTTCTGTCATTAAATCAACAAATAGGAGCTATTATAGAAACATTAAAAATACACTGAACAGACTTCCAAGCTGATGTAGCAGATTAAACACATATTTTTAAAATGTAATCCAACGCACTGAAATGAAACACAGAATTTAAATATATAATATAAGTAAGTTGAGTGGAAAATTAATATAAATTAAAGAAAAAAATGCAAAGAGGAAGCAAAGGAAATAACTTTGGTGGAAAAAAAATAAAGAGATTAAAAAAAGAAAAGCCAATGTCCATATGTATGTATCTTTCTTAATATATAGATATATGTATAAAGGACACTGGTGATGCAGTGGTTAAGTACTCAGTTGCTAACTGAAAGGTTGGCAATTCAAATCCACCAGCCACTCTGTGGGAGAAAGATGTGGCAGTATGCTTCTTTAAAGACTACAGCCTTGGAAATCCTATGAGACAGATCTACTTTGTCCTGTAGGGTCACTGTGAGTAGGAATTGAATGAATAGTAGTGAGTTTGGTTTGTGTATATATATGTATATATATAACATATATACATGTGTATATGTGTGTATATATATACACACATATACATTGTCTTGGTCACCTAGTGCTGCTATAACAGAAATGCCACAAGTGGATGAGTTTAACAAAGAAATTTATTTTCTCACAGTCTAGTAGGCTAGGAACTGTCCAAATTCAGAGCATCAGCTCCAGGGGAACACTTTCTTTCTCTACTGGCCCTGGAGGAAGGTCCTTCTCATCAATCTTTCCCTGGACTAGGAGGTTCTCCATGCAAGAACACCAGGTCCAAAGGACACACTCTTCTCCCTGCACTGCTTTCTTGGTGGTGTGAAGTCCCCATGTCTCTCTGATCACTTCTCTCTTTTATATCTCAAAAGAGATTGGTTTAAGACACTATCTAATCTTGTAGATCTCATCAATATAACTGCCACTAATCCATCTCATTACATCATAGTGATAGGATTTACAACACACAGGGAAATCATATCAGATGACAAAATGGTAGACAATCATACAATGCTGGGAATCATGACCTAGCCAAGTAGACAGATATTTTGGGGGGACACAATTCAATCCTATATATATATATATATATATGATAAATACACATATTTAATTTGAACTACTGGGTCTTATACATATGGAGTGAATATTAATTTTATATGCAGTTCTGAAATGGACTATTGAAGGAGATTAACTTGTACAATGTTAGATACATTATTTTTAAGATTATAGGGAATAAACTGAAAGTGAAACTTGAAAGGGAGAAAATCAAAATCCATATTTCAGTCCATAAACATTTTCAAGTGCTAAGAGTAGGCTGGGCAGCTATTAATTGCTGTCGAAAGAGCCTTCATCTGAAATAGAGAAGTGGACACTAAGCAGATAAGGAAAGAGAAAGGGCTAACGGACAAACACACTGTGATAAATGGAGAATAAGAGTAACATGAAGAATAGCCTTTTGGTATGATCTTCACCCTCTGAAATAATGTCTATATAACAGACACCCCACTGATCTGGTCAGCGAAGTCTTGTACTCATACATAACGCCTAAGAACAAGTTTGCTAAAGGAGGTGCAAAATGCCCAATTTATAAATCTTTATCCCTCCCCAAATAACAAAGCCACCACAGATTTTATTTTATTTATATGGCAGAGAATATGATAAGATGGTAATTGAGCTGATTCACTCACGACAGCTTAACTTTTTAAGTGTATACATACACACACTTTTTTGTTTTATTTTAACTTGGAAGGGAGCAGGCTTTTTACACAGAATAAATACCTTCACTAAAGGCACAAGATCAAGATGACCCGACAAGTTAATATCATTTGTTAACGAAGTTTATAAGAATGTGACAGTAGAGGGTGCTAGTAAATTAGTTAAGATACAAATGAAAGATTTTCTGTGCTATGCTAAGGACTTTACAATATGGCTTATAAGAAAATCAATTTTTAAAGAATTTTAAGGTAAAATTCTAATTGTCCCAGCTTTTTAAAATAATATTATCTTTTTAAAAATTTATATCTCACATCTCTCTTAACATCATTTTTATTTTTTAAAGAAATTGAATATTATGACTTAGGAAAGAAATCAATACTAATTAACTTTGCCAAACAAATGCAATTTCTTCTCACACAAATGCAGGCTAATCTGATATGCTTCCTAGCAAGACATTTATTTCCCCCAAGTAAGTTTTAGAACCACCACTTATCTGTCAGTTTGGCGGTACTGTGGAGGCTTGTGTGTTGCTGTGATGCTGAAAGCTATGCCACCAGTATTTCAAATACCAGCAGTGTCAACCATGGTGGGCAAGTTTCAGTGGGGCTTCCAGACTAGGAAGAAGCAAATGGTGATCTACTTCTGAAAACATCACCAACACTGCCTTATAGACAGTGGAACATTGATATAGTACCAGAATAGGAGCCCCTTAGGTGGGAGGGCACTCAAAAGACAATAGGGGAAGGCCTGACTCCTCAGAGTAGTGTTGACCTTACCTTAATGACATGGATAGAGTTAAACTCTAGGGACCTTCATTTGCTGATGAGGCATGACTTAAAATGAGAAGAAATAGCTGCAAACATGGAGTAATAATCAGAAGGTAGAATGTTTGAAGTGTGAATCTGACAAAATTGGAAGTATTCAAAAATTAGATGGTACACATAAAGATCCATAACCTAGGAATTAGTGAGCTGAAATGGACTAGTCTTTGCCATTTTGAATGAGACAATCATATGGTGTGCTATGCCAGGAATGACAAATTGAAGAAGAATGGCATCACCTTCAATGTCAAAAAGAACATCTCAAGATCTATCCTGACGTACAAAGCTGACAGTGATAAAAATAGAACCCACATGCCTGCAAGGAAGATCACATAATATGACTATTATTCTAAATTATGCACCCAGCACTAATGTCAAAGATCAGGAAATCGAAGTATTTTACCAACTTCTGCAGTCTGAAATTGATCGAACACGCAATCAAGATGCATTGATAATTACTGGTGACTGGAATGTGAAAGTTGGAAAAAAATGAGTTGGAAAATATGACAGTGATGGCTGAAATAATACTGAATATCACCTGACAGGATTTTCAGAGACCAGTGATGCCTTCATTGTAAATATCTTTTTTCAACAACATAAACAGTGAACCTCACCAGACGGAAATCATAGGAAGTCAAATCTTCTACATCTGTGTAAAGAGACATGGAAAAGCTAACAATCATCAGTCAAAACAAGGCTAAGGACCGACTGTGGAACAGACCGTCATTTGCTCATATGTAAGTATAATTTGAACCTGAAGAAAATTAAAACAATTCCAAGAGAACCAAAATATGACCTTGAGTGTATACCATTTCAATTGGGAGACTATTTCAAGAATAAATTTGACACACTGAACACTAATGACCAAAGACTAGATGAGTCGTGAGATGACATCAAGGATATTGTACATGAAGAAAGCAAATCATCATTAGAAAGACAGGAAAGAAAGAAAAGACTAAAATAAATGTCATAAGAGACTTTGCAACTTGCTCTTGCATATGTACTAGCTAAAGTGAATGGGAGAAATAATGAAGTAAAAGAGTTGAGCAGAAGATTAAGTATTATAATGAAATGTGCAAAGACTCGGAGTTAGAAACCAAAAGGGAAGAACACACTCGGCATTTCTCGAGCTGAAAGAACTGATGTAAACATTCAAGCCATGAGTTGCAATTTTGAAAGATTCTACGGGCAAAATATTGAACAATGCAAGAAGCATCAAAAAATGGAAGAAATACACAAAGTCCCTCTACCAAAGAGAATTGGTCGATGTTCAACCATTTCAGTAGGTACCATATGATCAATAGCCTCTGGTACTGAAGGAACAAATCCCAGCTGCAGTGAAGGGATTGGCAAAAAATAAGGCTTCAGGAACTGACAGAATACTGATTGAGATGTTTCAACAAATGGATGCAGTGCTGGAAGTCCACGCTCTTCTATAGCAAGAAAATTGGAAGACAGCTACGTGGCCAACTGACTGGAAAAGATCCATATCTGTGCCCATTCCAAATAAAGGTGATTCAACAGAAAGCAGAAATTATCAAATAATATAATCAATATCACACTCAAATAAACTGTTGTAAAGATCATTCAAAAGCAGTTGCAGTAGTACATCCACAGGGAACTACCAGAAATTCAAGGTGGATTCAGAAGGGGATGTTGAAAGAGGGATATCATTGTTGAGGTCAGAAGGATCTTCGCTGAAAGCAGAGGATGTTATAAAGATGTTTACCTGAGTTTTATTGACTATGCAAAGACATTTGACTAACAGGATCATAACAAATTATGGATGACATTGTGAAAAATGAAAATTCCAGAACACTTAATCATGCTCCTGAAGAATCTGTAAATAGAAGAAGAGACAGTTGTTCAAACTGAACAAGGGCAAAAAAAAAAAAATTTTTTTTTATACTGTGCTTAAAATCAAGAAAGATGTGCATCAGATGGGTTGTATCCTTTCACCATACTTATTCAATCTGTATGCTGATCAAATAATCTGAGAATCAGGACTACAAGAAGAAGAACGGGGCATCAGGATTGAACGAAGACTCATTAACAACCTGCATTACACAGATGACACAACATTGCTTGCTGAAAGTGAAGAGCACTTGAAGCATTTACTGAAGAAGATCGAAGACCATAGACTTCAGCATGGATTACACCTCAACATAAAGAAAACAAAAATCCTCACAACAGGACCAATAAGCAAAATCACGATAAACAGAGAAAACATTGAAGCTGTCAAGGTTTTCATTTTGCTTGAATCGACAGTCAATGTCCATGGAAGCAACAGTCAAGAAATCAAATGATGCAGTGTATTGCGCAAGTCTGTTGAAACAGACTTCTTCTTTTTTTTTTTTTTTAATTTTTGTTGTGCTTTAAGTGAAAGTTTACAAATCAAGTCAGTCTATCACACAAAAGCTTATATACAGCTTGCTACATACTCCCAATTGCTCTCCCCCTAAGACAGCCATTCCCTCCCTCCACTCTCTCTTTTAGTGTCTATTCCACCAACCTCTAACTCACCCTACCCTCTCATCTTCCCTTCAGGCAGGAGGTGCCAACGTAGTCTTAAGTGTCCACCTGATCCAAGAAGGTCACCCCTCACCAGTGTCCTTCTCCATCCCATTGTCCAGGCCAATCCTTGTCTGAAGAGTTGGCTTTGGGAATGGTTCCTGTCCTGGACCAACAGAAGGTCTGGGGACCATGACCACCAGGGTCCTTCTAGTCTCAGTCAGACCATTATGTCTGGTCTTTTTACGAGAACTTGAGGTCTGCATCCCACTGCTCTCCTGCTCCCTCAGGGGTTCTCTGTTCTACTCCCTGTCAGGGCAGTCATCAGTTATAGCCAGGCACCTTCTAGTTCTTCTGGTCTCAGGCTGATACAGTCTCTGGTTTATGCAGGGCATTCTATCTCTTGGGCTCGTAATTACCTTGTGTCCTTGGTGTTCTTTATTCTCCTTTGATCCAGGCGGGTTGAGACTCATTGACACATTTTAGATGGCCCCTTGCTAGCATTTAAGACCCCAGACACCACTCTCCTAAGTGGGATGCAGGATGTTTTCTTAATAGATTTTATTATGCCAATTGACTTAGATGTCCCTGAAACCATGGTCCCCAAACTCCCATGTCTGCTATGCTGTGCCTTTGAAGAGTTCAGTTTATTCGGGAAACTGCTTCTGGTTTAGTCATGCTGCCCTCTCCTGTACTGCGTGTTGTCTTTCCCTTCACCTAAAGTAGTTCTTATCTACTATCTAATTAATGAATGTCCCTCTTCCACCTTCCCTCCCTTACCACTCTCTTAACCATCAAAGAATATTTCCTTCTCTGTTTAAACTATTTCTCAAGTTCTTATCACAGTGGTCTTATACAATATTTGTCCTTTTGCAACTGACTAATTTCACTCAGCGTAATGCCTTCCAGATTCCTCCGTGTTGTGAGATGTTTCACAGATTCAGCACTGTTCTTTATTGATGTGTAGTATTCCATTGTGTGAATATACCATAATTTATTTACCTATTCGTCCGTTGATGGGCACCTTGGTTGCTTCCACCTTTTTGCTATTGTAAACAGTGCTGAAATGGACATGGGTGTGCATATATCTGTTCGTGTAAAGGCTCTTATTTCTCTAGAATGTATTTCAAGGAGTGGGATTGCTGGATCATATGGTAGTTATATTTCTAGCTTTTGAAGGAAGCACCAAATCGATTTCCAAAGTGGCTGTACCATTTTACTTTCCCACCAGCAGTGTATATGTGTTCCAGTCTCTCCACAACGTCTCCAACACTTATTATTTTGTGTTGTTTGGATTAATACCAGCCTTGTTGGAGTGAGATGGAATCTCATTGCAGTTTTGAATTGCATTTCTCTAATGGCTAACGATCATGAGCATTTCCTCATGTATCTGTTAGCTAACTGAATGTCTTCTTTACTGAAGTGTCTGTTCATATCTTTTGCCCATTTTGTAATTGGCTATTTGTCTTTTTGTAGTTGTTTTTGCAGTACCATGTAGATTTTAGAGATCAGGTGCTAATGGGAAATGTCATAGCTAAAAACTTTTTCCCAGTCTGTAGGTGATTTTTTACTCTCTTGATGAAGTCTTTGGATGAGCATAGGTGTTTGATTTTTAGGAGCTCCCAGTTATCCACTTTTTCTTCTGCATTGTTAGTAATGTTTTGTATACTGTTTATGGCATGTATTAGGGCTCCTAACATTGTCCCTATTTTTTCTTCCATGATATTTATTGTTTTAGATTTTATATTTAGGCCTTTAATCCATTTTGAGTTCATTTTTGTGCATGGTTTGAGGTATGGGTCTCTTTTCATTCTTTTGCAGATGGATATCCAGTTATGCCAGCATCATTTGTTAAAAAGACTGTCTTTTACCCATTTCACTGCTTTGGAGCCTTTGTCAAATATCAGCTGCTCATGTGTGGATGGATTTATGTCTGGATTCTCAATTCTGTTCCACTGGTCTATGTATCTATTGTACCAGTACCAGGCTGTTTTGACTACTATGGAGGTATAATAGGTTCTAAAATCAGGAACAGTGAGGCCTTCCACTTTGTTCTTCTTTTACAGTAATGCTTTTTCTTTACTTATCTGGGGCCTCTTGTCCTTCTTCCATGTGAAGTTAGTGATTTGTTTCTCCATCTCATTAAAAAATGTCGTTGAAATTGGGATCTGAATTGTATTAAATCTATAGATCGTTTCAGGTAGAACAGACATTTTTATAATGTTAAGTCTTCTATCCACAAGCAACAGATGTTTTTCCACTTACGTAGGTCTCTTTTGGTTTCTGGCAGAAGTGTTTTATAGTTTTCTTTATATAAGTCTTTTACATCTCTGGTAAGATTTGTTCCTAAGTATTTTATCTTCTTGGGGACTACTGTAAATGGTATTGATTTGGTGATTTCCTCTTCGGTGTTCTTTTTTGTTGATGTAGAGGAATCCAACCAATTTTTGTGTGTTTACCTTGTATCTCGATACTCTGCTGAACTCTTCTATTAGTTTCAGTAGTTTTCTTGAGGATTCTTTAGGGTTTTCTACGTATAAGATCATGTCATCTACAAACAGAGATGTTTTTACTTCTTCCTTGCCAATCTGGATGCCCTTTATTTCTTTATCTAGCCTAATTACTCTGTCTAGGACCTCCAGATCTATGTTGAATAAGAGTGGCGATAAAGGGCATCCTTTTCTAGTTCCCAATATCAAGGGGAATGCTTTCAGTCTCTCTCCATTCAGAATGATGTTGGCTGTTGGCTTTGTATAAATGCCCTTTATTATGTTGAGGAATTTTCCTTCTATTCCTATTTTGCTGAGAGTTTTTATCACGAATGGGTGTTGAATTTTGTCAAATGCCTTTTCTGTGTCAATTGATAAAATCATGTGAATTCTTGTCTTTTATTTATGTGATGGATTACATTAGTTGTTTTTCCAATGTTGAACCATCCCTGCATACCTGATATGAATCCCACTTGGTCATGGTGAATTATTTTTTTGTTATGTTGCTGAATTCTATTGGCTAGAATTTTGTTGAGGAGTTTTGCATCTAAGTTCATGAGGTATATAGGTCTGTAATTTTCTTTTTTTGTGGTGTCTTTACCTGTTTTTGGTATCAGGGATATGTTGGCTTCATAGAATGAGTTTAGGAGTATTTTGTATTTTGCTGTGCTCTGAAAAACCTTTAGTAGTAGCGATGTTAACTCTTCTCTGGAAGTTTGGTAGAACTCTGCAGTAAAGCAGTCCGGGCCAGGGCTTTGTTTTTTTGGGGAGTTTTTTGATTACCTTTTCAATCTCTTCCTTTTTTATGGGTCTGTTTAGTTGGAAACCCTGGTGGCAGAGTGGTTAAGTGCTACAGATGCTAACCAAAGGGTCAGCATTTCGAATCCACCAGGTGCTCCTTGGAAACTCTACGGGGCAGTTCTACTCTGTCCTATAGGGTCGTTATGAGTCGGAATCGACTCGATGGCACTGGGTTTGGCTTGGTTTTTGGTTTTAGTTGTTCTACCTCTGTTTGTGTTAGTTTAGGTAGGTAGTGAGTTTCTAGGAATTCATCCATTTCTTCCAGGTTTTCAAATTTGTTTGAGTACAATTTTTCGTAGTAAGCTGATATGATTCTTTTTAAATTCAGTCGGCTCTGTTGTAATATTGCCCATCTCATTTCTTATTCGGGTTATTTGCTTCCTCTGCTGGTTTTCTTTTGTCAGTTTGGCCTGTGGTTTATCAATTTTGTTGATTTTTTCAAAAAAAACAGCTTTTGGTTTTGTTAATTCTTTTGTTTTTTTGTTTTCTAATTCATTTAGTTCAGCTCTAATTTTTATTATTTGTTTTCTTCTGGTGCCTGTGGGTTTCTTTTATTACTCTCTTTCTATTTGTTCAAGTTGTAGGGATAATTCTTCGATTTTGGCTGTTTCTTATTTTTGGATGTGTGCATTTATTGATATAAATTGGCCTATGATCAACGCTTTTGCTGTGTTCCAAAGGTTCTGATAGGAAGTGTTTTCATTCTCAATGGATTCTCTGAATTTCCTTATTCCATCCTTAATGTCTTCTATAATCCAGTCTTTTTTGAGCAGGGTATTGTTCAGTTTCCAAGTGTTTGATTTCTTTTCCCTGCTTTTCCTATTATTGATTTCCACTTTTATGGCCTTATGGTCAGAGAAGATGCTTTGTAATATTTCAATGTTTTGGATTCTGCTAAGGCTTAGATTTATGACCTAATATGTGGTCTATTCTAGAGAATGTTCTATGTGCACTAGAAAAGAAAGTATACTTGGCTGCTGTTGGGTGGAGTGTTCTGTATATGTCTATGAGGTCAAGTTGGTTGATAGTGGCATTTAGATCTTCCTTGTCTTTACTGAGCTTCTTTCTGGATGTCCTGTCCTTCACTGAAGGTGGTATGTTGAAGTCTCCTACTATTATTGTGGGGCTGTCTATCTCCCTTTTCAATGCTGATAGAGTTTGTTTTGTGTATCTTGCAGCCCTGTCATTGGGTGCATAAATATTTAATATAGTTATATCTTCTTGGTGTATTGTCCCTGTAATCATTATATAGTGTCCTTCCTTATCCTTTATGATTAACTTTAAAGTCTATTTTGTCAGAAATTAATATTGCCATTCCTGCTTTTCTTTGATTGTTGTTTGCTTGATATATTTGTTTCCATCCTTTGAGTTTTAGTTTGTTTGTGTCTAAGTCTAAGGTGTGTCTCTTGTAAACAGCATATAGACGGATCGTTTTTTTTTATCCATTCTGCCACTCTCTGTCTCTTTATTGGTGCATTTAGTCCATTTACATTCAATGTTATTATGGATAGTTATGAATTTAGTTGTATCATTTTGATGTCTTTTTTTGTGTGTTGTTGACAGTTTCTTTTTCCCACTTAATTTTATGTGCGCAGTAGATTATATTTATATATTGTCTTTTCCTTATATTCGTTGTTGTTGATTTTGTTTCTGCTCTCTATTTTTTTCTTGTATTTTATTTTGATGAGTAGGATAGTTTGTCTCCTTTGTGTTTACCTTATTATTTACCCCTACATTTCTAAATTTAAACCTAACTTCTATTTCTTTGTATTGCCTTGTCTTCCTCTCCATGTGGAAGATCTATAACTACATTTCTTAGTCCCTCTTTATTGTTTTAATGCTGCCTTCTTTTACATAATAACATTGCTGTTTTCCTGTAATAAGCTTTTTTAAAGTGTTAAAAAGAAAAGCAAAGAAGCCACTTTAAGGACTAAGGTGTGCCTGACCCAAGTCAAGAAATTTTCAATTACCTGCTATGCATGTAAAAGCTGGACAACAAATAAGGAAGACTTAAGAAGAATTGACTCATTGCAATTATGGTGTTGGCTAAGAATATTGATTGTAACATGGACTGCCAGAAGAAGGAACAAGTGTTTCTTGGAAGAAGTACAGTCAGAATACTCCTTAGAAGGAAGGGTGAGGAAACTTCCTCTCATGCAGTTTGGATATGTTATTGAAAGGGACTAGTCCACGGAGAAGGACATCATGCTTAGTAAAGTAGAGGGTCAGTGAAAAATAGGTAGGCCCTCTCTGAGATGGATTGACACAGTGGCTGCAACAATGAGCTTACACGTAGCAAGAATTTTGAGGATGGCGCAGGACTGGGCAGTGTTTTGTTCTGTTTTACTTAGGATCACTATGAGTCTGAACTGACTTGTTGGCACCTAATAACAGGAAGCTTTCGAAACGCTTGACTAAGGAATGGAGAATGAATAGAAGGATAATTCTGAAGACAGATAAGGGGGTAATTTCATCAAGTAGTTTTCTTTAGTTGCAAAACACAGAAACTGACCCTGACTAAATTTTTAACACACAATCCTGCCTCCATGTCATTTGTTATAGCAAAAAAAAAAAAAAAGGAAAATGTCAATTAAACTTATTCTGTGCCCCAACTCAATCCTAATTGTTGATACCTATAAGTTTTTTTATAACTTTAGTTCAATAGTGCTATTGTTACATTTAACATAATCATAGTTAACTTTTATTGAGTGGTTATTATTTTCCACGTACTTTTCTTAAAAAAAAAAAAGTTGTTTTTTTTTTTCTTAGAACTTTACATGTAGCAATTTATTCAATGCAGTACTTTTGTGAGGTGAATGCAATTGTTCTCTCCATATCACAAGTAAGGACATTGAGCTAGGAAGAAGTCATGACACATGCCCAAGGTCACACAAGTAATTAGTGGTGAAGCTGGAATTCCAGTTATCAGTCTGCTCAATGTCCACTATATAATTTAGTCTTACCATTTTACCCTCATAATTAGTTTATTAATATTTTGCAAATAATTATTATTTCTAATTATTTCTCTATGATTCATACTGTCTTCCTTCTAATGTACATTTCCTCTTGAAATTATATCTGAGGTTTTGTAGATAATAAATTTTCTAAGCCTATTTATATACGGACTTTCATGTACAAAAACACATCTATTTTTTCTTCACAGTGGATAAAATTAGGCTAAGTATAGAATCTCAGGTTCCACATTATAAATCAGAAATCTCATATAATTTTCTATTGCTTCCCTCAAGACGGAAACCCTGGTGGCCTAGTGGTTAAGTGCTACGGCTGCTAACCAAAGGGTCAGCAGTTCAAATGTGCCAGGCGCTCCTTGGAAACTCTGTGGGGCAGTTCTACTCTATCCTATAGGGTCACTATGAGTCAGAACCGACTCGATGGCAGTGTTTTTTTTTTTTTCCCCCTCAAGATAGTACTGTCAAAAAATGTTTGACGTTATGGTGATGCTTATTCCTTTGTGGAGAATTTCATATTTCTTCTAAGGAATATTTTTTTGGGCTTCCTCTATGTTTCTGGTGTTTTGAAATTTCACTCATATTATGTTAGTAACTGTGTGTGTGAGTGTGTGTATACATGTGTGTTTTATACTCATATTCTTTTTCTTCTCCATTAGAGAGATTTTACAAATTCTGTATATATCATCCACACCTCTTCCCTCTGTACACTGAAATGCAGTTTCTGCATTCTGAAAACATTCTTCAGTTTGATTGTGAGTTCTCACTAATTCAATCTTCCTCTTATTCCTCTTTGCTTTTCAACTCATCTCTCTCTTTCTCTCTGTCTTCTTGACCTAGTGTTTTATTTGCATTATCTGAGTGGCTATATTTTTGTGGGTGCTCTAAAAGAACTCTTTAAAGTGTTAAAAAACAAAAATGTCACATTGAGGACTAAGGTGTGCCTGATTCAAGCCATGGTATTTCAGTCACCTCATATGCATGGGAAAGCCATACAGTGAATAAGAAATACAAAGAATTGATGCCTTCGAATTATGGTGTTGGTGAAGAATTTTGAATATACCATGGACTGGCAGAAGAATGAATAAATCCGTCTTGGAAGTAATACAACCAGAATACTTCTTAGAGACAAGGATGGTGAAACTTCATTTCATATACTTGGACATGTTATCAGAAGGGATTGGTCTCTCGAGAAGGACAACATGCTTGGTCATTGAAAAAGAGGAAGAACCTCAACAATTTGGGTCAACTCAGTGGCTCCAACAATGAACTTAAACATAGCAAGTATTGTGAGGAGTGAAGAACTGGGCAGGGTTTCTTTCTGTTGTACTTGGGGTCACTGTGAGTCAGAACTGACTTGTCAGCACCTAACAACAACAATGACACAGTACTATGTGGGTAATGGTATTGACAATGCTAACTCTAAATTTTTCTCTTTTATTTGTTCCATTGGCTAATGTTCCCACTGTTTTAAGGTTTGTTTTCCTTACTTCTTTCATGGTATTGGATTTCTATGTTTGTCAATTTTGTGTTGAGTTTAATCTTTGTATTTTTTATTTCTTGTTGGATGGTTACTGTACCTGATGAGGTCTGAGGTTAATATTGCTCCAGGATATTTCCAGGGTTCTGCCCTATATCTGTGCCCCTGCAAACAACAACAAAAAATTCTGTTGGGTTGATTCCAACTTACTGGTCTGGCAGATAGTAGAGGAACCCCCAAGATTATGGCCCCCAGACACCCTGCAGAAAAGGAAAAAAAAAAAAATCAGTTGCTTCTGCCTGGTCCAAATTGTGGGTGTAGAGAAGGATGAGCAATGTGGAGGTTTCCACAAGTCTGGCTGATTCTCCTGAAGCACTTCCAGCCCAACACCCGTTTTGTGCATACAGGCCTCCATAACTCCATAACCACCAACTCTTATTGCCAAGGTCTGTGCAACAAAAGTTAGCATCAGCACTACTCCACATTTTGCTCTTGGCTTTTTTCTTTTATCCTATTTCAATCTGCTTTCCATTTTCAGGGAAGCTCTGGGTCTTGGATATTATATATATTCTTATGTTGAATCTAAGATATCTTAATCCTCTAAGTATCTTTAAGAAACTTTTAAAGTATATTAGTATTGCATTCTAAATTCGTGCTATCCCCAAAATATCTGTGTAACAATTTGCTACTTGGCATCATTTTGAGCAAAAGAAATGAAGCGCAAAAAATGTTTTGATAGTTTTCTTGAATTCAATTCTGTACTTAGAGAATGTAAACCTATAATTATACATGATTTTTTCCTACTTCTTTTAATAAAATGCAGCAGCCTGAAAGGATTCTAGGAACTATATCTCCTCTATGTTTAATAATGACCATGTTACTCAAAGATGAGTAATGTCATAGGATTGACAGCTCTTCAAAAAACATGTGTCATGTCCCTGGCTTCTTTCTTACCTGAGTAAAACGTGAAGTTCACAGGGAGCAGACAGGAGTAAAAGGGTAGTTATACTAGATTCAGGTAGAAATTCTTTAGGATAAGTTATCCAAACCCATTGACCCATTGGCAAAGTTTGTTTTGTTTTGTTTTGTTTTTAAACCTTTAAATGCACTCCTGACAGAGTAATTCATTGAAGAAGAAAATCCTCATAAGAAGAATTATCAAAGTTGAAAATGTAATTATCACTGGAATGAACAGTACACAATTATTGCAATAAAAAATTATTGCAATAGAAAACAAAGCATATATATATGATAAAGTTTACATATTTAAAATTCTAATGCAAAAAAAAATAAATGAATGAAAAATGTTAAATAATAAAGAAGACTGGCACACCATTAAGCAAGGAAAACTCTTGAGAGGGATAAAATAGGTGCTAATTTTACAAGCACAAAGGTGGCCGTCTGGGATCTCAAAGTCCAAAATGGTCTTTATAAATGTGATGAAATTTCCCATGAGCTAAACTAGGTGTATTAAACATAAAATTAAAAGTATTAAAAAAAAAACCATACCACAGCCATTGCCACTGAGTTGATTTGAACTCATAGTGACCCTATAGGACAGAGTAGAACTGCCACATAGGATTTCGAAGAAGAACCTGGTGGATTTGAACTGCTGACTTTTTAATTAGCAGCCGTAGTTCATAACCTCTACTCTACTAGGGGTTCTTTATTAAAAACATAGCCCCTTAAATTGAATTATCACAATCATGAATCTTGGGTTTAGCTACACGGAGGTTGTGACTCACATCTGGAGGACAGGATCAGTAGTTTATGGTCTCAGTCAAATAATCCTTTCTCTATTTATCAAGCACTACACTGTGTATGTTGCGTACCATCTTGGGTGACATGTCCTATTGCTCTCCATTCTGGATATTTAATTATCATGCAATATTAGAAAATATTTACATACATAGATAGATAGAAAGAACCTTTCTGCAGTTTGTATGTAGCTGGTAGTATACGTCTCCAAATGGGTAACACAGGTAGAAGTTATTACTGATTTCTGTAGACTCCATTTCTAACTACTTGTTATCTTAGTGCCACAAAAAGTCCCACAGCAGACATCTATGTGGGGGAAAAAAAGTTGCCAAATAATCAAATTCTAGGTTTTTATAAAAATCTAATGACAGGAATAAATGCCAAAAACCTTGATTATGCTATTATGCTATACTTTCTCAAAATGTTACTATTGGGAGAAACTGGGCAAAGTGCACAAGGGAACTCTACTATTTTCTACAACTGCATGTGAGTCTACAATTACCTAAATAAAAAAATGATCAACAGACAATTTGGAATAAAATGGACTCTTTGGTGCTTTGGAGTCCTAGTGGCTCAGTGGTTAAGAGCTCATTTGCTAACCAAGAGGTCGGAGGTTGGAATCCTCTAGCCACTCCTTGGAAACCCAATGGGGCAGTTCTGCTCTATCCTATAGGGTCACAATAAGTCAGAATCAATGCAACAGGTTTTGGTTTTTGGGTTTGGTGCCAGTTATGAATTGAATTGTGTCCCCCCAACATGTATGTCAACTTTGTTAGTCTGTGATCCCAGTATTGTGTCATTTTCCTCCATTTTGTGATATGATGTAATTTTCCTATGTATTACAAATCCTAACCCCTGCCTGAGGTTAACAAGGTAAGATGAGATTACGTGAAAGAGGATTAGGGTGGAATGCAACACCCTTACTCAGGTCACATTCCTAATCAGATGTAAGGGGAGTTTCCCTGAGGTATGGCCTATGTCACCTTTTATATTACAAGATATAAAAGGATAGACAAGCAAGCAGAGAGGGACCTCATGCCACCATGAAAGAAGCCCTGGGAGTAGACTGCATCATTTGGACCTAGGATCCCTGTGCTAAGAAGCTCCTAGACCAGGGGAAGATTGATGACTAGGGCCTTTTCCCAGAACCTAAGGAGAGAAAGCCTTTCCCTAGAGCTGGGGCCCTGAATTCAGACTTCTAACCTCCTAAACTGTGAGACAGATATTTCAGTTTATTAAAGTTATCCACTTGTGGTATTTCTGCCATAGCAGCACTATATAACTAAGATAGTTCCTAAGGAGCTGCTCTCATTCACACTTCTGTACACTTTATCTTCATCATATTTCAAAACATTCAATTCCATCACAGACCCACCTGCCAAAAGTAAAATTAGGGAGGTGGGGCCAAGATGGAGGACTAGGTGGACGCTACCGCGGATCCCTCTTGCAACAAAGACTCGGAAAAACAAGTGAATCGATCACATACATAACAATCTACAAACGCTGAACAACAAACACAGATTCAGAGACGGAGAACGAACAAATACGAGGAGGCAGCGATTGTTTTCAGAGCCTGGAGCCAGCATACCAGTCAGGTGACCTTCGGCGCCCGATCTGGGGCAGAGCCCAGGGGGGCAGATGGCACAAACAAGGGGCCCAGCCCTGGGCCCTGAACTCATTCCGGGAGGGGGCCCAGCCAGTTCTCGAGGGCGGCATGGCGACGCAGCCGGTGGGAGAAGTCCCCGGGAGGCAGTGACTGGTCTTGGAGCGGGGAGAGCAGCGTCCCAGCCGGGGAACCATCCCGCCGGAATTTTGACTGGGCGCATGCATGGCATAGGCACGGAGAGCTGCTCCACCCCCCCGAACTAGTCCCGGGGGGGGCCCATCCAGTTCGCGTGGGCGGCGTGGCGACGCGGCCGGTGGGGGAGGTCCCCGGGGGGCAGCGACTGGTCTTGGAGCGGGGAGAACGGCGTCCCAGCCAGGATGCACGGTCACGGCGCAGGCGCGGGGAGCTGCTCCGCTCTCCTGAGCTGACTCCAGGGGGGGGCCCAGCCGGTTCGTGGAGGCTGCGCAGTGACGCGGCTGGCGGGATGGGGAGTCCCCGGGAGGCAGGAACTGATTTTGGACGCAGGAGTGCACCGTCCCAGTAGGGGAACCTTGACATTGGGCGTGGGGCTGGCAGCAGAGGATCTGACCGTGACTCCAGCGGGCCAGATCCCCCGGGGGCAATCTCCACACAGCCAGCACACATAGGCGACGTGCCCCACGGGAATCTCAGATATAATAGTCATTCCAAGCAAGACAAGCAACTCTGGCTATATTCTGAGGTGCTACTCTCCTATCTCTCTGGTCCCTCCCCCACCCTCCCCAGGCAGCTTCATTAACATCCGAATAGCCTGAGCCAGAGCGAGAACTCTGATGGGGATCTGACTGCATTTTTTTTTAGCGGATTTTCTGGAAAAACTAGTTTCCCAGTAATGGCTCTGAGACAGCAGTCCATATCAAACCACATAAAGAAGCAGACCATGACAGCTTCTCCAACCCCCCAAACAAAAGAATCAAAATCTTTCCCAAATGAAGATACAATCCTGGAATTATCAGACACAGAATATAAAAAACTAATTTACAGAATGCTTCAAGATATCACAAACGAAATAAGGCAAACTGCAGAAAAAGCCAAGGAACACACTGATAAAACTGTTGAAGAACTCAAAAAGATTATTCAAGAACATAGTGGAAAAATTAATAAGTTGCAAGAAAGACAGCATGTAGAAATCCAAAAGATTAACAATAAAATTACAGAATTAGACAACGCAATAGGAAGTCAGAGGAGCAGACTCGAGCAATTAGAATGCAGACTGGGACATCTGGAGGACCAGGGAATCAACACCAACATAGCTGAAAAAAAATCAGATAAAAGAATTAAAAAAAATGAAGAAACCCTAAGAATTATGTGGGACTCTATCAAGAAGGATAACTTGCGAGTGATTGGAGTCCCAGAACAGGGAGGGGGGACAGAAAACACAGAGAAAATAGTTGAAGAACTCCTGACACAAAACTTCCCTGACATCATGAAAGACGAAAGGATATCTATCCAAGAAGCTCATCGAACCCCATTTAAGATTGATCCAAAAAGAAAAACACCAAGACATATCATCATCAAACTCACCAAAACCAAAGATAAACAGAAAATTTTAAAAGCAGCCAGGGAGAAAAGAAAGGTTTCCTTCAAGGGAGAATCAATAAGAATAAGTTCAGACTACTCAGCAGAAACCATGCAGGCAAGAAGGGAATGGGACGACATATACAGAACACTGAAGGAGAAAAACTGCCAGCCAAGGATCATGTATCCAGCAAAACTCTCTCTGAAATATGAAGGCTAAATTAAGATATTTACAGATAAGCACAAGTTCAGAGAATTTGCAAAAAAGCTACAAGAAATAGTAAAGGATATTGTTTGGTCAGAAAACCAATAATATCAGATACCAGCACAACACAAGGTCACAAAACAGAACGTCCTGATATCAACTCAAATAGGGAAATCACAAAAATAAACAAATTAAGATTAATTAAAAAAAATAATAATAATACACATAACAGGGAATCATGGAAGTCAATAGGTAAAAGATCACAATAATCAAAAAGAGGGACTAAATACAGGAGGCATTGAACTGCCATATGGAGAGTGATACAAGGCGATATAGAATGATACAAGTTAGGTTTTTACTTAGAAAAATAGGGGTAAATAATAAGGCAACCACAGAAAGTATAACAACTCCATAACTCAAGATAAAAGCCAAGAAAAACATAATGACTCAACTAACATAAAGTCAAACACTATGAAAATGAGGATCTCACAATTTACTAACAAAAACGTCTCAGCACAAAAAAGTATGTGGAAAAATGAAATTGCCAACAACACACATGAAAAGGCCTCAAAATGACAGCACTAAAAACTTATTTATCTATAATTACCCTGAATGTAAATGGACTAAATGCACCAATAAAGAGACAGAGAGTCACAGACTGGATAAAGAAACACGATCCATCTATATGCTGCCTACAAGAGACACACCTTAGACTTAGAGACACAAACAAACTAAAACTCAAAGGATGGAAAAAAATATATCAAGCAAACAATAAGCAAAAAAGAAGAGGAGTAGCAATATTAATTTCTGACAAAATAGACTTTAGACTTAAATCCACCACAAAGGATAAAGAAGGACACTACATAATGATAGAAGGGAGAATTGATCAGGAAGACATAACCATATTAAATATTTATGCACCCAATGACAGGGCTGCAAGATACATAAATCAAATTTTAACAGAATTGAAAAGTGAGATAGACACCTCCACAATTACAGTAGGAGACTTCAACACACCACTTTTGGAGAAGGACAGGACATCCAGTAAGAAGCTCAATAGAGACACGGAAGACCTACTTACAACAATCAACCAACTTGACCTCACTGACTTATACAGAACTCTCCACCCAACTGCTGCAAAGTATACTCTTTTTTCTAGCACACATGGAACGTTCTCTAGAATAGACCACATATTAGGTCAGAAAACAAACCTTTGCAGAGTCCAAAACATCGAAATATTACAAAGCATCTTCTCAGACCACAAGGCAATAAAACTAGAAATCAATAACAGAAAAACTAGGGAAAAGAAATCAAATACTTGGAAAATGAACAATACCCTCCTGAAAAAAGACTGGGTTATAGAAGACATCAAGGAGGGAATAAGGAAATTCATAGAAAGCAACGAGAATGAAAATACTTCCTATCAAAACCTCTGGGACACAGCAAAAGCAGTGCTCAGAGGCCAATTTATATCGATAAATGCACACATACAAAAAGAAGAAAGAGCCAAAAGCAGAGAACTGTCCCGACAAATTGAACAAATAGAAAGTGAGCAACAAAAGAATCCATCAGGCACCAGAAGAAAACAAATAATAAAAATTAGAGCTGAACTAAATGAATTAGAGAACAGAAAAACAACTGAAAGAATTAACAAAGCCAAAAGCTGGTTCTTTGAAAAAATTAACAAAATTGATAAACCATTGGCTAGATTGACTAAAGAAATACAGGAAAGGAAACAAATAACCCCAATAAGAAACGAGAAGGACCACAACACAACAGAACCAAATCAAATTAAAAGAATCATTTCAGATTACTACGAAAAATTGTACTCAAACAAATTTGAAAACCTAGAAGAAATGGATGAATTCTTGGAAAAACACTACCTACCTAAATTAACACATTCAGAAGTAGAACAACTAAATAGACCCATAACAAAAAAAGAGATTGAAACGGTAATCAAAAAACTTCCAACAAAAAAAAGCCCAGGCCCGGACTGCTTCCCTGCAGAGTTCTACCAAACTTTCAGGGAAGAGTTAACACCACTACTACTGAAGGTATTTCAAAGCATAGAAAATGACGGAATACTGCCCAAGTCATTCTATGAAGCCACCATCTCCCTGATACCAAAACCAGGTAAAGACATTACAAAAAAAGAAAATTACAGACCTATATCCCTCATGAACATACATGTAAAAATCCTCAACAAAATTCTAGCCAATAGAATCCAACAACACATCAAAAAAATAATTCACCCTGATCAAGTGGGATTTATACCAGGTATGCAAGGCTGGTTTAATATTAGAAAAAACATTAATGTAATCCATCACATAAATAAAACAAAAGACAAAAACCACATGATCTTATCAATTGTTGCAGAAAAGGCATTTGACAAAGTCCAACACCCATTTATGATAAAAACTCTCACCAAAATAGGAATTGAAGGAAAATTCCTCAACATAGTAAAGGCATCTATGCAAAGCCAACAGCCAATATCACTCTAAATGGAGAGAACCTGAAAGCATTTCCCTTGAGAACGGGAACCAGACAAGGATGCCCTTTATCACCGCTCTTATTCAACATCCTACTTGAAGTCCTAGCCAGGGCAATTAGGCTAGACAAAGAAATAAAGGGTATCCGGATTGGCAAGGAGGAAGTAAAGTTATCACTATTTGCAGATGACATGATCTTATACACAGAAAACCCTAAGGAATCCTCCAGAAAACTACTGAAACTAATAGAAGAGTTTGGCAGAGTCTCAGGTTATAAAATAAACATACAAAAATCACTTGGATTCCTCTACATCAACAAAAAGAACACCGAAGAGGAAATAACCAAATCAATACCATTCACAGTAGCCCCCAAGAAGATAAAATACTTAGGAATAAATCTTACCAAGGATGTAAAGGACCTATACAAAGAAAACTACAAAGCTCTACTACAAGAAATTCAAAGGACATACTTAAGTGGAAAAACATACCTTGCTCATGGATAGGAAGACTTTACATAGTAAAAATGTCTATTCTACCAAAAGCCATCTATACATATAACACACTTCCGATCCAAATTCCAATGTCATGTTTTAAGGGGATAGAGAAACAAATCACCAACTTCATATGGAAGGGAAAGAAGCCCCGGATAAGCAAAGCATTACTGAAAAAGAAGAAGAAAGTGGGAGGCCTCACTCTACCGGATTTCAGAACCTATTATACAGCCACAGTAGTCAAAACAGCCTGGTACTGGTACAACAACAGGCACATAGACCAACGGAACAGAATTGAGAACCCAGATATAAATCCATCCACGTACGAGCAGTTGATATTTGACAAAGGACCAGTGTCAGTTAATTGGGGAAAAGATAGTCTTTTTAACAAATGGTGCTGGCATAACTGGATATCCATTTGCAAAAAAATGAAACAGGACCCATACCTCACACCATGCACAAAAACTAACTCCAAGTGGATCAAAGACCTAAACATAAAGACTAAAACGATAAAGATCATGGAAGAAAAAATTGGGACAACCCTAGGAGCCCTAATACAAGGTATAAACAGAATACAAAACATTACCAAAAATGATGAAGAGAAACCCGATAACTGGGAGCTCCTAAAAATCAAACACCTATGCTCATTTAAAGACTTCACCAAAAGAGTAAAAAGACCACCTACAGACTGGGAAAGAATTTTCAGCTATGACATCTCCGACCAGCGCCTGATCTCTAAAATCTACATGATTCTGTCAAAACTCAACCACAAAAAGACAAACAACCCAATCAAGAAGTGAGCAAAGGATATGAACACACACTTCACTAAAGAAGATATTCAGGCA
This sequence comes from Loxodonta africana, assembly GCF_030014295.1. Classification (NCBI taxonomy): domain Eukaryota; kingdom Metazoa; phylum Chordata; class Mammalia; order Proboscidea; family Elephantidae; genus Loxodonta; species Loxodonta africana. Next base: position 167,288,137 of record NC_087342.1, read on the forward strand.
GCCAACAGATACATGAGAAAATGCTCTCGATCATTAGCCATTAGAGAAATGCAAATTAAAACTACGATGAGATTCCATCTCACACCAGCAAGGCTGGCATTAATCCAAAAAACACAAAATAATAAATGTTGGAGAGGCTGCGGAGAGATTGGACCTCTTATACACTGCTGGTGGGAATGTCAAATGGTACAACCACTTTGGAAATCTATCTGGCGATATCTTAAACAGTTAGAAATAGAACTACCATACAACCCAGAAATCCCACTCCTCGGAATATACCCTAGAGATACAAGAGCCTTCACACAAACAGATATATGCACACCCATGTTTATTGCAGCTCTGTTTACAATAGCAAAAAGCTGGAAGCAACCAAGGTGTCCATCAACGGATGAATGGGTAAATAAATTGTGGTATATTCACACAATGGAATACTACGCATCGATAAAGGACAGTGACGAATCTGTGAAACATTTCATAACATGGAGGAATCTGGAAGGCATTATGCTGAGCGAAATGAGTCAGAGGCAAAAAGACAAATATTGTATAAGACCACTATTATAAGATCTTGAGAAATAGTATAAACTGAGAAGAACGCATACTTTTGTGGTTACGAAGGAGGGGAGGGAGGAAGAGGGTTTTTTATTGATTAATCAGTAGATAAGAACTGCTTTGGGTTAAGGGAAAGACAACACTCAATACATGGAAGGTCAGCTCAACTGGACTGGACCAAAAGCAAAGAAGTTTCCGGGATAAAATGAATGCTTCAAAGGTCAGCGGAGCAGGGGTGGGGGTCTGGGGAACATGGTTTGCGGGGACTTCTAAGTCAATTGGCAAAATAATTCTATTATGAAAACATTCTGCATCTCACTTTGAAATGTGGCATCTGGGGTCTTAAATGCTAACAAGCAGCCATCTAAGATGCATCAATTGGTCTCAACCCACCTGGAACAAAGGAAAATGAAGAACACCAAGGTCACACGACAACTAAGAGCCCAAGAGACAGAAAGGGCCACATGAACCAGAGACCTACATCATCCTGAGACCAGAAGAAGTAGTTGGTGCCCGGCCACAATCGATGACTGCCCCGACAGGGAGCACAGCAGAGGACCCCTGAGGGAGCAGGAGATCAGTGGGATACAGACCCCAATTTCTCATAAAAAGACCATACTTAATGGTCTGACTGAGACTAGAGGAACCCCGGCGGCCATGGTCCCCAGACCTTCTGTTGGCCCAGGACAGGAACCATCCCCGAAGACAACTCATCAGACATGAAAGGGACTGGTCAGCGGGTGGGAGAGAGATGCTGATGAAGAGTGAGCTAATTATATCAGGTGGACACTTGAGATTGTGTTGGCAACTCTTGACTGGAGGGGGGATGGGAGGATAGAGAGAGAGGGAAGCTGGCAAAATTGCCACGAAAGGAGAGACTGAAAGGGCTGACTCAATAGGGGGAGAGCAAGTGGGAGTACGGAGAAAGATGTATGTAAACTTATATGTGACAGACTGATTGGATTTGTAAACGTTCACTTGAAGCTTAATAAAAGTTAATAAAAAAAAAGTAAAATTAAGTGCATTTAAAAAAGTTTTTCCAAGAAAAGTGACACGGGAAAATTCATTAAGAGTTCATTTTCACACTTACCACTTTCCAACAGTGAATATTTTACTATATATCTTTTCTCTTATTATTTTGTGTATAGTGGTCCTATTTCCTCAATTAGGCTATCCGTCCTCTGGACCCAGAACCATTCTGTCATATTTTTATAGATTTAACTCTTTCCCTTCTCTTACCACTTCTCTCAGTCCCACAGATATTTAGAAAATACTAGCTATGTCAGGACAGAAATCTCATTCTCTCTATTTCATATTATACATCTGATTATAGTAATAAATTACATTGAATCCAAGTTATTAAGAATCAAAAATTGCTAAGTAAATAAACTATAGAGAGTTACATATTTCTGATGTGAAATTGGAAAATAATATTAAAATACTGCATTAATCTTAATTTGATTCAAATTTAATAATTAAAAGAAAAGACACAAAATCTTATTTATTATTTAACTTGGGTTCTATATTTGCACTTTGGAGAAATTCTGTTACTAGCAGATCTTCATTATATTCCAATGGGCATATTAGTGTTGTGAATGGATGCCAGTTCACCAAACTGGGTATAAACAGTTGAATTATTAGTCACATCTGTCTTCACTTTTTATTTCAGGTGCAGCATCACAGCAGAAAATCCAGTTATTTCACACATCGTTTCAAATCACCAGAAAAAAATCATGCATATTTTTGAAAGTTTCATAATCCCATTTCATAATAAAATATGAAGAATATATTTTTCTCTAAGGTTAAAACTTTTTTTTTTTCACTCATTATATTAGCAAAATTACCTGGATATAGCCCTTTCAATGCTCCATTTTCTCTGTAGAAGTTCAAACACAAAATCACAAAGTATTTCGTTACAAAGACTACTAGCAGAATTAAACGTGACATACAAAACATTACATCATTTCCCTTTTACCATTTTCAGGAAAACATGCTGGTATGAGCTAATTTTAGATTTCAAATGAAATGCAATGGCATCATTTCACCCTCACCTAGGGAAGTAAAAAAAAAAACAAAAACTAAACTTTATGCATTAGGCTGTAACCTTAAGATTAAGAAACGATCTCTTTTCTTTAATTCACTGGGAATATAATAGTTATATCACTTCAGAAGAGATTAGAATTTCAAGAAAATATCCACAGAGGATTTTAATTTCCCTGTCTGATTTTCTAATAGTTTTCACCAGATGACTATGTAGAAGAGTAACATTAACTAGATATCTTTAGGCTTCGCAAAGGAAAAAGGGCATATGTCGTTAGGAAGCCTAATGAAGCTTTCCAGATTTAAGTTAAATACACGATTCTTAAATTTCTATTTATCAAAGTACTATTTTTGTGTGTATCAATACATTTCAGGCATTATTCTGCATACACAGTGAATACAGTAATGAAAAAAAGAACAACACATCTCTAGTCTAATAGATTTCCATGCTACTAGGGTTACAGAGAAGTACTAGACAATCATAACTGAGTGTAGCAAGTGTGGCCATCAGAGTATATATTTGGAGATATCCACTCACAATACCCGTATGTGAACCAGTACTGGGAGTCATGTTGAAACCGCCAACTAATAGGGTCTTATCAAGCAGACTAGCGAATTAAAGTCGGTCAGACACAGGGTTGGAAGAAGAAAGTTTTATTCACAGTTTGCAAACTGGGAGACAGGCAGGGTCTTGCGACCCAAGGCTGCCAGTTCCCTGAACCAGGGCAGATTTTTTCCTTTCATAGGGAGTGATGTACATACGCATGAACAGTGAGGGAAGATCTTCAGTCTTATGCCGCATGTGCAGTCTGCATAATTTTAGTGAATTTGAGTTTTTGCACACAGCTCTGAAAGTATTGCGCACGGCCCTAAAAAAAAAAAAAAAGGCGACGGCTCACTACTGCCACCCCAGGAAGGTAGCGGGTACGTTCAGAGTCAGTGTGCCTGGGCCCGGGCCTTCTGCCAGGAGAAGACAAAAAACCTGGGGATTTGACCAATCATGGTGAAGTGCTGTAAAAGTTGTAACAAAAATGTAGCAAGAGTAGAGTTTCCTGAAAAACAACTATTATGGGATGTTTAATAACCGTTTCCTAACTGCCTTCTTCAATGTAAAGCCTTCTAAAGAAAGCTATATCAAACTGGAAGCCAGAAACTTTGTCAGCCTGTTAAAGGTTAGTTCTTTATCTTGAGGATTAATAGTATCAGCTTTATATTTTAAAAAAGACTGTCTCAAGCAGCAATATTGAGAATGGCCCAGAAGCAGTGAAGTTATACAAGATATACAAGGAATTTATATAATGTTTATAAAACCACAACCCAGAGGCTCAGCCCTGTAGCACTGCCATGTCAATCACACTGTAGTATGATTATTCAGATCCAAGGAATGGATAGGCTCTGTTTACCAGAGACTCATAACAGAGTTTGGGAACAAACCTTGCTACAAAGTAACAGAGCAGCATTTCAACTTAAAATTTGTCTGTCTTCTTTGTAAGCAGACACCTTCAGTAACCACATAGAATTCTAGAGAGATGAAAGGAAATTATAGTACAATAGTATATTAATGCGATCAAACCCTCCCCATGATTCTGAAATTTTAATAAGATTAACTTGTTATGGTTCAGGTTTGGCAGGGTACTGTGAAAGCCCCAATGTTTTAAATCACTCCTCTGTCCCAGTTTATAGATGACCATTTCCTCCCTGTCGTGTTTATTTTAATCAGCCTTAGTAAAAAAAAAGCCTCCACAAAATTCACCAGCTTCTTTTTTTTAAAAAAACTCTACCTCAAGGAGCCCTGGTGATGTGATAGTTAAAGTGTAATGCTGCTAACTGAAAGGTTGGCGGTTCAAACCCACCAGCCACTCCTCTGGAAAAAGATGTGGCAGTCTGCTTCTCTAAAGTTTTACAGCCTTGGAAGCTGAATGGGGCAGTTCTACCCTGTCCTACAAAGTCACTATTGAAGTGGAGAAAATATGTTTTCTTTAGTGTTATAATGTTAAAGTAGAGGGAATATATTTTCTAGTTTGTTTTAGTATAGCTGTATAAGCTGTGATCAATCTCTAGTCTTTGAAAAATGGTGCAGGTTCTGTTCAAGATATGGCTGAGCAGCCTATTCCACCTTTAACATAACAAGTATGACTGAGCTTTGTTTTGCAAATGGTAAATGTTAACAGAAGTCAAATGTTATCATGAGATTAGAAGTAATTTAAGTAAGTTTAATTTGATTATAGAGCACTTAATTTTAGTTTTGAAATTCCCCCCAATTAGACCTACTGGCATCTCAAAATTGAAAATGTCCTGTGACCCTAAAACCTTGCAAAGTGTTTTCTCCTATTCAAAATGGGTGATTGAGGCTTGATATAAGTAATGCCATAATGATGCTCTAAGTAATCCCTTAAGCATTTTTTATTGCACCAGCTGTACTGGTTTCTTCCAAAGAGGTGCAGAGCTCTCTCAGCTCCTGTGGCCTTGGTCTCTCTCCTCTTACTTTGTTCTTTTGAGAAATGGCTTTCAGCCTGCAAATGGGCAGCTAGGAAGGCTGCTTGGTGCTTTTGATCTGCAGCTTTCTTTCTTGCTCCTTATCTCAGTCAGAATGGACTTGGCAGAGCAGTTGCACTAGCTGAGAGATTCTTAGGTAAGTTTTTTTTAGCCTGTTACAAACATACAGATTAGAGTCCAGATGTCTGACATGCATATCTTTAGTTTAATAAAGAGTTTCTTGTAGCTGTTTTGTGATGTGTAAGACCATCTGTGGGCTACATGCTTAAAAACATTAGGAACCCTGACCTTCCCCCTATAAGACCCTTCAGTTAGCCCTTTAGAGTTAGACAGAGTTTGGCAGAAGTTTAACCCCCTCTGTCTCTTGGACACCGGTGTTAAATAAAGCCCTCTTGCTGCTTACCTCCTCCTGTCTCAGTATTGGCTTTGCGGCAGGCAGCTCGAACCCGTGGTTTGCAGTAACACTTTGAGTCAGAATCAACTTGATGGCAGTGGGTTTGGGTTTTTGATACATCTACCTCATTTCCTCCCATTTTCAGTAGTTAGTCCTAAACCTCTGAGGGTAGGCCAGACAATATTTTAAAGCTTCTTCCATAATTTTAATATTTGTTGTTGTTTGTAGTTGCTGTCAAGTAGGCTCGGACTCAAAGCAACCTTATATATAACAGAAAGAAATGTTGCTCCATTCTTCATGATTGTTGGTTATGTTTGAGTCCATTGTTGAGCCCATTGTGTCAATATATCTCACTAAGGATTTCCCTAGTTTTCAGTGACCCTCTACTTTACCAACCATAACGTTCTTGCTAAAAATTCATCTCTCCTCATGAAATTCCCAAAGTAAGCTAGCTGAAATCTTGCTTTCCTCATTTCCAAGGAGCGTTCTGGTTGTATTTTTTCTAAGAGTGATATGCATATTCTTCTGGCAGTCCCTGGTATAGTCAATATTCTTAGCCACACAATTTGAATGCATCTATTCTTCTTGTGTCTTTCTTTTCATTGCTTTCGTATGCATACGAGGCTATTGAAAAGACTGTGGCTTGGGTCACCTGCGCCTTAGTTATCAAAGTAAGATCTTTGCTTTTTTAAAACTTAAAGAGGTCTTTTGCAATAAATTTGTCCAATGCAATGTGTTGTTTGATTTCTTGGCTGCTGCTTCTATGGACATTGATTGCTAAGCCAAGTAGAACGAAATCATTGACAACTTCAGTTTTTTTCTCCGTTTATCATGATGTTGTTTATTGGTCCAGTTGTGAGGGTTTTTCTTTTTTACATTAAGATGTAATTCATACTGAACGCTGTAATGTTTGATCTTCATCAGTAAGTGTTTTAGTTCATCTTCATTTTCAGCAAGCAAAACCGTGCTATTTAGGTGAATAACCCCTTTAATTGTGACGTTTGTATTAATCAGATCTCTTGGAGGTAACACTAGTCCAATTTGAATTATCTTAAGGAAAAAGATTATGTATCAACCCATGAAATCAAACTGTAGTAAGACAGGGTGTTACCAAGCCACAGGGACAAGAGCGCCAAGAATTCAAATGCCATCATGACTCGTCTCTCACATTTCACCTGACCTCCTTGAAGCTTGCTTGATTCTTTCAGACTAGCTTCTTCTGTAAGACTTGAATCCTATATTTCAAGTTACACAGCTTTGCTCACCATACTGGGCCAATTACTTGCCTATATTCTTAAGGAAGTGCTATGCTTGGCCAGCTTTAGTCAGTGACTCATCCTAAGATCAGTCAGACACTGCCAGTGTTGTTGGGTTACATGACAAGGACAGGAAAGAAGGTAAATTCTTTAAAAGGAGATTTTGAGAGATAATGTAGGTTACATTGCTTTGCCCAAGTTTATTCCAGGACTTTTAACCAATTTGTGAGTTTAGGATTTTATTTTAAGATCAATGGAGAGTCTTAAAAGTTCTTATCTAGAAAATAGAAATCAGGTATTTATTTAGGAAAAAAAAAACAACATTCTGGCTACGGTGTGGAGAATGTATTGGAGGAGATGGTGCAGGCAGGAAAAATAGTAGGCCTTGAAGAATCCAGGGAAGAGATGGCTCACAGTTTGATAGTAATAATAAGCTAGACAAAATGAAAGGAATTTCAGCAATAATAAGCAACTAAAGTTTGTAAGACTTGATAACTGAAACTTGGGAATGAGACCAAACACAGAGGAGGAGAAACTGGTTTCAGGTAACTAATGTGAAAGTTTTCAGTTTTGGAGTTGAGTCTAAGATGTCTACAGATTATGTAAGCAGAAATATCCCCTAAAAAGTCAGATATATGAGTGGGAAGCATGTTTCTTGATGGGGTATATTACTTAAAATGGTGTAGTAGTCATAACTGAATAAATAATAATCATTTTTAGTTATTGGGCTTCAAACATAACATTAGACAAGTAGCATTCACTTTCTGTAATTACCCTTGTCTAGACAAATAACCCAGACTCTGAAATTCCTCTGTAGCTAGAGATTTTAGATTGCTTATCTGACAGCCAGAATTTTATTTCACACTTTCGATTTAGCCAAGATCTTTATAACACATCATTAGCTTTCTTATTCTCAAGTGTAATTTTTAAATAAAACTGAAATTAAGAAATAAAAATACAAACCACAAATCAGAATGCTGTAGACAAGAACTTGCCAGTCTTTCTCTTTGCACCTTGGGAAGAGTGAATGTAATACAGAGAATTTTAGAATGTAGATTATAGACTTTATACAAATTATAGGTATTTACTGATAAAAAAATAATGTAACTGTATGTACATACAATGGTTACTGTTCTGGCCGCTTTTTCTTCAATGAGTTCCTAAGAAAAGGCAATTAGGAGGGGTGCAGATCACAGTGTCGCATTGCAGAGTTGATTTCCGTACTTTTTCTACCCCATACAGAAGGCTACCCAGGGGCCAACTTAAAAAGGCCACTTACTAGGTGATTGAGGAGTAGTCTGTGCTATTTTGAAGGTTTGGTGGCACAGTGGTTAAAGAGGTTGACTGCTAACCAAAAGTTTGGGAGTTCGAATCCACCAGCTACTCCTTGCAAACCCTATGGGGCAGTTCTACTCTTTTCTATAGGGTGGCTATGAGATGGAATCAACTCAATGGCACGGATTTTTTTTTGTGTGTGTGTGTGTGTGCTTTATCGGTTATAAGGGAAATACTCATCTAGGTTATGTCAAGTAATGGAAGTTTAACATAAGGTTACAGACTGTCATAACTCAGCCACTTTTCATGAAAAGTCAGGAAAAGTACGACAATCAAGCCAAAATCGAAGGACAGGAAACCCCATACAGTTAAGGTGGTCTAACAGAACATCACACTCAAAGGTCCGAAAACCAGATTACTTTGTTGTTCTTTACCAGCCGCAGTCTGTTAACTTTACTCTAGAGTTCTGTTTTTATATATGTCAGCTATTTTGGAATGTGTGTTTTTCTCCTTGCTGTTGTCTTATTTATAACACTCTCACCTTGTTTCTCCAGGTCGGCTTTATAGGATAAATAATTTGATGTTCCAGCGAATCACCATCATTACATTTAGGCAGTGCTTTGAAAGACCACCTCATAAAGCACTGTCCAAGAGGTAGGTTACATTGGAACAAGTGACAATCTTTTTGGATCGAAAAGTAGAATAAAGAAGTCTGGCTACCTATGTGAAAGAAATCCCTTAAAGAAGACTCTGGGTAGGAGCTGTTAGAAGAGGAACATGGTCTGAGATAGTGCAGGCATTCTGTCCAGTACACTGGGGGAGATGTCCAATTAAGAAAGTTAATATGGTGAAAAGAGATAGGAGCTGACAGCCAAAGCAGCCAATAAATGAGCGTGTCACACTGAAGGAGCTGTAGGGTAGAACAGATGGAAGAATGAAGTTAAAGAATCAAGGGTCAACTGAAGAAAAGAAAAAAAAAGAAGATGGAAATAAACACTACAGGCTGAGGGCTAATTGGTCTGACTCTCCCAACATTGGACTCCATCTGCTTATGGCTCTTATCTATATATTTTGGGCTTTTTAATGTATTCGGTGCCATCATCCCCAAAATATTTGATCCTGAATTTAGTCGCTCATCTATGGATCATAAACATGACAGCATGATCCCAGCAACTGCTACTTTCAATGCTCTTTGAACCCTGTTTATTATTTCCAATAAAAGTTTTGGTTTATGATACACTCCCAACTTTTAACTGTGTTTACTGTGGTGGTATGAGTGGTTGTTGAGGGGATTGGATGGGCTGGGGCAGAAACTATTTATATGTTATTTAAATAGTGGGAATACATGACATTTTTAAGTGTGTTTTTAAATGTTTTTCAAGTAAAATTTAAATAACAATAACAATCTGTTTCAGTAGTATCCATTCTGAATATGGGGATAATTTCCTAGTGTATATTTATATATGAGACCTTTTATATGTAGGATTTACATCAGTCCCCAAATGAACATAAATATTATTAACTGAGTAAGAATGCTTCTCTTTTACCATGCTTTAATCCTCACCTTGCTAGGAATAAAAAGTTCAGAGATAGGCACAGGAAATTTAATATTACCAGTGAAAAATGGAAAACGAGAAAAAGAATATGATGCTCATTTGAACACACAGGTTTGTAAACGTCTTTATAATGAATTACAAAGAAATTACTGATTTTGGTAAAATGATGCACTTACATGTTTCCCTTTAAACTATTTAATCACCTTATAACCAGTGATAAGTACGGCCAACAATTATGGGTTTTATTGTTATTTGAGGGAATACATTTTTGGTCAATTTCATTCTATTTCGGTGGTCAAGTTACAAATCAGGCAAGTACAAATGTGCATAATATAAATAGACTTTGAACAGAGGTTCTGCAGATGGCTAACTACAACCATAGTAAAATTATATACATATTTTTTACTTATATATGTATTTTACATTTATATATAATCATATATATAAAATGTGTAAATATATAGGAGTATCTCTTTATGAAAACATATTCAAGTTAAATATAGCATTTAATCTTACCAAGGTCTTTATATGTTGTATACAAACTGAAGTATCTGTTGTAAATTATTATAAATGTTAATAGCAAGAATCTTTTCATAAATAACTTGAAATTTGGAGAGAAAAAATGCATTTTTTAAGAACAAAGAAATTATCTTCTAATTCTTTAAAAAATTTTGTTTTAGTATAATAAAAAATATCTTTGTTATAGTTTTCCTTTAAATTATTTAACTCCCTCCTTAGTGTTAAGTTTTAATATAATTCAACCTTAAATAGTATCAAGGAGAAGAATGAGCTTATCTGAGCAATTTTTTAAGTAAAAAAAAATCTGTAATTTTACTATGGCTGTAGTTAGCCATCTGCAGCACCCCTATTCAAAGCTTATTTACATTGCGCACATTTGTGTTTGCCTGATTTGTAACTTGGTCACTGAAATAGAATGAAATTGACCAAATATGTATTTCCTTAAATACCAATAAAAGGAAACCCTGGTGGCATAATGGTTAAGTGCTATGGCTGCTAACGAAAGGGTCGGCAGTTCGAATCCACCAGGCACTCCTTGGAAACTCTATGGGGCAGTTCTACTCTGTCCTATAGGGTAGCTATGAGTCAGAATTGACTCGATGGCACTGGGTTTTGTTTTGTTTTGTTTCTATATATGATCATTATGCATGGTTACTGAAAACTGGATATTTACAAAATCATACAAAAGAGCATAGTAAAGACAATAGACTAAAGAGTCAATCAGCACTGCAACTCAGTGGTTCCAGTGCTTAATTCATTAATATTAAGCTTATCCTTTTTGTCCACTAAATATTTTTTAAAAAGAGAGAGACAAATGTGATCCTGTTCTCTCTCCCCCATCCTGTACCCCAGAGTGGCCTCTGGTTAAAATGTGACTGTGGTTTCTTCTTGGACAAAGACAAACTAGACCAAGGAACAGTAAGCCTTTTCAGCTGCCTTTTAAAATGATTAACTCAAACACAATTCAGGCCACCCTAGGTGGTAGGAAACTGTGAGAAATAAGAGCAAAAGTGTCAAAATTTGAACTTTGTAAACACATTGAGAGAATCAGAATTCATAATTAATACCAGGTGGTCCAAATTGATTGTTTCAAAAAAGCAAAATATATTAAAAACTATGATAAGCAAGTTCTGAAAGAATATACAACAGGCATCCTACCAGATGAGTTAGTATTTTGGAGAAGTATTTATTGGTTAAGCATTATTCAGTCACAGCAGAGTCTTGAATTATCGTAGTGGATTTGACTCTTGCAAAGTGCAGAGAAAGTCTGGCACCCCAGTGAGGCTAGACACTCAAAAAAAAAGAAAACCCTAAATAATAGCCAGCAACTGGGAGTGATAATAGATAAGATAGTTTCCTAAGGATCCACAGAAAATTCCTCAAATGGTCACATGTTCAAAGTTCCCTTGCACATCACTAAATGGATTTAGTTAGAATGTTTATTATCTAATTGTCAAGTGGCTCCAATACCTGGCTGAGTATCACTTGGAATTGAATAAAATGAAAATGATTCTTGATATTAACATTTATAATAATTGGTAAAAGATTCTTCAATTTGTATACAGCATATAAAGAACTTGGAAAGATTAAATGTCTTGTCAATGATTCAAGGAAACCCTGGTGGCATAGTGGTTAAGAGCTATGGCTGCTAACCAAAAGGTCCACAGTTCAAATCCACCAGGTGCTCCTTAGAAACCATATGGGCAGTTCTAGTCTGTCCTATAGGGTCGCCATGAGTTGGAATCAAATTGACAGCAAAGAGTTTGGTTTGGTTTTTTTCTGTATTACTCAAAACCTTATGAAAGCATCATAAGGTAAGTGGTGAGAACGCTTAGACAGAAAAACTCTGTTTTTACCCAGACTCAACATTTTAAAGAGTCCTGGTGGTTCAGTGGTTAAAAGCTAAGGTGTGCTATGGCTGCTAACTAAAAAGGTCAGCAGTTTGAATCCATCATCCGCTCCTTGAAAACTATGGGGTAGTTTTACTGTGTCCTAACAGCTAAGAAGCTCATAGCTTCAAGTCCATCAAAATCGATCACTTGTCCCATATGTCCTAGCACATCACCATCCTACCCAGACACAGGTCTCTACATATGAGGTCTGCTGCTGGCTCAGCACACACAAACCTGCATCTACACTCCTCCTGCTGCCAGGGGTTCTAATTACACACACACTTTTCAGAAAGATTCTAGTTCCCTCTCTCATTGGAGATGAGGAATCACTCAACAGGCTCATCAGCCAAAGCCACAGGTAATTTTTAAAATAAGTGCCCCCTTAATCCTCCTTTGGCAATAGCTATATTAATTTTCTTGAACCTTCCCAATCAACAAAACACTTCATGCTCTACTCTTATTATTTGTCAGAACCAGAAGATAAACAATTCTGATCATCTCTTTTCTCTGTCGTTATTATATGCATGCCACTCTCTTCTTCCTATTCTCTTAACAAAAAGCTTTTTTTTTTTTAAATTTCCCAAGTGTTCTTCTAAAAAAAAAAAAAAAATTTGTTCTTCTAGCTCCTCTTTAAATTTTATGTCATGATTTAAAAACTTCCTTACAGATACTACTGTATACCTATTAGAATGGACTAAATTCCAAAGCCCTGACAACATCAAATGCTGGCAAAGATGTGGAGTAACAGAAATTCTCATTTATTACTTGTGGGAATAAAAAATATTACCAGCACTTTAGAAGATAGTCTGGCAGTTTCTTACAAAGCTAAAAATAAGCTCACCATTCGATCCAGCAATTGCACTCCTAGTTATTTACTCAAATGAGATGAAAATGTATGTCCACATAAAAACCTACACATGAGTATTTTAGAAGCTCTATTCATAACTGCCAAAAATTGGAAGCAACCAAGACTCCCTTCAATTGGTGAATGCAAGAACAAACTGTGATACAACCATAAAATGAATTATTATTCAGCAATAAAAATAAATCGAGGTATAAAAAACCATAGAGGAACCTTATACCAATGTTGCTAAGTAAAAGAAGCCAGTCTGAAAAAGCTATATGATGTATAATTCCGACTATATGTGACATTCCAGAAAAGGCAAAACTGTAGAGACAGTAAAAAGATCAATCATTGCCAGGCATTCAGGAGGAGGGATAGAGGCTGAAGAGGTGGAGAAGAGGGCATTTTTTAGGGCAGTGAAACTAGTCTGTATGCTATAATAGTGGACACATAACATTATGCATTTGTCAAAACCCACAGGACTGTGCAATACAAAGAGCAAACCTTAATGTAAACAATGAACCTCAGTTAATCATAATGTATCAGTGTTTTAGGCTGGGCTCTTTAGAGAGGCAAAACCAGTGAAGCATCTATATGTAAAAATTGAGAGAGAGAGAAAAATATATATCAAGGAAATGACTCACATGGTTGTAGAGGTTGGAAAGTCCCAAGTCTGTGGGTCAGGCTGGAGGCTTTTCCCAACTCATGTAACTTCAGGGGCTGGCAAACGCAAAATCCAGAGCATGGAGGCTGATTAACTCCAAGATCAGCAGGCAAGCTGCTAGCTCAAGTTCTGAGAACTGAAGGTCAGGTGAACAGGATCCAGCTGCAGGATCCAGAGTAAGCAAAAGCCAGGGAACCTTGGCAGAAAGCCCACCTATATTGGCTGCAGGCCACCCCCATAAGGAAACGTCTTTTCAACTGATTGGCTACTCACAGCAGATCCCATTAGTGGTGATCACGTGATTAGATGACTGCCAAACTACATCATAACTGCCAAACCACTGAGAATCATGGCCCAGCCAAGTTAACACACAACTTTAACCATCACAATCAATATTGGTTTATCAATTGTAACAAATGTATCATAAAAATTCCAGATGTTAATAATAGAAGAAACAGTGTGCAGGCTGTAGGAGGAGTACATAGGAACTCTATGTACTTCCTGCACAATTTTTCTGTAAAACTAGGGCTGCACTAAAAATTAAAGTCTACCAAAAAACAACAAATTGTCTTACTTACAGTCTTCACCAAATATTTGTTTCACCGCTGTGCCCTTCCTGAACCTGGCTTATGGATAGCCTCAGAACAGAAACTGACTATTCTCCTGTAGCCCTTTATGAGGTAAGAATTAGCATCCTTTTACTTTTTCACTGCTCTCTTCTGCCATGACTCCACCACTTGCTTATAAAAACAACTGATCCTTAGAAGATCTTGCTGTTCAGCTGTACCACACTGTCTGGCCCCTCTCTTAATGAATATTTACAGAGCAGTAACATTAGTTTTTCTTCTCTTCACACTACAATCTACAATAAATCCTAAAAGACTCCAGTGTCTATGGGAATAACCAGTCTCTTCATCATTCTTCTTGCATTCTTAATCTCCCAATCTCCATGGTGTCTAATAAACTTAATCTCTAGTCCACTTCAACCACTCACTCACATTGCTACAGCAAAATTACGTTAAAATCCATGGCTGCTTTACCTCTGAAATATTAAATTCACATATCCTACTCTCTCAACATAACGTGACTTTCACACAATTTTGCCACTATATCTCTTCTAAATCCTAAAACTCAAGGCATTAATACTTTCAATTCTCTTTAGTTCACACATCATTTGCTTATTTCACTTCCTTTCTTACTCAGTTTGATTGTGCAACCTATCCCTTCAGCGTGCTCATTCCAAAAGCCAACTTCATGACCCTTTACCTTATGTTGTTCCAGGCCAAAACATCCTAAACCAGAATCAATTCAAATATCTGTTTCTGCCAGAAAAATCACACAATCATTTAGATTTAAGCCACTGAAAATTCATTGTTTTTAGCCTCAATAGCAGTCAACTTGTTCAGCCTTGAAACATGGTCCTAATCTTTGACTTTTCTTTCTTATTCTCAATCCACATCTAATCAATCACTATCGTATCTATCTCCTGAATGTTCACTGAACTCACTTCTTTATGTGTCAATACCTTGGTTCAGGCTACCATTATTTCTTTCCAAGATTACTGGCAGACAGCTACACTTTTAACTCACACTTCCTCCAATCTATTTCCTGAGCCTCAACCAAAATAATATTTTACAAATGAAAATCTAATTCCATTGCTCTTAATGCTTAATTGCTCTTCATTATCTTCTGGATAATACCCAAACTCGTGCCCTTTCTTTGATGGGCACTTGTTATCATTTCAGAATCATGCTTTATCTTCCTTTCTGCCACTGTATTGCTGTGCTGTGTCTAAGCAAGAATCAGCTATATTTTTTTCTCAGATTGCCATTTGTTTCACAAATAATGTGCACATTACATGATTGTTTTGCCAACCACACAACTCGCAACTCGCTGCATGTTGCTTTCATAAGCATGTTACACATATTTTTTTACATGTTGCTGACTTCTGTTGACACAAAACATAATTAAACTACAAAATAAGCAGATCTAACATAACTTAATGGTTTCACTTACTATGATCTAATAAGCTTTTTGCATTCAACTGTTGAACTAATGCACTATAATTATCAATTTAAATTAACAGAAACAAACACAATTTCAGTTGTTTATTGTTGGATTGCTGGGAGACTACAAAACTCAATCCGTGACTTCTGGATCCTGGCATATAATTTTCTTATACAATTATGATCAAAAGTTAATATTTTTGGACTATTTTTGTACACATAAGCAGGAGATTAAAGAAAATGAACAGAACTATATGATTTACTGGTAATACGGGAGGCCAGGTGAATGAGGCCAAAATTCACTTCTAGAAATGTCATGAGACAAGTGTTGTATATGTGTGAGTGTGTTATTCCTGAACTTACTTAATTTCATCATTTCCACATGTTATATATGTGGACACATGTCTTAGGCTGGGTTTTCTAGAGAAGCAAAATCAGTAAAGTGTATAAATATATACATATAGAGAGAAATTTATATCAAGGAAACAGCTTATGAGATTGTAGAGGCTGGACCATCCTAAGTCCGTGAATCACAATGGAGGCTTCTTCTGATTCACGTAGCCACAGGGGCTGGCGAACTCAAGATCAGCAGGTCGGAGAGCAGGGTTCTCGCTCACAGGCTGTGAAAATGGAGGAATCCCAAGATCATCATGTAAGCTGCTAGCTTAAGCCCAAGGACCAGAAGTCAGATGAACAGGAGGCAGCTGCAGGGTCCAGAGATGGCGAAAGCCAGATCATCCACTTATATTGGGATGCAGGCTACACACCAAAGGAAACTCCCTTTCAACTGATTGGCTACTCACAGCAGATCCCATCATGGGTGTGATCACATACAAACACTGAGAATCATGGCCCAGCCAAGGCGACACACAATCTTAACCATCACGGTGTGTTATTTACGTGGGGACATTATTTGCAAAAAATATGATCTAGCAAAAGTCCCCCCTCCCTGGCTTCCAGAGTTTCCTTAAAAAATATTTCTAATCTATCCACTTGATTTCTTCCTTCTTAACCTTGAATTTAGTACTATGTCCATTACAATACATTCCCAAAATGTAAGGCAGTAGTCTTATGTCCTCTTGGAATACACTCTGCAACAGATTCATCAAAGTTTGCATTCACCATATTGTCACTTGCTTGTTTATTTTTCTGATGTGATTACCAGTCCCTAAAAGTCAGAGACTATATCTGTCTCTCTTATCTTCATATGTCAGCTATTAGCACATATGATAAATTATTATTTGTTGAAAGTATAAGTGAATGAAGGAACAAAGGAATGAATGAAATATCTTGAGATACAGATTCTGATTTTTTGGCAAGGCATAATTCAGCAGACTATACATTTGTGCAGAGAGCTCTGGTGAGGCCATTGCATAGGCTGCTGTCCAGCTTATAGATGGCTGATTTTGGTTCAGTCATCCATTTCTAGTCTCACCATCAGTGGCCAAAATAATACGATCATGTAGCATAAGCATCCAACTTACGCCTAAAGATTCACAAGAAGGAGATGATGGACTTAGATATCATTCACATTCAAGCTTCTTAAAAGAGGACAATACAATTGGTGGTACCTCAATTAATCTTTCAAATGCATTATTATTCAGGTCTTCATTTAGGTGTCCCTTCTTCTGGGAAGCTTGTCCCGATCTCCATTTTCAACACTATAAGAGGGGAACTCTCCTTGACATTTTCTGTGTTTATGTCTATTTGTAGGTCAAGCTGCTTAAGATAATGGACCGTAACTTACATGTTCAATGCCTGGTACTCCTTCTAGATAACAGTAGGTCTTAAGCAATACATGTTGAACGTTGAATGAGGAAGTAAATTAACATGTGAATGAAGAAGGACCTTTCTAAATTAAAGCATATGAAAACTTTAAAGGGTCTAGACTTTTTTTTTTAAGTTTTTGAAATAAATTACAAACACGTCCACCTAGAGTGTAAGTTGACAAAAAAAAAACTTCCCAAAATTCCCACAAAGTAGGTGATTGTCTTGATTATAAACATGACTACAATTGTTTGAACACAATTAGCTATTTGATTTTCAGCATAATGTGCACACAATAAGTGTGCAACATGCTTATTTAGTTGAGTTAATTAAATAACTGAACTGCATTGGACTTGATTTACATAGATTGTATGAGATTACTAAGGAAGAAGACTAAATTATAAACTGCTAGGGTTTTATAAAATGCTGCAACAATGTGTTTCAGCATAACAACAATTGTGAGGGTGGCACAGGACTGGGTGGTGTTTCCTTCTGTTGCACATAGGGTCGCTTTAAGTCAGAACCAACTTGACGGTACCTAACAACAACAGGGTTTTCTTATACCATGAATAGATTCAGGCTATAAATAGTTAATGAAAATGAATAATATCACTTGTGATGGAATCCAAATTATAAAAGCCTTTTATTTTTAACATATCTATAAGCTAGATTAATTCCCTTGCCCTATAAAACAGTTCTTAATGAATTGATTCAAAGCAGAGCAAGCTTCTGTTAATTCTTAAAATTGTACACCAAAATGAATACAAAGAGTGATTCTTCAAATAAACTTGAAATAATATCTGTCTTTTGAAATATCTGATTAATCCTTAACAAATAGATAGAGGCATCATCTGTAACAAGACCGCTAATTTACTGAAAAAACAATATGGCCTCCCAATTAAAATATATCTGGTGACAGATGGTCAGTCTTTTTTTTTTTTTTTAAATTTACTGAACCCTTGAAGTATAGTAACTGAACTGTATGTACAATTTCTTTTTCTTTTTTACCCAATACTGAGAGGGCCATGAGAAACAGATGTCTGTTTCTCCTCATTAAAGTGAAAGATATTTCCAAATAGTTTTTGCAATATTTTAATACAAAAATGTTCTAAGAATATAATATTTGATATGCTTAGTATTATTCAAATACGAATACTTGTATAGAGCTAGATATGTCCTCTAAATATCCTTAAATATGATTCGTTTTTTATAATACACACACACACTCATACACATATATAAATAAAATTAGGGTACAAATACAGTAAAGATGCCAAATAGTGTGGTGCTCACATTTTTCCACATTCTCTTCCTAATTATTACTCACTGATAACAACATGGGGAGCTTTTAAAATGCTAATGAAGATATAACTAAAAAGGCTAGTTCTGCTATTACTACTTGAAAAATAGCATATTATTTTATCCATGTGTATATTTGTTCCAATGCCACCCCCATTCATCAAAATTATCATCCATTTTTCTCTCCTGGAAGCCTTTTCAGGAATTATATTTACCAACGGGGATTTGAATCGGTCTTTCCTGTGATAAGACTAACTCTGGAAGTGCCCAGTACCCCTGAGGACATGACCTGCAGACAGGTCCCCAAATACTCCTGTGAGACAGCAAATCTGCTTACCTTGCCCATTTCAGCTGAGATGGTCTGTCCTATTGGGATCGGTATGCTCCCCAGGGCAATGACTTGCTATGTAACCCAGAGGCCTCTTTTTTTTTTTTTTCTTTTCAGCTTTGCTTCTTGGTGGATGAGATCTGTTCTTATTATATTTCACATGTGATATTAGAAATAACTGGCTGTGCATCTGATCTGCCACTGTTTCCACACCATGCTTCCAAAATTGAATCTCTGTCCTATTTTCTTCGTGGGAGACCCCTTTTAGTTTCCAAAACCAAGTTCAAAATTATATTCATTCTATAGGCTCCTGTTTGGATTTGATTTGTTGGTTAACTTCCTGTCCAAGATTGTCATTTTTTTTCTGGATTTGGCCTGTATCAGTGCAAACAGTTTTCAGTGCATCAGAGGCATAATATGATGACTATGCTATCTAATTTTAATCTGGATTCTAGACTAACATATATGTATATATATATATATTTCAAAAAAAGGTCTTTTTCCTTGGTGGTCAAAACCAGGATGTGAAACCATATGCCCTGAGAAGTCTTAATCAAGTGACCATCTGCACTCCTCAAAATACCCATACTCTGGAAGACTGCTGTCTGGGTGTTGTTGCCAGCAAGGCAGTTTTTTCTTTTTGCAAGATAGACAAAGAAACTGTATGTAAGCATCTTGTGACCATGATGTAAGCGTCCTGTGAAACTACCTGTAATCAGTAATTATACTATTACCCAGAGTGGGATTATTACAATATTCATTGATTTTCCTGTAATTACCCTCCCTATGGTTTTTTTTATGGTTTAGTTCATCTTTTTACCCCAGAAGAATACTTATATAATGAAACTGCCCTGGCTCTACCTGGATCTGTTTTCAATGGACTATGTCATTCCCAAATTGCAACTGTTTTAAACCCTTAGTAAACCTTTCTAACTGAACCAGTGTTCAAGTTTTTCTCTACAATAGGCTAATTGTTCTTCTGTTGCCTTCATTTCCTTAGACTGTTCTTCCTTTTATCCCAGCATGCCCTATGGCAGTCAGTATAACCCACTGCTGACAGCTAACAGTGATTATAAAGAATAGACATCTTATCTCCAATTATTTTTAAATTCGGGATAATTTTGAAATTGTGTTTTGCTTTCTTGTTATCTTGTGTGAGCCTGGTTTACCTTAAAGCGTTTTGATAAACACACAAAAGGAATTTTTTGTTGTTGTTGTTCTCGTTGTTTGTGTTTTTAATAAGAAAAAAAAAGCCTTTACCTTACTTACCTGAATATTTCAATGTATTTGTGTATTTTTTACTGGGGTATAATCATGCATGCTAATTTTTTCAAGTTCTGATTTCTCAATGTCAGAACCCGTTGAAATGGCGGCTCAATCGATGCCAGACATTTAGAAAGTGCTCTGTAAATGTTTTTGTAAATTGATGAAATATATTTTTAAATCGAAAATCCTGTTTATTATAAAAGATTTGAAAAACTGAACATTAACTCAAAGGGCATGGTTATACTGTTTTCTTATGCAATATTATTGTTAATATTTGAAAATAAACCTGGGGGCCAAGACCACCAGGGAACTTCTAGTCTCAGTCAGACTATTAAGTCTGGTCTTTTTACAAGAATTTGGGGTCTGCATCCCACTGCTCTCCTGCTCCGTCAGGAATTCTCTATTGTGTTCCCTGTCAGGGCAGTCATGGGTTGTAGGCGGGCACCATTTTCTGTCTCTTGGGCTCATAATTGCCTTGTGTCCTTGGTGGTCTTCATTCTCCTTTGCTCCAGGTGGGTTGAGACCACTTGATGCATCTCAGATGGCCACTTGCTAGTGTTTAAGACCCCAGGTGCCACTCTTCAAAGTGGGATGCAGAATGTTTTCTTAATAGATTTTATTATGCCAATTGACTTAGATGTCCCCTGAAACCATGGTCGCCAAACCCCGGCCCCTGCTACACTGGCCTTCAAAGCATTCAAATTATTCCAGAAACTTCTTTGCTTTTGGTTTAGTCCAGTTGTGCTGACCTTGCCTGTATTGTGTGTTATCTTTCCCGTCACCTAAAGTAGCTCTTATCTACTATCTAATTAGTAAATACCCCTCTCCCACCTTCTCCCCCTCCCCACTCTGGTAACCATGAAAGAATATTTTCTTCTCTGTTTAAACTATTTTTTGAGTTCTAATAATACTGGCCTTATACAATATTTGTCCTTTTGCAACTGACTAATTTCACTTCAGCATAATGCCTTCCAGATCCCTCCATGTTATGAAATGTTTCGCAGATTCATCACTGTTCTTTATCAATGCTTCGTATTTCATTGTGTGAATATATCATAATTTATCCGTTCAACCGATGGGCACCTTGGTTGCTTCCATCTTTTTGCTATTGTAATCAGTGCTGCAATGAACATGAGTGTGCAAATATCTGTTCATGTAAAGGCTCTTATTTCTCTAGGAAATACTCCAAGGAGTGGGATTGATGGATCATGTGGTAGTTCTATTTCTAGCTTTTTAAGGAAGCGCCAAATCGATTTCCAAAGTGGCTGTACCATTTGACATTCCCACCAGCAGTGTATAAGTGTTCCAATCTCTCCACAACCTCTCCAGCATTTATTGTTTTGTGTTTTTTGGATTAATGCCAGTCTTGTTGGCGTGAGATGGAATCTCATTGTAGTTTTGATTTGCATTTCTCTAATGGCTAATGATCGTGAGCATTTCCTCGTGTATCTGTTAGCTACCTGAATGTCTTCTTTAGTGAAGTGTCTGTTCATATCTTTTGCCCATTTTTTAATTGGGTTATTTGTCTTTTTTGCAGTTGAGTTTTCAGAGTATCATGTAGATTTTAGAGATCAGGTGCTGATCGGAAATGTCATAGCTAAATACTTTTTCTCAGTCTGTAGGTAATCTTTTTACTCTTTTGGTGAAGTCTTTGGATGAGCATAGGTATTTGATTTTTAGGAGCTCCCAGTTATCTAGTTTTTCTTCTGCATTGTTAGTAATGTTTTTTATACAGTTTATGCCATGTATTAGGGCTCCTAACATTGTGTCTATTTTTTTCTTCCATGACTTTTATCGTTTTAGATTTTATATTTAGGTCTTTGATCCATTTTGATCTTGTTTTTGTGTATGGAGTGAGGTATGGGTCTTATTTCATTTTTTTGCAGATGGATATCCAGTTATGCCAGCACCATTTGTTAAAAAGACTGTCTTTTCCCCCATTTAACTGTTTTGGGGACTTTGTCAAATATCAATTGCTCATATGTGGATGGATTTATGTCTGGATTCTCAATTCTGTTCCATTGGTCTATGTATCTGTTATTGTACCAGTACCAGGCTGTTTTGACTACTGTGCTGGTATAACAGGTTCTAAAGTCAGGTAAAGTAAGGCCCCGCACTTTGTTCTTCTTTTTCAGAAATGCCTTATTTATCCGGGGCCTCTTTCCTTTCCATATAAAGTTGGCGATTAAAACTAGTGCCATCGTTTTTTTTTTTTTTTTTTTGGTACATCTCATTAAAGAACTTTGTTGGAATTTGGATTGGAATTGCATTAAATATATAGATTCCTTTTGGTAGAATAGACATTTTTTGTAATGTTAAGTCTTCCTATCCATGAGCAAGGTATGTTTTTCCACTTATGTAGGTCTCTTTCGGTTTCTTGCAGAAGTGTATTGTAGTTTTCTTTGTATAAGTCTTTTACATCTTTGGTGAGATTTATTCCTAAGTATTTTATCTTCTTGGGGACTACTGTAAATGGTATTGATTTGGTGATTTTCTCTTTCATGTTCTTTTTGTTGGTGTAGAGGAATCCAACTGATTTTTGTATGTTTATCTTCTATCCTGATACTCTGCTGAACTCTTTTATTAGTTTCAGTAGTTTCCTAGAGGATTCCTTAGGCTTTTTTTGTGTATAAGATCATGTTGTCTGCAAATAAAGATAATTTTATTTCTTCCTTGCCAATCTGGATGCCCTTTATTTCTTTATCTATCTATTGCTCTGGCTAGGACCTCCACTACAATGTTGAATAAGAGTGGTGACAAACGGCACCCTTGTCTGGTTCCCGATCTCAAGGGAAATGCTTTCAGGCTCTCTCCATTTAGGATGATGTTGGCTGTTGGCTTTGTATAAATGCCATTTATTATGTTGAGGAATTTTCCTTCTATTCCTATTTTGCTGAGAGTTTTTAACATGAATGGATGTTGAACTTTGTCAAATGCCTTTTCTGCATCAAGTGATAAAATCATATGAATGCTTGTCTTTTGTTTTATTTATATCATGGATTACATTAATTGTTTTTCTAATGTTGAACCATCCCTGCATATCTGATACGAATCCCACTTGGTCATGGTGAATTATTTTTTGATATGTTGTTGAATTCTATTGGCTAGAATTCTGTTGAGGATTTTTACATCTAAGTTCATGAGGGATATAGGTCTGTAATTTTCTTTTTTTGTGGTGTCTTTACCTGGTTTTGGTATCAGGATTTGCTGGCTTCATAGAATGAGTTTGGGAGCATTCAGTCCTTTTCTATGCTCTGAAATACCTTTAGTAGTAGTAGTGTTAACTCTTCTCTGAAAGTTTGGTAGAACTCTGCAGTGAAGCTGTCCAGACCAGGGCTTTTTTTTTTTTTTAATAATTTTTATTGTGATTTAAGCGAAAGTTTACAAATCAAGTCAGTCTGTCACATATAAGTTTATATACACCTTACTACATACTCCCATTTACTGTCTCCCTAATGAGTCAGCCTGTTGCCTTCTTCCAGTCTCTCCTTTCGTGACCATTTTGCCAGTTTCTAACCCTCTCTACCCTCCCATCTCCCCTCCAGATAGGAGATGCCAATACACTCTTAAGTGTCCACCTGATACAAGTAAGCTTACTCTTCATCAGCATCTCTCTCCAACCCATTGTCCAGTCCCTTCCATGTCTGATGAGTAGTCTTCAGAAATGCTTCCTGTCCTGGGCCAACAGAAGGTTTGGGGACCATGACCCTCTGGATTCTTCTAGTCTGAGTCAGACCATTAAGTCTGGTCTTTTTATGAGAATTCAGGGTCTGCATCCCACTGTTCTCCTGCTCCCTCAGGAGTTCTCTGTTGCGCTCCCTATCAGGGCAGTCATCGGTTGTGGCCAGGCACCATCTAGTTCTTCTGGTCTCAGGATGATGTAAGTCTCTAGTTCAAGTGGCCCTTTCTGTCTCTTGGGGTCATAGTTATCTTGTGACCTTGGTGTTCTTCATTCTCCTTTGATCCAGGTAGGTTGAGACCAATTGACGCATCTTAGATTGCCGCTTGTTAGCATTTAAGACCCCAGAGGCCACAGTTCAAAGTGGGATTCAGAATGTTTTCATAATAGAGTTTATTATGCCAATTGACTTAGAAGTCCCCTGGAGCCATAGTCCCCAAACCCCCGACCTTGCTCCGCTGACCTTCAAAGCATTCATTTTATCCCGGAAACTTCTTTGCTTTTGGTCCAGTCCAATTGAGCTGACCTTCCGTGTACTGAGTATTGTCCTTCCCTTCACCTAAAGTAGTTCTTATCTACTAACTAATCAGTAAATAACCCTCTCCCACCCTCCCTCGCTCCCCCCTCTCATAACCACAAAAGAATGTGTTCTTCTCAGTTTACACTATTTCTCAAGAACTTATAATAGTGGTCTTCTACAATATTTGTCCTTTTGCATCTGAGTAATTTCACTCAGCATAATGCCTTCCAGGTTCCTCCATGTTATGAAATGTTTCACAGATTCATCACTGTTCTTTATCAATTTGGAGTATTCCATTGTGTGAATATACTATAATTTATTTATCCATTCATCTATTGATGGACACCTTGGTTGCTTCCAGCTTTTTGCTATTGTAAACAGTGCTGCAATAAACATGGGTGTGCACATATCTGTTGGTGTAAAGGCTCTTATTTCTCTAGGGTATATTCCAAGGAGTGGGATTTCTGGGTTGTATGGTAGTTCTATTTCTAACTTTTTAAGAAAACGCCAGATAGATTTCCAAAGTGGTTGTACCATTTGACATTCCCACCAGCAGTGTATGAGAGTTCCAATCTCTCCACAGCCTCTCCAACATTTATTATTTTGTGTTTTTTGGATTAATGCCAGCCTTGTTGGAGTGAGATGGAATCTCATCGTGGTTTTAATTTGCATTTCTCTAATGGCTAATGATGGAGAGCATTTTCTCATGTATCTGTTAGCTGCCTGAATATCTTCTTTAGTGAAGTGTGTGTTCATATCCTTTGCCCACTTCTTGATTGGGTTGTTTGTCTTTTTGTGGTTGAGTTTTAACAGAGTCATATAGATTTTAGAGATCAGGCGCTGGTCGGAGATGTCATAGCTGAAAGTTTTTTCCCAATCCGTAGGTGGTTTTTTTTTTTCTTTTGGTGAAGTCTTTAGATGAACATAGGTGTTTGATTTTTAGGAGCTCCCAGTTATCTGGTTTCTCTTCGTCATTTTTAGTAATGTTTTGTATTCTGTTTATGCCTTGTATTATGGCTTCTAACGTTGTCCCTATTTTTTCTTCCATGGTCTTTATCACTTTAGTCTTTATGTTTAGGTCTTTGATCCACTTGGAGTTAGTTTTTGTGTATGGTGTGAGATATGGGTCCTGTTTCATTTTTCTGCAAATGGATATCCAGTTATGCCAGCACCATTTATTAAAAAGACTATCTTTTCCCCAATTAACTGACACTGGGCCCTTGTCAAATATCAGCTGCTCATATGTGGATGGATTTATATCTGGGTTCTCAATTCTGTTCCATTGGTCTATATGCCTGTTGTTGTACCAGTACCAGGCTGTTTTGACTACTGTGGCTGTATAATAGCTTCCGAAATCAGGTAGAGTGAGGCCTCCCACTTTCTTCTTCTTTTTCAGTAATGCTTTACCTATCCGGGGCTTCTTTCCCTTCCATATGAAGTTAGTGATTTGTTTTTTCTATCAATTTAAAAAATGTCATTGGAATTTGGATCAGAAGTGCATTGTATGTATAGATGGCTTTTGGCAGAATAAACATTTTTACTATGTTAAGTCTTCCTATCCATGAGCAAGGTATGTTTTTCCACTTATGTAGGTCCCTTTTAGTTTCTTGCACTAGTACTTTGTAGTTTCCTTTGTATTGGTCTTTTACATCTTTGGTAAGATTTATTCCTAAGTATTTTATCTTCTTGGGGGCTACTGTGAATGGTATTGATTTGGTGATTTCATCTTCGATGTTCTTTTTGTTAATGCAGAGGAATCCAAGTGATTTTTGTATGTTTATCTTGTAACCTGAGACTCTGCCAAACTCTTCTATTAGTTTCAGTAGTTTTCTGGAGGATTCCTTAGGGTTTTCTGTGTATAAGATCATGTCATCTGCAAATAGAGATAATTTTACTTCCTCCTTGCCAATCCGGATGCCCTTTATTTCTTTGTCTAGCCTAATTGCTCTGGCTAGGAGCTCTAGCACAATGTTGAATAAGAGCGGTGATAAAGGGCATCCTTGTCTGGTTCCTGTCCTCAAGGGAAATGCTTTCAGGCTCTCTCCATTTAAAATGATGTTGACTCTTGGCTTTAGATGCCCTTATTATGTTGAGGAATTTTCCTTCAATTCCTATTTTGCTGAGAGTTTTTTTTTTTTTTTTATAATAACTTTTATTAAGCTTCAAGTGAACGTTTACAAATCCAATCAGTCTGTCACATATAAGTTTACATACATCTCACTCCCTACTCCCACTTGCTCTCCCCCTCTTGAGTCAGCCCTTTCAGTCTCTCCTTTCTTGACAATTTTGCCGGCTTCCCTCTCTCTCTATCCTCCCATCCCCACTCCAGACAAGAGTTGCCAACACAATCTCAAGTGTCCACCTGATATAATTAGCTCACTCTTCATCAGCGTCTCTCTCCCACCCGCTGACCAGTCCGTTTCATTTCTGATGAGTTGTCTTCGGGGATGGTTCCTGTCCTGTGTCAACAGAAGGTCTGGGGAGCATGGCCGCCGGGATTCCTCCAGTCTCAGTCAGACCATTAAGTTTGGTCTTTTTATGAGAATTTGGGGTCTGTATCCCACTGATCTCCTGCTCCCTCAGGGGTCCTCTGCTGTGCTCCCTGTCAGGGCAGTCATCGATTGTGGCCGGGCACCAACTAGTTCTTCTGGTCTCAGGATGATGTAGGTCTCTGGTTCATGTGGCCCTTTCTGTCTCTTGGGCTCTTAGTTGTCGTGTGGCCTTGGTGTTCTTCATTTTCCTTTGCTCCAGGTGGGTTGAGACCAATTGCTGCATCTTAGATGGCCGCTTGTTAGCATTTAAGACCCCAGACGCCACATTTCCAAGTGGGATGCAGAATGATTTCATAATAGAATTATTTTGCCAATTGACTTAGAAGTCCCCGCAAACCATGTTCCCCAGACCCCCGCACTTGCTCCGCTGACCTTTGAAGCATTCATTTTATCCCGGAAACTTCTTTGCTTTTGGTCCAGTCCAATTGAGCTGACCTTCCATGTATTGAGTATTGTCTTTCCCTTCACCTAAAGCAGTTCTTATCTATTGATTAATCAATAAAAAACCCTCTCCCACCCTCCCTCCCTCCACCCCTCGTAACCACAAAAGTATGTGTTCTTCTCAGGTTTACTATTTCGCAAGATCTTATAATAGTGGACTTATACAATATTTGTCCTTTTGCCTCTGACTCATTTCGCTCAGCATAATGCCTTCCAGGTTCCTCCATGTTATGAAATGTTTCAGAGATTCGTCACTGTTCTTTATCGATGCGTAGTATTCCATTGTGTGAATATACCACAATTTATTTACCCATTCATCCGTTGATGGACACCTTGGTTGCTTCCAACTTTTTGCTATTGTAAACACAGCTGCAATAAACATGGGTGTGCATGTATCTGTTTGTATGAAGGCTCTTGTATCTCTAGGGTATATTCCTAGGAGTGGGATTTCTGGGTTGTATGGTAGTTCTATTTCTAACTGTTTAAGATAATGCCAGATAGATTTCCAAAGTGGTTGTACCATTTTACATTCCCACCAGCAGTGTATGAGAGTTCCAATCTCTCCGCAGCCTCTCCAACATATATTATTTTGTGTTTTTTGGATTAATGCCAGCCTTGCTGGTGTGAGATGGAATCTCATCGTAGTTTTAATTTGCATTTCTCTAATGGCTAATGATCGAGAGCATTTTCTCATGTATCTGTTGGCTGCCTGAATATCTTCTTTAGTGAAATGTGTGTTCATATCCTTTGCCCACTTCTTGATTGGGTTGTTTGTCTTTTTGTGGTTGAGTTTTGACAGAATCATGTAGATTTTAGAGATCAGGCGCTGGTCGGAGATGTCATAGCTGAAAATTCTTTCCCAGTCTGTAGGTGGTCTTTTTACTCTTTTGGAGAAGTCTTTAGATGAGCATAGGTGTTTGATTTTTAGGAGCTCCCAGTTATTGGGTTTCTCTTCATCATTTTTGGTAATGTTTTGTATTCTGTTTATACCTTGTATTAGGGCTCCCAGGGTTGTCCCAATTTTTTCTTCCATGATCTTTATCGTTTTAGTCTTTATGTTTAGGTCTTTGATCCACTTGGAGTTAGTTTTTGTGCATGGTGTGAGATATGGGTCCTGTTTCATTTTTTTGCAAAGGGATATCCAGTTATGCCAGCACCATTTGTTAAAAAGGCTATCTTTTCCCCAGTTAATTGACACTGGCCCTTTGTCAAATATCAGCTGCTCATACGTGGATGGATCTATGTCTGGGTTCTCAATTCTGTTCCATTGTTCTATGTGTTTCTGTTGTTGTACCACTACCAGGCTGTTTTGACTACTGTGGCTGTATAATAGCTTCTGAAGTCGGGTAAGGTGAGGCCTCCCACTTTCTTCTTCTTTTTCAGTAGTGCTTTGCTTCTCCGGGGGTTCTTTCCCTTCCATGTGAAATTGGTGATTTGTTTCTCTATCCCCTTAAAATATGACATCGGAATTTGGATAGGAAGTGCGTTAAATGTATAGATTGCTTTTGGTAGAATAGACATTTTTACTATGTTAAGTCTTCCTATCCATGAGCAAGGTATGTTTTTCCACTTAAGTATGTCCTTTTGAATTTCTTGTAGTAGAGCTTTGTAGTTTTCTTTATATAGGTCTTTTGATTTATTCCTAAGTATCTTATCTTCTTGGGGGCTACTGTGAATGGTATTGATTTGGTTATTTCCTCTTCGGTGTTCTTTTTGTTGATGTAGAGGAATCCAAGTGATTTTTGTATGTTTATTTTATAACCTGAGACTCTGCCAAACTCTTCTATTAGTTTCAGTAGTTTTCTGGAGGATTCCTTAGGGTTTTCTGTGTATATAATCATGTCATCTGCAAATAGTGATAACTTTACTTCTTCCTTGCCAATCCGGATACCTTTTATTTCTTTGTCCAGCCTAATTGCCCTGGCTAAGACTTCCAACACGATGTTGAATAAGAGCCGTGATAAAGGGCATCCTTGTCTGGTTCCCGTTCTCAAGGGAAATGCTTTCAGGTTCTCTCCATTTAGAGTGATATTGGCTGTTGGCTTTGCATAGATGCCCTTTATTATGTTGAGGAATTTTCCTTCAATTCCTATTTTGGTAAGAGTTTTTATCATAAATGGGTGTTGGACTTTGTCAAATGCCTTTTCTGCATCAATTGATAAGATCCTGTGGTTTTTGTCTTTTGTTTTATTTATGTGATGGATTACATTAATGGTTTTTCTAATATTAAAGCAGCCTTGCATACCTGGTATAAATCCCACTTGATCATGGTGAATTATTTTTTTGATGTGTTGTTGGATTCTATTGGCTAGAATTTTGTTGAGGATTTTTGCATCTATGTTCATGAGGGATATAGGTCTATAATTTTCTTTTTTGTAATGTCTTTACCTGGTTTTGGTATCAGGGAGATGGTGGCTTCATAGAATGAGTTGGGTAGTATTCCGTCATTTTTTATGCTTTGGAATACCTTCAGAAGTAGTGGTGTTAACTCTTCTCTGAAAGTTTGGTAGAACTCTGCAGTGAAGCCGTCTGGGCCAGGGCTTTTTTTGTTGGGTGTTTTTTGATTACCTTTTCAATCTCTTTTCTTGTTATGGGTCTATTTAGTTGTTCTACTTCTGATTGTGTTAGTTTAGGTAGGTAGTGTTTTTCTAGGAATTCATCCATTTCTTCTAGGTTTGCAAATTTGTTAGAGTATAATTTTTCATAATAATCTGATATGATTCTTTTAATTTCAGTTGGGTCTGTTGTGATGTGGCCCGTCTCATTTCTTATTCAGGTTATTTGTTTCCTTTCCTGTATTTCTTTAGTCAGTCTGGCCAATGGTTTATGAATTTTGTTATTTTTTTCAAAGAACCAGCTTTTGGCTTTGTTAATTCTTTCGATTGTTTTTTTTGTTCTCTATTTCATTTAGTTCAGCTCTAATTTTTATTATTTGTTTTCTTCTGGAGCCTGATGGATTCTTTTTTTGCTCACTTTCTATTTGTTCAAGTTGTAGGGACAGTTCTCTGATTTTGGCTCTTTCTTCTTTATGTATGTGTGCATTTATCGATATAAATTGACCCCTGAGCCCTGCTTTTGCTGTGTCTCAGAGGTTTTGATAGGAAGTGTTTTCATTCTCGTTGCATTCTATGAATTTCTTTATTCCCTCCTTAACATCTTTTATAATCCAGTCTTTTTTCGGCAGGGTGTTTTTCAGTTTCCAAGTATTTGATTTCCTTTCCCTGATTTTCCTGTTATTGATTTCCACTTTTATGGCCTTGTGGTCTGAGAAGATGCTTTGTAATATTTCAGCATTTTGGATTCTGCAAAGGTTTGTTTTATGACCTAATATGTGATCTATTCTAGAGAATGATCCATGTGCACTAGAAAAAAAAAGTATACTTTGCAGCTGTTGGGTGGAGTGTTCTGTATAGGCCTGAGGTTGATTGTAGCAATTTGGTCTTCCGTGTCTCTGTTGAGCTTCTTACTGGATGTCCTATCCTTCTCTGAAAGTGGTGTGTTGAAGTCTCCTACTATAATTGTGGAGGTGTTTATCTCACTTTTCAGTTCTGTTAAAGTTTGTGTTATTTATCTTGCAGCCCTGTCACTGGGTGAATAAATATTTAATATGGTTATATCTTCCTGGTCAATTGTCCCTTTAATCATTATGTAGTGTCCTTCTTTATCCTTTGTGGTGGATTTAACTTTGAAGTCTCTTTTGTCAGAAATTACTATTGCTTCTCCTCCTCTTTTTTGATTGTTGTTTGCTTGATATATTTTTTCCATCCTTTGAGTTTTAGTTTGTTTTTGTCTCTAAGTCTAAGGTGTGTCTCTTGTAGGCAGCATATAGACGGATCATGTTTCTTTATCCAGTCTGAGACTCTCTGTCTCTTTATTGGTGCATTTAGTCCATGTACATTCAGTGTAATTATAGATAAGTATGTGTTTAGTGCTGTCATGTTCATGCCTTTTTGTGTGTGTTGTTGACAATTTCATTTTTCTACTTACTTTTTTGTGCTGAGATGTTTTTCTTTATAAATTGTGTGTTCCTCATTTTCATAGTAGTCGAATTTATATTTGCTGAGTCATTATGTTTTTCTTGGTTTTTATTTTGAGTTATGGAATTGTTAGACCTCTTTGTGGTTACCTGAATATTTATCCCTATTTTTCTGAGTAAAAACCTGACTTGTATTGCCCTATATCACTTTGTTTTCATCTCCATATGGCAGTTCTATGCCTCCTGTATTTAGTCCCTCTTTTTTATTATTGTGGTCTTTTACATAATGACTTCAGTTATTCCCGCTTTTGAGCATTTTTTTCTTTTTGAAATTAATCTTAATTTCTTTTTGTGATTTCCTTATTTGAGTTGATATCAGGATGTTCTGCTCTGTGACCTTGTGTTCTGTTGTTATCTGATTTTATTGATTTTCTTACCAATTTTCTTTAGTATTTCTTGTAGCTTTGGTTTGGTTTTTGCAAATTCTCTAAGCTTGTGTTTATCTGTAAATGTTTTAATTTCGCCTTCGTATTTGAGAGAGAGTTTTACGGGATAAATGATCCTTGGCTGGCAGTTTTTCTCCTTCAGTGCTCTATGTATGTCATCCCATTGCCTTCTTGACTGCATAGTTCCTGCTGACTAGTCTGAACTTATTGATTCTCCTTCGTAGGAGACCTTTCTTTTATCCCTGGCTGCTTTTAAAATATTCTCTTTATCTTTGGTTTTGGCAAGTTTGATGATAACATGTCTTGGTGATTTTCTTTTTGGATCAATCTTATATGGGGTTCGATGAGCATCTTGGATAGATATCCTTTCGTCTTTCATGATGTCAGGGAAGTTTTCTGCCAACATATCTTCAACTATTCTCTGTATTTTCTGTTATCCCTCCTTGTTCTGGAACTCCAATCACAAGCAAGTTATTTTTCTTGATAGAGTCCCACATGATTCTTAGGTTTTCTTCATTTTTTAAATTTCTTTTATCTGACTTTTCTACAACTATATTGGTGTCAATTGCTTTATCCCCCACCTCCCCCACTCTGCATTCCAATTCCTCGATTCTGCTCCTCTGACTTCCTAATGAGCTGTCTAATTCAGTAATTTTACTGTTAATCTTTTGGATTTCTGAATGCTGTCTCTCTATGGATTCTTGCAGCTTATTAAGTTTTCCGCTATGTTCTTGAATAATGTTTTTGATTTCTTCAACTGCTTTATCAGTGTGTTCTTTGGCTTTTTCTGTAGACTGCCTTATTTCATTGTTGAGGTCATCCCTGATGTCTTGAAGCATTCTGTAAATTAGTTTTTTATATTCTGCATCTGGCAATTCTAGGATTGTATGTTCATTTGGGAAAGATTTTGATTCTGTAGTTTGGGGAGTTGTAGAAGGAATCAATACCTGTTTCTTTATGTGGTTTGATATTGACTGCTGTCTCTGAGCCATCTATATGATATTGTAAAAAAAAAATATGATATTGTAGGGATGTATATTTGCTCACTGAGTCTTGTTTTGTTTTCTTTCAATATACATAAATGGGCTACTAGATTGCGCTGTCTTGATGTAGGCTTTGAATCACTTATGTCCTCTTACTAGCTATTTTGGGCCGTTACCAGAAATATAAGTCTAAGAGTCCATTCACTATTCTTGAGTAGAATCTGATTTTGGGTCACCAAATGTGTGGGGTAGACTGTCACCTATTCACTTAGAGGATTAGTGGTGATAATTGTGTACACCAGATTCTAGTAGCAGCAGGGGTCACATTCTGGGGAGGCAGGATGCTGACAGGCTTCCCCCAAGTGCCAGTGAGGTAGGTGTGTCTCTATTCCTAAAGCACTTTGGTGGGTGGGCTCTGCAGCTGTACCTTAGCCACCCAATGCGTGTACCTCTACAGATTGGTAGATGTCACTATCCTCAGACCCCTATGGCAGGAGGCTAGGTGGTTTGGGTGGAGCTTCAGCCCTCAGTTCCCCGTTGTGGGTCAGTGAGGGCTCTGTTTAATAGGTAGAGGTGTCAGACCTGGGAAAGTTGTCTTTCCAGTAATCCGCTTAAACAATTCCGCTCAGATCCCTATCAGAATTGCCTTTGCATTATAATAGCCACCTTGTTCCCTGTAGGGATGAAAGCCCTGTTACTGAGGTCAACTCTTTAGATCTGTGTTTGATGGTCAGGGTTTGTAGATTGTCATGTATGTGATCGATTCACTTGCTTTTCCGAGTCTTTATTGCAAGAGGGATCTGAGGTAGAGTCTAACTAGTCAGCCATCTTGGCCCCGCCTCAGAGCTTTTTTTTTTTGTTGGAAGTTTTTTCATTACCTTTTCAATCTCTTCCTTTGTTATGGGTCTACTTAGTTGTTCTACATCTGTTTGTGTTAGTTTAGGTAGATAGTGTGTTTCTAAGAATTCATCCGTTTCTTCTAGGTTTTCAAATTTGTTAGAGTACAATTTTTCATAGTAATGTGATATGATTCTTCTTATTTAATTCTTTTAAATTCTTTTGGGTGTGTTGTAATATCGCCCATCCCATTTCTTATTTGGGTTATTTGCTTCCTCTCCCATTTTTCTTCTGTCAGTTTGGCCAATGGTTTATCAATTTTGTTGATTTTTTTCAAAGAACCAGCTTTTGGTCTTGTAAATTCTTTCAGTTGTTTTTCTGTTTTCTATGTCATTTAGTTCTGCTCTAATTTTTACTATTTGCTTTCTTCTTATCCTTGAGGGTTTCTTTTGTTGCTCTCTTTCTATTTGTTCAAGTTGTAGGGATAATTATTTGATTTTGGTCCTTTCTTCTTTTGGGATGTGTGCATTTATTGATATAAATAGGCCTATGAGCAACGCTTTTGCTGTGTTCCAAACTTTCTGATAGGAAGTGTTTTCATTCTTATTGGATTCTCTGAATTTCTTTATTCCATCCTTAATGTCTTCTATAATCCAGTCTTTTTTGAGCAGGGTATTGTTCAGTTTCCAAGTGTTTGATTTCTTTTCCCTGCTTTTCCTGTTATTGATTTCCACTTTTATGGCCTTATGGTCAGAGAAGATACTTTGTAATATGTCAATGTTTTGGATTCTGCTAAGGCTTGCTTTATGACCTAATATGTGGTCTATTCTAGAGAATGTTTCATGTGCACTGGAAAAGAAAGTGTACTTTGTTGCTCTTGGGTGGAGTGTTCTGTATATGTCTATGAGATCAAGTTGGTTGATAGTGGCATTTATATCTTCCATGTCTTTATTGAGCTTCATTCTGGATGTCTTGTCCTTCACCAAAAGTTGTGTGTTGAAGTCTCCTACCATTATTGTGGACTTGTCTATCTCATTTTTCAATGTGTATAGAATTTGTTTTATGTATCTTGCTGCCCTATCATTTGGTGTATAAATATTTAATGTGATTATATCCTTCTGGTATAGTGTCCGTTTAATGATTAATAGTGTTCTTCCTTATCCTTTATGATGGATATAACTTTAAAGTCTATGTTGTCAGAAATTAATATTGCCATTCCTGCTCTTTTTTGATTGTTGTTTGCTTGATATATTTGTTTCCATCCTTTGAGTTTTAGTTCGTTTTCGTCTCTAAGCCTAAGGTGTGTCTCTTGTAGGCAGCATATAGATGGATCGTGTCTTTTAATCCATTCTGCCACTCTCTGTCTCTTTATTGATGCATTTAGTCCATTTATGTTCAGCATAATAATTATGGATAGGTATGAATTTAGTGTTATCATTTTGGTGTCTTTTTTAGTGTGTTGACAGTTTCTTTTTCCCACTTAATTTTATGTGCTGAGCAGTTTATCTTTATATATTGTCTTTTCCTCGTTTTCGTTGTTGATTTTGTTTCTGCTGAGTCTCTATTTTTTTCTTGTATTTTATCCTGATGAGTAGGATAGTTTGTCTCCTTTGTGTTTACCTTATTTTTTACCCATATTTTTCTGAATTTAAACCTAACTTTTTTTTTGTTTCTTTTTATCACCGTATCTTCCTCTCCATATGGAAGATCTTTGATTATATTTCTTAGTCCCTCTTTATTGTTTTAATGTTGTCTTCTTTATATAATAACATCACTGTTACCCTGGTTTAGCTTTTTTCTTGGTTTTAATCTTGCTTTGTTTTTTTGATTTCCCTGCCTGGGTTGACTTCTGATTGTTCTGCCCAGTGTTCTGGTCTTGAGTTGATACCTGATATTATTGATTTTCTAACCAAAGAATTCCCTTTAGTATTTCTTGTAGTTTTGGGTTGGTTTTTACGAGTTCCCTATACCTCTGTTTATGTGAAAATGTCCTAATTTCACCTTCATATTTAAGAATCAGTTTTGCTGGATATATGATTCTTGACTGGCAGTTTTTTTCCTTCAATTTTTAAAATATGTCATCCCATTGCCTTCTTGCCTGTATGGTTTCTGCCATGTATTCTGAGCTTATTCTTATTGGCTCTCCTTTGTAGGTGACTTTTCGTTTATCGCTGGCAGATCTTATAATTCTCTCTTTATCTTTGGTTTTGGCAAGCTTAATTATAATATGTCTTGGTGACTTTCTTTTAACACCTACCTTATGTGGAGTTCAATGAGCATCTTGGATAGATATCTTCTCATCTTTCACAATATCAGGGAAGTTTTCTGCTAACAAGTCTTCAACAGTTCTCTCTGTATTTTCTGTTATCCCTCCCCGTTCTGGTACTCTAGTCACTCATAGGTTATTTCTCTTGATAGAGTCCCAGATGATTCTTAAGGTTTCTTCATTTTTTTTAATTCTTTTATCTGATTTTTCTTCAAATATATTAGTGCCAAGTGATTTATCTTCAAGTTCAGAAATTCTGGCTTCTACTTGCTCAATTCTGCTCCTCTGACTTTCTGTTGAGTTGTCTACTTCTGTAATTTTATTGTTAATCTTCTGAATTTCTGATTGCCATCTGTCTGTGGATTTTTCCAGCTTATTAAATTTTTTCATTATGTTCCTGAATAATCTTTCTGATTTCTTCAGTTGCTTTATCTGTGTGTTCCTTGGCTTGTTCCGTTTATTGCCTCATTTCCTTCCTGATGTCTTGAAGGGTTCTGTATACTAATCTTTTATATTCTGCCTCTGGTAATTCCAGGAACGCACTTTCATCTAGAAGATCTCTGGATTCTTTGTTTTGAGAGCTTGTTTAGGTGGTTATGGTCTGTTTCTTTATGTGAATTGATATTAACTGTTGTCTCTGAGCCATCTTTAAGTTCTGGTATTAGTTTATGCTTGCTGACTGTGTCGTAGCTTCTTCTTTGTTTTGTTTCGATATGCCCAAATGGATTGCTTGAGTGAGCTAGCTTGATTATTTTCACCTTTGGAGCCCTGACATCCTTTCCCCAGATGGCTAGAGATGTTATCAGGCATATCAATCTAGGAATCCATTCACTTTTCTTGTATGAATTCAGCTTGGGTGTCCAAGTAGCTGGTCATCAAGTGTGTGATACAGGCTCTGTCCTACAGTCTTAGAAGGGCAGGGGTGATTGGTGTATGTACCAGTATTTGATTTCAGCAGGGGGTCATGCTCTGAACAAGGCAGAGGGCTGAGAACTGACCCCCGAGTGTCTCTGAGGAAGGTGCATTCCTATTCCCTAGAGCGTGCAGGTGGGTGGGTTCTTCAGACAGACCATGGGCACCCAGTGTTTTTGGTTGTAAGGACTGGGAGGTACCAGTTATCTTTGGACCCCTGTCATGGGTAGCTGGGTGATCTGAGTGGAGCTACTAGTCTTTAAGCTCCTGGTGTGTGGGTAGGTGAGGACCCTGTTTAATAAGTAAAGCAATGTCAAGCACCAAACACCCACCTCTCCACCGCACAGCTGAAACGGTTGGAGACTGCCAACAAGAGCCTATTCTCCTGAAATAGGCCCACACAGACCCATGCAGAGATGAAAGGTGCTCAAAATCCACGGATGATTTATGCCTGGACAGGAGCCGCTTCTGTCTTGAGTTCCCCCTGTTAGTGGAGCTGACAAATTATCTTTTCCCCCAATTGCAAATTTTTTTCTTCTCCAAAGGGGGGAGGATGAGTTGCCATGTGTTGAAATTGACTCAATGGCAACAGATGCGGGTTTTTTTGTTATATATTTCCTAATATTCCTTAATCCAAAAACATCTTCTTTATCCTTTTATTCATTCATTTTCTCAACATATGTTTGTTGTTTTGTTGTTGTTAGGTGCCGTAGAGTCAATTCTGACTCACAGTGACCTTATGTACAACAGAACAAAACACTGTCTGGTCCTGCATCATCCTCATGTTCATTGTTATGCTTGACCCCATTGTTGTAGCCACTGTGTCAGTCCATGTCTTTGAGGGTCTTCCTCTTTTTCTCTGATCTTTTTACTTTACCAAGCATGCTATCCTTCTCCAAGGACTGATCCCACCTCATAGCATGCCCAAAGTATGTGAGACAATGTCTCAGCATCCTCGCTTATAAGGAGCATTCTGGCTGTACTTTTTCCAAGACAGATTTGTTTGTTCTCTGGTATTCCATGGTATATTGAAAAATTCTTTGCTAACACCACAATTCAAAGGCATCAACTCTTCTTTCATCATCCTTATTCATAAAAAATACTGATATTGGATGGAAATATTTGTGTGGCAGGCACAAAAATATTTGTCTGAATCTTAATCTACTAATCATCTCTAAACCATAAACTAGGAAGTTACAGATATAAGAAAAATAGAAAAATAAGAAATAACATGATGTATTATTATTAGTGGACAAGGTCCCACTATCTATCAATACAAAATTTTAATGAACCCGAGCGGGAGCATGTGTACTCGGCTTCAGGCAGACATGAAATCTCTGTAGCTCCAATAAGTCCAAATCAAATTTTACCATCTGTCTTAGTTATCTAGTGCTGCTATAACAGAAATACCACAAATGAATGACTTAACAAACAGGAATTTATTCTCTCATAGTTTAAGAGGCTAGAAGTCCAATTTCAGGGTACCGGCTTTAGGGGAAGTCTTTCACTGTCAGCTTTGGAGGAATGTCCTTATCTTTTCTGAGCTTCTGCTCCTGAGAGTTCTTCATGTGGCTTGATATCTCTCATCTACCATCTCTGCTTCCTAGGTTGCCCATTTAATCTCTTTTATATCACAAAAGAGATTGACTCAAAATATACCCTATATTAATCCTGACTCACTAATATAAAAAGAAACTCATTTCAAAATGGGATTATAAACACAGGCATAGAGGTTAGGATTGACAACACATATTTTGGTGTGGGGCATAATTTAATCCATAACACCATCGGTGGGCAGCAAAGCCTCAAAAATGCCAGGAAAGATGAGTTAAGGAAGTTGATACAACTGCTTACTATTTTTCAAAGAAGATGCTGTCAACATTTGGAATGAGACAGCTCTTTCATTGTGTGCGATTATCACAAGCATTACTCATTGGAGTGCCTGTCATCCCAGTTCAGAACCTCCCTTAAATCACCCCCCTCCCCACCCTACATTCCCAAACACCACTTAGGAAGGTGGTAACACCCTTGGTTCAAATTCACTGAACTAAGCTCTCAAGCAGTATGGCAACAGGAAAGCAAAATATAGGTTATAAAAAAAGTTGGATAGTCCTAGCAGCCCAGAGCCTGCTTACCATAGCAAGGAAAATGGCAAAAAGAGATCAGCCATGGACATAGCATTTTAACACAATGGACCATTCCCCACTGCAGGAAATAAAGATGGCAAGAACCATATTCTAGAGTCTAAATTCCAGATTAGAATTTCCTCCTTAGAAGAGGGAGGAAAGAGGTGTTATTACTAACAACTTAACGTTATTAGTTTTGCTGGCCATGTTGTACTCCTTTTCACTAGAGGTTCAAAAATAAAGAAGCTGGTATATTCACCTGGTGTTCTGGGATTAGCTGCCTCTCTCTATCATCCACAGCAATCCTTCAGATTTGCCCAGGTCAGTGGGGAAATAGTATATGACTGGGGTTTGCGAGGATACGTAGTCATAGAAGATTTGTGGAAGAACTTTCAAAATTCAGGAAATGTGAAGACTCTACCTGGAAATAAGTAGAATACACCTTGCTCTGACCATTTTGATCAGTTATAGGTGATTATTGGAAGCTCCATACAGTAAGTCAATATATCTACAGAAAAATGGCAGAGAAGTCACTACTGAATGTAGTAAATTGACTTTCTTCTTGAGGAAAACCTATACCACACCTTCCTTTATCTTGTGTGATGCATTTTTATAAGTGGACTAATCTGAAATCCTTTCGCCTAGAGATAATGTACAAGTCTTAGAACTCCTCATTCTCATGTTGTTATTTATGACAAAATAAAAATTCCAAGTTAAAATAATATGTTCCATGTATATATGTTTTGCAGTTAGAAGTCTCTTGGTCCTCTTTGTAAGAGCTCATGTCTTCAGTAAAGTAGTAGGATGACACTGTATTTCTTTCAGCTGGACTACAGCTGACTGGATGAGATGTATACACAATCACAGAGGTGGCAGTAGCTTTAAACAAACACAAGTGAAAATCCAAAATGAAATGGGAACCACAAAGTAAGAGGTCTTTTCAGACAAACAATTCCCTCACAGCAGGATTCATACTGGTTATGTGACATTGGTCTGTATCAAGCAGAGTTCCTGAAAACACTATACACTCCAGCTCTCTATCACACATTCCAATAGTTCTGAAGTCAAGGGAAGGAAGGGAAGAAGAGAGAGAAGACTGTCCCTAATACGGATCCTTATAAGGTCTCTGGCTCTTAAAGCAGGAGTATCCTCATAACATGAAGATTTCTGTGATTTAATCATATTTTGTTTTGCTTTTTTTTTTATTGTAAAGAGGGACAGATAGATATTTCTTCATTTTTTTCCTGTAAAATGACAAGCAGTATATGAAAACATTGTCTATAGACCACTTACCTTCAGTTTTTAATACTTCAGCTGCTTTTTTGTGCACGTATCAAAGACACCTACATGATCTTGTGATTTTAAATGCTGACTTCAGAAAGATGAGTGTTGCTCAGGCAGCCCCAGTATACAAGGAAGTCTGCTGCTGGAAGCTTATTTATTTTCAATTAAGAAAGTACAGGGGTCTGTTTTTTATATTCTTATTTGTATATTCTTTCGAACACTGAGTAAAACCATATCTAAGGTAGAGATTACTTCAGGGAATTGGCTATCCCAGGTGCGTTTTTTTCTTTAAACTCAGCTGGACTTACTTTTCAAATGCATGGCTTTTCAGAGGAATCGGTTATACCCCAGGGCAAAACAAGTCTCTCAAGGATGATAGAATTTCTCACTAGATCATAAAAAAACTAATTATGCAACATGAGTGATAAATATGTAGCAACTCCTAAATATTTGAGGTTTCTCCTCTTAGCGGGTGACACGGTGATGTGGCTGCTACAGATTTTTCTTACACAGGATACATTAAAAAAAAAAAAAATAGTGCCTGCTTAATCAACGCTTGAGAAATGGCTTCCGCTTGTTACTACCTAGAAAATTCCTTACTATTGCCCCAAGACAAATCTGTGGTATAGTTTGGAACAGATTTTATGTATTTGGCAGAAAATGTCTCTGATTAGTGGTTCTCAAACTTGGATGCACTTTAAAGACACCAGACTTCAAACAGACCCTGGCATCGGCTCCTAGATGATTCCCATATTCAGACAGTGGTTCAATCTTGTGTGTGTGTTAGAACCACCTG
This sequence comes from Loxodonta africana, assembly GCF_030014295.1. Classification (NCBI taxonomy): domain Eukaryota; kingdom Metazoa; phylum Chordata; class Mammalia; order Proboscidea; family Elephantidae; genus Loxodonta; species Loxodonta africana. The sequence continues at coordinate 167,329,106 of NC_087342.1, forward strand.
AAGGTGATTGTTAAAACACAGATTGCTGGATTTTACTCACAGATTCCAGAGCTTCTGAATGAGTGGGTGTGTGGGGTTGGGGGGTGGAATGGGGAGATGGGAATTTACATTCCTAGCAAGTTCCCAAGCGATGTTCCCTGGCTGGCAACCACACTTTGAGAACCACTATCTATAGAGCCATGCCTCCAATGTTAACACAAATACAAATCACTCAGGGACCTTGTTAAATTCGAGATTTTGATCCGATAGTTTGAGAGTGGGATCTGAGATTTTGCATTTCTGGAAAGCTCCTAGGTGATGTTAAATGGATCACATTAGGTTTTGCAAAGTCATAGAGACTGAACACTCAGGTGTTACCTTTGAATTTCTAGGACAATGACTCAATACCCATGCCTTGTCTTTCAAAAGCCCCACCTCTGTTTTAAGGCCTATCTGAAGTTTCATCTCCTGCATAAAGTCTTCCATGACCAACAAACTCAGAAGTGAATTCTCTTTTAAATTGTGACCATTACTGTCCTTCCAGCTCAGTTATTATTGTTGTTCTATTGATCTGCTTACCCTTTCTTGGAAATTTGCTAGATTCAGGGACAGCACTAAGTGCCTTGCAAGCATTTTTGTTTAGTACTCAGAACAACACTAGGCTGAAGTAGTCTTAGGCATAATTTAAAATGAGAAGGAAAGAGGCTCAGAGCATTTAAATTCATATACTGAAGATACAAAATTAGAACTTCATGTGAGGGAAGAGGGTTCACTTAGATCCTAGAAATACCTAGCACCCAGGACCATGCCTTTAACTAAGAGACTGAGCATCCTTCATCTGAAATGAATTCCAGTTTCATATTAAAAATGCAACCCCAGATGCTAAACACTACAATGACAAGATTGTGCTAAGAAGAGCTGCACAGAGTTTAGAGTCTAGTAGAGGAGAAGGATATTGATCAAATAATTGCATTCATTAATTCATAACTGCAAAATGAGATAAGTGCTCTGAATAAAACAAGCACCGTTGTTTGAGAGAATATAAGAATTAACCTGTGGTGGAAGGTAGGGAAAGGGGGCTCTAGAAATTGTCCAGGAGACTGACATGCTTGAGCTGATTCAAAAGACGAGTAGATACATTCTGTTTTGTTTTGTTTTTTTTTTGTGGGGGGAATATTTCTTTCAGACAGATGAAATCCTATAATGAGAAAAAAAAAAAAACACACAAAAAACTGGTGCTTTCTAGAAACGTAAACAAGATCTCCATGGTTGGAATGCAAAGATCTGATGAAAACATACGCCAAATGAGGCGTTTGTTTATCATCATTATTATCTGTAAGTGGTTTTATCCTAACAATTAAGTGTCTTTACCTTCTTATTCTTCATGCTAGGGTTGCCGTAAAAAGTACAGGACACCCAGTTAAATTTTACTTTCAAATAAAAAAACTTTATAATTTTTGCTGTAAGTACTTACCATGTATTGTTTGGGACATATTATAGTAAAAAAAATAAAGCCTGTTGCCTATTTGAATTTAAAATGTAGTTGAGATGTTTACATTTTTATTTGCTAAATTTTGTAGCCTTAGATGGGATTCTTTTCCGAATTTTCTGTTTGTAGGTAAACAGTGTAATAGCAGGAAATTGAAGCTGTCACTGACTCAACACATCGTAGAGGTGCCTTCATGACACACACCGAAACATCAAACACACGCTCCCTGTTTTAGGAGTTTTTGGAGCATGTGCCATGTGTCAGGCACTGTCCAAAGTATTTACATATATATATATATAATTTATATATAAAGTGGCAAAATATTGAATGATGCAGGAAGCATCAAAAGAAGATGGAAGGAATACATAGAGTCACTGTACCAAAAAGAATTGGTCGATGTTCAACCATTTTAGGAGATAGCATACGATCGAGAACCAATGGTACTGAAGGAAGAGGTCAAAACTGCACTGAAGGGATTGTGAAAAACAAGTTCCAGGAATTCTCAGAATGTCGTTTGAGATGTTTAAACACATGGATGTGTTCACTCCTCTGTGCCAAGAAATATGAAAGATAGCCAGCTAACTAGAAGAGATCCATATTAGTGCCCATTCCAAAGAGAGGTGATCCAACAGAATGCTGAAATTATAGGACATTATCATTAGTATCACAGGCAAGTAAAATTTTGCTGAAAATAATTCAGGAATGGTTGCAGTGGGACATCAACACGGAACTGCCAGAAATTCAAGCTGGTTTCAGAAGAAGAGGTAGAATGAGGGATATCATTGCTGATGTTAGATGGATCTTGGCTGAAAGCAGAGAATACCAGAAAGACATTCACCTGTGTTTTATTGACTGTGCAAAGACATATGACTATGTGGATCATAACAAATTATGGATAATATTGCAAAGAATGGAAATTCCAAAATACTTCATCGTTCTCATTCAGACCTTATACATAGAACAAGAAACAGTTGTCCAAACAAAACAAGGGTATACTGCATGATTTAAAGTCAGGAAAAATGTGCATCTGAGTTGTATTCTTTCATCATAGTTATTCAGTTGGTTTACTGAGAAAACATTCCGAGAAACTGGACTATATGAAAAAGAACATGGCATTAGGTTAGGACGAAGTCTCATTAACAACCTGTGATTTGCAGATAACACAGCTTTGCTTGCTGAAAGTGAAGAGGACTTGAAGCACTTACTGATAAATATACAAGACTACACCTTCAGTATGGATTACACCTCAACCTAAGGAAAACAAAAATCATCACAACTGTACTAATAGGCAACATCCATCATGATAAATGAGGAAAATATTGAAGTTGTAAAGGATTTCATTTTACTTGGATCCACAATCAATGCCCATTTAAGCAGCAGTCAAGAAATCAAACGATGCATTGCTTTGGGCAAATCTGCTGCAAAAGACCTCTTTAAAGTGTTAAAAAGTAAAGATGTCATTTTGAGGACTAAGGTGGGCCTGACCCAAACCTATGGCATTTTCAACTGCCTCATATGTATATGAAAACCGGACAGTAAATAAGGAAGACTGAAGAAGAATTGAAGAATCATGTGTTGGCGAAGAATACTGAACGTACCATAAACTGTCAGAAGAAGGAACATATCTGTCTTGAAAGAAGTACAGCCAGAAGGCTCCTTAGAAGCAAGGATGGGGAGACTTCTCACATACTTTGGACATATTATCAGGAGGGATCAGTCCCTGGAGAGGGACATTATGCTTGGTAAAGTAGACAGTCAGCAAAAAAGAGGAAGACCCTCAACGAGATGGACTGACACAGTGGCTGCAACAATGGGCTCAAAGGTAGCAATGATTGTGAGCATGGCACGGGATCCGGCAGTGTTTTGTTCTGTTGTACATAGGGTCCCTGTGAGTTTGAACAGACTTGATGGCACCTAACAAAAATGATTTTTATTTTATTATTTTGTTTACTTGTTTTGCTACTTTTAAACAAAAAAAAAAAGAAAAAGACAGAAGTAACAGTATTTGCTTAAGATGTAATTATTTAAATATTATTTGCTGCTTATTCGTTATTACAGTGGTGCAAGGTATAGTGAAAAGGACTCTGTTTCAATATTAGGCTTTACTTTTTCCCACATCAATCACCTATAAGGCGTCAAATATATGGTTTTTAGATTGTGTGCTTTCCCTAGTCTTAGATAGAAGCATTATAACTTTCCTTCCCCACCAATAGACATTATCAGGATTTTTAAAAACTGTTTAAAATGAATGTATCTTCAGGGTAATGCTTATAAGATGATTTTTGTAGAATTTACGGTTTTAAAAGCCTACTAGAAAGCTCCACACCACAATATCTTGCAATGGAAGTAGTAAGAGTCTACCTGTCATATTCTTTATAATTTTATCATTAATTTGTTGTAGCATTTTCCAATTTTTCGATTGTGGCTATTCTAACAAAAAAGGCTATGAAACTTTTGAGGTAATTTATTGTTGGGTGACAGCCTGTAATACAGCTAGACAAACTATTTTTTACCTGTGCTTTAGATTTAAATGTAGTATTAGAGCTCCCTGACTCCAACATTTAACTTGATTTATGGTTTGTAAAAATACTAGGGCTCAGATGGCTTTAAGTGACTTTGAAAATTAAGTAAAGAAGAAAATATAACAACTAATCTAAACTTGCTGTGAAATACTAATTATGCATTTCAAGTGAAGGAAGTAAGCAAGCAATAATTTAAACTGTGACATGAAATAAATCCCAAACTGTATTCTTGCTAAAGGCATTTTCTAAATAAACACTTGATTTTTAAGTCACAAAGGAACTGAAGCTAAAATCATTAATTACTGAAATCTGAGCTGTTTATTAAACATTTTCCTCACATATTTGTTAAAAAAAAAAAAAAAGCCTAGTTTCAAAGATAAATGTGTAGGGTAGAAAAACATCTTTAAAAAGTATGTCAGGTGAAACTTCTTAAAGATCCATGACAGTGTAAGATGGCAGCTGCAACTGCTGAGTCCATGTAGGACAAAATTTAAATGGAGGTGCAATTTTAGTCTTTATTATTGACCTGCTAGGAATGTGGGCAAAACGCCACATGCAATAATTCTCTGATAACTGAGCGTTCCAAACCACCTAGATATAAATTTCTCCAAACTCATTAAACCAGAAATAATATCTTCAGCATTTTGAATTAGGGAAGACACACAGGCATGTTATCCGTATTATATTAATTATCAAAATGTATTGCCTGAGGAGGAAATATGAAAGAAAACAGATTATCTCTACTGGAGAAAATTAGCACTTACTGAAAAGCAAACAGGTTTAGAAAACACATTGGAGGCAAATGCACATACCCCACATCTACAAGTTTGCAGATATTTGCTTTTCCTAGCCTGGCACACAAAACATTGTGCTAAAAACACAATGTGCCATACCTCTTACAAAAGTTCATTTCTTTTCAGATCTCAAAATTATGATGAATGCATCTCTAAGGATTTTCATGTTAAGAATATGTATTTTTTCCAAAGATGAAGAGAGATGAGTTACCATAATTTATCCATCTGACACATGAGGTGAACTTTAGCTTATCAATTTTTAAGGTAATATATCAGTAACCTTGAATTATTCTAAAGATGAAATATCAGTCAATTTTGGTGAATTTGAACTGGTGGATTTGAACTACCAACCTTTTGGTTAGCAGCTGAGCTCTTAACCACTACACCATGATAAAAAAAAAAAAAATTTTTTTTTTTTATAGTGGCAGATAAATCACTACTGGATTTTTCTAATTATGATATACCATAGGTGGGAATAAATGCTGGAAGAAATGAACAACCCCATCCTGATCTGTCGGCAATAGGATTACTGAGAAGTATAAATTCTCTCTTACATAGTGTTATCGCTTTTAATTCAAGTGTCCAATTCAAACTATCATTATATGAATGGATATTTTGAGGAATTCCAAAGATACCTAAAGTGCCATTCATCTAAACATGGTAAAGTCCACTTATTGGGTTCAAAGTTAGACTTCTTTCTCAAACAGGTGGATCCTCCAAATAAAAGGAGCCCTGGTGGTGCTGTGGTTAAGTGACACAGCTGCTAACCAAAAGGCCAGCAGTTTGAATCCACCAGCTGCTCGTTGAAAACCCTATGGGACAGTTCTACTCTGTCCTATAGAGTCGTTATGGGTCCGAATTGACTTGGCAGCAACAGAGTTTTTCTGTTTGTTTTTCCACATAAGAAGATATATCCATATGGGGTTAATAACATGTTTTTTCCTGTTTGTTTATTAGGAAACACAATGGCTTGGTTGGCTTTCTCAAGCCAGCTTTCAGTTAGGGAGTTATTACAAATGGATAAGCCTCTGAATTCCAAGTGATCTTTAAGCCGGCTACAGACTGGGGAAGTCTGGTCATCATCAGTGAGATAGGGGTCTATTAAGGTGGCACAAAATCAGGAATTATCAACAAACAGTATACCATTCAGGACTGGAGTACCTGTTAGGATCCACCCACATACGAGTAAGGTCAGTACATGATCCTAATGCATAAGCTTGTAACCTTGGGAGGTGCCATGGTTTAACATGAATGGCCCATTTAGATGGCCTTTCAAAATCAACAGTAAAATTAGGTATAAATATATAATCTAATACTAGGATGGCAAGAGGGTCAGAATGGCCCTGTACAGATTGAGAGTAAGAGTGGCATATCCAACAGTCGGTTAAGTTCCCAGCACTGGATACTGATTGAGTTAATTTGACAAGAGCATTTTCTTTCCAAATCTTAGTGGGGGTTAGTAAAAACAGCAAGAGAATATTTAAGAAAACCTTTTAAATAGTGAAGGAAAACTATCCAAAAATAATACAAGAAAGCAAATACCATGAAAATAGTAGCCACAATAAAATAAGTTCCTTCAGTCACCTGCATAAAAGGAAGAAGTTAGTCAAAGGATGATAATATGATAAAATATAATTAACGTGAGAATAACTTCAGCTATTGAGTGGGATCATAAAAAGTTCAATGTCTCGTTCTGCAGCCTTGAGATCAGCTGTCTACTTCTGGAGTTGTCTTCTGGAATCTAGGATGTTTAAATGTTACCATTATGTACCCAGAGAGTGGATAAATCCAGAGAGTTGGTTTAGCTTTCTTGCATTGAGATAGGTGGACTCAAGATTTGACTCCCTCAAGTTTGGCAGCACATGGATTTACTGAGATATTTCCGATCCTTAATGTAGTACTCTAAGAAATATCTTTCACAGAAAAGAAGCCTCCAAGGACTGGAACACCTCAGACACACAGATTGGTGAAGAGAATTAGGTATGGCCCTTTGCAATGAGATTCTAAAGGGTCTTTTAGTAGATGTCTTTTCCAACATACGTATTCACTAGGGCAAGGCTAAGTGTGACTGGGGTATGAATCAGCATACATAATGTTGGAGTCAGTGTAGGCAACATAAGAGAAGACCATTGGCTTTCCAGTTATTATTTCATGAGGAGTTAGTTTGTGGGGCTTGAATGATGTAGACCTCATATTCAAAAGGAATAAAAGGAGAACCTTAGTCTACGATAAAGTTTCACAAAATTTTGTAAGCTGGGCTTTGACTATTCTATTCTTTCTACTAAACCGGAAGGCTGAGGATGATAGGGACAATGCAAGTACTTATAAATGGGGAAAACTTGACAAAGTTCTTGAATATTCTGACCAGTGAAATGTGTCATTACAAAGGGTCTTGGAGGCCCCACAGGTGTGATGATATTTTCAAGGCATTTCCTTGCCACAAAGGATGCAGTTGCATGGTGACAAAGGAAAGCCTCCACCCAATGTGAAAATCTACAGATCATCACTAATACATATTTATGGCCATTAGAGGGCAACAATTGAATGAAATCCAGCTGCCATTCAAGCATAGATCCAGAAGGTAGGGGATATTGTCTAGGCAAAATTTTGAGAGGTTTTCTTGGGTTATGATGAGAGCAAGTAGAACAGTGAAAAGTTATATGCTCTGCAGCCTCAAAAAATTTACCCTATAATTTTTTTTTTTTTTAAAGTTTCAGTCATCTAATTCCTCCCTACATGTGAATGTTCTTGTTGGTTGCAAATCACAGGAATATGCAAAAATTTTGGTAAAACAATTTTGTCATCAGGACCTGTCCATAACTTAGTTACTGGATTTTGATAACAGCTAGCATATTGCCAGGTTTTAATTTCATCTGCTGGGGCTAATTGTTGGTGTTTGAAAAGCTGTTCTAAAGCAACATGATGGTCAAAATCTTTCTCAGAGAGCGTTAAAGTGTCTGAATTTTAGGGACCTTTAATAATTCTTCAGAACCCTTGTGGTGCAGTGGTTAATAGCTCGGCTGCTAACCGAAAGGCTACCAGTTCTAATCCACCAACTGCTCCTTGGAAACCCTATGGGTCAGTTCTGCTCTGTCCTATAGGGTTGCTATGAGTTGGAATTGACTGGATGGCAACAGATTTGGTTCGGTTTTGGAATAATTCCTCTGCGGGTTATAGGAGCAAGAATAATTTGTGAGGCAACTCGTTTTGCTGGAGTATCAGTGAGGTTATTTCCTTGGATTTCCTCAGTCTGAGGAACCCCTTTTGGCTGATGTGCTTGGATTTTTATAGCAGCAATTTCAGATGGAAGTAGCAGAATTTCTAAAAGCTCAGCTACTAAGTTTCCATTTTTGATAGTATTTCAAGAGGAGGCAAAGAACCCTCTCTGCTTCCATAGCCATATCAAAATAATGAACATTTCATGTCCTCCAGCTGCTAAATGTTTTAACAAGATTGCATCACCTTCCAAGTAAGCCTACTGAAAGGCAGAGCAGGCTAGTAAATCATCAATATATTGCAGCAGTGTAGACTTATTGGAAAATTGTAAGGGCTGCAAATCTGCATGCAAAGTCTGAGAAAAATATGTAGGACACTCAGTGAATCTCTGGAGCATTACAGTCCAAGTAAATTGTTGGTTTTCCAAGATAATGGGAAACAAATATTAACCTTCAGAATGCACAGCAATGCTAACAAAATAAAATGAAATTAAAAAATAAGCTTCAAAAATCCATAACTTCAAAATGTGTTGCATCTGAGGAGATACTTGAATACAATAGATGAGGATTAGGAACAACATAAAATCTGAGAATAACAATGTGGTTGATGGCCCACAAATCTGGAACAAATCTCTAGCCTCTGTTATTAGGTTTCTTAACTGGGAACACAGATGTGTTGTAAGGGGTGGTTCAAGGACCAATGAGGCCTTTAGAAAGAAAATCTTATATTATTGGAGTAAGCCTTTCTCTGGCTTCTCGTTTGAGAGGACACTGGGGAATTTTCAGCAAAGGTTTGGATACATCTATTTGGATTTTAATTGGTTATTCAGATGTGTGGCTGGCCCACAAAGTTTCAAGAACTAAAGAAACGGCCTCTAAGGGGAGAGGAGTAGGCCAGACTGAGTCCTGAAGAGGCAGAACAAGTGCCTACATATAGCAAATGACTTCTTCTTTCTCTTGAGTGTTACTAATTCAGGATCTGTTTGCTTATGAGTATCAGGCAGGCTCAATAAAAGTTCCTTTTTGATTGAATTGCAAATGGCAATTCCATTTAGATAATAAATCTCTTCTTAAAAAGTTAATTGGTATCAGGGCTAAGCAAAAAAGGCTGTAGGTCCTCAATAGAACCTAAGGATATAGGGACTGGCTGAAGATGAGTTAATGTTTGTTCTCGGTTTGTTATCCCCGCTGTCTTAGAGGTTTCTGTACTCTGAGACACGGACTTTTGCAAATCGGTGGGGTTAATTGCACATAGGGTGACTCCAGTGTCAATTAAAAACTTGTAAAATTCTCTGTTAATATATAAGGCAGTTTCTCCCTGCAAGTTAAGAGCCACCATAGGAAAAGTTCCTGTTGCTTCCCTGGGCCTCTTCATTCCATATCAGGCTGAGGGGCATTCACCCTTAATTGGGAAATCTTCATCTTATTCTTTAACTTGTAACATTCATTTCTCCAGTGGCTGGCCCTGTGTTTTACAATAGTAACAAATGCATGGTTTGATGCCTTTGGAGAGTTTAGTAAATTGTGGGGTTTTTTTTTTTTTTTTTTGGCTAGGAAACTGTAATTGCTCTAATTAAAGGGTCATCAGATTATTAGCTTTTGAAGTTTATTTTTTCTCTAAGGTATGAAAGAGCTCATGAACTAGGTTAGTCAACTCAGCAATAAGTGCTGTTTTCCAGTCTAACCTGGGTGGCAGCTCTCCAAGAAGTGATTTAGGAATTAGGCTTTCTCCATTTTGTGGCTCTACATCTTCAACACTTGGTACCCAAGTTTACGCTGAAGTTCTTCCCATTCTAGTCAGCTGGAAAACAGCACAAAATATTACATGTAGGAGGCTTATGTAGGCTAAGTCTGCAAGTAGTCTACACCATGGGCTAGAAGTTAACCACAAAAGCACTTTGGAAAAGGAGGCTGGGAAATGTTGTTAGCTAAGTTTCCAGGTAGAAGAGGTGATGGAATTGATGATCAGTCAGCATTCTCTGCCAAGATGTCCAATCATCTTGGTATGTTTAAAAATTCTGAGCAATGGCATAATGGAACCCTCACAACTTGAATATTTGAGTTAAAATTCATGCAAATATTATCTAAAAAAAATTTTAAAATACCTTGCGTTCTGTGGGTACAATATTGCATAGAACACACAACTTGTCATCACTGGAAAATTTGAACAGGAACTTCAAATACTATTAATGTTTCATATGGAAGTTCTCCTTTAATTAGTAAAAAACAACAACAAAATAAATTGCACAACACTGGGGAAACTTTCATGAAGCCATTGCTCCTAAAAAAAAATTGCTCCTGGACACTATTAAAACATTTCGATGAAGGATTACCAAGATGTGCCTATTTTCTGATTCTATAGTCAAGCATTGGATTAATCAGGTAACTAAAACTATTATGGTTTTCAAACTATTAAATTATTACCTTTTTTGGTATTAGTCTTATGAGAAAGGAATTACATTCAACAACATGTATATTCTTCTGTGAAACAATTATGACTCAAAGTTTGGAGACCATCTTTTGTCTCCAAACCACTGACAATTATTTGAAGTCGTGTCACACACATATATGCAAAAAATAACTACACACACGTGCATACGAACACATATACACATATTAGAATAAGCATTGTTTTCATAATTTTGATTATAAAAACAAAGAAAAACTGCAACTTTATTGACAGACTCTGCCTCATTCACTGCTGAGAACTGACTCTAAATCACTGCACTGTGACCTCCTGGAAGATGTTAATTTCAACTACAAGATGGTCAATCATGTAAAATGCAAGTCAAAATAAGATTATTTTCATTGCTTTGTGAATATTTTAATAATTATTACAAAATCTTTGTATTCCACATTGTGGTTTGCTCATTGTCAGAGAGAAATATACATCTATAGATTTATGAGCTGAAATATGCTGTTGCCCTATTTTTGGAACACTAGGGAAAAGACTAACTGCTTCAGACTATAAGAAAAGATAAATTTCAGGAGAACTTGGCATATTTGGCAAATACAGCTAAAACTTTGAATAGAATGAACCTAAAACTTCAAGGACCAAGAATATCATCACTTTTATCATATTGTACTTCAAGAACTTAGAACTAAAACGCAGTTATGAGTAGAGTGAACTGCTACTAAAAATATCTCTTCAATTTTTAACTCAGGTGCAAAGGAAAGATTTATGGAAATTATTTCAGGGAAATATTTAAAATTACATCTCCCCCCCCGCCCACATGGTGAATTTATGTGATAGATTTCAGATGTGATAGCTAAAAACCTCACCTGGAGACCTGTGAGGGAAGTCTCTTCTTGGTATCCCATCTTTGCACAACACATCTAAGAGAAATGTTTAGAATTCAAGCCTGATCAGTTTACTGAATTATGGAAGAAATTTCTTTGGAGAAATTTGGAGAGAACTTTTCCTTATTTTCCTCATTAGTCAATCATTGTTCCTTTTTTAATTGTATTTTGATACAATTGCTTTTTTATACACTTGTGAATATTTTTCCCTCGACTTCCACTATGAAAAGCAGGTGTCCAGAATGTTGGTATTCAAAGTGCTCTGTGTTACCACACATGGAGCAACACTTGATATCAGAAAATTCAAGGAATGTGCAGACCATTTCAAATTTAAATTAATTCATTTTCTAAAATTGCCATTGCTTTGACTTATTGTTAGTTTTATTTAATTAATTTCAAAATTTTAAATAGATTTGAAGATGGGAATGAGATAATTATTTTTATGAAAATTGGTCACCACAACACCAATGGTCTTACCATTTCCAAAAAGGACCATGTCTGCCCAAAAGGATTCTTAACGCTTAAGGAGTATTTTCTATTACAGGAAAGAAATGCTTTATTAGTCTGCATCTTAGCTTTTTTGATAGATCCAGCTGTTTTCCATCCATTGATTGTACTCCATCCTTGACAAGGAAATCTTATTTATTAACTTTATGTTTGATCTGGCAATTGGGAAGGAAGGTACACTGAATTATAAAAAAAAAAAAAAAAGACCTGGTGTTGTCCACGCGATTCGAACTCATAACAACCTTATAGGACAGAGTAGAACTGCCCTCGTAGGATTTCCAATGAGCGGCTGGTGGATTCAAACTGCCTACCTCTTGGTTAGCAGCCAAATGCTTAGCCACTGTGCCACCGGGGACCCTGAATTATAGATATGAAAATTTTGGTAACTAGAAAGAGGTATCCCACAATAAAATGAATATATTGTCACTTAGTAGTAGAAAACAGCCTGGTCTGTGAAATCATTCAGACACTAAATACTGTCTCTGCCAGGTTGCTTCTTGAACCACCTTGGCCAGCTTAACAAGCACTTAACATCATTTTGCTCATAGATAAACAGCAAAACCTATTTTGAGAACTGCGTAAAATAACACAAGTACCTGGTTTGACAAGTTAGACATATACTAAATGCAAAATAAGTAGTATTTATTAATAAATGAATCCTTTTTTAACTTTGATCAGTTTGAATGAGTTCTTAGCATAATGATTATCTCTTGAATTAGTTACCATTGATTCTCCGGGCCTACAATATTAAAAACAAATTTTTGATAAGTATTGGTGAACCTTTGAGGGTAACATTCAATCCATTGATTCGTGGCAATCTCCTGGGTGAATGAAGGTGCAGCCACCTTCTTTTAGGAGCTGACTGGGACCCCCAAAATTGAAAAGTAGCATTTGTTTTAAATTTCCTTCAAACCTGGCTGTTCCTGTTGATGCATTGTTTACTGTTGAAGTAGACAGAATAATGACCCTCAACATGTACATGTCCTAATCCCAGGAACCTGTGAATATGTTACCTTAAATGGCAAAAGGGACTTTGCAGATATGATTAAGTTAGGATTTTGAGCTGAGAAGATTATCCTGGATTATCCTAGTGAGTCTCATGTAATCATGAGGATCCTTATAAGGGGAAGAGGTAAGCAGAAGAGTTAAGTTGGAAAAAGATGTGATGACAAATGATTAACAAAGAAACTCGATCTAAGTAAAAAATTTTCTTGATTATGAACTGCTGACATTTTAGATGTAATGTAAGGAAAATCATTACCAATTCTGTCATTATTTGTTTTGTTTTGTTTTGTTTAATTTTCTTCCAACATCTAAGATATAAAGAATGGACTGCATTAACTTTCCTGTGATAGATAGCAAATATCAGGAAATATCTGCAGCCTTTAGGTTGGACAGTAAAGGATTAACTCATCAGGCCTGGACTACCCACCCTGCACGTTTCAAAGATCTTCAGGATTGATTCTCAACTGGCTTCTGCGAGATAAACCCTAACTCTTGGACTATCTTGCCTGATAAGAGTGTCTTTGTATACCCTGGTTCTTGTGCATCCAGATAGTTTATGGTAACAATGTAATTTTCGGTTAATGCCTGTTTTTGTTCACCTGGGTCCCTGGGTCATGCTGTATCCTTTTGACCTCTGGGGATGGGTGACTGAATGGCTGAGGTCAGTCATGCGAGTGCACCATGCCTACAAGACTGACGCACAATAAAAACCCTCGTCCCCAGGGCTTGAGCGAGCTTTGCTGGTTGGAAATACTTTGCACATGTTTTCATACACCATTGATGGTAGAATTAAGCACAGTCCATGTGACTCCACTGTGAGAAGACAACTGAAAGCCTCTTCCTGGATTCTTCTGGGCTCTGCCCTATGTGCCCCTTATGCTGATTTTAATCTGTATACTTTCACCGTAATAAACCATAACTATGACTATAATAGCTTTTCTGAATTCTGAGAGTCCTTTTAGTGAAGCATTGAACCTGAGGTAGTCTTGGGAACCCCAAACACAAGGTAATAGCCCTTTTCCTAGAGCTGATAGCTGAATAAAATTAGTTATTCATAAACTTGCTAAATTATTTTTTAGAATTCCATGATGAACTGATTTCATCTCTAGTCCTGATTTACCCATTCCTATTTTTTTTCTTTTTTGTTATACAAACACACACACATAATTGGATATGTAGGTGTACACACACACACACACACACACACACATTGTAATTCCTTGAAGATTTTATTCTACACTTACTGTGTTTTTTCCCTGATGAACAGTAAGCCTAGCCAACCATGTGCAGCCTACTCTATTAGAACATTTCATAGACAAGTGTTTCTGTCTTTTTCTTTGGTGCATGATATCTGTATTATCTGTATTATCTCCTTTCAAATAATTTGAAGATGAGCCAATATGTAAAAATATAAAAAGGACTATCATGTTGCATACCAGAGGAGCACTCATTAAGTTCCCTTTCTTTCTCTCTTCCTTCTTCCCTTCATCTCTTCTTTCTATGCTGAGATTAGAGGAAATTTCTTCCCATATGTTCCTCTGTTATATTTCTCTGAAAACTGTGTCTAATATAAAAATCTTTCTGAATTTTTAATCTACCGAATTGGAGTCGTGATATCACGGTTCTATGCGCTTGGAAATTTTAAGAGTTAAAGCAGAATTCAACTTCCTTCTTGTTCCTTTCAGCAATCATGGCAGCATACCCCTACAGTGATTTCAGGCCAGTCTGTAGAGGTGAAACTAAATTGAATGGATATAATTTCCAAACTGGACAAAGAGATTATTTACATGACAACAGGATAAACATTTACTTTACTTACATGAGGTCTACTGGTTGTAATTTTGCATGATTAATTTTCTACAAAAATGTAGCAATGTGTTACTTAAAACAAGATGTTTCCATAAGAAACACGCACCCTGAACTGGTGTCCTATGGAAATTTGTTTCAGTTTATCACTTAAAATATCATGAACCCATGACCTTCCATTGGTTGAGTTAATATATATCTTTCTAAATATGATATTAGCTTTCAAACTTGTGTCTACAATGTCAGTATAATTTCTGACTCCTGAAAACCTTCTTGCACATATTCGCATGAAGACTAAAATTATTTCTGCCGTATTTCTAATTGGATTCTCTATAGTGTAATAGTGATAAAGTCTCTCTATAAATTATATCTTATTAAAATATACCAAAATTTACCAAGTGAGTCAGAATAAAGTGTAGTGGGGAAAACAAATGATTAAAATGGCTTAAACAAATGTATGCATTTAATATTAATTATGAGTCTTTTTCATGAAACTAGAACTGATCATGACAGTATGCTCAAACTGCTAAACAGCTTCTTTGCAATTATAAAAAAACAGATTTGTGAAATCCGTGTTTGTCTTATGCTTACATGAAGCATTTGTCCTTCAATTGGAAGTGTCATAAATTAATTTTAAACAAAGCATATGACCTCATGCAATGCTTTAAATAAAAGTCTTCCTACTAGGAAAACAAAACATCTCAGGGTATCAAGTACTTCCAGCAATCAAGGGTGTTTTGTTTGTATTTGAAAATGTAAAACTCAACCCTTTCCATTTTGTTGGTAACCTTCAAAAGGAATACAGAAAAAGGAAGCAGGGAGGGACAGATATCCTGTTAGAATATTCATGTTTCAATAGCAGTTTTCTGACTCAGAGGAAGCTGCTAAAGCTTCTTTCTAAATTTTTATTTGTAAAGTAATTTTAGGTATCTCTTCATTGAAAAAGCTGACTTCCTTTAATCATTTTAAAGAAATCGTTACAATAGTTATCCAAAAATTATATATAGCAAATTAATAAATATCTGTGGGTTTACAACTGGGTGGCAGTTTTGACTTTGCCTACACAGCAGGAAGTTTGTGAAGAAGAAAGGGCGTTGGTCTTGAAGCCATGTCAGATTTGGCTTTCAGTTTTTTTTCTAGGCTGGCTCCTTCACTTACCTGTCAGCATTAACTTGATCAAATTAGTTACTCATTTTTATCTGATATGATCTAACGGATGAAGAAGCTTTTTTTAAATGACTTTTTAACTTGAAGGCTGTAAAGATAGCCGACGTGAAGTAACTGCTAGCTTAGCAAAGAGGGAAAACAATGTCATCCTGCCGAGCTGCCCCCTGAAACCTATTGGTTCAGCAGCTGCATCTTCCCAAACTCAAATGGGAAAATTTCTCCCAGTCAAACCCTAAAAATAACTTTAACAACAGACAAGATGGTGATGGCAATAGTATGTATTTTGTCGGATGGGGGAGGAGGTGGGTGTAGGGGAAAGAGGGGTCTGAAAAAAAAAATTGAAGTGGACTTTAAAATCTGAAGTAAACTTTAAGAAGATCAATTTAACATTTTTCAATACAGTATTTTGGGATAATGACACTAGAATCAAGATGAATTCTTTATCCCTATTTTGAGGTGGCCCCCATCTGTGTTATATTTTGAGAAAGATTGTTATTGTTAGGTGCCGTCTGGTTGGACCCCAATTCATGGCTAGCCCCTGCACAATGAAAGAGAACTCTGCATGGTCCTGCATCATCCCTGTGACCAGCTGTAGATCAGAAGCTTGTGACCCATAAGGTTTTCATTAGGTGATTTTTCAGAATTAGATTGTCAGGACTTTCTTCCTAGTCTTAGTCTGGAAGTTCCTCTGAAACCCGTTCAGCATCTTACCAACATGCAAGCCTCCACTGACAGACAAGTGGTGGGTGAGCATGAGGTGCATTGGCCAGGAGTTGAACCCAGGTCTGCCACATGGAAGATGCGAATTCTACCAAGGAAACACCATGCCCACCTGAGAAAGATATTGTTAGTTGCCATGGAGTTGATTCTGACTCATGGAGATCCCATGTGTTCAGAGTAGATCTACTCCATAGGTTTAGCAAGGCCATGGCCTTTCAGAAGCAGATCATCACGCCTATCTTCCAGGGCACCTCTAGGTGGGTTTGAACCAACTTTTTGGATAGAAGTCAAGTGTGTAACCATTTGTGCCACCATGTTACATGAGCTGCTGTTGTTAGTGCCATGGAATGGGTTCCGACTCATAGTGACCCTAGAGAACAGAGTAGAACTGCCCCATAGGGTTTCCAAGGAGTGGCCGATGGGTTCCAACTGCTGACCTTTTGGTTAGCAGCCATAGCTCTTAACCACTCCTACATGAGCTGTACACTAGAAATGATTGTATTTTTGTAGTTGAGATATGAGATTGAGCCTCGGAATATTCCCAAGGAATATTTTACTATAAAATGTTAGGTTTCAAGAGATTGGATTTGAACCATGATATAGCTTATAAAGATTTTAGTTGTATTCTACTGAATAAATGTTACTATAACAATTTTCATGAACGCTGGAATCACTGTTGTTATGAATTTTCTACATTCTTTACTTCCTGTGTACTTTTTGTGAAATGACTCATCTTTTTACTCATGATTTGAGTAAATAATATTTCAAAATAGAAAAAAAGAAAGTCAACTTAAAGAATAAAAACTACCCAATAACAACACAATTTAGAGGAAAGAGTATTCCTACTATTACAGAACTTAGAGATTTTTTTGTTACCTTGTCAAATAAAGGGACAAGAGCAACATATTCCGAGGAAGACATTACATTTGGCTTAATTTGTTTAATAAATGTAACGTATTTCCTCTTTAAGCATACTTGAGCGCATACTATATTGTTTCTGACTTTAAAAAGTTAATTGAAATGCCAAAGTTTTGAGCATGAAGCATAAGTTTAATTTGACCTTTTAAGAAAAATTGTTCTCGTATATTCTTCAGAAGATGAATTCATCTTCTGTACCAATCACGTTAAAATGAACCAGATGGTAGATTACCTAACTATCTAGCCTTTCACCTCTAGAGACTGGGGTTTAAATGTGCCTTAAAAGAAATACCCAGGAGTGATCTGTGTTCATTTTGAAGCCCATACAGTTGGGCTTCAGTAGCAGTCACTTGCAGCTGGGGAGATGCTTGTTTAAAAAAATATCCGAAATGCCATAGAACAAGGTCATAGGGGTTTCAATAAAGGTATAAAAGCCACCCAGACAATCCATGTGGGATAAAGATTATCAAAATAATGAACCTATAGGTCTGAAACTTTCCTGGCTAGTAAAAAATACCAAATGAACTTATTGGTCTCCTAAAAAAAAAAAGAAAGGTTCAACAAAGAAAGAAAAATGAGTATTATCAAATAGAGCAGACTGAGCAGTAAAGGCACCCCGAAAGACATGCAAATCATATTGGTAAATGAAAATAAAAATAAATAAATAAATAAAAACTGTAGCTTACTAGTGCCCTCTAGTGTATATTGTCTCCCGCTTTGTGTATACTGTGGATTTTTTTTTTCTTTTTCAACAGTATGAATAAAGATTTAAACACAAATAATTCTAAAACAACTTAAAACTAAAAAAGAAAAAAAAAAAAACACTAATATCTTTAAAATTTTAAGTCAAATTATCAGAACAAACCAAAAACAGCCAAACTAATGCTATGATTGCATTGTATTAGTGTCAATAAGCCAACATCAGTGGCAAACTAAAAAAAGACCGACACTCAGAAGAATGATACCATTTTTCCCTCCCCATGCTTGGGCAAAACAGCCTTCTCCCTGAAAATTGTTTTGCTTCACAGTCACTCTGTTTTGCATCCTAATTGTATCATGTGCCAACAAAACAGATTGTTTGCTAATTGATACCATAAAGCAAGACAGCCCAGTGAAGGAAGATAAATCTGACTCCAGCTAGCAGCAGCTGATGTGGAGCTTGATAGAAATACTGTCGTTTCCAACACAAACTGCCTAGAATTGACTTTTCACTGTAAATATAGAGAGACGTGACAGAAGACTCATACACCCACCATTATTTTTTTTAAATGATATGATAATTCTGCTACAATATTCCTGTTACCAGTTCTAGTTTAACTTGTAGGATTTTAAAGAAAAATAACTGTAGGGATATCATTCACAAAGCACTGATGGACAATGTAAAATGTTTTGTTCACTCCCTGGCTGGACTTAGGAAGAATATATTCTTGCTTATGGATTTTTAGAAGGGAATAAAATGTCCGGAGCATAAATTCTATATCAAACACTTACAAGATATCAATAAATTAGAGTAGTAAAAGTTATATTTTACCTGAAGTATTTATAAATTCGGTCAAGGCATACCTGAAATGTGAAAAATGTCTAGAAATTATTTTCATATTTCTATGCATCTTTCACTGCAAAACAGCTGTATTTCTTAGTCACACTTAGCCTGTTTAGCACAGAAGAGCAGTACTTAAATGAAGATTTTTTTGTGTGTGTGGGAACTGGTATTAGTGGGCATTACTAAATGTCAAGGGTGAAATCAAATGTGATTCCAAAAAAAACAAAATTTTGAGTCTTTAGTCCCTAAAGAACAATGAAGATACAGTGCAATTAATTCAAGCGGTGGCAAAAGAGAAAACAAAGGCCCTGGGAGACAGATAGAATGGTGATGTCTGGATTTGAAGATTTTCAGTTTTCCTCTTGAAGAGGAAGATTTATGTACAGGGGCAGTGCACCACATGTCATAACAGACAGCAGTCACCTTTGCTTGTTCAAAAGAGCAG
This sequence comes from Loxodonta africana, assembly GCF_030014295.1. NCBI lineage: Eukaryota > Metazoa > Chordata > Mammalia > Proboscidea > Elephantidae > Loxodonta > Loxodonta africana. The sequence continues at coordinate 167,348,516 of NC_087342.1, forward strand.
CTATCTGTGATTTAAAAAACTCATTTATCTCTCCTTGACACTTTATTACATAATTTGTATTTATTTGTATCAACTTTGAAGATTCACTTTATTTATTTTCTTTTTTTGCAGAGTAAAGTCTGATTAACAAAAACAAATTTTCTTTAGACTCAGAGACTTTTCAAGCTAGAAGGGAACTTCAGAAATCATCTAGTCTATTCCCCAACACTTTGTGAATAAGTAAACTGAGACACCCATTGCTGTGAGAGAATAGAAACTGCCCAATAGGGTTTCCAAGGCTATAAATCTTTACAGCAGCAGACTGCCACATCTTTCTCACTAGGAGTGGCTGGTGGGTTCAAATTGCCGACCTTTTGGTTAGCAGCTGAGCACTTAACTGCTGTGCCACCAGGGCTCCTAAACTGAGACACAGAGGCAAAATCAGATTTGTTTAAAATCACACAGCATGTTAGCAGCAGAGTCAGAAGTAGAGGAGGTCTCCAGTATTCTACCCATGGTTTTTCAAATAACAGATACCGGAGCCCTGGTGATACAGTGGTTAAGAGCTCACCTGCTAACCAAAAGGTTGGCAAATCGAATCCACCAGCCACTCCTTGGAAACCCTATGGGGCGGTTCTACTCTGTCCTACAGGGTCACTAAGAGTCGGAACTGACTCCACAGCAACGGGTTTGGTTTGTTTGTTTGTTTGGAGCCCTGGTAGCACAGTGGTTAAGAGCTCGGTGGATAACCGAAAGGTTGGCAATTCGAATCCACCAGCTGCTCCTTGGAAACCCTATGGAGCATTTCTACTCAGCCCTACAGGGTCGCTGTGAGTCTGAATCTACTCAAAGACGACGGGGTTTGGTCTTTTAGCAATTCTGGGTGCAATACATAATCCTTTAATTTAAAAAAAAAAAAAAAAACTTTAAAAAGCATTAGTGTTCTGGATTTTTTAGGTTACATTTTGACCACTTGGGTCTTGAAATGACCAAAGGAATAGAGCCAAAACAACAAATATACTGCAGAATGATGTTAGATCCCACCACAGTTGAAGCAAATTGTTTTGCAGTCTGAAGTTTATCCTGAAGTGGTGCTTAATGGACTTTTAATTAAGCCAACAAACGTCTATACATTTGTGAATGTGTCAGTTTACACTCCTGACACTGTAATGGAAAATCATTAATTGACACAATCTAGGGGTTTGGTTATATTATGAGTAATTCTAAAACCCATTGTCTTCCAGTCGATTCCAACTCCAAATGGCCCTATAGAACAGAGTAGAACTGCCCCATAGGGTTTCCAAGGAGTGGAGCTCCTGGTGGATTCGAACTGCCAGTCTTTTGGTTAGCAGTTGTAGCTCTTAACCACTACTGTGCCACTAGGGTTTCCTGAGTATTTCTACATCTCCATTCATTTTTCTTGTTTCATAATTCTCTCCTTTTACCCTACACTTGTACAGGAATCGTGTGATGATAGTCATTTTATTTATTGTCACTTTTGAATACAACCTAACAGTTTTCATTCAAACTCCTTTTTTATGTGTAATTTTTATACGTTATTTAAAGTTCTTGTCTAATTTTTAAGATATCTCTACCAAATGCATGCCCGTATCCTAAGCCCCAGCTGCCATCTTCTGAAGTAGAAAGCTGCCTTCTTAGTAAACTGGGCATATGAAATGCCATCAAAGTTGGATCCTTGTTAAGAACTAAGAATAAACCCAAAAGTAAGGAAGATATATATCATCAAGTGGCAAATAACAGTGGGGTCTAAAACCACAGCATTCAAACCTCTCTCTCCTCCTTCCCACCTTTCCCAGGATACACTGACCATAACAACTGAATACAGAAAAAGGCCACAAGCACACAAAAAAGAAAAGAAGAGGGAGGGGAACTTTGAGTTAAACATGTAGAACGTTCAATTTTGTTTCATTTCAAAGTTACAATCCATGTGACTTTGTTTTCCCTCTCTAGTGAGCATTAGCGCCTCTGTGCCATATGCCACTGTTTGGAGCCATGTCTCCCTTTAATTGGCTTGACCTATGGGAAGTATGGCTTGCAACCAAGCTAATTACATAAATCCACTCCAGGCTCTATAAATTCCATTATAGACAGCTCTTCTGGGAGAATAAAGAGGAAGGAACAGTTTCTCCAAAGTTTCAAACTCCTGTGTACATTTTTATACCAAAAGCATACATTTTATAGTATGACAAAAGGTGACAATAATTTGCTTTGCTTATAATTTGAATTTTCTTCCCCCTGTGTTCGACATGTAGTTAAGATTTTAAGTTATACTAATATGTGATAAATGCAATTTTAAACAAAAAAAGGCAAAATTACTGTTAGAAAACTGATTTTAGGTTACCAATTTTATTTCAAGCAAGTCTGATAGTGAAAAAAAAAAAAAGGTAGGATACTAGATTGTCTTGATACATTGGCAAAATAAAAATAGTGATGAAATGCCAATGTTTCCAAAGAAAATTCATTTTATAGTCATATAAATGCAGATGATTAAAAAGAATAACAAAATAGTCACACATCAGAAAAAGGAAAATTGCCAAAATCAATAGAAGAACTACTTGGCTAAAAATTAAATGCTTCTCAGGTTCTGGACACAATTTTTTTTTTTTTAACTCATACATGTCAGAACATTTTATATGGCAATTGTTAAATTTTATATACTTTTAGGACACATTGAATGGTATCTCTTAAATTTCTTCAAATGTGAGAGGAGAGGGAGAGGAGTATTCACTAATTGGATAGTAGATGAGAACTATTTTAGGTAAAGGGAAAGACAACAAACAGTGCAGGAGAGGGCAGCACAACTGGACTAAACCGGAAGCAAAGTAGTTTCCTGAATAAACTGAACGCTTAGAAGGCCAGCGTAGCAGGGGCAGGGGTTTGGGGACCATGGTTTCAGGGGACATCTAAGGCAATTGGCATAATAAAATCTATTAAGAAAACGTTCCGCATCCGACTTTGGGGTGTGGAGTCCGGGGTCTTAAACCCTGGAAGGCAGCCATCTAAGATGCATCAATTGGTCTCAGCCCACCTGGAGCAAAGGAGAATGAACAACACCAAAGACACAAGGTAATTATGAGCCCAAGAGACAGAAAGGGCCACATAAATCAGAGACTACATCAGGCTGAGAGCAGAAGAACTAGATGGTGCCTGGCTACAACCAATGACTGCCCTGACAGGGAACACAGCAGAGAAACCCTGAGGGAGCAGGAGAACGGTGGTAAGCGGATATCAAATTCTCATAAAAAAAAAAGACGACACTTAATGGTCTGACTGAGACTAGAAGTATCAGTATTTCTGGTATAGGTTTAAAAAACAAAATAAAAACCACACAATTTTGCACATGATGTTCAAAGTTATCACCTTAGCTAAAGAAAGCATAAACCTCATGGCATTCTGTCATAAAGAGCAATACTACTTAGAGATACTTTTCCAAAAAGTGTATAGATAATATTGAATGAACTATTAAATAATTGTTGTTCTGAAGGATTTAATCATTCAATTAAAATTTTGCTTTATATTTTGTTGTTGTTATTAGTTGCCCTCAAGTCAATTTGGACTCATGGCGACCCCACGTAGCAGAGCTGAATTTCACCATGGGGTTTTCAAGGTTATTACCTTTTGGAAACAGATTCTTAATAAATTCTAATGAACGTAAAATGATGCTGTTCCAAATGAAAGACTAATAAATTTTTAATGACAACGATGGTGCGGCTTTTTGGGTGACCCTAATATTAATTAAAAACAAAAAAAGCATAGTGCTCTCACTGCACATATCCCCATTTTTTGCAGTTTATCGAAATACAGATTCCCAAATGGAAAGGGACTCCAGGCATCTCCTAGACAAATGCCAACCTAATAGATATAGAACAACACATACATGATCATCCATCTCTACTGATGAGAGCTTCATTAGCTCATAAGGGAGGATCATAGATTTTCATTTGTGTTTCTTTGAAATTATTAGCTATTTGATAATTTCCTTTCTAGTCAGAGAAACATGTATTCCTAATAAATTCACAACAGATTTTAGTTCAGTCTTTTAGACTATGAAAATGCTTGGTACTTTTCACCTGACAGTTTTTCAAATATTTACAAATAAGAAAATTTATGTGGAAGGTTAGAAGGAGAGACAGATTCAGCTTGGCTATAAAGGAAGGCTTCAGGACAAGGTTGCCTTTATTATCTTCTCTAATAAAAATAATAGCTGTCTTCTTTATCTCTGCTAATTGCCAGGAATATAATACGAGTTGCCATTGAGTCGATTCCGATTCATAGCAACCCCATAGGACAGAGTAGAGCTGCCCCATACGGTTTCCAAGGAGCACCTGTTGGATTCAAACTGCCAACCTTTTGGTTAGCAGCCGTAGTTCTTAAGCACTAAGCTATCAGGGTTTCCAGGAATATAATAGACATTTGATATATATTTTATTTAATCCATTCAAAAAACCAAGGTGGTAGATACTAATATATCCAGGTTTCAGATGAGAAAATAAAGCCTTTGTGAGATTTAGCAACTTAGGCAGGGTCATACAGTTAGTTGACTGGAGCCCTTGTGGCATAGTGGTTAAGAGATTGACTGCTAACCAAAAAGTCGGCAGTTCAAATCTACCAGCTAATCCTTGGAAACCCTAGAGGACAGTTCTACTCTACCCTATGGGGTCAACCATGAGTCGGAACTGATGCAAGGGCATCTAACAACAACAACATACAGATAGTAATTGACCTAGCTAGACTTCAAATGGAAACCCTGGTGTTGTAGTGGTTACGTGCTAAGGGTCGGCAGTTCGAATCTGCCAGGCGCTCCTTAGAAACTCTACGGGGCAGCTCTACTCTGTCCTATGGGCTTCAAATCAAATGTCTCTGAACCCAAGCCTTGTGGTTTTAACTCTTTTATTCTCTCTAAGATGATGCTAAGCTATGTATTCCAGAGATATTTACTTTGTTGTAAATGACAGGGTTTTCAAATGACTTATAGTCAAGGCTGAATGCCTGTTGACACAGAAATTTTCCAATGTCACCCCCAAAAGTAATAAAAGTAAAATCAGACTTTAAGATATGGCCTAATATAAAATATAAAGGGATACTCTTTTATTCTGTACTAAGTTGGCATTAGAATTGTTTCTTTAGCAACCAAATCACCCTAGCTACTGTAGATTCACTATGGATTTGTAATCAATTACAACTCAGGATATTTCCTTTTCATATGAAATAGCTGATTTTTATCTTAATTGCCTCACCTTCTAAATTTATAAAAATTCTTTAAGTTTTAATGCTAGACTAAAGATATTTTAGATTTCTACTATCTTTAACATTTAGCTAGATATTTATATACAACTTTTTCTCTTCCCAACTTTTTAATATATATATAAATTTAATAAATATTTCTGACTTGGCTTCATTCAAAGAACTGATAAAAATTTCAAATGGTAAGTAGTCAAGAACAATCCATTACAGTAAGTATATGGAGTGAGGCCTTATTTCCATATTGGGATTATTACAGTATTTCACATCATAAGTATGATAATAAAAATAACTTTTTTAACAATTAAATTTGACAAGCAGAATGGTATTAATCTGCATATTCTTATTGACTCCTTTCAACACCCAATGAAGTTGGCCCTATTATTACCCCCATCATATGGTGAAAGCATTCATAGTGACCCTAAGGATACAGTAGAATTGTCCCATGGATTTCCAATTTTTTTTTAATCTTTACAAAAGCAGACTGCTACATCTTTATCTCCTGGAACTGCTGGTGGTTCAAACTGCCAGTCTTTCAGTTAGCAGCTGAGTGCTTAACGACTGCCCCACCAAGAGTACCAACAGCTCTGGTTTCAGCTTTATGGTAATTGTCGGACAGTTCTAAACTTTGATGTTTGTAAAACCCATTCTAGGAATCCCAAGTACTAACTCTCCAGGTGCTCTTCTCTTTCACATGTAAAAATCTATGGGCAAATATATGCACTATAACTTACAGATACTCCTTCAAACTATCTATTTTTGACCTCTGTCTCTGACCTGGGCTGGTTCATCCCTCCTTAGCCAACCTGGTGGTTACCCTCACCGGAATGGTCACCATATTGATGACAAACTTAGTGCATAGGTATAGGGCACTATAGCCCAGAACTCCTGGGCCATGATTCTACTGCCTCAGCCTCCACAGTAGCTGGGACTACAGACACACTGCACAGAGCCCAGTAAAAGAGTGTATTTTGTTTGTTTTATTTTATTTTGTTGCTATTGTTGTTGAGAATATACACAGCAAATCTTTCACCAGTTCAACCATTTCTGCATGTACAGCTCAGTGACATTGATTACATTCTCTGAGTTTTGCAACCATTCTCACCTTCCTTTCTGAGTTGTTCTTCCCCCATTAACAGAAACTCACTGCCCCCTAAGATTGCAGCTAATCTTTCAAGTTGCTATTGTCAGTTTGATCCCATCTAGATAGTTCTTAAAAGAGCATAATGCTCAAACCCAAAACCCAAACTCGTTGTCATGGAGTTGATTCTGACTCATAGTGACTTTATAGGACAGAGTGGAACTGTCCAAGGTTGTAAATCTTTACCGAAATAGACTGGTACGTCGCTTTCCTGAGGAACAGCTGGTGGGTTCAAACTGCTGATCTTTGGGTTAGCAGCTGAGTGCTTAACTAATGCACCACCAGGGCTTCCTTTAGTGTGCATTGCAGGCATTTTTCACTGGTTAGGCTATTGTTTGGTTTTAACAAGACTTCAGAGGATATTTTTGGTTTAAAGTTTAAAACTTATCTCAGGGCAGTAGTTTCAGGGGTTCATCCAGGCTCCATGGTTCCAGAAAGTCTTTTTAGCAGCAATCTTTCTCTTTTTTTATTCCATAATAGGTATTGTGCAGTTGGGTGACAATAATCGACAGAAAGATACATTAAAGAAAAAAAAAAAAAAGGAAAATGTTTAATATAGGTAAATGTTACAGTGATACAGAATAGATTTAGCAGCATTCTCAACAGAGCAGCAAGCTTTTCTGCAAAGAAAAGACACCTGAGAATAAAAAGTTTCTGTTCTCTCCCTGGAGCCCTACTGGTCTAGCGGTTGAGAGCTATGGCTGCTAACCAAGAGGTCAGCAGTTTGGATCCACCAGGTGCCCCTTGGAGACACTATGGGAAGGTTCTACTCTGTCCTAAAGGGTCACTATAAGTTGGAATCTTATAGTTTGGTTTTGGTTTGGTTCGGCTTTGTCTAACTCTAAGATTAATAAGATTAATCAATTCTTAAGCACTCAAGCCTCTAAAAATCCATAACGCCACACTTCCCATAATTTATAATATATTGTCTCCTTAAAGAAACAGGGAGCTTCCATTCCTTAGCATAATATAAATCTAGATTTTTTTCCCCCAGCTTTGGGTAGTGTCTTCTTGTCTAACATATCCACCCAGTGGTGTCCAGGTCAGGATAAGGATCCAGTCAGTCTCTTGAAATGGTCCCTTGGCCATTCACACTATTTTTTAATATTAGAACACTCTAAAAGCAGGAACATAGCCTTCTGCCCAAGAAGTGAAAATAACTGGTAACAACCTCAAATGCCCCTTAGTTCTTAGTTTGAGAGTGAAACTTTTCCAATCCAGTTTCCCAAATGTAACGTTCCCCATTAGAAGCCTGGGTCTATGGAAATAACGTCTCACTCCATATGCTTACTGTAATGGGCAGTTCTTGGCCATTTACCTTTTGACATTTTTATCAGTTCCTTGAATGATGACAAGTAAGGAATATTTATAAAATTTATATCTAAATCACAAATTTGAATTAAGAATTTGCTTTTTAAAATTCAAAATGTTAAAAAGAAAGAAAGAAAAGATAAGATAAAGCGACCACAGAATTAGTGGAATAAAATTCAAGTGGATTTTTACATAATTCTTTATATAGGAAAGCATATGAATCTATAGGAAGATTTCTTTCCAAAACCCTTTGATTAACCTGAAAAATATACTTCTGTACTTATAATGTAAATAATATTGATAAGAAAACAAGCAAAAGAAAAAAGCACATGACAAAGGGTTAATACAGTCATTATGAAAAATAAAAATCTTACAAATCAATTAAAACATGTTTGATCCACTATAAAAAATAAAGTCAAAGGATGTAGGTAGAATATTCATAAATTATAAACAGTAATAAATATCTGAAAAATTAATTCAACTCCTCTTATACTCAAAGAAATATAAATGTAATGAACGAAATACAGTTTCATCTGCATCATTACAGATTTTTTTTTTTGAGAAATAGGTCGTTTGCCTTGTTTTTTAATAATGATATCTAAAACTAATGAATATAAGAGGAAATTGATACACAGTTGCAAATAATGTAAAAAAGATATAAACTACTAAAGCTTTACCCCAAAAATGAAACTGTACATAACTTTTTTCAATAATTCCATTCTATATTTTGTAGAATATCACTAGAATATTCCTTAAGAAAAATTCATGGAAACTATAAAATGTACTATAAAATGTTAGCCTTAGCACGGTTATCGGTATACAAGAAGGAATAGCTTACGAAATACAGTATGAACTTGTTTAAAACGCACTACGGTACATCTATGTAATGGACAGTTTCTTGAGTAGGACGAATGTTTAAGCACTTGAGCACTAAGGTTGATGGTTTGAACCCACCTCCAGAAGTGCCTCAGAAGACAGGCCTACAGGTCTGCTTCCAAAAGGTCACATCCTTGAAAACCCTTAGGAGCAGTTCTGCTCTGCACACATGGGACTGCATTGAATAGGAATCGACTCCTGGTAACTTAACAACAGCATGTAATGGAATGCTGTTGAATCACTAAATGGTATTCTGTGAAAATAATGTGATTTTGATTTGAAATAACAGCTTTGGACTTCTGCACTAAATTAAGAATGGACACATTTCAATTAACCATGATATAGTGCTACAGTTGAGATTCGGTGGTTGGACAAGCATTTTGCTGAGACTTTAGAAGATAAAACATGTGTAAAAGGTGCACAATTTCAAACCAATAAGGACTGGTCTAGAAAATGCATAAAACTAGTGGGAAAAATTGTCTGAACAGATCATAGGCTTCTGGATAACTAAGGATTGTAATTTAAGAAACGCATTAGGAGTTACAGAAGGTTTGTGACATCAAGGACTGTGGTCTGCTGTGGAATTGACATTTTCTAAGTCACTGGGTCAGAATCGACTTGACAGTATTGAGTTTGGTTTTGGTTAGAGCTTCTAAAATAAGTATGTATATATGCACATCCATTGTTACCGAATTTCCCCTAATGTCCTCTTTTCCCTGCTAGTTTGATTTTGTCAACGTCTTTGATCCCTCCACTTTTATATTTTGCATTTGAAAAAGGCAGAAAGAAAACACACACACAGGCGTTATACAATGCAACTCAAAGGAGTGAAATTCCGTCTATATTGTCTACCGCTAGAAAAGACCCAGCTGGAATGTGGGGTTCAATGGTCACTTCCGTTCTGTGCTCTTTCGGCTTTGTCATCAGCATCTCCAGGAGCTCCATGCTATTGTCCCTGATTCAGCCTGCAATATCTCTGCTGAAAAGTCATGCTACTTTATGTCGTTATTTTAATTATAACTGTTAATTACACACACTGAGGGTTTGCTTATGTTTCATTGTCAATATATTTTGGTTTGTATATTAAAATGATTTTAATAGAAAAATTTCCGCCACATTATATTTCAATAGACCACAATGATCTATCCAAAGTCTGTTCTGAAAGATAGCTTTGATTCTTGTTTGATATTTTAATCTTACTAACTTTTTACTTAAATGAACCCAGTGTATAGTCCTTAAGCAATCATGAGTCTATTCTTACATTCCTTGTCACTTCGTAGATAAAAGTTAAAGGGAAATAATAGATTAAAATCTTTTTGCTGCGTTATCCTTCAGTATTTTTCCTTATGGCTTAAGCTATGAGCTCAGCTACACAAAACCACTATAGACTCTTAATACTTTTTTAAAAAAATCCTAAAGTCTGAGCATCATGAAAAACAAGATTAATTGGAATGATCTTTTGGAATTAAAATGATGATTTCAAGAAGTTCTTATTTTCATCTTCTTTCTTTGTATGTTCCATCTAAAGGAGTTAAATAAATAAGTTAAAATTCATTTGGATACCTTGGTTATTTACCATATGGCAATGTAGTTTTAAAAAATAGGCAATTGTAATGAAAATAGGTAATTATAATGAAATGTTATATTTTCGTGAATTAAATTCGTCCTCCAAAAACAGTCAATAACTAGAATGCACAATTCTAAATAATAGCTTAAAGCTTCAGTCTACCCAGTTGTCTTTTGTCAGCAAGTCCCCAACCCAAGAGTCATTTATTTATGTTCAACAATTCTGTAGAATGATTTCAGATATTTAGAAACACAGTTTAATTTTGGAATTTCACTGGAAAGCTATTCACTTAAAAACATACATTATTTTATGAGGGCATTATTTACATTTATCAAGGACCATAGTGGAAATTGGTAAAGCTTAGCAGTATTATGTTCAACCATTATTCAACAGAGATTCATTGAACAACCAACCCATTGCTATTGAGTCGATCTGACTCATAGAAACCCTGTGGGGTAGAGTAGGATTACCCATAGGTTTTCCAAAGCTGTAATCTTTATGGAAGCAGTAGGCTGGTGGGTTTGAACCTCTGAACTTTTGGTTAGCAGCTGAGCACTTAATCACTGTGCCACCAGGACTTCTTAGAGATTCACTGAGTACTAAATACTAGGCATTCCTCTAGCCACTGCAGACAATCAGTCAACTGAACAAAGGCTCCTGCCCTCAGAGAGCTAGCCTTTTAGGTGACGCTAAGATTTCCATAACCTGTAGATAGAAGTGGGGGACTTCCATAACCTGTAGATAGAAGTGGGGGATGAAAATCTGTCACCCAAGTAGATGACTTCCCTATCTCTTGACAAGTGACATCTGAAACACAAAATTCCCATATTTCCTATTTCCCAAAACCTCTCTGAGGCTGCCTTATTCCCTTTAATGCCTTCCAAATATCTCCAAAATGTCTTAATTTCCTTTTGTACGGCTTTTTTTTTTTTTTTACCCTTGGGATCTTTGCATTTAATTCTGCATTGATATGAGCTCTTTTCAGGGAAACAGTATTTTCTTGGAGAAGTGAGGTATCCCCGTGTTTAAAATGTTTTATTTCTAATGAAAAATTCATGGTTTTGTCTTACTCATAATACTGTTCTCTATATATTTTACCATCCTCAGGAAAATCTTAATTTTGGGGTTTTGCTTCCTTTTGGATTAGTTTTGGTCTGTTTCTTTGTTATTGTTTTTGTTTTTCCCCTCTGCTGCTTAGTGGTAATTCCTGCTGCCCGTGTTTTTAATTTTTTAGACTTCTAACTCTTACTTTTAGAGAACTATTTCCCCTTGCTTCCATTTTTTCTCCCAGGTTACATGTTTTCTGTCAACAGGAAGAAGATACAATTCAAAACTGGTTGGAGTCATTTTCCAGAACTGGGCACCTAAAGAACTAGTGAAAGCCATAGGTCGTTTGTCATTTTTTTTTTTTTTTCATTTCCAAAACCTGACTTTTCCATACTTTTTGAATTCTTTAGGTCTCAAGTCATTTGTGATTACCCAAATGTCCTAGTTTTTTCTCTTCTGTAAATGTAACCAAACTTGATTTTCATCCTCTTCATAGCCCTCATTTTCCCGTACAACTTTCAAACGGGTTCAGCTCCTTTTTTTTTTTTTTTTAAACTTAAACATATTTCTAAAATTGGTCCCACTTTTTTCTACCTTATGGAAGGCCAGCACTTCACTGGATCCTTGGGTCCTCCTTCTCCTTTCCTTAGCTTTTCTACAATTCTGCCAAAAATTTTAAACCTGTGTTTACAAACTGATACAAGTCTTGTCCAAGCTTCTGATTTGATACACCTTAGTCGTTAATGTGACATCTTTGCTTTTTAATGGTTTAAAGAGATCTTTTGCTGTGGATTTGCCCAATGCAGTGTGTCCTTTGATTTCTTGACTGCTGGTTCCATGGGTGTTGATAGCAGAGTTTCTAATGAGCATTCTTGTACTTCTTCCAAGATGGACTTGTTTGTTCTTTTGGCAGTCCATGGTATATTTAATATTCTTTGCCAGCACCATAATTCAAAGGCATCAATTCTTCTTCTGTCTTCCTTATTCACTGTCCAGCTTTCACATGCCTATGAGATGATTGAAAACACCGTGGCTTGGATCAGGAGCACGTTAGTCCTTAAAGTTACATCTTTGCTTTTTAACATGGTAAGAGATCATTTGATTTCTTGACCGCTGCTTCCACGGCGTTGATTGTAGATTTAAGTAAAATGAAATCCTTTACAACTTTAAACTTTTCTCAGTTTATCATGGTGTTGCTTATTGGTTCTGTTGTGAGGATTTTTGTTTTCTTTATGTTGTTTTTTTTTTTACGTTGACATGTAATCCATACTGAAGGTTATGGCCCTTCATCTTCATCAGTAAGTGCCTCAAGCCCTCTTCACTTTCAGCAAGCAGAATTGTGTCATCTGCATATCTCAGGTTGTTAATGAGTCTTCCTCCAATCCTGATGCTGCATTCTTCTTCATATAGTCCAGCATCTTGGATTATTTATATCTAAAATGTAGGATAAGTTATTGTATCCATCCTCTCCTGCAATCAAAAAGGAGACACAATGCCTAGTGGGTCGCTTTGGATTTTGGGGGCAACATATCCTTCATCTGGGTGTGCTCCTGTGGCCTATTTATCAAGTGACTCAAAAAGCTGCTAGTTTTGAGTGGGCCCAAGAACAAATGCAACAGGTTCAGCGTGCCGTGCAAGCTGCTCTGCCGTTTGAGCAATATGATCCAGTTGATCTAACGGTGCTTGAAGTGTCAGTGGCAGATAGAGATGCTGTTTGGAATCCTTAAACAGGACCTTGTTGCTGAATAACAGTGCAGACCTTTAGGATTTCGGAGCAAAGCCCTGCCATACTCTGTAGGTAATTACATTCCTTTAGAGGAAGAACTTGTGGCTTGTTACTAGGCCTTAGCAGAGACTGAACACCTAATCGTGGCCCACCGAATCACCATGTGGTCTAAGCTGCCTACCAAGAACTGAGTATTGTCTGACTCACAGAGTTATAAAGTCAGATATGCACAGCATCACTCCATCATTAAATGAAAATGGTATATATAAGATCAGGCTCTAGCAGAACCTGAAGGCACAAGTAAGTTGCATGAGGAAATGGCTCAAATTCCCATGGCCTCCACTCCTACAACATTACTTTCCCCCTTCCAGTCTGCACCTATGGCCTTATAGGGAATTCCTTATGATTAGTTGACTGTGGAAGATTACAACTCATACCTGGTTTACAGATGGTTCTGTGCAATATGCAGGTACCACTCAAAAGTGAACAGAGGCAGCAATGTGGTGCATCCCCTTTCTGGGACCTCCCTGAAGGAAAATGGTGAAGGAAAATCCTCCTGATAGGCAAAACTTCAAGCAGTGTATCTGGTTGTTCTCTTTCCTTGGAAGGAGAAATGGCCGGATGTGTGATTGTATCCTGATTCATGGGCTGTGGTCAATGGTTTAGCTGAATGGTCAGGGACTTGGAAGGAACATGACTGGAAAACTGGTGACAAGGAGGTATGGGGTAGGGGTATGTGAATAGACCTCTCTCAGCATGCTAAAGAAGCAAAGATATTTGTTTCTCATGTGAATGTCCACCAAAGGGTAACCTAAGCATAGAAGGATTTTAACAATCAAATGGATAAGAAGATGCGTTCTGTGGAAACCAGTCATCCTCTTTCCCTGCCCATAACATCATTGCCCAGTAGACTTATGAAAAAAAGTGGTCATGGTGGCAGGGATGAAGTTTATGCATGGGTTCAGCAACATGGACTTCCACTCACCAAAGCTGACTTGGCTACAGCCACTGCTGAGTGCCCTATCTGCCAGCAGCAGAGATCAACCCTAAGCCTCTAATATGATACCATTCCTTGAGGGAATCAGCCAGCAACCTGGTGGTAGGTTGATTACATTAGACAATTTCCATCAAGGGAAGCTCAGCATTTTGTTCTTACTGGGATAGCCACTTACTCTGGATATGGATTTGCCTTCCCTGCATACAGTCCTTAGGTCATATTGACCATCCGTGGACTCACAGAATGCCTAATCCACAGTCATGGTATCCTACACAGCATTGTCTCAAATCAAGGGACTCACTTCACAGCAAATGAGGTGTGACAATGGGCCCATGCTCAGGGAATTCACTGGTTCGACCATATTCCCCAACATCCTGATCCAGCTGGTTTGACAGAGTAATGGAATAGCATTCTAAAGATACAATTACAGCTCTAGAAAAGTGGCAATACTTTGCAGGGTTGGGGCAATGTTCTGCAGGAGGCTGTGTGTGCTCTAAACAAACCAGTGTCCAACATATGGTGCTGTTTCTCCTACAGCCAGGATTCATGGGTCTAGGAAACAAGGGTGCAAATTGGAGTGCCACCACTCACTATTACCCCCAGTGACTCACTCACAAGTTTTTTGCTCCCTGTCCCTGCAACCCTATGCTCTGTGGGTTTAAAGGTTTTAGTTCCAAAGGGAGGAATGCTCCCACCTGGAGGAGATACAACAGTTATTCTTTGAACTGGAAGTTAAGTATGCCACCTGGCCACTTTGGGATTCTTGTGTCTCTGGGTTAACAAGTGAAGTAGGAAATTACCCTATTGGCTGGTGTAATTGATCCTGATTACCAAGGGGAAATTGGATTGATAGTACATAATGGAGATAAAGAAAAGTATGTCTGGATTACTAGAGATCCATTAGGACATCTCTTAGTACTACTGTGCCCATGATTAAAGTCGATGGAAAACTACCGATACCTGTTGACATTGAGTCAATTCTGACTCATGGAAACCCTATAGGACAGGGTATAATTGCTCCATAGAGTTTCCAAGGAGTGCCTGGTAGATTTGAACTCTTGACCTTTTGTTTAGCAGCCATAGCATTTAGCCACTATGTCACCAGGGTTTCCAATGGAAAACTATAGCAACCCAATTCTGACATGACTACTAATGTCCCAGGCCCTTCTGGAATGCAGATTTGGGTTACCCCACCAGGCAAAGAACCACAAGCAGCTGAGGTACTTACTGAGGATAAAGAGAATACAGAATGGATGGTCGAAGAAGGTAGTTCTAAATACCAGTTACAAACATGTGACCAGTTGCAGAAAACAAGGACTGAAGTTGTTATGTGTATTGCTTTTTTATTTTATTATATGTGTGTGTATATATATATTTGAATAATAATAGTCATATTAACTGGTCTTCCTTATAGGCATATGGATATTATCCTATCACTGACAGCGTTGTGCTCAGGATAGATCTTGAAATGTTCTTTTTGACAATGAATACAACACCATTTCTCTTCGAGTTGTCATTCCCAGCATAGTAGAGTATATTATTTTCTGATTCAAAATAGCCAATACTAGTCCATTTCAGCTCACTACGCAGAAGACCAAAGATGAAGAAGCAGAAGAATTTATCAGCTACTGTAGTCTGAAATTGATCAAACATGCAATCAGAATGCATTGATAATTGCTGCTGATTGGAATGCCAAAGTTGGAAACAACGAAGAAGGATCAGTAGTTGGAAAATATGGCCTTGGTGATAGAATCAATGCCAGAGATCAAATGATAGAATTTTGCAAGACCAGTGATTTCTTCATTGCAAATACCTTCTTTCATCAACATAAACGGCAACTATACACATGGACCTCGCCAGGTGGAACAAACAGGAGTCAAACTGAGTACATCTGTGGAAAGAGACAATGGAAAAGAAAAGCTCAATATCATCAGTCAGAACAAGGCCAGGGGCTGACTGTGGAACAGGTCATCAATTGCTCATATGTAAGTTCAAGCAGAAACTGAAGAAAATCAGAGCAAGTCCACAAGAGCCAAAATATGAACCTGAGTACATCCCACCTGAATTTAGAGAGCATCTGAAAAATAGATTTGACACATTGAACACTAGTGACTGAAGACCAGACAAGTTGTGGAATGACATCAAGGACATCATACATGAAACTTGCTCACGAACGTCGAGCAGCCAAAGCAAAAGAAAGAAATGATGAAGTAAAAGAACTGAACAGAATATTTCAAAGGGTGGCTCAAGAAGACAAAGTATTATAATTACATGTGCAAAGAAGTGGAGATAGAAAACTAACAGGGAAGAAGAACATGCTTGGCATTTCTCAAGCTGAAATAGCTGAGGAAAAAAATTCAAGCCTCGAGTTGCAATAGTGAAGGATTCTATGGGGAAAATATCAAACGATGCAGGAAGCATCAAAAGAAGATGAGAAGAATACACAGAGTCATTATACCAAAAAGAATTAATCATTGTTCAAACATTTCAAGAGGTAGCATATGATCAGGAACTGATGGTACTGAAGGAAGAAGTCTGAGTTGCTCTAAAGTCAGTGGCAAAAAACCAAGGCTCCAGGAATTGAGGGAATATCAATTGAGATGTTTCAACAAACGAATGCAGTGCTGGAGGCGCTCACTCGTCTATGCCAAGAAATATGGAAGACAGCTTTCTGGCCAACTGACTGGAAGAGATCCATATTTATGCCTATTCCCAAGAAAGGTGATCCAACAGAATGCAGAAATTATAGAACAATATCATTAATATCACACACAAGCAAAATTTTGCTGAAGATCATTCGAAAATGGCTGCAGCGGTGCATTGACAGGTAACTGACAGAAATTCAGGCTGGATTCAGAAAGGACATGGAACCAGGGATAGCACTGCTGATGTCAGATGGATCCTGGCTGAAAACAGAGACTACCAGAAGAATGTTTACCTGTGTTTTATTGACTACACAGAGGTATTTGACTGTGTGGATCATAACAAATTATGTGTAACTTTGCAAAGAATGGGAATTCTAGAACACTTAATTGCGCTCGTTAGGAACTTTTACATAGATCAAGAGGCAGATCTATCTATGTTCTGACAGAACAAAGGGATACTGATTGGTTTAAAGTCAGGAAAGGTGTACGTCAGGGTTGTTTCCTTTCACCATACCTATTCAATCTGTATGCTGAGCAAATAATACGAGAAGCTGGACTTCATGAAGAAGAATGGGGCATCAGGACTGGAGGAAGATTCATTAACAACCTGTGTTATGCAGATGATACAACCTTGACTGCTGAAAGTGAAAAGGCCTTGAAGCACTTACTAACGAAGATCAAAGACCACAGCGTTCAGTGTAGATTGCTCCTTAACATAAGGAAAACGAAAATCCTCACAACTAGACCAATAAGCAGCATCATGGTGAATGGAGAAAAGACTGAGGTTGTCAAGGATTTCATTTTACTTGGATCCACAATCAACAACCATGGAAGCAGCAGTCAAGAAACGAAAAGACGAATTGCATAGGGTAAATCTGCTGCAAAGGATATCTTTAAAGTGTTGAAAAACAAAGATGTCACCTTGAAGACTAAGGTGTGCCTGACCCAAGCCATGGTATTTTCAATTGCATCATATGAGTGTGAAAGCTGGACAATGAATAAGGAAGGCCGAAGAAGAATTGACGCCTTTGAATTGTGGTGTTGGTGAAGAATATTGAATATACCATGGACTGCCAAAAGAAGTATCACCAAAATACTCCTTAGAAGCAAGAACGACAAGACTGCGTCTTACATTCTTTGGACATGTTCTCAGAAGGGATCAGTCCCTGGAGAAGGATATCATGCTTGGCAGAGTACAGGGTCAGTGGAAAAGAGGAAGACCCTCAAAGAGGTGGATTGACACAGTGGCTGCAACAATGAGCTCAAGCATAGCAATGATTGTAAGGATGGCGCAGGACCGGGCAGCGTTTCGTTCTGTTTTGCATAGGGTCACTATGAGTCGGAACCGACTCAATGGCACCTAACAATAACAGAAACAAATATAAATTTACATAGCAAATATTTTTGTTTTCTTTCCCCCTTACCTCATCACTTAGATAAGAAAACGGGGCCAGTGCTTTTTCACTTGTGCGCCTGTTAGTTGTATCATGTTAACTGCAAGTATGACTTTATCTTTATTTAGAGATTTTGTGTGGTTTAACAAGATGTGTATAGGTTCCAAGTTGATAAGGTGTAGGTTGTGATGGTTAATGTTATGTGTCAACTTGGCTAGGCCATGGTTCTCCGTATTTTGCAATTATACTCCATTTTGTAATCTGATGTATTTGTCCTCCATTTTGTGATCTGATGTAATTATTCTCCATTTTTTGATCTCCTGTAAGTTATAAAATGCAATCACCTCCATGATGTGATCTCATGTGATCAACCAATTGTAAGGGTAGTTTTCTCTAAGGTGTGGCCTGCAGCCAATATTTATATGGACATTCTGGCAAAGCTTGTTTGTTTGCTCTGGATACTGTTTCAAGTCATTGTTATCTGACCTCCAGTTCATGGGACTTGAGCCAACAGCTTGTCATCTGACATGCCAAAGTGGGGATTTGCCAGCTCCACAGTTCTGTGAGTCTTTAGCCTGCCATCTGACCTTCCTACGTTGGGATTTGCCCACTACCACAGCCCCGTGTGCCAGAGCCTAACATCTGACCTGCCAATACCAGGCTCTAGCCCCTGCAACCACATGAGTCAGAAGAAGATTCCAACCAATGCCTGACCTATGGAATTTGGGACTTGCCAGCCTTCACAACTGTGTGAGTCATTTCCTTGAAGTAGGTTCAATCTTTCTCTCTCTCTCTCTATATATACATGCTTCTCTTTTTTTCTTCTCTAGAGAACCCAGCCTAAGACATGTGCTTACTTAATACTCTATGATGACAATTTTAATATCTGTAGCCTGTGATGGTTTCATTTTCTATGTAGGTCGTGTTTCGGTTGACTCTCACAGTGGTTTATTTCTTTTCTCATGTGTCTTGTGAATTTGTTTTTTGTTTTGTTTTGTTCTGTTTTTTATTTAGAGAAATCACTGTTCCTTGGAAGTTTACTATGGGATCACTTTGAGGCTCGTGTGAAATATATTTTACCCCAGCCAGATTTGCATGTTTCTAACGGACACTCGAGGACCGACTTAGAATAAGTGTTCTGATTGTGGTTTCAGTGCCAAACAATCAGTGTTATTTCTAGCCTCAAATCCCAAAAGGATAGCTATGTGTTCTCAGGAAAGGTTTTATTTATTTGTTTGTTTGTTTGTTTATTTATTCCCTTAAGTCACCCAGAGACAAAAATTCTGTAAAATTTCCCACCAAATATAAGTTTATTTCCAATTTCAGCTACTGAGTTTGTCACCCTGTGAGGGCTCTTCTTGATACTGAATCTTTAGTCAGTCTTCCCACTATACATGTTCTAGTATTTGTCATGTGACCCTTAAAACTGAAACTCTGGCACAACCCAAGTCCATTGGCAGAGCCCAGGGAAAAGCTTACCTTCAATGCTTGCTGGCTTTTCTAGGTTTAAACTTTCAGATTATTTTTGGCTCCTGAGGATTTCCCTTACTATCATGCTAATGAAATATTAATTTTAAATAGTTCCTAGTATTTTAGGTGGTTTTGTACCAGGAAGGTTTCAGGATATGTCATCTTACCTTTTATGCTTTAAGGACAATTGTTTAACTGGTGAACTGAAATGTAGTTCCCAGTATGAAATTCATAAAGCTGAATCAGGGTATGTGTGCTGTATCTCCTAAGAAGTGGAGGTCACACCATAATAAATACACAGAATGTCTTTTTTGCATGCCACATTCTAAGATACAGAGCCAACCGAAGCACAAAGACTTATATAATATCCTTGAATGTCGAGTGTCACTGGGTTCTCTGTTCACTCTGTTTATTTGGTTTACCTGCAACACATTAATAAATTTACATTTGGTACCAGGCTCACAGGAAAGCCTGTCTCAGCAGTAGGGACAATTTAGTTGTCTATCCTCCATAATCCAAACATATGAACAAATCACATTACACAAGTCTAACATCAGACCCCTGAAATAAAAGCATATTCATTTAAGTTCAATTGATAAAGAAGGAAGCACATCAAACAACTTGATTCTGGAGCTCATGCTTTTAGCACTGCCCTGCAATTCTCCAAAATTGCCACTTCAGAAATGGAACTTGTGAATTTCCTAATTGGTGTATTCATTCTAACACCTAGTCATTAAAAGTAAATGTTCATATTTGACTCATGAAGCTACATTTGTTAGTAAAGTCAACTCTAAAATAATGCTATTATGCAGTATTTCTTAAAATTGTCATCTGCTTAAAAGCACATTTATCTCTAATATGTATTCAAAAATTATATTCTAATCCAAAATGCATTTAAAATCTACCATATCTTTTATGCAAATAATGAGCACCTTCTGTGTTTGCATGCCAAATGCTCCCTCCCCCTGGGAGGTATTTTTATAAGCGCCACTATACCAATTTTTGTTTTTGTGTTGTTGTAAAAAAAATAGCATTGCGCATTTACAAATATACCTTGAGGGGTGGGGAGGAGTGGTTGGCGAACAAATGCAGAAGGTGTATGTTGTTTGCATAAAATACAGTACACTTAAAAATTTATTAAGTATTCCTCTTGGGGAAATTCACAATTCCATTTTAACAGAAATGCATAATACACTGACCAATCCAAATTCAAGACAAAGCCTGGAAGAAAATTGTGAGTTCTTCTGGTTATTTTGGACATTGGTACCGAACTACTTTAAAAAAAAAAAAAACTTTCCTCTTTCTTTGTACTTAAAATTTTGTAACCTTTTTAATTGGACACTTTAAGGCCCACTGCAAAATTATTGCTTCCTAATTTTTTTAAGGAGAGTGACAAGGACAGTGAAGGACTGTGTTGTAAATGCAAATACAAAGGAGAATATGTCTGGTCTACATCAGTCTAATAGCAATCTTCAAGGTATTGAACTAGTGTTAATGAATTTGATTTAGAGGAAGCTGGATTCTGGAATAACATAAAGATTAGTTTTTAAAATGTATCTGTCTAAAATTAAAATTATGTATTTGAGAATTAATGAGCTTTCCTTCCCTGGAAGTATTCACAAGGAGGCTGACTTTAGAAGAACCTCTGATGTGCTAACTGGGTTACCTAGGGCATTGATTCTGGGTTGTCTTTCATGTGATCTCAGTAAGCCTGCTTCCTTCCTGGTCATAGTACCTTTCATTGACGTTTTCAGGTTTGGATGCTTAGTTTTGATTTACAGAGTCTCTGCCCTAAAAATGCATTTGTTCCAACAAGCATTTTGAGCAAAAATGTAGCTTTTAACCATTCATACATGGCCTCTGGGACTCCGTGGATCAAGCCAGAGATGACAGATGCAATTGGTTTGTAGAAATTTTCAGGTCTTAAGAGAAAGATCTCTTAGGAAAAGTGGCACATCTGCTGCCACTTTTAAAGTGACAGAGCAATAGATCTTTGGCTGCCTCGGGTGCTGCCTGAAGAATCAATAAACTCTCTTTAAAGACCCACTGATTTCTCATGAAAGGCATCTAAAACATTCTATTTAGAATATCCATCTTATTTCCTTCTGAACAGTGTAACTCCCCTAAGGCTGACAAATTGAGAGAAGCTTTATTTGTCTGCTTTAAAGGATATCTATTTTAATAAAGAACATTGAGAAATAATTTGGCAATTCTCTTTCTGGAAGGGAATTCCCAACTGTGTTTAAAAAGAAAGTGTTTTCAATAGAGGAACTTTTAGTTAATGAAAATAATTTGGAGTTATTTAATGATCCTCAATGAAATCTTCTAGATTCTTGATATATAAGCGACTGTAATCATTATTTTAATTTTATTAATTTAAAAGTCTAAAATTTATAATTATTGCATTTTTATGATAAATAACGCACACCTTCTACATTTGCTTGCCAACTGCTCCCTCCCCCAACAAGGTATTTTTTTGTAAATGAACATGCTAATTTTTTTACAGCAACATGTAAAAAGAAAAAAATTGGCATAGCGGGTGCTTATGAAAATAACTCCTGGGGGAGGGAGTAGTTGGCAAACAACCATAGTTGCTGTGTGTTATTTGCGTAAAAATATAGTAATGTTTCACAAGATCATACAATTGCTAAGAAGTACATTAGCTGATTTTCATTTAGCCCATGAATATCTACCCTGAAGTTCCAGTTTATAAAGGTGCCTGCCTCAGGTCGTCATTGGAAAGTAGGAATAATAATAACTTCTTTACAAAGTTACTGTAAATACTAAGTTAGTAAATGCTACCCCACTGCTCTCGAGTTGATTCTGACTCATAGCCACCCTCTAGGGCAGAGTAGAACTGCCCCATAGATTTTCCAAGGCTACAAATCTTTAGGGAAGCAGACTGCCATGTCTTTCTCCCTCAGAGTGGCTTGCAGGTTTGAACCGCCAACCTTTTGGTTAGCAGCCAAGCGCTTTAACAACTGTACCACCAGGGCTTCTTAGTAAAATGCTAGCAAATATAAATTCTGGGCACATTTTAAGTCCTAACTTAATATTATTTTTCTTACTTGCTTACATACAATTGATGACTTTTAGTATTTATTCATGTTTGTTGATTCTTTGAATGTGACCATAAAATATTGATTTAAAATGGTTAAATGTATTTCATTTACACTATATGAATCTAAAATATCATAACCCAATTCATGGTACAATTTTGAAATTCTCGTTACATAATCCAATTGTACTTGCACTGTCTCTAGAGAATTTGCAACCACTTTCCCTTGATGAAGTTTGTGATTTTGTTGGTGGAAAATCAGCATTTTAAAAAATTTAAAACATAAGTTTATAGACAGTGTAAGGGCAAGACAATGTATGGAAAGGATAGACAAATACATTAAACATGAAGAGACATAACTATATGAGTATTTTAGTGATGGGGCAAAAGGGATAGAGATAAAAGAATGTGTGTATTAATTCTGAGCCAACGCTGTATAGATTTTATCACAGATTGTGAAGTTTAAAATGGGGATCATACATGCATGTCAATGTGTGTAGTGTTTATCTACAACAATAACAACCCTGCCTGACTAAACCCCCTCCCCCCGCAAAAAATACAGGTCCTGTCAGTACATTCCTTTTCTATAAAGCACTCATTTCCTTCTGTTCTCGTATTTTCCTTCTCTAACTGATAGTATCAGAGAAATTGCCAACTTTTTTTTTTGTTGTTGTTACTGTTGAAATTGTATAACTGTGTTTGGTAAGGTGTTTGAATTAAAATGCCTCAGAGCAGACTGCATGCTGTACAGTCACCACAGCCTTCATCCTTCAGAAGTTCACAAAGTTACAGCCTTGGTTTCAGACGTCATTACCGTCTGACCTCTTCTTTAGCGTTTTTTTACCAAAGAGTGTTAAATAAACATGCTATTTTATCAATATTTCTAAATCCTTGTATATAGTTCAGGCCAACAGGAAATATCTAAGAATGTCTTAATCTCTTGAGTGTTGGCTTGTTTGTTATGACGGTTTTTTGGTGGTCTGCTTTCATGTATAACTTGATTTATGTATGCTACTGAAAGTTGTTTAATTCTCTGAATTTAGTAATATAAGAAATAAGAGAGGGCAATAAATGTATTTTCACATGAGAATTGGTAGTGCTGATAATGTTGGTAAAGATAATGGAGCAGTTCTTAAATACATTTGCAGTCCCAAGAGGTTTTTATAAATCTTTCTGGAAAACTGCTCTGTCAAGTTAAACACAACTCTTGGTTGCTTCTTCTCTCCAGCTTTAGAAAAGCAAACATTCCAGTCTCTGTAACCCAAGATTTATGACAATTTTTTCCATCTGCTCTTTCCTTCTCTAGTCAAAACTGCATCTTATGTGTTTATAAGAAAGTACAATATTTTCACTTACATAATGAGGAGTTGAATGGTATTCTATTGCAGTAAACTTTGAATGCTCTGATTCAAAGAGAAGGCCTTCTAATTTAATATTGCCATTATTGTGGATATCGTCTATATATGCATGGAAAAATAGAAAGGATGGGAAAAAGGAAGAAAGGAAGGGAGAGGGGGGAAGGGAGGAAGGGATGGAGGAAGGAAAGAAGGAAGGAAGGTAGGAAGGAAGGACAGTGGAGAAGAAAGGAGGGAAGGAAAAAAGAAACGTTGGGAAAAAACCAGAAAATTAATAAAATACACTTTATTCTACTTCCATACTAAGTATACCTTAATTTTTTTTATCATTGTGCTCTTTTTTAAAAATTTTTATAGTGCTTTAAGTGAAAGTTTACAAATCTAGTCAGACTCTCATACAAAAATTTATAAACAGCCTGCTATGTACTCCTAATTGCTCTCCCCCTAATAAGACAGCACACCCCTGCCTTCCACTCTCTCTTTTTGTGTCCATTCGAACAGCTTCTGACTCACTCTGTCCTCTCATCTCCTCTTCAGACAGGAGATGCCAACATAGTCTCATGTGTCTACTTGATCCAAAAAGCTCATTTTTCACCAGTATCATTGTCTATACCATAGTCCAGTCCAATCCCTGTCTGAAGAGTTGGCTTTGGGAATAGTTCCTGTCTTTTGGGCTAACAGAGGCCTGGGGACCATGACCTCAGGGGTCATTGTTGTCTCAGTCAGACCATTAAGTCTGGTCTCTTTATGAAAATTTGGGGTCTTCATCCCACTGCTCTTCTGCTCCAGCAGGGGTTATCTCTCCTGTTCCCTGTTAGGACAGTCATCAGTTGTAACTGGGCACCATGTAGGTCTTCTGGTCACAGGCTAATGTGGTCTCTGCTTTATGTGGCCCTTTCTGCCTCTTGGGCTCATATTTACCTTGTGTCTTTGATGTTCTTCATTCTCCTTTGCTCCAGGTAGGTTGAGACCAACTGATGCATCTTAGATGGCCGCTTGCTAGCATTTAAGATCCCAGATGCCACTCTCCAAAGTGGGATGCGGAATGTTTTCTTAATTATTTTATTATGCCAATTGCCTTAGATGTCCTCTGAAACCATGGTCCCCAATCCCTGCCCCTGCTACGCTGACATTCAAAGACTTCAGTTTATTCAGGAAACTTCTTTGCTTTTGGTTTAGTCCGATTGTGCTGAGCTCTCCTGTATTATGTGTTGTCGTTCCTTTCACCTAAAATAGTTATCTACTATCTAATTAGTGAAAACCCCTCTCCTTCTCTTCCTCCCTCCCCCTCTCATAACCATCAAAGAATATTCTCTTCTCTGTTTAAACTATTCCTCAAGTTCTTATAATAGTGGTCTTATATAATATTTGTCCTTTTGCAGCTGACTAATTTCACTCAGCATAATGCCTTCCAGATAGCTCCATGTTTTGAAATGTTTCACAGATTCATCATTGTTCTTTATCAATGGGTAATATTCCATTGTGTGAATATACCATAATTTATCCATTCATCCATTGATGGGCAACTGAGTTGCTTCCATCTTTTTGCTATTGTGAACAGTGCTGCAGTGAATGTGGGTGTGTATATATCTGTTCATGTAAAGGCCCTTATTTCTCTAGGATATATTCCAAGGAGTAGGATTGCTGGATCATATGGTAGTTCTATTTCCAGTTCTTTAAGGAAGTGAGTGCCAAATCCCTTTCCAAAGTGGTTATACCATTTTACATTCCCACCAGCAGTGTATAAGTGTTCCAGTCTCTCTACAGCCTCTCCAACATTTGTTATTTTGTGTTTTTTGGATTAATGCCAGACTTGATGGAGTAAGATGGAATCTCATTGTAGTTTCGATTTGTATTTCTCTAATGGCTAATGATCCTGAGCATTTCCTCATGTATCTGTTAGCTACCTGAATGTCTTCTTCAGTGAAGTGTCTATTCATATCCTTTGCTCATTTTTTAATTGGGTTATTTGTCTTTTTGTAGTTGAGTTTTTGCAGTTATCATGTAGATTTTAGAGATCAGGCCTTGATAGGAAATGTCGTAACTAAAAACTTTTTCCCAGTTTATAGGTAACCTTTTTACTGTTTTGGTGAGGTCTTTGGATGAGCATAGGTATTTAAATTTTAGGAGCTGCCGGTTATCTGGTTTCTCTTCTGCATTGTCAGTAATATTTTGTATACTGTTTATGTCATGTACTAGGGCTCCTAGTGTTGTCCCTATTTTTTCTTCCATGGTCTTTATCACTTTAGATTTTATATTTAGGTCTTTGATCCATTTTCAGTTAGTTTTTGTGCATGGTGTGAGGTATGGGTCTTGAAAATTTCATTTTATTGCAGATGGATATCCAGTTACGCCAGCACCATTTGTTAAAAAGACTGTCTTATCCCCATTTAAATGACTTCGGGCCTTTGTCAAAAATCAGCTGCTCATATGTGGATAGATTTATGTGTGGATTCTCAATTCTGTTCCATTGGTCTAGGTATCTGTTGTTGTACCAGTATCAGGCTGTTTTGACTACTGTGGCTGTATAATAGGTTCTAAAATCAGGTAGAGAGAGGCCTCTGACTTTGTTCTTCATTTTCAATAAAGCTTTACTTATCCGGGGTCTCTTGCTTTCTATACGAAGTTGGTGATTTGTTTCTCCATCTCATTAAAAAATGTCGTTGGAATTTGGATTGGAATTGCATTGTATCCATATATCATTTTTGGTAGAATAGACATTATTTACAATGTTAAATCTTCCTATCCATGAGCAAGGTATGTTTTTCCACTTATGTATGTCTCTTTTGGTTTCTTGTAGTAGTGTCTTGTAGTTTTCTCTGTATAGGTCTTTTACATCTCTGGTAAGATTTATTCCTAAGTATTTTCTCTTCTTGGGGGCTACTTGAAATGGCATTGATTTGATTTCCTATTCAATATTCTTTTTGTTGGTTTAGAGGAATCCAACTGATTTTTGTATATTTATCTTGTATTCTGATACTCTGCTGAACTCTTCTATTAGTTTCAGTAGTGTTCTTGAGGATTCCTTAGGGTTTTCTGTGTATAAGATCATGTCATCTGCAAATAGAGGCACTTTTACTTCTTCCTTACCAATCTTTATTTCTTTATCTAGCCTAATTGCTCTGGCTAGGACCTCTAGCACAATGTTGAATAAGAATGGTGATAAAGGGCATCCTTGCCTCGTTCCCTATCTCAAGGGGAATCCTTTCAGTCTCTCTCCATTCAGACTGATGTTGGCTGTTGGCTTCATATAAATGCCCTTTATTATGTTGAAGAATTTTCCTTCTATTCCTATTTTGCTGAGAGTTTTTATCATGAATGGGTGTTGAACTTTGTCAAATGCTTTTTCCGCATCAATTGATAAAATTATGTGGTTCTCGTCTTTGTCTTTAGTTTTATTTATATGATGGATTACATTAATTGTTTTTCTAATGTTAAACCATCCCTGCATACCCAGTATGAATTCTACTTGGTCATGGTGAATTATTTTTTTGATATGTTGTTGAATTCTATTGGCTAAAATTTTTTTGAGGGTGTTTGCATCTGAGTTCATGAGATCTCCAGTTTTTCTTTGCTCAGTTAGGCCAATGGTTTATCAATTTTGTTAATTTTTTCAAAGAACCATCTTTTGGTCTTGTTAACTCTTTCAATTGTTTTCCTGTTTTCTATTTCATTTAGTTCTGCTCTAATGTTTATTATTTGCTTTCTTCTTGTGCCTGAGGGTGTCTTTTGTTGCTCTTTTTCTATTTGTTCAAGTTGTAGGGATAATTCTTTGATTTTGGCCTTTTCTTCTTTTTGTGTGTGTGCATTTATTGATATAAATTGACCTCTGAGTACTGCTTTTGCTGTGTCCCAAAGGTTCTGAGGGAAGTGTTTTCATTGTCATTGGATTCTATGAATTTCTATATTCCATCCTTAATGTCTTCTATAACCCAGTCTTTTTAAACAGGGTATTGTTCAGTTTCCAAGTGTTTGATTTCTTTTCCCTGCTTTTTCTGTCATTGATTTCCACTTTTACAGCCTTATGGTCAGAGAAGACGCTTTGTAATATTTCAATGTTTTGGATTCTGCTAAGGCTTGCTTTATGACCTAATATGTGATCTATTCTAGAGAATGTTCCAATTGTACTAGAAAAGAAAGTATACTTGGCTGCTGTTTGGTGGAGTGTTCTGTATATGTCTATAAAGCCTAGTTGGTTGATTGTAGCATTTAGATCTTCCGTGTCTTTATTGAGCTTCTTTCTGAATGTCCTGTCCTTCACCAAAAGTAGTATGTTGAAGTCTTATACTATAATTGTGGAACTATCTCACCTTTCAATGTAGTTAGAGTTTTTTTTTCTGTATCTTGCAGCCATGTCATTGGGTGCATAAATATTTAATATGGTTATATCCTCCTGGTATATTGTCCCTTTAATCGTTACATGGGGTCCTTCCTTACCCTTTGTGTTGGATTTAACTTTAAATTCTATTTTGTCAGAAATTAATATTGCCACTTCTGCTCTTTTTTGATTGTTGTTTGCTTGATATATTTTTTTCCATCCTTTGAGTTTTAGCTTGTTTGTGTCTCTCAGTCTTAGATGTGTCTCTTCTAGGCAGCATACAGACAGATCATGTTTTTTATCAATTCTGACACTCTCTGTCTCTTTATCGGTGCATTTAGTCCATTAACATTCAGCATAATTATGGATAGGTATGAGTTTAGTGCTGTCATTTTGATGTCTTTTTGGTGTGTTGTTGACAGTTTCTTTTTCCCACTTAATTTTATGTGCTGAGTAGTTTATATATTGTCTTTTTCTCTTCTTTGTTGTTGTTGATTTTGTTTCTGCTGAGTATTTTTTTCTTGTGTTTTATTTTGATGAGTAGGATAGTTAGTCTCCTTTGTGGTTACCTTAATATTTACCCCTATTTTTCTAAGTTTAAACCTAACTTTTATTTCTTTATATCACCTTGTCCTCTCCATATGAAAGATTTATGACATTTCTTAGTCCCTCTTTATTATTTCAATGTTGTCTTCTTTTACATAATGATATCGCTCTTTCCCTGTTTTGAGCGTTTTTTTATATTTATTTTTGTGATTTCCCTGTCTGGGTTTAACATCCGATTGCTCTGCCTAGTGTTCTAGTCTTGGTTGATACCTGATATTTTTGATTTTCTAACCAAAGAACTCCCTTTAGTATTTCTTGTAGTTTTGGTTTTGTTTTTATGAATTCCCTAAACTGTTTACCTGGAAATACCCTAATTTCACCTTCATAATTGAGAGATAGTTTTGCTGGAAACATTATTCTTGGCTGGCAGTTTTTTTCCTTCAATATTTTATATAAGTCATCCCATTGCCTTCTTGCCTGCATGTTTTTGCCAAGTAGTTCAAGTTTATTCTTATTGATTTTCATTTGTAGGTGACTTTTCATTTATCCCTAGCTGCTCTTAAAATTCTGTCTTTATCTTTGGTTTTGGCAAGTTTGATTATAATATGTCTTGGTGACTTTCTTTTAAAATGTACCTTATGTGGATTTCAACGAGAATCTTGGATTGTTATTTTCTCATCTTTCACGATATCAGGAAAATTTTCTGCCAACAAATCTTCAACAATTCTCTCTGTATTTTCTGTTACCCTTCCTTGTTCTGGTACTCCAATCACTTGTAGGGTATTTCTCTTGATACAGTCCCACATGATTCTTAAGGTTTCTCCATTAAAAAAAAAATTTTTTTTTTTTTTATTTTTCTTCAAATATATTGGTGTCAAGTGCTTTATCTTCAAGGTCACTAATTCTGCCTTTCACTTGCTTGATTCTGCTCCTCTGACTTTCTTGAGTTGTCTAATTCTGTAATTTTATTGTTAATCTTCTGAATTTCCGATTGCTGTCTGTCTATGGATTTTTCCAGCTTATTAAATTTTTCATTATGTTCCTGAATAATCTTTTTAATTTCTTCAACTGTTTTGTGTGTTCCTTGGCTTGTTCTGCATATTGCCTGATTCCCTTCCTGATATCTTGAAGAGTTCTGTATATTAATCTTTAGAATTCTGGATCCAGTAATTCCAGGAAGGCACCTTCATCCAGAAGATCCTTTGATTCTCTTTTTTGAGATCTTATAGATGTAATCATGGTCTGTCTCTTTACGTGGTTTGATAGTGACTGTTTTCTCTGAGCCATCAGTAAGTTATTGTATTAGTTTATTTTATTTTGCTTACTCTATCCTACTTTCTTGCTTTGTTTTGTTTTGTTTTGAAATGCTCAGATGGGTTGCTTGAGTGAGCTAGCTTGATTATTTTCAGCTTTGGAGCTCTGAAGTCCTGTCCCCAGATGGCTAGAGCTGTTATCAGGTATATAAGATTATGAGTCCATTCGATTTTCTTGTGTGGATTCAGGTGAGGTGTCCAGGTAGCTGGTCATCAGCTGTGTGGTATAGATTCTGTCCTACAGTCTAAGAGGGGCAAGGGTGTTTGGTGTAGGTACCAGTATCTGGTTGCAGCAGGGAATCATGCTCTGAACAAGGCAGGGGGCTGAGAACTGTCCCCTGAGTGTCTCTGAGGAAAACACATCTCTCTTCCCTAGGGCATACAGGTGGGTGTGTTCTGCAGACAGACTATGGGCACCCAACACTTTTGGTTGTAAGGACTGGGAGGTACCAGTTATCCTTGGATCCCTGTTGCAGGTGACTGGGTGACCTGAGTGGAGCCACCAGTCCTTATGCCCCTAATGTGGGTAGATGTGGACCTTGTTTAATAGGCAAAGCAGTGTCAAATATCAAACACCCACCCCTCTACCACTAGCTTAAACAGTTGTAGTCTGCCAACAAGGGCCCATTCTCCTGAAATAGTTCCACACAGGTCCATGCACAGGGGAATGGTATTCAAAGTCCACAGACCATTTATGCCTGGATAGGAGCCACTTCTGTTCTGAGCTCCCCAGGTTAGTGGAGCTGGCAAATTATCTTTTCCCCCTATTGTAAATTTATTCCTTCTCCAAGTACAGAAACATGGCTAAGGGCACTCAAATGGGCCTATCTCAGGCCAAGGGAAATCAACAGTCTCTGAAGCCGGCTTGTACTTAGCTTTTGCCGAGAGCACTGTTCTTCTCTGGGTCTGGAGGTGTGAGTAGGCTGTATGGCTGGCTGCCTCTCCCTGAGAAAACTGTAGCCGAACGCTACCACCAGCCCACCACAGCCATTCCTGGGAATGTTGCCTGAGGGATCACAGCGATTCAGGTCTGGTAAGTCCTCTCCACTTCTGAATTGACTCTCTGTCCCCTTGCCGCTCAGCCCATTTTCTCACTTTGCATTTGATATTCTGGGCTTCTGGCTTGTCATAAATATAATAATTTCACTTGATTTTTCAGGTCTTTGTTGTAAGAGGGATCACTGGAAGCATTTGTCTATTTTGCCATCTTGGCCCTGCCTCCGATATACCTTTTTTTTTGATAACTTAAATTGTACTTCAGATTCCTGGAGTGCATGAGTATTATAATTTTGAAAAGCAGTTATTGTACTGTAGATGTTCCAAAGTTTTGTAAGTGCAATAGACAAAATTATAGTCGGGTCAGAGTTTACCAAAATTAGTTTATTTTTTTAAGGACAGTGACTGACACTGTAAAACATACTCTATTGATGATGATACTAGACTTTGAATGAAGATACTTGAGTATATATTTTTAAAAAGAGTAAAGGGTCAGCAAAAAAGAGGAAGACCCTCAATGAAATGGATTGACATGGTGACTGCAACAGTGGACTCAAACAAAGCAATGACTGTGAGGATAGCACAGGCCTAGGCAGTGTTTCTGTTCTGTTATACATAGATAGGTTCGTTATTGGTTGGAACTGACTTGGCGGTACCTAACAACAACAAGAACAGGTATTTTTTCCCTGGGATGTGAAAAACCACTCGCTTAAGAGAGGAAACAAATCATGAAAGTTACAATTATAAATTATTTGGTGTTATAATGGTTTATTCTCTATTATCTTTATTATTAGGTGTCATAGAGGCAGTTCCTACTCATAGTGACCCTATGTACAACGGAGCAAAACACTGCCCAAACCTGCACCATGCTCACAATCATTGCAATGTTTGAGCCTGTTGCAGCCACTGTGTCAGTCCACCTCTTGAGGGTCTTCCTTTTTCTCTGATCTTCTACTTTACCAAGGGTGATGACCTTCTCCAGGGATTGGTCCTTTCTGATAACATATCTAAAGTATGTGAGATGAAGTCTCACCATTTTACCTTCTAAGGAACATCTTCGCTGTACTTCTTCCAAGATAGATTGTTTGTTCTTCTGGCAGTCCATGGTTTATTTAATATTCTCCGCCAACAACATAATCAAAGGCATTAATTCTTCTTGGGTCTCCCATATTCATTTTCCAGCTTTTGCATGCAAACAAGTCAATTGAAAATATCACGGCTTGGGTCAGGCATACCTTAGTCCTTAAATTGACATCTTTTCTTTTTAACACTTCAAAGAGCTCTTTTGCAGCAGGTTTGCGGAATGCAATTTAAGTCATCCTTTGATGTCTTGACCGTGGCTTCCATGGGTGTTGACTGTGGCTCCAAGTAAAATGAAATCCTTGACAACTTCAGTCTTTTCTTCGTTTATCATGATGTTGCTTATTGGTTCAGTTGTGAGGATTTGTGTTTCCTTTATGTTGAGATGTAATCCGTACTGAAGGCTGCAGTCTTTGATCTTCATCATTAGTGCTTCAAGTCCTCTTTGCTTTGAATAAGCAAGGTTGTGTCATCTGCATATCATAGATTGTTAATAAGACTTCCTCCAATCCTGATGCCACATTCTTCTTTATATAGTCCAGATTCTCTGCTTATTTGCTCAGCATATAGATTGAATAAGTACTGTGAAAGGATGTAACCCAGAGACACACTTTCCCTGATTTTAAACCAAGTAGTTTTCACTCATTTTTTTCTAACAACTGCCTCTTGGTCTATGTATAGTTTCCACATGAGTACAGCTAAGTGTTCTGAAATTCCCATTCTTTGCAATATTATGCATAATTTGTTATGATCCACAGAGGTGAATGTCTTTGTACAGTCAATAAAACAAAGGTAAACATTTTTCTGGTATTCTCTGCTGATCATCTTTCTGGTACTCCCCAAAGGCTAAGAAGTACGCCATGGAGCAGAGCATCAGTAGTGTGTCTGTGAAGCTGACCCTTGCTTATCAACAGCAACAGCTCACCAGCCTGCAGATGACAGCAGTAACAATGGGCTTTGGAGATCCTCTCACTTTTGCAATTAATGGTGGCTCAGCTACAGTGGGTGCTGGCCATTATGTGCCAGGTCTACAAGGGCTCCATCTACTAAGAGCTGGTGGAAGACACCATCCATCAGGCCTTTGTGCCTTTTGAGCCCATCAAGAGTGTGAACATGTCCCCAGACATGGTTACCATGAAGCACAAGAGCTTTGCCTTTGTGGAGTAAGAGGTCTCAGAAACTGTGCAGTTGGCATTGGAGCAGATGAACTTGGTGATGATGGGAGGCAGGGATATCCAGGTGGTCAGGCCCAGCAATATCAGGCAGGCCCAACCCATAATCAACCAGAATATTCTCTATACGAAGTGCATAATCAGGTAAAAATAACCATTGCATAATCATGGGAGGACAGCTAGAACTACATGTGCTTAGTTGTTGTCACTAAAGGTGATACTTTCAAAATATTGCAGTGACATCTTTTCCTCATGACATTACTTGATTTGTCCTAACTTCAAGAATTTTTTTAATATTTAAGTAAAATTTCCCTGTTGGAATAGATCCAATTTTATAATAATGCTAATGCGGGAATAATTTCTTTATTTTTTTTACATGATATTTACTCTATATGAAACTTTCAGTATGCTTATACTATAAATTCAGCAATAACTTTAATAAAATAGAATCTTACACCAAAAAACTTAAAATAGAATTTACTATGTTTTTATGTCAATATAGTATTATCATTTCATTAAAAAAAATCCTT
This sequence comes from Loxodonta africana, assembly GCF_030014295.1. Taxonomy (NCBI): domain Eukaryota; kingdom Metazoa; phylum Chordata; class Mammalia; order Proboscidea; family Elephantidae; genus Loxodonta; species Loxodonta africana. Next base: position 167,382,299 of record NC_087342.1, read on the forward strand.
CATTAAGTGATTTAAACAAAAATGAGGTAGAAAACATAATGTAACAATTTTTTTTCTGAAGAAAATATTGTTAGTGTGCTTTTAATTTCTGAGGAATAATCACTGTACTGAAACCTCTAAGAAAATTTATGCCCTAAAGTACAATTAGCAAACTAATAATTGGCTATTATACTTTTCTTTAATTTGACTTGACTTCTTTCAGTACCTTGGAGGAATGAGAATTCCAAACACTAATCACATCCTAAGAATAAAACAGGCTGTTCATATAAATGACATTTCTGGAATATAAAATGGCAACTAAAAATCACGTTTTGACATTTCTGTGTTTTTTCTTTTTGTTTTCTTTGGTAATATCATGATAAAAATATTCTTCCTTTGTCTGCAAACTGCTTCTCTTTTCACCCTATCCATGAGCTTTGCTCCAGAAATGCTATGATTTTAGTCCTCTGGCCCTCTTTCAACCATTGACTTACCAAGGGATTTGAAGCTGATGGAAGCTTATTAATCAGAACTCCTCTCTCTTTTTTTTTTTTTTTAAGTCTTAGAAACTTGAAACACATGCACCAGTAAGTTCCTATTTGGTATTGGGAATTACAAAAAATTGAAACATAGAGGCTGTTGACAACTATATCCTCTGCCAGGTTGAAGAATCCATTCTGCAATGAGAAAGTGTAGACAACATACACACACAGAGAGAAAAACATATATGGCAATTGATGGGATTGAGGAGGAAAGGGAGAAGAAGAGGAAGAGGGAGAGAGAGAGAGAGGTAGAGAGAGCAGAGTGAGAGAAAGAAACCAATTCAGTAGTGGAAGGCAGTTGAACTGAATTTCTAGCACTTTTAAATAAGAGCCTTAATTAATACAGTTAATTAATATAGTTATTATCTTTGTATTTTTATTGGATTTTCTTCCTAATCATTATCACTTTACATTATATATTATTTTAAGTGGAGACAAAATTAATTAAACTTGTAAATGTTTCTTCTCTTCACTGTCTTGTTTTTCCTCTTTGGTGACCACTTGTCTGTGATGGGGAATGGGAATCGTTCAGCTGCAAGAGAAATTTGGTGGAGCTTAACCAGAGACTATTAATAAATCTACCTAAGACCAGAGGAGGGGACCCAAAGGTGCTGTCTGCTAAAGATCTGGGAAAATTTTGAGGTTTTGTTAAGTCTGAGCATATGAAAAGCTGCTGCAAAATGAAAAAAAATTCAGGAGTGAAGAAGAGATTAGAGATGTTTTGCTGAAGGTTATAGTATTGGTTTTCCAGTGCTGCTATAACAGAACTACCACAAGTGGGTGGCTTTAACAAAGAGAAATTCATTTTCTCACGGTCTAGTAGGCTAGAAATCCAAATTCAGGGCATCAGCTCCAGGAGAAGGCTTTCTTTCTCTGCTGGCTCTGGAAGAAGGTTTTTCTAATCAATCTTTCCCTGGACTAAGAGCTTCTCCATATAGGAACCCTGGGTCCAAAAGACACACTCTGCTCCCGGTACTCCCTTCTTGGCAGCATGAGGTCCCCATGTCTCTCTGCACGCTTCTCACTTCTATATCTCAGAAGAGTTTGGCTTAAGACAATATCTAATCTTGTAGATCTCAGCAATATAACTGCCACTAATCCATCTCATTACATCATAGTGATAAGATTTACAACACATAGGGAACTCACATCAGATGACAAAATGGTAGACAGTTATACAACACAGGGAATCATGACCTAGACAAGTTGATAGATATTTTGGGGGGACACAATTAAATCCATGACAGCTATGAAATTACTCCTATTTTTAAATTAGTTATGAGTGTATTAAAAGACATACTGACTCAAGAGATCTGTAAATTAAACCTTATGACTATAGAGTTATACTCACAGGCATGCGTGTGCATGTACACGTACACAGACACACACAACAGACACACAGGCATAAAACAAGGCCTAATGAGGTATTGCTTCCAGTTTGATTTTTAGCCTTTACATTTATTTTTCTTTCTTTTCACCAAATCAATAGCTTTTTAAAAAAACTTTTACACTAAAGACAGTACATAGGAAATCATAAAAATTCTTCAATGTCTAATTGCACTACCTCAAATGTAGAAAAATTACTTGCTGGTATCATATACAATGGAACTGGAATGTTTTTGTGTCAATCTCATGTGAGGGATTTGTATGAGATTCCCAGCAGAAACATATAGAACCTCAGTAGTTGCTGGAGGAGGTATTTTAAATTTCTATTTTCATTTTACAATAATATACAGGTAATTCTACATGTGTATTTCTCTTATATTTGTATATGCCTTTATGGGATCATAAGGATTTTCACATATTTGATATAATTGATGGTAATATCTTAAGAGTTACAGTTCATTGTTAGCTCTATTTTAGAAAATTAGGAAGCCAAAAATTCAGAATTTCTGAGAGATTACCCAATATCCACTGCTGACAAATTGGAAAGCTAATAGCAAAATTCAGTTTTTCACTCTCTGAATTCAGCCATTTTTCTACTACACTACTTTGACCTTGTTGTAGTGTTTCCATCATACAAGAGACATATGTGGCAAAATAAGTAAATTTTTGCTTCACCGTGTTTATACTCAGTCTGGCCTCTATGGGCGGGGGGGGGGGTCATAACAAATTGTGGATAACATTGTGAAGAATGGGAATTCCAGAACACTTAATTGTGCTCATGAGGAACCTGTACATAGATCAAGAGGCAGATGTTCAGACAGAACAAGAGGATACCGATTAGTTTGAAGTCAGGAAAGGTGTGCGTTAGGGTTGTATTCTTTCACCATACCTATTCAATATGTATACTGAGCAAGTAATAAGAGAAGCGGGCTATATAAAGAAGAATGGGGTATCAGGATTGGAGGAGGACTCATTAACAACCTGTATTATGCAGATGACACAACCTTGCTTGGTGAAAGTGAAGAGGACTTGAAGCACTTACTAATGAAGAACAAAGACCACAGCCTTCGGTATGGATTGCACTGCAACATAAAGAAAACAAAAATCCTCACAACTGGACCAATGAGCAACATCATGATAAATGGAGAAAAGATTGAAGTTGTCAAGGATTTCATTTTACTTGGATCCACAATCAATAGCCATGGAAGCAGCAGTCAGGAAATCAAAAGACCCATTGCACTGGGTAAATCTGCTGCAAAGGACATCTTTAAAGTGTTGAAGAGCAAAGATGTCACCCTGAAGACTAAGGTGCGCCTGACCCAAGCCATGGTATTTTCAATCGCATCATATGCATGTGAAAGCTGGACAATGAATAAGGAAGACCGAAGAAGAATTGATGCCTTTGAATTGTGGTGTTGGCGAAGAATATTGAATATCAGTCCCTGGAGAAGGATACCATGCTTGGGAGAGTACAGGGTCAATGGAAAAGAGGAAGAACCTCAACGAGGTGGATTGACACAGTGGCTGCAACAATGAGCTCAAGCATAACAACGATTGTAAGGATGGCTCAGGACCGGGCAGTGTTTGGTTCTGTTGTGCCTAGGGTTGCTATGAGTTGGAACCGACTCGACGGCACCTAGCAACAACAACAAAGCCTCTAAGAAAATCTCTCTGGTGGACACAACTGAACTCCTCCAAATCTAGCTCCAACATTTTACATTCAAGCCCTAGTTTATTACAGGGATATTTCTGATAGAAAAATTAATGTTTTCTGCATGGTTAAATTATTTGCAATTTTTTGTTCAAAAATACCCCAGCCTCTGAATATCTCGTGATGAATAATCCCCCATATCAATTTCAGTCCCTATTCACATGAAAATTCTTCATAGCCTGCTCCCTCAGCCAGCTGCAACACTCTCTGCTGATGTGACTCTTCAACTGGAATTCACTAATTTTATTAAATAATTATTTATTTGAACATCTGTTTTTGGCTAAACTTATAAAGAATACAAAGAATTTCTCAGGATTAAAATAAGGACAAAACACTATGAAAGCCAGAAAGAGGAATCTTAGTGGATCAGGAAAGACTTTCTGGAGGAAATAAGAAGTGATGAATGAATAGGAATTAAGCGGCTGAAGACAGGAGAGAGGGAGGGGGATCTTCCTAGCAGAGGGAGCAACATGTAAAAAGGCCCTTGGGCAAGACAACAGAAAACATATTAATGGAACTGAATTGAGTTAAGTGAGTGGGTGAGACTAAAAAGGATGAAGTTGAAAGGTAAGGGGAGAGAAAGTCCTTACATGGTTTGCTCAGGAGTTTGGACTCTATCAGAACTGCCAGTGATCGTTTTTAAAGAGTAGAGTGGACTGATCAGTTTTGTGTTTGAATAGATAACTACAACGTTAGGAATGTTTTGGGAAGAGAAAAGACAATATAGGATGGGAAACCAGAGAGGAGACTTTTGAGTGCTTCACACAAAGGTGATGGTGTCAGTTTAGAATGATGACAAGATCCACCTATGGTTACAGGAGTAGTGGCTGAAGGAAAGTGGAAGCAAAGGGCAAATTAATTTAAAAGACAAAAGTGTGTTATACTAAGCAGGTGTATGGGTCCTCAACCCAGCTGTATAGTAACTTTGATGTTGGCCAATACTGTGTGCCAAGTCCCCAAGTTTTGCATGAAACCAAAGGAAAAAAATAAAGAAAAGTAAAGTGTACACTTTGGTGGTGCACTAACAAAGTTTGTTAAAGTATAAATTTTACTTCTGCTTCAACTGAGAACACATATATGTACAGTGATTTTCTATCAGATAAATACTGAGCTGAGATTGAAATATAAGGTACTCTAAGTGGTATAATACAATATCCACCTAGCACCAAGAGAAATTACTTATTTTTGAGAGATGTAACCACTTTATATGACAGTGAGGTCAGAGCATAGACTACTCTTTCTGGTTGAGTACAGACACCATGCTAAATAGAGTGACCAACTAAATAGACAAGTGAGATAACAGGAGGGTGTTTTGGCTGTTGTTTTTGCTTAATGTTCAAATTCTTGGTGTTCTTTTTATCTGTGGTTAACATATTTCCGCTTTCAAGTGTGTGGCCTACAGCTCTCAAAGATATTACTTGAATAAAATTTGAGAAGCCTGAGAGGTGAGAGTACAAACAGGAATCTCAAGGAAGAGTGATTTTAAGAAAAAATTTAAAGGGGCAAGTAGTTTTAAAGTATGCAATAGGTTATTTGGGCAACCTAGGAGATTATTCTCGCTCCTTGTGAAAGTCATTAGTACTATTTGCCATTATTTGTAGTTCTTTAACCTCTTCACATGAGGTAGTATTATGCTTCCTGGTCTCCCTAAGGTTGGGTGAAATTATATGAGTAAAACCAAACCGATTGCTGTCAAATTGATTCTGGCTCATAGGAGCCTATAGGACAAAGTAGAACTTTCCCCATAAGGTTTCCAAGGAGCAGCTGGTGAATTCAAACTGCAGATCTTTTGGTTAGCAACTGTAGCTCCTAACCACTGCACCACCAGGGCTCCATTATATGAGTGGTGTGGTGGTAGCTGTGATTAATCAGGTAGGAGAGGCAACGATATGTACCACTTCTGAATGGAAGCCTTTACCATCAAGACCCTCTTTCCCTCTAGAATGGAGAGCAACATAATTAGAAATAACGGATGTTTATCAGACTAAGGATTCTTAGGGCCTATGATGAGCTCACTATTTACTCAACAATAGACACATGGAATAAGTAAGAAATAAACTTTTCTGTATTAAATCACAGAGATTTGGGGATTGTTTGTTACTAAGCATAGCCTAGCCTTTCCTGACGGATACCCTCATGAAATACAGTCAGCCCTCCGTGTCCAAAGGGTTGGTTCCAAGACCCTCGATGGATACCAAAATTCGAGGATGCTTAAGTTCCTTATATAAAATGATGTGGTATTTGTATATAATCTGTGCATATCTTCCTGTATACTTTAAATCATCTTTAGATTACTTATAATACCTAATAAAACATAAATGCTGTGTAAAATCAAGTCACAATTGAAGACTTGATTTGAAAGGTAGCCTCTCTCTTCTCTGAGTTTCTCGAGCTCTTCTGGGAACACTGATACTGCCTCAGCATGAGTCAGTGCCAGTTATCCTGGGATCTTTAAGTTCTTGAGGCTGTAACTCTTTACATAGCTAGCCAACCAACCATTTCTTACTAGCCTTAGACTCCTTTCTTTCACTCTCCTCAATTCCCTTATACTTAGCCTTTGAGGGGATTGCTTTGACCATTTAATTGCTTTATAAGAGCCATATTTTCACATAAACAAATGGTGCACACAACACAAATAGTGAATAAATGAGACCTGAGGTGAACAATGTTCAAACAACTAGTGCTGGAGGGAGACTGAGGAACTGTGAAATGGTGGAAGGCTACAGCAGGGCATGCCTACACATCACTTCATTTGTGAAGATTCTGCATAGTGCTTGGTGTGCGGCAAATTCATGTTCTGTTTTTTGGAACATTCTTTTTTTTTTTCTGAATATTTTCAGTCTGCTGTTGGTTGAGTCTGTGGATGTGGAACTTGAGGATACAGAGGGCTGACTGTACATAGATTTATTGCAAAAAGATATACATACACCTTCTCCTCATTTATCAACTATCTCATTATCTGACATTTCAAATTTACAATAGTAAAAATCTACTATCTGACTATTTTGCTCATTATTGATGTATACCCGGCAGTAATGAACGCCATCGTGTGAAGTGAGAGTAGCGCTGGCTTTGATTGTTAAGGTTAAGTACTAACTTTGCTGGGCTATGATTCTCAGTGGTTTGGCAGTTATGTAATGATGTAACTTGGCAGTCATGTAATGATATAGTCATCCTGCATTTTGTGATCTGACGTGGTCATCTTCCACTCTTGAAAAACACCAGTTTTGCATAAAGACCTGATCTTTGGAAACTAACCACGTCGAAAATTTAGGAGAGGGCATACTATGGAAAGTGACTCAATTTGGTAGAAGATCTGAGGCTGGTGAAAAAAAAAGTGAGAGTGGGTGTGGAGGGCAAAGTCAGTTGGTTTTTAATAGAAAATCTGGCACTCTACTTTATGGATAAACTGTTGTTGTTTATTGTTCTTAAGTGCTGTTGAGTCAAATCCTACTCATGGGGACCACATGTGTGCAGAGTAGAACTGCTCCACAGGGTTTTCAAGGTTGTGACCTTTCAGAAACAGATCCCAGGTTTGTCTTCCGAGGTGCCTCTGGGTGGGTTTGGACCACTAAACTTTTGGCTAGTATTTGAGCATTTAACTGTTTACGCCAACCAGAAAGCCATGGAAAACTAAATAATGCTAATTTAGCTGGAATTCTTAGAAACTAAACAACATAGTGTACAAAATATTAAATAGTTAATTTAAAATGAAATAAACTAATTACAAAAATTGAAATATTCTATTAATCTTTTCTGTAGTTTTTTTTTCTTAATTGAGGTGAAATTTATATAACATAAAATGAACCATTTTAAAATGCAGCTTTTAGTGACATTTAGAACATTCACCAGAGGGTGCAACCACCATATCTATCTAGTTCCAAATATTTTTATCACCTAAGAGGAAAACCCGTACACGTTAAGCAATTCATGCCTAATTCTTCCTCTCCCACCAATCAGATTTCTGTCTCTATGACTTTACCTATTCTGGATATTTTACATAAAAGAAATCATACAGTGTTTGACCTTTTGTTTCTGGTTTCCTTCACTTAAAAAAAAAATTTTTTTTCTTAAGTGATTTTTTTTTTTTCACTTAGCATGATGTTTTTAAGGTTTATTCACCTTGTAGGATGTGTCAGTACTATATTCATAATATGTGCATACTACATTTTTAAATTCATTCTTCCATTGATGGACATTTGGATTGTTTCCATCATTTGGCTTTCTATCAATCTTATCATGCAAGCAATTCTTATCACATATTTTCCCAGGGACTACATAACATTTAGTACAGTAATATCTGGGAAAACGGAACTTGTGTAAGATAGAAACATGTCAGAGAAGGAAAACTCAAGTATTTTCCACTAGTAGAAAGCAATATAAAAGTATAAAATTTCAATCTGTCAAAGGCAGAAAACTTGCAAGACCTGGATGAACTAGATGGTCCCATCTAGTTTGGGCTCTCACAGTTTTCACTGTATGTAAAATTTGACAATATGGGAAATCAGGAGAAAGCAGCATTTATCCACATATTCAAACTAATACCTGACTAAGTTATACAGCTGGATCATCAGACTTATTCCAGACAAATACAAACAAGCGGAAACTTAATTTAGTGTACTTATACAGCAATGGACTTGTTCCCCTCCTGGTTCTTCATTCTTAGTGGTAGGGGGTCTCCTCTGTCTCTCTGCTCACTTCTCTCTTTCATATCTCAAAAGAGATTGGCTCAAGATACAACCTAATCTTGTAGATTGAGTCCTGCCTCATTAACATAACTGCCTCTAATCCTACCTCTATGATGTTAATGATCTGATGTAAGGAGAGTGTCCATGGGGTGTGACCTGCATCATCTTTTATCTTACAAGAGATAAAAGGAGGGAGAAGCAAGCAGAGAGTAGCCTCATGCCAACAAGAAAGAAGCTCTGGGAGCTGAGCACATCATTTGGACCCAGTTCCCTGTGCTGAGAAGCTCCTAGACTGGAGGAAGATTGATGACAAGTACCTTCTCCCAGATCTGACAGAGAGAAAGCCTTCCCCTGGAGCTGACACTCTGAATTTTGGCTTCCAGCCTCCTAGGCTGTGAGAAAATAAATTTCTCTTTTTTAAAGTCATCCACTTGTGGTATCCCTGTTACAGCAGCACTAGATCACTAAGACAAAGAAGCTTTAGGTGATGCTTTCAGCTGGAGCTAGAGCTACCTGCTGAAAATTGATCCTTTCAGCTGCACTGTGGTGAACACATCCATCATCTCCTGGTGATCTTCGGTTGATAAGCTATTGATCACTACAGGTCTGGAAGTTATTGCAGAGCTTGCACCAGGCAGGCTCACCACCAAGTGGCTTCTTTAAAAGCAGCAGATATTAGTGAGGGACCCTAGACTGGAAGAACATGGGAAGGTTGTTTGTTGCTGCATGCAAGAAATATACAGACATTCTCAGAAATACCTGGCTCAAAAGAGATCAATGGCATGAGAGGCGGAAATGAGAGAAGGGAAGTTATACAGCTAGGGATTAAGTCAGAGGACATACTGTTTTCAATGTTACTATGACTTCATTTGTAATTATGGTTTGCTGAGACTTGACGAAACTTAGGTTATAAGGTTACACTACTACTTTTTGACAAAATGACAGATGTACCTGTCCGTTTGTCGTATTATGGTGGCTTGTGTGTTGCCATGATGCTGGAAGCTATGCCATCGATATTCAAATACCGGCAGGGTTATCAATGGTGAACAGGTTTCAGCTGAGCTTCCAGACTAAGAATGACTACTTCAGAAAAAATGAGCCAGTGAAAACCTTATAAAATAGCAGCAAAACATTGTCTGAAATAGTGCCGGAAGATGAGCCCCACAGTTTTGAAGACACTTATAATACAACTGAGGAAGAGCTGCCTCCTCAGAGTAGAGTTGATCTTAATTACATGGATGGAGTTAAGCTTTCAGAACCTTCAAGAAGCAGCTGCAAACATCTATTAATAATTGGAACAAAAAATGTATGAAGTATGAATCTAGGAAAATTAGAAATCGTTAAAAATGAAATGGAACAAATAAACATTGATATCCTAGGCATTAGTGAGCTGAAATGGACTGGTATGGGCCATTTTGAATTGGGCAATCATATGGTCTACAATGCCGGGAATGACAACTTGAAGAGGAATGGCGTTGCATTCATCACCAAAAAGAACATTTCAAGATCTATACTGGAGTATAACACTTTAAGTGGTAGGATAATATCCATATGCCTACAAGGAAGAGCAGTAAATACCACTATTATTCAAATTTACAAACCAACCACTAATGCCAAAAATAAGGAAACTGAAGATTTTTGCCAACTTCTGCAGTCTGAAATTGATCAAACACGCAATCAAGATGCTTTGATAATTACTGGTGATTGAAATGGGAAAGTTGGAAACAAAGAAGGGTTGGTAATCAGGAAATACGGCCTTGGTGATAGAAATGATGCCGGAGATTGTGTGATAGAATTTTGCAAGAGTAAGGACTTCTTCATTGCAGGTACATTTTTTCACTGAATCAAAGTGACTACATCTATGGAAAGAAATGATGCAAACCTCAATATCATTGTTCAGAACAAGGCCAGGGGCCGATTGTGGAACAAACCACCAATTGCTCATATCCAAGTTCAAGTTGAAGCTGAAGAAAATTAGAATGAGTCCATAAGAGTCAAAGTATGATCTTGAGTATATTCCACCTGAATTTAGAAACCATCTCAAGAATAGATTTGACTCGTTAAACACTAATGGCTGAAGACCAGATGAGTTATTGAATGACATCAAGAACATCATACACAAAGAAAGCAAAAGGTCATTAAAAAGACAGGAAAGAAAGAAAAGAGCAAAACGGATGTCAGAAGAGACCCTGTAACTTAATCTTGAACATAGACTAGGCAAAGCCAAAGGAAGAAATGATGAAGTGAAAAAGCTTGTCATGGATTGAAATATGTCCCCCCAAAATGTGTGTATCGATTGAGCTGAGCCATGATTCCCGGCATTGTGTGATTTTCTTATACGTTCTAAATCCTGCCTCTATGATGTTAATGACGGAGGATGGTTGGCAGTAGTGTTAGTGAGGCAGGACTCAACTTACAAGATTGTGTCTTGAGGCAGTCTCTTGAGATATAAAAGACAGAAGCTAGCAGAGAGGCAGGGGGTCCTCACAGCACCAAGAAAGCAGTGCTGGGAGCAGAGCATGTCCTTTGTATATGGAGTCTCTGCATAAAGAAGCTCCTAATCTGAGGCAACATTGATGAGAAGGCCAACAGAGACAGAGAGCCTTCTCCTGGAGTTGACACCCTGAATTTGGACGTTTAGCCTACTTTACTGTGAGAAAATAAACTTTTTGTTAAAGCCATCCACTTGTAGTATTTCTGTTATTGAGGCACTAGATGACTAAGACAGAGTTGAATGGATTTCAAAGGGCAGCTCCAGAAGACAAAGTAATATATTATAATGAAATGTGCGAAGACCTGCACTTGGAAAACCAAAAGGGAAGAACACGCTCAGCATTTCTCAAGTGGAAAGAACTGAAGAAAAAATTAAAGCCTTGAGTGGTAATATTGAAGTATCCTACAGGGAAAATATTAACTGATGCAGGAAGCATCTAAAGCAAATGGAATACACAGAGTCACTGTATCAAAAAGAATTGGTTGATATTCAAGCATTGGAGAAGGTAGCATGTGATCAAGAACTGATGGTACTGAAGGAAGAAGTCCAACCTGCACTTAAGGCATTGGCAAAAACTATGGCTCCAGGAACTGATGGAATACCAGTTGAGAGTGTCAACACAAAAATGCAGCCTTGGAAGTGCTCATTCATCCATGCCAAGAAATTTGGAAGATAGTTATCTGGCCAACCTACTGGAAGAGATATATATTTATGCCCATTCCAAAGAAAGGTGATCCAACAAAAAGCAGAAATTATTGGACAATATCATTAATATCACACACAAGTAAAATTTCGCTGAAGATCTTTCAAGTGGTTGTAGCAGTACATTGACAGGGAACTGCCAGAAAATCAAGCAGAAATCAGAAGAGGATGTGGAACCAGGAATATCATTATTAATGTTAGATGGATCTTGGCTGAAAGCACAGAATACTAGAATGATGTCTAGCTGTGTATTATTGACTATGCAAAGGCTTTTGGCTGTGTGGATCATAACAAATTCCCATACAAAGAATGGGAATTCCAGAACACTTAATTGTGCTCATAGGGAACTTGTACATAGACCAAGAGTCAGTCATTCAAATAGAATAGAATAGAATAGAATTGCATGGTTTAAGATTAGGAAAGGTCTGCATCAGGGCTGCATCCTTTCAGCATACTTATTCAATCTGTTTGCTGAGCAAATAATCTGAGAAGCTGGTCTATATGAAGAAGAACAGGGCACCAGGATTGGAGCAAGACTCATTAATGACCTGCGATATGCTTACGACACAGCCTTGCTTGCTGAAATAATAAGCAGCATCATGATGAATGGAGAAAAGACTGAGGTTGTCAAGGATTTCATTTTACTTGTATCCACAATCAATGTCCACGGAAGTAGCAGTCAAGAAATCAAATGACGTATTGCATTGGGAAAAACTGTTGCAAAAGACCTCTTTAAAGTGTTAAAAAAAGAGAAAAAAAAAACCAAAAATATGACTTTAAGGACTAAGTTGTGCCTAACCCAAGCCATGGTGTTTTCAATCCCCTCATATGCATGTGGAAACTGGACAGTGACTAGAGAAGAATGAAGAAGAATCGATGCCTTTGAATTACGGTGTTGGCGAAGAATATCGTACATACCATGGACTGCCAGAAGAACGAACAAATCCGTCTTAGAAGTACAGCCAGGATGCTCCTTAGAAGTAAAGATGGCAAGACTTAATCTCACATACTTTGTTCATGTTGTCAGGAGGGAACAATCCCTCGAGAAGGACATCATGGTTGGTAAGGTGAAGAGTCAGCAAAAAAGAGGAAGACCCTTGATGAATCTGATTAACACTGTTGCTGCAGCAATGGGCTCAAGCACAGCAACAATGTGAGGATGGCACTGAACTGCGCATCGTTTGATTTTGTTGTACACAGGGTCGATATGGGTCAGAACCAACCTGATGCCACCTAACAACAGCTGCTTTTTTTTTTTAATAACTTTTATTAAGCTTCAAGTGAACGTTTACAAATCCAATCAGTCTGTCACATATAAGTTTACATACATCTCACTCCCTACTCCCACTTGCTCTCCCCCTATTGAGTCAGCCCTTTCAGTCTCTCCTTTCTTGACAATTTTGCCGGCTTCCCTCTCTCTCTATCCTCCCATCCCCCCTCCAGACAAGAGTTGCCAACACACTCTCAAGTGTCCACCTGATATAATTAGCTCACTCTTCATCAGCATCTCTCTCCCACCCGCTGACCAGTCCCTTTCATGTCTGATGAGTTGTCTTCGGGGATGGTTCCTGTCCTGTGCCAACTGAAGGTCTGGGGAGCATTGTCTCTGGGATTCCTCTAGTCGCAATCATACCATTAGGTGTGGTCTTTTAATGAGAATTTGGGGTCTGCATCCCATTGGTCTCCTGCTCCCTCAGGAGTTGTCTGTTGTGTTCCCTGACAGGGCAGTCATTGATTGTGGCCGGGCACCAACTAGTTCTTCTGGTCTCAGGATGATGTAGGTCTCTGGTTCATGTGGCCCTTTCTGTCTCTTGGGCTCTTAGTTGTCGTGTGGCCTTGGTGTTCTTCATTTTCCTTTGCTCCAGGTGGGTTGAGACCAATTGATGCATCTTAGATGGCCGCTTGTTAGCATGTAAGACCCCAGACGCCACATTTCAAAGTGGGATGCAGAATGATTTCATAATAGAATTATTTTGCCAATTGACTTAGAAGTCCCCGCAAACCATGTTCCCCAGACCCTCGCGCTTGCTCCGCTGACCTTTGAAGCATTCATTTTATCCCGGAAACCTCTTTGCTTTTGGTCCAGTCCAATTGAGCTGACCTTCCATGTATTGAGTATTGTCTTTCCCTTCACCTAAAGCAGTTCTTATCTACTGATTAATCAATAAAAAACCCTCTCCCACCCTCCCTCCCTCCCCCCCTCGTAACCACAAAAGTATGTGTTCTTCTCAGGTTTACTATTTCTCAAGATCTTATAATAGTGGTCTTATACAATATTTGTCCTTTTGCCTCTGACTCATTTCGCTCAGCATAATGCCTTCCAGGTTCCTCCATGTTATGAAATGTTTCAGAGATTCGTCACTGTTCTTTATCAATGCGTAGTATTCCACTGTGTGAATATACCACAGTTTATTTAAACATTCATCCGTTGATGGACAGCTTGGTTGCTTCCAGCTTTTTGCTATTGTAAACAGAGCTGCAATAAACATGGGTGTGCATATATCTGTTTGTATGAAGGCTCTTGTATCTCTAGGGTATATTCCCAGGAGTGGGATTTCTGGGTTGTATGGTAGTTCTATTTCTAACTGTTTAAGATAACGCCAGATAGATTTCCAAAGTGGTTGTACCATTTTACATTCCCACCAGCAGTGTATGAGAGTTCCAATCTCTCCGCAGCCTCTCCAACATTTATTATTTTGTGTTTTTTGGATTAATACCAGCCTTGCTGGTGTGAGATGGAATCTCATCGTGGTTTTAATTTGCATTTCTCTAATGGCTAATGATCGAGAGCATTTTCTCATGTATCTGTTGGCTGCCTGAATATCTTCTTTAGTGAAATGTGTATTCATATCCTTTGCCCACTTTTTGATTGGGTTGTTTGTCTTTTTGTGGTTGAGTTTTGACAGAATCATGTAGATTTTAGAGATCAGGTGCTGGTCGGAGATGTCATAGCTGAAAATTCTTTCCCAATCTGTAGGGGGTCTTTTTACTCTTTTGGAGAAGTCTTTACATGAGCATAGGTGTTTGATTTTTAGGAGCTCCCAGTTATCGGGTTTCTCTTCATCATTTTTGGTAATGTTTTGTATTCTGTTTATGCCTTGTATTAGGGCTCCTAGGGTTGTCCCAATTTTTTCTTCCATGATCTTCATCGTTTTAGTCTTTATGTTTAGGTCTTTGATCCACTTGGAGTTAGTTTTTGTGCATGGTGTGAGGTATGGGTCCTGTTTCATTTTTTTGCAAATGGATATCCAGTTATGCCAGCACCATTTGTTAAAAAGGCTATCTTTTCCCCAATTAAATGACACTGGTCCTTTGTCAAATACCAGCTGCTCATACGTGGATGGATCTATGTCTGGGTTCTCAATTCTGTTCCATTGGTCTATGTGCCTGTTGTTGTACCAGTACCAGGCTGTTTTGACTACTGTGGCTGTATAATAGCTTCTGAAGTCAGGTAAAGTGAGGCCTCCCACTTTCTTCTTCTTTTTCAGTAGTGCTTTGCTTATCCAGGGCTTCTTTCCCTTCCATATGAAATTGGTGATTTGTTTCTCTATCCCCTTAAAATATGACATTGGAATTTGGATCGGAAGTGCATTAAATGTATAGATGGCTTTTGGTAGAATAGACATTTTTACTATGTTAAGTCTTCCTATCCATGAGCAGGGTATGTTTTTCCACTTAAGTATGTCCTTTTGAATTTCTTGTAGTAGAGCTTTGTAGTTTTCTTTGTATAGGTCTTTTACATCCTTGGTAAGATTTATTCCTAAGTATCTTATCTTCTTGGGGGCTACTGTGAATGGTATTGATTTGGTTATTTCCTCTTCGGTGTTCTTTTTGTTGATGTAGAGGAATCCAAGTGATTTTTGTATGTTTATTTTATAACCTGAGACTCTGCCAAACTCTTCTATTAGTTTCAGTAGTTTTCTGGAGGATTCCTTAGGGTTTTCTGTGTATATAATCATGTCATCTGCAAATAGTGATAACTTTACTTCTTCCTTGCCAATCCGGATACCTTTTATTTCTTTGTCTAGCCTAATTGCCCTGGCTAGGACTTCTAGCACGATGTTGAATAAGAGCGGTGATAAAGGGCATCCTTGTCTCGTTCCCGTTCTCAAGGGAAATGCTTTCAGGTTCTCTCCATTTAGAGTGATATTGGCTGTTGGCTTTGCATAGATGCCCTTTATTATGTTGAGGAATTTTCCTTCAATTTCTATTTTGGTAAGAGTTTTTATCATAAATGGGTGTTGGACTTTGTCAAATGCCTTTTCTGCATCAATTGATAAGATCATGTGGTTTTTGTCTTTTGTTTTATTTATGTGATGGATTACATTAATGGTTTTTCTGATATTAAAGCAGCCTTGCATACCTGGTATAAATCCCACTTGATCAGGGTGAATTATTTTCTTGATGTGTTGTTGGATTCTATTGGCTAGAATTTTGTTGAGGATTTTTGCATCAATGTTCATGAGGGATATAGGTCTATAATTTTCTTTTTTTGTAATGTCTTTACCTGGTTTTGGTATCAGGGAGATGGTGGCTTCATAGAATGAGTTGGGTAGTATTCCGTCATTTTCTATGCTTTGGAATACCTTCAGAAGTAGTGGTGTTAACTCTTCTCTGAAAGTTTGGTAGAACTCTGCAGTGAAGCCATCCGGGCCAGGGCTTTTTTTTTTGTTGGGAGTTTTTTGATTACCGTTTCAATCTCTTTTTTTGTTGTGGGTCTATTTAGTTGTTCTACTTCTGAATGTGTTAGTTTAGGTAGGTAGTGTTTTTCCAGGAATACATACATTTCTTCTAGGTTTTCAAATTTGTTAGAGTACAATTTTTCATAATAATCTGAAATGATTCTTTTAATTTCATTTGGTTCTGTTGTGATGTGGTCCTTCTCGTTTCTTATTCGGGTTATTTGTTTCCTTTCCTGTATTTCTTTAGTCAGTCTGGCCAATGGTTTATCAATTTTGTTAATTTTTTCAAAGAACCAGCTTTTGGCTTTGTTAATTCTTTCAATTGTTTTTCTGTTCTCTAATTCATTTAGTTCAGCTCTAATTTTTATTATTTGTTTTCTTCTGGTGCCTGATAGATTCTTTTGTTGCTCAGTTTCTATTTGTTCAAGTTGTCGGGACAGTTCTCTGATTTTGGCTCTTTCTTCTTTTTGTATGTGTGCATTTATCGATATAAATTGGCCTCTGAGCACTGCTTTTGCTGTGTCCCAGAGGTTTTGATAGGAAGTATTTTCATTCTCGTTGCTTTCTATGAATTTCCTTATTCCCTCCTTGATGTCTTCTATAACCCAGTCTTTTTTCAGGAGGGTATTGTTCATTTTCCAAGTATTTGATTTCTTTTCCCTAGTTTTTCTGTTATTGATCTCTAGTTTTATTGCCCTGTGGTCTGAGAAGATGCTTTGTAATATTTCGATGTTTTGGACTCTGCAAAGGTTTGTTTTATGACCTAATATGTGGTCTATTCTAGAGAATGTTCCATGTGCAGTAGAAAAAAAAGTATATTTTGCAGTAGTTGGGTGGAGAGTTCTGTATAAGTCAATGAGGTCAGGCTGGTTGATTGTTGTAATTAGATCTTCCTTGTCTCTATTGAGCTTCTTACTGGATGTTCTGTCCTTCTCCGAAAGTGGTGTGTTGAAGTCTCCTACTATATATGTGGAGGTGTCTATCTCACTTTTCAATTCTATTAAAATTTGATTTATGTATCTTGCAGCCCTGTCATTGGGTGCATAAATATTTAATATGGTTTTGTCTTCCTGATCAATTGTCCCTTTTATCATTATATAGTGTCCTTCTTTATCCTTTCTGATGGATTTAAGTCTAAAGTCTATTTTGTCAGAAATTAATATTGCTGCTCCTCTTCTTTTTTGCTTATTGTTTGCTTGATATACTTTTTTCCATCCTTTGAGTTTTAGTTTCTTTGTGTCTCTAAGTCTAAGGTGTGTCTCTTGTAGGCAGCATATAGATGGATCGTGTTTCTTTATCCAGTCTGTGACTCTCTGTCTCTTTATTGGTGCATTTAGTCCATTTACATTCAGGGTAATTATAGATAAATAAGTTTTTAGTGCTGTCATTTTGATGCCTTTTTATGTGTGTTGTTGACAATTTCATTTTTCCACATACTTTTTTGTGCTGAGACGTTTTTCTTAGTAAATTGTGAGATCCTCATTTTCATAGTGTTTGACTTTATGTTAGTTGAGTCGTTACGTTTTTCTTGGCTTTTATCTTGAGTTATAGAGTTGTTATACCTTTTTGTGGTTACCGTATTATTTACCCCTATTTTTCTAAGTAAAAACCTAACTTGTATTGTTCTATATTGCCTTGTATCACTCTCCATATGGCAGTTCAATGCCTCCTGTATTTAGTCCCTCTTTTTGATTATTGTGATCTTTTACCTATTGACTTCCATGATTCCCTGTTATGTGTATTTTTTTTTTAATTAATCTTAATTTGATTGTTTTTGTGATTTCCCTATTTGAGTTGATATCAGGACGTTCTGTTTTGTGACCTTGTGTTGTGCTGATATCTGATATTATTGGTTCTCTGACCAAACAATATCCTTTAGTATTTCTTGTAGCTTTGGTTTGGTTTTTGCAAATTCTCTAAACTTGTGTTTGTCTGTAAATATCTTAATTTCGCCTTCATATTTCAGAGAGAGTTTTGCTGGATACATAATCCTTGGCTGGCAGTTTTTCTCCTTCAGTGTTCTGTATATGTCGTCCCATTCCCTTCTTGCCTGCATGGTTTCTGCTGAGTAGTCTGAACTTATTCTTATTGATTCTCCCTTGAAGGAAACCTTTCTTTTCTCCCTGGCTGCTTTTAAAATTTTCTGTTTATCTTTGGTTTTGGTGAGTTTGATGATAATATGTCTTGGTGTTTTTCTTTTTGGATCAATCTTAAATGGGGTTCGATGAGCATCTTGGATAGATATCCTTTCGTCTTTCATGATGTCAGGGAAGTTTTGTGTCAGGAGTTCTTCAACTATTTTCTCTGTGTTTTCTGTCCCCCCTCCCTGTTCTGGGACTCCAATCAGCCGCAGGTTATCCTTCTTGATAGAGTCCCACATAATTCTTAGGGTTTCTTCATTTTTTTTCATTCTTTTATCTGATTTTTTTTCAGCTATGTTGGTATTGATTCCCTGGTCCTCCAGATGTCCCAGTCTGCATTCTAATTGCTCGAGTCTGCTCCTCTGACTTCCTAGTGCGTTGTCTAATTCTGTAATTTTATTGTTAATCTTTTGGATTTCTACATGCTGTCTCTCTATGGATTCTTGCAACTTATTAATTTTTCCACTATGTTGAATAATCTTTTTGAGTTCTTCAACAGTTTTATCGGTGTGTTCCTTGGCTTTTTCTGCAGTTTGCCTTGTTTCATTTGTGATATCTTTAAGCATTCTGTAAATTAGTTTTTATATTCTGTATCTGATAATTCCAGGATTGTATCTTCATTTGGGAAAGGTTTTGATTCTTTTGTTTGGGGGGTTGGAGAAGCTGTCATGGTCTGCTTCTTTAAGTGGTTTGATATGGATTGTTGTCTCCGAGCCATCACTGGGAAACTAGTTTTTCCAGAAAATCCGCTAAAAAAAAAAATGCAGTCAGACCCCTATCAGAGTTCTCCCTCTGGCTCAGGCTATTCGGATGTTAATGAAGCTGCCTGGTGAGGGTGGGGGAGGGAACAGAGAGCTAGGAGAGTAGCACCTCAGAATATAGCCAGAGTTGCTTGTTTTGCTTGGAATGACTATTATATCTGAGATTCCCGCGGGCGTGTCGCCTATGTGTGCTGACTGTTTGGAGATTGCCCCCGGGGGGTCTGGCCCGCTGGAGTCACGGTCAGATCCTCCGCTTCCAGCCCCACGCCCAGCGTCAAGGCTCCCCTACTGGGACGGTGCACTCTCGACTCCAAAATCAGTCGCTGTGTCCCGGGGACTTCTCGTCCCTCCAGCCACGTGGCTGTGCTGCCCCCGCGAACCAGGTGGGCCCCCTCCCGGGGTTAGTTCAGATGGGTGGAGCAGCTCCCCGTGCTTGTGCCGTGACCGAGTGTCCCAGCTGGGACGCTGTTCTCCCTGCTCCAATACCAGTCACTGCCTCCCGGGGACTTCTCCTATCGGCTGCGTCCCACGTCCCACACCGCCCACGCGACCCGGCTGGGCCCCTTCCCGGGGTTAGTTCAGGGGGGTGGAGCAGCTCTCCGTGTTTATGCCGTACCTGCGTCCAGTCCAAATCCCGGCGAGACGGTTCCCCAGTTGGGACGCTGCTCTTCCTGCTCCAAGACCAGTCACTGCCTCCCGGAGACTTCTCCTACTGGCTGCGTCCCACGCCGCCCGTGGAACCGGCTGGTCTCCCTCCCGGGGTTAGTTCAGGGGGGTGGAGCAGCTCTCTGTGCTTGTGCCGTACCTGACTGGTACACTGGCTCCAGGCTCTGGAAACAATCGCTGCTTCCCTGTATTAGTTCGTTCTCCGTCTCTAAATCTGTGTTTGTTGTTCAGGGTTCGTAGATTGTTATGTATGTGATCGATTCACTTGTTTTTCCGTTTCTTTGTTGTAAGAGGGATCCGAGGTAGCGTCTGCCTAGTCCGACATCTTGGCTCCGCCTCCAACAGCTGCTTTTTGAATGTGTGTCAATGTTATTGTGATAAATAAAAAAGTTTGAAAAATAGAAGCATTATTGAATTTATAGTAACATATTTCTATTCCATATTTCCTTATCTGTAGATAGGAAGCATGATAGTTTGTGAGGATTATGAAATTGTCTTCATGTTAACAAGTGTCCTTCACACTTTAAAAGACTGAGAATCAGAGTGCTGGTCACTCCTCACTCTCAGCCACATAAGGCAAATTCCTCTGGACTTCCTGGATATCCACAGACAAAACTGAGCCTCCTTCCTGTTTTAACCAACAATCTAAACCATTCCAAGATATGCCGGAGCTCTAGCAATTAGACGATTTACCAGATTTATCCAGCTCTGCAATGTAGGCCATCAATAGTCCGATTCCTGCTTTCTGTATAGATTGCCCAGGACTAATTCCTTCTCCTTGGAAAATAATTTTATATCTACATTATTGAAAACCCAGTAATATAAATCTTTTTTCCTCCACAAGACTAAAAATTCATACATACTTAGATACCCTTTCGATTTTCCCAAAAGTGACTTGAAGATTTCTTCTGAAAAGGAATGCTCTTGTTTTTTCTAGAAATTGGAAAAGCAGAGACATTTTAGTCAAGTTTGTCCTTGGGCATTAGACGGGAGTATGAAAACCGTTTCTAAATTTCGGGGAAGCCTTTGGTTACAGGCATCTATTCCAGGTGCAGATACATCCCTGGCATTTCTAAAGGATGTATGCTCTGGAGAACTGCCTTCAGTTCTTCTAAATCAGCATTTGAATGAGAAAGTGGGCAGGATTCTGAATTCAGATGCCAGCTAAGCAGAAATGTAGAATACTATCTGCTATACCCAGTTATGAAAGAGGAAACTGTTAGGCAGTTCTCCATACAAAAACTGTATTTCCACAAAATACATTCTCAGCTTTTGCTTTCCTCCATAGTTGAGTAATAAAAGATAGTCACTATTGAAAGCTACAGCCTAACTGAGTCTGAGGTAAGTAAACACAGCGCACATTCAGAGCATCATTTATTTAGAGGAGATTCTTCAGGAGAAACCCATAAAAAGTAAAGATATTGAATAGATTTATTGCTTCTGGCTTTAAACCAGAGGGAGAGTATCAGCTACACGTTGCGCCCGAATGCTTTATAAAGCATCTGTGTTGCTGCGATCTCATCACTCAGTCAGCTCAAAATTCATGATCTGATTCTTTTTGCAGTTGATTCTTATCTAGGTGCCCTCACTGAGAGAAAGATAACACAGGAAAGAGGGCCACTGGTGTAAAAACACAGCAACTTGAGAAAGCTTTCCCCTGCATCACCCTGACAGAATCCTAATAGCCACACATTGTTGGTAAGAATGGCCTGTCACAAACTCATCATGAATTCCAGGTCTTCCAGAATAACTTAAATTAATGGTGTTAGTGAGATCACTAAGCTTGAACTTTAAAAGCCTGAGCTTTTCTATAAAGTACCATATTTTCTAACTTTCTTCTGGTACATACTTACATGATGCAGTAAACACATCAATCACCCAGTATTTCCATAAATCCTTAAATAACGTGGAGGAAGAGAGTGCCAGGAGGGGCTATACTTCACATATTCTTCAGCGAGGCATTTCTTTTTTTGCAAAAGATTGTCTTTCTCTTCTCTGTCAGTTCTGTTTTCCAAATGATATGAAATAAATTTCAGTAAACTCCAAAGATTGAAAAAGGCAAATTTCCTTATTTTTGCAAATAATTGCTCATTTTCATTCTAGATGTCAGCTCAGAGTGACACTGCATCTCAGAAACAGAGAAGATGGATGCCATAACCCATCCTATAAAACCAAACCAAACCAGTTGCCCCCAAGTTGATTCCCTCTCATGGTGACCACATGTGTTACAGAACAGAACTGCTCCATAGGGTTTCCATGGCTGTGAACTGGACAGAAGCAGTATGCCAGGCCTTTCTTCTGCAGAGTTGCTGGGTGGATTTGAACTGCCAACCTTCAAGTTAGCAGCCAATAGCAAACGGCTTGCTGCACCCAAATTCCTTTTTCCTCTACCCTATAGCCAGTGATGGAGCAGTGGTTAAGAGTTCAGCAGCTAACCAAAACATCAGCAATTAAAATCCATCAGCTGCTGCTTGGAAACCCTGTGGAGCAGGTTCACTCTGTCCTATAGGGTCATTATGAGTTGAAATTGACTCAACAGCAATAGGTTTGGTTTTGGTTTTTTATAGCCAGTGAGAAAACACCAAGAACCACATGCATCTGCAAATTTCTAGGCTAACAGTTCTCCTGGTCACCTTCAGCTATGGATTTCCATCTCTAGTGAGTTATTTTTTCTCCACTTGAGGTTTTATAGCTGTTTCTCTTTGTCTCTACTTAGACACTAAAGATGGAGAGCTTTGTGAAGTTGGTTTACTGGCCGGTAGGGAACCCTGTCAACAGGTTGGCTCTCAGGAATGGGTTTTGACAGAAGAGAAATGCTGGCTGTCTTTGTCCCATATTAGGAAATTCTCAGAGTCTCTGACTGCTGCTGATGAGCCGGTGTGATCTGGTTGGTAGTGGTGGGAGCATGGGCTGGCTACCCACCCACCGCCGGGCTGCCTAGAGGTCCTTTATTGTACACTTTGGAGTCTTCCAGGCACCAGCGCTTTGTATGTGAAGTTCCTCAGCATTATGTCACTCAATTGTGTAGGCATCTGCAGCAGAGAACTAGGGAAATAAGGGGGGGACATCAGTACCCTTAAGTAAATAAACCACCATAGCATCAACTACAACAACAGCAAAAATCATATTCACAATTCGTTGAGGGGGTTTACATAGCAGGTGGTAAAATATCACACAGTTCTTAACATCCATTCTATTCTGAAAGTGTAAAAATACCTCCCAGTAGGCTAAGTACTCTCTTTTTTTTTTTTAATAATTTTTATTGAGCTTTAAGTGAACGTTTACAAATCAAGTCAGTCTGTCACATATAAGCTTATATACACCTTACTCCATACTCCCACTTACTCTCCCCCTAATGAGTCAGCCCTTCCAGTCTCTCCTTTCCTGACAACTTTGCCAGTTTCTAACCTTCTCTACCCTCCTATCTCCCCTCCAGACAGGAGATGCCAACACAGTCTCAAGTGTCCACCTGATACAAGTAGCTCACTCTTCATCAGCATCTGTCTCCTACCCATTGTCCAGTCCCTTCCATGTCTGATGAGTTGTCTTCGGGAATGGTTCCTGTCCTGAGCCAACAGAAGGTTTGGGGACCATGACTGCCGGGATTCTTCTAGTCTCAGTCAGACCATTAAGTCTGGTCTTTTTATGAGAATTTGGGGTCTGCATCCCACTGTTCTCCTGCTCCCTCAGGGGTTCTCTGTTGTGCTCCCTGTCAGGGCAGTCATTGGTTGTGGCTGGGCACCATTTAGTTCTTCTGGTCTCAGGATGATGTAAGTCTCTAGTTCCTGTGGCCCTTTCTGTCTCTTGGGCTCATAGTTATCGTGTGACCTTGGTGTTCTTCAGTCTCCTTTGATCCAGGTGGATTGAGACCAATTGATGCATCTTAGATGGCCGCTTGTTAACATTTAAGACCCCAGACGCCACATTTCAAAGTGGGATGCAGAATGTTTTCACAATAGAATTATTTTGCCAATTGACTTAGAAGTCCCCTTAAGCCCTAGTCCCCAAACCCCCGCCCTTGCTCCGCTGACCTTTGAAGCATTCAGTTTATCCTGGAAACTTCTTTGCTTTTAGTCCAGTCCAGTTGAGCCGACCTTTCGTGTATGAGTATTGTCCTTCCATTCACCTAAAGTAGTTCTTATCTACTAACTGATCAGTAAAAAACCCTCTTCCACCCCCCACCCTCCCCCCCTCATAACCACAAAAGTATGTGTTCTTCCCAGTTTATACTATTTCTCAAGATCTTATAATAGTGGTCTTATACAATATTTGTCCTTTTGCCTCTAATTTCACTCAGCATAATGCCTTCCAGGTTCCTCCATGTTATGAAATGTTTCACAGATTCCTCACTGTTCTTTATCGATGCGTAGTATTCCATTGTGTGAATATACCACAATTTATTTACCCATTCATCCATTGATGGACACCTTGGTTGCTTCCAGCTTTTTGCTATTGTAAACAGAGCTGCAATAAACATGGGTGTGCATATATCTGTTCGTGTAAAGGCTCTTCTTTCTCTAGGGTATATTCCGAGGAGTGGGATTTCTGGATTGTATGGTAGTTCTATTTCTAACTTTTTAAGAAAACACCAGATAGATTTCCAAAGCCGTTGTACCGTTTTACATTCTCACCAGCAGTGTATAAGAGTTCCAATCTCTCCGCAGCCTCTCCAACATTTATTATTTTGTGTTTTTTGGATTAATGCCAGCCTTGTTGGAGTGAGATGGAATCTCATCGTAGTTTTAATTTGCATTTCTCTAATGGCTAATGATCGAGAGCATTTTCTCATGTATCTGTTAGCTGCCTGAATATCTTCTTTAGTGAAGTGCCTGTTCATATCCTTTGTCCACTTCTTCATTGGATTGTTTGTCTTTTTGTGGTTGAGTTTTAACAGAATCATATAGATTTTAGAGATCAGGCGCTGGTCGGAGATGTCATAGCTGAAAATTCTTTCCCAATCTGTAGGTGATCTTTTTATTCTTTTGGTGAAGTCTTTAGATGAGCATAGGTGTTTGATTTTTAGGAGCTCCCAGTTATCTGGTTTCTCTGTGTCATTTTTGGTAATGTTTTATATTCTGTTTATGCCTTGTATTAGGGCTCCTAACGTTGTCCCTATTTTTTCTTCCATGATCTTTATTGTTTTAGTCTTTATGTTTAGGTCTTTGATCCACTTGGAGTTAGTTTTTGTGCATGGTGTGAGGTATGGGTCCTGTTTCATTTTTTTGCAAATGGATATCCAGTTATGCCAGCACTATTTGTTAAAAAGACTATCTTTTCCCCAATTAACTGACACGGGCCTTTGTCAAATATCAGCTGCTCATATGTGGGTGGATTTGTATCTGGGTTCTCAATTCTGTTCCATTGGTCTATGTGCCCGTTGTTGCACCAGTACCAGGCTGTTTTGAGTACTGTGGCTATATAATAGGTTCTAAAATCAGGACCTTCTTCTTTTAATGGAGGGAGTCATAACATTCTTGTTTGACGGTTTGGGAATTCTTATTTAATTCAACTGTTAGCCTTCTGAAAAGAAATGTAGCACAGAGCATAATGCTGAAACCCAAGGAAGAACGCTGTCTAAACCAGCTGAAGACACGACGAAGATTCCAGATGAACCTCAAAATGCGTGTCCATTAATTCATGGTCCTTCTGATATTATGAAATTTTTTAAGTGATTTTCTCATTGTTTTGATATTCCATTTCCAAAAGGTGTTTTATATTGGTTTTTATCACATATACTATGTGGAAATCTAACTGTATATATTTGTATAGAGAGGTAAGTCATTCCTTTATTATATACTTCAGTATTTTATAAAACTTCAGCATATACATACACACACTGAAAATGGACTAACATAGTGTATTTATTGATAGTTATTTACTCTACTCCCTAGAAACATAGCAACATGCGTAAAGTGAAGAATTCCTTAGGGCTTTGTCTTCTGAATGCTTAAAAAGAAAGGTCTTCTGAAGTCTATTGTATTATAGTTATTGTTTTATCTATTCTATTAAAAGACAAAAATGAGTAGTTTTGTACATTTGGGCTATCAGCTATCACTTAGCATGGTTACTCTGTGTGAGTTTTCCTATCTCCTCTGAATATATTTATAGGGAAACATGTATAAACTAGAACTATTCATTACTGATGTACTGCTCTGAAGCAGTATCTTATTGGGAAAGCAAAGGACGGGAAGAATGTAACATCCTATTAGCAGTTGAAGTTTTTTGGCAACAATTCCTATAATGAGGTGAGCCCTAATGCTACTATAACATATTTTAATAACAGTGTCAATTATTTATATCCTCATTGTTTCATTCAGGCTTGAAAATTTCCAAAAAAGAACAAAGTCCTGGATAGGCTGATGTAAGTCTGTATTGCCAGGATTTAAGCCAAAATAGCATATTTCATACTTATTTTCAGTCTTTATTTTTTCTAGGAAGTTTAATATCAAATTCTTTTCTCCATAATGTAAAGTATCTAGTTTGTTTACTTTCATGTGGATTTTTAGCTTGTACATTTTCCTTCTTTTCTAACATAGTTTGTAAAACATTCACAAGTCCTAATAGAAATCTGAGACATAAGTAAAATATATAGTTCTCTCTATAAATTTATTCTGAAATGTTAGAAAATTGTATAGCCTCAACCACCCTGTCTGGAATCCAGTATGTTGGGTGGCTTGCTTTTATTCATGTTTGCTGACAAGATTCATGGAAGACAAGAAACAGATTTGATTCAGTACACTGAACTGTAATTCAATAATATTTATATTATCAGATTTTATGCTATGATTTCCACCACCTGTCCATCAGTTTGTGGTAGCTTACACGTTGCTGTGATGCTGGAAGCTGTACCACTGGTATTTCAGATACCAACAGGATCACCCATGGTAGAGAAGTTTCAGCAATGCTTCCAGATTAAGACTAGGAAAGGCCTGGCCATCTACTTACAAAAAATAGCCATTGAAAAGCTTAGGAGTACGCTTCCACTCTGACACACATGAGGTCACCATGAGTCAGAATCGACTCAACAGCAACTGGTTTGCTGGTTAATAATGTGTTTATGAGGTCCGAATAATTCCAAAACATTACCCTAAGTGTCCTATTCTAGAAGAAATCAAAATAACCTATTTATATTGGCATAGTGGTTAAGTGCTACAGCTGATAACCAAAAGGTCAACAGTTCAAATCTACCAGGTGCTCCTTGGAAACTCTATGGGACAGTCCTACTCTGTCCTATAGGGCCACTATGAGTCATAATCAACTCAACGACAATGATTTTTTTGTTTTTGTTTTTTATATTGCATTTATAACAACCTCATAGAAATCAAAATGGAAGGAAATTATATCTACTTATAAGAATTTTTTTTAATAGGCATATTTTATACTTTTTTTTTTTTTTTTCATTTCTTACAGGCTACTCTGTGGGCACCAAATATTTGTGTCATTATTAGAATCAGAAGATGTGAACAAATTGAGAAGTTGGCATTCCATCCATAATGATTTCATCAAGTCGTTCTCAGCATAATAGTTTCCTGTTGAAATGAATAGGCCTATTAATTTCATTGAGCCTTTTATGGGTATTAGGTTGGAAAATAATCTGAGCTACTTGACCTACAAATGGATAGTATGCAGTGCCTCTAGGTTTATCTGTAAGAAAGTTTATTGGAAATTTGATTGTTCTCTCTTTAATCCCCTAATTATCTCATTTTTGCATTTAAGATGCTATATTGCAATGAAAATTTCATGATTTTGGTTATGACTTTAAGGTAGTATCTATTACCACTCTAATGTTTGCATTTTTTCTTCTAAATGTGAAATACATTTAATTTTCTTTTTAAAACAATTAGAGAATTAAGGGTAGTTAATAATCTAATAACAAATATGTATAATACAACTTCCTTTTTAAATGTCATTATATGTATAATACCTTTTAATAACACTAAAACTATCCCAAATGTAACTTAATTTTTCTTAGAAAAATTCATAAAACACTTCAGGGCTTTATAATACCTCAAGGTCATTGTTCTTAATATTTTATTACGGATGTATTAAAATGCCAATTACAAGTTGATTAACTAGGATAACGGTGGAGGGAAGACCATGGAGAAGCTAAAATTCAACTTAAAATAATACCAATGACAACATCGTATGAAGTGATTTTAGTGTGAGTTTATTTTATTAAACTACCCTTGCTGTCAACTCTATGCCAACTCTTAAATTACTACTCAGTAAAGGATTCCGACTCATAGCGACCCTACAGGACAGAGTAGAACTGCCCCATAGAGTTTCCAAGGAGCGTCTGGTGAATTTGAACTGCCAACCTCTTGGTTAGCAGCTATAGCACTTAACCACTACGCCACCAGGGTTTCCAAAGGATTCCTGGGTGGTGCAAATGGTTAGGCCCTCAGCTACTAGCCAAAAGGTTGATGGTTCAAATCTATCCAGAGGCACCAGGGTGAACAGGCTTGGCGATCTGCTTCCAAAAGTTTACAACTTTAAAAACTTCATGGAGCAATTTTACCCTGCACATATAGGGTTGCCATGAGTCAGAATTGACTGGATGGCAACTAACAACAACAACAGTACTCAGTACTTGTTTTTTATGCTGTCAAGTTGATTCCAAGTCATAATGACCCTATAGGACAGGATAGAACTGCCCCACAGGGTTTCCAAAGCTGTAATCTTTATGGAAGTAGACTGCCACATCTTTCTCCTGCATAGTCACTTGTGGGTTCAAACCACTGATATTCCCATTAGCAGCTGAGCACTTAACCGCTGTGTCACCAGGCCTCCATCCACTCAGCACTTAGGAACACATTTATCGTTCAACAGATTTTTACATGTAATTGTGGATTTCTGGTGCTATAATTAAAATGTTTGTCCACCATCGCAATATGTTTTGCTTCTTGGGTGAAAACACTCTGCCTTGACAATGTCACCACCATCTCCATACGATCCCCAAAGGAGGCAATGATCACTTTAGTATTAACTTGGTTAAAACACACTCCACAGCTTTCCGGAAAACTGGTATCAACATATTGTTTAACACATTTACATAAATAAGGCCAACTCCAGTACCAGCCCTAGTGAGCCCCTCAACCTTTCCAAATGAGTAAGCAAGGAAAAGAAAAAAAGAGAGCACTTGAACACTATGGTCCAGTGTCCTTGAATATAATTAGGAAAAAAGGTAAAGAGGAGAGACACTTCTAGTTTTATAAATGACGGGAAGTGGCAGAGAACCAACCATGTGCAATCCTGCCCAAAGTCAACTTCAGCCAATTAATGTCACAAAATCAGACTTAATCAGATTAGTCTTCTCTCTCTTGAGGGAGATACAAGCAGAAAAAAAAAAAAAAACTATAAAGATTTCTTCTCAGTATATAAATACAAATATAAATAAAATATGAAATACAAATAAAATGTTTTAAATATCTTGACCAATAATGACCAAAATACCATCATCTAAAATGTTAGTTGTTTGGTAGATATAGAATTCTAGGGTGACATTCTCCCCCCTCCCTTTTTTTTCTTTCACGATTGTAAGGTAACATTTCATTGTCTCTGTTCTCTATTTATTCTGATGAGAAATTGCCATCATTCTTTTATCATATTTTTTTTCCCTGTAAGAGATGAGTCTTTTTCTCTGGATGCTTTTAAGATTGTCTCTTCACCTTTTTCTTTTAGTAATATGGCTGTTGTACTAGATTGGGTTTCCTTTGTAATATTCTACTTGAGATTTACCAATCTTCTTGAATTTAGAGATTTATGTTTTTCTTCAAATTTAAAACATATGAAGGCATTATATCTTCCTTTTTTTCTGTTCCATTTTTTCTTCAGTTACGTCTATGTAAGTCTTGATATTTTCCCACAGATCACTGATGTTTTAATAATGGTAATGGATTGAATTATATTCTCCCCAAAATGTATGTTGGAATCTTACTTAACCCCTGTAACTGTGGATGTAATCCTGTTTGGGAATAGGATTTTCTTTGTTATGTCAATGAAGTCATAACAGTGTAGGATGTGTCCTAAGTCTAATCACTTCTGACTTACATAAAGCAGTATAGACCAGCAAGCACAAAAGGGGGAAGATAGATGCCATATGAAGATTGTCAAGAAGCCAAGAAAGGCATGAGTTACGAAAAACAAAAACCAAACCCATTGCCATCAAGTAGATTCTGACTCATAACAACCCTACAGGACAGAGTAGAACTGCCCCATAGGGTTTCCAAGGAGCACCTGGTGGATTTGAACTGCCGACCTTTTGATTAGCAGCCATAGCTCTTAACCACTATGCCACCAGGGTTTCCAGCATGGGTTACAGAAGGTGAAAAAGACATGGATCTTCCCCAAATGTCTAGTTTTTTTTCCTGCTTAGTTCTTTCTTTCTTTCCTTCCCTCCTTCCCTCCCTTTCTCTTAATTATGTGGCAAGTTTGTTGCATTTTTCATATTTTTTACTCTATTTTGGACACTATATTTAAATGAACAGAAATTAAGAAGTAGGTGGCTGGAAATAAGAGCAAAAGAGAATGCAGTTACGAGTAGAGACAGTGGAAATACTTATGAATTCTAATAATGCCTCCTTCCTAAGGTACCCTGAGTGATAGTTCTTCCTACAGGTGGCAACTAGTAGTCTCTTTCTCACATTTCTCTTACAAGATGACTGGAGAAAGATTGAACAGTAATAAATGATAGATAATCACTTTACACGTACCTACCCCTTTTGCTATATAGAGCAATCCAAAAAATGTTAATAAGCTATTCTGGATCACGTTAATCATTCTAAACTAATAAGGCCTGCATCAGTCAGGATCCCACCAGGAGACAGAAAACACATAGAAAATTGACCAGGAAAAATTAATATAAAAATTATCAACAATACCTGGGAATTGGAGAAGCAAGGTATTGTTGCTGTTAGGTGCTGTTGAGTCAGTTCTAACTCATAGCCACCCTATGTTCAACAGAACGAAACCCTGCCCAGTCCTGTGCCATCTGCACAATTATAGTTATGCTTGAGCCTGTCGTTGCAGCCATTGTGTCAATCCGTCTCATTGGGGATCTTTCTCTCTTTCACTGACCCTATACTTTACCAAGCATCTCCTTCACCAGGGATTGGTCTCTCCTGATAACATATCCAAAGTATCTGAGATGAAGTCTTGCTGTCCTTGCTTCTAAGGAGCACTCTGGCTGTACTTATTTTAATAGCAAGGTATCAACTATTAAAAAAGTAAAAAGAACTCTAAAGAATATATAAGTAACAGATATAGGGAGCAGCTGTTGTACCTAGGACTGAGATAGAGCACCCAAGGAAGAGAACACCCACCTTTTCCTAGCACTGAAATGTTGACTTTGTTGGAAAGGGAGCATCCAGGGCTCAACGGACTGGAGAGGAGCTGCTGTGGTATTTGGCCAGTGGAACTTGCTGGAAACCTGCCCTCTGAGTTGTCAGGGGAAACCATCCAGACAGAAGTGCAATAGCTCAGAATGCACTCTAAAGCCACCCAAGAGTATGCCACAGAAGCAGTTCACAGGGGAAGAATACACAGGAAAGTGCTTTTGGTGGCACTGTAAGGCCATCCAAGGGAAGTGTTGACTCCTGGGTATTGTAAGAGTTAGATCCTGGAGAAGCTGCTCACTCTAGGAACCCAAAACTAGGGAAAACATGAACTTAGGAGTCCATAAGAAAAGCACTCTGAACTCAGGAAAAAAACTTTCTTCACTAGTGTCCTCCAGCACCCTCTACCAACGAAGTATGAGGTATCAGTTGGCAAAGGAAAAAGACAAAACCAAACCCATTGCTGTTGAGTGGATTCATACTCATAGCCAACTCACAGTGACCCTATAGGACAGAGTAGAACTGCGCCCATAGAGTTTCCAAGGAGCAGCCGATAGATTTGAGCTGCCGACCTTTTGGTTAGCAGTCATAGCTCACCATAGTTCTTAACCACTGTACCACCAGGGCTCCACCAGCAAAGAATTATTTAAAGGAGCTCCTTCTTCAAAGAAGTCACTGTACCAAAAAGAATTGGTCAACATTCAACCATTTCATAACGTAGCATATGATCAGGAACTGATGGTACTGAAGGAAGAGGTCCAAGCTGCGCTGAAGGCATTGGCAAAAAATAAGGCTCCAGGAATTGACAAAATACCAATTCATATGTTTCAATAAATGGATGCAGAACTGGAAGTGGTCGCTCCTCTATGCCAAGAAATTTGGAAGACAACTACCTGACCAACCAAATGGAAGAGATCCATATTTATGGCTATTCCAAAGAAAGGTGAACCAACCAAATACAGAAATTATTGAACAATATCATTAGTATCACATGCAAGTAAAATTTGCTGAAGATCATTCAAAGTGGCTGCAGCAGTATATAAACAGGCAACTGCCAGAAATTCAAGACAGATTCAGAAGAGGACTAGGAATATCTTTCCAGGGATATCGTAACTGATGTCAGGTGGATCCTGGCTGAAAGCAGAGAATACCAGAAAGATGTCTACTTATGTTTTATTGACTATGCAAAGGCATTTGACTGTGTGAATCATAACAAACTATGGATAACATTGTGAAGAATGGAAATTCCAGAACAGTTAGTTGTGCTCACGAGGAACCCATACATAGATCAGGAGAACAAGAGGATACTGCACGGTTTAAAGTCAGGAAAGATGTACCATACTTACTCAATCTGTATGCTGAGCAAATAATCCAAGAAGCTGGACTATATGAAGAAGAACACAGCATCAGGATTGGAGGAAGGCTCATTAACAATCTGCTTTATGCACATGACACATAAAGTGAAGAGGACTTGGAGCACTTACTGATGAAGATCAAAGACCGCAGCCTTCAGTATGGATTACACCTCAACATAAAGAAAACAAACATCTTCACAACTAGACCAATAGACAACATCATGACAAATGGAGAAAAGATTGAAGTTGTCAAGGATTTCAATTTACTTGGATCTACAGTCAACACCCACGGAAGCAGCAGTCAAGAAATCAAACGACACATTGCATTGGGCAAATTCACTGCAAAAGATCTCTTTAAAGTGTTAAAAAGCAAAGATGTCACTTTAAGGACTAAGGTATGCCTGACCCAAGCCATGGTGTTTTCAATCGCCTCATATGCATGTGAAAGCTGGATGATGAATAAGGAAGACCAAAGAAGAATTGACACCTTTGAATTATTGTATTGGTGAAGAATATCGAATATACCATAGACTGCCAAAAGAATGAACAAATCTGTCTTGGAAGTACAACCAGAATGTTCCTTAGAAGGAAGGATGGTAAGATCATTTCTCACATATTTTGGGCATGTTATCAGGAGGGACCAGTCCCTGGAGAAGGACACCATCCTTGGTAGAGTAGAGGGTCATCGAAAAAGAGGAAGACCCTCAGTAAGATGGACTGACACAGTGGCTGCAACAATGGGCTCAAGCATAACAACAATTGTGAGGATGGTACAGGACCTGGCAGTGTATCAGTCTGTTGTACATAGGGTTGCTATCAGTTGGAAGTGACTCAGGGGCACCTAACAAGCAACAACAGTTCAACTTAGGTCCCACAGTCTGACCAGTGAAATTAGTACACCTTCTGAACTAGAAGGAATATTTCCTCACAAAAACCAGCTTCTTCCAAAAACACCCCCATTTAGATTTCCTTCTTTCCTAGCTAGGTTTATTTCAATTAAAAAGCAAAGCTACAGTGAAGTTATTTTTTTTTAACTTCTTTCTTTTATCTCAGATGAAATATTTAGGTAAGGTCCTATATAGTTTCTACTCCTCCAAATGCAAAAGCATAGATTTCCTTCTGTAAGAAAACAAAATGAAAAATTTCCCCAGACATGAAAGGTTACAGTAGTTCAAAACAAAGGAGAAATCTGTGGAATCAGGACGCCTGCCTTTCTGTAATACAGATTTAAAGCAAGAAAAAAGACAAAAACACTTTAGAAGAAAAAAATTTTTTTTCTCATTATCTCCAAACCAAACCTTTATCGTTGAGTCAATTCTGACTCAAGGTGATGTATGTGTTACAGAGTAGAACTACTCCATAGGGTTTCTTGGCTATAATCTTTATGAAGGCAGATCACCAGGCCTTTCTTCCACGGGACCTCTAGTTGTGTTCAAACTGCCAACCGTTAGGTTAGTAGTTGAGCACAAACCCTTTGCACCACCAGGGAACCTTTTTCCCTCATTAAGCAGTATTCATTAATAGTAGGAAAAATGTAAAGGACAATAGAGAGATTTAATAAATTCTTAATTTTATCCCTTAAAAATAATCATGTTAATATTTTACAAACTTGCAATATTTTTCTATGTGTATGTTCATAAGTGGATCTCTGGTGGCACCGTAGTTAAGCATTTGGCTGCTAACCAAAGGTCACCAGTTTGAATCCACCAGCGGCTCCTTGGAAACCCTATGGGGCAGTTCTACTCTATCCTATAGGGTCACTGCATCAGATTCGAATATACAGAATTTTAAACAAAATTTATACTGTGTACAGTTTTGTTCTCTTTTTACCCACTAATATAAATTGGATACTTTCCAATACAATTATTATTTTAAAAGTATTTGTAATTCATGTTCTCTACCAAACAGAGAGAACATGGCACAAAGGTTTGCAATATTAATAATATCAAAATATTGCTCCTTGAGCTAGTGTAATATCAGAGAAAGCAGAAAAGCATTTATTTTTAAAGGGAAAATGGTGTCACACAGTCAAATTATTTTTTCAGGATAAATTGATAAATATCACCACAAGGAACATCTATGCACCAAACAAAACAATACGCATTTACGTCAATGTTCCCCAAAGTGTGATAGTGAGCAGGAAGTGCCTCAATGGGACAAGCAAGAATAGGCATCTGGGTGCCAGAAATAGACTCCGACCAAGGAAGGCCAGGCCGACAATACAGACCTAGTGCAGAGTTCAGTGCTCTCAGCAGACAGACTGCTCTCTACAGCTCATGATTCCACTTGCATTCCCACTGAAACAGTGGAGGGCAGCACTTGACAACATGGATCTAGATAGTGCAGACCTTGGTTTCAGCCTCGACTTCACTGCTCATTCTTACCATGTAGTAATATCTCTTAACCTCTCTAAGCTCTATTTCCTCCACTATAAAAGATATATAATAAAATAATAACAATAATAATACCTACTTACTACTACGATTGTGAGAAGAAGTGAGATAATACATGTAAAGCATTTAGTACAGTGTCAGGAACATAATAAGCTCTTAAAAAGCTATATAAATACAAAACAATGCACCCAGGGCTCTGGGCACAATTCCAGTGACCTCACTAACTTTTTCAACCAACCAACAACTCTTGAATTTACGTTCAAATTCCTTTTATGAATCCAGCTGGAAAAAAAAACCTCATAAAAAATACTTGAAAGACTTTATAAGAAGTCATCATATATAACCACCAAATGGCAAGAATAACAGAATAAAGCAACAAAAAGACAGACATCACTTTGTAGATATTACCTAGTATCTCATGAAATTCTGAACAACAGATTCTGGAGAAAACTTCAGATAATTTCTTAAAATATACACACTCACACATAATTATCTATAAACAAAAGCCAGCTTACATCACTTTGCCTAACACTCTTTAAAACATAATTTCTTCTTTTCAACTGGGAATTGCCAATAATTCTTTTAATAATCACCAAGTTACACTAAAATCAATGTGTTGATATTGAACCTTGTCTTATTCTTCAACTACTAAAGGAATCAAATATTCCTTTAAAAATAGTCCTATTTTCTCTAGAGTAACTAATTTTCGTATCTTAAGATATGTTTGTGTTATTTATTATTCTAAATGTAATAACATTAGTTTGTTTTCTTTGCATTTATTTTTATCGTTAACATTATTTGGGAAAGTGATGCTAGGTAATTGTATGGTAACGACAATAAAATAAAATTCAGTTCTTACATACATATATTTGTTTTTAAAAATTGAGTCGTTTTAATGAAAACCAGTTCTTAATTAATAGTACAATTGTATAATCATAATATTATAAGTAACAGTATAATGCAATGAGCTGTCTCAATGAAAAATAGTGATTAAGTAATAATAAAAGATGTATATGGAAAGGGCAAACTACTGAAACCTGGTAGCATGAGACTACATAATACACAAAGAATAAGTAGAATTATTAAAATATAAAAATATTTTGAATAACTGGCAAGTCAATTATAGCAATAAAGTTACTAGTAATATATAATTTCCAGATGTTTTCTTTCATAAATGAAAAGATAATTTAATATTAGAAAAAAAAAAAGATTGAGATCCGAGGCCAAGATGGCGGACTAGGTGGACGCTACCGCGGATCCCTCTTGCAACAAAGACTCGGAAAAACAAGGGAATCGATCACATACATAACAATCTACGAACTCTGAACAACAAGCATAGATTTAGAGACGGAAAACGAACAAATACAGGCAGACAGCGACTGTTTTCAGAACTAGGAGCCAGCGCACCAGGCAGGTGACCTTCGGAGCTCGATCTGGGGCAGAGCCCAGGGGGGCAGACGGCACAGAAAGGGGGCCCACCCCTTCCCCCTGAACCCATCCCGGGAGGAAGTCTAGCAGGTTGGCGCTGGCGGCGTAGGGGCGCAGCCAGAGGGAGAAGCACCCGGGAGGCAGTGACTGATCTGGGAGGGGGGAGAACAGCGTCCCAGCTGGGGTGCCGTCCAGCCGGGAGTTAGGCGAGAAGCCGACGGGGCGCGAGCGGGGGGGGTCAATTATATTTCCCTAAAGTGACCCCAGGGCCGGGCCCACACGTTCGTGCGGGAGGACGCACACCCAGTCCGCGAGTGTGGCGCGGCACACCAGAGGGAGAAATACCCGGAAGTGTCTGGTCTCAAAGCAGGGAAAGCAGCATCCCAGACGGGGAGCCATTCCGCTGGGATTTGGGCGCGCGCGCGTTCGTGGGCGGGGCATGAGCGCGGGGTCCATTTTTATTATCCTGAATTGACCCAGGGGGCGGGACCACCTGGTCATGCGAGTGACGCCCTCCCAGTTTGCGCGAGAGGTGTGGCACACCGGAAGGAGAAGTCCCCGGGAGGAAGTGATTGGTCCCGAAGCGCAGAAAGTAGCGTCCCAGACGGGGTGCCGTCCTGCCAGGACTTGGGCGCGCGCACGAGCGGGGCGTGAGCGCGGAGTCCATTTTTATTGCCCTGAATTGACCCAGGGGGCGGGCCCACCTGGCCGTGCAGGTGACGCCAACCCAGTTCGCGCGAGAGGTGTGGCGCTCCGGAAGGAGGTGTCCCCGGGAGGAAGTGACTGGTTCCGGAACGGGGAAAGCAGCGTCTCAACCCGGAAGTCATCCCGCTGGGATTTGGGTGCGCGCACAGGCGGGGCGTGACCGCGGGACCCAATTATAATCGCCTGAATAGACGCTGGGGGCGGGCCCACCCGTTCGTGCGGGAAACGCCCACCCAGTGCCCACGAGCGGTGCCGCGCACCGGAGGAAGTCCCCAGGAGGAAGTGACTGGTTTCCTAGCAAGGAAAGCAGTGTCCTAGCCAGGGACCCGTCCAGCCCGGATTTTGGCGAACGGGGGCAGAGCGTGAACGTGGTGTTCAGCTCTATATTCTGTGGTGCTACACTCCTAGCTCTCAGATCCCTCCCCCACCCTCCCCAGGCGACCCCAGTAACATCCGAATACCCGGTCCCAGAGAGAGAATTCAGGTAGGGATCTGACTGCATTTTTTTTTAGCTGACTACTTGGAAAATCTAGTTTCCCAGTGATGGCTCGGAGACAGCAGTCCATATCAAACCACATAAAGAAACAGACCATGACAGCTTCTCCAACCCCCCAAACAAAAGAATCAAAATCTTTCCCAAATGAAGATACAATCCTGGAACTATCAGATACAGAATATAAAAAACTAATTTACAGAATGCTTAAAGATATCACAAATGAAATTAGGATAAATGCAGAAAAAGCCAAGGAACACACTGATAAAACTGTTGAAGAACTCAAAAAGATTATTCAAGAACATAGTGGAAAAATTAACAAGTTGCAAGAATCCATAGAGAGACAGCATGTAGAAATCCAAAAGACTAACAATAAAATTACAGAATTTGACAACGCAATAGAAAGTCAGAGGAGCAGACCCGAGCAATTAGAATGTAGACTGGGACTTCTGGAGGACCAGGGAAACAACACCAACATAGCTGAAAAAAAATCAGATAAAAGAATTAAAAAAAATGAAGAAACCCTAAGAATCATGTGGGACTCTATCAAGAAGGATAACTTGCGAGTGATTGGAGTCCCAGAACAGGGAGGGGGGACAGAAAACACAGAGAAAATAGTTGAAGAACTCCTGACACAAAACTTCCCTGACATCATGAAAGACGAAAGGATATCTATCCAAGATGCTCATCGAACCCCATTTAAGATTGACCCAAAAAGAAAAACACCAAGACATATTATCATCAAACTCACCAAAACCAAAGATAAACAGAAAATTTTAAAAGCAGCCAGGGAGAAAAGAAAGGTTTCCTTCAAGGGAGAATCAATAAGAATAAGTTCAGACTACTCAGCAGAAACCATGCAGGCAAGAAGGGAATGGGACGACATATACAGAGCACTGAACGAGAAAAACTGCCAACCAAGGATCATATATCCAGCAAAACTCTCTCTGAAATATGAAGGAGAAATTAAGATATTTACAGATAAACACAAGTTTAGAGAATTTGCAAAAACTAAACCAAGACTGCAAGAAATGCTAAAGGAGATTGTTTGGCCGGATGACCAATAATATCAGGTACCAGCACAATACAAGGTCACAAAACAGAACGTCCTGATATCAACGCAACTCAAACAGGGAA
The DNA here is from genome assembly GCF_030014295.1 of Loxodonta africana. Classification (NCBI taxonomy): domain Eukaryota; kingdom Metazoa; phylum Chordata; class Mammalia; order Proboscidea; family Elephantidae; genus Loxodonta; species Loxodonta africana. The sequence continues at coordinate 167,420,895 of NC_087342.1, forward strand.
AGCACAAAAACAAACAAATTAAGACTAATTCTAAAAAATAAATAAATAAACAAAATAATACACACAACAGGAAATCATGGAAATCAATAGATAAACGATCAAAATAATCAAAAAGAGGGACTAAATATAGGAGGCATCGAACTGCCAGATGGAGAGTGATACAAGGCGAAATAGAAGGATACAAGTTAGGTTTTTACTTAGAAAAATAGGGGTAAATAAAAAGGTAACCACAAAAAGGAATATCAATTCCATAACTCAAGAAAAAAGCCAAGAAAAACGTAACGACTCAATAAACACAAAGTTAAACATTGTGAAAATGAGGATCTCACAAGCTACTAAGAAAAACGTCTCAGCACAAAAAAGCATGTGGAAAAATGAAATGGCCAACAACACACATGAAAAGGCATCAAAATGACAGCACTAAAAACTTACTTATCTATAATTACGCTGAATGTAAATGGACTAAATGCACCAGTAAAGAGACAGAGAGTCACGGACTGGATAAAAAAACACGATCCATCTATATGCTGCCTACAAGAGACACACCTTAGACTTAGAGACACAAACAAACTAAAACTCAAAGGATGGAAAAAAATATATCAAGCAAACAATAAGCAAAAAAGAAGAGGAGTAGCAATATTAATTTCTGACAAAATAGACTTTAGACTTAAATCCTCCACAAAGGATAAAGAAGGACACTATATAATGATAAAAGGGACAATTGATCAGAAAGACATAACCATATTAAATATTTACGCACCTAATGACAGGGCTGCAAGATACATAAATCAAATTTTAACAGAATTGAAAAGTGAGATAGACACCTCCACATATATAGTAGGAGACTTCAACACACCACTTTCGGAGAAGGACAGGACATCCAGTAAGAAGCTCAATAGAGACACGGAAGACCTACTTACAACAATCAACCAACTTGACCTCATTGACTTATACAGAACTCTCCACCCAACTGCTGCAAAATATACTTTTTTTTCTAGCGCACATGGAACATTCTCTAGAATAGACCACATATTAGGGCATAAAACAAATCTTTCCAGAATCCAAAACATCGAAATATTACAAAGCATCTTCTCAGACCACAAGGCAATGAAGCTAGAAATCAATAACAGAAAAACTAGGGAAAAGAAATCAAATACTTGGAAAATGAACAATACCCTCCTGAAAAACGACTGGGTTATAGAAGACATCAAGGAGGGAATAAGGAAATTCTTAGAAAGCAACGAGAATGAAAATACTTCCTATCAAAACCTCTGGGACACAGCAAAAGCAGTGCTCAGAGGCCAATTTATATCGATAAATGCACACATACAAAAAGAAGAAAGAGCCAAAATCAGAGAACTGTCCCTACAACTTGAACAAATAGAAAGTGAACAACAAAAGAATCCATCAGGCACCCGAAGAAAACAAATAATAAAAATTAGAGCTGAACTAAATGAATTAGAGAACAGAAAAACAATTGAAAGAATTAACAAAGCCAAAAGCTGGTTCTTTGAAAAAATTAACAAAATTGATAAACCATTGGCTAGACTGACTAAAGAAAAACAGGAAAGGAAACTAATAACCCGAATAAGAAACGAGAAGGACCACATCACAACAGAACCAAATGAAATCAAAAGAATCATATCAGATTACTACATAAAATTGTACTCTAACAAATTTGAAAACCTAGAAGAAATGGATAAATTCTTGGAACAATACTACTTACCTAAACTAACACATTCAGAAGTAGAACAACTAAATAGACCCATAACAAAAAAAGAGATTGAAACGGTAATCAAAAAACTCCCAACAAAAAAAAGTCCTGGCCCAGATGGCTTCACTGCAGAGTTCTACCAAACCTTCAGAGAAGACTTAACACCATTACTATTGAAGGTATTTCAAAGTATAGAAAAAGACGGAATACTACCCAACTCATTCTATGAAGCTACCATCTCCCTGATACCAAAACCAGGTAAAGACATTACAAAAAAAGAAAATTTTAGACCTATATCCCTCATGAACATAGATGCAAAAATCCTTAACAAAATTCTAGCCAATAGAATCCAACAACACATCAAAAAAATAATACACCCTGATCAAGTGGGATTTATACCAGGTATGCAAGGCTGGTTTAATATCAGAAAAACCATTAATGTAATCCATCACATAAATAAAACAAAAGATAAAAACCACATGATCCTATCAATAGATGCAGAAAAGGCATTTGACAAAGTTCAACACCCATTTATGATAAAAACTCTAACCAAAATAGGAATTGAAGGAAAATTCCTCAACATAATAAAGGGCATATATGCAAAGCCAACGGCCAATATCACTCTAAATGGAGAGAACCTAAAAGCATTTCCCTTGAGAACGGGAACCAGACAAGGATGCCCTTTATCACCGCTCTTATTCAACATTGTACTTGAAGTCCTAGCCAGGGCGATTAGGCTAGACAAAGAAATAAAGGGTATCCAGATTGGTAAGGAGGAAGTAAAGCTATCACTATTTGCAGATGACATGATCGTATACGTGGAAAACCCCAAGAAATCCTCCAGAAAACTACTGAAACTAATAGAAGAGTTTGGAAGAGTCTCAGGATATAAAATAAACATACAAAAATCACTTGGATTCCTCTACATCAACAAGAAGAACACCGAAGAGGAAATAACCAAATCAATACCATTCACAGTAGCCCCCAAGAAGATAAAATACTTAGGAATAAATCTTACCAAGGATGTAAAAGACCTATACAAAGAAAACTATAAAACTCTGCTACAAGAAATTGAAAAGGACACACTTAAATGGAAAAACATACGCTGCTCATGGATAGGAAGACTTAACATAGTAAAAATGTCTATTCTACCAAAAGCCATTTATACATACAACGCACTTCCAATCCGAATACCAATGTCATACTTTAAGGGAATAGAGAAACAAATCACTAATTTCATATGGAAAGGAAAGAACCCCCGGATAAGCAAAACATTACTGAAAAAGAAAAAGAAAGTGGGAGGCCTCACCCTACCTGATTTCAGAACCTATTATATAGCTACAGTAGTCAAAACAGCCTGGTACTGGTACAACAACAGGCACATAGACCAATGGAACAGAATTGAGAATCCAGATATAAATCCATCCATTTATGAGCAGCTGATATTTGACAAAGGACCAGTGTCAGTCAATTGGGGAAATAATAGTCTTTTTAACAAATGGTGCTGGCATACCTGGATATCCATTTGCAAAAGAATGAAACAGGACCCATACCTCACACCATGCACAAAAACTAACTCCAAGTGGATCAAAGACCTAAACATAAAGACTAAAACGATAAACATCATGGAAGAAAAAATAGGATCTACCCTAGGAGCCCTAATACAGGGCATAAACAGAATACAAAACATTACCAAAAATGATGAAGAGAAACCAGATAACTGGGAGCTCCTAAAAATCAAACACCTATGCTCATCTAAAGACTTCACCAAAAGAGTAAAAAGACCACCTACAGACTGGGAAAGAATATTCAGCTATGACATCTCAGACCAGCGCCTGATCTCTAAAATCTACATGACTCTGTCAAAACTCAACCACAAAAAGACAAACAACCCAATCAAGAAGTGGGCAAAGGATATGAACACACATTTCACTAAGGAAGATATTCAGGCAGCCAACAGATACATGAGAAAATGCTCTCGATCATTAGCCATTAGAGAAATGCAAATTAAAACCACGATGAGATTCCACCTCACACCAACTAGACTGGCATTAATCCAAAAAACACAAAATAATAAATGCTGGAGAGGCTGCGGAGAGACTGGAACTCTCATACACTGCTGGTGGGATTGTAAAATGGTACAACCACTTTGGAAATCCATCTGGCGTTATCTTAAACAGTTAGAAATAGAACTACCATACAACCCAGAAATCCCACTCCTCGGAATATACCCTAAAGATACAAGACCCTTCACACAAACAGATATATGCACACCCATGTTTATTGCAGCTCTGTTTACAATAGCAAAAAGCTGGAAGCAACCAAGATGTCCGTCAACGGACGAATGGGTAAATAAATTGTGGTATATTCACACAATGGAATACTACGCATCGATAAAGAACAGTGACGAATCTCTGAAACATTTCATAACATGGAGGAATCTGGAAGGCATTATGCTGAGCGAAATGAGTCAGTTGCAAAAGGACAAATATTGTATAAGACCACTATTATAAGATCTTGAGAAATAGAAAAAACGGAAAAGAACACATACTTTTGTGGTTACAAAGGGGGGAGGGAGGGAGGGAGGGAGAGGGCTTTTTATTGATCAATCTGTAGATGGGAACTGCTTTGGGTGAAGGGAAAGACAACACTCAAAACAAGGAAGGTCAGCCTAATTGGACTGGATTGAAAGTAAAGAGGTTTCCGAGATAAAATGAAAGCTTCAAAGGTTAGCGAAGCAGGGGCTGGGGTCTGGGGAACTTGGTTTGAGGGGACTTCTAAGTCAATGGGCAAAACAATTCTATTATGAAAACACTCTGCATCCCACTTTGAATTGTGGCACCTGGGGTCCTAAATGCCAACAAGCAGCCATCTAAAATACATTAATTGGTCTCAACCCACCGGGAGCAAAGGCAAAGGAAGAACACCAAGGTCACACGACAACTAAGAACCCAAGAGACAGAAAGGGCCACTTGAACCAGAGACCTACATTATCCTGAGACCAGAAGAACTAGTTGGTGCCCGGCCACAATCGATGTCTGCCCTGTCAGGGAACACAACAGACAACTCCTGAGGGAGCAGGAGACCAATGGGATGCAGACCCCAAATTCTCATTAAAAGACCACACCTAATGGTATGATTGCGACTAGAGGAATCCCAGAGACAATGCTCCCCAGAACTTCTGATGGCACAGGACAGGAACCATCCCGGAAGACAAATCATCAGGCATGAAAAGGACTGGTCAGTTGGGGGGAGAGAGATACTGATGAAGAGTGAGCTAATTAAATCAGGTGGACACGGGAGAGTGTGTTGGCAACTCTTGACTGGAGGGGGGATGGGAAGATAGAGAGAGAGGGAAGATGGTAAAATTGGCACGAAACGAGAGACTGTAAGGGCTGACTCAATAGGGGGAGAGCAAGTGGGAGAAGGGAGTAAGATGTATGTAAACCTACATGTGACAGACTGATTGGAATGGTAAATGTTCACTTGAAGCTTAATAAAAATTTAAAAAAAAAAAACAACATTGAACTATTTGCCTTTGCAGTTTGTCGAAAGAACCTGAAATTTCATTTATTGATGGAAAAAAGTCACTTGGAGAATAGATTTTAAAGGTCACAAGTTTAAAAAAAATACTTATTTTTTGAGCATAGCAAGATATTCCTTTGTATAATTAACATATATTTTAAAACATTTTATTGAACATTAAAACTATAGAGTCCTTCCCATCTAAATCAAGTAAATGTCTAGAATGCTCCCCATCACTAATGTTAACCCTTCTGGAAGGTCTAACCATGAACAGAAATGGCAGAAAATACACCAGTTACCCAGTGCGAGGAAAAAGTAAGGCTGAGCACACAGGGAAACATCTCCCTCACATCAATTTTATTTCTAAGAAATGACAGAATATATATTTAATTGAATAAATAAATGCATTCATAATATTTTTAAAAATCATAAGTGGGATAGGGGATAGAATTGTGAAGATTCAATAACCCTGAAATGTGTAGGAAAGCAGTGCTTTTTTTATGGTATAAAACACCAAAAAATGCCAATAAATGGAAGACTTGTTTAATTTTACAAGTAATTAAATGCATCCAAATTGAAACACCAATATGATGCCATTTTTATAGATAAGTTTAAGAGTGTATATTGAGAAGAAGGTATTCCTTTGGGTGAGCATATGGGTTGGTGTACATTCTTACATCAGCAGATTAGAGTATAAATTACTACAAATTAAGTGGAAACTGATTTACTGATACGTGTCAAAAGTCTTAAAAATTTATGATGGGAATATAATAAAAATTTTTGGCCATATAAAAAATGCTTTTGGCTACCAAGTTGGTGAAACATATTAAAAACACTTAAAGTTTGTAACTTGAATTCTGCTTTCACAAATTATGGTTATTACAAGAATGTAAATGGAATAGGGACAAAAAGATTTAGCTTCAAGAATTTCATCACGTAATTATTTTAGCAAAATGTTTGGAAAGAAACTACATGTTCAGAAATAGGATATTGCTTAATTAAATCATACTTTATTACTCCTATTACCACTCCTTCTATTACTAATAGTATTAGTGCTAATACAGAAATTTATAATAGTAGTATTAACTTTCATTTATGTCAGGTGATATTTTACATGCCTCACACACATTACATCATTTCATCCTTAAAGCAACACTGTGAAGTTCTGTATTGTTTTTAATCACGTTCAGACAAAAGGGAACGCAAAATTTCTCATCCCAATGTCAATGTTTTTAACCCCTACTTAGCTCAGTGCAATATTGGCTGTCTGCTTCTTGATCTTCTCCCACAGTGGGATTCCCCCTGGAGCCAAGACTGTATTCCTTTTGTGTGTATTCTTTTTTTTTTTTTTTCTTTCTTTACATTTCTTTTTATTTTTTTTTAATAATTTTTTATTGTGATTTAAGTGAAAGTTTACATATCAAGTCAGTCTGTCACATATAAACTTATATACACCTTACTGCACACTCCCATTCACTCTCCCTCTAATGAGTCAGCCCGCTCCCTCCCTCCAGTCTCTCCTTTCCTGACCATTTTGCCAGTTTCTAACCCTCTCTATCCTCCCATCTCCCCTCCAGACAGGAGATGCCAACACAGTCTCAAGTGTCCACCTGATACAAGTAGCTCACTCTTCATCAGCATCTCTCTCCAACCCACTGTCCAGTCCCTTCCAAGTCTGATGAGTTGCCTTCGGGAATTGTTCCTGTCCTGGGCCAAAAGATGGTTTGGGGACCATGACCGCCGGGATTCCTCTAGTCTCAGTCAGACCATTAAGTCTGGTCTTTTTATGAGAATTTGGGGTCTGCATCCCACTGTTCTCCTGCTCCCTCAGGGGTTCTCTGTTGTGCTCCCTGTCAGGGCAGTCATCGGTTATGGCCAGGCACCATTTAGTTCTTCTGGTCTCAGGATGATGTAAGTCTCTAGTTCCTGTGGCCCTTTCTGTCTCTTGGGCTCATAGTTATCATGTGACCTTGGTGTTCTTCATTCTTCTTTGATCCAGGTGGGTTGAGACCAATTGATGCATCTTAGATGGCCTCTTGTTAGCATTTAAGACTCCAGACACCACACTTCAAAGTGGGATGGAGAATATTTTCTTAATAGAATTTATTTTGCCAATTGACTTAGAAGTCCCCTTAAGCCCTAGTCCCCAAACCGCCGTCCTTGCTCCACTGACCTTCCAAGCATTCAGTTTATCCCGGAAACTTCTTTGCTTTTGGCCCAGTCCAGTTGAGCTGACCGTCCCTCTATTGAGTATTATCCTCCCCTTCACCTAAAGTAGTTCTTATCTACTATCTAATCAGTAAATAACCTTCTGCCACCCTCCCTCCCTCCCCCCTCCAATAACCACAAAAGAATGTGTTCTCAGTTTGTACTGTTTCTCAAGATCTTATACTACTGGTCTTATACAATATTTGTCCTTGTGCATCTGACTAATTTCACTTAGCATAATGCCTTCCAGGTTCCTCCATGTTATGAAATGTTTCACAGATTCCTCACTGTTCTTTATCTATGCGTAGTATTCCATTCGGTGAATATACCACAATTTATTTACCCATTCATCCGTTGATGGACACTGTGGTTGCTTCCAGCTTTTTGCTATTGTAAACAGAGCTGCAATAAACATGGGTGTGCATATATCTGTTCGTGTAAAGACTCTTATTTCTCTAGGGTATATTCCAAGGAGTGGGATTTCTGGGTTCTATGGTAATTCTATTTCTAACTTTTTAAGAAAAACACCAGATAGATTTCCAAAGTGGTTGTACCATTTTACATTCCCACCAGCAGTGTATAAGAGTTCCAATCTCTCCGTAGCCTCTTCAACATTTATTATTTTGTGTTTTTTGGATTAACGCCAGCCTTGTTGGAGTGAGATGGAATCTCATTGTAGTTTTAATTTGCATTTCTCTAATGGCTAATGATCGAGAGCATTTTCTCATGTATCTGTTAGCTGCCTGAATATGTTCTTTAGTGAAGTGTGTGTTCATATCCTTTGTCCACTTCTTCATTGGGTTGTTTGTCTTTTTGTGGTTGAGTTTTAACAGAATCATATAGATTTTAGAGATCAAGCGCTGGTCGGAGATGTCATAGCTGAAACTTCTTTCCCAATCTGTAGGTGGTCTTTTTACTCTTTTGGTGAAGTCTTTAGATGAGCATAGGTGTTTGATTTTTAGGAGCTCCCAGTTATCTGGTTTCTCTGTGTCATTTTTGGTAATGTTTTATATTCTGTTTATGCCTTGTATTAGGGCTCCTAACGTTGTCCCTATTTTTTCTTCCATGATCTTTATTGTTTTAGTCTTTATATTTAGGTCTTTGATCCACTTGGAGTTAGTTTTTGTGCATGGTGTGAGGTATGGGTCCAGTTTCATTTTTTTGCAAGTGGATATCCAGTTATGCCATCACTATTTGTTAAAAAGGCTATCTTTTCCCCAATTAACTGACACTGGGCCTTTGTCAAATATCAGCTGCTCATATGTGGATGGATTTATATCTGGGTTCTCAATTCTGTTCCATTGGTCTATGTGCCTGTTGTTGCACCAGTACCAGGCTGTTTTGACTACTGTGGCTGTATAATAGGTTCTAAAATCCGGTAGAGTGAGGCCTCCCACTTTCTTCTTCTTTTTCAGTAATGCTTTACCTATCCGGGGCTTTTTCCCTTCCATACAAAGTTGGTGATTTGTTTCTCCATCACATTAAAAAATGTCATTGGAATTTGGATCAGAAGTGCATTGTATGTATAGATGGCTTTTGGTAGAATAGACGTTTTTACTATGTTAAGTCTTCCTATCCATGAGCAAGGTATGTTTTTCCACTTATGTAGGTCCCTTTCAGTTTCTTGCACTAGTACTTTGTAGTTTCTTTGTATAGGTCTTTTACATCTTTGGGAAGATTTATTCCTAAGTATTTTATCTTCTTGGGGGCTACTGTGAATGGTATTGATTTGGTGATTTCCTGTTCGATGTTCTTTTTGTTGATGCAGAGGAATCCAAGTGATTTTTGTATGTTTATCTTGTAACCTGAGTCTCTGACGAACTCTTCTATTAGTTTCAGTAGTTTTCTGGAGGATTCCTTAGGGTTTTCTGTGTATAAGATCATGTCATCTGTAAATAGAGATAATTTTACTTCCTCCTTGCCAATCCGGATGCCCTTTATTTGTTTGTCTAGCCTAATTGCTCTGACTAGGACTTCCAGCACAATGTTGAATAAGAGTGGTGATAAATGGCATCCTTGTCTGGTTCCCACTCTCAGGGGAAATGTTTTCAGGCTCTCTCCATTTAGAACGATGTTGGCTGTTGGCTTTGTATAGATGCCCTTCATTATGTTGAGGAATTTTCCTTCAATTCCTATTTTGCTGAGAATTTCTATCATGAATGGGTGTTGGACTTTATCAAATGCCTTTTCTGCACCAATTGATAAGATATGTGGTTTTTGTCTTTTGTTTTATTTATATGGTGGATTATATTAATGGTTTTTCTAAAACGAAACCAACCTTGCATGCCTGGTGTAAATCCCACTTGGTCGTGGTAGATTGTTTCTTTGATATGTTGTTGAACTCTATTGGCTAGAAGTTTGTTGAGGATTTTTGCATCTATGTTCATATAGGTCTATAATATTCTTTTTTTGTGGTGTCTTTAGCTGGTTTTGGTATCAGGGATATGTTGGCTTCATAGAATGGGCTAGGTAGTATTCCATCATTTTCTATGCTTTGAAATAGCTTTAGTAGTAGTGGTATTAACTCTTCTCCGAAAGTTTGGTAGAACTCTGCAGTGAAGCCATCCGGGCCAGGGTTTTTTTTTGGTGGGAGTTTTTTGATTACTTTTTCAACCTCTTTTTTTGTTATGGGTCTATTTAGTTGTTCTACTTCTGATTGTGTTGGTTTAGGTAGGTAGTGTTTTTCTAGGAATTCATCTGTTTCTTCTAGGCTTGCAAGTTTGTTAGAGTACAATTTTTCATAATAATCTGATATGATTCTTTTAATTTCAGTTGGGTCTGTTGTGACATGGCCCATCTCGTTTCTTTTTGGGTTATTTGTTTCCTTTCCTGTATTTCTTTAGTCAGTCTGGCCAATGGTTTATCAGTTTTGGTAACTTTTTCAAAGAAACAGCTTTTGGACTTGTTAATTCTTTCTATTGTTTTTCTGTTCTCTAATTCATTTAGTTTAGCTCTAATTTTTATTATTTGTTTTCTTCTGGTGCCTGCTGGATTCTTTTGTTGCTCGCTTTCTATTTGCTCAAGGTGTAGGGACAGTTCTCTGATTTTGGCTCTTTCTTCTTTTTGTATGTGTGCATTTATCGATATAAATTGGCCTCTGAGCACTGCTTTTGCTGTGTCCCAGAGGTTTTGATAGGAAGTGTTTTCATTCTTGTTGCATTCTATGAATTTCTTTATTCCTTCCTTAATGTCTTCTATAACCCAGTCTTTTTTTTGAGCAGGGTATTGTTCAGTTTCCAAGTATTTGATTTCTTTTCCCTGATTTTTCCGTTATTGATTTCCACTTTTATGGACTTGTGGTCTGAGAAGATGCTTTGTAATATTTTGATGTTTTCGATTCTGCAAAGGTTTGTTTTATGACCTAATATGTGATCTATTCTAGAGAATGTTCCATGTGTGCTAGAAAAAAAAGTATACTTTGCAGCTGTTGGGTGGAGTGTTCTGTATAAGTCTATGAGGTCAAGTTGGTTGATTGCAGCAATTAGGTTCCGTGTCTCTATTGAGATTCTTACTGGAAGTCCTATCCTTCTCTGAAAGTGGTGTGTTAAAGTCTCCTAGTATAATTGTGGAGATGTCTATCTCACTTTTCAGTTCTGTTAAAGTTTTCGTATCTTGCTGCCCTGTCATTGGGTGCATAAATATTTAATATAGTTATATCTTCCTGGTCAATTTTCCCTTTAATCATTATGTAGTTTCCTTCTTTATCCTTTGTGGTAGATTTAACTTTAAAGTCTATTTTGTCAGAAATTAATATTGCTACTCCTGCTCTTTTTTGCTTATTGTTTGCTTGATATATTTTTTTCCATCCTTTGAGTTTTAGTTTGTTTTTGTCTCTAAGTCTAAGGTGTGTCTCTTGTGGGCAGCATGTAGACGGATTGTGTTTCTTTATCCAGTCTGAGACTCTCTGTCTCTATTGTTGTATTTAGTCCATTTACATTCAGCATAAATACAGATAAGTATGTGTTTAGTGCTGTCATTTTGATGCCTTTTTTTGTGTGTTATTGACAGTTTCATTTTTCCACTTACTTTTTTGTGCTGAGACGTTTTTCTTTGTAAATTGTGTGTTCTTCATTTTCATAGTGGTCAAATTTATGTTTGCTGAGTCATTATGTTTTTCTTGGTTTTTATTTTGAGTTATGGAATTGTTAGACCTCTTTGTGGTTACCTTAATATTTACCCCTATTTTTCTAAGTAAAAACCTAACTTGCATCGCCCTATATCGCCTTGTTTTCCTCTCCATATGGCAGCTCTATGCCTCCTGTATTTAGTCCCTCTTTTTGATTATTGTGATCTTTTACATAATGACTTCAATGATTCCCTCTTTTGAGCATTTTTTCTTTTTAAAATTAATCTTAATTTGTTTTTGTGATTTCCCTATTTGTGTTGATATCAGGATGTTCTGTTCTGTGACCTTGATATCTGATGTTATTGATTTTCTGACCAAACAAGTTCCTTTAGTATTTCTTGTAGCTTTGGTTTGGTTTTTGCAAATTCTCTAAGCTTGTGTTTATCTGTAAATGTTTTAATTTCACCTTCATATTTGAGAGAGAGTTTTGCTGGATATATGATCCTTGGCTGGCAGTTTTTCTCCTTCAGTGATCTATATATGTCATCCCATTGCCTTCTTGCCTGCATGGTTTCTGCTGAGTTGTCTGAACTTAATCTTATTGATTCTTCTTTGTCAGAGACCTTTCTTTTCTCTCTGGCTGCTTTTAAAATTTTCTCCTTATCTTTGGTTTTGGCAAGTTTGATGATAATATGTCTTGGTGATTTTCTTCTTGGATCAATCTTATACGGGGTTCGATGAGCATCTTGGATAGATATCCTTTTGTCTTTCATGATGTCAGGGAAGTTTTCTGCCAACAGATCTTCAACTATTCTCTCTGTGTTTTCTGTTTTCCCTCCCTGCTTTGGAACTCCAATCACACGCAAGTTATTCTTCTTGATAGAGTCCCACATGATTCTTAGGGTTTCTTCAGTTTTTTTAATTTTTTTATCTGATTTTTCTTCAACTATATTGGTGTCAATTGCCTTATCCTCCACCTCCCTCACTCTGCATTTCAATTACTCGATTCTGCTCTTCTGACTTCCTACTGAGTTGTCTAATTCTGTAATTTTATTGTTAATCTTTTGGATTTCTGAATGCTGTCTCTCTATGGATTCTTGCAGCTTATTAATTTTTCCACTATATTCTTGAATAATCTTTTTGATTTCTTCAACTGCTTTATCAGTGTGTTCCTTGGCTTTTTCTGTAGATTGCATTATTTCATTTCTGAGGTCATCCCTGATGTCTTGATGTCTTGAAGCATTCTGTAAATTAGATTTTTATATTCTGTATCTGGCAATTCCAGGATTGTATCTTCATTTGGGAAAGATTTTGATTCTTTAGTTTGGGGGGTTGTAGAAGCAGTCAAGGTCTGCTTCTTTATGTGGTTTGATATCAACTGCTGTCTCTGAGCCATTTGTAAGATATTGTAGTGATTCATTTTATATTTGCTCACTGAGTCTTATCTTGTTTGTTTTCTTTCAATATACATAGATGGGCTACTAGATTGTGCTGTCTTGATTGTTGTAGCCCTTGAATCACTTATGTCCTATTACCACCTGGTTTGGGCTGTTACCAGATATAGAAGCCCAAGAGTCCATTCACTATTCTTGAGTAGAATCTGCTTTTGGGTCACCAAGTGTGTGGGGTAGACTGTCATCTATTCACTTAGAGGATTAGTGGTGATAGTTGTGTGCACCAGATTCTAGTAGCAGCAGGGGGTCACACTCCAGGGCGGCAGGATGCTGACAGGCATCTCCCAAGTGCCAGTGAGGTAGGTGTGTCTCTATTCCTAAAGCACTTTGGTGGGTGGTCTCTGCAGCTGTACCTTAGCCACCCAATGCGTGTACCTCTACAGATTGGTAGATGTCAATGTCCTCAGACCCCTATGGCAGGAAGCTAGGTGGTTTGGGTGGAGCTTCACCCTTCAGTTCCTGGTTGTGGGTCAGTGAGGGCTCTGTTTAATAGGTAGAGATATCAGACCTGGGAAACTTGTCTTTCCAGTAATCCCCTAAAACAATTACGCTCTTCTCCCTATCAGAAATGGGTTTGCATTATAATAGCCACCTTGTTCCCTGTAGGGATGAAAGCCCAAGTCTGTGGATCTCATATGCTTGGCTGGAGCTTGTTCTGTATTTTTATTCCAATTTTGGGAAGTCAGGGAAGGATTTTTCGTCCCTGGGTTTTTGTAGCTCCTTCTCTCAGGCCAGGGTAATGGGCTAGGAAAAGACAAAAAAAGAAACAAAAACAAAAACAAACCGCAGAGCACTTCACTCTCTGGCCCAGGAAATTCCAATGTTAATGAAGCCGCCTGGGAAGGGAGGGGAGGGATCAGATAGATAGGAGAGAGTAGCACCCAGGAATATAGACAAAGTTACTTATCTTGCTTGGTGAGGACTGTTTTATCTGAGATTCCTGAGGGGCATGTAACCTGTTGCTAGCTGGGTCAAGATTGCCCCCGAGGGTCAGGCCCGCCTCCTGTGCTCGTGCTGTCTCAGAAGCCGTGGTCAGTTCCTCTGCTCCCAGTCCAAAGCCCAGCGTCAAGGTTTCCAGGCTGGGACAGTGCACTCCAGGCTCCAGAACCAGTCGCTGCCTCCCAGTAACTTCTCCTCTTGTCAGCCGCCTCATTGTGTTGCCTGCGCTCACTGGCTGGGATTCCCCTGAGGTCACTTCTGTGGGCTAGGGCTGCGTCCCGTGTTTGTGCCGTCTCAGGATGCCGTGCTCAGCTCCCCTGCACCCAATCCAAAGCCCAGCGCCAAGATTTTTTGACTGAGATGCTGGCTCCAGGCTCTGAAAACAGTTGCTGCTTCCTTGTGGTTGCTCGTTCTCTCATTAGCCCTGTCAGTGTGCAGCCTGCTTGCACTGGCTGAGTCTCTACCGAGGTTACCCCAGGGGGATAGGGGTTAGGGCTGTGTCCTGTGCCTGCCCCGCCTCAGCAAGCCGCAATCAGCCCAGCCACTTTGCACCAGGGAACAGCAAGGGCTCAAGGTTGTGGTGACGGAAGCCAGCTCCAGAGGCAGTTGCTGCTTCAGGGTCAGCTTTTTGCTCATCTCTCACTCAGGTCAACTCTTTAGATCTGTGTTTGGTGGTCAGGATTCATGGACTGTCATGTATGTGATCAATTCACTTGTTTCTCTGAGTCTTTGTTGCAAAAGGGATCCGAGGTAGCTTCTACCTAGTCAGCCATCTTGGCCCCGCCTCCTTGTGTGTATTCTTGATGTCCAAAATAGTTTCTAGTACATAGTACCCATTCAGTAAATATTTTGGGGGAAAAGCAGAATAAAGAACAGAAGAGCATGTGAGGAAGAAAGAGAGGGAGGACAGAGAGCACAAAAAAATGAAGAGAAAGTAAAAGGAAGGAAAGAAAATAAGGGAGAGTGGAATGGAGTGAGGGACGAATGGAGCAATGGGGGAAGGAGGGAAGGAGGAAGAAAGAAAAGAACGGAGGGAGGAAGGAACAGAGGAAGGGAGCAATTAAGTAAGTTAGTTTAGGGTGAGTGAGTAGATAAGAAGAAGCTGGAAATGGAGGGAGAGAAAAACAAAAAATTGCAGGTTATGGAAACATGCTTTAATAATCAAAAAGAAAAAGAAAATATCTTCTTGCTATTCTTATTAGAATTAGAGGTGTAACTTTTAATCTACAATAAATGGAAAATATTTTTGTGAACTCTGATAGTCTCAAAGAATAATTTGATATAGTAGGAATTGATTAATTTGAGGAAACATGATCTTATAGGTGTTCTATATATGGTTTAATCTTTTTGAGAATCATGAACTTTTAAAGACATGAACTTTAGTAACTTGCTTCACACAACTCCATTTTAAGTGCTCATGTAAATTTTTTTAGCCACATAGATGACAGATTAGAACTGTAATCTTCCGACTCAAATCCACTATTGTTTGCAACACGTTACTCTACACCCACTCCTCACTTATCAACATGGTTAGGTTCCAAATACCAGGTTTTTATGTGAAAATCAGTGTTACGTGAAAATGGAAGATGACCAAAACAGATCACAAAATATTATGTGGGAGACCTATGTCCCTCTGGACCCAAGAGGTGGAAAATATAGGTGAGCACTGTATGTCCCACAGGTCATGAAATGCTGCTGCCAGATGAATGTTGTCAATGCACAAAATAGTCTGATAGTAGATTTTTTACTATTGTCATAAATGTGAAATGTCAGATACCAAGACAGTTGATAAATGAGGAGTAGGTGTACTTCAATAATTGTTCTCTAAGTTAAAGATATTAATGACTCTGTAGAAATAGTTGGGCAATATTTAAGGATAATCTTTGTTCAATCATGTGCCTAAAGTCAAAAAGCACGTCTTTCATCCCTTAAGTAAACTACAGAAAAAAATGTCTAATATTTTAAAACTCGTTTGAAACATTCCAAACCCATTTTTGTAATGGAACCTTAAGACTTGTTTGTAAACACAAAATTTTGAAGAAAATACTCATTTTCAGTCTGGTCTTTGGGAAAATGCATTTCCATTTAACTTAAGTTTTCAAGGAGATAAACTGCTATCCATCATATTTTAGCAGATGCATAATATTATTCTCGATTATATGTGATTGACATAGTCGTGTACTATAATAAAATCTGTCACTGTGGCGATATTTTTTTTTATTTGACAGTTTTCAAAAAAAAAATCTTTCTCCAGAAACCAATTAAAACTTGATTTTCTTCTTCTGTTTTATCTCTTTGTAGCATTTTCATTAACTAAGAACTATGTTAATTTTTTTCTCTAGTAGTAGTAAATTTACAGCACAAAATAATTAAATAAATTGGAAACAATTCTTGTCTGTAAACCACTCCTTGGCTTCTATTAGCCAATACTTGTGCTAATGTGACAGATATGTCACTTTGGGAATGGCATTTCAAGTCCACTGAGTCAGCATTTCACTTAGTTATAGGATCGCTTCTTTTAAGCATTCACTCTAATGGGAAAGTGCTTTATTACTGGAAATTGCATACAGTTAAGTGTCATAATACTTGACAATAAATATGAAAAGACTGATATTGTCAATAGGCCTATCTTTAGAAATTCAAATACTGAAGTTAAAAAAAAAAAATAGAGATTTGGAAAGAACAGCAAGGAGGAGACAAACAATTATCTCTGCCAACAGTATAGTGAGTTTAGATTATCAGTAGAACAAGTGTGATTCAGATGGTTCTTAATTATAGTAATTAATTTTTGTGGTTTAATATTGATGCCTCCTCAAGCTATGTTGAAACGTGAATTATATTTTTGGAGAGAGTTTAAATTATTGCAGTATGCAAATAACGCTTTCCTTTCTTATGAAATGTAAACCTAGTTAAGAATAACAACTGAGTAATAGGGCCATAATATACCTAACAGTGCTCAAGACCATGTTATTTATTTATTTATTTCCACATTGAATGATTCTCATTATATACATGGTTTCTCAGCTATAAAATAATATAACTCAGCTCTCTGGTCTCTTAAATAATGTCTCTCATAGAATTCAATTATCTGAATCTTCATTACTCTGTAACACCAGAAAATAAAACAGAAAACAAATTTTTACTAAAAACTTGTATTTTAAGATTTGATTGCCTAACTAACCCTAAGATGCTATTATACATCAATTAGGAAATATTTTCAACTAAAAAAAAATATTCATTGAGTAACCACTGCCTACACATAGTGCATTGGGCTCAAAACCGTGAATGAATTATATCCAAAATCACACAGAGCTTAGTCTCCACATGTAACTTTCCATGAATTTTTCTTTCAGTTTTACCTAATATTTACTGTTGCCTATACTTGTTTGGCCCTCCTGAAGTGGACAGATATGGGAAAAAAAATTAATTGGTGAGGGAACACTTTGATCCAACTATAGCCCTTATATAATTTCTGTGGTCAAATGAAGCTTTCTGTGTGAATTACTACTTAAGGAAAACCTGAGAGTAAAAGAATTAGGATTATTTAGGATCCCTAAAAGGAATTCACTTCAATAAATTATTCCAGTAATTGGTTTTATAATACAGTAAGAACCATTTTGTAAAGCACACTATTATATCATTAAACCCTGGGTAAAATCACATTGTGAAGGAAAACTAATTTTTTTTAACTTGTTTTCAAATTATACTGCTTATTTTGATGAGGTTTTTTGTGTTTAGTATTCAAAAGGTTAAAACAGAAGCCAGTCTATGAAATGAGTAAAAGAAACTAGGCTTAGTGTTTACATTAAATTATAACGGAAAAATTACACGATCTTCTTTTATAGAAAATAGACCATTGTTATCTCAGGAAAAAAAGAAGAATATACCCTTCTTGGCTTCAGATCACTGATACAATTTCTCTGTATACATTATTAGTTTGAGATTTTATTTGTATTCATTATTTTGTAACATTCACACAAATATTTATGAAGTGCCTACTTTTCCATCACTGTTATAGGTACTGGTGATGTGGCTGTGAAAAAATAAAGTCACAATTCTTGTAAAGCATTCATTGCACATGGTGAGAGAGACAGTAAGCAAAAAATATACATAACATTGTGTAGTGATAAGTATATAAAAACTATAACAGGTAAGGAATAGAGAGTCCAGAGGTGCTATATTAGAAAGAGTGATGAGACATTCTCTCTGAGGGAATGACATTTGAACAGACTTGAGTGAAATGAGAGAGAGAGCGATTAAAATACATAGAAGGAGTGTTTTAGGCAAAGTCAAAAGCAGGGGATGGGGGCAGGGGAGAAACCTTGTTGCTGTTGAATCAACTCATAACGACCCATCAGGACAGCACAGAAGTGCTCCATATGGTTTCCAAGGAGCAGGTGGTGGATTACAACTGCCAACATTTTGGTTAGCAGCCAAGCTTTTAACCACTGAGTCACCAGGGCTCCAAAGCAGGAGCAGAGGCTCACAAAAGACTTTTTATGCTGATAGACCCATTGTAAAAATTCAATTAGTAAAACATTTTAAAATTTGGTGGAGAATTTTTGAATTAAATATCTGTAGAAGTATATATAAGACTTCTCTATACCTATTAAAATATTCCTTTTGAAAAGATTCACAAAATAGTAAAGTCTTTCATGTGTATAGTTTTAATCTCAACTGCTGATATCCATCTTTTACAAAAGCACATGTTTGCACTAGAATGTTATCTTTGTGAGGACAATGATTTGTTGTCATTTTGTTAACAAGAATTCCAGTGTCTCTAACGCTGACTGGTACATTGTAGATAATGAATAGATATATGTTAAGTTAATGAAGAAATAAATGAGCATTGAATTATTTTTTGAGAATATATTTGTTTTCATATAAATATTAAATATAAACACAGTTCTTCCTAATTTCTTTTAATAGTGTTTGTTGCCATAATATGCACTAATCAATTGCCTGTACAACTTATTGGTAGAGTAGAATACATTCTCTATATTAAAAGGTGCATTTAGTTGGAGCAAATGATACTTTAATGTCCGAAGTTTTATGTTTCAGCATAAGTTTGAAGGTCAGAAACTGTAATAATTACTAACAAAATGTGATTTTTTTGAATTTCGAATAAATTTTCAAAATAAATCAAGTGTCCTAGGTTTCTCACTTTTCAAGTCCCAAGTACATCCATTATAAAATCCCAGGAAGGCTGCCTGCCATGCAATTTGACACCATTTTGAGGAAAAGACTTGCTATAAAAAGATAAAGAGGCAGAACTAATTAAAACGATCATTAAAATTCATTTATAATTGAAGACTGAAAAGAGGAAGAGTTGAAGAAAATGATAGAATACAATTATCAAGGGCTGTGATGACCAAAAGGGGAAAATGCATTTTAAGCACACTAGAAAATCCAATCTCCATATATGGGCCTACAACATAGAAATTAGTCACCAAAACACTGGCTAAAAATAAATTTTCTAGTTACACATACCTTTTCCAAAATGTGACTTTGAATTATCATGCATATGCATACAAAATTTGCAACCATTTCTATAAGTTTTAATAATTTACTAAGTGCCAAACATTGCATTAGGCTTGGGAATCATATATAATCCTGACAGACAGATATTTTCATATATATTTGATGATGAGCCAGATTAATCTTCTCATCTCAACTTTCCCCACTTGACTATAAATACATATTTCCCAGAAGAAACAGCACTGTTTATTGCCTTAAAAGAACGTGTATTAGTAATTTGACATGACGTTTGGTCCCTGAACTATGGACAAGCCCATAATGCAGATTTGGATTACCAAATATAATATTAATAATAATAATTTGATAATCAACCATATTCATTTTAAAATGTATCTTTTTGTAAATAAAATTAAGTGTAAACTATTATTTCTCATGACTTGTTTCTGAGACAAATGGGATTCAACCTATTTCTGAGTATGTATATACATCCCACCAAACCCATGTGGAAACCCTGGTGGCGTAGCATTTAAGAGCTAGGGCTGCTAACCAAAGGTCAGCAGTTCGAATGCACCAGGCACTCCTTGGAAAGCCTATGGGGCAGTTCTACTGTGCCCTATGAGTGGGAATTGACACGGCAATTGGTGTGGATATATTGTTGTTGTTAGATGCCATCGAGTCGGTTCCAACTCATAGAGACCCTATGCACAACAGAGTGAACCACTGCCCAGTCCTGCGCCATCCTTACAATCATTGTTATGCTTGAGCTCATTGTTGCAGCCACTGTGTCAATCCACCTCGTTGAGGGTCTTCCTCTTTTACGCTGACCCTGTACTCTGCAAAGCATGATGTCCTTCTCCGGGGACTGATCCCTCCTGACAACATGTCCAAAGTATGTAAGACATGGTCTCGCTATCCTCATGTCTAAGGAGCACCCTGGCCACACTTCTTCCAAGACAGATTTGTTTGTTCTTTTGGCAGTCCATGGTATATTCAGTATTCTTCACCAACACCACAATTCAAAGGCATCAACTCTTCTTCAGTCTTCCTTATTCATTGTCCAGCTTTCACATGCATACGATGTCATTGAAAATACCATGGCTTGGGTCAGGTGCACCTCAGTCTTCAGGGTGAAATCTTTGCTCTTCAACATTTTGAAGAGGCCCTTTGCAGCAGATTTGCCAGATGCAATGCGTCTTTTTATTTCTCTACTGCTGCTTCCATGGGTGTTGATTGTGGATCCAAGTAAAATGAAATCCTTGACAACTTCAATCTTTTCTCCACTTATCATGATGTTGCTCATTGGTCCAGTTGTGAGGATTTTTGTTTTCTTTATGTTGAGGTGTAATCCATACTGAAGGCTGTGGTCTTTGATCTTCATTAGTAAGTGCTTCAATTCCTCTTCACTTTCAGCAAGAAAGATTGTGTCATCTGCATAACGCAGATGCCCCGTTCTTCATATAGTCCAGCTTCTCGTAATATTTGTTCAGCATACAGATTAAATAGGTATGGTGAAAGAATACAACCCTGTCGCACAACTTTCCTGATTTTAAACCTAACAGTATCCCCTTGTTCTGTCTGAAAAACTGCCTTTTGATCTATGTAAAGGTTCCTCATGAGCATAATTAAGTGTTCTGGAATTTCCATTCTTTGCAGTGATCCATAGCTTGTTATGATCCACACAGTCAAATACCCTTGCACACTCAATAACACAGAAGTAAACATCCTTCTGGTATTCTCTGCTTTCAGCCAGGATACATCGGACATCAGCAATTATATCCCCGGTTCCACGTCCTCTTCTGAAACCAGCCTGAATTTTGGGCAGTTCTCTGTTGATATACTGCTGCAGCCATTTTCGAATGATCTTCAGCAAAATTTTGCTTGTGTGTGATATTAATGATATCGTTCTATAATTTCTGCATTCAGTTGGATCACCTTTCTGGGGAATAGGCATAAATATGGATCTCTTCCAGTCAGTTGGCCAGGAAGCTGTCTTCCATATTTCTTGGCACAGACGAGTGAGCACCTCCAGCGCTGCATCTGTTTGTTGAAACATCTCAAATGATATTCCATCGATTCCTGGAGCCTTGTTTTTTAGCCAATGCCTTCAGAGCAGCTTGGACTTCTTCCTTCAGTACCATTGGTTCTGATCATATGCCACCTCTTGAAATGGTTGAATATCAACTAATTCTTTCTGGTATAACAACTGTGTATTCCTTCCATCTTCTTTTGATGCTTCCTGCTTCAGGATTCCCCATGGAATCCTTCACTATTGCAACTCAAGGCTTGAATTTTTTCTTCAGCTCTTTCAGCTTGAGAAATGCCGAGTGTGTTCTTCCCTTTTGGTTTTCCATCTCCAGCTCTTTGCATATGTCATTATAATACTTTACTTTGTCTTCTCGAGAGGCCCTTTGAAATCTTCTGTTCAGTTCTTTTACTTCATCAATTTTTCCTTTTGCTTTAGCTGCTCGATGCTCAAGAGCGAGTTTCGGAGTCTCCTCTGACATCCATCTTGGTCTTTTCTTTCTTTCCTGTCTTTTCAGTGATCTCTTGTTTTCTTTATGGATGATGTCCTTGATGTCATTCCACAACTCGTCTGGTCTTTGGTGACTAGTATTCAATGTGTCCAATCTATTCTTGAGATGGTCTCTAAATTCATGTGGGATACATTCAAGGTCATATTTTGGTTCTTGTGGACTTGCTCTGATTTTCTTCAGTTTCAGCTTGAACTTGCGTATGAGCAACTGATGGTCTATTCCACAGTCGGCCCCTGGCCTTGTTCCGTCTGATGATATTGAGCTTTTCCATTGTCTCTTCCCACAGATGTAGTCAATTTGATTTTTGTGTGTTCCGTCTGACGAGGTCCATGTGTATAGTAGCCTTTTATGTTGGTGAAAGAAGTATTTGCAATGAAGAAGTCGTTGGTCTTGCAAAATTCTATCATTTGATCTCTGGCATTGTTTCTATCTCCAAGGCCATATTTTCCAACTACTGATCCTTCTTCTTTGTATATGTATATATATCTCACTGTGACTCAAATTACAAAAGCTTGCAAGTAAGAAGTGTGTGCAGTGCTTGGATCTATGGTAAAGTAAGAAACTGGACTAAGTCCATAAAAATATTATTTGGCCTAGTCATCAATACTTACGCATTATTCATTCAATCAGCAAATATTTATTGACCATCTACCATCTTCAACATATTCAAAATTTTTAATATCAAAGAAAAAAGTATATACCACCAATTACACCCATCTCTAAAACACATATAAAATCTGGAGGTAGAGAAACCAGGTGAATAACAAAAATAAAATGAAATAAAAATACAATGCAAACTCAAACTATAATGACAATCATAGGAAAGACTCTAAGTGCTCTGAAATTTAAATGAGTAAGTGCCTATGTCTTATTTGGCAAATGGGTATTAGGAAGCCTGGAAATTATTGAGAAATGTAGCATTAGACTTGACATTCAAACATTCAAGATGAGTATAATCTTAATGTGAGCAGTATAGACCATCTGAAGAATAGATCTGACGCATTGAACACTAGTGACTGAAGACCAGATGAGCTGTGGAATGACATCAAGGACATCATCCATAAAGAAACCAAGAGGTCATTGAAAGACAGGAAAGAAAGAAAAGACCAAGATGGATGTCAGAGGAGACTCCGAAACTTGCTCTTGAGCATCGAGCAGCTAAAGCAAAAGGAAGAATTGATGAAGTAAAAGAACCAAACAGAAGATTTCAAAGGGCCTCTCGAGAAGACAAGGTGAAGTATTACAATGATATATGCAAAGAGCTGGAGATGGAAAACCGAAAGGGAAGAACACATTCAGCGTTTCTAAAGCTGAAAGAACTGAAGAAAACATTCAAGCCTCGAGTTGCAATAGTGAAGGATTCTATGGGGAAAATACTAAACGACACAGGAAGCATCAAAAGAAAATGGAAGGAAAACACAGAGTCATTATACCAAAAAGAATTAGTCGATATTCAACCATTTTAAGAGGTGGCATATGATCAGAACCGATGGTACTGAAGGAAGAAGTCCAAGCTGCTCTGAAGGCATTGGCAAAAAACAAGGCTCCAGGAATCGATGGAATATCATTTGAGATGTTTCAACAAACAGATGCAGCGCTGGAGGTGCTCACTCGTCTGTGCCAAGAAATATGGAAAACAGCTTCCTGGCCAACTGACTGGAAGAGATCCATATTTATGCCTATTCCCAAAAAAGGTGATCCAACTGATTGTGGAAATTATAGTACAATATCATTAATATCACACGCGAGCAAAATTTTGCTGAAGATCAATCAAAAATGGCTGCAGCAGTAAATCGACAGGGAACTGCCAGAAATTCAGGCTGGTTTCAGAAGAGCACATGGTACCAGGGATATAATTGCTGATGTCTGATGGATTCTGGCTGAAAGCAGAGAATACCAGAAGGATGTTTACCTGTGTTTTATAGACAATGCAAAGTCATTCAACTGTGTGGATCATAACAAATTATGGATCACATTGTGAAGAATGGACTGCCAGAACACTTAATTGTGCTCATGAGGAACCTTTACATAGATCAAGAGGCAGTTTTTCAGACAGAACGAGGGCATACTGATTGGTTTAAAGTTAGGAAAGGTGTGCGCCAGGGTTGTATTCTTTCACCATACCTATTCAACCTATATGCTGAGCAAATAATAAGAGATCTGGATTATATGAAGAAGAATGGGTCACCGGGATTAGAGGAAGACTCGTTAACAACCTGTGTTATGCAGGTGGCACAGCTGTGCTTGGTGAAAGTGAAGAGGACTTGAAGCACTTACTGATAAATATCAAAGACCACAGCCTTCAGTATGGATCACACCTCAACATAAAGAAAACAAAAATCTTCACAACTGGACCAACGAGCAACATCATGATAAATGGAGAAAAGATTGAAGTTGTCAAGGATTTCATTTGACTTGGATCCACAATCAACACCCATGGAAGCAGCAGTCAAAGAATCAAAAGATGTATTGCATTGGGTAAACCTGCTGCAAAGTACGTCTTTAAAGTTCTGAAGAGCGAAGATGTCACCTTGAAGACTAAGGTGCACCTGACCCAAGCCATGGTATTTTCAATCGCATCATATGCACGTGAAAACTGGACAATGAATAAGGAAGACCGAAGAAGAATTGATGCCTTTAAACTGTGGCGTTGGTGAAGAATATTGAATACAGCATGGACTGCCAAAAGAACAAACAAATTTTTCTTAGAAGTACAACTAGGATGCTCCTTAAAATCAAAGATGGCAAGACTACGTCTCACATACTTTGGACATGTTGTCAGTAGGGATCAGTTGCTGGAGAAGGACATCAAGCTTGGCAAAGTACAGGATTCAACAGACAATATTGTTGTGACTATTAATGATACTGAAATAATAAGGATAGGCATTGCAGCATTCTATCTGGAAACCCTGGTGGCATAGTGGTTAAGTGCTATGGCTGCTAACCAAGAGACTGGCAGTTCGAATCTGCCAGAAGCTCCTTGGAAACTGTATGGGGCAGTTCTACTCTGTCCTATCGGGTCAATGAGTCGGAATCAAATCGACAGCAGTGGGTTTAGTGGTATGCAGTAATAAGCACATCTGTAAAAAAAAGAAGTGTATGTTCTAGTTAATTTTTAGAAACAGCATACTAAACACTATACTTTTTAAAAAAAAAAAAAAAACTATTTACCCTAGCTAAAATATTTCACTTGTTGAACTCTGAAAACACTAATTGTTTTATTTAGCTTTTAATTGCACTTATATTTTCTTTCTTTCTTCTTTTATTTTTTTATGGTATAAATGTGGCGACTTTACCAAGAAATATCACCTATAAAAGTTACACTATATAGGGTTGGAGGATAATACACTATAAGCAGCCTGAATAACAACATTTTTATGTTATGATACTGTTTCCAGGTTCTCTTACAATATTTGCTGTATTACTGGACGTTTCTGAAGCACTGCTTTGAGAGATTGGTAGGGAAATTAATATCCTTAATACAATCCAAATGAATGTTTGATTTTGACATTTTAATGTCATGGAAGAGCCAAGCTTCAGTGTATCTCAAAGCTATCATCCTGAAGAGAAAGCTGTGGTGTCAGGTAAGCAGTTAATTGGATGTCCAGTTTCTTCATCAGATTCTTTATGATGGAGAGAAAAGAATGTCACTCAGTGAAATTTGAACAGCTGCAAAAGCACAATAAGTAAAACGAACAATTTAAAGTTTCAAAACTTTTCATATTAGAATTAAAAAAAAAAAGACATGGCCTTCTTATCAACTAGTGCATGACTGTTTAATTAGAGATGCAAAAGAGCTACGGTTATAAACTTCGTTTTTGAAGTCCATGCTGTCATTCAGTTGAAAGTGAACTAGTCTGCCGTTCATGGTCACAGAACCTGTTGTGTACCAACCTGCTACTGTCTTGCATTACCTGTGAAATCTTCAATAGAAAAAACATTTATGACATTTCATACCATATACTCTATCTTTTCTTTCACCACCAGTGTATGTACTGAAATACACGCTCAAATTCCGTTCTCAAGTGGAGTTACTACCAAGCTGGCTTAGAAAATTTGATCGATGAAGCAAAACTTTCTGAAATGTGTTGAACCTCATTTGATGGGTCTGCTGATGACAGTTAAAGCATAAAATGTTTGTCAAAATAATTGAGTTGTAACAGGTACGTATGTTTCGAGTTTTAAAATAATAGTTCATGGTCTAAAGGTGTCTGATCTTTGTAGCTGCATTTTTTTCCCCATCTCTCCCCTCTCCCCCTTCCTTCCTTCTTTTCTTTCTTCTTTCCTTCCTCAGAAATTGAAAGTCTATTTAAATTACTACCTGCTGATTATTTACATGAGTAACAGAAATATGACAAAATGAAAAAGACACATAAATATGTGATTTGATTTCAGTTCCTGTGTTTACTGTCTGGGTGACCCTGGACCTTTCAAGGAAACTAGGACACTACCTGTGCAATCTAGGGAAAAAAGATGTCTTTCTTAACCATACAAAAATTTTTAAAAAAGGGCAATTTTAAAGCAAATAATTAAAATTAAAATTTTTTAAATTAAAAATCATATATAATGCAAATTCAATAAAAATGATAGTCAAAAAATAAGCAATGTATTTGAGAGAAATATTTTTAACAGATTACAAATAAGACTAAATGTTTCAAAGACAGTGCTTTTACAAACTGATAAAATGACAAGCAGCATAATGGAAAAAAAAAGAGCAAATGTATGACTTAGCAATTTGCAGAAGAGTAATTTCAGGTACAAAATCATTTTAGATAACCAAAAAGTATATGAAATCATGCTTAAATTAAAAATTGGTGCTATTGTTGTTTTTCACCACTGAGATAATTCCGACTCAATACCATAGGACACAGTAAAACTGCACCCACAGGGTTTCCTAGGCTATAATCTTTATGAGAGCAGAATACCAGGTCTTTTCTCCTGTGAAGCCTCTAGTGGGTTTGATTGGCCGACCTTTCAGTTAGCAGCCAAGCACTTAACCATTGTGCAACCAGGGCTACTAAATTAAATAAAGTTGTTGTTCATTATGTTGAGGTGCAATCCATAGTGAAGGCTGTGATCTTTTATCTTCATAAGTGCTTCAAGTCCTCTTGACTTTCGGCAGCCAAGGTTGTGTCATATGCATAACACAGGAGCTTAATGAGTCTTCCTCCCACCTTCATGCCCCGTTCTTCTTCATATAGTCCAACTTCTCAGATTATTTGTTCAGCATACAGATTGAACAACTTTGGTGAAAGGATACAACCCCAGTGCACACCTTTCTGACTTTAAACTGTTCAAACAACTGCCTTTTTTTGGTCTAAGTACAAGTTCTTTATGAGCACAATTAAGTGTTCTGGAATTCCAATTTCCAGCAATGTTATCCATAATTTGTTATGATCCACATAGTCAAATGCCTTTGCATAGTCAATAAGACACAGGTAAACGTCTTTCTGGTATTCTTTGCTTTCAGCCAAAATGCATCTGACAGCAATGATATCCTTCATTCCATGTCTACTTCTGAATCCTGCTTGAATTTGTGGGAGTTCCCTGTCAATATATTACAGCAACCATTTTGAATCCTCTTCAGCAAAATTTTACTCTTGTGTAGTGTTATGATATTGTTTGATAATTTCCACATTCATTTGGATCACCTTTCTTTGGAATGGGTACAAATACGTATCTCTTCAAGTTGGCTAGCCAGACGTAGACAAGTGAGCGTGTCCAGAGCTGCACCCGTTTGTTGAAACATCTCAGTATTCCATCAGTTCCTGGAGCCTTGTTTTAAGCCAATGCCTCCAGTGTAGCTTGGACCTCTTCCTTCAGTACCATCAGTTCTTCATGATATGCTACCTCCTGAAATGGTTGAAATGTTAACCAGTTCTATTTGGTATAGTGACTCTGTGTATTCCTTCCAAGTTCTTTTGATGCTTCCTGCAACTTTTAATATTTTACCTGTAGAATCTTTCAATATTGCAACTCAAGGCTTGAATTTTATTTTCCGTTCTTTCAACTTGAGAAATGCTGTACATGTTCTTCCCTTTTGGTTTTCTATATCCAGGTCTTTGCACATTTCTTTATAATATTTTACTTTGTCTTCTCCTGCTATCCTTTGGAATCTTATGTTCAGCTCTTTTACTTCATCATTTCTTCCTTTCGCTTTAGCTACTCAACGCTCAAGAGCAAGTTTCGGAGTCTCTTCTGACATCCATTTTGATCTTTTCTTTGTCTCCTGCCTTTTTAATGACCTCTTGCTTTCTTCATGTATGATGTTCTTGATGTTGTTCCACATCTCATCTGGTCTTCTGTCATTAGTGTTCAACAAGTCAAATCTATTATTGAGATGGTCTCCAAATTCAGATGGGATATACTCAAAGCTGTATTTTGGCTCTCATGTACTTATTCTAATTTTCTTTAGCTTCAACTTAAACTTGCATAGGAACAATTAATGGTCTGCTCCACAGTTGGCCCCTGGCCTTGTTCTAACTGATGATATTGAGCATTTCCGTTGTCCCTTCCACAGACGTAGTCAATTTGATTCCTTCTTTGTTTCAAACTTTTGCATTCTAATAGCCAGTAATTATCAATGCATTTTAATTGCATGTTTGATCTATTTCAGACCGCAGAAGTTGGTAAAAAATCTTCAATTTCTTCATCATTGTCGTTAGTGGTTGATGGTTAAATTTAAATAATAGCCTTACTAACTGGTCTTCCTTGTAAGCGTGTGGATATTATCTTATTACTGACAGAGTTGGAGTTGTACTTCAGGATAACTCTTGAAATGCTGTTTTTGAGGATGAATGTGACACTTTTCCTCTGCAATTTGTCATTCATGGCATAGTAGACTATATGATGTTCTGATTCAAAATGACTAAAACCAGTCCGTTTCTGCTCACTAATGTCCAAGATATTGATGTTTATGCATTCCATTTCATTTTTGACAACTTTCAGTTTTCCTAGATTCATACTTTGTACATTCCATGTTTCCATTATTAATGGATATTTGCAGCTGTTTATTCTCATTTTGAGTCATGACACACCAGCACTTGAAGGTCCCCAAAGCTTGACTTGAGCCATATCATTAAGGTCGACTCTACTTTGAGGAGGCAGGACTTCTTCAGTTGTATTTTGAGTGCCTTCCAACTTGAGGGACTCATCTCCCAGCACTGCTGTTCATAAGATTTTCACTGGCCAGTTCTTTCAGAAGTAGACTGCCACGTACTTCTTCTTAGTCTGTCTTAGTCTGGAAGCTCAGCTGAAACCTGTCCACCAAGGGTAACCCTACTGGTATTTGAAATACCAGTAGCAAAGCTTTCCATTTCACAGCAACAGGCAAGCCACTACAGTACAACAAACAAATTAAATATATATATAAACATATCTACATATATATTTATATATATAAATAATAGAGAAGTGCAAATTGTTAAATTAAAAAGGACTGATCATTTTTCACCAGAAACATTGAAAAGAACAAATTTTGAGGTAATGCAGAAGAATTGTACTTTCGTATATTTTTCATAGAATTGTAAATTTTTACCTTTTTAAATAAAATTTGGCACTATGAAAATAAAAAGCACCTATATTTCTCAAATAATCAAATCCATCATGAGAATCTATCACATTAAAAAAAATAATAATATATATACTTATTCTTGTTCAGTCAAGACGGAGTAACAGCAACTGAATTTAACTTATTTTTCTCACTACTAGGCATACGAGCAATAAAAAACTAAAAATAAAATAGGTGTACATGAAACAGCAATCATAAAGGCATTGGGCATGGCACAGTAAAGAACAGTGATTTTGGAGAGACACTCCTTGAGATGAACTTGAGTGTGCAGGAAGACCAAGCCAGCTATAATTTTCAAGACAGACTAAGAGACAGGAGAGAACTTCCCAGATAACTGCAAAGTTTCCACTGTGATTTTTAAGCGAAGTATGATCTGCTCATGCATTCAAAAACTACCTAAGACTGGCAAAGAATCATCTAAAAGCATTAGAGGGAAGAATATCTGATACGCAGGACATGGAATAGTTCAATTCAACAAGACCAGAAAAATTCATAATTCATGAAACATAGGATGCAGTACTCCAAAAGCTCTTAGTCATGTAAAAAAAAAAATAAAAGCAATATGTGAAAGAATGAACCTATTCTAACTTATATAACTGTGTCCCAAATTAAAATGTAAGAATACTTACAGGAATACAAAAATATGCAACATTCCACAATATATAATTCATAATGTCTGGTATTCAATCATAAATTCATATGCATGGAAAGAAGCATGAAAATATGACCTGTAATGGGAGGAAAAATCAATCAATGAAAATTTACCAAGAATTGACATAGATGTTGGAAGTAGGAGACAATCTATATTTCAAAAAGTTAAGTAGAAGCATGTTGTTAGGTGCCATTCAATCAGTTCAGACTCATAGTGACCCTATGTACAACAGAACAAAACACTGCCTGGTCCTGAGCCATCCTCATGATGGTTCTTATGTTTGAGTCCATTATTGCAGCCATTGTCAGTCCCTCTCATTGAGGTTCTTACTCTTTTTCGCTAATGCTGTACTTTACCAATCATGACGTCCATCTCCAGGAACTGGTCTCTCCCAATAACATGATAAAGTACATGAGAAGAAGTCTCGCCATCCTCTCTTCCAAGGAACGCTCTGGTGGTATTCCTTCTAAGACAAACTTGCTGGTTCTTCTGGCAGTACAAGGCATATTCAATATTTTTCGCCACCATCGCAATTCAAATGCATCAATTCTTCTTTGATCTTCCTTATTTATTGCACAGCTTCTGCATGTAGCTAAAAAATAAGGCGACTGAAAATATCATGGCTTGGGTCAGTGACATCTTTTTTTTTTTTTTTTTAACACTTTAAAGAGGTCTTTTGCAGAAGATCTGCCCCTTGCAAAAAGTCTTTTGATTTGTTGACTGCTGCTTCCATGGGTGTTGATTGTGGATCCAAGTAAAATGAAACCCTTCACAACCGCAATCTTTTCTCTGTTTATTACAATGTTACCTATTGGTCCAGTTGTGAGAGTTTTTGTTTCCTTTATGTAGAGGTGTAATCCATATTGAAAGCTGTGGTCTTTAATCTTCATCAGTAAGTACTTCAAGTACTCTTCACTTTCAGCAAGCAAGGTTATGTCATCAGCATAATGCAGATTGTTAATGAGCCTTCCTCCAATCCTGATGCCACATTCTTCTTCATATAGTCAAGCTTTTCAGATTATTTGCTCAGTGTACACATTGAATAACTATGCGGAAAGGACAAAACCCTGACACACAGCTTTCCTGACTTTGAACAGTGCAGTATCCCCTTGTTCTGTGTAAAGGACTGTCTCTTGATTTATGTACAGGTTCCTCATGAGCACAATTAAGTATTCTGGAATTTCCATTTCTCTGCGATGTTATCCATTATTTGTTGTGATCCACACAGTGGAATGCCTTAGCACAGTCAATAAAACACAGATAAACATTTTTCTGGTATTCTCTGCTTTTAGTGAGGATCCATGTGACATAAGCAATGACATCCGGTTCCACCTCCTCTTCTGAATCCAGCTTGAATTTCTGGCAATTTTCTGTTAATGTACTACTGAAGCCACTTTTGAATGATCTTCAGCAAAATTTTAATTGTGTTATGTGAATTATATTGTTTGATAATCTCTGCATTTTGTTGGATTACCTTTCTTTAGAATAGGCATAAATATGGACCTCTTCCAGTCAGTTAGCCAGATAGCTGTCTTTGAAATTTCTTGGCATAGACAAATGAGCACTTTCAGCCTTGTATTCATTCTTTGAAACTTATCAATTGATATTCTGTCAATTCCTGGAGACTTGTTTTTAGCCAGTCCCTTCAGTGCAGTTTGAACCTCTTCCTTCACTACCGTCGGTTCCTGATCATATACTATCTCCTGAAATGGTTGAATGTTGACCAGTTCTTTTTGGCATATTGACTCTGTATATTCCTTCCATCTTCTTTTGATGCTTCCTGTGTCTTTTAATATTTTCACCATAGAATCCTTCAGTATTGCAACTTGAGCCTTAAATTTTTTCTTTAGTTCTTTCAGCTTTAGAAATGCAGAGCCTATTCTCTTTTGGTTTTCTAGCTCCAGATCTTTGCACATGTCATTATAATACTTTACTTTTTCTTCTAGAGCTGCCCTTTAAAATTTTCTCTTCAGCTCTTTTGTTTCATCATTTCTTCCATTTGCTTTAGCTACTCTATCTTCAAGAACAACTTTCAGAGTTTCTTCTGACATCCATTTTGGTCTTTTCTTTCTTTTCTGTCTTTTTAATGACCTCTTGCTTTCTTCATGTATGATGTCCTTGATGTCCTTCTACAGCTCATCTGGTCTTTGGTCATTTGTGTTCAATGCATCAAATCCGTTCTTGAGATGGTCTCTAAATTCAAGTGGGATATACTCAAGGTCATCCTTCAGGTCTCGTTGACTTGTTCTCATTTTCTTCAGCTTCAACCTGAACTTGCATATGAGCAATTGATGGTCTGTATCCCAGTCGACCCCTGGCCTTGTCCTGATTGATCATATTGATCTTGTCCATCATCTCTTTCCACAGATATAGTCAATTTGATTCATGTGTATGCCATCTGGCGAGGTCCAAGTGTATAGTTGCCCTTTATGTTGTTGAAAAAGGTATTTGCAATAAAGAAGTCATTGTTCTTGCAAAATTCTGTCCTGTGATGTCAGGCATCATTTCTATCACCAAGGCCATATTTTCTGACTACTTATCCTTCTTTGTTTCAGCTTTCACATTCCAATCACCAGTAATTATCAATGCATCCTGATTGCATGTTCAATCAATTTCAGACTGCAATTTCAGATAATGCTGTATAGTAATATGTATATGATTGTATGACTATGGAAATACGTAGAATGTTACATTGAGTACAATTAGTGAGACTGAATTGGATTTACGTGCCAGACAAAATAATACATGCCATATGATTCCATTTATATGAAATACTAGACAGACAAAACTAATCTCAAATGATAGAACAGAAATAGTGGCTAAGTTCTATGGCTCCTAACCAAAAGGTTGGCAGTGCAAATCCACCAGGCACTCCTTGGAAACTCTATGAGGAAGTTCTACTCTGTTCTATAGGGTTGCTACGAGTTAGAATCAACTTGACAGCAATGGGTTTGGGGTTTTTGGTTAATGTAGATATTAAACACTAAAGGAATAAGAGCACTTAAAGGGAAATGTGCTGCTTAACTCAAAGGAAGCAATAAATTATGGAATTTAAGAACTATCAGGGAAAATAAGTTGTAAACAAGTACTAGCTTCTTTAGGGAGTAAACATAGCTAGGAGTCCCCAGTCGTTTCCTGACTTTGAGCCTTTTATATTGAATTTTCACCCATATGACAGTGTGGGTCTTGTTTCTTCTGAGACCATCCCTAGTTTACCTTTCCAGTCCTCTCTTAACCCCAATTTTCCTTGTTCTTAATTAGTAGAGGAAAAGCATCTGTGTTACAAAGATGACCTTGTTCCCACTAAATTGGTTGGTAAAGCTTTCTGCATCTGCATACACTACCTGCAAGTCAAAGGAGCCAAGGAACTTGTGGGAGATGCTGTGGTGTACTTATAACCCGACTGGTGGCCCTTCCATCATTTGGCCTGGCTCTTGAAGGCTTGCTGATTGACTGGCATCCTCAGATTCTAAATTACCATCTGGCACTTGCAAAATTAATTTGAAGTTTCATTTAGCTTGTAGGTATTCCTTTTTAATAACTTCATTCGAATTTTTCTTGCCTTCCTTATCACCCATTTGTTTTTTATTCCTTTTCCTAGGGCCTTGGGATGTTGTTAATTCTGTCATTAGTATTCTGTTTTTCCATTTATGTTAATTTTTTCCCTGTCCCTATCAATTTCAATAATTCATCCCTGAAAGCTGTTTCCACTGATTTGTGGTAAGAAGAAGGGGGATTCTGAAACACAAATGTTTAGCTCCTTTTTTAATAGTTGCTAGAATTACTTTGGTAGAGGGGCTGTCATGAGTTATATAGCTACATATCTCCATACTTAAAAAAAAAAAAAAAGATCTATGCATCTCTATGGCATTCTATTCTTTTCTCTCACAAGTTAAAATCAGATGCAAGGCATTTAGGATGCATTTAGGAAAAGGAAAGTAGCTCTAATTAAATGGAAGTTGTCATTTCCTGTGAGAAAAACAAAACAGAACAATTTTTCTCTACAACGCCATAGTTTAGTTTCAGACAAAAATAACTCTACACAAAGAATATATGCAGGGGGTCTTTCTCATAGAGGTGCACTGTCAAGTTTATATTGCCCTTATGAAGTCATATGCCAAGATTGATATTCAAAAGGCCTGCTAGTAATTGCAAATTTGAAAAGAAGTGAGAAAACTCCAGCAAAGGCAATCACCAAATTATTTTATAAATCCTATAATAACAGATTTAGGAAAATTGATCCAAAGGATAAAATGACCATAAAACAACACACACACACACACACACACACACACACACAGAGCAATAAGTTATACTGTGAGTGGGTAAACTGAAGTTTTTAAAATCCTGAAAATAAACTTCACATTATTAACTAGATAAACAAAAATTATGAATCTCAACTTCCAGTGATCGCCATGATGAAACTTAAAAAAACATAGATAAAAGTTAATTTTAGCTCAATATTCTAATTGCTAAATTATATTCATGGTGAGATTTAGCTGAAGATTTTTCAAAACTGAACCACCACTGAAAATGTAAAACAACTAAATGGTTTATTTCTATCTGAAATATCAGTAATTTTGTAGAGATATTCTTGATTTATAGGCATAATTGAATTTTGCAGCTATTAACAGATTTTGAATTTTAATGTTAATGGCTACTGCTTTCTTCCCCCTCCCTTTTTTTTATATTACACTAATTTCACAATTCTTTTTTTTTTTTTAAAATAGAGAATAGGCTATGTAGCCATCTTTGCATTTAGGCTCTGTTTTTCACTTTCTGATATCACTCAGTTTTTGAAAATTATTATTGGTTTTTAGCATAAACAGATATGCAGTGCAGTCAAGGCAGAAGAATGTCTTAGGAGTGCATAATAACATTATATATATTACATCCCCTTGTAGCCCACCAAAGATCATCATATGAAGAGGAAACTGGTAATAATAGCAACAGGAAATGGCAAGGGAGTAATTATCCAAGAGAGAAACTGTATGCTTTGCATAGAAATCGGAACTGCACAAATACGGTTATTGATTTCATACTTTGACCTCTCATGCACTGATATTCCATCTACCCCAGTACCATAAGAAAAATAATTATAATAATTTAAACAAGAAATTAGATTTGTCATTACCTCTTTTCCTTGTTGTGAAATGATTGTGTGAAGTTTTTAGAAGGAAAAAATTGTGAAATTTTTCAGCTACTGCCTAGAAGATTTGCTCTAAGACATAGTGAGCTAAAATCTCCAGGCGCCTAAACATTACTCTAAAAGTGAGGCACTTAGTCAATAAATAAAAATTTTTTTTTTTTTTTTTAGTTTAGTGCAATTCCAGAAATGCCCTGGTCCAAAGAATGTATGCAAGCTGAGTAAAATTTAAGATTAATTATTTGAACAGCAACCCATTTTCCATCATCAAAAGGAGCCCTCCTGCACAATCCCTAACCATTTTATTTATTTTAATCTCTTCTACCCGTGCATGCCTTAGCACGCCTTGGTTACTTTCTCAAGGAAAGAGTTTAATAAACCAATTTTTCTACTCTAAAACCATTCTTTATATGTGAGTTAAGACCCATGTAAATACCCCCAAGAGTACTTAGACTCTGGAATATATAGCAACTTGCTGAAATAATTTAAAGCAGGCATTCTTTATGCTGCAGAGCAAAACTGCATCGCTTTGACCTATATACCCATCACCTTTTTTCCTTATTGCCCCTGTGAGAGCTGCTTTTACCTAACTTTACTTGGTATTATGTGAAATAGCCTAGAAACTGTCACAAACATTAATTATGAGAATATCACTGGGGATTTTTTAAAGGAGCATTTAAAAAAGATACACAGGATGTATTTCTGTAGTAGAAATCAAGAATAAATGTGCTTTTCCGAATGAATGGATTGGTTTGACATAGTGTATCATTAACTATTTTCTTTTCTGTGTTTGTTTTGACTAATAAAATGTTTGGAACTAAATCTGTTGCTTATGTCTCAAAAATCACTCAACGTGTATTTTGGGAATTAATCTTATTCCTGCTACATTATGTTCGCCCACGTTTATTTTCCCTTCACCCTGACTGCCTGACTTGTTGTTGTTAGGTGCCGTCGAGTCGGTTCCGACTCACAGCGACCCTGACCCTATGCACAACAGAACCAAACACTGCCCGGTCCTGCGCCATCTTTACAATTGTTGTTATGCTTGAGCCCATTGTTGCAGCCACTGTGTCAATACATCTCGTTGAGGGTCTTCCTCTTTTCCGCTGACCCTGTACTCTGCCAAGCATGATGTCCTTCTCCAGGGACTGATCCCTCCTGACAATATGTCCAAAGTATGTAAGACATAGTCTTGCCATCCTTCCTTCTAAGGAGCATTCTGGTTGTACTTCTAAGACAGATTTGTTCGTTCTTTTGGCAGTCCATGGCATATTCAACATTCTTCGCCAACACCACAATTCAAAGGCGTCAACTCTTCTTCGGTCTTCCTTATTCATTGTCCAGCTTTCATATGCATATGAGGCAATTGAAAATACCATGGGTTGGGTCAGGCGCGCTTTCGTCTTCAGGGTGACATCTTTGCTCTTCAGCGCTTTGAAGAGGTCCTTTGCAGCAGATTTGCCCAATGCAATGCACCTTTTGATTTCTTGACTGCTGCTTCCGTGGCTGACTTAGTTCATTAAATTGTTGCACTTTTTGCATTTTTGTAAGTCACAATCACTTCTTGGAGTAAAATGAGATAAAAACAAATAAATTTTATAACTAGGTTTAATATAGCCTTATTTGAATTTATTCAGTAGCCCTTTACATTTGAAGGGTAGATTAAAATATAATCAAGTGATATATTTCATTTGGTATCAAATTTCTGAAAAATCCCCATACTAAGAGAAGATACAAATTTTGAAATGCTCTTAAGAAAGGCAATTCATTTACATTGATGAAAATAATCAGGAGGCAACAGTGGCACACATGTTGATAACAATACATAAACACATTTCCTAAATTACATGGGGCACATTTACTTAGGGCAGCTTTGTATACCAAGTACATGTGGCCATGGTGATTATATGTTAACCTATGTAATTAAGAAAGTGATTAGTTTAACAAGCAATTTGTAATAAAATGCCTACCCAGTAATCATAAGCACAAGCCATATGTTTTTAAATATGACCAAAGCATTTGCATAGTGTTTATGTACAATAAATTAAAGCAAAATGAAAAATCTGCTGACAAAAAATAAGTAGCAATAAGAGTAGAGCAATGTATTAAATCCTTCACTCTGGATCATTTAGGTAATGTTCCATTCATTTTAGATTCATGAGTAGAAGTCTTTACAGATTGGGCGTGCATACCATAAATCTGGAGTTATCCATTATTAGGTGGCGTTTTGCTGTTTGCAGTTGTACATGTTTACTTTGTGCATAATTAACTGCGTAATAGCTGTCTGTGTTTTGCACAGAATTTACACTCAGGCTCTCATCAAAACAAATGACTCCAGAAAGTAGGGCACTTCCATTAAGTCCCCTGCAATCAGTATTTCCTAATACAGGTTTTACCGAAATGGTTTTGATTGTGACTGAGTATATTAATGTTTTCAGCAGCTAATGTGTATGTTGAAGTTTAATTTATTAAACTTCTAAGATGTGTAGAGCACAGATGGGTGGAGGCAGAAGGAAGTAAAGCATATCTAAGAATAGCCATGGAAGAAATTTCCATGAAAATAGTAAGTGCAGAGCCAAGTTGGACAGGCAATTGATCACTGTGTGGCATAATACAGTGGATCAGGCACATATCCCAGCAGTTCTTCTATTTCAGTGTACAACTGTGACGGCCAGATCAACAGCCTCCAGAGAGCAGTGTCTCTGAAGCTGGGGTGTCAGAAGAAGAACCAAGATTTACTCCATCCGCCTTTTGTTTGCAACAATATAAGCTTAGAAAGAAAATATACTGAATTAATCTTACAAAAGAGAAACTTGTGGAAATAAATATCAAAGAATAAGATGGGTAAAAGAGATTAACTAAAGGATTACAGAGATTGGCATTTATTGGTTGTGACTACTAGTTGATGCAGTAGCTGATAAATTAAAAATAATAGTATCATGATAAATGAGGCTGTATATGTTCAATTTAAAGCAGTATCATTTTGCTCTTAATCAACAGTTAAATAAAATATTTATTGAAAAATATTTGCTTTCTTTTCAGAAATGGTGATTAAAGGAAAAATTAAGGGGGGACTATAATAGCTTAATAAGTTCTTTAAAGGAAAAACAGTAAAATTTCATTGATAAAGTTAATATTACACTTTTGATGACAAAAGATGAAAAAAATTTTTTTTAATTTGGAGCTCTAGGCAAAGTTGTATTAAATTACTAGTTAATTTTTTCCCTCTCAGAACAGAACCTAAAAAGCAGCATTTAATAAAATATGTGTAGCTAATGTATGTCATATATATATATATATACACACACACACACCCGTTGCCGTCAATTTGATTCTGGCTCATAGTGACCATATAGGACAGAGTAGAACTGCTCCATAGGGTTTCCAAGGAGCAGCTGGTGGATTTGAACTGCCCACCTTTTCGTTAGCAGCTGTAGCTCTTAGCCACTGTACCACCAAGCTATATACATATATATCTATCTATATCTATATCTATATCTATACCTATACCTATACCTATACCTATACCTATACCTATACCTATACCTATACCTATACCTATACCTATACCTATACCTATACCTATACCTATACCTATACCTATACCTATACCTATACCTATACCTATACCTATACCTATACCTATACCTATACCTATACCTATACCTATACAAAAAAAACTTTTTTTTTATACCTAATCTATATCTATTTTTTAATATCTATATCTATTTTTTAATATCTATATTTTTATATCTATATCTATATCTATATCTATATCTATATCTATATCTATATCTATATCTATATCTATATCTATATCTATATCTATATCTATATCTATATCTATATCTATATCTATATCTATATCTATATCTATATCTATATCTATATCTATATCTAATCTATATCTATAATCTATATCTATCTTGGTAGGGGTCATGCAATACATAATGCATTAGACCCAGCAATATTCATACTTCTTCAAAAGTTTAGTTTCAAATATTTACTCCATTTTATAAGACAGTATCTACATTTACTCACTGATATTTTCTTGTTTTATTAACTATTAGTCAAAATTTGTAAAGATGCAATTCTATACATCAGGCATTTCTTGAACTTTTAATTTTCACATAATGCATTCAAGTAATTACTTTTCAAAAGGCTGTGTAGTACTATTTTTATTATAAATTATTTTAAAGAAACAGTTCAGATAATAAAAATCAAGAATAAGTTCACTGGAACTCTAGGCAAGATGGTGGGGTAATTCAATGGGAATTACTTCCTACCACTCCTTTACTAGGAATATATAGTGGCTGTATATATGACCTTGCTAGACACAGGGATAAATGCTTCTATGGTCCAGGTACAGATTAGAATCCATGGCAGTGAGAATTTGAAACCATAAGTTACTGGTTATGATAAAAAACAGTGATAACTTGGAACTTCAATCCTGGAGGGGGAACTGGGTACCCAACACACAACAAGGCATTGAGGCATGGCTTACTGAGGGAAATACAGGTTGGGTAGGGCACTTCATCTATGAACAGAGACTGAAAATACTTGTTACAAGTGTATTGTATTGTGAGAAATGTTGACCTTCTTCTGTTGTCTGCAAAAAGAGTAAAAGTTCCAATTATTACTAGACATTCCTATATCAAAATTAAATGTTTAATCATTAGTCAGGAGTGCCAACCACAAGAAGAGTAAAAGAGCGAATAATTCTAAGCTAACTGAGGAGAAAATTAGTATCAAACACTCAATCTAAAAGAAGACAAAAAAGGTTATGTCTTAGTCATCTACTGCTGCTGTAACAGACATACCACAAGTGGATGGCTTTAACAAACAGAAGTTTATTCTTTCACAGTCTAGTAGGCTAGAAGTCCAAATTCCAGGCATCAGCTCCAGGGGAAGGCTTTCTCTCTCCACTGGCTCTGAAGGAAGGCCCTTGTCATCATTCTTCCCCTGAACTAGGAGCTTCTCCCAGCAGGAACCCAGGGTCCAAACGACGTGCTCTACTCCTGGCTCTGCTTTCTTGGTAGTATGAGGTGTCCCTGTCTCTCTGCTCGCTTCTCTCTATATCTCAGAAGAGATTGGCTCAAGACAAAATCCAATCTTGTAGATTGAGTCCTGCCTCATTAACATAACTGCCACCTATCCCACCTCATTAACATTGTAGAGGTAGGATTTACAACACATAGGAAAATCACATCAGATGACAAAATGGTAGACAATCACGCAATAGTGGGAATCACGGCCTAGTCAAATTGATACACATATTTTTGGGGGACACAATTCAGTCTGTGACAGAATAGACAAAGCAACACCGAAAAGGCAGGAAATATAGAAAACACTTAGTAAAATGATAGATTTAAACCCAAATATGTCAATAATTTGCATTAAGTGTAAATGGAATAAATGTCCCATTAAAGACAAAGGTCATCACATGGAATAAGAATCTGACACATAAAGAACCCACAAAGTGCTTGAATTCAGAATACTTGAAGAACTCCAAACAATCAATAAGAAACAAATAATGATAATAATATCAATATATACTGTAGGATTTCATTTATAAAAAATTCAAAAACCAACCATTAAACTACAATGCTTATAAGCATATGTTTAGTGGTTATTATATAAAGAAAAACAAGGAAATATCTACCATACACATAGGGAGAGTTGTTCCATTTGGGAAGTAATTAGGAGGCAGCACAGTGGGGCTATTAGGGTAGTCGTAATGTTCGATTTCCTGACCTACTTTGAGGCTCAATGAGTACTTTTTTTGTAATAAATCATTTAGCCTTCATGTTATTTAACTTTCAGCGTTTTTGCATACATATATTTCTAAAAAAATTGTTTTAAAAAGAACAGCATACGAAAATATGTAATACTTTCAAAATCATTTTTAAGGGCTCGTTATACATCTAAATACACAGAGATATAAACCATGTTCACGAGTAGGAAGAACTTATGACCATAAAAACACTAATATCTTCAATGCCATTCTGATAAAAAAAAAAGAATTTATTGAAAACTTTCAAAGTGATCTTCAATTTAATCTTCAAGTACAAAGCCCAAAATACAGAAGACAATTGTTAAGAAAGAGAATACGGTGAAAAACTTATTATAAAGTTCATAATAATTGTAAAATGTGTGCTATCAGTGCAGAGGTGGACGAACTAAAGGAGCAGTAAAGGCAGAAAGAATTTATGTATATATAGGCATTTGAAATATGATGAGAATTTGAAAGCTGAAATTTCTGCATGGGACTTGATGTGAATGTACGTTCTTTGTTTTCACAGTATTTTGACCAATACGTATTTATTCTAGCATCCTTACTAATCAAATTCTCCACATGTTTACTTTTAGTCTACTTGATTTTTATGACCTAAAAGAGATTAATTCAAATCTCCTATTCATGTTATGTTTTTATTCATGTATTTTTGTCTGTCCTTCGTTTCTGTGTCATATTTTGATGCTATGTTGATACACAATTTTTTTCACTCCAGATTCCACCATTTTCATTATGTTGTTTTTTAGGTGCCATTGAGTTGGTTCCGACTCATAGCGACCCTATACACAACAAAAGGAAACACTGCCCAGTCCTGCGCCATCATCACGATTGTTGCTATGCTTGAGTGCACTGTTGCACCCACTGTGTCAATCCATCTCACTGAGGGTCTTCCTCTTTTTGCCAACCCCTTTACTTTACCAAGGATGATGCCCTTCTCCAGGGATTGACCTCTGCTGAGAACACATTCAAAGTATGTGAGACATAGTCTCACCATCCTTGCTTCTAAGGATCATTCTGGTTGTACTTCTTCCAAGACAGATTACTTCGTGTTATATTCAATATTCTTCACCAACACCACAATTCAAAGGCATCAATTCTTTTTCAGTACTCCTTATACATTGTCCAGCTTTCGCATGCATATGAGGCAATTGAAAACACATGGCTTGGGTCAGGCACACCTTAGCCCTCAAAGTGAACCCTTTGCTTTTCAACACCTTAAAGAGGTCTTTTGCAGCAGATTTGCTCAATGCAAGCTTTTGATTTCTTGACTGCTGCTTCCATGGACATTGATTGTGGATCCAAGTAAAATGAAATCCTTGACAACTTCAATCTTTTCTCCGTTCATCATGATGTTGCTCATTGGTCCAGCTGTGAGGATTTTAGTTTTCTTTATGTTGAGGTGTAATTCATACTGAAGGCTGTGGTCTTTGATCTTTATCAGTAAGTGCTTCAAGTCCTTTTCACTTTCAGCAAGCAAGGTTATGTCATCTGCATAATGCAAGTTGTTAAATGAGTCTTCCTCCAATCCTGATTCCCTGTTCTTTTTCATATAGTCCAGCTTCTCAGAGTATTTGCTCAACGTACAGACTGAATAGGTATGGTGAAAGGATACAACCCTGACACACATCTTTCCTGATTTTAAACCACACAGTATCCCTTTCTTCTGTTTGAATGACTGCCTCTTGATTCATGTACAGATTCCTCATGAGCACAACTAAGTGTTCCAGAATTCCCATCCTCTGCAATGTTATCCATAATTTTTTATGATCCACAAAGTCTAATGTCTTTGCATAATCAATAAAACATAGGTAAACATCTTTCTGGTATTCTCTGCTTTCAGCCAGGATCCATCTGACATCAGCAATGATATACCTGGTTCCACGTCCTCTTCTAAATCCAACTTGCGTTTCTGACAGTTCCCTGTCCATATACTGCTACGGCCACTTTTGAATGAGCTTCAGCAAAATTTTGCTTACATGTGATATTAATTACATTGATTGATAATTTCCACATTCGGTTGGATAACCTTTCTTGGGAATAGACATAAATATGGATCTCTTTCACTCGGTAGGCCAGGTAGCTGTCTTTCAAATTTCTTACCATAGACAAGTGAGCAATTCCAGAGCTGCATCTGTTTGTTGAAACATCTCAGTCAATATTCTGTCAATTCCAGGAGCCTTGTTTTTCACCAATGCTTTCAGTGCAGCTTGGACTTCTTCTTTCAGTACCGTCGGTTCTTGAACATATGCTACCTCCTGAAATGGTTGAATGTCAACCAGTTCTTTTTAATACAGTCACTCTGTGTATTCTCTCCATCTTGTTTTGATGCTTCCTGCATCTTTTAATATTTTCCCCATAGAATCCTTCAGTATTGCAGCTCGAAGCTTGAATTTTTTCTTCAGTTCTTTCAGCTCGAGAAATGCTGAGTGTGTTCTTCTCTTTTGGTTTTCTATCTCCAAGTCTTTGCACATATTATATAATACTTTGTCTTCTCGAGTTGCCCTTGGAAATCTTTTGTTCAGCTCTTTTACTTCATCATTTTTTCCTTTTGTTTTAGCTATTTCACACTTAAGAACAAGTTTCAGAATCTCTCCTGACATTCATTTAGGTCTTTTCCTTCTCTCCTGTTTTTTCAATGACCTCTTGCTTTCTTCATGTATGAGGTCCTTGATGTCATCCCACAACTTGTTTGGTCTTGGGTCATTATTGTTCAATGCTTCAAATCTATTCTTGAGATGGTTTCTAAATTCAGGGATATACTCAAGGTCATACTTTATCTCTTGTGGACTTCTTGTAATTTACTTCGGTTTCGACTTGAACTTGGGTGTGAGTAATTGATGGTCTGATCTGCAGTGGACCCCTGGCCTATTTCTGTCAGATGATATTGAGGTTTTCCATTGTCTCTTTCCACAGATGTAGTCAATTTTATTCCTGTGTACTCCATCTGGTGTCGCCCTTTATGTTGGTGAAAAAGATATTTGCAATGAAGAAGTCGTTGATCTTGCAAAATTCAATCATGTGATCTCCAGCATGGTTTCTATCACCAAGGCCATATTTTCCAACTACTGGTCCTTCTTTGTTTCCAACTTTCACATTCGAATCACCAGTAATTATGAGTGCATCCCGACTGCATGGTCCATCAATTTCAGACTGCAGAAGCTGGTAAAAAACTTCAATTTCTTCATCTTTGGCCTCAGTGGCTGGTGTGTAAATTTGAATACTAGTGGTATTAACTAGTCTTCCTTGTAGGCATATGGATATTATCCTATCACTCACAGTGTTGTACTTCAGGATAAATCCTGAAATGTTCTTTTTGACAATGAATGTGACACCATTCCTCTACAAATTGTTATTCCTGGCATGGTAGGCCTTATGATTATCCAATTCAAAATGGCCATTACCAGCCCATTTCAGTTCATTAACGCCTAAGATATCGATGTTTATATGCATTCCATTTCATTTTTGACGATTTCCAATTTTTCTAGATTCATACTTTGTACATTACAGGTTCTGATTATTAATGGATGTTTGGTGCTTACTTCTCATTTTGAGTCATGCCACATCAGCAAATGAAGGTCCCAAAAGCTTGACCCCATCCACATCATTAAGATCAACTCTACTTTGAGGAGGCAGCTATTCCCGTGTCATATTTTGAGCATCTTCCAATCTGAGGGGCTCATCTTCCAGCACTATATCAGACAATGTTCCACTGCTATTCATAAGGTTTTCACTGGCTAGTTTTTTTGGGTTCTTTTCAGAAGTAGACCTCTGGGTCCT
This sequence comes from Loxodonta africana, assembly GCF_030014295.1. Lineage (NCBI taxonomy): Eukaryota > Metazoa > Chordata > Mammalia > Proboscidea > Elephantidae > Loxodonta > Loxodonta africana. The sequence continues at coordinate 167,465,752 of NC_087342.1, forward strand.
TCTTCTTAGTTTTAGTCTGGAAGCTCAGCTGAAACCTGTCCGCTATGGATGACCCTGCTGGTATTTGAATTCTGGTGGTATAGCTTCCAGCATCACAGCAACACACAAGCCCCCACAGTAAGACAAACTGACAGATGTGTGGCTTTTTTTTTTACCTCATATAACTGCCCATCTTTTTCTCATGTAAGAAAAAGAAAAGTCTTGAATTTGATACTTTTTGATATTACTATAAGCTCGATTTTATGGTTGTTCATATTTTTTGGTGTATTTTCTTGGTTATTTTCCAATCAAACATTTTTGTTACTTTGCATTAGGCTCTTGCACATATGGCATATAGTAGGATTTTAGTTTGGCTCTGACTTGAATCTTTTTGTTTTTTTTTTTCCTTTATTTGGTACAGTGGTCCCATTCCTATGTGTGAGGATATAGGAAGATATTGTCTTAAGTAGGTAATCTGTTTTTTGTTTTCCGTTTCTAATGCTTCCATTATTTTGCTATATTTCAGCTTTTATATGTATAATCTCTTTTTAAGACAGTCAATGGCTGTCATTAAATAATTTTAATGATTGTCGTGCTTAATTTGTATAATTAACCTCTTTTTTTTTTTTTTTGCAGACTTCTAAAATTTTCCCTGCTCTCTATGAACAATGAAATATTGGTTATCCACGACTTTCGCCCTTCTTTCCAAACTCAGACCATTTGTTGCCAACATCAAAGTGTATTTATTTCTTTGGCACACTCTGAAGTTTTAGTTTAGCTCCTTTTTAAGTTAGAGAATTATTTTTTTGCATAGTGTAAATCTTCTTTTAAGAATATTTATGAGTGTGCTATTTTATGTCTTAAAAGAAATTTCAAAAAACTATTACTAATACCCTCAGAATTATACAGAAAATCATGGATCTATTAAACGGAGGAGAAATAAAGGATGTAGTTTCTACTCTGCTGTTTACATGATGATTTCTTAAAATATAAAATAAGTCTAGATTTTAATACATGCTAATTTTAAGATTTGGAGACTCTGGTGATGTAGTGGTTAAGAACTACAACTGCTAACAAAAAGGTCAGCAGTTCAAACCCACCAGTTGTTCCTCAGAAGCCAGATGGGGCAGTTCTATTCTGTCCTATAGGGTTGCTAGGAGTAGGAATTAACTCCATGGCAACAAGTTTGGTTGTTTTTTGTTTTTTTACTTTAAAGATTATCAAGTTTTAAAAATCGTCACATCATTTTTAGCCACAAGAATACAAGGACTTTTTAGATTACTGTAGACAGGTTCTGAAATTATTCTCTCTGTAACCAGATAAAATGGGAAAAGGTGCTTTAGAGAATACCAAAACTGATACAAGCATAACTCAGAGATATTGCATATTTAGTTCCATGGCACTGTAATAAAGCTAATATCAAAAAAAATCAAGTCACACAGATTTTTTGGTTTCCCAGTGCATATCAAAGTTATGTTTACATTGTATTGTAGTCTATTAAATAGAGTTATTAAGTGTGCAATAACATTGTGTCTTAAAAAAACAACTTAATACTTTAAATTAAAAAATATTTTATTGCTAAAAAATGCTAACCTTCATGAGGCTTCAGCGAGACGTATTTTTTGGCTGGTGGAGGGTCTTGCCTTGATGTTTGTTGATGGATGTTGACTGATCAGAGTGGTGGTTGCTAAAGAATGGGGTGGCTGTGGCAATTTCTTAAGATAAGACAACAATGAGGTTTGCCATATCCATTAACTCTTCCTTTAATGAAAATTTCTCTGTAATAAGTGATGCTGTTTGATAGTGTTTTGCCCACAGTAGAACTTCTTTCAAAACTGGAGCCAATCCTCTCAAATTCTGCTGCTGCTTTATCAACTAAATTTATGTAATATTCTAAATAATTTGTTATCATTTCAATAATGTTCACAGCATCTTCTCCCGGAGTAGATCCCATCTCAAGAAACCATTTTCTTTGTTTATTCATTGGAAGTAGCTCCTCATTGGTTAAAATTTTTTTTTAAGGAGATTGCAGCAATTCAGTCACATCTTCAGGCTCCACATCTAATTCTAGTTCTCTTGCTATTCCTACTACATCTGCAGTTACTTCCTCCACTGAAATCATGCACACCTCAAAGTCTTCCATGAGGGTGGGAATCAACTTCTTCCAAGCTTCTGTTAATGTTGATGTTTTGACCTCCTCTCGTGAATCACAAACATTCTTAATAGAATTTAGAATAGTGAATCCTTTCCAGAGGCTTTTCAAATTACTTTGCCTAGATCAATCAGAGGACTCCCTATTTATGCGAACTATATATATTTATAGCTTTACAAAATATATTTCTCAAATAACAAGACTTGAAAGTCAAAATTACTCCTTGACTCATGGGTTGCAGAATGGATGTTGTGTTAGCGGGCATGAAAACAACATTAATCTCCTTGTACGTCTCCATCAGACCTCTTGGGTAACTAGGTGCATTGTCAGTGAGCAGTAAAATTTTGAAGGAAATCTTTTTTTTCTGAGCAGTGGGTCTCAACAGTGGGCTTAAAATAATATTCAGTAAACCATGTCATAAACGGATGTGTTGTCATCCAGGTTTTGTTTTTCCATTTAAAGAGCATAGGCAGAGTAGATTTACCATAATTCTTACGGGCCCTAGGATTTTTGGAGTGGTACGTGAACACTGGATTCAACTTAAGGTCATCAGCTGCATTAGGCCCTAATAAGAAAGTCAGCCTGTCCTTTGAAATTTGAAGCCAGGTATTGACTTCTCCTTTCTAGCTATGAAAGTTCTAGATGACATTTTCTTCCAAGAGAAGGCTGTTCCATCTACACGGAAAATCTGCTGTTAGTGTAGCCGCCCTCGTCGATCGACTTAAATACACCTTCTGGAGAACTCGCTGCAGCTTCTACATCACCGCTTGCTCCTTCACCTTGCACTTTTATGTTATGGAAACAGCTTCTTTCCTTAAGCCTCATGAGCCAACCTCTGCTAGCTTTGAACTTGTCTTTTGCAGCTTCCTCATCTCTGTCAGCCTTCACAGAATTGAAGAAAGTTAGGGCTTTGCTCTGGATTAGGTTTGCCTTAAGGGAATGTTGTGACTGGTTTGATCTTCTATCCAGACCACTAAAACTTTCTCCAAATCAGCAATAAGGCTGTTTTGCTTTCTTATCATTCATGTGTTCACTGGAGTTGCACTTTTAATTTCCTTCAAGAACTTTTCCTTTGCATTCACAAAGGTGCAAAAGGCCTAGCTTTTGTCTTATCTCAGCTTTTGACATGCCTTCCTCACCAATCTTAATCATTTCTAGCTTTTGATTTAAAGTGAGAAATGTGCGACTCTTCCTTTCACTTGAATACTTAGAGGCCATTGAGGGTTATTAATTCACCAAATTTCAACATCGTCATGTCTCACGGAATAGAGAGGCCTGAGGAGAGGGAGAGATACTGGGGAAGGACCAGGCGATGGAGTAGTCAGAACACACACATTTATAAAGTTCAGCATCTTACATGGGCACGGTTTGTAGCACCCCGAAACAATTACAACAGTAGCATCAAAGATCACTGATCACAGAGCACCATAAAAAATATAATAATGAAAAAGTTTGAAATATTTCTAGAATTACCAAAATGTGACACTTGGACACAAAGTGGGTACATGCTGTTGGAACAACGGCACTGATAGACTTACTAGACATAAGATTGCCACAAACCTTTGGTTTTTAAAAAAGACAATGTGAAGCACAATGAAATGAGGTACGCTTGTATTCCCAAACTGCTCTGATCTACCTCTCAGCCTTCACCATAGTAGGAAAAATAGGGAAGAAAAACCAGACTGAGTCCAATCCAGCAACCAGTTCTAAAATTCAAACAATATTGTTGAGATAACTTCCATATATCCAAAGTTCTTATCTTCCCTTTCTCTTGCTTCCACAATGGTGTCATATGAACTAGGATGGCTGTGAGTGAAAGAGTCCTCAAGCCCACCTGTGCCTCCAGGTTATCTGGTCTCCATTATGATATCTCTTATCTTCCTGGCTACTGCTAGCCCTGCTGGCTTTTGCATCTGAGCTAGATAGCTGGTGTGGCTTGTGTTCTGCCTCATCTATTGGTGCTCTTTGGCTGATGAGGCCTCCTTTCAGCTATTCCTGCCGTGGAGATATCTGAAAGTCTGTGCCGTATCCTAGACAGTTTTTCTGAAGCCTCTGTGGTGGGGGTGTCTCTTTCTTTAACACAGTGACCCAAATAATCTAAAATTTAATTACTTCTTAATCTTTTCTTTGGGAAATCAAAGAACTTCTGAATCTCTCCATGCCAAATGAGTTCTTAGAGGCCTTAGGAAAATTAAGACCTGAGATATTTGGAGTTTGATTGGAAGGATTGGCCAAGGAGTCATATGAGTACAGGAGAAGCAAAGCTGAAGTGTGTTAAGAATAGCAATGTTAACTATTCATGCAGTAGGGTATATACTAGATGGGAGCAGGGAAATAGATGTTTTTCAGCCAAAGTCTCAATATTATTAATGGGGTTAAATTTCTTTTGGCCCGAACATGTGCCTTGAGATATCTAGTATCTCACCTTCTTTAGGGCCTGCAAGTTTCACTCTTTGCCTCTCCTGCTTATCTCTTCTCAGCCCCTGTCAGTCAAAATTCTGTTGAGCAGAAACAGTTTTCTTTCTTTTATTTCTCTTTCTTGGGTAACCAGGCCCTACTCTGATTGATATCTTTGTTTTCCCTGACCCCAGTTTGGAGAAAATCATTTAGTGGAACATAGCTTGCAAAAGTAAGGAAGGTAGAAAATTGTAATCTAAACTAGGAAGTATATAAACCTTATTGCATTTATTACACACGTTAATTGCTCAATGTTTTTCTACAGTGAACTTGACTATTATAAAAAATGTTGCATTCATGTGAAATTATAGATTCATACTTTCATATATATTTAAAAAAGGGAGTAGGATTTCTAGTTCAGTTTGCAATAAGTAAAAAGTTAGCAGTGAAATAAATAAATTTAAAAGGTAAACAATAAACCAATAAATATTAAATATATATGATGGGGAAAACTACAACCATTAATATGTAAAATATTACAGTAAAATAACAAAATAGGAAGCTCAGGAGGAAAAAAGTGGTGAATGGACTTTGTAAATTTTATTGTTCAGAAGTCATAATTACAAACATGATCCACTATAACTGAAATAAATGGAAAGAAATTTATTAATGTATTAGAAAATTTACAGAATTTCTAAGAGAGTCAAGAACGAAGTTTAGATGCTATTTAACTAGAAATGATACAGCAAAGAGTAGTGTCCAGCCATAGCAAGGGCTATTCCAATAAAAATAATGCTCCTGTTGCTAACTGCCACTGTGATTGAACACCAGGAAACCAGGAATATGACGATAGAACTCCTAAATGCTGTTGCATCCAGGGAAAAGGAAACAACAACAAAAAACCAAAAGGCTAAGCACATGACTGTGCATGACAGAGAAGTGGCATGGACTCCTGCTGGTAAATCTGGAAAACAGATATTAGTTTGCCAGGCTCTATGGTAAGGAAAACCAAAGCCAAACCCAATCTGTTGCATTCATCCAGTCTATTCTGACCCATAGAGCCCCAGTAGCATACTTGTTAAGCTCTCAGTTGCTAATGGAAAGGTCGGCTATTTGAATCCACCAGCTACTCTGCAGGAGAAAGATGTGGCAGTCTGCTTCAGTAAAAATTACAGCCTTGGAAACCCTATGGGGCAGTTTTACTCTGTCCTATAGTGTCGTTGTGAGTTGCTATGATATGTCAAGGAAGGCAGAGGGAAATGAGGAAATGTTAAAAGAGCCAACCTGAATGGGCTATCAGTAGACAATTCATAGAGCAAATACAGACAGTCAAAATCTTTTAAACAATTAAAATTGACCAAAAAAAAAAAAAAAAGTTGCTGTCAATTCGATTCCAACTCATGGCTACTAACCAAAACATCAGCAGTTCAAATCTACCAGCTGCTCCTTGGAAACCCTAGGGGGCAGTTCTACACTGTCCTATAGGGTCGATATGAGTCAGAATTTACTCTATGGCAATGAGTTAAACTTGACCAGTTATCAAAAATATATATATATATAAAATGCCATTTTTCTTTACAGAATTGTCAAAAGTCTCATAATACCCTGGTGGTGCAAAGGTTAAAATGCTCAGCTATTAACCCAAAATATAAAAATGTGGCCACACCACATGAGCCACAGACCCCACCACCCTGAGACCAGAAGAAGTAGATGGTGTCTGGCTACTACCAATGACTGCTCTGACAGAGAACACAGCAGAGAGCCCTGGACAGAGCCAGAGAAAAATGTATAACAGAATTCAAATTCATGAAAAAAGACCAGACTTACTGGTCTGGCAGAGACTGAAGAAATCTCCGAAAATGTGGCCGCCAGGCACTCTGCTAACCCAGAACTGAAGCTATTCCCAAAGCTCACTTTTTAGACAAAGACTCACCACCACCTATCGCAGTCATGTGGATTCCGACTCATAGCAACTCTCTAGGACAGAGTAGAACTGCCCCATTAGGTTTCCAAGAAGCGGCTGGTGGATTCAAACTGCTGACCTTTTGGTTAGTAGCCATAGTTCTTAACCATTACTCCACCAGGGCTCCAGACAAAGATTAGACAGGCCTATAAACCAAACAAACAAAAACACACCTGAGGAATGTGCTTCTTAGTTCAATCAAATATATAAGACGAAATGGACAACTCCTGTCCAAAAGCAGAATCAGAAGGCAGGAAGGACAGGAACTGAACACACGGGCATGGGGAACCCAGGGTGGAAAGGGCGAGTGTGCTGTCACATTGCGGGGATTGCAATCAAGTCACAAAACAATATCTGCATAAAATTTTGAACGAGAAATTAACTAAAGCTGTAAACTTTCACCTAAAACACAATTAAAAAAAAAGCGTCCACAAAGATTTTCTTATATACTCCTTATTACTGATTCTGTAATAGTGTAGTATTTTTATCAAACTAAATATTCATCATTATTGAATTGACTAAATCAATTTTTATTCTTCTGTAAAATTGTATAACCTACAAAACATATGACATACCTGAGTTTGTTGACATGGAGAGAGACGTGTGATACATTATTAATTAAAAATATTTGTTTTGCATTGAAGTGTTTGTTATGCATGTATGTATTTTTTATATACACACATATACTTATGTATAGTTAGAAAAATGCATAAAAATGTTAATAAGAATTATGTGATATTTCATAATTCAGGAAATTGTTTTCTTTCTGCTTATATTTATTCCTCTAATTTTTTTACATGAACATGTATTACATTTTAAGGGGGAAAAGAAGTAATCAAAGAATACTTAATGTAGCTGCCACTGTTCATTTTCTATGCACCTGTATCATTGCCTTATCACTTCCCTCCCCACCACTACTTTCCTTCTAACTAGGATTGCCAAATAAAATACAAGGCACTGAGTTAAATTTGAGGTTCAGACAAATAGCGAATTATCACTATTTTTTATTACAAGTATCCCCAAATATTGCATGACATCATGTATTTTAATTTATATAGATCGAGTCAGTCGTTCCAACAGAACAAGGGGATACTGCGTGGTTTAAAGTCAGGAAAGGTGTGCATCAGGGTTGTATCGTTTCACCATTTTTATTCAATCTGTGTGATAAGCAAATAATCCAAAACCTGGACTATATGAAGAAGAATGGGGCATCAGGATTGGAGGAAGACTCATTAACAACCTACCTTATACAGATGACACAACCTTGCTTGCTGAAAGTGAAGAGGACTTGAAGCACTTACTGATGAAGATCAAAGACCACAGCCTTCAGTATGGATTACACCTCAACATAAAGAAAACAAAAATCCTCACAACTGGGCCAATAAGCAACACCCTGATAAACACAGTAAAGATAGAAGTTGTCAAGAATTTCATTTTATTTGGATCCACAATCAACACCTTGGAAACAGCAGTCAAGAAATCAAACAAGGCATTACATGGGGCAAATCTGCTGCAAAAAATCTCTTTAAAGTATTAAAAAGGAAAGATGTCACTTTAAGGATTAAGGTGCGCCTGACTCAAGCAATTGTGTTTTTAATTGCCTCATATGCATAGGCAAGCTGGACAATGAACAAGAAAGGATTGGTGCCTTTGAATTATAGTGTTGGCAAAAAATATCGAATATAACATGGACTGCCAGAAAAATGAACAAATCTGTCTTGAAGGAAGTACAGCCAGAATCCTCTTTAGAAGTGAGGATGGCAAGACTTAATCTCACATGCTTCAGACATGTTATCAGGAAGGACCAGTCCCTGGAGAAGGACATCATGCTTGGTAAAGGAGAGGGTCAGCGAAAAAGAGGAAGACCCTCAACAAGATGGATTGACACAGTGCCTCAGCAATTGGCTCAAGCATAACAATGATCATGAGGATAGGGCAGGACCCGGTAGTGTTTCATTCTGTTGTACATAGGGTTGCTATGAGCCAGAATCCACTCGACGGCACCAAACAACAACTTTTTGCATTCTGTAATTTTACATATTCCGAATGTTGTACAAGAAGGACACTTGCCAATATGGTAACAGAAGTATAAAAATGATATGTGTATAAGGCTAAGGGCTCACAAGACAGGTTCATAGTTTTATCAATAACACTGAGATACACACTTAAGAAGGAAACCAAGGCTCAGAGAGAGTATGTGATCAGAAACCTAGAAAACAGCACAGTCGAGAGGAAAATCCAGATTTTTAACTCCAACTTTTGATCAGCAATATTAAAATGGAGATCTACAGAGGACTTCAGTTCCTTTTTTTTTGCCATTTTATCACAGTCATTCTACAAATATTGGAAGGTTTAAACTAAAAAATTTCTGTACTTTTTGTTGCATTTTTTTTTTTGTAGTGATCAAGAATCTCCAATTATTTACTGCTTAATCTGATACAAGCCAGCTTTTAAAAGATCTTCCAATGCATTAGATCTTCTAATAAATAAACAGCGGTATGCCCTACTCATTTTCACCTTAAGTCACTCACACTTGCAGCTGCTTTGATTGGAATAGCCCTGACCCTAGCTACCGCTGCATGACAAATTCTCACTTTAATATTAATTTTTCCTCTGTATCTTTTTTTTATTTTTCTCAGAAATATTCTAAAACATGGGTTCAGTTTCTGACTCCACCTCTGAGAAGCAGTATCACCATCACCTATCACCATCATTGTAGGCGAGTTTATTAACTTCTGTGAGGCTGTTGTCCTTAGCTGCCATCCAGTCAGTTCAACTCATAGTGACCTTATGTATAACAGAACAAAATGCTGCCTGGTCCTGCACCGTCTTCACAATGGTAGGTACATTTGAGCCCATTGTTGCAGCCACTCTGTCGATCCTTCCACTTTTTCACTGATCCTCTAAGCATAAGGTTCTTATCCAGGGGTTGGTCTCCTGATGATGTGTCCAAAGTAAGCAAGACAAGACTTTCCGTTCTCGAGTCTAAGGAGCTTATTTTTATGTCACTTTCTCCTGGAAATCTTTCTAGGTGCCGTAAGTTGGGTCATTTACCTCTTCTGTATATTTGCAGATCCTCTAGTACTTGCACAGTATATTATCTATCACCCTGTGTTGTTGTGACCAGTTGGCTAGTCTGTATTCTATGCCAGACTGTGAGTTCTCTGAAAGCAGAGGCCTTGTTTATCTTCTAATTACTATATCCTCAGGAATCCCTGGGTGGTACAAATGGCTAAGCACTTGAACACTACCCAAAAGGTTGGTGGTTCGAACCTTTCCACAGGCACTTAGGAATACAGGCCCGGCAATCTGGTTCCAAAAGTCACAACCTTGAAAACTCTATGGAGCAGCTCTGCCATACACACGTGTGGCCAGAAGTTGGAATCAACTCCACAGCAGCAGCATCAGCAATAGCTGCAGCAACAACCTCAACAGCGACAGCAGCAACAGCAACAGCCACAATAGCATGACAGCAACAGCAACAACTGCAAAATCATGGCAGCAACAGCATCTGTAACAGCATGGTGGCAACAGTAGCAGAAACAACACCAGGAGCAACACCAGCAGCAGCAGCAGCAGCAGCAACAACACAACAGCAGCAGCAACACAACAGCAGCAGCAACACAACAGCAGCAGCAACAGCTGAAGCAGCAACACCACCACCACTAGCAGCAGCAGCCAGCACCAGCACAAGCAGTAATAGCATGGCAACATCAGCAGCTGAAACAGCACCAGCAGGAACAGCAGCAGCAGCAACACCATCACCAGCAGCAGCAGCTACAGCTGCAACCGTGACAGGAGTTACAGCAGCAGCAGCAGCAGCACCAGCAAGTGCAACAGTGCCAGCAGGAATATCAGCAGCAGCAGCAGCAACAGCATGCTTCTGAATCCATCAATATATAAATCCATCCACCCACCCACCCACCCACCCACCCATCCACCCACCCACCCATCCATCCATCCATCCATCCACCCACCCACCCACCCACCCACCCACCCACCCACCCATCCATCCATCCATCCATCCATCCATCCATCCATCCATCCATCCCTCCATCCCTCCATCCCTCCATCCACACATCCATGCAGCAATCAATTAACAAAGGAAGTAAAAGCAATTTTACAAGGGTCATTTATAAAGCCCTCTGCTCGTCTGACTTAATTAAGGAATATATTTTAGACTATCTCATTTGACAACAGCTAATACATTTCTTCGCATATGCAAAATTTGACTAATTGGTATCATTTAACTCATTTCCTACATTGAGCAGAACTTGAAGATCATATCCAGATTTACAAGAACAAAAATCAAAAGATCATTTAGGATATCAACCATAGACATTGAAAGGAGAAAGACTGACATAAAGCTGTGTATTGTTTTTTAATATTGATCTAGAGAAATAGTTTAAATATAAATACTTGAGAAAATTCCTATCGGGTAGGTTATTGATGTAATTTTTACCATAGTAGAAATTATATAACATAACATTTGCCAATTTAAACTTTTTCATATGTATACCTTAGTGATATAATGTAATATAATTACATAAATCATGTGGGACAATTACCTTTAAAAAAAAATTACCATTATTAAATACCAAATTTCCTGTCACCATACAGAAAATCACTGCTTCCTAAACAATGGCTCCCCCCGTCCCTTGCTCCCATTCATGTAACCAATAATAAATTTGGCCTCTATACATTTGCCTATTCTTGTCGTTTCATGTAAGTGAGATCATACAATATTTGTACTTTTATGATTGAGTTATTTCACTCAGCATAATTTTTTCAAGGCTCATCCATGTTGCAGCATGTATCGATGTTACTCTTTTAGGCTCAGTAGTATTCCCTTGTATGTATATTCACGTTTTGTTATCCACTCATCTGTTCATGGACTTTTAGGTTTATATTTCTTTTTAAGAGCTCAATTATGGAAGTATATACTACTAGTTTATTATTGATATCCTGTGATGAAAATTGACAAGAGAGTGAATAGAAGACTTACTGTGATCGCTTACTATGTCCATCAGTCAGATGACCCTTCAAGAGACCTGTTGTACAGAGCATAGTTGACTAACAGTCTCCAGCAGTCACATGCTTTGCTGGGCCCCAGGCCACACTTCCTCTGGGTTGCTCTTAGCCAATAACTAAATGTGGCCAGGTCATTCCTGACCAATTTGGGCCTCCTCTTATGGGTGAACTTTTCTCTGGCACTTCTTTTCAGCCTGAGACTTTAAAGAACTCACTGCAGTCTGAGCACTTCCTTCCTACCCAATTCCCCCTTCTTCCTGGTCTCCTTTTTAGGAGTCAGACCTGCTTCATGATCTGAAGTCTCTCTCAGCTTTCCCAGCTCATTCTACTTTTGTCCTTCCAAGGATTTAACCCAAGAAATCTCCTGAATGTCTCATCCTATTTCAGTGTCTGCTTTTTGGAAAGCCTGAAAAATAGCAGATATTTTCCACTTTATATCTTTTGTTTTGTCTTTTATTGTTGTTGTTAGGTGCAGTCTAGTCAGTTCCAACCCATAGCAACTCAAGCATAACAGAATGAAAACACTGCCCGGTCCTATGCTATCCTTACAATCGTTGTTATGCTTGAGCCCATTGTTGCAGCCACTGTGTCAGTCCACCTCATTAAGGGTCTTCCTCTTTTCTGGTGATACAGTACTTTACCAAGCAGGATGTCCTTTTCCAGGGACTGATCCCTCCTGACAACATGTCCAAAGTATATAAGACACAGTCTCGCCATCCTTGTTTCTAAGCAGCATTCTGTCTGTACTTCTTCCAAAATAGATTTGTTCCTTCTTTTGGCAGTCCATGGTATATTCAATGTTCTTTGCCAACACCACAATTCAAAGGAGTTAATTCTTCTTCAGTCTTCCTTATTCACCTCACCATCCAGCTTCACCATGCATACAATGAGATTGAAAATACCATGGGTTGGGTCAGGTGCACCTTATTCTTAAAGGTGATATCTTTGCTTTTCAACACTTTAAAGAGGTCTTTTGCAGCAGATTTGCCCAATGCAATGTGTCTTTTGATCTCTTGACTGCTGCTTCCATGGCTGTTGAGCGTGGATCCAAGTAAAATGAAATCCTTAACAACTTCAATCTTTTCTCCATTTCTCATGATGTTGCTCATTGGTCCAGTTGTGAGGATTTTTGTTTTCTTTATGTTGAGGTGCAATCTATACTGAAAGCTGTGGTCTTTGATCTTCATTAGTAAGTGCTTCAAGTCCTCTTCACTTTCAGCAAGCAAGGTTGTGTCACTTGCATAACGCAGGTTGTTAACGAGTTTTCCTCCAGTCCTGATGCCTGGTTCTTCTTCATGTAGTCCAGCTTCTCAGATTATTTGCTCATTAGATTCCAACAATGCCATTAGTCATTGAAAAGAATAGTAGTGAATGTGGATGATTAATGTGACTCCATCGTTACTGGAAAAGTCTACAAAGCTATCGGATATCATTACTGGGTTTGAAGAAGCATCTTCATATGGAGAAGTTCATTTCAACATTTAATTGTCACACGTTGCCTTATATCATCCATAGAAATGCTGGAAACCTGAAATAATTTTGGATAGTTAAAGTAAGTCATAATTTTAGTTTAGATAATTACTTTTATCCAAAGTCTTTGATGCTGGTAATTGATCAACATTTAGTCTAAATCTACACAAGATGAGTTCCCAAGTATACAAAATCATATCTTAAACAAATTGTTTATTTCTAATATTGTTATTTCTCAAAAGCAGAAATGAACAACACTGATGACATGTTTAAGAGGAAAATATTGGTCAGAGTCCACAGGAACAAGATTGAATTTCAAGCTGTTAATTCATTCCATTCATACTCCTAAGGAATAAGCTGATGCTGCCAAAGATTCTGGCTTGCCTCAAAGTATGAATTTAAAAGCAACAATGCCAAGTATTCGCAGGTAGTTCTTTTCCACAAAAAGGGCACCTTAGTATGTAAGGATAGAACAAGAAACTGACAATTAGAAGGGTCAGATCTAAAAAGAACCAAGGTAAGAATAAAAAAGATTAAGGGAAAAATAAGGATGCTTTGAAGAAAGCGTGCTGTGACAGAAATGTAGCTTACTGGAATCCTGAATATTTGCTTGTTCAGCTGATGCTTATGTAAACCAAATAATAATAATTAGCAGTTATTGCATGCTTGCCGTGAGATAAGCATGTGCTAAGTGCTTTACATTCATTTTTCATTGAGCTCTTATGGGATATATTTATGGCAGAGATATCCTTTTTGCCCAGTTTGCAGATGAGAAATCTGATTACTTGAAAGTGTTTTCCCAAAGGCACAACACTAACTGCTGGATCTTGAATTTCAGCTAAGTTTTCAGTGGCCCTATGACTCAGATATTTAGCCGTGAGATTATTTTGACTTTCAACCAACTGTTCTAACTCTTTTGGATATATTTAAAAAAAAAAAAATAATTAACATTATCCTCTTTCTCATCTTAGAAGTTCTTTTTTTAGAAATTACTATCCATTTAAAAATTTCCTACCTACGTAGATGTGTGTTTTTGTGTACCTCAAGCTCTGTGTTGCATAAGAAATTGGACTTCAAGCAGCATTAAAATGAGAAAACTTACTTGTTTTTTGTCTCACACTCAACCTAAATTCCCAAAATTATTGTACAGAATTAGAGGTCTCTAAAAAAAAACAAAACAAAAAAATATATTTTTTTAATGTCCTAATCCTATAAGTAACCTCAACTATCTCCAATAAATTTTATAACCTTTGAGCATAGAAGGGTTTCATTCACCTCAATCCCTACAGCAACCGATAAATTTCCATTAAAATAAATGTCAGAAAAACAATACTTCTCTTTTACATACTAGGATTCAAAGAAACAAGGGTAAATTTTCTCAAACAAAAATGACTTACGGCTTAGCCAATTGTTCTAGCTTCTATCAAGATCATTTTGTCTTCGTACAATTTATAGCCATGATGTCTTTAATTTGTCAATTATAAATCAGATTAAATAGCTAATTGGAGTTAAATAGATTTCACATATTCTGTCTTAAAAGGTCAATGATTGTATTTGTCTTATATTCAATAATTCCAAAGCTTCTCTCCTTTGGACTTTTTTTTTTTTTAATATAAAGGTAGCTTTATCTCATTCTTATTGTACTTAAAAGTACTCCTTGATTTATTTTTTCTTTGTGTTCCTCAAAGTTGTTCAGTAGCCTAATTAGATATTCATTTTGACATTCTGGTCCCAGAAGAAATAACATTAACTCCGTACTTATCCATCTGGTTATCAGTTATAGCTTGCGAATTACAGCTTATAATTTTCCAGGGACATGTGGGCGCCCTTCCAGTTAGGCTATTAAAATGCCTCACACTCTAACAACATGCTAATTGATATCCTCTCACATTTGTGGATGCACAGCAAAATCACTGATGTGTAGAAGAAATTTTACTTCAATATTTAAAAAAGCAGAATTTTAGATGTAAAGTTAAGCTAACAAGTCTTTATATAACTACATCTTCTGAGGAACCAAAACCTTTTATCTTCAATTTTATGAAAATGTTTAATTCACACATCATCTTAAATTTAATATCCATCATCCTAAAAAAAAAAAAAAAATGCCTTAAGAAGGAGAAGTGCCTTTTCACCCACATTCGGGGTTTCCAAGCAACCCCATACAATCATAACAAATCCTTGGCTGAATTTTCAGTCAAAGTGCTGTTAGAAGTACCATTTTCATGAGAAAGAGACAAATGTCTGTTCCGATTAGGAACAACAGCACTCTGCTAATATTGGTCAGCCCCACCCACTGCCGTCCAGTCGATTGGGACTCATAGTGACTCTATAGGACAGAGTAGAACTGCCTAGCAGAATTTCCAAAGAGCAGCTGGCGGATTTGAACTGCCAACCTCTTGGTCAGCAGCCGTAGCACTTAACCACTATGCCACCAGGGTTTCAGCAGTACAAAACCAGGCAGCTGTCTAGGGATGCCTTTGTTTTCATGAAATCTTGTCTGAGGAAGGCACAGAGCACATCCCCAAAGACAGAGCATGGGGTAAAACTTAGGAAATTAATCCAGATGAACAAAAAAAATCAGAAAACTCACTTTCCTGCTGTATTAAAATGTCCTGCTGCCTTTAATTTTGTTTTCCACATTTGAACTCATTTTTATTTCCTTTGACCTTGCAAGTATTCACTGTTTTGCATTAAGTACTATCGATTTATTTCATTTGGATCTTTTATATGTACATACATTTACATATTATTTTTACTTTATTAAGTGACAAGTGTTGTCCTTTTATGCAGGTTTCACAATTTGTTTCAAATTAATTCAGTCTTGGCCACCATTTTCATATAGTAACAATATCAAGTCAATGTGTTTTCAGTTCTTCATTTTTAATTTAGGAGAAAAATCTCGTTGCATCCTTTCAGAATAAGAATAAATACAAAATTCTAGTACATTTACTTACCACATGTTTTTATCCCCTGCCCTGACTACTTTGTAAATTAGCTACTGTTGATTTTTTTTCCTCTCTGGTAGTCCTTACAGACCTACATCACTAAGGAGACAACAGATCAGATGTCAGTTGTGTCATATCCAATACATCTGGGGCTATCTACAAGCTAAAAAACTATCAGAATCAAATGAATTATAATTATTGCTACTATTGAAGGTCCAAGACCACAATCTAGCAAAGATACCCAGCGAGCATGAGCATCCAAAATTTAGAATCCACATCTGTCTCTGGAATTGAGTTACAACGTTTACTGCAAAGACTTTTTTAAAATAAATTTATCCCAGAAAGATGCAAACAAAGTAAGCAAATGAGACAATAAATATCAAAATAATTAGATTATTCTGAAAATATTTCTTGGGATTTATTAGGTAATAAATTACCCAGTACACAAGTGAAGGATTCAGGGTAACAGAAAGAAATGAACAAGCTCCTAGGTACTGGAGACGTTTATTAAAGTATAAACATAGATCCTTTTCCCAAACAGCATGCAATTAATAGGACAGACAAGAAAAGAAAAACACACATTACACTAAAATTATTTAATTTTTGGCACAAGCTGTTAAGCACGGCTAACTGAAAGGCTGGCGTTTTGAATTCACCCAGAGGTTCCGCAGGAGAAAGACCCGTGAATCAGTTTCCATAAAGAATACAGCCAAGAAAACCCTGTGAGGCAGTTTTACTCTGTCACGTGGGGTTGCTATGAGTGGGAATTAACTCGAGGCTACCTAACAATAACGACAATGTTAAAAAAGGATTTACTGATGGAACATTTTTAAAATAAATTAGATTAGCAAACTGACTAATAAGATTTGTTGATCTAGAAATCTCTCAGATTCCTGTGTTTAGCTTTCTAAATATAAGTCATATAATTCAAATCTAATAAAGTTCCAAAATTCAAGAAATATGATTATATACTTCGCATACACAGGATTCTACCATATATGTAATATTTAATGTTTCTAAAATACTTTAGTATGCAATTTCTATAGAATATGATTTAAGATTTTGATCCTAAAACTGAACTTTATGGGGCATGATAAATGGAGCTGCCTATTTTGTCTTGTGTTGTACAATATAAGTTATTGTTGATAAGCAATGTAAACTAATTACACAAAAACAAATTTATTGGAAGACTATTTTGGGCAGAGAAGTGGCAGGGTGGCAATACTGAATGGGCAGTAAACTAGGGGATCAGGTTTGGGAATAAGTTGAATTTATGCATGCTTTAGAGAGCTAAGAAACACAACAACAACGAAAAATTGCCTTTGAGTGGATTGCAACTCCTGACAGCCCCATGTGTGCAGAGCAAAACTACACTCCATAGGGTTTTCAAGGCTGTGACCTTTCAGAAACAGATCACCAGGTCTTTCTTCCAAGACACCTCTGGGTGAGTTTAAAATGCCAACACCAATCTTTTGATTAGACAAACACTTAACGATTTGGGCCACTCAGGAACTCCTAAGAAACATAATGTGTTGTTTTTAGTTGCGATTGAGTCGATTCCAACTCATGGTGACCCCATGTGTGCAGAGTAGAACTGCTACAGAGAGTTTTCAAGGCTGTGACCTTTTGGAAGCAAATCCCCAGGCCTGTCTTCTGAGGCACCTCTGGGTGGATTCAAACCAACAACCTTTCAGCTAGTAGTTGAGCACTTCACTGTTCGACCGTAAGAAACGCAGCAAATGTATCCCTACCTGAAACCTAGTTAAATCTACTCAGTGGAGGAAGGGGGATATCAGGGTGACTTCCAAACATTCATTCTCAGACTTGCATCACTTGCTTGAGATTCAAGTTCCTGAAAGAGAGCTCCTGATTAGTCTCCCACAATGGAAGACTGCCTATAGAACTGTGTATATGTGTGTTCAGTGACATTTTGTCGACTCCAGTTCATATTGTTGGGTGCCATCAAGTTGATTCCAACTCATAGTGACCATATATGACAGAGTAAAACTGCCCCATAGGATGTCCTAGCCTGAAATCTTTACAAGACAGGATTGCCAGGTCTTTTCTCCCTTGGAGCCAATGGTGGATTTGAATTGCCAACCTTTTGCAGAAAGTCTACATACAGTAAGGAAGACTTAGTTATCACTAGGGAATGAATGAAGTACAATGTAAAGAAATAATAGATTCTAAACAATTATCTCAATAGTCGTCCCGGCATCTCTTTTCGTTAATTCATAAGAAATCATTTATTTAATAATTTTACTAGCATTTAATTTTAACATAAATGACATATTTGATTTTTCATTAAGTACAAACTAAAAATGAAAATTTCTAGGTATAAAATATAAGCAATTGTTGTGGAATTCAACCACTATAAAGTCTAAGTTTGTTAACACTGACTTTATTTCACACAAGAAAACTAGCTCAGAAAGTTTCTCAACCCTTGGCTGCCTTTGTGTCTGATTTCTTAGTCACTTATTCTCCTCTTTATTACCAGCTGCTTAACTACTCCTTAACGGTCTGTCTGTTTCTTAGTTTTGAATTGTCTGTCTTTATCTCACTTGGAAATTTTTTTCAGCAAACGCCATGCGTCCCTGATTATTTCAGAGTTTTCAGCCCCTGCATGTCTCCATATTTTGAGGTAAACTGTGCCTAAATTAAGAAAAAAATATGTATATGTAAATATGTGCATGTATGTGTGTATGTACGTGTGTGTACAGGTAGTCTCCTACTTACAATGTATTCTAGTTACTACCAACCAAACTTAATGACAGCCCTTTTTCTTCTTTTTCTTGCACATCTTAAAGTTAGTAATATGTACTACACACAGTGTTAAATATATGTAGGCTGAGTCGGAATCGACTCAACAGCAATGGGTACAGTGTTAAAGCACATAATTTGCTGATGCCATAATTCTCAGATGTTCACTTGCTGATGTTTAATGTCATGATTTACTGTTCAAAGCAGTACCGTGTAGCAGGCTATAAAAACTTAAAAAAGAGGTATTCAACTTACTTCAGAACTTACTTACAATTGAGTCTTCAGAAAGGAACCCCCTTATAAGTTGGCGACTACCAATATATATGTACATATAAATATGACTATTATTCAAACACAACTCGACAGCACCCAACAACAACAACATATGTATATGTTTTATGAGGTCTAAGGCTTTCTATGGTTAGTTCCGCTTTTCAGAAAGCTATGATGGGAACTTGTCCAAGATTGTGTATGTGTGAATGTGCTGTCGAGTTGATTCCAATTCATATGTACAACAGAAGCACTGCCCAGTCCTGTGCCACCCTCATAATCATTGCTGCGTTGGAGCCCATTATTGCAGCCACTATGTCAATTCAACTCATTGAAGACCTTCCTCTTTTTCGCTGACCCTTTACTTCACCAGGCGTGGCCAAAATACGTGAGGTGAAATCTCTCCATCCTTGCTTTTAAGGAGCATTCTGGCTGTACTTCTTCCAAGACTGATTTGTTTGTTCTTCTGGCAGTCCGTGGCATATTCTCTATTCTTTGCCAACACCGTAATTCAAAGCATCAATTCTTCTTCAGTCTTTCTTACTCATCGTCCAGGTTTTGTATGCATATATATGTACACACACACAAACACAATCTTAGACAAGTTCCCAAAAATATGGCCCATATTAAAAGAAAAAAAAAAAACCCACCGTTATACAATTTAAGTCTCCCTATTTTTTTTTTTTTTTCCTTAGGTTAGAGTTTGGCTACTAACCAAAAGATCAGCAGGCAGTTCAAATTCACCAGCCTCTTTTCGGAAACTGTATGGAGTAGTTCTACTCTGTCCTATGGGGTTGCTATGGGTTGGGATCAACTGGAGGGTAACAAGTTTGTTTTTTTGTTTTGGTTTGGGTTATGGTTCACTTTCTATCTAAAGGCTTTCCCACCATAGCATTCTGTAAGGTGGAGCTGATCATGGAAAGCCTTAGACCTCATCCAAATGCCTATTCCAAACTAGTTCCTCCCTGGAAAAAATATAGGAAATGCCCTTTCCAAAAAAGTGAAGTGTCTGCTTTTATCCAAAGCATCTTTTTTCCCTGCACATTCAGATACTGATCATGCCATTCGTATAATATTCTCATAAACAAAAATTTCACCAAACTTCTCTTTCTCTCTCTAGTTTAGAATTCTCCAAATCTGTGCCACAAACACAGTTGTTGAAGTGAGCCCTGGAGACCTATGCTTCAGTAACTTCGTGGGTCTCTTCTTCCAATGAGTTTCAAACCCTTAGAGGAATTGTCAGGATGTTATCAAATGTTTTGCTTTCCTCTTCTGATTCAAGTAGAGATACTAACCTCATTAAAGCTGATGCTAGAGCGTCTAGAAAAATCTTAGCTCCTGTGGAGGCAACTTTACTGCATAACTATTTAAACTCTTTTTTAGAGGTCAAATGAAGGGGTATGAGTTGAACATTAGTCCTACTATCTATGGAGAAGAGGGGATTTGGAAAGTCATCCCAGACAGTCATTGTGCCTGGTAAATCTCTCATGGGCCTAAATCAACACACACATGCCTCAATACACACACACACATCACACACCACAAACCACACATACACACACACACACACACTTTCAACTCAGGAAATAGACATAGGAGTCAAACATACAGTGATCAAAAGCTGAACTGGAGAACATGCTTGTAACTGTGCACCAGATCAGACTTATTAAAATATTCTCTATAAATCTAGGTCTTAGGATACCATATCCAAGAGAGTTCAAAAGACAGACACATCAGACACATTTGCAAAGACTCACTGCTTCACGTCCGCTAGCTCTGATGTGCTTACCTTGCTATTAAATGTTGCCTGTGGTTTAGCAGCATGGATATCACCAGGGAACTTACTGGAAACGCAGAATTTCAGACCCCTACAAAGACCTACTGAATCAGGTCCTGCTGGTTAACAAGGTCCTAAGATGATTTGATTGCACATTAAAGTTTGAGAAGCACTGTTCTAGATTATGAGACTGATTTCTAGTGTTTTGCAAACTTCCCCAAAATACTCTCTTGGAGTATCTGATGCAACAGGATAGGTCTTGAGATTTGCATTTTAAAAAATTACCCCAGATGATTCTTTTCATCTTAGAAGTTTGTGAAACAATAAATAAGTGCTTCTCAAATTTTAGTTGTATATGAATTCACTAAGGCTTCCGTGAAAAAGCAGGTTCTGATTCAGAAGGTCTAGGGTGAGTCCCAAGAATCTGATGTCTAAGAAGCTCCCAGGTGATGGTGGTGCTGCTGGCCCACAAACCACATTTTGCTTGGAAAGCCTGCACAAGTTCTGCTTCCTCCATAGCAGCAGAAGCCTAGAAGAAGGCCTTCAGACCATGGGCAGAGACCAAAGGAGTTAGGAAGAGGCAAAACCACACATGTTCAGCAAAATACTACATATCAGGTAAGTTTCTCATCGCCCTTTGTGGATGAGTAGGCAAGGAGGGCTTGGAAGACAGCAGAAGTAATCTGTGCAATTCTGGGTAGTAGAACGGAAGTTTCTTTTTTGGACGTTTAGAACAGAGTCCTCTCAACCCCTGAGGCAACAAACCACAGATGTTGCTGGTCCCTCAGGGGAAAAGGCTAATAAAGTTAAATTTTACTTGCCCTATGATTCCGGAGAACAAAATTTCTCCACCCTTTGATGTTATGGCCTTAATGATCTCTGTTTAAATATTCTCTGATATTTCTCTCTCAGATTTTACAATCTCCAGGTGCCTAACCAGAGAATCCCTTTCTCCCTCTTCCTCTGTCTGGTGCCCCAAGATCCAAGAAGCTTCATTACAAGAAAAGAAAGCATTGGACTCAAATATCCCTAATTGCAAATTACATGCCATTCATCCATCCCTGTGATCACCCCTGCCCCCTTAACTTCCTTCAGTGTTCTGTTAGCCAAATGCAGCTTTTAAAAACCAACAAGTTTCAATGGCGTAGAACTCAGATTTGAGTCGGTTTTGCTCCCTACTGCCATGGTCTTTCTTTCTCCTATTTCAGTGTTCCTTTTCTCCCTCATTCCAGCAGTCCTTTCCTACCTTCTTGCAGTAATCCTTTTGAATAAAGACCTACTCGTCTGTTTTAAATTGACCCATGCAATTTTTTCTTTGACAAGGCTAACAGTGTGACAGGCCAGTCCTGCTGCCACCCTGAGGCCACTGCTCCATAAGGAACCACTGCTCTTTTTTGTATCTTGGAACTGCTGGTGAGCTGAATGGCTTTTGCCTTAACATGGCTCTGGAATGGATCAGAACAGTACATAAATTAGACTAATTCAATGTCATACTGTACCGGAGCCTGAGAGGTCACTCCCAATGTATTTCCCATTTCAAATTAAATCCAGCCAATTTTCAAACGCATCTCACCCAGATAATTAAATGTACATACCATCATAAAGATACAATCATAGCAATATTTGAAAAATACAACAATAGCAAATGCCCCAAATTTCATCAATATTAACCTCCCACATTTTAATTTCCAAGGGGAAATTGAAATCCAAAGATAAATGTCCCTTCCCCTCATAAACTAAAGATCGAAGTAAGTTTAGAATTACAAAGTTAATGTTAAAAAAT
Organism: Loxodonta africana; assembly: GCF_030014295.1. Lineage (NCBI taxonomy): Eukaryota > Metazoa > Chordata > Mammalia > Proboscidea > Elephantidae > Loxodonta > Loxodonta africana. Next base: position 167,488,279 of record NC_087342.1, read on the forward strand.
CTTATTTTTCCCCAAATTCTTCAGCATCACTCTAGATCTACAGAACCAGAACCACTGCGGGCAGGACCAGAGAATCTGTACTTGAGTGAATCTCCAAATGATTCTGATGCTGTTTGTCAAAGGATTGCATGCTAAGGAACTTCTGAGAAATTCTGCAGTAGAGGGGGCAAAAAGGGTTTCACCTAGTAAAATTTAAGGCTTTTTTTTTTTTTTTGTAAGCGACACTGTGTCTTCATGGAGGCTAGTCTTTTCTTAAATGAGGAGCCTCTCTTTTCTTAGCGATCTGATTCCTTTCTCACCTGTGCTGCTTATGTCAAAGTCAGAAGTACAGCCTGGTTCCTGGCATTCAGTCTGTGCTGGCTAAAATGTAAATCCCTCACCTCTGAACAACAGCTTACACTTCTGTGACTGGAAAAAGTTGACCTAAATCGATTAAATTCAGCTTTTTAGTTTTTTTTTTCCTGAAAGAATGCTTACCCATTATTTCCTAAATGAAAGTTTTCTAGCTCACACATTTGTTTTGCAGTGTTTACCAAAAGCCTGTTGCCAGCAAGTTGATTCCAACTCATAGCTATACTATGGGACACAGTAGAACGGACCTATAGGGCTTCCAAGGAGCCGCTGGTTAGCAGCCAACACTTAGCCACTGAGACACCACGGCTCCTTGCAGTGTACAGATGCCAATATATCAGAGCCCCACTTCCATATGGGAAACCTGGTGGTGTAGTGAGTAAGAGCTACAGCTGCTAACCAAAAGGTTGGCAGTTCGAATCCACCAGACCCTCCTTGGAGACCCTATGGAGCAGTTCTACTCTGTCCTATAGGGTTGCTATGAGTCGGAATTGACTCAACGGCAGTGAGTTTGTTTTAATTCCTATATGATTAAGGACAAATGGTAAAAAGGAAAAAAAAGTTTTAATATTGACTTGATAACTAAAACCAAAAAACCAAACCCACTGCCGTCGAGTCGATTCCCACTCATAGCGACCCTATAGGACAGAGTAGAACTGCCCCATAGAGTTTCCAAGTAGCGCCTGGTGGATTTGAACCACTGACCTCTATGGTTAGCAGCCGTAGCACTTAACCACTAGGCCACCAGGGTTTCCGACTTGATAAATATGGAATAAAAAATGCAACCTGGACATGTACAAAAATAGGAGTTTTAACATACGTACACCTCTTCTCCAATCCATTCTAGGGAGACTCTCCAAAGCAGACCCTTTAGCCATTGTCTATTTCTGCCTCATGTCTGCAGAGTTCCAAGAGCAGGAACAAAGAACACCAAGTCCCTATACTATCTGTAGATAGTCCTGAGCCCTTCCCCTAGACTCACTGATTGAAAGACAGAAGCAAGTGGAGAAGGCCACTAATATGTACAATCTCTTCTTCTGAATGCACCTACTTTTTAGCGTTATCCTCTGGGCATACTGCTTCCCAAGCTTCCTCAGTTACAGGTACACCAACCACTCAGTGCCGTGATGTGATTATGACACCTCTGTGTCAGTATCCCCTACTCCCTCCTGGTTGAAGGTTTGCTTTCTTTTTAAAATGAGGCAAAAGCTCTAATAATGTAATTTTTTCTTACAGGGCCTCTTTTTCTCATTCTAAACCTTTTAAAGATAGCCAATCAAGGCAAAGAAATTTTAGATAAGAATACGTCCAGTCCTGAATGATCACACACTGCATGATATACCGGCCCTATCCGATGCAAGAATATGGGAAAAAAGAGCAACTTCATAAGATCCATGCTCTCAATTAAATTGCAGACATGTTGTTAGGACAACCAGATCCAAATAAAGGAAACTAACAAACATAGTACAACAGAATGAATATTACAAATGAACTTTGAACACAGTGCTATGACAAAGCAGATGAGGATGCTAAATTCTACTCTGGAATTAAGGAAAGCATCAGAAAGTAGGTTAAATTTGAACTAGGGCTTCAAGTAGAACATGAATACATACAAACATACATTCAACATACATTCAAGCATAAATACAGTTATAAATCATGAAAAGTGCATACTCATTAAAGAAATGCTGGCTGCACTTGAGGCTAAAGAACTAGACTGAGGCCAGATTGTTAAAATTCCTGCTAAGGCAATGTTTCAGCATCCGTGGGGCAATGAGAGGTCTTCAGTGTTTTTAAGAAGAAAAGTAACACCATCAGACCAATGTTTCAGAAAAATAACTCCAGCAGGAATGTGAGATATGATTATGTAGCTGTACTACTCAAGGCAGGGGATTTATTTAGAAGGCTACTGCAGTAATCTTGGTAAGAGTTAGTAAGTCTGACCTAAGTTTAGATGAAATAAAGAATAAAGCAACATGGAACACAACAGAGAACCCCTGAGGGCGCAGGAGAGCAGTGGCTTGCAGACCCCAAATTCTCTTAAGACCAGACTTAATGGTCTGACTGAGACTGGAAGGACCCCGGTGGTCACGGCACCCAGACCTTCTGTTGCCCCAGGACAGGAACCATTCCTGAAGCCAACTCTTAAGACATGGATTGGACTGGACAATGGGTTGGAGAGGGATGCTGGTGAGGAGTGAGCTTCTTGGATCAGGGGGACACTTGAGACTAGTTTGGCATCTCCTGCCTGGAGGGGAGATGAGAGGGTGGAAGGGGTCAGAAGCTGGCGAAAAGGTCACGAAAAGAGAGAGTGGAGGGAGAGAGCAGGCTGTCTCATTAGGGAGAGAGTAATTGGGAGTGTGTAGCAAGGTGTATATGGGTTTCTGTGTGAGAGACTGACTTGATTTGTAAACTTTCACTTAAAGTACAATAAAAATTATTAAAAAAAGAACAAAACAAAATATCATAGATAGAATTGGAGATTTAGTTACATAATTCACTGGACAGATAGATTGATATCTAGAGAAAAGCAGGACTGAAAAAACACATCTTAATCTCAAGAGAGAAAACAAAGTCACATCCTACATTATGAAGGCATGATATTAGCAGAACTGGCACTCTTAGCAGGAAGAATGGGTAGATATAGATGATATAGATGTAGGTATAGGTATTGGTATAGGTATAAAACCAAATAAACCAAACCCATTGCGGGTTTTCTAACTCAAGCATTTGTTTTGCACTGTATACCAAAAACCTATTGCCCTAGAGTCAATTCCCACTCGTAGTAACCCCATAGGACAGACTAGAACTGCCCCATAGGGTTTCCAAGGAGTGGCTGGTACATTCCAAGTGTTGGCTTTTTGATCAGCAGCCAAGCTCTTAACTACTGTGCCACCAGGGCTCTGGTGTAGGTATAGATATATCCAGATATATATGTAGATATAGATATATGTCCAGAGGTAGATCCAGAGACAGATGCAGACAGAGATAGATATAAATATAGCTATAAATATAGAGACATAAACATAGCTGGTATTGCATAGTCTCTCTGATAAAGCAGCGAACATTACTGAAAATAGCTTTGGCATCAACGTTTTTCACTGACTGTAGAAACTTTTGTCTGAATTTAAGCAATTCACTCCTACAACTAGACTTATATGTTCCTGCTTGGGGGCATAGCTATAAAGCAAGTGGTAAGTAAAGTGACAATATTCATATATTGGGCAATATCTTGTCAACAATCTAATGGCAAGCTTTTACCAGCTGATGTTATTTTACCATTAACACTTGGATCTCAAGAAATAATACTACAAAAATAAGAGGGGAGAAGCCTCGACTTCCCTAGTGAGCAGTTTAACAGACCTGCATTGTGTTCTCTTGACATGTGATTACTGAATTGTTAACTCTTACATTTCTTTGAAAAAAAATTCTATTTCCTCAACATGTTTGAGGTATATAGAAAAATATATGACAAAACATATAATCCATGCATTGTTCATAGGAGAAAATTTACTAACCATTGTTAATCTGTACAATTTATGCTGATTTCTCCTTAATTAAAATGACCAGAAGAAACTGTGGCTTCCATGTAGTAAACAAACACAGAATAAGTAGTTTTCTGACCTTCACAGTGCCGGGCACTTTTGATAAGTTTCTGAACAGTGTCCTAAGTGCAGGTCTCACACACTTCTGCAGCTCAGGATGAATTATGCCAGGTGATTAACACAAAGTAGCACTATAAAATGGAAAAAGATGCATTTTCATATTTCTGCGTCATACAGAGCTAAGGAGGCAAACATTTCTAAAGTACCCGTGAATTTACAGCGTGACTTCTTCTGGAGGTTTTCTTTTTTTTTTTAATGATGGAAAATTCTAACCTTGCATTATTTCTTGGTATTCAAAAAAACCAAAGATAGAGTACTGTATAGTTTAGTTGGTTTTTAAAAATGTCTGTTGGCATCAGATATAACCCAGGGGAACGAATGCTTTTCCAAGGGTTATTTTGTCCCTTGGGGGCACAAATGGTTAAGCCTGGACTATAAACAGAAAGACTGCCCATTTGAACCCACCCAGAGGTGCTGTGGGAGTAAGACTTAGCTATCTGCTTCCAAAAGGTCACTGCCTTGAAAACTGTATGGAGCAGTTCTACTCTGCACACTTGCAGTTGCCATGAGTCAGAATATATTCAACAGCAACCAACAACAACAAAGGTTGTTTAGAGGATTAAATAAAATGAAATATGGGAAAATCCTTCTTAAACTATAAAACACTTTATACTGTACTTTACAAGCTATCAGACTTATAGAAAATTTAATGTTTAAGTCCTCTAGGAAGCATGGACCACCAGGACTGTTTACCTCAGTGATAATCACATATGCAGTCTTCAAGTTTGAGAAATATTTTAGGTGAAATATGAAAATCAGAGAATTTTTCTCATGTATATAAACTTAAGGGATTTTTAGGCAACTTTATGACTTGAGTATCTAAGACACAAAGATAATTGTGATTCTAGGTTGGTATGTATACCCCAAACATTATGAATATGGAAAAGTTAAACCCAGACCAAACCAAACCCAGTGCCTTCAAGTCGATTCTGACTCATAGCGACCCTATAGGACAGAATAGAACGGCCCCGTAGAGTTTCCAAGGAGCGCCTGGTGGATTCGAACTGCCGACCCTTTGGTTAGCAGCCGTAGCACTTAACCACTACTCCACCAGGGCTTCCATGGAAAAGTTAGATTTCTATTAAAGGGAGTATGCACCTAATACTAAGCTAACTTCAAAATCCAGCAATAATAAAGCATTGTAGTTTGTCCATTAAATGCAAAGGCACTCAAGTTAGTCAGATCTAAGTTCAAATCTAGATTCCCACAACTTAAGAGATCCATAATGTTGGGCCTCATTGCCCTTCACGTTTATTGATGTATTCAACTTTATTTATTGAGTGTCTGCTGTCTGTTGACCATTGTGCTATCCTCAGAGGACAGAATGATGCATCACAGAGTACCCTGTAGTTGAGGGAGACAGTCAATTAAAGAGTCAGTTACATTGCAGCTCAATAAATAACAGGCTAAACAAATAGGGGATATTGTAGAAAAACATCTAATGTAGACTATAGAACTGTAGGTGAGGAAATACTTCCTAGGTCTGAACATGTAGTGTGTCCAAAAAAGCAAATAAACAAACCCACTGCTGTTGAGTTGATTCCAACTCATAGTGACAGTTTCCAAGGCTATAATCTTTATGGAAGCAGACTGCAGCATCTTTCTCCCATGGAGCAGCTGGTGGATTTGAACCACCAACCTTTTGGTTAGCAGCCAAGCACTTAAGCCCTGTGCCACCAGGGCTCCAATGTAGGGCATAGGAGTTAGCTAAATGAAGAAGGGAAGGGAAAGAAACAATGATATGGACAGAAGAAACAGTTTTTACAAAAGCTAGGAATTAAGAGAGGACAGGACATGATAGAAGAGCTGGAAATAGCTTCCTATTGGCTGGAGCAGTGTGGGAGAGGATAGGAGTAATAAGAGACAAAGTAAGAACTAGAAAAAGGCTAAGTCATAAAGGGTCTTTTGAAGCTTGTATAAGTGTTGGTACTTATCCTAAGGCAAGGGACAGTTATAACTGAGTTTTAAACAAGGAAGTTGCATCAACAGATTTGAGAAAGGTTGATGAAGTTGAAGATTATTGCCAAAAATTCTTGAAATGACAGATTATGGTATAGGATATGAATGAAGGAAAATTGGGACAAAGTGGAAGATTTTAGGTAACTAGAGTATTTGAGGTAAAAGCAGAGGATAGAGAGCAAAACTGAGGGAAACAATGGAAAGAAGAAGAGATAGTGTTCAGACAGTAGTTGTGTAAAAGTAACATTGTGGTGAAGTCACTTTAGGTGATCAGAGGAGCTAGCGTGTGGCCCATGGGACCAGGTAGTTGAAGAGCAAGTAGTTGAGGAACTTGGAATCCAAATGGAGAGTTAAGAGATACAAAGTTGCCTGGAGTTACTAGGGCATGTAATTTTATTTGTCTCACACCAACAATTTTCCTTATGCAGGTATTTAGCCTTTGTTTTTGTGCGCTGGTTGGTTTTTGGTCCTTTAGCCACTTAACCTAATAAAAATAAGCTCTTCTTGTGGTCTATCCCACTTATTAGAGTCCTACGTGATAATTTTGGGTCAGAACTTCTGTTAAAAATACATTGCTTTTGTTTCCAGTTTATATGTTTCCCTTGAGAATTATGAAAGGAAGAAATAGATGTTCCTGCATAAAGTAGAATCAAGGTAGTTAGGTCTCTGTCCTCTTGCCATCATTTTACGTTAAAAGTGCCTCATTCTGCAATATTAAACAAGGTGGGTGGGGGGGAACCATTGTTAATCAAGTATCTTTCAGATAATCAAAGATAATTAAGGCAGCCAATGGACCCAGGGAGAGAAGGCATTAGGTATGGGGGACGATTCTCTTGAACTTGAATTAGAATTTGAGGCCACACTAACATTCCAGTATTTTATTCTGTTTGTATGCAGATAGCAAAACATAGTTAGTAGAAGAATTTCTCATTGGCTGAGCCAAAATGTATCTTAGATTGCTACATAGGAATGACAATTTTTAAAATACATTTTAAAATTCAAAACAAAGAACTTATTTCATTTTTTCCCTTTTCTAGGAAAAAAGATCTAAATGATAAATTTAAAATACTATAATGAACAAAATGATTTAAAACTGTTAATGTTATCTATGTTTATAAAATGTTAAATATAATTAGAATAACCCCTAAGTTAAAAAAAGTTAAGCAGGGAATAATAAAAATTGAAGAAAATCAAGAATTTCTACCGGACAAGGGCAAAGAACAAATATATTCAAAGCAAAGTGATTTTAACCTGTTGCATTGAGCCTTGATGTCTGACTGCAATTTGGTACTGAAGATATGAAAAGAATGTACATGTAAGGAAGTCATGCTATTTCTTCAGGAAAGCAAATGATTTATGCCATGTTGCTGTCGTGTTGATTGCTACTCAGTCACCCTGCAAGACAGGGTAGAATTGCCCTACAAGTTTTCCAAGGAGGGCCGGTGGATTCAAACTGCCAACCTTTTGGTTAGCAGCCAAGCACTTAATCACTGTGCTACCAGGGCTCCAAAATGGCCATATATATGTGTATACATGTGTATACCATACAATAAAATGTTTCTCCTTTATAAAGAAATTTTCAGCTGATCAACAAATATTTTGGATAATAATGCACTGTGATTTGCACTGTTCTAGAAACTGGCCATGGGTGAGAGTGGTAGACAAGGGCAAACATAGCATTGACACCACTCTAAATCATATCCCAGATGAAATAACAAATATATTTATGTGTGAAAAACCAACACTGGACATCATTAATACCTACATATGCCTTAGCAAGTAGGGTAGCTAAAGCTCCAAGCAGGTAGATATACAAAAACTAAAACAATTAAGGCAAAATCCCAACATGAACCTGGTCACACAGCAGTGGTTATCCACAGCTTTATTGAAAATTGTGTCAACCAAGATAAACCAAGCTCAATGGAAAGCTAAAAAACCCAGTGCTCTCAATGGAAAGCTACTAACCTTAATTCCTAAATTTAGAAGGAGTCGGAATCAACTCGGCGGCACTGGGGTGGGTTTTTAGAAGGTCATGGCTGTTTCTTTTATAGTTAGTGAAGTATTATCCATCTTAGGAGTATGTCTTGCTTTTTTCCCTACCCATAAATATTCAAGAAGTAATTGTTAAACATATAAGAGAAAATGAGAATATAGATCTTCTCGGAAAAGTCTGCAAAACCAGTGGAATACCTTTGTGTTCTCAGCCCCCTAGTGGGGAGCTGAAAAATGCTTTACTTATGCAAGCTACTCACGCAAGGCAGTATCTAGCCCATGAAGATTAAAAAAAAAAAAAATGAAGATTAGATTATTGTAACTCCCTGTTGGCTGACTTGCTCCATAAGGCCTTACATAAACTCCAGCTGGTGAAGGACAAAGCTGCCAGGTTCCCATTGAAAAGGACAAAATTAATCAAAATATATTTCTCCTCATCGGAAATCCCCATATTAACTCTTGGTTAAAAAGTAGAGTCCTGATTTTTAAATTACTCTTTTAATTCAGGGGGTAATATCTGGCCCAAGTCCAATGTGCTTTTTATAATCTCTTAGCAATTTATGTTTCCTGGCCAGCTTCTGAACTCAGCTAAAGCAAATCTATTTCATGTTCTAAGACAATTTCAGGGCTTTATGAAACAAGGATGTTTCTATAATCCTTACCATATAGTGTTCTGCTCTGATTACAATGCTTTAGGTTTGGGATATATTTGTTTAGATAAAATTTTATAGTAACTATTCCTCAGAATGATGTAATTTAATTTATAGTTACCCAATGATAACTAGACATTTCTTTTATAGATTGGGACTTAGGAATTTCAGAACTTGAAATGTACAGATCAAATATCCTTTAAGAAGATATCATATAAAACACACAGAGTCACATATACACACACAAATTATTCAAATTGTTAAGCTCTAAATGGAACAGAAAAATGGAGGGACTCTTGCAATACAGTATGTTCCCTTGTTAAGCAGCAAAACCAACCTTCTTTTATTGACTGAAAGCAAAATAAACCAAAAATGGATTGAGCCTTTTGGATATATAAACAATATAGCAAAATGTACGATGTTTATTAACCAAAGCTGAGGATGCAAGTTAAACATTCAAAAATATGGAAAGGTCAGTGAGAAATTTGCTCCATGTGCACTACTACTGTGACTTTCGCATATTTGCAGTTTTGTTTTGAGGGCATCAACAGTTGCGGGATGGAACAGTGTGGCTAATACCTCTAGATGCCAGAGAGTGAAGAGAGAACCTCAGAAAGGAATGATCCAGTGAAGGGAAACACCAAATTCTATGCATAAACTTGATCCACCTCTTTGTCTGATTCCTGAGCCACACATTCACAAGCTTGACTTCAAGCAGTTTAAAGAGCAAATTTAGCTGCCATCCATCCAAAGCTGAAGAAGAGTTTGTAATTTGAGTCTAAGCAAGTAAATTGTATGATAAATCCAAAATATCAATACTTTTTAGAAGCCTTTACCAAAATCAAGACTCCCCACAACATAATGTTCATAATGTATAGAATAAAATTCAAAATTTTTCAGCATAGAAGAATGAAAAAAATCAACCCATTCTCAAGGGAAAACAAACAGCAGAGCCTAATCCCAAAATGACAGGAGATATTGAAATTTTCAGACAAAGACTTTTAGGCCAGCTATTATAATAATATTTAATTAGGTAGAGTAAACTACAATGAAACTGAGTAAATTTCAGTAGATAAATAAAAAATGAGAATCTCTCCCTTTTCAAATCCCTCTCATCACTTTGACTTTCTCTGACTTCTTTGCCTCTGACCTCTACACTCAGATTGTATCTTTAACCTCATTTGGTTAGGTCAGGCCAACCTGGCCAACCTGAGACCTTAACTACATTTTCAGAGCTCTTTTAGAGAAATATCTAGATTAGGGTTTAATAACTGATAGAAGTTGTGAGTACACTAGAGGTTCATCAACACAACTGCCACCCATGCCCCCTCATTAACATCATAGAGAAAGGGTTCACAATGCAAAGGAAAATCACATCAGATGACAAAATGGTGGACAATCACACAATATTGGGAATCATGGCCCAGTCAAATTGATACACACATTTTTTGCGGCACAATTCAATCCATGACATTCCACTCTTTGGCCCCCCAGAAACTATGCCCTTGTAACATGCAAAGTATATTAACCCCATCATATCACAGCAAAAGTCTTAACTCCAAGTCCAAAATCCAAAAATTCCTTTTCATTTGTGAAATCTAGGCTACAAGTTATCTGCTTCCAAAAGTACAATGGCAGAACAGGCACAAGCTAGACATTTCCATCACAAATGGGAGAAACTGGAGGAAAAGAAGGGATAACAGGCACCGAGCAGGTCAGCAGAATACATTACATTAGCCCTAAAGGCTATGAAAATAATCCTCTGTTCTCTGAAAGAATTTACACAATAGCCCTGCCCTTCAGACTTTCAGGCTCTACGTATTGGCTATACTCTCCAGATTTTGAGTGGAGGCCCCTGGGCCCTGGGCTTCAGTTCTGCCTTCCAGGCTCACTGGGACAGTAACTCTACTCCCTCTGCTTTAACCCAAAACCTGTTGCTGTTGAGTCAATTCCTACTTATAGTGACCCTATAGTACAGAGTGGAAACCCAGGCAGAGTAGTGGTTAAGAGCTACAACTGCTAACAAAAAGGTCAGCAGTTCGAATCCACCAGGCGTTCCTTGGAAACTCTATGGGGCAGTTCTACTCTGTCCTATAGGGTCGCTATCAGTCAGAATCGACTCGACGGCAATGGTTATAGGACAGAGTAGAACTGCCCCATAGGGTTACCAAGGAGCCCTAGCAGATTCAAACTGTCAACCTTTTGGTTAGCAGCCATAGCTCTTAACCACTATGCCACCAGGGCTCCCATTGACTTTCTCCTAGTCCATCTGAGTGGAAACTCCTCCCTTAGAAACACTAGAGGTCATGGCTCCACACTTTGAAACCCCTTAGGTCATGGCCATACCTTTTGAGACTTGTAGCAGCTTGGCTTCCTGTGTTCCTTGTCTCTTCATCTTCTGCTTCCTGGTTCCTTGGTCTCTCTGCCCTCAGGTCTCATGCCCACATCTGCTTGCTGGAGCAAGTGTTCCAAAGCTCTGTATTCCCACTGATAAGAGCCTGGAAGCACCTTACTCTGCCAGGAAGTGTCCTGCTCAAAGACATTTAGCTTGCTCCGTGGGTCAGCTTCAGCATTGTCTGACACTGGCTTTCTGGTTCTACTGCTGCCAGTTCACTGCTGCAGCCAGTCCTCTGTTGCCACCGGTCCTCTGCTGCTGTTTCTCACCATCTGCACCCTCTCCAGTGTTAACAGTTCTCCTCGCTTCCTTCTGAGTCTTCTATCCATTCAGTTTCAAAACTTTTTTCACATTTTAAGTATCTGTTACAGCAGCACCCCACTCTCTTGATACCAAATTCTGTCTTAGTTATCTAGAGCTCCTGTAGCAGAAATACCACAAGTGGATGGCTTTAACAGGCAGAAGTTTATTCTCTCACAGTCTAGTAGGCTAGAAGTCCAAATTCAGGGTTTCAGCTCTAGGAGAAGGCTTTCTCTGTCAGCTCTGGAGGAAGGTCCTTCTCAGCAATCTTCCCATGGACTAGGAGATTCTCGCCATAGGAACCCTGAGTCAAAGGACGGACTCTGCTCTCAGTTCTGTTTTCTTGGTGGTATGAGATCCCCCATCACTCCACTCGCTTCTCTCTTTTGTATTCCAAAAGAAACTGGCTCAAGACACAATCCAATCACATAGATTAAGTTCTGCCTCATCAATATAACTGTCACCCATCTCACTCATTAACATCATAGAGGCATGATTTACAACACACAGGAAAATCATATCAGATGATAAAATTGTGAACACTCACAAAATTGGGAATCATGGCCAAGTCGAATTGATAAACACATTTTTGGGGGACACAATTCAATCCATGAAAACACCAAAAAAGAAAATTACAGACCAATATGCCTCATGAGCATAGAGGCAAAAATCCTCAACAACATTCTACACAATAGAATTCAACAGCATATCAAAAAAAAAAAAAAAAAATACATTATGACCAAATGGGATTCATGTTAGGTATGCAGGGATGGTTCATCATTAGAAAATCAATCAACATAATTCGCCATATAAATAAAACAAAAGAATGACATGATCTTATCAATCTACACGGAAAAGGCATTTGACAAAGTCCAACACAATTCCTGATAAAAACTCTCACTAAAATAGGAATAGAAGGAGAATTCTTCAACTTAAAAGAGGGCATTTATATAAAGCCAACAGCAAAAATCATCCTAAATGGAGAGAAACTGAAAGCATTCCCCTTGAGTATGGGAACAAGACAAGACTGTCCTTTATCACCACTCTTAGTCATCACTGTATCTGGAGGCCCCAGCTAGAGCAATAAGGCAAGAAAAAGAAATAATGGGCATCCAAATTGGTAAGAAAGAAGTAAAGTTATCCTTATCTGCAGATGATATGATCATATATACAGAAACCCCAAAGAATCCACAAAAAAACTTACTAGAACTAATAGAAGATTTCAACGAAGTAACAGATACAAGATTAACGTACAAAAATCAGTAGGATTCCTCAACACCAACAAAGAAAACTTCAAAAAAGAAATCTCCAAATCAATACCATTTACAATAGCCCCCAAGGAGATAAAGTACTTAGGAATAAATCCAACCAGGGACGTAAAAGACCTATACAAAGAAAACTACAAAATGCTATTGCAAGAAATCAAAAGAGACCTACATAAGTGGGAAAACATACTACGCTCATGGATAGGAAGACTCAACATTGTGCAAATGTCAATTCTACCCAAAGTGATCTACAGGTACAACTCAATTCCGATCCAAATTTCAATGGCATTTTTTAACAAGATGGAGAAGCAAATCACCATCTATATATGGAAAGGGAAGGGGCCCCAAATAAGTATATCATTACTGAAGAGGAAGAACAAAGTGGGAGGCCTCAAAAACTTGATGTTAAAACCTATTATACTACCACTGTAGTCAAAACAGCCTGGTACTGGTACAACAACAAACACGTAGACCAATGGAACAGAGCAGTTGATATCTGACAAAGGTCCAAAGTACGTTAAATGGGGAAAAGACAATCTCACTAACAAGTGGTGCTGCCATAACTGGGTATCTATCTGTAAAAAAAATGAAACAGGATACATACCTCACACCATACACAAAAACTAACTCAAAATGGACCAAAGACCTAAATATAAAATCTAAAACGACAAACATCTTGGAAGAAAATATAGGGATAATACTAGGGGACCTAATATATGGCATAAATAGTATGCAAACCGTAACTAACAATGCACAAACACCAGAAGAGAAACTAGATAACTGGGAGCTCCTAAAAATCAAACACTTATGCTCATCAAAAGACTTCACCGAAAGAGTAAAAAGAGAACCTACAGACTGGGAAAAAAATTTTTTTTGGCTACATCCTATACAATAAGGGTCTAATCTGTAAAATCTACAAGATGCTGCAACACCTCAACAACAAAAAAACAAATAGTCCAATTAAAAAATGTACAAAGAATATGAACAGACTTCACTAAAAAAGATATTCAGATAGCTACAAACACATGAGGAAATGCTCAGGATAATTAGCCATTAAGCCAAACCCATTGTCATCGAGTCAATTCCCACTCATAAGAGAGCCGGAAATCAAAACTACATGAGATACCATCTCACACTGACAATGCTGGCACTAATACAAAAATAAATAAATAAATAATAACAAATGGAGAGGTTGTGGGGAGATTGGAACTCTTACGCATTTCTGGTAGGAATGTAAAATGGTACAATCGCTTTGGAAAATGATACAGCATTTCCTTAAAAACCTAGAAATAGAAATACCACAGGATCCAGCAATCCCACTCCTTGGAATATACCCTAGAGAAATAAGAGCTTTCATAAGAATAGGCATACGCACACCCAATTCATTGCAGCACTATTCATGATAGCAAAAAGATGGAAACAACCTAAATACCCATTAACAGATGGACGAATAAACAAATTATGGTGCATACACACAATAAAATACTATGTAACAATAAAGAATGATGAAAAATCTGACAAATATCTCACAACATGGATGAATCTGGAGGGCATTACACTGAGTGAAATAAGCCAGTCACAAAAGGCCAAGGATCGTATGAGACCGCTATTATAAGAACTCAGGAAATGTTTACCTACAGAATATTCTTTGATAGTTACAAGGGAGGGGAGAGGGGGAGCAATCAAGAACTAGATAGTAAACAAGTGTCAAATTCATGAAGGGAAGGACAACACGTAATACAGGGGAAGTCATCACAACTGGACCAAAACAAAAGAAGTTTCTCAGACACATCCAAACATTTTGAGGGACTGAGTAGCTGGGGCTGAGGCCTGGGACCATAGTCTTGGAAATAGCTAGGTCAATTGGCATAACATAGTTTCTAAAGAAAATATTTTACATCCCACTTTGGTGAGTAGTGTCTGGGGTCTTAAAAGCTTGCCAGCGTCCGTCTAAGGTATCTCTCTTTTTCCCATCCCACCCAGAGCAAAGAAGAATGGAGAAAACCAAAGACACAAGGAAAATACTAGCCCCAAGAAGTAAAGGACCACATGAACCAGACACTTCACCACCCTGAGACAAGAAGGACTAGATGGTGCTTGATTAAAACCAATGACTGCCCTGACAGGGAACACAACAGAGAGTCCCGGACAGAGCAGGAGAAAAATGTAGGCCAGAATTCAAATTTGCATAAAAGGACCAGACTTAATGGTCTGACAGAGACTCAAGGAACCCTTGAAACTATGAACCCTCGAAGCTCTGCTAACCCAGAACTGAAAACATTCCTGAAGCCCACTTTTCTGATGAAGATTAAACAGGTGTATAAAACAAAAAATAATACGCATGAGGATCATGCTTCTTAGTTCAATCAAATATGAGAGACCAAGTGGGCAGCTCCTGTCCAAAAGCAGGACAAGAAGGCAGGAAGGGACAGGCACAGGCACTGGATGAATGAATACAGGGAACCAGGGGTGGAAAGGGGGAATGTGCTGTCACGTTGTGGGAATTGCAACCAATGTCACAAAATAATATATGTGTACATTTTTGAATGAGAAATTAACTTGAGCTGTGAACTTTCACCTAAAGCACAATTAAAAAAAAAATTCACTAAGCTTATTGTTTTAAAAAAATAAATTCTATATCTAATATCATACTTAATGGTGGAAAACTGACTATGTTCCTTCTAAGATTGGGAGCAAAGGAAGGATATCCAATCTGATCACTTTTATTAAGGTTACACTAGAGACCCTGGTGATTGCATTAAGGCAAAAAAAAGAAAGAAAGAAAAAGAACAAGAGAGAAAGAGAAGAGAGAGGGAAAGAAAAAAAAAGAAAGGAAGGAAGGAAGAAAATGAATTAAACTATCTACATTTTTAAAGACATTGGTGAAAAACAAGCCTCCAGGAATTGACAGACTATCAGTTGAGCTGTTTCAACAAACGGATGCAGCACTGGAAATGCTCACTCACCTATGCCAAGAAATTTGGAAAACAGCTACTTGGCCAATCAACTGGAAGAGATCCATATTCATGCCTATTCCCAAGAAAGGTGATCCAACTGAATGTGGAAATTATTGAACAATATCGTTAATATCACACACAAGCAAAATTTTGCTCAAGATCATTCAATAGCAGCTGCAGCAGTATATTGACAGAGAACTTCCAAAAATTCAGGCCAGATTCAGAGGAGGACTTGAAACCAGGGACATCATTGCTGATGTCAGTCAGATGGATCCTGGCTGAAAGCAGAGAATACCAGAAAGATGTTTACCTGTGTTTTATTGACTATGCAAAGGCGTTCGACTGCACGGATCGTTACAAATTATGGATAACGTTGGGAAGAATGCGAATTCCAGAACACTTAATTGTGCTCATGAGAAACCTGTACATAGATCAAGGGTCAGTTATTCGGACAGAACAAGGGGATACTGATTGGTTTAAAGTCAGGAAAGTTGTGTGTCAGGGTTTTATCCTTTCACCATACCTATTCAATCTGTATGCTGAGCAGATAGTCCGAGAACCTGGACCATATGAAGAAGAATGGGGCATCAGGATTGGAGGAGAACTCATTAACAACCTGCGTTATGCAAACGACACAACCTTGTTTGCTGAAAGTAAAGAGGACTTGAAACACTTACTGATCAAGATCAAAGACCACACACAACCTTCAGTATGGATTACAGCTCAACATAAAGAAAACAAAAATCCTCACAACTGGACCAATGAGCAACATTATGATAAACGGAGAAAAGATTGAAGTTGTCAAGGATTTAATTTCCGTTGGCTCCACAATCAACACCCATGGAAGCAGCAGTCAAGAAATCAAAAGACACATTGCATTGGGCAAATCTGCTGCAAAAGGACTATTGAAAGTGTTGAAAAGCAAATATGTCACCTTGAAGACTAAGGTGCACCTGCCCCAAGCCATAGTATTTTCAATTGCATCATATGCATGTGAAAGCTGGACAATGAATAAGGAAGACCGAAGAAGAACTGAAGCCTCATATTTTATGAATATTCTGTTATATTACAATTTTCAAATGAGGATCGCTGAAAAAATTTTTTTAACTCAAAGTTCTGTGTATTGAATGAAATTTCCTGTGGGTTTTAATTATATCCATCATACAATTATGCATTTAATCAAAGAACATTGATTGTGTGAGTTAAATAGCAACAAACTTGTTGTTAGGTGCTACTGAGTCTTCACATTGTTATCTATAATTTCTTATGATTCACAGAGAAGAATGCCTTTGCAGTCAATAAAACAATAAAAAACAAAGCAAAACCAACTTGTATTGCTTGCTTAGGGTCACTTCTTTCTATATCCTTTTAATCCTGTAGCGAGCACTTCAAAGACTATTAGTAAATTGAAAAAAAAAATCATACTTTGAATGTCATTTCAACTTGAATGTACATGATAGGGAGTAAGTAGATTCCCAGTCATAAGGATGTTGAATTAAAATACACACACACAACACACACACCAGCCTTGGCAGGACTGACATCATAAAAAACTCTGTCATTTTCTGTAGCATTAGACTAACATTTTTCCTACAGTTGATTTTCCCTATGATGACAGTAATGCTTATGCGTTTTACTAAATATTCATAAAATTATCCTAGTACACCTAAAAGAGACAGTGGTTAAGCGGTAGAATTCTCACCTCCATGCATGAGACCTGGGTCTGATTTCTGGCCAACGCACCTCATGCACACCCAACACTCATGTGTCAGTGGAGGCTTGTGCGTTGCTGTGACGCAGAACAGGTTTTAGTGGAACTTCCAGACTAAGGCAGATTAGGAAGAAACAGTGGAGCTATCATTTCAATGATTGCCAGTGAAAACTGTTATGGATTGAATTGTTTCCCGCAAACATGTGTGTCAAATTGGCTAGGCCATGCTTCCTAGTATTGTGTGATTGGCCACCATTTTGTCATCTGGTGTGATTTTCCTATGTGTTATAAATCCTATCTCTATTATATTAATAAGGTGGGATTAGAGGCAGTTATATTAATGAGTCAAGACTCAGTCTACAAAATTAGGCTGTATCTTAAGTCAATCTCTTGAGATATAAAAGAAGATAGAAAGACTGCGGGACCTTATACAACCAAGAAACAAGAGCTGCCTGGAAGGAGCACATCCTTTGGACCAAGGGTCCCTGCACTGAGACACTTCTAGACCAGGAGAAGATTGATGACAAGGACCTTCCCCCAGAGTTGACAGAGAGTGAAAGCCTTCCCCTGGAGCTGGCACCCTGAATTCGGACTTCCAGCCTCCTAAGCAGTGAGAGAATAAATTACTGTTTGTTAAAACCATCACTTGTGGTATTTCTGTTAGAGCAGCACTAGGTAACTAAGACAAAAACCCTATGGATCCCAATAGTCTGATCCTTAACCTATCAGGGAGAGGCACAGGAATGGGCAACATTTTGTTCTGCTGAGGTCACCATGAATTGGGGGCTAACTTGAGGGCAGCTAACAATAACCACAAATATACATAAAGTTTACAAATTGGTCATTCAGTATACCCAGAATTATCCCAAATGGATAATAAGAAGAAAAATAATTGAATTAAATTTTCAAATTGTTGTTGTGGTAAATATATATATATATATATAACAAAACATCTGCAAATTCAACATTTGGACATGTACAGTTAGGTAACTGATTATGTTCATCATGTTGTACAAGCATCACCAGGATCCGTTTCCAAATTATCCCACCACCATTAACAGGAACTCAGTACTTCAGGCCCTCTCTCCTCCTCCCTCTCACTCCTGGTAACCACTAATAAACTTTGCTCTTCATGCATTTGCGTATTCTAGTTTTGTAGATATTTATATAAGCGGAATCATACAACGTGTGTCCTTTTGCGGCTCACTTATTTCACTCAGCATAACATTTTCCAGGTTTATCCATGTTATAGCTTGTATCAGGCCTTCATTCTCCTTATGTCTAGGTAAAATTCCATTGAATGTTTATACTATATTTTATTAATCCATTCATTTGTTGGTGGACATTTGGGTAGTTTCCACTTGCTGGCTACAGTGAATAGATTGCAATGACCATTTATGTACCAGTTTCTGTGTTCCTGCTTCCAATTCTTTTGAGTTATACCTAGGATTGGAATTGCTAGGTCATATGGTAGTTCTATGTTTGATTTTTTTGAGGAATCACCAGTGAATTAAAATTTATTAAGAACCTACTGTGTTCCATGAATTGTGCTAATTTTTTTTTCTGATAGATTATATTTTAATTACATGTTTTTACCTTTCATTGAAACATAACTCTAAATGCAGTGGTGTTATTTTATTGGCAAAATAAAGAAATTACATTTGACGTGATGAATTTCTATCTTGAACCTCTAGGTGTGCCACCCATTTCCACTCCACTGTCTTTAGGTAAAGGGGGGGGTCTTACATCTGCCTAGGAAAATATGCGACCACCAGAGGAATAGATAGTGGAAAAACTTCTGAATAAAGGACAGGTATTGAGAGCAGAGTGACAAGAGAAACAAGAAAATCTCCTTTTTTAATTTGGTAAGTAATGCATTTCTTAAACATGTATTTACTGAGTACTTGCTAGATATAGATATAGATGTAGATATAGAAGATAGATATAGAGACAGATAGAGATGATATAGATACAGCAGTGAATCCGTTGATACATAAGATTTCTAGCTAGTCCTCATCCTTGAAGAAGAACACAGAAAGATCTGGAGGATAAAATAGAGCTAAAATGTGCTCATTTAGCTAAAATATGACCTGTCATATATATCAGGAATCTGCCATTAACACTTTGGTAAATTTTTTTTTCTTTTGACTGAGGAGAATGAGAGAAAAGATGGAGATTAGCTTTATAACAGCATAGAAAGAAATAATTCTAAATACTGATTCTCATACGGGCTGAATTCTGTGCCTTTGAATAAGTCATTTCATTTTGCTGAGCTTCTCTTTCATGTGTAAAGTGGGAAAAATAATATTTACACATTTACCTTCCTAATAAGAGCACCTTGAGGCCTGGTGTATAGTTCCGGATTCAGTGGAATAAAATGAAAGTGGTGAGTGGAAAGGCTATGAGACCCAGGGGCCAGAGCTGCTCACGAACAGGCTGTATTTACCCAAGTTTTATAATTTTATATTCCTCAAGTAAAAACATTTAAGATACCGTGCCTTTATGTAACATTAAACTGAAACCTGTGATATAAGAAGGCATTTTGAGAAGAACTGCTATAATTCATTTACCTCTAAAAATTTATTCTCAAATAAATTTTAAAAGACAACTTGTAATGATGACTTTAGAGACTTAAGTCATTTCAACGTATGTAAAATGAGATGTAGTTGTGAATAATTAATCATTAAATTTAATCTTTACTTGTTGGTTTAAAAATATGACTTTACCTCAACAGGCTGGTGGAATTATCTAGAGAGTAAAACAAGGATGATAGTATGCTGGTTATTTAACCTAACTAATGTTATTCCGGAAACCCCGGTGGCGTAGTAGTTAAGAGGTACGGCTGTTATGTTTTTTCTTTTTTGCTTGGTGTTCTTTTTGTCATTAACCAAAGTATGAAGATATTTGCTATTTACAATAATATTACCTTAAAATTTTTCTCTGAAATTACTTCATTTAAGAAACACTTATTAGACACTTATATCATGGGGTTGCTAATACGGTCAGATGAGAAAATACCTATGCAAATGCCATATAAACACTAAAGTGCTCTCTAGATGGTAATGATTTAATCATCGTCACATCCAAGACCTCTGCTGGGTGGTCTGCCAAAAATTTTAAAATTTCTTTTCAATCATTAGTACTACATATAATTTACATTTTCCAGTAGGTTGATAATAAACCATATCTTTTGCAGATTTTGTAATTACTCTTCTAACCACCTCTTTATGCCTGATAAAATGTGGACTACAATGGCTGTCAATAAAATATACTAAGTGATTCAACTGACAAATAATTTTATACCTCATTAATGCATTATAATTTTTGTTGTATTCTGCTCTATGAAGTACTGTTTACTTTGAAATATTACATGTCGTATTTGACATTAAAGAGCTTTCCAGAGTTTAAAGTTATTGGTAGGTAAATAATCCTCCCAGGCTCTGTTTCGTTCTCCAGTCAGTGAAGTGGGTTATCACACAGCTTTCTTTGAGGACTGTTTTCTTATGAGGCTTATGGTGATCCAAGTTACTCAACTATAAGGTGGAGCATGGATGACAATAAAAGCCACAACTGCAAAACAAAACAAGAAATTTTATAAGGTAGAATGGGAAAGATTTAAGTTATTCATAAATACAGATTAATCACCTAGTCAAATCACCATTATTTAATTGTGAAGAAATAATCCATGGTAAATGCTTGCAGTAGGATTGTGAATATTTTAATTAGGAATAAGAAAAAACAGGATAAAAGGCCAATCAAAATTTCTAGAAGAAAATTTATAAGAAAATCTTCATTACTTTGGATTATGCAAAGATATCTTCAAATACTAAAACCACTCAGTGTAAAAAATGATAAATTGGACATCATTAAACATAAGCACTTCTGTTCTCAGAAAAACACCATTGAGAAAATGAAGACGAGGAGAAAATACTTGTAATTCCTATTAAAAAAAAAAAAGATTCCATCCAATATATATATAAAATTTTACAATAATTAGAAAAAAAAATTTTAAAATTGACAAAATGTTTGAATGGCCATTTCATAATGGAAAATACATGAATGGCCAATAACTACATGGAAAGATGCTTAGCATCACTGATCATCAGTGGAATGCAGATTACAACTCTCATAATATGTCATCACATAGCTGCTAGCGTGATGCACATTTACAAGCTGACAAATACCAGGTGTTGACAAATGTGGAAAAACAGAACACTCATGCCGGTGACTACAACTTGCTAGTGAGAGCACAAAATGATACAATGATTTTGGAAAACAGGTTGGTAGTTTTGTAAATAAAATTAAGCATACACTTCCTTCGACCTTGCAATCCCTCTCCTAGGTATTTATCTAATAAAAATGCAATTATCTGTTTACATAAAGACTTGTACATGAATGCTCATAGCAGGTTTATTATCATAGCTGAAAACTGGAAATAGCAATGCCCCTCATCAGTTCAACGAATACACAAAGTGTGATATAACAACACAAAAGAATACTCATTAACAATGAAAAAAGAATACACAACATAAAATTCAAAAAATTTTGATGTGTAAAAGAAGCCAGACACAAAAAATTGTACTGTATGAACTTATTTATAATAAATGCTAGAACAAGAAAGAATAACTCACAGTGACAGAAAGTAGATGGTTTTGTATTTGTCTGGTGGTGGAAGGACTTACTGCAAAGAGTCATGAAGGAACTTTTGCGGGTGATGAAATATTCTATATCTTCATAGTCATGTGGATATGGATACACAGGTATATGTTGTTGTTGTTAGTTGCTGTCTAATCAATTCTGACTCATGGCAACCCCATGTGTGTAGAGCAGAACTGCTCCATGAAGCTTTCAAGATGAGTTTTTAGAAGCAGGTCACCAGGCCTGTCTTCTGTGGTGCCTCTGGTTGGGTTTAAAGAACCAACCTTTTGGCTAGTAATCAAATGCTTAAAGGTTTGTGTCACCCAAGGACTCCTACATAGGTACATACATTTGCCAAAATAAAGCACTGCAGCTTAAATTAGGTGCATTTTATTGTACATAAATTATTCAGAATAAAGTTGATTTAAAAATAGCAAAACATAAAGGTAATAAAATGCCATAAAATTATTAAAGAAAACATCCTGTCCAGAAACTAGAACATGAAATTTTTTTTCCAAAGAATGTTTTGGCAAGTCCCACTACTTATCCACTGAAGTGCTTAGGGTTCAGCCTATTTTATAAGCTAGAATTTTTTTCTTATTGCTGTCCATATATATTTTAGAACAGCTGCTGAAATGCTCCGCCTTTTATGACCAAACTAAGGAAATATCCATTGTTGGTTGTTGTTAGTTATCTAAATTGAGATTAGAATTTTTTTTAATCATTTTTTTATTAGAAAACCAAGAGAAATCAAAAGATATATATTCTTGTGCTTGCTTTACTAGGCATCTCTTCAGACCTGTCCTTGGAACCTTGGAGAGAGTAAGAGAAATTGTAACATAACCGTAGTCAAAGATCATTTACAAAGACACTAAAAAAAAAAAAAAAAAAAAATGCTAAGAGAGGCCTGGGGCCAAATGATGCTCTAGAAAAATTTCTTTACTCATTCCTATCTTCAAAGGCTTTGGCTTCTGATTCCAGCAAAAGCAATAAAGTTCTAAGGAGGTCTTCAGGTGAAAGGACGTGGTCTGGGCATAGACTTGAATCCCTTCCATGAGATGAAAAAAAAGTATTTTCTCTGAGTACCTGTGATCAGAGTATTTTTTATTATTTCTGATGGGCAGAAATTCTAATTTTTAATACTTTAATTTCTACTTAGGTGACCAAGCAGAATGCGGAAATTATTGAACAATATTATAAATATCACATGCAAGTCAAATGTTGCTAAAGATAAAAAATGATTGTAGCAGTACATCAACAGGTATGTGACAGAAAATCAAGGCGGATTCCTAGAAGAAGATGTGAAATTAGCTTTATCACTTCTGATGTCAGATGGATCTCGGCTGAAAGCAAAGAATACCAGAAACATGTTTCCCTGTGTTTTATTGACTATGCAAAGGTACTCATCTGTGGATCATAACAAATTACAGATAACACTGTGAAGAATGGGAATTCTACAACACTTAATAGTGCTCATGAGGAACCTGCACATAGACCAAAATGCAGTCGTTCAAGCAAAATAAAAGGATACTCCTTTCACCATACTTATTAAGCCTGTATGCTGCAAGAAGCTGTACTATATGAAGAAGAAAGTGGCATCAGAATTAGAGGAAGAATCATTAAGAACCTGCAATAAGCAGAAAAAACATTCCTTGCTGAAAGTGAAGAGGACTTGAAGCACTTACTGATGAAGATCGAAGATTATGCCTTCAGTAGGGATTGCACCTCAAAATAAAGAAAACAAAAATCCTCAAAACGGGACCAATAAGCAACATCATGATAAACGGGGAAATATTAACTTTGTGGAATATTTCATTTTACCAGGATCCACAATCAATGCCCATGGAAGCAGAAGTCAAGAAATCAAAAGATACGTTTTATTGGGAAAATCTACTGCAAAAGATCTCTTTAAAGTGTTTAAAAGCAAAGATGTCACTTTGAGGATTAAGGTGTACCTAACTTTTTTTTTTTTTAACCCAAGCCACGGTGTTTTCAATTGTCTCATATACATGTGAAAGCTGGACAATAAATAAGGAAGACTGAAGAAGAATTGAGGCATTTGAATTACGGTGTTGTCAAAGAATATCAAATATACATACCATAGACTGACACAAGAATGAACAAAACTGTTTTGGAAGAAGTACAGCCAGAAAACTACTTCGAAGAGAGATAGATGGGACTTTTTCTCACATACTTTGGACATTTATCAGCAGGGACTAGTCTCTGGAGAAGGATATCATGCTTGGTAGAGGGTCAGCAAAAAAGAGAAAGATCTTCAATGAGATGTATTGACACAGTGGCTGCAACAATGGGCTCAAACATAATGATTCTGAGGATGGCCCAGGACCAGGCAGTGTTTCATTCTGTTGTACATAGGGTAGCTTGATCCTATGGAACTAACTCAAGGGTATCTAACATTCTGCACAACAAATTATCACATATTTAGTGACTTAAAACAACATGTACATTTATTATCTTACGGTGTCTGTTTTTTGGGAGTCTGGACACAGTTCAGTTAGATTCTCTACAAGGCTGCAATCAAGGTGATTCCTGGAATGGGTTCTCATTTGGAGCCTGAACTGAGAAAAAATCCATTTCCATGCTCAATCAAGTTGTTTCCTCGTGGCTGTAAGCATGAGGGCCCCAGCTACTGACTGGGTGTTGGCTAGATGCTGCCTTCTGCTCCTAAAGACTGCCCACGTTTCCTTGCTAAGTGGGCCTGTTAACATTGCAGTTTACTTCTTCAGAGGCAGCAAAGGAGAAAGTCTTGAGAGAAAGGCTTACGTAATGTGACATAATCAAGGGAGTGACATCCCATCACCACTGCCACATCCTATGGTTAGAAGCAAAACACATATCCCGCTCACACTCAAGAAGAGCGGGTTAAACTAGGTGGTGGGGATCATGAAAACCACTTAAAGTCTGTCCATTACATACATACTGTGCACTAGGCACTTTCCTGAGCTACCTGGACCTGGGTTCATTTGCACTGTACACTTAAATTTACATGAATTAATACTTAAAGGCTTAAAACAGTGGCTAAAATATGGTAAACAATAAATTTAGGTTGCTACCTGAATAAAAATACATGTTTCTTAATTTGTAATAGGGAGTATAATGTCTTACCATAAAAGTTATTAAATATTGAGCTGGTGGAAATTTTATTGGCACTCTAGGAGAGAAAAAGCCCTGATTTATAGAGTTGCCAATAGTCATGGTGTAAATACTCCCACCGTAGCCAAATTCAAGATCCCAACATGTTATCACTGAATGCAGAGTTGGGAAGACATGGATGTAATCTACTCCCACAAGCAGGTATAAGCTGCCTCCAGCACACCATAAGAGTCTTTATAAAGAATAAATGAGAGATTGGTTACATTAATATAGTTTTCTGTATAATGATGTTTAAAAAATGATTATTTTTCTTCTTTCTTATGATGGTGACAACTACTGTTAATAATGATCTACTTTGATAGTGATAGTTATGATGGCAAAACAACTTGAAAATTTCTGACAAGCGGGGAAAAAAATTGAAAGGCTGAAGTACTCAGCATAGAATGTGTAAAAATGCATCCACAAAGCAAATACAAAATAGTCCTCAAAAAAAAAGAGTAGAGAGTTGGAGCCAAGATGGCGGAATAGACAGACACTTCCAGGGAGCCCTCTTTACAACAAAGACCCGAAAAAACAAGTGAAACGAGTATATTTGTGACAAGCTGGGAGCCCTGAGCTTCAAAGACAAACTTAGAAAATGAACTGAGAGGCAGGGGAGGAAGAGACCGTTCAGAAGCGGAGAGGAGTTACCAGACCTGAATCGTAGGGAGCTCTCAAGCACCATTCCCGGAGAGGTGGTGGTGGCGGGCTGGTACTAGCGTTCGGCCGCAGTTTTCTCAGGGAGAAGCAGCCAGCCACACAACCTACTCGCACCTCCAGAACCTGAGGAGAATGGCGCTCTCGGCAAAAACTAATAACTTGTGTATATTTTAACATGCCCCCACACCCGCAAACCAGCTTCAGTGGCTGAATTCCCTGGGCTTGAGATAGACCCTGGTTAGCACCTAGAGCCATCCTCCTGGCCTTGGGGAAGAAAAAAATTTGCAATTGGGGGGAAAAGATAATTTGCCAGCTCCATTAACTAGGGGAGCACAGGACAGGAGTGGCTTCTGTCCAGGCATAAACCGTCCGTGGACCTTGAGCACCTTTCCCTTCTGCATGGACCTGTGAGGGCCTATTTCAGGAGAATACGCCCTTATTGGTAAACTCGAACCATTTCAGCTATGTGGTGGAGAGGTGGGTCTTTGATGTTTGACATCGCTTTGCCTATTAAACAAGGTCCTCACCTACCAACATCAGAGACCTACGGACTGGTAGCTCCACTAAGGTCACCCAGTCACCCGTGACAGGGGTCCAAAGATAACTGGTACTTCCCAGTCCTTACAACCAAAAACTTTGGGTGCCCATGTTTCTTCTGCAGAACCCACCCACCTGCACGCTCTAGGGAACAGGGACTCACTTTCTTCAGAGACACTCGGGGGTTGGTTCTCAGCCACCTCCCTTGTTCAGAGCATGACCCCCTACTGCAATAAGATACCGGTATATAGGCCAATCACCCCTGCCCCTCTAAAACTGTACGACAGAGCCTGTACTACACACTTGATGAAGCTACCTGGACCTAAGCTGAATTCATACAAGAAAACTGAATGGACTCCTAGGACTGATATACTTGATAACAGCTCTAGCCATCTGGGGACAGGACATCAGAGCTCCAAAGGTGAAAATAATCAAGCTAGCTCACTCAAGCAACCCATAGGAGTATACCAAAACAAAACAAAGTAAGAAGCTACAACACAGTAAGCAAGCATAAACTAGTACAATAACTTATAGATGGCTCAGAGACAACAGTCAATATCAAGTCACATAAAGAAACAGACCATGATCACCACAACAGGCTCTCAAAGCAAAGAGTCCAGGGATCTTTTTGATGAAAATGCATTCCTGGAATTACCAGATGCAGAATACAAAAGTTTAATATACAGAAACCTTTAAGACATCAGGAAGGAAATGAGGCAATATACAGAACAAGCCAAGGAACACACAGATAAAGCAATTAAAGAAATTAGAAAGATTATTCAGGAACATAATGAAAAGTTTAATAAGTTGGAAAAATCCACAAACAGACAGCAATCAGAAATTCAGAAGATTAACAATAAAATTACAGAATTAGACAACTCAATAGAAAGGCAGAGGAGCAGAACTGAGCAAGTAGAAGCTAGAATTTCTGAACTCAAAGATGAATCACTTGGCACTAATATATTTTAAGAAAAATCAGATAAAAGAATTTTAAAAAAATGAAGAAACTTTAAGAATCATGTGGGACTCTATTAAAAGAAATAACCTAGGAGTACCAGAACAGGGAGGGAAACAGAAAATACAGAGAGAATTGTTGAAGATTTGTTGGCAGAAAACTTCCCTGATATTGGGAAAGATGAGGAGATATCTATCCAAGATGCTCATTGAACTCCACATAAAAGAAAGTCACCAAGACATATTATAATCAAACTTGCCAAAACCAAAGATAAAGAGAAAATTATAAGAGAAGCGAGGGATTAAAAAAAGTCACCTACAAAGGAGAGCCAAAAAGAATAAACTTGGACTAGTTGGCAGAAACCATGCAGGCCAGAAGGCAATGGGACGACATATTTAAAAAACTTAAGGAAAAAAATTGCCTGCCAAGAATCATCTATCCATCAAAACTGACTCTTAAATATGAAGGTGAAATTAAGACATTTCCAGATAAACACAAGTTGAGGGAATTTGTAAAAACCAAATCAAAACTATAAGAAATGCTAAAGGGAGTTCTTTGGTTAGAAAATCGATAATATCAGGTATCAACCCAAGGCTAGAACACAGGGCAGAGCAACAAGAAGTCAACCCAGACAGGGAAATCCAAAAAAAAAAGCAAGATTATAAAAAAAAAAAAACAGGGAAACAGCGATATTATTATATAAAGGAAGACAACATTAGAATAATAAACAGGGACTAAGAAATGTAATCATACACCTTCCATATGGAGAGAAAGATACGGTGATACAGTTAGGTTTAAATTTAGAAAAATAGGGGTAAATAATAAGGTAACCACAAAGTAGACAAACTATCCTACTCATCAAAATAAAACACAAGAAAAGAATAGAGACCCAGCAGAAACAAAATCAACAACAAATACGAGGAAAGGACAATATATAAACATAATCTACTCAGCACATA
The DNA here is from genome assembly GCF_030014295.1 of Loxodonta africana. Taxonomy (NCBI): domain Eukaryota; kingdom Metazoa; phylum Chordata; class Mammalia; order Proboscidea; family Elephantidae; genus Loxodonta; species Loxodonta africana. Next base: position 167,516,426 of record NC_087342.1, read on the forward strand.
AAATTAAGTGGGAAAAAGAAACTGTCAACAACACACAAAGAAACACATCAAAATGATAACACTAAATTCATACCTATCCATAATTACCCTGAATGCAAATGGACTAAATGCACCAATAAAGAGACAGAGAGTCTCAGACTGGATAAAGAAATAAGATCCATCTATAAGCTGCCTACGAGAGACACACCTTAGACTTAGAGACACAAACAAACTAAAACTCAAAGGACGAAAAAAGTATATCAAGCAAACAACAATCAAAAAAGAGCAGGAGTGGCAATATTAATTTCTGACAACATAGACTTTAAAAATAAATCCATCAGAAAGGATAAGAAAAAAAAAAAAAGGAAGGACACTATATAATGATTAAAGGGACAGTACACCAAGAAGATATAACCATATTAAATATTCATGTACCCAATGACAGGGCTGCTAGATACATAAAACAGACTCTATCAGCATTGAAAAGTGAGATAAACAGCTCCACAATAATAGTAGGAGACTTCAACACACCACTTTCGGTGAAGGACAGGACGTCCAGAAAGAAGCTCAATAAAGACACAGAAGATCTAAATGCCACAATCAACCAACTTGACCTCATAGACATATACAGAACACTCCATCCAACAGCAACCAACTACACCTTCTTTTCTAGTGCACATGGAACATTCTCTAGAATTGAGCACATATTAGGTCATAAAGCAAGCCTTAGCAGAATCCAAAACACTGAAATATTACAAAGCATCTTCTCTGACCATAAGGCCATAAAAGTTGGAAATCAATAACAGGAAAAGCAGGGAAAAGAAATCAAACACTTGGAAACTGAACAATACCCTGCTCAAAAAAGACTGGATTATAGAAGACATTAAGGATGGAATAAAGAAATTCAGAGAATCCAATGAGAATGAAAACACTTCCTATCAGAACCTTTGGGACACAGCAAAAGCGGTGCTCAGAGGCCAATTTATAAGTGCAGACATCCAAAAAGAAGAAAGGGCCAAAATCAAAGAATTATTCCCACAACTTGAACAAATAGAAAGAGTGCAACGAAAGAAACCCACAGACACCAGAAGAAAACAAATCATAAAAATTAGAGCTGAACTAAATGAAATAGAAAACAGAAAAACAATTGAAGGAATTAACAAGACCAAAAGCAGGTTTTTTGAAAAAATCAGCAAAATTGATAAACCACTGGCCAAACTGGCAAAAGAGAACCAGGAGAGGAAGCAAATCACCTGAATAAGAAATGAGAGGGGTGATATTACAACGGACCCAACTGAAATTAAAAGAATCATATCAGATTACTATGAAAAACTATACTCAAACAAATTTGAAAACCTAGAAGAAATGGATGATTTCCTAGAAACACACTACCTACCTAAACTAGCACAAACAGAGGTAGAACAACTAAATAGACCCATAACAAAAGAAGAGATTGAAAAGGTAATCAAAAAACTCCCAACAACAACAAAAAGCTCTGGTCCAGACAGCTTCACTGCAGAGTTCTACCAAACATTCAGAGAAGAGTTAACACCACTACTACTAAAGGTATTTCAGAGCACAAAAAAGGACAGAATACTACCAAACTCATTCTATGAAGCCACCATATCCCTGATACCAAAACCAGGTAAAGACGCCACAAGAAAAGAAAATTATAGACCTATGTCCCTCATGAACATAGATGCTAATATCCTCAACAAAATTCTAGCCAATATTATTCAACAACATATCAAAAAGATAATTCACCATGACCAAGTGGGATTCATACCAGGTATGCAGGGATGGTTCAACATTAGAAAAACAATGTAATCCACCACATAAATAAAACAAAAGACGAGAATCACATGATTTTATCAATTGATACAGAAAAGGCATTTGACAAAGTTCAACACCCATTTGTGATAAAAACTCTCAGCAAAATAGGAATAGAAAGAAAATTTCTCAACATAATAAAGGGCATTTATACAAAGCCAACAGCCAACATCACCCTAAATGGAGAGAGCCTGAACACATTCTCCCTGAATTCGGGAACCAGATAAGGATGCCCTTTATCACCACTATTATTAAACATTGTGTTGGAGGTCCTAGCCAGAGCAATTAGGCTAGATGAAGAAATAAAGGGTATCCAGATTGGCAAGGAAAAAGGAAAAGTATCTTTATTTCCAGATGACATGATCTTATACACAGGAAACCCTAAGAAATCCTACAGAAAACTACTGAAACTAATAGAAGAGTTCAGCAGAGTATTGGGATACAAGATAAATATACAAAAATCAGTTGGATTCCTCTACACCAACAAAAAGAACACAGAAGAGGAAATCACCAAATCAATGCCATTTACAGTAGCCCCCAAGAAGATAAAACACTTAGGAATAAATCTTACCAGAGATGTAAAAGACTTACACAGAGAAAACTACAGTACATTTCTGCGATAAACCAAAAGAGGCTTACATGAGTGGATCAACATACCTTGCAAATGGGTAGGAAGACTTAACATTATAAAAACGTCTATTCTGCCAAAACCGATCTATACCTTTAATGCAATTCTGATCCAAATCCCAACGATATTTGATATTCTTTAATGAGATGGAGAAACAAATCACCAACTTCATATGGAAGGGAAAGAGGCCCTGGATAAATAAGGTATTACTAAAAAAGAAGAACAAACTGGGGGGCCTTACTTTACTTGATTGGAGAACCTACTATACCACCACAGTAGTCAAAACAGCCTGGTATTGGTACAACAACAGATACATGGACCAATGGAACAGAATGGAGAATCCAGACATAAATCCATCCACATATGAGCAGTTCATATTTGACAAAGGCCCCAAAACAGTTAAATGGGGAAAAGACAGTCTTTTTAACAAATGGTGCTGGCATAACTGGATATCCATCTGTAAAAAAATGAAATAAGACCCATACCTCACTGCAGGCACAAAAACTAACTCAAAATGGATCAAAGACCTAAATATAAAATGTAAAATGATAAAGATCATGGAGGAAAAATAGGGACAACGTTAGAAGCTCTAATACATGGCATAAACAGTATACAAAACATTATAAAGAATGTAGAAGAAAAACTAGATAACTGGGAGCTCCTAAAAATCAAACACCTATGCTCATCCAAAGACTTCATCAAAAGAGTAAAAAGATTACCTACAGCCTGGGAAAAAGTTTTTAGCTATGACATTTCTGATCAGCGCCTGATCTCTAAAATCTACATGATATTGCAAAAACTCAACTACAAAAGGACAAATAACCCTATTAAAAAATGGGCAAAAGATATGAATAGACACTTCACTGAAGAAGACATTGAGGTAGCTAACAGATACATGAGGAAATGTTCACGATCATTAGCCATTACAGAAATGCAAATTGAAACTTCAATGAGATTTCATCTCACTCCAACAAGGCTGGCATTAATCCAAAAAACACAAACGCATGAATGTTGGAGAGGCTGTGGAGAAATTGGAACACTTATACACTGCTGGTGGGAATGTCAAATGGTACAACCACTTTGGAAATCAATTTGGCACTTCCTTAAAAAGCTAGAAATAGAACTACTATACAATCCAGCAATCCCACTCCTTGGGTTTTATCCTAGAGAAATAAGAGCTTTTACACGAATGGTATATGCACACCCATGTTTATTGCAGCTCTGTTTACAATAGCAAAAACATGGAAGCAACCAAGGTGTCCATCAACGGATGAATGGATAAATTATGGTATATTCACACAATGGAATACTATGCATTGATAAAGAACAGTGAGGAATCTCTGAAACTTTTCATAACATGGAGGAACCTGGAAGACATTATTCTGAGTGAAATTAGTCAGTTGCAAAAGGACAAATATTGTATAAGACCACTATTATAAGAACTTGAGAAATAGTTTAAACTGAGAAGAAAACATTCTTTTGTGGTTATGAGAGGAGGGAGGGAGGATGGGTGCGAGAAGGGTAACTAATTAGATAGTAGATAAGAACTACTTTAGGTGAAGGGCAAGACAGCTCACAATACAGAGAAGGTCAGCACAGCTGGACTAAACCACAAGCAGTTTCCTGAATAAACTGAATGCTTCGAAGGCCAGTGTAGCAGGGACAGGGGTTTGGGGACCATGATTTCAGGGGACATCTAAGTCAATTGGCATAATAAAATCTATTAAGAAAACATTCTGCATCCCACTTTGAAAAGTGGCATCTGGGGTCTTAAACACTAGGAAGCAGCTATCTAAGATGCATCAATTGGTCTCAACCCACCTGGACCAAAGGAGAATGAAGAACACCAAGCACACAAGATAATTACAAGCCCAAGAGACAGAAAGGGCCACATGATCCAGAGGCTACATCATCCAGAGATCAGAAGAACTAGATGGTGCCTGGCTACGACCGATGACTGCCCTGACAGGAAACACAACAGAGAACCCCTGAGGGAGCAGGAGAGCAGTGGGATGCAGACCCCAAATTCTCATAAGACCAGACTTAATGGTCTGACTGAGACTAGAAGGACCCTGGTGGTCATGGCCCCCAGACCTCCTGTTGGCCCAGGACAGGAACCATTCCCGAAGCCAACTGTTCAGACATGGATTGGACTGGACAATGGGTTGGAGAGGGATGCTGGTGAGGACTGAGCTTCTTGGATCAGGGGGACACTTGAGACTATGTTGACATCTCCTGCCTGGAGGGGAGATGAGAGGGTAGAGGGAGTTAGAAGCTGGCAAAATGGACATGGAAAGAGAGAGTGGCGGGAGAGAGTGGGCTGTCTCATTAGGGGGAGAGTAATTGGGAGTGTGTAGCAAGGTGTGTATACAAGTTTTTATGTGAGAGACTGACTTGATTTGTAAACTTTCACTTAAAGCACAATAAAAATTATAAAAAAGAGTAGAAGATTTAGAAGCAACATCATAAAAAGTCTGCTACAAGAAAAGGATATATTTCTGGGTCTGTTTGTCTTCCTCTCTTCCTATTTTCTATCTAATATTATTCTGTGTATATTCAGAGATGATTTCTCTGCAGGCTTAAGAACAAAGTGCAGTTCTTTTTTGATGTTCTTGATAAGTGTGAACAGTTGAGTTGATGCAATGTCACTATATTCACAAGTTCTTAATGAACACAGACCAGATACTGTTCTAAGGGGAAGGTACCAGGCATTTATTATTTACAGAATAAATAAGACAGGGTTGAGTATAACAGCATACATCATCACCAGCCTAGGTTCCACAAAGTTAGGCTTCCATCCACAGGGTGTTATGAGATTACATCTAAGCACACCCCAGTTCGAGTCTTGGGAGGAGAATGCCTAAATTCTTCTCTCCTGAAATTAAATACTAGTAGGAAGCCTTTTTTTTTTTTAGGAAGCCAAGTCATCATGCCAGGTAGTATGTACAGAGAACAGGCATGAGAAGGGGTAATAAAAGTTAAAAGGCGGTAATGAAGATAGAAGACTGCCTATAGGCAACGGACGTCATTTATTGCCGATGTCCAGACTATTCTAAATTTACTGGCACCACAGAACAGCCTTTCCTTCTTTATCCCACTAAGATAACTTATCAGACTTCTCAGTTTCTTCTGAAGGCAATAATCTCTCCCTAATGTACATACTTTCCCTTATGTTCATTAGTAGATTTTGTGTCCACTAGCAGCTAGGGAGATGATGAAAGAGATATAGCTTACTGGAGCACTCAGCATTTGATTCAGAGGTGAAACTACAGGATCTGATAAGAGAAGTAAAAGTCAGAGGTCAAGAATCAAGTATTCAAGAAGGAAATAAACCACTTAAGTTGGTTAATTACATTGATCTCTCCTGTCTGCCTTTTCTAACTTTCTTATGCTTTTTAAAACAATTTGCTTTCTGGTCCTTTATCATAGTTTACCCTGAAATTTTATCTAAATGAAAGTCTGCTCCACTAAACTAAGGCTCTCTATATATAACTATGTAGTAAAATCTCAGGATAACTATATTAAATTTGATAGATTACCTTAAGACATGGAAAAAGACCAGAACATAGAGAGAATCTGAACAATATGGGTAAAAATAATCTTTCTTTATTTAATGAAAGCATCTGAGGCTTAGAAAACATTGCCTCAAACCTACCACAAATATTTTGCCCAGTCTAACTGTGTGTCTCAATTTTTTAAGGCCTAAAGTGTGTCATACTGTGGGGGCTTGTGTGTTGCTGTGATGCTGGAAGCTATGCCACCAGTACTGAAATACCAGCAGTGTCACTCATGGTGGACGGGTTTCATCTGAGCATCCAGACTAAGACAGACTAGGAAAACGGACCCGGCAGTCTACTTTTGAAAATAATTAGCCGGTGAAAACCTTACGAATAGCAGCAGAACATTGTGGGATATAGTGGCAGAAGATGAGCCCCTCAGGTTGGAAGGTACTCAAACTATGACTGGGGAAGGCTGCCTCTTCAAAGTAGAGTCGACCTTAATAATGTGGATGGAGTCAAGCTTTCAGGATCTTCATTTGCTCATGGGGCATGACTCAAAATGAGAAGAAACAGCTTCAAACATCCTTTAATAATCAGAGCCTGGAATGTATGGAGTTATAAATCTAGGAAAATTGGAATCATCAAAAATAAAATGGAATGCATGAAGATCGATATCCTAGGCATTAGTGACCTGAAATAGACTGGAATTGACCATTTTGAATCAGACAATCATATGGTCTACTATGCTGGAAATAACAACTTGAAGAGGAATGGCATTGAGCTCATGGTCAAAAAGAACATTTCAAGATCTATCCTGAATAGATAGATCGGTCAGTGATAGGGTAATATCCATATGCCTACAAGGAAGACCAGTTAATACAACTATTGTTCAATTTTACTCACCAACGACTAAGGCCAAAGATGAAGAACTTGAAGATTTTTACTAACTTATGCAGTCTGAAATTGATTGAACATGCAATTAGGATGCACTGATAATTACTGGTGTTTGGAATGTGAAAGTTACAAATAAGCAAGAAGGATCAGTAGTTGGAAAATATGGTCTTGGTGATAGAAACAATGCTGGAGATCTCATGATTGCACTTTGCAAGACTGACGAGTTCTTCATTGCAAATACCTTTTTTCACCAACATAAATGGTGACTATGCACATGAACCTCACCAGATGGAATACACTGGAATCAAACCAACTACATCTGTGGAAAGAGACGATGGAAAAGCTCAATATCATCAGTCAGAACAAAGCCAGGGGCCGACTGCTCAGCATTCCTCAAGCTGAAAGAACTGAAGAAAAAATTCAAGCCCTGAGTTTTAATACTGAAGGATTCTACAGGGAAAACATTAAAGGACGCAGGAAGCATCAAAAGAAGGTGGAAGGAATACACAGAGTCACTATACCAAAAAGAACTGGTTGACGTTCAACCATTTCAGGAGGTAACATGATCAGGAACAGATGGTACTAAAGGAAGAAGTCCAAGCTGCACTGAAGGCATTGGCATAGAACAAGTCTTCAGGAATGGACGGAATGCCAACTCAGATGTTTCAACAAATGTATGTAGTGCTGGAAGTGCTCACTCGTGTATGCCAGGAAATTTGGAAGAGAGCTACCTGGCCGACCTGCTGGAAGAGATCCTTATTTACACCTATTCCCAAGAAAGGTAATCCAACAGAAAGTGGAAATTATCGAACAATATCATTAATATCATATGTAGGTTAGGTAAAATTTTGCTGAAGATCACTCAAAAGCGGCTGCAGCAGTATATTGACAGGGAGCTGCTAGAAATTCAAGCTGTATTTAGAAGAGGATGTGGAACCAGGGTTGTCAGATGGATCCCGGCTGAAAGCAGAGAATATCAGAAAGATGTTTACCTGTGTTTTATTGACTATGTTAAGGCATCCTACTGTGTGGATCATAAGAAACTATGGACAACATTACAGAGAATTCTTGGGACAAAAGAAGCTCAGTTTCTTCTCCAAGAGGTCTCAGCGGAGATCAGATAACCACTGATGATCTCCAACAATAGAAGCAGCAGTAGGGTAACAAGATGAGACACTCAAAACTGAAGGACAGAAATTCATGCCCTAAAACAGATGTAAGGCGGTAACATTAGAAACTCTCAGAAGTAACTTGTCTTGGATTGGGAGGGTGGGGGTTGAAGGGGCCTAATTTCGAGCAAATAGGCCACTGAGAAGAAATGAGTGCTATTCTACCATTAGATGCATTGGGAAAAATCTAATCTTAGACTGTGAAGGACAAGCATATATTAGTACATATAATACAGATGTTTATTTAGGCCTTATTAATAAAGAGAAGCTTATGTTTTCAGGGAATGATATTAGAGTAGGTAATGTTTTATTAGTATAAATGTAAATATATAATCTTAATACCACAATTCTAAATATACTTATAAAAACCCAAACGTGACCCATTGCCATTGAATTGATTCTGACTCATAGCGACCCTGTAGGACAGAGTGGAACTGCCCCATAGAGCTTCCAAGGAGTGGCTGGTTGATTCGAATTGCTGACCGTTTGGTTAGCAGCTAATCTCTTTTTTTTTTACCCCCAACTGACAGGAGCTAATGATTTTCCCTCCATGGATGCAGATTTTAAAGCATTATTTTTCCCTCAAAGCAAGTTACACTATTCCACACCCCATCACAAGAACAAAGAAAAAAAAAGGTGTGATAATGAGTTTTATCAGCAAGTGTTCATGAAGCAGTTGGTCGAGTCTTAGGAATGGATTTTGATAATGGCATCAAAATAGATGTTAGGAAGATTTCTACAGTTTTCTAGGAAGATGACTACCTGGGTTAAATGAGTCATTTTTTGGACAATTAGTTTTGCTGTTCTATAATGGATATGCCTTTTTGCACCAACGCCATCTGTTAGGACCAGCAACTAGGAATCTTGATTTTAAAAGGTCGGAAATGCAGGCTAATCAACAAAACATTGGCAATACCCAGGTACATGTAGGCAGTGGGAACTTTTTCCTTTCACTTTGTAATATGAAAGTGTCCACTATTATCATCTGCTGTCCTCAGATGGTGAGTTGGGAACAAGAAGTCCTATGTGGTACCTGCATGGAAAGTGCTCAAATAAATGTTTGCTTGTTTCAAACTCTCTTTTTAGATCAGTGTGTTCTGAGTTACAGTGAGAACAGTAAGTCAGCTTGTCTGACTTTTGATTAGCTAGTATAGATGAAATTTGTATTCCTCTTACCCTCACTAAGGAGCCTTCGTATTTTTTTTTTTAACACCCAGTGAACTAGTACATTATATTATAGAAAAGTAAAGATTAACCTAATGAATAAGTGGGTAGGTAAATAATTTTATCACAGGCAACCCAAGGGTAAGTGCTTCCAGGCTGTCTTTGGCATCCACGTAAGGTGCTTGGGTGGCACAAATGGTTTTGCGCTTGACTATAAACCTAGGGTTGGTGGTTAGGACCCATCCAGAGGCACCACTGAAGAAAGGCCTGGTGATCTGCTTTTGTAAAGATTATTGTTGTTATTGTTAGGTAGCAGCTGATCTCTTAACTACTGTGTCACTGGGCTCCTAAATATATTCACTAAATGTGAATTATATTCTGAGTTATATCCTCTATTAAATACTTTCATAATGTCAGTACTTTCAAATCCACAGAAATATATAGAAGCACCTCCCACAAGTATTATAAATAAAACTGAAATTCACTTCACAGTAATAGTTCAAACTCAAGTATTTGGCACCACAGTAACCATGCAAGTAGGGGTGATTATTGCCCTTTTTTTGTACATAAGAAACTGAGGCAGAGGTAGATGCATGGTCCAAGTTCTACATTCAGTATGAAGCCCAGTGAGAACCTGAACTCCAAAATGTGTGTTCTTTCTATGCCCTGTTCAAAATCCGTGCTATACTCTGGTAAAAAGAAACTAAGCATACTTACCTAGTATTTACATCTTTCCATTTCTAAGGCTCAGCTCTAGAATCATGACCATACGCTTACAGCATTAGGTCAAGGATGCAAAGAGCAAGCCAGCAGTCAAATCACGGAAAAATGAAGATGAACTTCTGCACCCTCATTTCCTAGTGCTTCTCAGTGTCCAAGACCCTTACCATGTCTTCAATTGATTTGGAAAAGTTTATGAAGTAAAACCAAATTTCTTGTAGTTGGCTTGTAGAGACAAGGATAAAGAGTTATTCTTGACTGGTCAGAAAGGATTGAGCTTTAGCCGTTAAAAGAAGAAAAAGAAAAGCTCTGTGGAGAAATTAATTTATTGATGTATTTGATGTACTTACTTAGAAGTAGTCCTTCTTGATCCAGGAATACCTGAATGATTACCTGGTATTTGATTTTACCCTTTTAAGTAATTTTGTTTGGACTTTTTTTCCATTACCTCCTTGAAATATTCAACAGGAGCAGAGCTTTACCGCTATTTAATGAGAAAGTGTAAGGTAGTTACGCACTTGATTTTCTTATCTTAGAAATTCAGGGTTAAAAAAAATCTATTTTATAAATATTCCAGGGAAATAAAAAAACAATTTTGCCTTATTTCTGAAGAAATGGCATAGGTGGGTAGAAAAATGTAGTTCTGCTTAGAATGTAATAACCAATCCCCAAACCAATTTTGCTCGTAAATATGCATGTAAGAATATATGCTAATCAAATAAGATGTTGCCAATACATAATTATTACGGTTAATCTAAAACCTTAATTTAGCCCCTATATATAAACTAATTCACAGTGTATAAATTATTTATTATATAACTAAAATAAGTTTTTATGTCAATTTCCTTTTAATGTATACGAATCTTATTTTAATAACTAATGGTAAAATTCCTATGTACAAAAACTCACTGCTGTTGAATCGATTCTGACTCATAATGACCCTAACAGACAAAGTAGAACTGCCCCACTGGGTTTCCAAGAAGCGCCTGGTAGATTTGAACTGCCGACCTTCTGGTTAACAGCCTTAGCTCTTAAGCACTACACCATCAGGGTTCCCCCTACATACAAAGTTCTTTATTAATATGATTATAAGTTTCAAAAAATGGAATGTGAATATAAGCATATGTATCATCTGTTTTTATCATTCATTATAAAATACTGAAAATATGAATGCTGGTCATGAATGCATTAATAGAAATACGAAGAACTTTATTTAGAATATAAAATAACTTAGGTGTATGTCTGTTCTTGGTGTGTGTGAGAGAGTGTGAATGCATAACTTAATTTGGATTTCCCCTTTCATCTGTTAAAAGAGCTGCACCATTCATAATTGCAAACTTTTCTGGTTATGAATTGGAGAAACGTATTAGCTGTGGTTATTATGTTCCCCATATCTAGCAATCCTTCTCCACTGCTCATTTCCCCATAATCTTAACCCACAAGAGAAGGAGATTTTATATAACTTTCTTGTCTACCTAATTATTCAATATGTCTAGTTCCATATTTATAGGAAAGCTTACAGAGTGTAGAGTTCATATTATATATTTACTTGGAAAATCTGTAACATACAGGAAAGCCCATTCAAGTGATCATTAAGAAAAAAACTAACAATACCCTTGGGATTTTATGTAGGACAAAACAAAAGAGTTTTCATCCAAGCTGAAGAAGACACAGCCCTAAATTCCCCCTTCCTATCTGACTTTGGCTCCCTGGTGACACAGTGGTTAAAAGCTAACTTTGCTAACAAAAAGGTCATAAGTTCAAATCCACCAGCTGTTCCTTGGAAACCCTATGGGGCAGTTCTATTCTGTCATGTAAGATCTGTATGATTTGGAATTGGTTTTTTCATTTGACCTTACCCTTTGATAAAAAAGGAAAAAAGGTGAGATTGACACTTCTGAATGTAAAACAAATAATATAGGTCATTATATATTTGAAAACAAAATTGTAAATTTTAAATTACAAATGAATTATGCATTGTGGTAACTGATTCATATGACAAAAGAAATGAGAAAATAATTGTTGAGAAGGGAGTATACACTTTTTTCTTATCTAGTTAAGTAAACATCACTTCCCATATGATCTTTCTGCGGATGTAACTTAAATGTTAAATTTCACGGGACTGAGCTTTTCTTGAAATCTGTTTTTTTTATTTTTTAAATCAAAACTTTTTTGCTACATTTCCTTTTGACCAGGAAACCTGTCTCTAGATTTCAAAGCAAAGCTATCTTCCAGGTGAGACATCTTACATTTCACTTATCCTTGAAGTACAGTGTCACATTCGGAGACAGTGTCTATAACTGAAAAAAGAAGAAGTGAGACTTAGACAGTTTGCAGGTTATATAATTTACTAACAGGGACAATGCAAGCATACTCTAACTTACAGAGGATAAAATTTTGTAAAAAAAAAAAAAATTTAGGAATGCTTAAACATATAAAAGCCTTAAAATTTGAAGACCATTTTCATATTGTTTAGACCAAGAATTGGCAAACTATGGCCAGTGCCCCAAATCTGGCCCATTTTTGTTTTTATAAATACAATTTTTTGATACAATATCATGCTCTTTTGTTTCTGTGTTGACTACGGCTGCTTTTACACTGCAATGGCAGAATTGAGTAGTAGCAACAGAGACCATATGGCCTGTTATCACTGAGTCGATTCCAACTCATACAGACCCTATAGGACAGAGTAGAACTGCCCCATATGGTTTCCAGGGAGTGGCTGGTGGATTCAAACTGCTGACCTTTTGGTTAGCAGCAGAGCTCTTAACCACTTCATCACCTGGGCTCCGTATGGCCCACAAAGCCTAAAATATTTACCACCAGGCACTTTACAGGAAAAAAAAAATTCTGACCCTTCTTTTGGGCACTCGTCATTTTAGTATTATAAAGTTGAAATCAAATGAATTATAAAGAAAATATAAACAAATGTTAGAGGGACACCGGTTTCTTTAAGAATGCTTAGATTTATATTTGATGGGTATTTGGCAATTTCCTCTAGTTTTCCTAATATTGTCAAAGAAATTTAAAATATTGACTCCACTAATCTCAAAATTATTTAAGTCCCATATATATATAGTTGAAATCTATCTCTTTGCAGCATGCTTTTAATATTAACCAAAAAGGCAGTTAACTTCTGTAATATTTGAATCATCAAATCCTTAAGTTATCTTCTTCCAACGACAGGCATTGATCAGTAAATCTCCCTCTCTCTCTTCCATCATAGCTATTCTTTTCTGATATTTAGATCATAATCAAAAGTCCATCATTCTGGTTTGGCTTTCTCTTAGTGGCAAGTTCTCTCAATTTGCCTCTGCAGAAGTTTTTTGCCTCCAGGATTAAATTTGAGTCTAGAATGGAGTATGTGCATGTGGGTACGTGTGATCTGCATTGAAACAAGGATGTGTTTTAATGTTTACATATATGTGAAATATTCAGCAACTAATATGAATTTATATCATTTTATTTATATTAAATAGAATCAGGAACCGATGGTATTGAAGGAAAAAGTCCAAGCTGCACTGAAGGCATTGGCAAAAAACAAGGCTCCAGGAATTGACAGAATACCAACTGAGATGTTTCAACAAACAGATGCAGGGCTGGAAGTGCCCACTGGTCTGTGCTAAGAAACTTGGAGGACAGCTCCCTGGCCAATCAACAGGAATAGCTCCATATTTATGCCTATTTCCAAGAAAGGTGATCCAACTGAATGTGGAAATTATTGGACAATACCATTAATATCACATGCAAATAAAATTTTGCTGCAGATCATTCAAAAGTGGCTGTCGCAGTATATCAACAGAGAACTGCCAGAAACTCAGGCCCGATTCAGAAAAGGACATGGAACCAGGGATATCATTGCTGATGTCAGATGAATCTTGGCTGAAAGCAGAGAATGCCAGAAAGATGTTTACCTGTGTTTTATTGACTATGCAAAGGCATTAGACTGTGTGGATCATAACAAATTATGGATAACATTGGGAAGAGTAGAAATTGCAGAACACTTAATTATGCTCAGAGGAGCCTATACATAGATCAAGAGGCAGTTGTTCGGACGGAAAGAGGGGATACCTCTTTAAAGTGTTGAAAAGCAAAGGTATCACCTTGAAGATTAAGGTGCCCCTGACCCAAGCCATGGTATTTTTAATCACATCATATGCATGAGAAAGCTGGACAATGATTAAGAAAGACAGAAGAAGAATTGATGCCTTTAAATTGTGGTGTTGGTGAAGAATACTGAATATACTATGGACTGCCAAAAGAACAAATAAATTTGTCTTGGAAAAAGTACAACCAGAATGTTCCTTAGAAGCAAGGATGGCATGACTACATCTTATATACTTTGGACATGTTGTCAGGAGAGATCAGTCCCTGGAGAAGGACATCATGCTTGGTAAAGTAGAAGGTCAGTGAAAAGGAGGAAGACCTTCAACAAGATGGGTGGACACAGTGGCTGCAACAATGGACCCAAGCATAACAACGATTGTGGGCATGGCGCAGGACCTGGCAATGTTTAGTTCTGCGGTACATAGGGTTGCCATGAGTTGGAGCTGACTCGATGGCACCTAACAACAACAATTTATATTAAAATGTATTTATGTTGATATTAATATATAAATTTAAAATAAATACAAGTTAAAAATTAATACAAATTTTATTTTTAGAAAGCAAGGGCCTTTCTTGAACCCTCAGTATCAGTTGAAAACTTGAAAATATATCAAAAGCGAAGGCATCAAAAGAAAAAAGAATATACTTCTCTGATCATGTAATTATAGCAAATCTTTAGACTCTTTCCATTGAACATTTTATAAAATTTTTAAATAGGAAATATACCCAGGAACAATAATCTAATAGTATTTTGCATTCAAGCAATATACCGAATGTCACCTGACTGCTTTGTTGCAGAAGTTCTTTCTTTCAGAATGCCAGTAAATGAAACTGAAGTAATAACACATTCAAATAACTTTAATAACTGAAGTCATTCAGTCAACATTTCTTATGTTTCTTACATGTATGTCTACCTTAAATGCAGCACTCTACGAAGCAGAAGTAATAAGCAGTAGGCCTTTCTCTCAAGAGTTTTGCCTTCTAATTAGGGAGATAAAGCTCAGATGCATATGCACAAAAACCCAAAGGCATTAGAAAAAAATCGTTTTTTTCTAGTTTTTTTAATATACCTTAGAAATAGTTTCCAAATATTACCTAACTATAATCTACAGTAAGAAATATTTTTTACTTACAAACAAGTACTCATACACAGACACACAAACCACACAAATGAAAACAGAAACAAAGTGTCAAGAATAAAATCTACCTTTGTTATTGTTGTTGTTAGGTGACGTCCATCAAGTCAATTCCAACTCATAGGGACCCTATAGGACAGGGTAGAACTGCCCCATAGAATTTCCAAAGAGTTCCTGGCAGATTCAAACTGCTGACCCTTTGGTTAGCAGCAATATCACTTAGCCACTATGCCACCACGGTTTCCAAAGGATTGAGAGATGGGGTATATAAGAAACAGAACTGAATTTGAAATCAAAATAACATGATTAATACTATGACTCTGTAACCAAAACCTTGGGTTCTTGTCTTGTCCTATCAGTCAATCAAAATAACACAGATGCAAATGGCACGGAGAACAAAGTGGCAAATTCATTGCACAGACAAGGAGCAATGTGCGGCCTAGTGGCCGAAAGATCACGCACTCCCTGCCCGAAGGAATCGGAGACCTTTTATGTCCTCAATTTTATGTCCTCAAGCCCTTTTATGTCCTCAAGTCCCCAGAGGCCAGGGATTGGCCCTCTAAAACCCTACACCCTGAGCCTTTCCACGCCCAAATTTGGAGATGCGGATGCTGAGTCAGTCTTCATAGCAAGTTCAAGCTGTAGGACTTCTCGCTTTCCAAGGCGGTTCGGATAGAGCTGTGTGCTGGAGAGTATTTTCCCTTCCAGTGATGCTCAGATCTGGGGTCAGGTAAGGAAATGATTCTCTTGATCTGTGCATGTGCTAAGAACTCGGCATGTGCATGCGCAACAACTAGGCGTCCAGGACAAACGGTGGTTAAAAGCCACAGTTTGCAAGGATGGTGGTTGAAGAGGGAGGAGTGCCATGGCAAAGTGGGGGAAGCCATTGAGAAGTGGGACTTCAGCTCTACCGTGTACCAACTTTGTGAGCTATGTTGTCAATCAACTTCATAGGGTCCCAGTTTCTCATGTACAAAAACAAAAAGTACCATATTGCCCGGCCTGCATCATTTATGACATTTGTGAAAATAGAATGATAAAAGATGTAGAATAATTTTGTAAACTGTAATGTGAAGATTTATTTACCCGGATGTTTAAATAGCTAGAAATAGATGAGACCACTCTGTTAAATTTTTAGAGACTGATATGTATTTTTACATGAATTTTGATTTTCAATTTTATTTTATACTAAGATATTATCTGTATACAGATACAAATAGAGAGAAAGGTCCAGTAAGTGGGTGGTTTTGCAAGTGAATGTGTCTGGGAGCACAGAGATCTTGAGCAGAAGTCACAGACCGTGCACTCCTCTGGGAGATGCAGTACATTTCTCCCATTTAATTTCTTTTTCTAGGTTTGTCACTTAGTACTAAGGAAATACTTGTTAATATTAAGGAAAAACATTTATTTTTCATTTTGAGTATAACCAAAAAAAAATCTATTGAGTTTTTTTCAGTGATTCAAAGTTAAATCATTTCCATATTATCAAGATGGCTGTATCTCATAGATAATGTAATAAATTGATATTAATGTTTAATAAGATTAAATATTCTATACCAAACATTATTCTTTAAAGATTCCTCCTAAAGAAAAAGGAAACTTATAAAACGTAGAGGCAGTATTTGTTTCCTTGGAATCAGAGATCTTTTAACAGATGTTAACATATTTAAAAAGTAAAATAAGGATGCTGAGATAAAATGTTAATATATTCATGTATTTGGAAATAAATGAAAGCTTTTGATTGCTACTAAATTTGTATCAAGTTGCTTAGACTACCACCAAAGTAAGTAGAAACTTTTTTCCTTTTTTTGCTGATTTTCATAGGCAGAAACCTAAGACTAATAAAAATTCATTTTAAATAGAATGCGTTAATGTCATTTTCAGCTACAGTTATAAATGCGTTCCCACGATTTGATGCAAAACGTTCTTATGTGGATTTTGCATGTTATAGAAAGCTCCTCGGTTCACAGTGACCATCACCACTTTCCTTTATTAAGCTTGAGCTGATGAGATTTCTATCAACTTTCTGGAAATAGTGAAATATAATTTCCCTTTATATTGAGAAAAAATGATCACTGCAGAGATTGTAAAATGTCAGAAATAAGGGATGATGCAGATGTAAGGGATTTTTAAGGTTTCTCAGCAGGACAATAGGCCCCATTTTCTTGGAGACAAGGAGGATGGCTGAGAATAAACTGGGCTCATTTAAAAAAAAGAATACTGTGAACTTCTGACTACCCAAGGGGGCCTTAGTGTAATGATGCCCATAACACCTTTGCCTAGAAATCTATCCAGGGAAACAGAGAAAGGAGTATTAAGTAAAAATTCAAATCGCTCTCTTGTCAGGCTGATCAGTTCAGGAGCCTATATTCCACTTCTGTGCTCAGAATGAAAGAAAAGCTATAATAGTAAGAAACTACAGTAAGAAAATAGTCTTTTTTTTCCCCCCACTGGAGATAATGTATATTAATGAGGATTTTATGGTGCCCAGAAGTGGAATTATTTAACAAGTATTTATGAGTATGTTGTTTGTTTGTTTTTAATATATTATACATCTTGCAGGTTCCTGAGTGGCATGAATGGCTTGCACTTGACTACTAAACTAAAGGAGCCTGGTGACGTAGTGATTAAGAGCTCGGCTGCTAACCAAAAGGTTGGCAGTTCGGATCCACCGCCCAATCCTTGGAAATCCTATGGGGCAGTTCTACTCTGTCCTAAAGGTTTGCACTTTGAACCCAACAAGCGGTACCACAGAATAAATCTGCCTCTGTAACAATTACACCAAACAAACCCAATGGAACAGTTCTTCTCTGTAACATGTGGGGGCGCCATAGTCAGAACTGAATCAACGATAACAGGTTTGTTTTGTTTTGATATATTGCATGTAATGTGCTTAAAGTGGAAATGCAACAGTGAACAGGACAGCTTTGAACCTGTCCCCATGCAGTTCACATTCTACTAGGGAAAGACATATAATAAACCATAAAAAAAAAAAAAAAATTACAGATACTTAAACTCCAATAAATGTTTCTCATACATAGTATGGACAGACGAGTCCTCTCTGAGTGGGGTGATCAATATTTTGTCATCCTAACCATGACATATTTGAAAGTGATAGGTGGTACATCACTCATCACATTGGGACAACAGATGTAAATTGAGACTGTTCCAGGCAAATCAGAATATATGACCACCTTACCTTGAAGCCCGGTGTCATTTAAGTTGAGATCAGAAGGAATAAAGAAGTCAGGAATGCAGAAAAGCAGAAAAAAAGAAAATTCTAAATGTGGGAACAACACCTAAAGTGGGGGAGAGCTTTTCCTGTATGAGGAACTGAGAAATGAAAAATAGTTAATGTAGCCAACGCAGGTGAGTAATGACCTGAAGGCTAACTACTTACTGCTCTCAGGCCAAATCCAATGTACAAAGTATACTTATAAATACAACCTTACTGAAACACAGCCACGCCCATTGATTTACTTTTGTCTGGGACTGCTTTAATGCTGAGAGGGCAAAGTTGACTGGTTGCATCAGAGACCAGGAGATGTGCAAAGCCTGAGACATTTGCTTTCTGGACATTTACAGGAAAATTTGCTAATCCCTGACCTGGGGAAAGACTAGTATGAAATGCAGTTGGAGAGGTAGGCACCCTGCCATTAAAACAGAAATATCTCAATTTGCTCAAAGCAAACATTATCTTAGTGCTCCAATTTGAATATCCATAATAATAGAATGATCTAGAAGCAGAAGGTACCTCAAGAGACAAATCTGCCATCATTACATAAATGGATTATGCAGGTTGATAGGACATTTTCCACATAATACACTATTATGCACTTTTCAATTTTTCCATTAGTAATTTCCTTGGATGAAATAGAACCTCTTTTTAAATAGACCCATAGTTATTTTAACTAAACAATAAGGCACATTTTGATAACTTACAATGCCCTCAGTTATGGAAGATACCAAAAGAAGAAAAAAAAAAAAAAAACTTGAATGATTACAGTCTGTAGGACTGGAATATGAAAGATTGATACATTAAAAAAAAGAAATACAAAGCTCACATGTAATCATGTGCCAGTATAACCCACATAATATGAAGTTGAAACTTAATTTAGAAATAATGACTCTGAGCTACGAAAGTCATTAGCCTATTTAATGGTGTCACAAAGCAAGTGTAGTGATGTGATCTGATCAGAAAGCACTCTCACCTTTATTATTTATTTTTTTAAATATCTCTTCCTTGACCACAAGAGAGAAGACATGAAACATGAACAGAGTATAGATAGTAAATGTCAGTAAATCAGATGGCTTTATCTAACAGCAATTTCTATCTTACAGCAGAGTGAAGGAAAGTAAGATCAGGTGCTCAGTCCTGGAGGTAAACTTTGAAAACTTTGAATTTCAAATGCTGGGCACTTTCTGCAACTACTCTTAAGAGAGACCAAGATTGTAGTAAGTCATTAGGAAACAAGAATGGGATTGACCCCATAGCTGAGAATGAGGAGAGCACAAGAAGAAATTCAGGACAGAATAAGGCAGTTCACCTTTTAGCCCTACTAAGGAGCCCTGGTGGTGCAGTTGTTAAAGTGTTTGCTAACCAAAAGGTCAGCGGTTTGAAATCACCAGTGGGCTCTGCGGAAGAAAAGAGGTGGCAGTCCGCTTCTATAAAGATTTCAACTCGATGGCAATGTTGTGTGTGTGTGTGTGTGTGTGTGTGTGTGCTAAGTGAAGGTTACCACTTGGCTGCTAACCAAAAGATTGGTGATTCAAACCCACCCAGCAGCTCTGCAGAAGAAAGACCTAGCAATTGCTTTTGTAAAGATTACAGCCAAGGAAACCCTATAGGGCAATTGTACTCTGTCACTTGGGGCCGTTATGAGTTGGAATCTACTCCATGGCACCCAGCAACAACAAGTGAACCTTTTCATGACCAGTAGGTTTAGCCTACTAAGTGCCTTAGATGAGAAAGACTGTTATTCCTATTGATGCCAAGAGTACACCATCAAGTTAACATTATTATGAAAATTACATAGTTCTTATTTGCAAACTTCGGATAAGTCAATGATTTCCTTATTTCATAAAGTCTTGAATGACTGGTAGGTATCTTGACAGGGAGTGCTGTTACCCAGGTTCAGGAGGTACCATTATACAATGCTCTTAAATAAAGTTCATTTCCATCTAGGTGAATGACATTAAATTCCCCGGCATACCCCCTTTTTCTCTAGCTCTCCAGAGAATCCGTTCTGTCTAGGTCTCTAAGACAGGCATTCTTCCTTGTTAAATATTTAGAACAATTTTGTATTTAAAATTGTTGTGCTATCGAAATATTCTTCTCCAAATTA
The DNA here is from genome assembly GCF_030014295.1 of Loxodonta africana. Taxonomy (NCBI): domain Eukaryota; kingdom Metazoa; phylum Chordata; class Mammalia; order Proboscidea; family Elephantidae; genus Loxodonta; species Loxodonta africana. The sequence goes on from NC_087342.1 coordinate 167,536,898, forward strand.
AATGCAGAGGAAACCAAGTATTGAGTGACTTGGTCCTGATCTGCTATGTAAAATAATAATCACCAATATATATTTTATGTTATTAAAATATAGTCATTTTTAGTTTTCTTTTTCTTACAATTCGGTGTTGCTTTGATGATTTATATATATTTGTGTGCTGGGGCAATGGGAAATAAACTCAAAATAATTTTTTGCAGATTGTGCCTAGATTAAAACCTTTCTTATCTCTTTGGGTAGGAAGAATTACCTTTCACCTTTCTAAAGACTAAATGCACTTCTGCTATTCCTTTTGCTTAACAATTTCAGTCGCCTATTATTCCCTGTAGGATATGAGATGAATTTATAGGAATGAGGCAATTTTGGATATTTGCAAAAAATTTAGACTGTGAAATAGGGTCCATATCCTGAACTATTAAAATAAGCACTATTGAAACCTTTGAATATATTGCAGGCTCATTGAACTAAAACAAATTACAAAGAGAGGAAATGCAACCTCCATTGCTAGGAGTCCTCGAGGGTAACAATCAGGTTATTTAGTTGAGGTTTGGTGGGGTTATTATAACAAGGTAAAAACCAATTTGCCTTCTCTTAATGCTTTGTAATACTGACCTTTATTTCAGAAAGAACAAAATTTTTTAAAAAGATATACAATTTGACTAAATGTTATAGTAGAGTTTGGCTTATTTTTAGTGTCTTATTTATTAAGAAAAAGAATGAATAATAATGTGAACACATGATATATTTTATTGGTGAACTTCACATCTATAAACTGAAAAATTTAAGAATGAGTAGAATGTCTGTCTAAAGAAAAAAAAATATTTGATTTTAAATGTGAGCTTTATTCAAATATCTCACCAAATGTTTTATGTTCCAATATCTTCATGTTTATGTAGTTAAACAATTAATCAATATTTACAGAGACCCTATAAATAGTAAGGCATATGCAAAAAAGAAAAGCATCTTCTCTGCCCTCCAAAAACTTATAATCATTTTGGGGAAATATACAAGTAAGAAGAGGTAACAAATATAAGGCAATAAACAATAAGCTTTAAATGAGTTTGGGTAAGTTTATGGACAATTTGGGGCCCTGGTGGCGCAGTGGTTAAGAGCTCAGGGTGCTAAACAAAAGGCAGGCAGTTTGAATCCACCAACCACTCCTTGAAAATCCTGTGGTGCAACTCTACTCTGTCCTACAGGGTGGCTATGAGTCAGAATCGACTCCATGGCAACAGATTTTATTTCGGTTTATGAACAATTTGGAACCAGATTTTAGGCATATTCCTTAAGGCACAGTATTATTCAAATATTTCTTATATAGCCCATTTGGTCTTTGTGATTACCCTCTCTAGGGCTTTTATCTATATTAATAGAAAAAATTTACAAAACTTCCAAGAAAATTTATCAATTCTACTCCTCCAGCCACTGGCAGTTAAATACAACAGATCCAGTGTGAGCAAGACCCATTGTTACTCTACCAAGTCTGGCTTTGTTTAATCCTCAGGAACCTGTAGGGTAGTTTGTTAATGGACACATTCTGTAAATAGAAATTCCAAAACAGTGTTCACCCTTGGGCCTCCTGTTGATTTCTATTGGTTTGAAAGGGGGTATTCACAGCTGCAGAAAGCAGTTCGCAATTATCAAATTGGCTTTTTCTACAACGTAGGATAATACAAACACATGCAATTTCTAGCATTTTCACAAGAACAACAAGCAAATCATTTGCATTTTCACATTAGGTGTGAACATTTCCTCTCTGAGTCTAATTGACCTCACCCGAGTTATAGCGAAGGAGAATTGAAGAGCTAAAGAAAAAAACCACTTTCAAATTCAAACTGCTGAACCTGAACCAGATAAAAAGGCATCCAAATTAAACTGGTGGCATAGTGGTTAAGTCCCACGGCTGCTAACCAAAAGGTCGGAAGTTCTAATCCTCCAGGCGCTCCTTGGAAACTCTATGGGGGCAGTTCTACTCTGTCCTGTAGGGTCGCTATGAGTCGGAATCAACTCAACGGCACTGGGTTTGGTTTGTTTTTTTTAATGGATAGATTGCTCCCCCCTGCACACTGATTTCCACTGCTCAAATATCCCTCTGACAGAAGTATCAAGAGGATGGGAATGCTGTCAAATCCAGATATTCCAGGGTAGACACACTTGACTAAATCAAGACAAGAGATAGAGGATTTTGTAAAAACTTACAATGAAATTATATCCAAATAACACTACATAAGACCATCATGATTAACATTATGACAATGAAGAACAAGTGACTATATAACTGAGCATTTATGTCCAAATATATCTCTGTATTTGAATATTGTGATATTGACAGATTTTAAAATTTGCCATGTGGAAGAAACAGTGCAAATGACCAATCTCATAGTTTATATTGTCACAAATAATGTTATGCAATATTGGGGCTCAAATTGAGTATTAATCACAATAAACAAACCACCATTCCAGACACAAATATGAAAGCTGATTGAAATCCATTGAACGACAGCACAGCAAAGAAGATGTTCTTGTTTTAACTACAATTAATAGAGTGTATCAAATGGGTAGCTCTTATAGCTTATAAAGATTGGTTCCTTGTAGAGAAAAGATGGCTCTTACCGTTTGATAAGAAGACTACTTCTACTGTGCACACATCATTAACTTGATTTTATCTCTTCTGCAGGATATTTATTAAGCTGCAACTAAATATATTTATTAACCTCCAAGTAAAGTATGCATTTTAGCAATTTTCAAAATGGAAAGTAGAAAGGAAAAGCTGGCATTTATCTTGTAGATGTTAGTGGCTTAAATGAGGGCCTGTTTTTAAACACTAATTAATTCTAGCCTAAAACCCAATAAGAGTTATGCATTGCCATTATTTATGGTCCAGTAGGTCTTTGTATTTTGCAGATTTAACTTTGCTATTTCGATTATTTGCTATTGATGGCTATTGCCCATGACATAGATTAATCTATTATTTTTTTTCAAGTGCAAATTTGAATCATGTGTGCTATAAAGCTAAATGTTTGAGAAAGCCAATTAACTAGGACGTGAGCTCAGTCCCACAGGACGTTTACATCTACTATATTATATATGCTAATTCTACTGTGGTGATAAAAAGAACTTTCTCAGCTTAGACAGGCATCAAGCTAACTTGTGTTTGATATCAAGATGAAATACACGATTTTCAATCCAAATATTATTGAAAAGAAACCATGTACCTATATTAATATGTCTACCTTCATGAATTGGATATGACGATCTCCAGAAGATCTCTGGACATTCTGAGTCTACTGTGTATTCTAAATGGAACAGAATAGACCCTTGACATTTATTAATTATATTATCCACAATCTTTGCAAATATTTAAATTTATGCATATCACTCCAGTCCAGACCCATTGCTGTTGAGTCCTCTCTGACTCTTAGCGGCCCTATAGGAGAGAGTAGAACTGCCCAATAGGGTTTCCAAAGAGCAGCTGCTAGATTCGAACTGCTGACCTTTTTGATCAGCAGCCGTAGCACACTCTTAACCACTGTGCTGCTATAATTTCTAGCACCACAAAAGCCTATATCCCATACTTAAACACAAAAGAAAACAAAAACATATCCCATAAGTGCATTAAATTACATCATACGTGAAAAACAGTGAAGAACAATGAATACAGGTTGAAATGCAAATTTTGACAGACTGAGCTCTACTCACACACTAGCCAATATTGGGCCAGGCTCATCACACAAGTCAGGCAATTTTAATGCTAAGGTTCCAACTGAAAACTATTGAATGTATTTTGCAATAGATCACATACAGTTGGAACTCTAAAATACAAAATCTACAAATGCCAAGAAATTATTTTAGTAAAAGGTAATGCTCTACACAAACTATTCAAGTTCTAATTCAACATGGGCTACATAAACCCAAAAGAGAACATCAATCCCACTCTAACAACAATAACAAAAACAGAAAAACTACAAAATCATATCATTTTGAGTCGATCTGAAAACTTAGGTGAAGAGTAAAACGAATCCCAAAGGATGAAAAGTCCTCTAAATAAAAGAAAGGACACATGAACTGTTTTACCTTTCACAGAGCACAAGAGTAAGAAGTGACCAGCACAAAAATAAAGTAGAAGAAAACAGCTGAAATTTTAATGAATTTTTAAAGACCAAATGCAGGCTAGGGTGGCAGTTTAGAATACCTCGAAGCTCCAGGCACAAAGTGATACTGCACTCTCTAGTTCTTTTCCATGAGCCCCCTCCAGGTGCTTATGAGCAAGACGGAGGACAGGGCAAAAGTCCTGAGAGAGATCCCAATGGCGGTGAACAGCCATGACTCTCCTGCCTTCTCCTTGAACGTTCAGCCATACAAAGCAAAAGTGGCAAGCCACTGGGTAATGAGTGAGGCCTACCAGCCTCATGTTGAGGCAAAGATAAATGGTAAAAGAAAAAAAAAAAAAAAAAAAACTCTGACCCTGGAGGAGGGGTGAGAAGTCTATTTTTTTCCTACCAAGAGCCTTGCCTCAAAGAACAAGCAACAGCAGTCGACTGCTGGAGAAAGAGAAGGAAACCATCTTCTCACTAATTTCAGGAAAAGGATTACTGTTGGTGATGGAAGGGAGAAACAAAAGTCATTTGCCCCTTTTAGACAGGTGAGCTGTTGCTGCTAGAGCGGGAGAAAACTCTCCCAACCAAGAATTCCACAGATACAAGACAGAGTTTGATCATCATGGGAGAGGCCCAGGAATTCTAAAAAGATCCATCCTTATGACACAGCTACAGAGGACCAGCCTACGATTGAGGCTGGACCATAAAAACATAGAGACACCTCTTACTCTTATCACAAGCTTCATATCTGATAACAAGCAATGGCAGCATACCATTGGAGGAGGGACAAGCCCTCTTCTGTGCTACAGGGGTGCGGAGTCTGTTGAAAGTTGGTCATGAAGCAAGAACACGAAGAAAATTTCTCCGCACACTGAGTAAAAGGTAGCAGCAGTCCACTTCTGGAGAAATTTAAAGCCTGTAAAACTATAGCCACAGTGAACAACTAAACCCAGCTCTACTGTGATCTAGTTTTAGTCAACTGCCCATAGTAGTAACCTGACAGAAGAAGAGGTATACACCTTTCTAGTAATGAGTATTATTTACCTCAGTTTCTTTCTACTGTTCTTTTATACATATGCCCTGCATTCAATCAAAAACAGACACACACAGAACAGAGTGGAACATGCGATCCTTTGGCCAAAAGATACAGAAGACAACAGAACCAGACACGGAGATGATTTCAATATTGACACTATGAGATAAAGATTTTAAAATTAACTATATAGTGGAAAAGATGGACAACATGCATGAACAGTCATCATGTAATTTCAGTAGAGAAATGGGAACTATAAAAAGTGACCAAATGAAAAGACTAGAACAAAAAAAAAAGCAAGCATGATACTGGAGATGACGAATCCTTTGTCAGCAGACGGGATGCAGGAGAAGACAGGAATTCAAAAATAGGCCAATAGAAATTATTCAAATTGAAACAAGTAAAGAACAACACAAAACAGTGTATTCAAGAGCTGTGGAACAATATCAAAGGATCTAAACCCTGGGCATACATTGCTAGTTTTCCTTGAATAGCCCTCCTTGCCTTCTGACATGATTTTGTGGAAATTATACCAAGGCGTATGGATGCTTGGATGAAAAGACTGCATTACAAGCCTTCATTGTGTCTAGGAGTACTCCTGCAGCCAAATTAGGGTAAATGGTATCTGAGATGTTATAGGTGGAAGCCCTTTTCTTCCTTGTTTATCCTCCTTCTTAACTTTACCTCTTTCTAAGTTGACCCTTTTTGGTGGCTGAGGTGGGGGTGTCACACTGAGCATGATAAAGCAGCAATTTAAAAAACCTGGGTCCTAGGCACCAAGGACTTTAATGAGTCCTGGACTACTTATGGTCAGCCTATTATCTGAGAGGTAATTAAACATATTTTTTCAAGCCACTGTTATTTGTGGTGTTGGTACAGTAGCCAAACATATATTCTACTGAATATGAACTCCTAGCTAGCGAAGGTTTAAGATGAAATTTTGAGTTACTTTGTGATTTCTGTGTAGAAGGTAAAGTTAGATTCACCACTCACAAATAATCATCAGAAAATACCAAGAAGAATAGCAGAACACATTATTCATCATGAGAAAATCTTTGAGAGTTTGAACAAATAGAGGCTAACTAGGTAATGAAAATATATTTAACATCCGAAGTTTGGATTCCTAATAAGAATCAGAGGTAGATCAGAAAATGATTAAGTAGCAGAAGTATACTGGTCCTCTACTTAATTTAGGAGGACGATCATTTTTCAAAATTTTACAAATTCTAAAACCAAAAGTTGAGTTCTCTGTTAAAGGGCATGTTTAGGTACAGAATAGAGATACATGTTATCAAACACTAGACACAATTATCTAGAAATATAAATAACATATCCAAATATGAAGTTTGGCAGTACATAAATTCTTCAAAAATTTGATTCTTTGCAGTAATAAAATTCTAAAATGACTACAGTCTCTAAAAATAAACACTACCTAAAATTATGTTCACATTGTGAAACACAAAAGCTATCCGGTGCTCCAAACACTGTTCCTCATAGTATTCTTGAGTTTATTCTCAATTTAAACTATTCTTATATCAAGCTGCCATTGCAACTAATAAAATAATCTCTAATTTTAACTCCATTGTTCTCTTTCAGCCTCCCATTCAAAAAATAATTATTGACTGTGTACAATATACAAAGCTCTATATTTTGCAAAACACAAAATATTGTATTTCAAAATATTCTCATAGAGATTACTGGGTTGCTTTAAATATGAAAACAGCACACATTAAAGTAACTGTAAAACGATAATAAAAATAAATACTGTTTTGCACAGGTAAAGAAATTGGAGACCTCTTTTGCTCTTACTAGATTTCATGAGTAAATGTATCATTACTGGACAAAAAGCACTGCTGGTACAGTGGTTAAGAGCTCAACTGCAAACCAAAAGGTCAGCGACTTAAATTCACAAACTGCTCCTTGGAAACCCTATGGAGCAGTTCTACTCTGTCCTATATGGTTGCTATGAGTTGGAATTGACTGGAAGGCAGCAGGTTTTGTTTTTATGTACTTAGAAATGACTCTGGATTTGAAAAGTCAAACCAGGAAACCTATGCATACATCATTGTGTCTTTGTAGACGGAAAAATACGTTATAAAACAAACATTGATTTCAGTGTCAGAAAATTTGGATTCTGTTCCTTCTTTTTCCACTACTTCTTTGTGATCCTAGGGAAATTATGTCCCTTGGTTCTCTTTCTCCTTTATGAAAGGGAGATAAATTTAAATAATCACTGAATTTTTTGTTTCACCTTGTTCATACCACATAGTTATATCCATTGCCTTCGAGTTGATTCTGACTCATAGCGACAATATACAGAGTGGAACTGCTCCATAGGGTTTCCAAGGGTGGCTGGTGGATTCAAACTGCCAACCTTTTGGTTAGCAGCTGAAGTCTTTAACCACTATACCACCAGGGCTTCAACATATAGTTATATCCATGTCTAAATATTCATCACAGGTCCCTGGGTGGCACAAATGGTTTGAGCTCAGCTTCTAAACCAAAGGTTAATGGTTTGAATCCACCAAGCAGCGCCGCGCACAGAAAAAAGCATAGTGACCTACTTCCATGAGATTACAGCCATTGAAAACCCTATGGAGTGCAGTTCTACTATGACAGATATGGGGTCTCCATGAGTCGGAATCAAGTAGAGGACCAGTTTTTTTTGTTTGTTTGTTTTTGTTTTTTAATATGCATCATACATATCTGCTTACACCCATGATCTAGCTTCCTTGTCCTGAGGGTTCCTCATTCTCTCTATATTTTCACCAGGTAAATTATGACATTGGGGAGGTTAGGAGTAATCATCATTCCACAAACCTTCTCTGAATGGCAGTGAATTACTACCAGTCAAATGTTCTTTGAGTTGCTATGCCATTAAAAAAAAAAAATTGGGGGTGTTGAATTGTAAATTATCTTTCTTGCTCCTCTGGAACACAAATAAGGAGGATCCAGAGGCAGCTGGTCATGGTTAAGAGTGGTCTAAAAACACCACCTAGAGCAAAACTGAAGCCCTGGTAGAACAGTGGTTAAGCACTTGGCTGCTGTCCAAAAGGTCAGCAGTATGAATCCACCTGCTGCTACTTGGAAGCCCTATGGGGGAGTTCTATTCTGTCCTATAGAGTAACTATGATTCAGAATCTACTCAATGCAAAGGGTTTTTTTGCGGGGGGGGCACCAAAACTAGTGTGACTAAAGTTTTACAATTGCCATTCCCTAATAATATAGCCTAGTCAGACACTGAGAGACCACACTTTGTTCCTCTAGTAGCTTTATGGAGCTATCATTATAGAAAATCATAACCACACCATGTACATTGATTGAATTATATGTGTCTTAACTTCTTCTTGGCTCTTTCCCAGAATATTATGGCTGTCAGTCTAAGGACATTCATATTAGTATAATTGAGAAAGCAGAAACTTGAATTGGAAACAGTGGTCCATACTGCTTTTTTAGACTCAGAGAATTTTGTTCTAAAAAACTTAAATCTTTTATATATAAAAACACACCCCTCAGGAGGAAAACAGCATTTTTTATTACCCCAGTTTCAGACATAGAGTAAACAGGTGCAGAGGGATTTGGCAACTTGTCAAAAACAGGCCAGCAGTGGAGGTGGGAATAAAGAAAACCCAATACTATTATCATAGAGATGTTGCATTATTCAAAAAAAAATATTGCTCAAACAAATGTCAATCAGGCTACAAAATCCCAGTTTGAAGACACTTATTTTTGAGAAACCTAAGGCTGGAAAAGGGTGACAAGTTCCTGTGTGAAATCTCTATTTCCTTTGGAAAATACAATAGCAACGTTGACAGCTTGAAAATTCAAAAGAGATATTTATCTTTTTATTTTTTATTTATGAATTTATGCCCCACTTCATTCCACAAAGGATTTGAGGCATCATACATAACTAAATACTATAAAATAAAGAGAGGGGAGAGGTAAATAAATCAAACTAAAAGGAAAATGATAGCCAGATAGTAAAATGAAATAGAAGAAAGTTAGTATGTTACAATGTCCCAGAGAAGTAGTTGAAAAAGCACAAAGGAAATTGTCAACAATTACAAAATTAACTTCTCTCACAAGACAAACATGTAATATTTGCTTAAGAGAAACACAACATTACCTAACATTGATAGTTGAAAAAAATATTTTCCGAGTTTCACCTAAGGTCTATTCACTGATTGCTGAAGTGGAAGAAATCTCTGACAAAACACAATATCTTATAGCTATTTCTTTTAGGACAAAATATCAGAACTCACTTTAGAAAATAATTGTAAGCCCTGTGTTGTGACCAGTGTAAGGGCTGTGGTGAACATGATAGTGGTGCGTAAGTGATAAATTGGTCTATACTTCAAGAAGATGTAGCAATCCTAAATGTGTATGCACCTAAAATAGACAGTAAAATATGTAAGGCAAAAACTGATAAAAATAGAAAAATCCACTCTTAAAGTTGAAGAATTTCACACCCGTCAGTAATTAATGAATCAAGCAAGCAGAAAATCAGTAAGGGAAGAGTTCACTCAAAAAGTACCATCAATCAACTTGATCTAATTGGCATTTATAGACTACTCCATCCAGCAAAAGAAGAATATGTGTTCTTCTCAAACTTGGCATGGAACTTTTGCCACCATAGGCCATATTCTGAGCCATAAATTATACCTTAACAAATTTAAAAGAATATAAATCATACAAAGTATGTGTTTCGGCCACCATGGACAACTCAAAAACAATTACGTTAAACTAGAAACTTAGCAGAATAATAACTGGAAAATATCCAAATATTTGGAAACAAAACAACACTCTTAAATACCATTTGTACCAAAGGCCAAGTCTGAAGAGAAATTAAAATCTATTTTTAAATAAATGAAAATGATAATATAGTAATTCTTCAAAATTTGATAATATAGTTCTTCAAAATTTGTGGGATGCAGCAAAAGCAGTGCTTAAAGGGAATTGTATAGTATTAAATGTATAAGTTAGAAAAGAATAAAGATCTATAATCAATAACCTAAACTTTCACCTTAAGATATTACATAAAGAAGGCAAATTTAAACCTAAAGGAGTCAGAAGAAAAATATATTTTTTTTAAAAATGGAGCAGAAGTCAAATACAGAAAAACATTAAATAAAATCAACAAAACCAAAAACTGGTTCTTTGAAAAAAAATCAATAAGTCAATAAACCTGTAGCCCAGTTAATCGAAAAAGAGAGAAGACACAAATTATCAGGAATCATTACTACTGTTGCCATGGACATTAAAAGGAAAATAAATAAATACTATAAACAACTCTGTTCCTACAAGTTTAATAACTTAGATGAAATAGACCAATTTATTGAAAGACTCAATGCATCCAAACTAACACAAGGAGATGTAATAACCTGTATAACTCTAAATCTATATGTATTTTTATATTGAATAAATAATTAATAACATTGCAAAAAGAAATCATCTGGCCCAACCATTCTGACCAGTAAATTCTCCCAAATATTTAAGGAAGAAATAAGTAAATTAAGTGAATAAATAAATGAGCTATCAAGCCACAAATATACATAGGTTAGTCTCAAATGTATATCGTTAAGTAAAGGAAATCCATCTTATGTCTGGTGGATTCAAACCATGGACCTTTCAGTTAGCAGACAAGCTCTTAACCACTGCACCACCAGGGCTTCTTAGGTAAAACTAAAGAGACAGTAAAAAGATCAATGATTTCCAAAAGATGAAGATGATCAGAGGAAGGGTTGAAGAGGTTAAGAATAGGGAACCTTTTATTTTTAGGACAGTGAAGCTATTCTGTAATGTACTGTAATTATGGATACATAACACTAGGCAGATTTAAAAACCTATTGAACTTCACAGCACAAAGAGTGAAGCTTAATGTACGCAAATTGAAATTTCAAAAATCCTCTAAGAGGTCAGGGGAAGGGCAGGATGGAATGCAGAATGTGACAAAACAAGGCGACTATATTACAAACATGAAACAACCTCACTGAAGGAGCTAGAGGGAAAAGATGTTCACCTAAGTAACTTTGGAAATGAGTTTGTTGTTGTTGGTAGTTGCCGGCCAGTCCATTCCAACTCATAGCAACTCTACATTACAACAGAACAAAACTCTGCCTGGTCCTACGCCATCCTCACAATCAATCGTTGCTATGTTTGAGCCCATTATTGCAACCACTGTGTCGGTCCATCCAATTGAGGATCTTTCTCTTTTTCATTATTCTACCAAGCATGATGTCCCTCTCCAGGGACTGGTCCCTCCTGATAATATGTCCATAGTATGTGAGATGAAATCTTGCCATCCTCCCTTCTAAGGGGCATTCTGGATGTTCTGCTACTATTCATAATGTTTTCCCTGGCCAATTTTTTCAGAAGTAGATTGCCATGTCCTTCTTCCTAGTCTGTCTTAGTCTGGAGCTCTGTTGAAACCTGTCCACCCTGGGTGACCCTTCTGGCGTTTGAAATACTGGTGGCATAGCTTCCAGCGTTACAGCAACATGCAAACCACCACAGTAGGACAAACTGACAGACTTGTGGTGGTGCAATGAGTCTGTAAAATTAAAGCCAAAAGAAACTGTACATAGCACTGTACTCCAGTTGATAAAATCGTTTCCCATTAGGATTGTTGTAGTTATTGGGTGTCATTCAGTAAATTTTAAACTCATAGACTACAGCTGCTCCATAGGATTTCCTTGGATGTAATCTTTACAGAAGCAGATCGCAAGGTCTTTCTCCTGTAGAACCTCTTGGTGAATTTGAACCACCAACCTTTTTGTTAGCTGCTGAGTCCTTAACCATTGTACCACCATGGCTCCTTACATGTTAACAATACTGATACTGTTATACGTGCATACTACAATTGAGCAATTCAAAGAATGTTTGTCAGATGATGTGAGCAAGTTTTCTTACTGTTGGAGTGGGAGTTTACAGATAAAGCAGGGGAGAAGAAAAGAATGATCCATGTGATAACTAAATGCATAGAGTTGGAGACATTCGTTTGATAACGTAGATTGCAAATACAAACCAAAATGCCAAAAAGGCAGTTGCATGTCTGATTCTGGAATTTATGGGGTGTCCTGAGCTGGAAATATCAATTTGGGAATTATCAATACATACCTGACTTTAAAATCTTGACTCTGGATAAAATGATTCAGGGAATAAATGTAAATAGAAAAAAGATGTGGTCCAATGACTAAGCCCTGGGACACTCCTGTGTTAAGAGCTCAGGGAGAGAAGATAGAACTAGCAAAGGAGAATAAGTGTCCTAGAAATCAAGTGAAGCAGAATGGTCAACCATGTCAAATACTGCAGAAAGTTCAAGTAAGATGAGGTATGAGATGCACAATTAGATAAAGGAATTTTGTTAGAGGATAATGGTGAACTTGATTAGAATAGTTTCAGTGACGATATGAGAGAAAAATTCTAGTTAAGTGGTTCAAGAAACACTAGAAAAGGAATTCAGGATGACAATTCTAGGAAATCTGAGAAATCTTTATGTTAAAGGAAAAAGAGAGAAGGGGGCAGAAAATAAAATTTAAGGGAGATTTGTGTTTTATTTTGATGTTACTGTAGATACAGGAAGCAAGTAGTACTTCTACAGTGATGGGAAACATCCAATAGAAAGAAAACAAGGGAAGTTGCAAGAGGGAAAAGGGACAAATGCTAGAGTAACATCCTCTAGTAGAGGAGGGGATGCTATCTCATGCACAAATGGCGAGTCGGCTTTAGCTAAGAATATGAAGAGTACATCCATAGTAACAGTAGGGAAGGCAGAGTTGTGGGCATAGGGATAGGCAGGTGGATAAATGTGGGCATGAGGGAAAGTTATCTTATAAGTTTTTTTCTTTTTTTTAGTAAAGTTTGGATTAAGGTCATTAGCTGAGGTGAAGATAAGAGAGTAGTTTTGGTGATCTGTTAGAAAAAGAGTTTTGGAACTCTTGTTGAGGAATGAGAGATTAATCAGACTAGGAAAATGTCATATTATTGCCTTGCCTCATACTGGTCATGAATTTAAAGTGAGACCAATCAGCATCTATTTATGGTTTTTTGCAGCCATGTTTAGTCAAATGGATACATGCATAGGGTAGGGGAAAATTTGATTTTAACTAAGGTTGTGATTTAGTTAGGAGAGGAGCATGAAGCAAGGGAATCAAGGATGTAAGCAAGGAAGGACTTGCTATAGTCATGGGATTTAAGTTGAGTAAATAGGAAAAAGAGGACATGTAAAAATCATAACATCAGTGAATTTTGGTATTTACTGGGCCACAGGATTATGGGACTCGGGGTTACTAGAGGGAATAAACTAGAAGGATAGAACAGAGTGGTCAGAGCATGGGATACTTGAAAATGGGATAACGGAGTGGGTAGATGTATTGTTAAGAAGCCCTCGTGGTACAGTGGTTAAGAGCTTGGCAGGTGTCTAACCAAAAGCCCAGAGGTTGGAACTCATCAGCTGCTTAGATGGAGAAAGATGTGGCAATCTGCTTCCATAGGATTATAGGCTTGAAAACCCTATGGGGCAGTTCTACTCTGTCCTACAGTGTTGCTATGAGTTGGAATTAACTTGATGGGAACTGGTTTGGTGTTTGGACATTTACTGTTAATGACAAGGTGTTGGATGTGGTAAGAAAGTGAATGGCTTAGAGATTGGGGAATCAGGTTCATAGAAGGAGAGAAGGTTAAAGAACAAGAGGCTAGTGTGTTAAGGGACATATACATTGATTTGGACATCTCCAAGAATGAAAACTAAGGCAATATTGAAGACAGCAAAGCTAAGTCATGAACCAAATCACTAAAGAATGAAGAGCAGTGACTAAAATGGGGAAGGATGCAGATGAGGATAGGTAGATGGCTTTTAGTAAATTAGGATAGTAATAAAATTTGATGACATGAGGGTCAAGTGAATGGCTTTTAGAGAGGAAGGGGAATCATTAGGGGTCGCAAAGAGGAACAAGGAAAAAGCTTTCCTCACTTGCAGGCCCTGAAGTAGAAGAGATAGAGAGAAAAACATCCATCTCTTAAGACGACTGCAAGAGAAAGAGTCCTCAGAAAAGAGAGAAGATAGCAAAGCAAGAAAGTGAAGGGAATTTACCAGAAGAGAAGACAGATATGAGCAATGACTTCCAGAGATAAAGTGAATGTATTTTAAGAGATGAGGAAAGAGGTTGCACAGAACTTTATAGGGATTAGAGTTCACTGGATGAAGAATTACATGGTGATGTACCAAAAACCAAACCAAATCTGTTACCGTCAAGTTGATTTCAACTCATAGCAACAGTATAGGACAGAGTAGAACTGCCCCAAAGCTGTAAATCTTTATGGAAGCAGACTGTCAAATCTTTCTCCCACAGAAGAGCTGATGGGTTCAAACCACTGAACTTTCGGTTAGCATTGGAGCACTTTAGCCACTGTGCCACCAGGGCTTCTCTGGTGACATACACAAATAGGAATAACAAACTTGATAAGACTGATCTTGAAAATCAGAAGGTAGAGAGCTGTCCTCAGCTGTGAGGGTGTGTGTACTGGGGGAGTCAGCTTCTCCCACGTGTGCAGAGGATTGGTGCTCCCTCTTGACTACTCTGGGTTACATAGAATTTAGCCAAGATTGTTTCAGGGACAAAAATCAGGAAAATTATGCCTTGTGCTAATATCTGGCCTTCCATGATCTCATTCAGCAGAGTCCTCTCACAGCATATAACATTCCAGAATCTGCTTGAAAATAAATTGTATTTTTAGTGCTATCATCTCTGAGTCTAAAAGGTTGAGATCAAAAAGGGGAAAAATACTTATTTTCAAATCAGACACCTGCTGCTTCCAATTTAGATATTGGGTAAGCTATGGGAAATGAAAACAGCAAAGTAAAACCAACTGTTGTTCTAACCTCCCAAATTAACAGCAGTCAGTTCAGAGAAAACTGTATTCAGGATCTCCTTTTCCTCATTGAACTGACCAGGGGAGACCTCCAAGAAGAAATGTATGAGCCCTGTTAAAGAAAACCTCAAACACCACATAAGCACTGAAGTCTTTGAAGAAACTGTGAACACCCTCTGGGGAGAAAATTAGACTTGTGAACTTAAAAATGGCACACAAACATTTTAACACAGAACCGAAGACAGAGGTCAACAGGGATACTTCCAACTGAAGATTGCCTGTTGAGGAAGAAATTAGTTTTGAACATCAAAAATAAATGAACAAAGGAAGGAGAAAACAACATTAAATCGGGGCCTTTTCAAGAAAAAATCCTCCTCCCTCTCACTACCCACCTCCAGTCACACACATTAATCAAGCTTTATTGCTGAAAAAGAAACTCACTTTAAGAAAATCTAAGAAAACACTCATAAAAAGAGCTGTCTTTAAGCACCTCTATATTCTTGGAAGCCCTGGTGGCAGAGTGGTTAAGAGCTACGGCTGTTAATCAAAAAAAAAAAAAAAAAGTCAGCAGTTTGAATCTACCAGGTGCTCCTTGGAAACCCTATGGGGCAGTTCTACTCTGTCCTTTAGGGTCGCTGTGAGTCAAAATCAACTGCAGGGCAAAGGGTTTGGTTTTGTTTTTTTTTTTTTTTATATTCTTGCTAACTTCAATAAAGTAGCTCATCTTGACTGATCTCTTGTTCTTATATTAGCTTTATTCTTCTTATATTTACTTTTAATTTATTGTACTAGTAACATCATTTTATCATCCTAGTTTTTACTTTAAACATATGTGTAAAAATATTCAGATTAACCAGTATTTACGCAAATTTTTTGGTCATGATGAACAGGCTCTGCTTTAGGATCCACTACAGCCACAGACCTCCAAGAAGTCAACTTAAAGAGGACAGTCAAACTAAGTGCTCGCCTTTTGTTAATTTAGGCTTCCTCCAAAACTTGTCTAAGTTGCTTTTGTGTTGGTTGCGCCATAAGTCAGGAAAATCCCCTTCGTCTGCTTTAGAGAGATGGTCTCCAAATAGCCTTGATTGAGGACCCTGTTACAGAACTTTGGAAAACACGTATCCCTTCTCGTTCTCACAGTTTTTTATGTTGACATCTTTTTTTTTCTCGTAAGATTAAAGGATGTAGTTTTTAGTGTACCTAAAAAACTGGCATTTATTTTATAAGATTACTATATAACTCTTCTACACATATCAAATGAAAAATGTGAAAATATAATCATTCAATTTTTACAGAAAACTACGTTAAAAAAATCTCTCCTTTAAACAAATGTTAAATTTTTCTTCTTGGAAACCATACTAATATTTTGTTTCTCTCAAATAATTTAGCCCAAATATATAATTAAAATGTTTTCTTTCTTCAGTACACACACATATACACACATCATAAGAGACTTTGATTCTAAACAATTTTTTCTGCTTTAAGTTGTTATAATAATTTAAGATGATGAAGATGCAATAATAATAGCAGCTAACACTTACACAGCACATACTAAAAGCCACACTGTTCTAAGGGCTTCATAAATATTAACTCATTTACCCTCACAGCAACTCTTGGAAGTTAGTGGTATTACTCCCTCCATTATGGATTGATGAAGCTGAAGCACAGCTAGACGTTAAGTGATGGAGCCAGGATTCAAATTCAAGCAAATTCTCTGTGCATACTACGTTTAACCACTCACCTATACTGCCTCACAAATCACAAGCCAATGTAAATATATTACATATTTTTGAAAAATCATTATGAAATGTAAAAATGTTAAAAACTATTGAAAATGCATTTCTCAATAAGATGGATAAGGGCAATTTTATGTTGTTTTTATGAAAGGAAGTTTCTGTGGTAGCAGTATTTAAAATCTCTCGTTTAACATTCAGGACATTTCAAGTTAGGAAATAGGTATACCACTCATTTACAAAACGGGATAAATGGGAGGTGAACAAGGTGAGCCATCATGATGCCTCCCTTCAAGAGTCTTTAATAGGCAGATAGATTTTAGGAAAGAGATGTAGAAGTTGAAGGTATGGAAATTGACACTCTTGAATGTATCTGTACCCAATTTCTTCTTGGAAAGTTTTTAAGTGCCTCTAAGCTTCTTTCTGTGGTACATGGGGCTGCTCTGAGTCAGAAACAACTTGATGGCACCTGACAACAACAACGAGAGTGTGCTTACCCTGTGCAAAGAGCACCTTATGTAGAATCCATAAATTGTTTCTTTTTTGCATTTCTTTTTGCCTGGAGTCCACACTTGTCTTCCCTGGCTTTTCTAAGGCAAGCTTGAGACATTGGGGAGGATCATTTTCAAGGAGTTTGTTGGGCACACTTTGCCTTATCGGTCATGTGCTGTCAAATGTTGTTAGGTGCTGTCAAGTCAATTTCAACTCACAGCCCTAAGTACGATGTCCTGCACCATGCTCATAATCATTGCTATGTTTGAGCCCTTCTCTGCAGCCACTGTGTTAGTCCATCTCATTCAGGGTCTTCTTTTTTGCTGACCCTCTATTTTACCAATCGTGATGTCCTTCTCCAGGGACTGGTCCTTCCTGACAACATGTCCAAAGTATGTGAGATTGAGTCTTGCCATCCTCTCTTCTAAGGAGCATTCAGGCTGTACTTCTTCCAAGACAGATTTGTTTGTTCTTCTGGCGGTCCATGGTATATTCAATATCCTTCACCAACACTACAATCTGTCACATGAGAGAGAAAAGAAATCAGTGCAGTGAAGTAACTCATAGGGATAAGAGTGGGGACAGGGCCAATTAAGAGGGCAGATAATAAGAGCTTTATAATTTGCTCTTGCCACTCCCCTCATACTTGGGAGTGACTTGTTTGTCCTGGTCTCTCCTCTCTGGGACAAAGAGAGCCAGAGAAAGTGAAGGGAAACTTAAGCTACCTCTGAAGTCTAGAATTTGCCAGTAGCAAACTAGCACACTGCTTAACCAAACCAAGCCTGGGTTAAATGTTACTACCAGTAAGAAGCTCTGTGACCTAGATAAGGTACTTATCCTTTCTTCTTCAGCAGAATAATGTAGATAATAATAATACCTATTTTAGCATGTTTATTTGTGAAGCTTAAATATTTAAAATTTGCATATGATTTACACAATGTTTGCCACATTCTAGATGCACCATCAGTCCCAGCAATCATTACAGCTCTCACATCTACCTATTGAAATCCAATTCATGTGTTAAGTAAAATTCCAAGGACACTTTTCTTTAGAGCTTCCTTCATTCTCACCCCTCCTTTCTAGTCCTGATATAAACGATTCAGTCTCTGTAGTTAAGAGCACTTTATAGCTTTGTGGTAGCAGTAGTTCTGAGACCTTGCTAATGCTAATGTTCATAATGAACAGGAAAGCCTGCTCTGAAATACACATTTTCAAGTTTTATGCATGGATATTATTATTCAGGAGATCTGAGCTGGGACCTGGGAATACACATTTTTTTTTTAAACGATCAACAGCAATTCTGATAATTAGCCATGGACAAGATAATCTTCCATATGCTAGTCAATCCTGTAGTTTTACAAAATTAATTTCCTAGTATTTTAAATGTTTTTTGTTCTCAGTTTGCTGCTTGTATGATGGTGGTAGGAGTCCCTGTGTGGTGTAAATCATTAAGTATTAGACTAATAACAGAAAGGTTGGCAGTTCAAACCCACCCAGAGGTACAGCAGAAGTAAGGCCTGGCAATCTCCTTCCGAAAGCTCACAACCTTGAAAACCCTATGGAGTGCTGTTGTACTCTTGGGTTTTCACACTTGTGGTCGCCATGAGTCTGAATAATCTTGACTGCAACTAACAACAACACGGTGATGGCAGTGGAGAACAGTAGGTAGGGCTGATAGACAAGAAGCTGAAGTTTGAAGTTATTTGTTTTGCTTTGGGATGGGAAGTTTTATTTTATGTATATATTATCTTTATTTAAAAACCTCTTGAGCAGTTGGTTAGTCAATGGAAAGTTATAGGGAAATTGCAGTTCTTTCAAAAGGAAAGTTCATTTTTTTTTTTTTTTATAATTTGACACATCAACAACCCTTAGTATCAAAAGATATAATCTCCCTAAGAAATGTCTATTTAAGGGTCGACCTAAAAATTCAACAGAAGTATTTTTTGCAAATGCGTCTCTTTATTCCCTTTACATACAGCATAAATGAGGGGAGAAGAGAAAAAGTAAATGGGAACAAGAGAAAGAGGGAGGAAAAAAGGAAGTTACACATATTTTTTAGATTGCCTGACAGCAGTACTTGTCAAATATATATTTTTAAATTATTACTTAAATGAGACAAATATTTTCAATTTTACCATAACCTTATGTTCAAAATTTGACTTCTTATCTGTTTATCTACCTGGAGCATGAAATTCCGGTGACTGACTACAAATGTTAAAATTTTGATAGCAACACCACTTACAAATTCAAAATGAATATGGCATTACAAACAATTCAGGTAATGTTGTTTCACAAGTTGAGATATTAAATTTAAATTTCCCTATAAAATATGGTAATAATGAAAAGGAGTTTACAATTTACATCCACATACATATACTAATTAGTTCCCCAAATGCTCTTTTTGCGTCATGGAGGTACTATGGGTGAGTGAAGTTAGATGCAATTATAGAAAATGATACATTTCAAAGTGCAATATAAAGTATTTTCTACTTAATTCCGTTTGTTATTATCTAGTGTAGTCCTTAGACTAATTTAAAAATGTTGCAAATTTTGGAAAATACGGAAAGTTCACTTTAAAAGAAAAACATCCCTTGTGAACCTCAGAGGCATATGGCATATAACCATGCTTCTGTCCACTGAAAATCCCCTATTGGTCCTTCCGACCTCCTCTGTACTTCTTAAAGTCCTTCATAATAAAGTTCAAGTAGACAAAAATGAACAAAGTCCTCTAATAATAAATTTTACCTGGAACAATTAATCGAAATTAAGATGCTGGATTGTTTCTCCCTTTTGAAAGTTATCTTAAAGTTAAACATGGATTTAAACATAGATATTCATATAGCCGGGTTTCCTTCTGGAGAAAGCAAAAGGATAATTTTCAATTTTGATCCTCTTCCTTACTCATTTTTATTTTGATGACCAATGCCCTCAAGTTTTTGATTATATGTCATCTACTATATCATATTTCAAAAAGTTTCTTTTTATGACCTCCTGAAATATTGCAGGGCAAATTCAAACATGTCCCAAGCAGACACTGAAATTTTAATGCCTTAGCCGCAGCAATGCAACATTTGTTTGTCCAGAAGGATGTTAGCAGAATACCCTCCTGTTTAAAACTCAGGTAGTAAATTGTCCCCATACTCCAAGTATGTAGATTCATTTGCATTTTTTGATTTAATTCTTTAGTTTATCAATGTCACATTGGTATGGTAAAATGTATGTTGTGCTGTGAGTCTTCTTTGGGAAGTATATCATGTTAGTTAAAACTAACAAGACAATGATGTCTAAATGGACACTTTCAATTAAATGGAATCTTTCCTAAAGTCTGAAACAATGATATTATTGCCTCTTCCATTAAAGTGTGTCTTCAAACAGATTAAATAAAAATTCTTGCCAGGTGTGGTGTTTATCTTTCTAAGCCCACTATGAAGAACAGCACACAGCACAGTAGATGTTAAATAAATAAATACATGTTGAAGGTGATTGAATTGATACGTTGAGACTAATTTTTTCTGTTTTACAAAAAATAATAACAGAAGGTGGGGCCAAGACGGTTGACTAGGTACAAGCTCCCTCGGATCCCTCTTGCAACAAAGACTCCAAAAAACAAGTGAATCAATCACATACATGACAATCTACGAACCCTGACCATCAAACACAGATCTAAAGAGTTGACCTCAATGACAGAGACTGAGAACGAGCAACCACTGGGAAGCAATGACTATTTTCAGAGCCTGGAGCCAGCATCCCAGTCAGAAAACCTTGGCACCAGGCTTTGGATTGGGCACAGGGGAGCTGAACAAGGCATCCTGAGATGGCACAAACAGGGGACGCAGCCTTAGCCCCCAGAAGTGACCTCAGGAGAAGCCCAGCCCGTGCAAGCAGGCAACGCAGCAAGGCGGTTGACAGGACGAGAAGTCACCAGGAGGCAGAGACTGGTTTTAGAGCCTGGAGTGTGGCATCCCAGCCGGGGAACCTTGGAACTGGGCTTTGGACTGGGAGCAGAGGAACTGACCACAGCTTCTGAGGCAGCACAAGCACAGGATGCAGGCCCGACCCTCAGGGGCAATCTCGACCCAACCAAAGCACACAGGGTACACACCCCTCGGGAATCTCAGATAAAACAGTCATGAACAAGCAAGATAAGTAACTTTGTCTATATCCCGGGGTGCTACTCTCTCCTATCTATCTGATCCCTCCCTTTCCCTTCCCAGAAGGCTTCATTAACATTGGAATTTCCTGAGCCAGAGAGTGAAGTGCTCTGCAGTTTTTTTGTTTTGTTATTTATTTATTTGGTCTTTTCCTAACCCATTCTCCTGGCCTGAGAGAAGAAGCTACAAAAAACCCAGGGACCAAAAATCCTTCCCTGACTTCCCAAAATTGGACTAAAAATACAGAACTAGCTCCAGCCAAGCATATGAGATCCACAGTCTTGGGTTTTCATCCCTACAGGGAACAAGGTGGCTATTATAATGCAAAGGCAATTCTGATAGGGATCTGACTGTAATTGTTTTAGTGGATTACTGGAAAGACAAGTTTCCCAGATCTGATATCTCTGCATATTCGACAGAGCCCTCACTGACCCACAACAGGGAACTGAGGACTGAAGCTCCCCCCTAGCCCACCTAGCCTTCTGCCTTAGGGGTCTGAGGAAGGTGACACCTACCAATCTGTAGAGGTACTTGCATTGGGTGCCTAAGGTAGTGCTGCAGAGCCCACCCACCAAAGTGCTTTAGGAATAGAGACACACCTACCTCACTGGCACTTGGGAGATGCCTGTCAACAGCCTGACACCCCTGGAGTGTGACCCCCTGCTGCTACTAGAATCTGGTGCACACAACTATCACCGCTACTCCTCCAGATGGATAGGTGACAGTCAGCACCACACACCTGGTGACCCAAAATCAGATTCTACTCAAGAATAGTGAATGGACTCTTAGGCTTCTATATCTGGTAACAGCCCAAACCAGCTGGGAATAGGACATAAGTGATTCAAGGGCTACAACAATCAAGACAGCACAATCTAGTAGCCCATCTACGTATATTGAAAGAAAACAAAACAAGATAAGACTCAGTGAGCAAATATAAAATAAACCACTACAATATCTTATAGACGGCTCGGAGACAGCAGACCATATCAAACCACATAAAGAAGCAGACCATGATTGCTTCTACAACTCCCCAAATTAAATAATCAAAATCTTTCCTAAATGAAGATACAATCCTGGAATTGCCAGATGCAGAATATAAAAAACTAATTTACAGAATGCCTCAAGACATCAGGGATGACCTCATAAATGAAATAAGGCAATCTACAGAAAAAGCCAAGGAACACACTGATAAAGCAGCTGAAGAAAACAAAAGATTATTTAAGAACATAGCGGAAAAATTAATAACTTGCAAGAATCCATAGAGAGACAGCATTCAGAAATCCAAAAGATTAACAGTAAAATTACAGAATTAGACAACTCAATAGGAAGTCAGAGGAGCAGAATTGAGCAATTGGAATGCAGAGTGGGGGAGGGGGAGGATAAGGCAATTGACACCAATATAGCTGAAAAAAAATCAGATAAAAGAATTTAAAAAATGAAGAAACTCTAAGAATCATGTGGGACTTTATCAAGAAGAATAACTTGCGTGTGATTGGAGTTCCAAAAAAAGGAGGGAAAACAGAAAATACAGAGAGAATAGTTGAAGACCTGTTGGCAGAAAACTTCCCTGACATCATGAAAGACGAAAGGATATCTTTCCAAGATGCTCATCGAACCGAATATAAGATTGATCCAAAAAGAAAATCACCAAGACATATAATCATCAAACTTGCCAAAACTAAAGATAAAGAGAAAATTTTAAAAGCAGCCAGGGATAAAAGAAAGGTCTCCTACAAAGGAGAATCAATAAGAATAAGTTCAGACTACTCAGCAGAAACCATGCAGTCAAGAGGGCAATGGGATGACATATAGAGCTCTGAAGGAGAAAAACTGCCAGCCAAGGATCATATATCCAGCAAAACTCTCTCTCAAATACGAAGGCGAAATTAAAACATATACAGATAAACACAAGCTTAGAGAATTTGCAAAAACCAAACCAAAGCTACAAGAAATACTAAAGGAAATTGGTCAGAAAATCAATAACATCAGATATCAACACAAGCTCACAGGACAGAACATCCTGATATCAACTCAAATACGGAAATCACAAAAACAAATTAAGATTAATTTTAAAAAGACAAAAATGAGCAAAACAGGGAATCACTGAAGTCAATAAGTAAAAGATCACAATAATCAAAAAGAGGGACTAAATGCAGGTGGCATAGAACTGCCAAATGGAGAGGGAAACAAGGTGATATAGGCAAAACAAGTTAGGTTTTTACTTAGAAAAATAGGGGTAAATATTAAGGTAACCACACAGAGGTCTAACAATTCCATAACTCAAAATAAAAACCAAGAAAAACATAACGACTCAGCAAACATAAATTCAACTATTATGAAAATGAGGAACACACAATTTACAAAGAAAAACGTCTCAGCACAAAAAAAAGAAAGTGGAAAAATGAAATTGTCAACAACACACACAAAAAAGGCATCAAAATGACAGCACTAAACACATACATTTCTATAATTACGCTGAATGTAAATGGACTAAATGCACCAATAAAGAGACAGAGAGTCTCAGACTGGGTAAAGAAACACAATCCGTCTATATACTGCCTACAAGAGACAAACCTGAGCTGGATTCATACAAGAAAACCGAATGGACTCCTAGACTGATATACCTGATAACAGCTCTAGCCATCTGGGGACAGGACATCAGAGCTCCAAAGGTGAAAATAATCAAGCTAGCTCACTCAAGCAACCCATAGGGGTATACCAAAACAAAACAAAGCAAGCAGCTATGACACAGTAAGCAAGCATAAACTGATACAATAACTTATAGATGGCTGGGAGACAACAGTCAATATCAAGTCATATAAAGAAACAGGCCATGATCACCTCAACAGGCTCTCAAAACAAAGAATACAGGGATCTTTTAGATGAAAGTGCATTCCTGGAATTACCAGATGCAGAATACAAGTTTAATATACAGAACCCTTCAAGACATCAGGAAGGAAATGAGGCAATACACAGACCAAGCCAAGGAACACACACAAAAAGTACCTGAAGAAATCAGAAAGATTATTCAGAAACGTAATAAAAAGTTTAATAAGCTAGAAAAATCCATAGACAGCCATCAGAAATTCAGATTAACAATAAAATTACAGAATTAGATAACTGAATAGAAAGTCAGAGGAGCAGAAGTGAGCAAGTAGAAGCAAGAATTTCTGAACTCGAAGATACATCACTTGGCACTAATATATTTGAAGAAAAATCAGATAAAAGAATTAAAAAAATGAAGAAACCTTAAGAATCTTGTGGGACTCTATCAAGAGAAAAAACCTACGAGTGATTGGAGTACGAGAACAGGGAGGGATAACAGAAAATACAGAGAAAATCGTTGAGGATTTGCTGGCAGAAAAATTCCCTGGTATAGTGACAGATGAGAAGATATCGATCCAAGATGCTCATCAAACTCCACATAAGGTAGAGCTTAAAAGAAAGTCACCAAGACATATTAAAATCAAGCTTGCCAAAATCAAAGATCAAGAGACTATTATAAGAGCAGTGAGGGATAAAAGAAAAGTCACCTACAAGGGAGAGCCAATAAGAATAAGCTTGGACTACTCAGCAGAAACCATGCAGGCAAGATGGCAATGGGATGACATATTTAAAAAAATTGAAGGAAAAAAATTGCCTGCCAAGAATCATATATCCATCAAAACCGACTCTTAAATATGAAGGTGAACTTAAGACATTTCCAGATAAACACAAGCTGAGGGAATTTGTAAAAACTAAACCAAAACTTCAAGAAATACTAAAGGGAGTTATTTGGTAAGAAAATCAATAATATCAGGTATCGACCCAAGACTAGAACACTGGGCAGAGCAACCAGAAGTCAACACAGACAGGGAAATCCAAAAAAAAAAAAAAAAGCCCAACACAGGGTAACAGCGATGTTATTATATAAAAGAAGGCAACATTAAAATAATAAAGAGGGACTAAGGGATATAATTATACACCTTCCATATGGAGAGGAAGATACGGCGATATAAAAATAAAAGTTAGTTATAAATTTAGAAAAATAGGGGTAAATAATAAGGTAACCACAAAGAAGACAAACTAGCCTACTCATCAAAATAAGATACAAGAGAAAAATACAGACTCAGCAGAAACAAAATCAACAACAACAAATATGAGGAAAGGACAATATATAAAGAAAATCTACTCAGTACATAAAATCTAGTGGGAAAAAGAAGCTGTCAACACACAAAAAAAGACATCAAAGTGATAGCGCTAAATTCATACCTATCCATAATTACCCTGAATGTAAATGGACTAAATGCCCCAATAAAGAGACAGAGAGTGGCAGAATGGATTAAAAAACAAGATCTGTCTATATGCTGCCTACAAGAGATACACGTTAGACTTAGAGACACAAACAAACTAAAACTCAAAGGATGGAAAAAAATATATCAAGCAAACAACAAACAAAAAACAGCAGGGGTGGCAATATTAATTTCTGACAAAATAGACTTTAAAGTTAAATCCATCAGAAAGGATAAGGAAGGACACTGTGTAATGATTAAAGGGACAATACACCAAGAAGATATAACCATATTAAATATTTATGCACCCAATGACAGGGCTGCAAGATGCATAAAACAAACTCTATCAGCATTGAAAAGTGACATAGACAGCTCAACAATAATAGTAGGAGACTTCAGCACACCATTTTCGGTGAAGGACAGGACGTCCAGAAAGAAGCTCAATAAAGACGCGGAAGATCTAAATTCCACAATCAACCAACTTGACCTCGTAGACATATACAGAACACTCCATCCAACAGCAACCAACTACACCTTCTTTCCTAGTACACACGGAACATTCTCTAGAATAGACCACATATTAGGTCATAAAGCAAGCCTTAGCAGAATCCAAAACACTGAAATATTACAAAGCATCTTCTCTGACCATAAGGCCATAAAAGTGGAAATCAATAACAGGAAAAGCAGGGAAAAGAAATCAAACACTTGGAAACTGAACAATACCCTGCTCAAAAAAGACTGGATTATAGAAGACATTAAGGATGGAATAAAGAAATTCAGAGAATCCAATGAGAATGAAAACACTTCCTATCAGAACCTTTGGGACACAGCAAAAGCAGCTCTCAGAGGCCAATTTATGTCAATAAATGCACACATCCAAAAAGAAGAAAGGGCCAAAATCAAAGAATTATTCCTACACCTTGAACAAATAGAAAGAGTGCAACGAAAGAAACCCACAGGCACCAGAAGAAAACAAATCATAAAAATTAGAGCTGAACTAAATGAAATAGAAAACAGAAAAACAATTAAAGGAATTAACAAGACCAAAAGCAGGTTTTTTGAAAAAATCAGCAAAATTGATAAACCACTGGCCAAACTGACAAAAGAAAAAACAGGAGAGGAAGCAAATAACCAGAATAAGAAATGAGAGGGGCGATATTACAACAGACCCAACTGAATTAAAAGAATCATATCAGATTACTATGAAAAACTATACTCAAACAAATTTGAAAATCTAGAAGAAATGGATGACTTCCTAGAAACACACTACCTACCTAAACTAACACAAACAGAGGTAGAACAACTAAATAGACCCATAACAAAAGAAGAGATTGAAAAGGTAATCAAAAAACTCCCAACAAAAAAAAGCCCTGGTCAGGACGGCTTCACCGCAGAGTTCTACCAAACTTTCAGAGGAGAGTTAACACCACTACTACTAAAGGTATTTCAGAGCATAGAAAAGAAGGAATACTACCAAACTCATTCTATGAAGCCACCATATCCCTGATACCAAAACCACATAAAGACACCACAGGGAAAGAAAATTATACACCTATATCCCTCATGAATATAGATGCAAAAATCCTCAACAAAATTCTAGCCAATAGAATTCAACAACATATCAAAAAAATAATTCGCCATGACCAAGTGGGATTCATAACAGGTATGCAGAGATGATTTAACATTAGAAAAACAATTAATGTAATCCACCACATAAATAAAACAGAAGAGAAGAATCATATGATTTTATCAATTGATGCACAAAAGGCATTTGACAAAGTTCTACACTCATTCCTGATAAAAACTCTCAGCAAAATAGAAATAGAAGGAAAATTTCTCAACATAATAAAGGGTATTTATATAAAGCCAACAGCCAACATCACCCTAAATGGAGAGAGCCTGAACGCATTCCCATTGAGATCGGGAACCAGACAAGGATGCCCTTTATCACCACTCTTATTCAACATTGTGCTGGAAGTCCTAGTCAGAGCAATTAGGCTAGATAAGGAAATAAAGGGCATCCAGATGGCAAGGAAGAAGTCGAAGTATCTCTATTTGCAGATGACATGATCTTATACACAGAAAACCCTAAGAAATCCTACAGAAAACTACTGAAACTAATAGAATAATTCGGCAGAGTCTCAGGTTACAAGATAAACATACAGAAATCACTTGGATTCCTCTACAACAACAAAAGGAACATCGAAGAGGAAATCACCAAATCAATGCCATTTACAGTAGCCCCCAAGAAGATAAAATACTTAGGAATGTATCTTACCAGAGATGTAAAAGACTTATACAAAGAAAACTTCAGTACACTTCTGCAAGAAACCAAAAGAGACTTAGATAAGTGGAAGAACATACCTTGCTCATGGATAGGAAGACTTAACATTATAAAAATGTCTATTCTACCAAAAGTGATCTATACATTTAATGCAATTCTCATCCAAATCCCAAAGACATTCTTTAATGAGATGGAGAAACAAATCACCAATTTCATGTGGAAGGGAAAGAGGCCCCAGATAAATAAGGCATTACTGAAAAAGAAGAACAAAGTGGGAGGCCTTACTTTACCTGATTTTAGAACCTATTATACCGCCACAGTAGTCAAAACATCCTGGTAATGGTACAACAACAGATACGTAGACCAATGGAACAGAATGGAGAATCCGGACATAAATCCATCCACATATGAGCAGTTCATATTTGACAAAGGCCCAGCGTGTCAGTTAAATGGGGAAAAGACAGTCTTTTTAACAAATGGTGCTGGCATAACTGGATATCCATCTGCAAAAAAATGAAATAAGACCCATACCTCACTCCATGCACAAAAACTAACTCAAAATGGATCAAAGACCTAAATATAAAATCTAAAATGATAAAGATCATGGAAGAAAAAATAGGGACAACGTTAGGAGCTCTAATACATGGCATAAACAGTATAGAAAACATTAAAAAGAACATAGAAGAAAAAACAGATAACTGGGAGCTCCTAAAAATCAAACACCTATGCTCATCCAAAGACTTCACCAAAAGAGTAAAAAGACTACCTACAGACTGGGAAAAAGTTTTTAGCTATGACATTTCTGATGAAAGCCTGATCTCTAAAATCTACATGATACTGCAAAAACTCAACTGCAAAAGGACAAATAACCGAATTAAAAAATGGGCAAAAGATATGAACAGACTCTTCACTAAAGAAGACATTCAGGTAGCTAACAGATATACGAGGAAAGGTTCACGATCATTAGCATTAGAAAAATGCAGATCAAAACTTCAATGAGATTTCATCTCACTCCAACAAGGCTGGCATTAATCCAAAAAACACAAAAGAATAAATGTTGGAGAGGCTGTGGAGAGACTGGAACACTTATACACTGCTGGTGGGAATGTCAAATGGTACAACCACTTTGGAAATCAATTTGGTGCTTCCTCAAAAAATTAGAAATAGAAATACCATAGGATCCAGCAAGCCCACTCCTTGGAATATACCCTAGAGAAATAAGAGCCTTTACACGAACAGATATATGCACACCCATGTTTATTGCAGCTCTGTTTACAATAGCAATCACATGGAAGCAACCAAAGTGTTCATCAATGGATGAATGGGTAAATAAATTATGGTATATTCACACAATGGAATAGTATGCATTGATAAAGAACAGTGAGGAATCTGTGAAATATTTCATAACATGGAGGAACCTGGTAGGCATTATGCTGAGTGAAATTAGTCGGTTGCAAAAGGACAAATATTGCATAAGACCACTATTATAAGAACTTGAGAAATAGTTTAAACTGAGAAGAAAACATTCTTTTGTGGTTACGGGGAGGGGGGAAGGGAGGGTAGGAGAGGGGTATTCACTTATTAGATAGTAGATAAAAACTACTTTATATGAAGGGAAAGACAGCACACAATACAGGGGAGGTCAGCACAACTGGACTAAACCAAAAGCAAAGAAGTTTCCCGAATAAACTGAATGCTTCGAAGCCAGTGTAGCAGGGGCAGGGGTCTGGGAACCATGGTTTCAGGGGACATCTAAGTCAATTGGCGTAATAAAATCTATTAACAAAACATTTTGCATCCCACTTCGAAGAGTGGCATTTGGGGTCTTAAACGCTAGCATGCAGCCATCTAAGATGCATCATTTGGTCTCAACCCACCTGGATCAAAGGAGAATGAAGAACACCAAGGACACAAGGTGATTACGAGCCCAAGAGACAGAAAGGGCCACATGAACCAGAGACTACATCATCCTGACACCAGAAGAGTTAGATGGTTCCTGGCTACAACCAATGACTGCCCTGACAGGGAACACAACAGAGAACCCCTGAGGGAGCAGGAGAGCAGTGGGATGCAGACCCCAAATTCTCATAAGACCAGACTTAATGGTCTGACTGAGACTGGAAGGACCCCAATGGTCACGGCCCCCAGACCTTCTGTTGCCCCAGGACAGGAACCATTCCCGAAGCCAACTCTTCAGACATAGATTGGACTGGACAATGGGTTGGAGAGGGATGCTGGTGAGAAGTGAGCTTCTTGGATCAAGTGGATACTTGAGACTATGTTGACATCTCCTGCCTGGAGGGGAGATGAGAGGGTGGAGGGGGTTAGAAGCTGGTGAAAAGGACACAAAAAGAGAGAGTGGAGGGAGAGAGCGGGCTGTCTCATTAGGGGGAGAGTAATTGGGAGTGTGTAGCAAGGTGTATATGGGTTTTTGTGTGAGAGACTGACTTGATTTGTAAACTTTCATTTAAAGCACAATAAAAATTATTTAAAAAAAAAGAATAAATCTTCAAAACATGGACCAGGGTAGAAATCACTGGAGTCACTGGAAAGTCTATGCAAATGCACCCTCGGTGAGATGAAGATATTGTGAGTACTATCTTGATCTAGAATGTTACCTAGAAATATTTCACAATTTTTCAAAGTTTTATTTCCCATGATCAACGTGCTAGGCCTTAGGAAAGCATTTTTAGTTTTGTATGTTTTATTTACTCTTTGAGTCTAGAGATTTTTTTTCAATATTTGGATGTTTGTGTTTTAAAAAATGGATACGGAATATTGGTCAGTGGTAAAGTATAATAATGGTAATAGCAGTAGTAATAACAGTAGTGATAAAACAAATTTGTAATCGGTTAAGGAGAGAAGGTTATTTCATTTAACGGTCGTTTTGGTGGTTAATTATTATGGCTTCTATTTAGGATATGCGATTGCAAGGACTGGAAAAAAAAATTCTAATGGTCTTTTATGTTGTTCCTTACCTGAATCATAATAAAGGATATAATAAAGTTTCGCTTATGTAAGGAAACACTTTTTTTTTTTTCAACAATACCATGTGTTTCCCTTGAAAACAAATATATGCCACAGAATAATATGGGTAAAATATACTGTTTGAAGGGGAGAAAAAAGAAAATGGAGTTAATGAATACATATATTAAATAAGAGCTGTAGAAATAATTTAGACTTGCCTCGTTTAAGGTCACTAGGTGGCCCAAATGCTTTGCACTTTAGAGTCAGAATTGACTCCATGGCAATATTTTTTGTATACTAACTAAAGGTTGGCAGTTCGAATGGATACCATTTATGTATCTTTATAACACAAAATTAAATGTGATTAATTCTCAAAATGTTGTAAAATTACCTTTAAGTCCAAATTTACTTGTAAATTTTCCTATGAAAGAATCAATTTTTTCCAAGTCTTAAGGTTTCATGCCCCCACGTTTCTGTCAGTTTGTCCTACTGTGGCAGCTTGCATGTTGCTGTGAGGCTAGATGCTACGCCACTGCTCTTCAAATACCAGCAGGGTCAACCGCAGCAGACAGGTTTCAGCTGAGCTTCCAGACTAAGACAGACAAGGAAGAAGGACTTGGCAGTCTACTTCTGAAAAGATATAGCTGGTGAAAACCTTATGAATAGCAGCAGAACATTGTTTGATATACTGCTGGAAGATTGCCCCTCAGGTTGGAAGCCACTCAAAAGACAACAGGGAAATAGCTGCCTCCTCAAAGTAGAGTTGACTTTAATGCGGTGAATGGAGTCAAGCTTTCGAGACCTTCATTTGCCGATGTAGCATGACTCAAAATGAGAACAAACAGCTGCAAATATCCATTAATAATTGAGATGTGGAATGTATGCAGTATGAATCTATGAAAATTAGAAGTCCTCAAAAATGAAATGAAATATACAAAAATTGATATCCTAGGCATTAGTGAGCTGAAAGGGACTGGTATTGGCTATTTTGAATTGTACAATCATGTGGTTTTTTTGTGGTATGCCAGCAACTACAACTTGAAGAGGCATGGTGTTGCGTTCATCGTCAAAAAGAACATTTCAAGATCTATCCTAAAGCATAACACTGTCAGTGGTAGAATAGTATTCATATGCCTACAAGGAAGACAAGTTAATATAACTATTATTCAAATTTAGACACCAACCACTAAGGCCAAAGATGACGAAATTAAAGACTTTTACCAACTTCTGCAGTTTGAAATTTATCCAACATGCAATCAGGTTGCATTGATAATTATTGGAGATTGGAATGCTACAGTTGGAAACAAAGAAGAAGGATCGCTAGTTGGAAAATATGACTTCGGTGGTAGAAATGGTGCCAGAGAGCCCATGATAGAATTTTGCAAGACCAACAGCTTCTTCATTTCAAATACTTTTTTCACCAACATAAATGGTGACTATACACGTGGACCTTGCCAGATGGAATACACAGGAATCAAATAGACTATATCTGTGGAAATAGAAGATGGAAAAGCTCAATATCATCAGTCAGAACAAGGCCAGGGGCCAACTGTGGAACAGGCCATCAATTGCTCATATGCAAGTTCAAGTTGAAACTGAAGAAAATTTGAACAACTCCAGGAAAGCCAAAGTTCGAACTTAAGTAAATAGATGATGGAAAAGCTCAATACCATCAGTCAGAACATGCCAGGGGCCAACTGTGGAACAGGCCATCAATTGCTCATATGCAAGTTCAAGTTGAAACTGAAGAAAATTTGAACAACTCCAGGAAAGCCAAAGTTCGAACTTAAGTATATCCCACCTGAATTCAGAGACCATCTCAAGAATAGATTTGATGCTTTGAACACTAATGACCAAAGCCCAGATGAGTTGTGGAATGACATGAAGGACATCACATGTGAAGAAAGCAAAAGGTCATTATAAAGGTGGGAAAGAAAGAAAAGATCAAAACGAATGTCAGAAGAGATTCTGAACCTTGCTCTTGAACATCGAATAGCTAAAGCAAAAAAGAGGAAATGATGAGATAAAAGAGCTGAACAGGATTTCAAAGGGCAGCTCGAGAAGACAAAGCATAACAATGACATGTTCAAAGAGGTAGAGACGGAAAACTGAAAGAGAAGAATATGCTCAGCATTTCTCAAGCTGAAAGAACTGGAGAAAAGTCAAGCCTGTTGTAATATTGAAAGATTCTTTAAATGACTCAGGAAGCATCAAAAGAAAATGGAAGGAATACACAGAATCACTATACCAAAAAGAACTGCTCAACTTTCAACCATTTCAGGATATACCATATGAGCAGGAACCAATGGCACTGAAGGAAGAAGTGCACTGGTGAAAAACAAGTTTTCAGAAACTGATGGAATACCAATTGAGATGTTTCAACAAATGGATGCAGTCCTGGAAGTACTCAGTCGTCTATGCCAAGAAATTTGGAAACAGCTACCTGGCCAACTGACTGGAAGAGATCTATATTTATGCCTATTCTCAAGGATGGTGATCCCACTGAATTCGGAAATTATTGAACAATGTCGTTAATACCACACGCAAGTAAAATTTTGCTGAAGATCGTTCAAAAGCAGCTGCAGCAGTGTATCAACATTCCAGATGGGTTCAGAAGAGAACGTGGAACCAGGAATATCATTGCTGTTGTCAGGTGGATCCTGGCTAAAAGCAGAGAATACCAAGATGCTTACCTGTATTTTATCGACTATGCAAAGGTGTTCAACTATGTGGATCATAACAAATTATGGATTACATTGCAAAGAAAGGGAATTCCAGAACATTTAATTGTGCTCATGAGGAACCTGTACATAGACCAAGAGGCAGTCGTTGGAACAGAACAAGAGGATACTGTGTGTTTTAAAGTCAGGAAGGGTGTGCACCAGGGTTGTGTCCTTTCACCATACCTATTCAATCTGTATGTTGAGCAAATACTCTGAGAAGCTGAGCTATATGAAAAAGAATGGGACATCAGAATTGGCGGAAGACTCATTAACACCTGTGTTAAGCAGATGACATAACCTTGCTGGCTGAAAGTGAAGGGGACTTTAAGTACTTACTGATGAAGATCAAAGACCACAGCCTTTGGTATGGATTACGCTTTAACATAAAGAAAAAAAAAATTCTCACAACTGGACCAATAAGCAACATCATAATAGATGGAGAAAAGATTGAAATTGTCAAGGATTTCATTTCACTTGGATCCATAATCAACACCCATGGAAGCAGCAGTCAAGAAATAGAACAACGCATTGATAGGGCAAATCTGCTGCAAAAGAGCTCTTAAACTGTTGAAAAGCAAAAATGTCACCTTGAAGACTAAGGTGAGCCTGACCCAAGGCATGGTGTTTTTGGTCGCCTCCTATGTATATGAAAGATGGGCGATGAATAAGGAAGGTTGAAGAAGAATTGACTCCTTTGTATTCTGGTGTTGGAGAAGAATATTGACTATGCCATGAACTGCCAAAAGAATGAACAAATCTGTCTTGGAAGAAGGACAACCAGGATACTCCTTAAAAGCAAGGATGACAAAATTACATCTCACATACTTTGGACATGTTGCCAGGTGGGATCAGTCCCTAGAGAAGGACATTATGCTTGGTATAGTAGATGGTCAGTGAAAAAGAGTAAGACCCAAAAATGAGATGGATTGACACAGTGGCTGCAACAGTGGGTTTAAGCATGAAAAAGATTGTGAAGATGGCACAGAGCCAGGCAGTGTTTCATTCTGTTGTACATAGGGTTGCCATGAGTCGGATCCAACTCAACAGCACCTAACAACAGGGTTTCATGAAGCACTGATTGAAATACCTTGTTGTGGTCAACCTTGCTGTAGCCCAGCCCCCACAGTATGGACTTAGAATAGGACCTTGCCTGTCTGAGCTACTATACCTGTGATGTCTTTCCTCCTGGAATATGAAGAAAAGGGCCTTGTTGAGTCTCAAATTGAACTGAGCTGCTTCATGGGACCTACTAGCACATCAAAGCTCAGCCTGCCAGTTTCTTAAGGTGGAGAATTTATCTATTAGAAGACAATCCTAGAATTAGAAGTGATGTCTAACTTCTTCTCAAGGTTTCTCTGCTCTTGCTAAAAGGCAGGGTCAGGAATCACATTTAACCCTCAATCTGCACAGAATGTCAATAGTGAATGATGACACTGTTTAGGGTTCAGAGGTGGCTCTAGTCTCAATCCCACCGACATACAATTTGTTTTGTTTTTCTAGCTCAATGACTCAAAGCTGGGACGTTAGAAACAAAGTAAAATGTGTGATTCTTTATTCTTTTTATTTTTTTTCTGATTAACCATAGGAAAAAATATTTTTAAGTTGTCTTTACTTGTTAGATTTTTGACCTCAGATGATTTTATGATGACATGACTATCATGTAAATATTCTTTCTGCCTTCAAAATAAACTGCTGTTGAGAACTTTTCCTACTTGTTCACCCAAAGTTCCATTTAATAAATGCATGAGTATTTAGTGCCAGATAAAAGCGAGTAACTGGTGGATTTTCTACCTTCTAATAACGGGGATTTTCCAATACAGAGACAAGGTTTAATAATGGGAATTTTCCAATACAGAGACAAAATGACTAATAGTTAAGCCTGCAATTCCTACAGTGGGATACATGGATCTGAATCTCAGCTGCAATACTCTGTGCACCCTAAGGCAATTTATTTCACCATTCTGTGCCTCAGTTTCCTCTCATTTAAAATAAGAGCACCAGTAGAACTTAGCCAGCAGGGCTATTGTGACAATTAAATGGTTTAATACGTATAAACCTTCTAACATGCTCTAGTATCTGGAATGCTAGAAAAAATGATAGGTATTATTTCATTTCTGTCTCTCTCTCTCTCATCTCTATACCTCCCCACCTCCCTTTGTCCCTTCCTCCCACTCCCTTCCTTTTTCTTTTTCTCTTTCTCTCCTGTTTTGCTTTGCCTATAAGAAAAGTCAATGCTTAACCACAGCAACTATGCAGTCTTTTACGTAAAGTTCTTAGAACAGTGCCTGACTCATAGTGCTTGTTGCTGTTAACATTATTTTCTTTACTCAGACCTCATGTTTTCTATTTGGACTTGGGCTTTATTGCGCATATTTTATGTGTCATTTACCATGGGTGCGTCAAGTATTTGATGAGAATTCAAAGTAAAATAAATATAATATGAAATATAGCAGAAAATAGTCTCCCGTGGGTTAGAGGTCACAAATATCCATGAAGTACAATAAAAGGACTTAAAACTCGGAGACCTTGCTTTCTTGAAGTTCATAGATTAAGAAGACAACGTGATAAAACTAAACACAATACTATGCCCCTAATACATAACTACTGAGGCTCTGGGATATGTTAAGGAAATAAATTTCACCAGCAAAGTGATTTGCAAAAAAAAAAAAAAAGTTTATTATGAGTCTTTGACAGTGGGATATGTGTCCACATTCTCAATTTCCTAGAAGTTATTTTGAATTAAATTAATTGTAAAAACTAATAAGAAAGCATGAAAAAAGTATGACAGACCAATGGTATATTAAGACTACAGGATAAAATAGAGAAGACATAGATTCTAATTTTAGCCCTGCCAATAAATAATTTGTTATGACTTCTCAGGAAAGATGCTTTCCTTCTTTGTGCCTTATTTGTGTGTCAAACAATGACAACAACACCTGTTCTGCTTACCCAAAGGGATCTTGTGACAATCAAGTGAGACAATGAATATGAAAATATTGGTAAAACACCATACAAACATATGCAGTATACTAATGTAACTAGTAGTATAATTATACAATTCCATTTCCAAAATGTTAGAAATTAGTTGCAGTATCTTAAATGTCTACAACTTTAAAGCAAACAGATGGATAACAATAAGTTTTAGATGCCAAACTTACCATGCTACATTTTCTTGAAGGTATGCCTAAAACTTGTACCTAAAAAGAAATTGCAGAAATAAAATACTAAGTAGACAAATAGTAAATAGATGCAAAAGCTCTTTTTTTAATCAAACAAGCAAAATAACTAAACTCATATAATAAAACATTAATTTATTCAACAAATTAATTTGAGTATACTACAACTACAGACAGTCCAAAGGTAGCATTAACTATTGTGTTAAATTTCTTTGAGTCTGCTGCTTGATACTATCAATAAAATTAACCTTAGCCATTTTTGTCTTCTACATATTGATCCTTAATCACTTTCATGAATGTATTCCTTCCTCATTGCTATAATGGTCTTCCCACTAGTAGTTGACAAGAAAGTACAGAAATTCTTTGGCTTCTACTCTCAGATGGAAAGAGCACTTACCCCTCCAAAAAAAATAATAATAAGTAGCTCTTAATTGGAGCCCTGGTTAAGAGCTTGGCTGCTAACCAAAATGTGGGCAGTTCAAATCTACCAGCTCCTCCTTTGAAACCCTATGGGGCAGTTCTACTCTGTCCTATAGGGTTGCTATGAGTCAAAATCGACTTGATGGCAATGGGTTTATTTGCCCCTCGTTCTCACATGTAATTTCCATTCCACCAATTTCCCTTTTTTCAATTGTTCTCTGTGTTTTACAGATGTTATGAACTTAAATCATTTTTTATGGTACTGAGTAGTTATAATTCTTTTATAATGATATTCTTAGAATTGATTATCTCAGATTCATAGGTGGTGAACTACTAGAAGACTGAAAATCATTGAAATTTTAAAAACATGCAATTGTTATGAAAAAATTATTACTACAACATGGAACATGCCAGTCAATTTTAAAACACATTGTTTGTGGTTTAATTCTGAAGTCAAGAAAGAGTGGGAAGGGATGTTTGCTGGTTATATGTATCTAAATATCAGAATAGGATATGGTCATCAAAAGACATCTTGCATTAATTATAAAATAAGAGGTTTGTCAGTATCTTCAGTATTGGGGAAAATTGTGGTGAAGGTAGAGATAAAAGAAAGATAATGGGCTCAACCAAAAATATCAAGTCTTGGATGCACATTTCTGAAATGTATATAGGGCCAAAAAAGCCAGATTAGAGAAACTGGATTTTTATATATTCTGGCACATAACAGTGTGCTAGAACGTGGTTAAGAACTTGCCTGCTAAA
Organism: Loxodonta africana; assembly: GCF_030014295.1. NCBI lineage: Eukaryota > Metazoa > Chordata > Mammalia > Proboscidea > Elephantidae > Loxodonta > Loxodonta africana. The sequence continues at coordinate 167,574,874 of NC_087342.1, forward strand.
CAAAAAGTCAGCAGTTCAAATCCACCAGTTGCTCCTTGATAACCCTATGGGGCAGTTCTACTCTGTCCTGCAGGGTCGCTATGGATAGGAATCGACTGGATGGCAACAGGTTTGGTTTGGTTTTAGCATAGTATAAACATGTATTATAGCCAATGTTCTTGGGGTGGGAGTGCTGGAAAAGACCAGTGGCATAGGTGGAACTTTTTATTCTGTGAATAAATAGAAATAAAGACTTAATAAGGATTATGAATTATTTTTTCACCAGCAACAGTTGCCTTATGCCTCTGAGCCATGAGTTCACTAAGAAATTGAAGGTAACACATATGAGTAAATATTATATAATCAATATACTGCAGACCTGGGCAATAGACTTTCCTTTACAGCATGACTATAAGAAATAAACCAAAATTAGGATTTTTTTTTCCCCCTAACAAGGGTGTGCTCCATAAATGCATACATAGTTATGAGGATGCCAGAATGTGGGCAGTAAGATTTGAAAGAATACTGGTTTTTCTACTTTCTTTCAAATCGGCCCTGCCATGAGACCCCTTCTTTACCCAGAAAATGCAAATGAAAGTGGAAACTACATAAAAGATTTTGAGTAAGGTTTTAATCACACCTTTTCCCCAAATAGAAAAGCTTTCAAAAAAGGTGAGGGGGTTGGAATAGAAGTCCATGTTGAATTGGGTGCCCACAAAGATGATGAGGACAACGATGAAGGAATGATGAAATAACCCACTCAGTGCTGTCAAGTCGATTCCGACTCATAGCGACCCTATAGGGCAGAATAGAACTGCCCCATAGAGTTTCCAAGAAGCGCCTGGCAGATTCGAACTGCCGACCCTTTGGTTAGCAGCTGTAGCATTTAACCACAACGCCGCCAGGGTTTCCTGATGAAATAGGTAGCACTAGTGAAGAGAAACTAAGCACCTACTATATGGCAGGCACTGAAAATGTCCTATCCCACCACCTTCATGTAACTTTAGAGTATGCTGTATTTTAAATTAGACCACCCTGAAAGTAACCTGCAAATCTGGTGAAAATCCATCCATTCGATCATATTTTTTGATGAAATAATAAGCCAAATGTGCAGAAATATTCATTTAATCCTGTGAATATTATTTTCCAGGTCATAAAATAGCTAAATTTGAGTTTAAAAATAAATAAAATAATCAAATAGTAAATACTTATTGCTTCTTTACCTTTTTTTTTTCATTAAACCAGGAACTTAGTAGTAACTCCACAAGTGAGGTTTTTTTTTTTTTCTAAACCTGATTTAGGTCCCATGGGGCCTGTTTTTTAGCACTCCAATCTAATGGACTTCTAGTGGCCTCCCTAAGCCCCTAACTATAGACAAAGTGAATTAGGCAATAGGGAAAACCCGGCTCATTAGGATCCAATGTGCTGTACTCAGAATTAAATTAAAGAGTCTCACCTCATCAAACTCAAGAATCTACCATAACAGAGACACTGATGAACAAAGGCCTTTTTTTTTTTTTTTTTCCACAACAGAAGATGGCTCTATCTTTTGGATTTTGAACACACAGGCCAATAATTCACAAGGTCATCAAAGTTTTCCAAAGGTTACATTCCAGAGTCTCATATGAGTGTCCTGGGATTGGGCCGCTCAATATATTTCGACTTATTTCTTACCAGGTGTCATCCAAATGCTTCTCAAAGAGTACCTCTGTGCTTAGGCTGAAAAACAACACAAGCAATGTGGGGGCTAAGAAAACAGGACGAGTGAGTTAGGATAGCTAGAGAAAGAGATCCTAAACAAGAGCTTGCCCAGTGCCCCAGTTATTTCCTGAAATAAATTGATCTGATTAAAATTCTGGAAAATAAGAAGATGTCTTTATTTTGTAGCCATTCACAAAAAAACGTAATTAAGGCCATGGAGTACAATCAACATAAAGAGAAAATGTGACTAAGTAGCATTTTCAGAAGAGTTTATTAAAACTAAAAGCTCTCAACTTACATGAAGAGAGTAAGAATTTAAGAAAGTACAATTATTTTTATTAGAAAATGAAGGAAAAAAGACTGAAGAAATTAACAAATTTTTTTCTGTAGTGGGATGTTGGTTAGTTAAATCTGAGTCCTTAGTATTTTTGAGGAAATAGTAAATATTGGCTCATGACTTTGAATTACACATACTTTAAGTGATTTTTCTATCAATTATATTTGTAAACTCTGGTGGCGTAGCGGTTAAGAGCTGTGGCTGCCAACCAAAAGACCAGCAATTTGAATCCACCAGGCACTCCTTGGAAATCATATGGGGCAGTTCTACTCTGTCCTATAGGGTCACTACTTTAAATACTTTTTTAAAATCAATTACATTTAAGAGAAATAGCCTTTCCTAATCAACTATGTACTAAAATCTAGCTGGTTACCATTTACTAGGAAATTGATTCCCTTTATATTTTGGTGGCCTATGTCTTTCTTAAGGATCCCTGGTGGCACAGTGATTAAGCACTCAGCTACTAACTGAAAGGTTGGCAGTTTGAATCCACCCTACCTGGTTTCATAAAGATTGCAGCCTTGGAAACGTTATGGCGCCATTTCTGGTCTGTCACATGGTGTCAATATGAGTAGGAATTGACTGGACAGCACCTGGCAAAAACAGCATGGTTTTCTTTTCCTTCCTGCTCTGCATCTTCTGTTTTTTGGCTAGTTGCCTCTCAGTTCTGACCATGTTGTACCAATGGAGGCATTTTTTTTTTTTAATTACTTACTTGTTGAGGGGAGGAAAACACACTTTGAAATTGGATTAACCCTGAAAATAATACATAGAAAAAAATGGATACTACAGTACTTCCTTTGTGACAAAACACTCTGCCCACAAGGACTCAGATCTTTTCCTGCTTAACTATTTCATGTTCCATCTTTATATGGGTTGCAAATAGATTTTGGGGTGGCATTTATGGTAGCTAGAGGTCTTTTGAAATCACTTCCCTGTGTTCTGGTTTGTTTGAATAGGACACATTATAAAATAGCTGAGCTTATGATTAGAGAAGTCGTTACTATGTAAGTCAAGTAGTTTATAAAATTTAGAAGAAAATGAAAGGGAATTATGGAACATTAAAAGTTTGGAAATGAAAGAAATTAATTGTATAAGTAGACTATTTGTAAAACTTGCTAGTGAGGCGAGAGACAGCCATCAAGGGATGTGGGGAAATAGCCTATACTTTTCAATTAAATCACATTTATTGAGCATCTAGTATGTACTAGGCACTGTACTTTGGTACTGTGGATGGGATGTAAAAATTAATAACACATAGCCTCTGTTCACAAGGATTATAAGAGAGGAAAAATGTAGACAGAAAAATTAATCTTTCAATAATTACATTATCATACACATAAGAAGCTAATTTTGGACAGAGAGGAGAGGGTTCAATCCAAGGGGGGTGACACCAGAATTGCCTGTTCTGGATGAATAGGCGTTTGTAAAGTGTGCATGGTGAAGTAAAGCAACCTAGGGAGAAAGATTATCATGCATAAAGTGTTAGAAGTATCAACAAACAAGGTTTATCCTGGCAATTCTGAGCAGGTGTCTGGGGCTTGATCTCAGGAATCTTGTGATAAGACTTGAGGTCAAAAAAGAAAAGAGAAACCAAATTATAAAGGGCCCTGGAGACACAAAGGGCCATATGAGGGGAAGGATAGTCATTTGGTTTGAAAGAGAGAAATCCCCTGGAGATTTTTAAAACAGTAATGTTTTGAGTTAGTAAGAAGAGAGAGAGAAACTAGAATTGGAAAATTGGAAGACTTGTAATAAATAGGATGATTAAATACATCAGAATCTCAGCTGTAATAGTGAAACTAAACTTTGATTATGCAGCATCTCTTCTTTTCAGGTTACAATGACTATCAGGTCACCCTGAGATTCAACATTGATAGTTGTTTTTTATAACTGGAAAAAGAACACAAGGTTCAACGACTTTAGGTGTAAATTCTGATATAGGCTGACCACACTGTGACTTGTTAAAAACTTTCAACAAAACCATAGCAGACACTGCCTAAAGGAAATCTCTGAAGTTTTAACAAAGTTTTAACTGGTGGTGTTCTTCTGAGAGGTGGGGAAGCAAGAACTCTTTAGCCATCCATCTTTCCATGACTGGACCAAGCATCTCATTCCCATCAAAAATTGTTTCCAACAAACATGCTTTATATTGGTCATGGGAATGAAAGCTTGGATAAAACTCCAAGAAAATGGCAGTTTTATTTCTTCATTTCTCCTTTATCGAACACCAAAAAGATATTGTAAGTAGTCACTAAGATCTAGGCTGTCACAGCACCTCCACTACAAAAGCAAAGTATTTTTCAATATAGTCGTGTTCACAGTAAATAGAAATAGCACCTTATTTTCCTTGCTGAGGTTTTACCCAGAGCTGGTCGGTTCTGTATCGAAAGAAAAATACCCCTTTTGTTGTATGAAATAATCAAGAGAGCTAAGCAGACACTACACTACATTTTCCATCATGTAAAATAATCCAGAGAGAGTGATGCAGTAAATCCAATGTCTTACTATTGTGTTGTACATAATAACCTATAAATTTTTCTTTTTTTTGAACAATATATCCAAACTGAAATGTATTCTTTTCTCAAATAGTTTCAAAAGCCTACATTTAGATTTCACTTTTACAAAAATGACGTCTGAGTAAATGGCAAATTTTCAGTCATAGGCTAAAATATGGTTAAATTCCATTTTTGAAAATAAAGATATAAATCATGAAATAATGTGAAATAAAAAAAGGTAATTTGTCACTTTCCTGTTAAGCTATTTCAGGAGATGTTTGAATAATAGAAAAGGAAATGGTAATCATATAAAAGCAAAAATATGTTCCATGTACATGTAGAAATCTAAATAGACTATATTTACGTAACACAAGTTAGGTGATAAGAACTTTTTTTCTATATTGAAATTTTTATTTCTGAAAATCTACAGGTAAACAAAAGGGGAAAATAAATTTTATAATTCAGGATTCTTAGCTTTACTCTGGAGAACCTTTATTAACAGACACTTACTTACCAGACTCAGAAAACAATATATTTTAAAGTTCTTCTTACGGAGCAATTCTAAGAAGTTTTGAGGATACTTTTATTTGCTCATTGCTCAGTATCATGAACTTATCTGAGCTGCTATTAATTAAGCCATCTATCCAATACACTATTAACAACCCTATATTCCATGTAAGGCATTCCTAATTTCTGGGATCGTAATTTCTAGATTCTCAAAAAAAAAAAAAAAAAAACTCTGTGGTATCCACGAAATATATAGTAAAAAATATTTGCATTGTGAAACATCACCACCAAAGTTAGCATGTGGAAGAGTTTTAATGTCTAGACTCCAGGTATTTTGGCATAAAAATTATGTAATTGTGCTTTGCAGTTTAAAAGCAATAGTGATTTCCAAGAAAATGAGTTACTAGCACTATTCAACAAATTCCAAGCATACTAAAGTGGCTCAACGGGGTTATAGCCTTTCAATGTAAAGATGGCTAAGAGCTATGGAAATTGCAAAGGTGAATTCATTTGTACCCCGCTCCTAAAAGCATACAAGCCAATAAGAAAGTGAAAAGGCAAAATATTCTGCTTTTCTTTTTTTTCTTGCAAACAATAAATTACAGAAGCGTAGAGAAAAAAGCCTGTCTTAGGGAGAATATGATTGACAAGAAGATTCTGTAAACATGGACCTTGAAAGAGGGGTAAGAGATCACCTGATAGAGCTAGAGAGGAAAACCATTCCAGACTGAATGAATGAAGTTAATAAATGCTTGGAGATAAGACAAGAAAGACTGTGCTGAGGAAATAAAACCAGAATAAAGCTAGAAGTTATGACTAAGTGCATAAAGGTATGAGAGATATTCAGAGTTCCATTGAATATAATTTAAAATCTGTAAGTTGTGTGGTTCCATCAGAAAGGAAGTATGTGGGAAAAAAAAAAAAAAAAGATTCCTTCAAGTTCAAAGGTCTTTAGACCAAGGTGGGATTGAATGTACAAGTGTTCAGGGCCCAAAACAAAATAAAATCCAAGCAAGTGAATGGAAACAGACTGGATAAGGTAAGCAGTCTTTTGTTTTTAGAAGAAAGTTAAGTATGTTATGTAAGTACATTATCACCTCCATCTTTAAATTATGGGCTCACTAATGTGGCAACTATATACAGGGACCAGAATATCCCATCAGCATTTAATACAAAAATTTAATCATGTAACAGCTGAGACTTTTGGCCATTTAATAAACCTCATTAACTGATAGGTAAACACAGAAAATTTGCATGGGAAAATGCATTATTTATCTAGTACTAAAGTTTCCTCATGATTAGATTCGGGTTATGCATTTTTTGAAGAATATTTGCAGAGCATCATATCAGGACGCACGCGACGTTGATTTGTCTGACTGGTAGTGATGCTAACTTTTGTCATTGGGTTAGTAAGGTGTCTCCTAGGATTCTCCACTGTAAAGTTAATTCATAAGTGTTAGCACTTAATGAATTTATTTTTATCATAATTTATTTATTACTTATCTAATAATTAAAAGTTAAATTAGCGAAAATCAACATACAGTGAATGAGATCAACCATGTACAAAATAATTCATTTTAAATGTTACTAGCTAAAATGTATCGAGCATTTCCTCTGTCAGGTGTTTTGCAAAGCTTTTTTTTAACAATACTATGAAATAGGCATCAAGTTTACTTTAAATATGAGAAATATAAAGCTTAGGCAAGTAAAGAAATTTTTCCAAAATTACACAACTAGTAGTAACTGGATTCAAACACACACAACCAATTTGAGTCTGCAAGGTTAACTAGTTAGTCCACGCTATTATTACCATATTCTGTCACCAAGGCCATATTTTCCAGCTACTAACTCTTCTTCTGTGTTTCCAACTTTCCCATTCCAATCACCAGTAATTATAATGGATCCTGATAGCATTGTCAACCAATATCAGACTGCAGAAGTTGGCAAAAACCTTCCATTTTTTCATCTTTGGCCTTAGCAGTTGGTTCATAAATTTGAGTAAGAGCCATATTAACCAGTCTTCCTTGTAGGTGCGTGGATATTATCCTATCACTGACAGTGCTGCACTTCAGGATAGATTTTGAAATTTTTTTTTTTTTTTTTTTTTTGATGATGAATGCAATGCCATTCCTCTTCAAGCTGGCATTCCCTGCATAGTACAACTTATGATTGTCAGAATCAAAATGGCCAATTTCAGGCCATTTCAGCTCACTAATTCCTAGAATATCAATGTTTACATGTTCTGTTTCATTTTTGATAATTTCCAATTTTCCAAGATTCATACTTTGTACGTTCCATATTCTGAATATTCATGCATGTTTGAAGCTGCTGCTTCTCATTTTGAGTCATGCCACATCAGCAAATGAAGGTCCCTAAAGTTTGACTCCATTCATGTCATCAAGGTCGACTCTACTTTGAGAAGGCAACTATTCCCCAGTCTTATTCTGAGTGCCTTTCAGCCTGAGGGGTTCATCTTCCAGCACTATATCAGACAATGTTCCACGGTTATTCAAAAAGTTTTCACTGGCCAATTCTATTCAGAAGTAGACAGTCAAGTCCTTTTTCCTAGTCTATCTTAGTATGGAAGCCCAGCTGGAAACCTGTCCACTATGGTCAACCCTGCTGGTATCTGAATATTGGTGGCATAGCTTCCAGTATCACAGCAACTTGGAAGCCCCCACAGCATGACAAACTGATGGATGTGTGGAGGTACATCAACAGGGAACTGCCAGAAATTTAAGCCAGATTCAGAAGAGGACTTGGAACGAAGAGTACCATTGCTGATGTCAGATGGATCCTGGCTGAAAGCAGAGACTACCAGAAAGGTTTTTACTTGTGTTTTATTGACTGTGCAAAGACATTTGACTGTGTGGATCATAACAAATTATAGATAACATTGCAGAGAATGGGAATTCCAGAACGCTTAATTGTACGTAGATCAAGAGGTAGTCATTCGAAAAGAACAAGGGAATACTGCATGGCTTAAAGTCAGGAAACGTGTGTGTCAGGGTTGTATCCTTTCATAACACTTATTCAATGCATATGCTGAGCAAATAATCCAAAAAGCTGGACTATATGAGGAAGAATGGGGCATCAGGTTTGGAGGGAGACTCATTAACAAGCTGCATTATGCAGATTAAACAACCTTGCTTGCTAAAAGTGAAGAGGACTTGAAGCACTTACTGATGAACATCAAAGACCACAGCCTTCATTATGGATTACATCTCAACATGAAGAAAAAAAAAAATCCTCACAACTGGACCAATAAGCAACATTACGATAAATGGAGAAAAGATAGAAGTTGTCAAGAATTTCATCTTACTTGGATCCACAATCAACACCCATGGAAGCAGCAGTCAAGACATCAAAAGACACATTGCACTGGGCAAATCTGCTGAAAAGGACCTCTTTAAAGTGTTGAAAAGCAAAGACGCCACCTTGAAAACTAAGGTGTGCCTGAACCACGCCAGGGTGTTCTCAGTTGCCTCATATGCATATGAAAGCTGGACAATGAATAAGGAAGATCAGAGAAGAATTGACACCTTTGAATTACTGTGTTGGCAAAGAATATTGAATATACCATGGACGGCCAAAAGATAACATATCTGTCTTGGGAGAAGTACAGCCAGAATTCTCCTTAGAAGCAAGGATGGCAAGACTACGTCTTACATACTTTGGACATATTATCAGCAGGGACCAGTCCCTAGAGAAGGACATCATTCTTGGTAAAGTAAAGGGCAGTGAAAAAGAAGAAGACCCTCAATGAGATGAGTTTACACAATGGCTGCAATAATGAGCTCAAGCATAACAAGGATTGTGAGGATGGTGCAGGACCAGGCAGTGTTTTGCTCTGTTGTACATAAGGTTGCTATGAGTCAAAGCAGATTGACAACACCTAACAGCAACAACAACCATAATCTATGACTGGGAGTTTGGTTGCTTCTAAAAAAAAAAAAAATTTAAGCTTATACAGAGTAAACCCAGTGCCCTTGAGTTGATTCCAACTCATAGCGACCCTATAGGATGGAGCGGGGAGTGCATAAGATACAGTAGTGACTTACACGTTTTCTCTAGTATGATGAGAATAGATACATAAATACAAATGATAAAATTCTTATCATGACAAACATGAACATGTTGACATACTTAATTGTAAAGTTTATCAGTTGCATTATATCTAGTCTGAATAAAGAGTCTCTGAATATAAGCAAGGCGATATATAGGAAAACTAGAGAAGAAGAAGCTTAACACTAACTCTTTCTCAGCTGGTCACAAGGCTTTTTAGAGAAAGGGATGGCATAACCAACTAGGTCTCCTCGGCACGAATCTCTGAAATGAAGATGGATAAAGGAAATTTCAGAGCTCAATGATACTGACCATCAAGGTTATGCATATAATATCCTTGCTATGACTTCATGCTGTTCCTCTTCTTATCTTTTCTAATTATACACGATTAAATGAACATAGCAATTCAAGCATTATGTAGACTATTAAGAGTGGCTAGTTGGAACAAATTCACCATAGCTTAGTCAGCTGCAGATAAACTAAACAACAAACAAGAATTTTATTATGCAAAGAAAAAGAACAGGCTCTAAGATATGGTGAACCCATAGAATGTCTACAGTCTTGTAATATGATGGGATGTGAGGCCCTTTCTGGGTGACCAATTGATTTCTGGCTCTATTTTGGTACTCTCTCTTGTATAGCATTTATCCTTTCTTCTTAATTAATGTCCCTTTTCCAAAATGTTACGGTTATTTTCCTCTTGAGTAGTACTAATAGAATTAGTAATTCCAGCTGTTCCAACTATTATCTAATAATTTAACTTTCCTTAGCACTTTTTAAAGTACTTAACAAACACATGTAGATATATACACATACACACACACATTCCTCTGCTTGATTCCAACTCACTTTCATAATAATAACACCTCTCATTAGGGAATTTTAGACTGTAGAATATATTCCTAACTAAATTATTTTTTATGATAAGTTAATGAGGTAACGTATGTTTAGAATTTTTGTCGTAAATATCCAGCTTGTTCTTTCACAACCCTTTAGAAAACAAAGGGAAACCAAACTTTGCAAAATTCAGTCGATAGCCTTATCTCTCTAGTTAATATCTCCAAGGCATTCATCAAGACCAACATTGTTCACACAGAACCATTCATGCTCTGCTAATGGGTTAGGCCTTTGGTTAAATTGTGGTTAATACATACTAATGATTTAGGCAGTCCTGCTGATTTGCCTCGGGATAATATAAATCCAGTTTAACATAAACAAAATAAATGCACTTGTTGCAGCATTGCTTGAACTTAATATTCACTCTGAAGTACACAATTCAGCACGGTTTCTTATGAGATATTTTTGATCTATACAAATTTTTTAAATGTTTTGTTCACAATTCTGCTTATGCTGATCTTCATATTGTTGACTATTTAATCTTTTCACAGCAATTTTTCTCAACTTTGTAAATAAATTATTTGTAACTTGTACAAATTTTAATGAGGGCTTATTCCGGTAATAAAACTTTTCACAAAAACATAGGCATCTTTTTTTGGGTTGCCTCCTGGGAAGTAATTTAATACCAACAGCAAAAACAACAACAACAACAACAAAAATCCAGAGTAAGAGAGTTGAGTGATTGCCTCCAAATAATTCACTTATTGTCAAAGTCTCAGAAATAACAAAGCATATTAAAAAGAAAGCACTTTTCTGTGTTTTCTTCATAGACTACATATGTATACTTCTAATCTACATGTAATTTGAAGAAATACGTGGGGGTGTGAAACACTTGGGGTTGTGTGACAAGGGGATACTGCATGGTTTAAAATCAAGAAAGGTGTGCATCAAGGTTTAATCCCTTCACCATACTTATTCTATCTCTATGCAGAGCAAATAATCCCAGAAGCTAGACTACGTGAAGAAGAACATCAGTATTGAAGACTCAGTAACAATTTGTGATATGCAGATGACATGGTCTTCCTTGCTGAAAGTGAAGAGGACTTGAAACACTAATGAAGACCAAAGATTGCAGCCTTCAGTATGGATTACACCTCAATATAAGAAACACAAAAATCCTCACAACTCAACCAATAAGCAACGTCATGATAAACGGAGAAAAGATTGAAGTCGTGAATTTCATTTTACTTGGAACCACAATCAACACCCATGGAAGTAGCAGTCAAGAAATCAAAGAACGTATTGCCTTGGGAAAATCTGCTGCAAAAGATCCCTTTAAAGTGTCAAAACTGAGATGTCACCTTGAGGACTAATGTGCACCTGACCCAAGCCATGGTATTTTCAATTGTCTCATATGCATGAGAAAGCTGGAAAATGAATAAGGAAGACCAAAGAAGAATTGATGCCTTTTGAATTATGGTGTTGGTGAAGAATATTGAATACACCATGAACTTCCAGAAGAACAAAAAGATCTGCTTGGAAGAAGTACAGCCAGAATGCCCCTGAGAAGCAATGATGGCGAGACTTCATCTCACGTGTTTTTGGGCACGTTTTCAGGAGGGACCAGTCCCTGGAGACAAACATTATGCTTAGTAGAGTGTCAGTGAAAAAGAGGAAGACCCTCAATGAGATGGATTGACACAGTGGCTGCAACAATGAGCTCAAACATAGCAAAGGTTGCAAGGATGGCCCAGGACCAGCCAGCAATTTGTTCTGTTGTACACAGTGTTGCTGTGAGTTAGAACCAACTCAATGGCTGCTAATAACAGCAACTATGTGTAATTGCTCAAATGAGTTGCTATTCTTATATACAGTCTTATACACAGGTGCTTAAGGAGAAAATATTATTTTCAATTAGATTAAGATATACTCTTCAACAGTTAATAAATATTTTTAAAAGTGCATAAGCTATTTTTTTTTCTATTTCTCCTCACTCTTGTGTCAATTTGCATATTTCGCAGATTTTCCTCACTCTTGTGTCAATTCGCATATTTAGTTGGATGAGAAATGTGTTACTGCTGAGGCTCAGGGATAGCACTGATTGACTCTACTGAAGCTAATGCGTCAATTTAATTCATTCACAGAGGTAACTGAAGATTAATATGACACCTGGACTATGGTATCAAAAGCTGAAAAATGAAAAAAAATAGAGCATTAAAAAAAACCTGTTTCAAGAACTAAAACAAAAAAAAAACTGTTATAGCTACAAGGGTGCTGATTTACTCAGTTTTAGATGAAAGAACATTGCCTTGAAAAAAAAAGCTCTCATTTTTAACGCTTCTGAAAATAAAAGTATTGTTCTTGATTGGAAGCTAATTTTGAATTGTAACAGTGTAATCACTACAGTGATCTAGAAAAACCAAATGGATACCAGTCTCTGCAGTTACAAACTAGTTGTGTTTTCTGATAAAGGTTCTCAAATGTAGGCTTTGTAACAATCTGCACCGAATCACCTTAAGTACTTCTTAAAAACATAAGTTTTAGAGCCCTATCTATCAAAACAAGTGTGGTGTTGGTGAAGAATACTGAAGACACTATGGGCTTCCAGAAGAAAGAACAAATCAGTCTTAGAAGAAATAACACCAGAATGCTCCTTAGAAGCAAGGATAGTGAAACTTCAGCTTGCTTACATTGAACACGACATCAAGAAAGACCAATTGCTAAAAATGGACATCGTGTTTGGTAAAGTGGATGATCCGCAAAGGCAAGGGAGGCCCTTGGTGAAGTGGATTGATATAGCAGCCGAAACAATGAACTCAAAGATACCAATGCTCATGAAGATGGCACAGGATCTGGCAACATTTAGTTCTGTTATATTCAACGTCACCATGAGTTAAAGCCAACTCGATTTGGCAACTAACAACAACAATCTATGAAAACAGAACCCATAATACTTTGAAATCAAAAAAGAAAGGAAGCTCCACTGGCGATTATGATGCTTACCTAGGTTTGAGCACTGTTGAGCAAATGTCAACATTTCTTCTCTGCATTTGCTTGTCTTTACAGTACTGAAGGAGTATTTATTAATGAATCATTTTCAGAGACAATAAGAAGAAAATGAGTGAGCGTTACATGTAATGTAATGATCGTAACTACAATACTGTTATGATCATTAGCACAGTCAGTGCAGGTGGACAGGATACAAAAGGTTTGGTAATCATAGGATTAGTTTTACTGTGGGGATGGATGAAAGGTCCTCCTGTTGAAAAGCATACATGTATCCTGGTTACTGCTAGTGAAAATGAGAGCTGGGGGGAAAAAAAAAGCAGAGCTACAGGAATTGGATGAAAGATTTTGAGAAGAAAGAGACGTAGGGGAAATGAGCTGGTCCAAGTATCATTTTTCTCTGAAAGAAGCTATTGAAAAGTGGAGTCAGATGTATTGAGGAGCAAGACTGTATACATTTGCATAATGAGTCCAAAAGATAGTTGTGAACACCCTGGAGGACTCGAGATTATCACAAGCGGAGGAAGAACGGCAGGAAAGAAAAGGGAGTGTTCTCAACCAGAGGCAACATGGGGGTCCAAGGCATTTAACTGAAACATTCAAAGAAAGGTGTGACTATATTTTATGATCTGAGCTGGGGAGTGGAAAATCGTATTAAATGAGTTTCTTTTTCAATTATGTAGATTTAAATATTCTACATTCTCATACTAACACCAAATTATACAACCACTACACATAATGTCAGGAGAAGTATCAGTCCTTTTCTTGGATTAGACTGGTTCTTTGTCATCTGACTCTGAGCCTCTGAACATGAAGTACCCTTTGATGTCAGCAGCAAATCTAGTCTTATCATTGAACCAGTTGTGGTCAGGTCCACTCCGACTCACGGCAACCCCCTGCGTATCAGAGTAGAACTGTGCTCTGCAAAGTGTTCAATGACTGATTTTTTGACAGTAGATCACCAGGCTTTTCTTCTGAGGCACTCAAATCTCCAACCCTTTGGTTAGTAGCTGAGCTCATAGTGTCAAGATTAGAAGGTTCAGAAAAACTTTAGAGAATGAAATACAACATTATGCTTATCTAGAAATTTCCTTAAAGAAATTCCAAAGGACTATGGGATAGCAAATGATACTGGTGAGGAATGAGCTTCTTGGCTCAAGTGGGCACATGAGACTGTGTGGGCAGCTCCTGCCTAGAGGGGAGATGAGAAGGCAGAGGGGGACAGAAGCTTCCTGAATGGACGTGGGGAATACAGGGTGGAGAGGAGGAGTGTGCTGTCTCATTAGGGGGAGAGTAACTAGGAGTACATAGCAAGATGCATACAAATTTTTGTATAAGAGAGTGACTTTATTTGTAAATTTTCACTTAAAGCACAATAAAAACAAGAAAAGAAATTCCAAAGGAAATAGTATACTCTCATCCAAAATCACAGCAGAAAGTACAGATAACATACACTCCAGGAAGAGTCACAGGTGAGAGTGGGAGAAAAGAATGAGTTTCTCTCTGCATTTTTTTGCAGAACATAATTCCTTACACACAAAGGGGAAATCCTATCACAGCTATTTGTAGCTTTTAAAAGTTTGTGTTGTGAAAGATTCTTTGAAAAGTGTAAGGTTTTACTTGCTTTATAATTAGCAGTAATATCCTAACGTCTGTACTTTTTGTCCCATTGCTGGCTGATATACTGCCATTTGATACTGACGTGGGAGACGCACTCCTTACAACCATCACATTTTCATGAGAATCATTAGAGCTACAATGTAAAAATCTACCTTGATTAAAAACATGCACATTTTCCAGGCTTCTAATATAAAAAACAAAACAAAAGTCATACATTTTACCAGCTCATCTTGCCAAAAGACTTGATATTAAGGAGCCATTAAGAAAACCTAAATCACGGATCATTATTCACTTAACAGTCAAAAAAATAAATATAAAATAAAGCTTCTGTGTGTTAGATGCTATTAACACATGCCGAAGCCAGTTATAATGATCCCATTAAATCAGATGTGATGAATAGCTCATGAAGACTGACTTTATGTTATTTCTGGAACCCCTGTTTATATTCTTTCTGGAAATAATGGTCCAAGGCCAGATCTGCCTGGGGGCTTTGGCTGGTTTTTTCCACAAGATTTCTTTGATTCTAGCTCCAAAGAGTTATAGTTTTGTATTCAGACACTGAGGACAGAAAAGGTCATCTTACAAACACTGTCAAGAGGCCATTGTTTCTTTCCTGTTTCAAACCAGAGGTTGAAAATGAACAAGAAATCTTTTTGAAAGAGAAAAGATCTAACCTAAAAGCCTTTCAGGGCACCTCCCATATCGCATTCATTATGTTCATTGTTCTGGCTGCAAATATTTCCTATTCTACTCTCATTGTAGTCACTGCATCTCTGATACTTTGTCTTGGGGATATAGGTACTGTGCAGTTTCAAAAGGAGTCAATTAAGACAATTTTTTAAAAGCTACTTCGTGAAGCAGGGGCTCTTTTTTTAGTGCTGTCAACTCAGTAACAAATGAAGATTAAATAGTGGTTCATCTGGGTAGAATGGTGGTAAGACTTGGAACTCTATTTAAGAAATAAACTTTGCACAGTGTCAGCCTTGTCAGGGACTGCTGCTGGGGATGCAAGAACCCAGGATGCCCCAAAGGAACAGAAACTATGCTTCAGGACTAAAAGAGAAGAGCTAATACATTTTGTGCATGCTAATGGGTTTGCCACTACTCCTCTGTCAGTTTGTCATACTGTGGTGGCTTGCCTGTTGCTATGATGCTAGAAGCTATGCCACCAGTATTCAAACACCAGCAGGGTCACCCATGGTGGACAGGTTTCAGCAGAGCTTCCAGGCTAAGATAGACTAGGAAGAAGAACCTGGAGGTCTACTTCTGAAAAAAACTGGCCTGTGAAAACCTTATGAATAGCAAAGGAACACTGTGTGGTATAGTGCCAGAAAATGAGCCCCTCAGGTTGGAAGGCACTCAAAACAAGACTGAGGAAGAGCTGCCTTCTCAAAGACTGTTAGAAGAATGAATAAATTTGTCTTGGAAGAAATACAGCCACAGTGCTTCTCAGAAGCCAGGATAGGGAGACTTCGCCTCTCTTACTTTGGACGTGTTATCAGTGGGACCTGTCCCTGCAGAAGGACATGATGCTTGGTAAGGTAGAAGGTCAATGAAAAAGAGGAAAATCCTGGACAAGATTGATGGACTCAGTGGCTGCAACAATGGGCTCAAACATAGCTAAGATTGTGAGGATGGTGCAGGACCAGGCAGTGTTTCATTCTGTTGTACATAGGGTTGCTACAAGTCAGAACCGACTCGAAGGCACCTAACAACGCTATCAACAACACGAATCAGAATCGACTTCACAGCAAGGAGGGGAATTATTTTCCCATTTTTCAATCATTTCATTTAAAATATATTACTTAAAATAACTATAAATAACATGACACTGTATAATCTAATATCAGCCTTGTATTCCATCAATATCCGTTTTACTTATATAAATATTTTCAGTCAAATTGGTTTATTCATTGTTTTTGAAACATAACTCTCCCACTTCTACTTTGTTCACAATTCCTTGTTCCACATGCCAAAGAGATTTACCAATTGCCTTGAGTTGACTACAGCTCATGGCAACCTTATGTGTGTTAAAGTAGAATTGTTTTCCATAGAGTATTCATTGGCAGGTTTTTCAGAAGTAGATTGCCAGTTCTTTCTTCCAAGATGTCCTCTTGGTAAACTCAAACCTCCAAACTTTTGGTTAGCAGCCAGAGCATTAAACTTTTGTGCCACTTGGGGACTCCAAATCTCTTTTACATGTTTTTTTTTTCTTTTATTTGAATTCCTTCTGCCATTGACCCACTCAGGCCAGTGATACTTAACGTATACCTAGATCTTCACATTTTCCATGTGTACTCTCTTTCCCTACTCTCTTCCCACTTCAAAGTAATCTTGAAACACTCTGTTGGAATGCTTTGCTAAAAAAATTGTCTCTATTTTACAAATCCCATGACTCTCCAACCTAATGCCAACCTATTTTTCTAGCAATATCTATTTACTCATATAGATCTTTTTCAGTCAAACTGGCTTATTAACTGTTCCAGAAACATAACTCTCCCACTTCTGCTTCACTCATAATTCCTTACACTATAAGCAAAAATTATCCAAAAGATAATTCAAATTTTGATTCGTCTCCTTTAAAACTTCCTTGACTACCTTAACATAATGCAATTTATCTTTTTATCTTTTTTTTTTTGAGATTTACAATTCAGTAAGTCTTAAAACTCTGGCTTTGATCTTGTGCTGTTCTGTAGATATAATTTTCATTGCATGAGAAATAAAGCCCACTTTTTAAGAAAATTGTATTTTATTGTTGATGTCTAAAATTGGCCATAAATTTTCTGTTTACCCTATTGTTTTATATTGTCAACTGTAAGAAGTGAAGATGTGCATAGCTCATTAAAAGAGGTTACTTTGGAAAACACTTCAGTCTGGTAAGCTTCAGGGCTGAAAGCTTCTGAGGGAAGCTGCAATGAGAAAGGAGAGTCATTTGCTGATGTGGCACAACTTAAAATGAGAAGAAACAGCTGCAAACATTCATTAATAATTGGAATGTGTAATATACAGAGTATGAATCTAGGAAAATTGGAAATCCTTAAAAATGAAATGAAACACAATACACACCAATATCCTAGGCATTAGTGAGCTGAAATGTGCTGGTATTGGCCATTTTCAATCAGAAAATCATATGGTCTCCAACGCCGGGAATGACAACTTGAAGAAGAACAGCATTTCATTCTTCGTCAAAAAGAACATTTCAAAATCTATGTTGAAGTACGATGCTGATAGGATAATATCAATATGTCTACAAGGAAGACCGGTTAATATGACTATTATTCAAATTTACACACAAACCACTAAGGCCAAAGATGAAGAAATTGAAGATTTTTAACAAATTCTGTGCCCTGATAGCGATTGAACATGCAAGCAGGTTGCATTGACGATTACTGGTGATTGGAATTTGAAAGCTGGAAACAAAGAAGGATCATTATTTAGAAAATATGGCCTTGGTAATAGAAATGATGCCAGAGATCCCATAATAGAATTTTGCAAGACCAACAACTTTTTCATTGCAAATACCTTTTTGAACAACATAAATAGCAACTATAACATGGATCTCACCAGATGGAATACACAGAAATCTAATCAACTACATATGTGGAAAAAGACCATGGAAAAATTCATTATCAGTCAGAACAAAGCCAGGAAGCCAGGGGCCGACTGAGTAACTGACCATCAATTGCTCATATACAAGTTCAAGTTGAAGCTGAAGAAAATTAGAACAAGTCCACAAGGGCCAAAGTAGGACCTTGAGTATATCCCACCTGAATTTAGAGAACATCTCAAGAATAGATTTGATGCATTGAACAGTAATGACCGAAGTTCAGACGAGTTATGGAATGATATCAAGGAAATCAAATATGAAAAAAGCAAGAGGTCATCAAAAAGACAGGGAAAACAAAACAAAACAAAACAAAATGGATGTCAGAAGAAACCCTGAAACTTGCTCTTGAACGTCAAGTCGCTAAAGTGAAAGGAAGAAATGATGACGTAAAAGAGCTGAACAGAAGATTTCAAAGGGCAGCTTCAGAAGACAAACTATTCTAATGATTTGTGCAAAGACCTAGATTTAGAAAACCAGAAGGGAAATACACACTTGGCATTTCTCAAGCTGAAAAAACTAAAGAAAAAGTAAAGTCTTGAGTTGCAATAATGAAGAACTCTACGAGGAAAACATTAAATGACACAAGAAGCATCAAAAGAAGATGGAAGGAATACACAGAGTTACTATACCAAAAAGAATTAGTCAATGTTCAACCATTTCAGGAGGTAGCATATGACCAGGAACCGATGGTACTGAACGAAGAGGTCCAAGCTACACTGAAGGCATTGGTAAAGAACAAGGCTCCAAGAAATGATGGAATACCAATTGAGATGTCTCAACAAATGGATGCAGAGCTAGAAGTGCTTTCTCATCTATGCCAAGACATTTGGAAGACACCTAACTGGCCAAACCACTGGGAGAGACCCATATTTGTGCCTATTCCCAACAAAGGTGATCCAACCAAATGTGGAAATTATTGAACACTTTCATTAACATCACAAAAAAGCAAGTAAAATTTTGCTGAAAGTTGTTCAAAAACAGCTGCAACAGTATATAGACAGAAAATTGCCAGAAATTCAAGCAGAATTCAGAAAGAGGTCTTAGAACCAGGGATATCTTTGCCAATGTCAGATGGATCTTGGCTGAAACCAAAAGGATGTTTACCTGTGTTTTATTGACTATGCAAAGGCATCCCACTGTGTGGATCATAACAAATTTTGGATAACATTCTGAGAACACTTAACCCTGCTCATGAGGAAGCTGTACATAGATTAAGAGGCAGTTGTAAGAAAAGAACAAGAGGATACTGCATGGCTTAAAGTCAGGAAAGGTGTGCATCAGGGTTGTATCCTTTCACCATAGTCATTCAGAATATCTTCATGCCGAGCAAATAATCTGAGAAGCTGGACTATATAAGAAGAAGAACGTGGCATCTGGATTGGGGGAAAACTCATTAACAACCTGTGGTATGCAGATGACACAACCTTGTTTGCTGAAATTGAAGAGGACTCGAAGCACTTACTGATGAAAATGAAGACTACAGCCTTCAGTATGGATTACAATATAAAGAAAACAAAAATCCTCACAAGTGGGTCAATAAGCAACATCATGATAAATGGTGAAAAGATTGAAGTTGTCGAGGATTTCATTTCATTTGGATCCACAATCAATGCCCATGGAAGCAGTAGTCAAGAAATCAAGGATGCATTGCATTGGGTAAATCTGCTGCAGAAGGCCTCTTTAAAGTGTTAAGAAGCAAAGATGTCATTTTGAGGGCTAAGGTGCACCTGACCCAAGACATGGTGTTTTCAATCACCTCACAGTCGTGTGAAAGCTGGACAAGGAATAAGGAAGACCAAAGAAGAATTGATGCCTTTGAATTAAGGTGTTGACGTACAATATTGAATATACCATGGACTGCCAAAAGAATGAACAAATCTGTCCTGGAGGAAAATACAGCTAGAATGCTCCTTAGAAGCAAGGGTGGCAAGACTATGTCTCACATATTTTGGACTTGTTATCAGGAGTTATCGTCCCTGGAGAAAGACTTCATGCTCAGTGTCATGGCCTGAATTATGTCCCCCAAAAAATCTGCGTATCAACTTGATTAGGCCATGATTCTCAGCATTGCGTGGTTGTCCTACATTTTGTGATTGTAATTTCATGTTAAGAGGATTAGGGTGGGATAGTAACACTACCATGACTCAGGTCACCTCCCTGATTCAATGTAAAGGGAGTTTCCCTGCGATGTGCCCTGCACCACATTTATCTCTCAAGAGATAAAAGGAAAGGGAAGCAAGCAGAGGGTGGGGGACCTCATATCACCAAGAAAGTAGCATCAGGAGCAGAGCACATCCTTTGGACAAGGGATCCCTGTGCCGAGAAGCTCCTGACTATGGGAAGATTGAGGACGAGGACCTTCTTCTAGAGCTGACAGAAAGAGAAAGCCTTCCCCTGGAGTTGACATTTTGACTTAGGACTTTTAGCCTACTTCACTGTGAGGAAGTAAATTTCTCTTTGTTAAAGCCATCCAGTAGTGGTATTTCTGTTATAGCAGCACTAGATAACTAAGACCCTCGATAAAGTAGAGGGTCAGTGAAAAAGAGGAAGACCCTCAATGAATGGATTCACACAGTGGCTACAACAACGGGCTTAAGCATAACAATGATTGTGAGGATGGCGCAGGACCAGTGTTTTGTTTTTTTGTACGTAGGGTCACGTGTCGGAACCGCCTCAACAGCACCTAGCAACAACAACAGCAATTTATATTAACATATCCTCTGATAGTGTCTTAAATAAATATAAGGTCTAATAATGATCCACTTCTGGGAGACCAACTTTCAGATATTCCTCTGGTCAGATTATAAATTATTTAATCGGAAGATAATTTACAGATAATTTTCCCAATCCATTCATTTTATAGATGAAGAAAAAGGCTCTCAGAAGTATTAGGAGACTTCTCAGCCTTCTTCTCTATGTTTCTGCTCAGTTAAGCATTTCCATTTGTTCTGTGCCTAAACTGTTTTTAGGATAAAAAAAAAAAAAGGACCTGTTAATTAGGTAATTAGGCTTTATTCTTTAAATTAGAATGTTCTCTTCTAATCTAACCAATGAACAGAAAGTTGTTTTCTCTCCAATTTCCAGCTATAACTACACAAACATATTTCTTTATTCTGATTTCCTCCCTGCTTTTCTTATGGCCAGTAAGGAAACTTTTGTAGTAATTAAGTAGAATAGCTCCAAAGTCCTCACTTCTCACCAGCCATCAGTAAATTGGATCAGGAATATTTTACCTGAAATTAACTTCTGCATATTAACTTCTTAACTTATAACAAATAATAAAATTCCCTAGGAGTGACCATACTTGGCTTGCCCTCATCCAGGGACAATGATATAAGGCTACACTAGGCCTGGCATAAGGCAGATATTGTGAAAAGTATGCTGGGGTGGCAGAGAGTACTCTCTTCTAAGTGGCATCAGCGCCCAGGATTAGTATTACCCAGATTTTTAGGAAAAAAAGAGCTGTCAAGATGAGATAATATATTTGAGAAGTCCTTTAATTGAAAGGGACTAATACAAATCAGGGGAGAGTCAGAACTCAAGGACTACCAGAAGGGGGTCATGGCAGGGCTTCAGGCCCCACAGGAACCTGACTTCAGGTACACAGGGAAAGCAATAAAATTCCTGTGTTACCAAAACCTGGGGAGGAAAAAACAAACAACAACAAATCAGTAAATTGGTTGACAAGAAATTGTGCAGGACATAAACTAGAACATTAGAAATGGAATCAGCAGCTGATTTCTAGACCTGTTTGTTAGTGGGTTTAGAAAATGCAAAATGTTTCCCCTTATCTACCTATCTAGAGGCTGAGCCTAAATAGATGGGCTGGAATATGCAGAATCCAAGAGAATTTACATTCACTCTCTAAGCTCCATTAGTAAAACCATAAAAAATACCTAAAACCAAGAATATAACTTAAACTTGATTAATATATAGAATATTGCAACTTGAGGCCTTAATTGTTTATAAAAGATATCCTTAAAATAACCAATTCAGTAAGTGAGAGGGTAAGAGTAGACATTTGAAATCCTAAAAGTCAAAAATTGAAATATAAAACAAAATATTATATTACTTTTAGTTTTTTCTAAATTGTATTTATTTTGTTGTTGTGTTTGAGAATATACACGGTAAAGCATACGCTATGTCAACAGTTTCCACAGGTGCAGTTTAGTGACTTTGATGACATTCTTCCAGCTGTGCAAGCAACCTCACTCACCCCCCTTTTCTGAGTTCCTGTTCCCTCATTAACAAACTCACTGCCCCTTAAAGGTTCCTGACTAATCTTTTCAATTGCTATTGTCAATTTGATCCCAAATAGATAGTTCTTAAAAGAGCTTAAAGCTCAAGACAGACTTTTGTTTAACGTTTCTCATTAAACAATTAATACACATAGCATTTTGTGACAATGGTTGCCA
Organism: Loxodonta africana; assembly: GCF_030014295.1. Taxonomy (NCBI): domain Eukaryota; kingdom Metazoa; phylum Chordata; class Mammalia; order Proboscidea; family Elephantidae; genus Loxodonta; species Loxodonta africana. Next base: position 167,597,446 of record NC_087342.1, read on the forward strand.
ACCCTGTGACATATCGACACTCCTCTTCTCAACCTTGGGTTTCCCATTTCCATTCTTCCAGCTTTTCTGTCACTCCCTACCTTCTTGTCTTTGCCCCTGGGCTTGTGTGCCCAGTTATCTCCTATACATGGCTGAATTACATGTGTTATTGTTTTATAGTCATGTCTAATCTTCCGCCAAAGCATGAACCTCAGGAGTGACTACAGTACTGAGTTAAAAGAGTGTCTGGAGGCTATAATCTAGGGGTTTCTACAGTCACTCTCAGGCCACTAAGTCTGGTCTGTTTTTGTGAATTTGAACTGTGTTCTACATTTTTCTCCAGCTCTGTCTGGGACCCTGTGTTGTGATCCCTGTCAGAGCAGTCAGTGATGGTAGCCGGGCACCATCTAGTTGTGCCGGACTCAGTCTGGTGAAGGTTATAGTAGGTGTGGTCCATTAGTCCTTTGAACTAATCTTTTCCTTGTGTCTTTGGTTTTCTTCATTCTCATTTGCTCCAGGTGGGGCGGGGTGGGGCGGGGGGAACAGTGGAGTATCTCAGATGGCTGCTCACAAGCTTTTAAAACCCCAGAAACTACTCACCAAGGTAAGATGTAAAACATTTTCTTTATAAAATAGTATTATGCCAATTGAGCTAGATTTTCCCTGAGACCATGATCCTAGCCCTTGTCCCCGTAACTTGGTACCTCAGGGAATTTGGATATGTCTATGCTATTTTTTTTTTATTCTGCTGAATCTTTCTATTAGTTCCAGTAGTTTTCTTTGGAGTCTTTTGGGTTCTCTACATATAGTATCATATCGTCCATGAACAAGGAGAGTTATACTTTTCCTTACTAATTTGGATGTCCTTTATTTATTTTTCTTGCTTTATAGCACTAGCTTGGACTTCCAATACAATGTTAAATAGGAATAGTAATGAAGGGCATCCTTCTCTTGTTCCTATTCTCAGGGGGAATGTTTTCAGCCTCTCTCCATTGAAAATGATGTTGGCTGTTAGTTTTGCTTTATTATGTTGAGGAAGTTCCTTTCTATTCCTATTTCATTGAAAGTTTTTATCAGAAATGGTGTTTTGACTTTATGGAATGCCTTTTCTGTGTGGATAGAGATAATCATGTGATTCCTTTATTTATGTGGTGGATTATGTTGATCGATTTTCTGATGTTGAACCATCCTTTCATGCCTGGTATGAATCCCACTTGTTCATGGTGCATTATTCTTTCCACACAATGATGAATTTTGTTGAGAACCTTTGCATCTATATTCATGATTGATACTGGTCTGTAATTTTATTTTTTTGTGGTATCATTGCCTGGTTTGGGCATCAGGGTTATGCTGGCTTCATAGAATGAATTTGGAAATATCCGCTTCTTTTATTTGTTCTGAAATAGTTTGAGTAGTACTGGTATGAGTTTGAGTATCCAAGGATTTGTCCTCAATTTTGCTAATTTTGTCTGCCATTGTTTCAAATTCCCTTCCCAAACATTCTATTGTGTTGTCCATTTCTGTGTTGTGAATGTTTGGTATAATTCTCCAGAGAAGTCATCTGGGCCAAGAATTTTTTTGTTGGGAGTGTTTTTTATTACCTTTTCAACCTCTTCCCTTGTTATAGGTCTGCTCAGATTTTCAGCCTTAGTTTGTGTTCGTTTAGGTAGGTAGTGTGTTTCTAGAAATTTTTCCATTTCCTCTAGGTTTTCAAATTTGTGGGAGTATGGTTTTTCATAGTACTTTGTTGTGATCCTTTTTATTTCAGTTGGGTCTGTTGTAATGTCCCCCATTTCTTTTCTTTTTTGGGTTATTTGCATCCTCCCCTATTTTTCTTATGTCAGTTTGTCCAATGGTTCGTAGATTTTGTCAACGCTTTCAAAGAATCAACTTCTGATTTTGTTGATTCTTTCTACTGTTTTTCTCTTCTGTGTTCCATTTATTTCTGCTCTGATCTTTATTATTTCCTTTCTTCTCATTACTATGGGCTTCTTTTGCTGTTTTATTCCTATTTGTTCAAATTGTAAAGCTTACATTTTTATTTTATACTTTCTTCTTTTTTGGTGTGTGCATCTATTGTTATAAATTGGCCTCTGAGGACTGCCTCTGCTGTGTGTGTCCCAAGGGTTTTGGTATGATGTGCTCTCCTTCTCATTTGATTCCAGGAATTTTTTGATTCCATCTTTGATTTCTTCTATTACCCAGTGGTTTTCAAGCAAGGTGTTATTCAGTTTCCCTGTGTTCAATTTTTTTCCTTGCTCCTCCTGTTACTAATTTCTACTTTTATGGTGCTGTGATCAGAGAAGATGTTTTGTATTATCTCAGTGTTTTGGATTTTGTTAAGGGTTGCGTTGTGGCCTAAATTGTGGTCTATTCTGAAGAATGTTCCATGTGCATTGGAAATGAATGTAAACTTTGCTGCCATTGAATGGAGTATTCTATACGTATCTATGAGGTTGAGTTGGTTGATTGTAGCCTTTAGATTTTCTGTGTCTTTGTTGCTTCTTTCTAGACATTCTGTCCTTTACCAAGAGTGTAGTGTTGAAGTCTCCTACTGTTATTGTGGAACTGTCATTTTCTCTTTTCTGTGCTAATGGAGTTTGTTTTATGTATTTTGGAGCCCTGTTATTGAGTGGGTAGATATTTATTATAGTTGTGTCTTCATAATGCATTGTCCCTTTAATCATTATATAATGCCCTTCTTTGTCTGTTGTGGATTTTGTCTTAAAGTCTATTTTATCTGAGATTAGTATTGACACTTCTGCTCTTTTTTGGTTGCTGTTTGTGTGATTTTTTTTTGCATACTTTGATTTTTAATATATTTATGTCTTTGTGTCTGAGCTGTGTCTCTTGTAGACAGCATATTGATGGGTGATTTTTTTTTTTAATCCATTCTGTCACTCTGTCTCTTTATGAGTGTATTTAAGCCATTTACATTCATGTGATTACAATAGGTATGAATTTATTGTTGTAGTTTTGTAGTGATTTTTTTTTTTTTAATTTTGTGGTGTTGATATTTCTTTTTTCCTCTTACTTCCCCATGCTGAGTCTCTTTCATTTGCAGATTTTCTTTTGTTTTTGTAAATTTTGTGTTTACTGAGACTTTATAGTTTTTTTTTTCTTTTTTGGATGAGTAGATTTGTTAACCTTCTTTGCGATTACCTTGAAATTTACTCCATTTTCCTAAGTTTGAACCATTGTTTTATTACTTCATATCTCCTTGACTTCCTCTTCATTTGAAGGTTTTATATGTACACCATTTATTCTCCCTTTTATTGTTCTAATGTTGTCATCATTTACAAGTTTACATCTCTGGTTCCCTGTTGTAAGTCTTTTAGTTTTGTTTTATCCTTGGGAGTTTATTACCTAGGTTTGTATCTGACTGATGTCGTCCTGTGTCCTAGATTCAGGTTGTAGTCTGATGTTGTTGGTTCTCTAACGAAAGGACTCCTTTTAATAATCCTTGTAAATTTGGTTTGGTTTTTACATATTCCCTTAATTTCTGTTTATCTGGAAATATCCTAATTTTTTTTTTTTTTTTTTTTTAATTTCTTTCCAGTTTTACTGTCTCCTCCTGCCTTCTAGTTCTTGCCCCTGGGCTGGTGTGACCTTTTAGGGAAATATCCTCGTTTTGCCATCATACTTGAGTGAGAGTTTTGCAGAATATATTACTCTTAGACAGCATTTTTTTTTTTCTTACAAGCATTTATATATGTCATCCCATTGCCTTCTTGCCTCTTGGTTTCTGCCAAGTAATCAGAGTTTAGTCTTATTGTTTCCCATTTTTCTGTGACTTTTCATTTTTCTTATTCTGTTCTCAGGATTCTTCTTTTTCTTTGGTTTTGGCAAGTGTGATTTTGATATGCCTTAGTGACTTTCTTTTAGAGTTTATCCTATGGGGTTCATTGAGCTTCTTGGATGGCCAGCTTTCATGGCATTAGGGAAGTTTTCTGTCAGCAAATCCTCAATGATTCTCTCTGTGTTTTCCATTTTCTCCCCCTCTTCTGGAACTTCATCACAAGCAAATTTTTGCTCTTGATTGTATCTCACATAGCTCTCAGGTTTTCTTCATTTTTCTTCATCTTTTTCTCTGATTTTCCTTCAAACAAAATGGTATCCAAGGATTTGTCCTCAATTTTGCTAATTTTGTGTGCCATTTTTTCATATTTCCTCCTCAAACATTCTATTGTGTTGTCCATTTCTGAAATCCTGCTGTTTGTCTTTTGGGTTTCTAATTGCTGTTTTTGTATGATTTCTAATTGTTTATTCATTCGGTATTTCGTTCCTGTATTATTTTCCTGAATTCTTCCATTGTTTTATCTGTGTATTTCCTGATATTTGTCTGTATTTTCCATGATTTTTGTCTATTTTTTCTTATTTTTGTCTGTGGTACCTTCGGTTCTAGGAGAGCCCTAATATTAGAGTTTTGAATTCCCTATCAGTTAGTTCCAGTGCCTTTTCTTCTACCACAAGGTCATCCGATGTTTTATTTTGGGTGTATTGGAGCCATCGTGTCCTGTTTTTTAATATATTTTGATACAGTCTACTGTCTCCAAAATATTCAGAAATGATTTTCTATGTTTATTGATTGTAGGTTTTTTCATTTTGTATTACTTTTTGTTTGTTTTATTTGGTTATGTCTGGGCAGGTGGGCTGGATGTGTTTTGTTGCTTGCTCAGCTGTGGGCATGATAGTTCTCACCACCTTGTCCAGGTGGCCATGGCTGTTCTTTCAGCTATGGTGCAGAAGGACACATCTAGTAGGGGGAAGGAGTGGGGATGAGTCATTTGCTGCATGAACTGGGGCCAGCAGAATGGGTCTGGAGGCTGTACAACAGGATGGAGTCTGAGTGTCTGGAGGTCTGCATTGATTCTGCTCAGGGGCATAGCACTTGGTGGGCCATGGACCATGGTTGGGGGGGGGCACAGGAAGGGGGGAGAATTCCATGCTGATGCAGCTTGAGGACATGGTGTTCAATGTGTTGGAGGCAGGAAGTGGTGTGGAGTGGGGCCTGGGGGTCCCAGAGGTCCTCCCAAGAGCCACTTGGTGTGTGGTGTGTGGTGCAGATAGCCAAGAGGGAAGGGAGAGGATGTGGTGTGTGGCGATAAGGGGGGGAGACAAAAAAGAGAGAGGAAAGAAGCAAAAAGAAAAAGAAAAAAGAGAATAATAAATGAAATGATGCTTTGGTGGGAGTTTGTGGGTGGGGGCAGGGCAGACCCATGGAGGCCACGTGCCAGGGCCATGTAGCCTAAAGGTGTGGACTAATCCTTTGAGAAGGGGTGGGATCATTGCACAGGGCTAGGTGGGTGCAAGAAAGGAAAGGAAGAAGGGGAAAGAGAGAAGAAACAAAACCACCACAACAAAAAAATATGGTACTGAGGGAAATGACCATTGTGGGTAAGACAGAACAGGGAGGTGTGAGCAGATGTCTCTCTTACTAGGTGGCAGAGCATGGCCCATCAGAATGGGGTGAAGGTATCACAGGGCCTAGGTGGGAGGGAGAAGGAAAATAGAGAAAGGGAAAGACAAAGACAAAGAAAAAATATGGCCAAGGGAGTGGCAGGTGGGGGTGCACCAGACTTAGAAAGGCCACATGCCAGTGCCTGTCTAGCCCAATGGTGAGGTAGGGACCATTGAGAAGCAGTGAAGGCACTGCATGGGAAAGCTGGGTGGGGTAAATGAAAGGAAGGAAGCGAGAGAGAGGGAAAAAACAACAAAAAGGTGGCACTGAGGGGGTGGAGTCAAGATGGTGGAATAGCCAGAAGATTCCGGCAAGCCCTCTTACAAAAAAGACCAAAAAAAAAAAAAACAAGTGAAATGAATATATTTATGACAAGCTAAGATCCCTGAACATCAAATGCAAGCTTAGAAAACAAACTGAGGGGCAGGGGGAGGAAGAGATGGTTCAGAACTGGAGAGGAGTTACTGGACCTGAGTTGAGGGCAGCCCTCAGGTACCTTTCCCAGGAGAAGCAGTGGTGGGCTGGTACTAGCATTTGGCCACAGTTTCCTCAGAGAGAAGCAGCTAGCCACACAGCCTACTCACACCTCAGGAACCAGAGAAGAACAGCTCTGTAGGCAAAAGCTAAGTACTTGTGTATATTTTACCATGTCCTCTCCCCTACCCCGCTCCCAAGGTGGCTCCAACAGCTGATTTCCCTGGGCCTGAGATAGGCCCTGTTGAGTGCCTAGAGCCATCTTCTCAGCCTTGGAGAAGGGAAAAAAATTGCAATTGGGGGAAAAGGTAATTTGCTAGTTCAACTTACCAGAGGAGCTCAGGACAGAAGTGGCTCCTATCCAGGCATAAACTGTCCATGGTCTTTAAGTACCTTTTCCCTCTGCGTGGACCTATGTGGGCCTGTTTTAGGAGAATAGGCTCTTGTTGACAGACTCCAACCGTTTCAGCTGTGTGGTGGAGAGGTGTGTGATGTTTGACATTACTTTGCCTCTTAAACAGGGTCCCCACTTACCTACATCAGGGCCCTAAGAACTGGTAGCTCCACTCAGGTAACCCAGTCACCTGCAACAGGGGTCCAAGGATAACTGGTACATCCCAGTCTTTACAACCAAAAACATTGGTTGCCCATGATCCCTCAGCAAAACCCACCCACCTGTACACTCTAGGGAAAAGAGACACACTTTCCTCAGAGACACTTGGGGGATGATTCTCAGCTCCCTGCCTTATTCAGATTGTGACCCCCTGCTGCAATCAGATACTGGTACCTACATGAATCACCCCTACCCCTTTAAGACCATGGGACAGAGCCTGTACCACACATTTGATGATCAGCTACCTGGACACCTGAGCTGAATTCATACAAGAAAAGTGAATGGACTCCTAGACTGATATACCTGATAACACTTCTAGCCATCTGGAGACAGTATGTCAGAGGTCCAAAGGCAAAAATAATTAAGCTAGCTCACTCAAAGCAACCCATTTGGGCATATCAAAAGAAAACAAAGCAAGAACCTATGACACAGTAAGGAAACATAAAATAAACTAATGCAATAACTTATAGATGGCTTGAAGATAACAGTCAGTATCAAGTCACATAAAGAAACAGACCATATTCTCCTCAACAAGCTCTCAAAACAAAAAATCAAGGGATGTTCTAGATGAAAGTGCCTTCCTGGAATTACCAGCAGCAGAATACAAAAGATTAATATACAGAAACCTTCAAGACATCAGGAAGGAAATGAGGCAATATGCAAAAGCCAAGGAACACACAGATAAAGCAATTGAAGAAATTAAAAAGATTATTCAGGAACATAATGAAAAATTTAATAAACTGGAAAAATCCATAGACAGCAATCAGAAATTCAGAAGATTAACAATAAAATTACAGAAACAGACAACTCGATAGACAGCCAGAGGAGCAGAATTGAGCAAGTGGAAGGCAGAATTTCTGAACTTGAAGATAAAGCACATGGCACTAATATATTTGAAGAAAAATCACATAAAAGAATTTTAAAATATCAAGAAACCTTAAGAATCATGTGGGAATCTATCAAGAGAAAAAATCTATGAGTGATTGGAGTACCAAAAGGGGGAGGGATAACAGAAAATACAGAGAGAATTGTTGAAGATTTCTTGGGAGAAAACTTCCCTGTTATCTTGAAAGATGAGAAGATATCTATCCAAGATGCTCATTGAATTCCACATAAGGTAGATTTTAAAAGAAAGTCACCAAGACATAATCAAACTGTCCAAAACCAAACATAAAGAGAGAATTTTAAGAGCAGCTAGGGATAAACGAAAAGTCACCTACAAAGGAGACTCAATAAAAATAAGCTTGGACTACTTGGCAGAAACAATGCAGGCAAGAAGGCAATGGGATGACTTATTTAAAAAATTAAAGGGAAAAAAATTGCCAGCCAAGAGTCTCATATCCAGCAAAACTATCTCTCAAATATGAAGATGAAATTAGGACATTTCCAGATAAACAGAAGTTTAGGGAATTCATAAAAACCAAATCAAAACTACAAGAAACACTAAAGGGAGTTCTTTGGTTAGAAAATCAATAATATCAGGTATCAACCCAAGACTAGAACACTGGGCAGAGCAATCAGAAGTCAACCCAGACAGGGAAATCACAAAAATAAATCAAGATAAAAAAACACTCAAAACAGGGAAACAGCGATGTTATTATGTAAGAGAAGACAACACTAAAACAATAAAGAGGGACTAAGAAATGTAGTCATAGATCTCCCATATGGAGAGGAAGACAAGGTGATATAAAGATATAAAAGTTAGGTTTAAATTTACAAAAATAGGGGTAAATAATAAGGTAACCACGAAGGAGACAAACCACACTACACATCAAAATGAAATACAGGAAAAAAATAAAGACTCAGCAGAAACAAAATCAATAACAATAAATGTGAGGAAAGGACAATATATAAAGATAATCTACTCAGCACATAAAATCCAGTGGGTAAAAGAAACTGTCAAACACACACACAAAAAAAAAAAAATCAAAATAAATACCTATCCATAATTACCCTGAATGTAAATGGACTAAATGCACCAATAAAGAGACAAGAGAGTGGCAGAATGGATTAAAAAATATGATCCATCTATATGCTGCCTACAAGAGACACACCATAGAGACACAAACTAAAACTCAAAGGATGGAAAAAAATATATCAAGCAAACAACAATCAAAAAAGAGCAGGAATAGCAATATTAATTTCTGACAAAAAACACTTTAAAGTTAAATCCACCATAAAGGGTAAGAAAGGACACTATATAATGATTAAAGGGAGAATATACCAAGAAGATATAACCATATTAAATATTTATGCACCCGATGACAGGGCTCCAAGATACATAAAACAAACTCTATCAGCATTGAAAAGTGAGATAGACAGCTCCACAATAATAGTAGGAGATTTCAATACACCACTTTCAGTGAAGGACAGGTCATCCAGAAAGAAGCTCAATAAAGACAAGGAAGATCTCAATGCCACAATAAAACAATTTTACCTCATAGACATATACAAAACATTCCACCTAACAGCAGCCAAATATAATTTCTTTTCTAGTGCACATGGAATATTCTTTAGAATAGACAACATATTAGGTCCTAAAGCAAGCATTACAAGAATCCAAAACATTGAAATGTTACAAAGCATCTTCTCTGACCATCATGCCATAAAGGTGGAAATCCATAACAGAAAAAGCAGGGAAAAGAAATCAAACACTTGGAAACTGCTCAATTATAGAAGACATTAAAGATGGAAAAAATAAATTCATAGAATCCAATGAGAATGAAAACACATCCTATCAGAACCTTTGGGAAACAGCAAAAGCAGTGCTCAGGGGACAATTTATATCAATAAATGCACACATCCAAAAAGAAGAAAGGGCCAAAATCAAAGAATTATCCCTACAATTTGAACAAATAGAAAGGAGCAACAAAAGAAATCCACAGGCACTAGAAGAAAACAAATAATAAAAATTAGAGCTGAACTAAATGAAATAGAAAACAGAAAAACAATTGAAGGAATTAACAAGACCAAAAGCTGGCTCTTTGAAAAAATCAACGGAATTGATAAACCACTGGCCAAACTGACAAAAGAAAAACAGGAAAAGAAGCAAATAACCTCAATAAGAAATGAGATGGGTGATATTACAACAGATCCAGCTGAAATTAAAAGAATCATATCAGGCTACTACAAAAAACTGTACTCCAACAAATTTAAAAACAGAAGAAATGGATGAATTCCTAGAAACACACTACCTACCTAAACTAACACAAACAGAGGTGGAACAACTAAATAGACCCATAACAAATAAGAGATTGAAAAGGTAATCAAAAAACTCCAAACAAAAAAAAAGCCCTGGCCCTGACAGCTTCCCTGCAGAATTCTACCAAACATTCAGAGAAGAGTTAATACCACTACTACTAAAGGTATTTCAGAGCATAGAAAAGGATAAAATACTCCCAACTATTTCTATGAAGCTACCATATCCCTGATACCAAAACCAGGTAAAGATACCACAGAAATAGAAAATTACAGACCTATATCCCTCATGAATGTAGATGCAAAAATCCTCAACAATTATCTAGCCAATAGAATTCAGCAACATATCAAAAAAATAATCCACCATGACCAAGTGGGATTCATACCAGGTATGCAGGGATGGTTCAACATTAGAAAAACAATTAATGTAAATCCATCATATAAATAAAGCAAAAGACAAAAACCACATGATCTTATCAATTGATGCAGAAAAGGTATTTGACAAAGTTCAACACCCATTCATGATGAAAACTCTCAGCAAAATAGGAATAGAAGGAAAATTCTTCAACATAATAAAGGGCATTTATACAAAGCCAACAGCCAACATCATCCTAAATGGAGACAGACTGAAAGCATTCCCCTTGAGATCGGGAACCAGACAAGGATGCCCTTTATCACCACTCTTATTCAACATTGTGCTAGAGGTCCTAGCCAGAGCAATTAGGCTGGATAAAAAAATAAAGGGTATCCAGATTGGCAAGGAAGAAGTCAAAGTATCTCTATGTGCAGATGCCATGATGTTATACACAGAAAATCCTAAGGAATCCTCCAGAAAACTACTGAAACTAATAGAAGAGTTCAGCAGTGGATCAGGATACAAGATAAACATACAAAAATCAGTTGGATTCCTCTACACCAACAAAAAAAACATCGAAGTGGGAATCACTAAATCAATTCCACTTACACTAGCCCCCAAGAAGACAAAATACTTAGGAATAAATCTTACCAGAGATGTAAAAGACTTATACAAAGTAAACTACAATAGGCTTCTGCAAGAAACCAAAAGAGACCTACATAAGTGGAAAAACATACCTTGGTCATGGATAGGAAGACTTAACATGATAAAAATGTCTATTCTACCTAAAGTGGCCTATAGATTTAATGCAATTCTGATCCAAATTCCAATGACATTTTTTAATGAGATGGAGAAACAAATCACCAACTTCATATGGAAGGGAAAGAGGCCCCGGATAAGTAAGGCATTACTGAAAAAGAAGAACAAAGTGGGAGGCCTTACTCTACTTGATTTTAGAACCTATTATACTGCCACAGTAGTCAAAACAGCCTGATAGTGGTACCACAACAGATACATGGACCAATGGAATAGAATTGAGAATCCAGACATAAATCCACTCACAGATGAGCAGTTGATATTTAACAAGTGCCCCAAAGCAGTTAAATGGGGAAAAGGCCGTCTTTTTGACAAATGGTGCTGGCATAACTGGATATCCATCTGCAAGAAAAATTAAATAACTCATACCTCACTCCATGCACAAAAACAAGCTCAAAATGAATCAAAGACCTAAATATAAAATCTAAAACGATAAAGATCATGGAAGAAAAAATAGGGACAATGTTAGGAGCCCTAATACATGGCATAAACAGTATACAAAACATTACTAACAATCCAGAAGAGCTGGATTGTTAGTAAATGGGAGCTCCTAAAAATCAAACACCTATGCTCATCCAAAGACTTCACCAAAAGATTAAAAAGATTACCTACAAACTGGGAAAAATTTTTTAGCTATGACATTTCCAATCAGTACCTGATCTCTAAAATCTACATGATACTGCAAAAACTCAACTACAAAAAGACAAATAACCCAATTAAAAAATGGGCAAAATATATGAGCAGACACTTCACTAAAGAAGGCATTCAGGTAGCTAACAGATACATGAGGAAATGCTCATGATCATTAGTCATTAGAGAAATATAAATCAAAACTACAATGAGATTCCATCTGACTCCAACAAGGCTAGCATTAATCCAAAAAACACAAAATAATAAATGTTGGAGAGGCTGTGGAGAGATTGGAACACTTATACACTGCTGGTGAGACTGTAAAATGGTGCAACCACTTTGGATATCGATTTGGCACTTCCTTAAACAGCTAGAACTAGAACTACCATACAATCCAGAAATCCCACTCCTTGGAATACATCCTAGAGAAATAAGAGCCTTTACAGAAACAGATATAAGCACACCCATGTTCATTGCAGCACTGTTTACAACAGCAAAAAGTGGAAGCAACCAAGGTGCTCATCAATGGATGAATGGATAAATAAATTACGGTAAATTCACACAATGGAATACTACGAATCATTAAAGAACAGTGATGAATCTGTGAAACATTTCATAACATGGAGGATTCTGGAAGGCATTATGCTGAGTGAAATTAGTCAGTTTCAAAAGGACAAATATTATATAAGACCACTATTATAAGAACTTGAGAAATAGTTTAAACAGAGAAGAAAATATTATTTGATTGTTATGAGAGGGGGGAGGAAGGGAGGGTGGGAGAGGGGTATTCACTAAGTAGGTAGTAGATAAGAACTACTTTAGGTGTTGGGAAAGACAACACACAATACAGACAAGGTCAGCACAACTGGACTAAACCAAAAGCAAGGAAGTTTCCTGAATAAATTGAATGTTTCAAAGACCAGCACAGCAGGGGTGGTGTTTTGGGAACCATGGTTTCAGGGGACATCTACGTCCATTGGCATAATAAAATCTATTAAGAAAACATTCTGCATCCCACTTTGAAGAGTGGCATCTGGGGTCTTAAACGCTAGCAAGCAGCCATCTAAGATGCATCAATTGGTCTCAATCCACCTGGACCAAAGGAGAATGAAGAACACCAAGGACACAAGGTTATTACCAGCCCAAAAAACAGAAAGGACAGAGAGAGAAAAGACAAAACAAAATAAAATAAAACAAACAAAATATGGCACTGAGAGAACTGGCCAGCAGAGGCAGGGCAGACTTGGCATGGCAGTGAGTCGGTGTCTCTCTGGCTGAGCGACCATGGCCTGTTGGAGAGCTGTGGAGGCAGTGTACAAGGCAAAAGGGTGGGGGTGGGAAAGTGTGTATCTTTGGTTACCGAGTGCTCTGTCTTCTGTTGGGAGCTCCATGAAGTACTCCCTTCCAGTACTCCTTGTCTGGAATCATTAGTGGCTGTGCTTCAAGATGGTGAATCCGTACTGTTAGCTGAAAGGGGACCTCCACTTCATAGCTCTCCTTGCTCTCTCTTCCCTGTTAGTTTCTTCTTTCATTCAGTTCTTGATCTAGTCCTTTATCCCTTCATTTGATACTTAGGGTACCAATATTGACATTTGTATCTGTTTTACTTAGTTTTCCTGGTCTTTGCTGCAGAGGGATGGCATGGTGCTCCTGCCTACAGTGCCATGTTGGCTTGGCCTCCCAAGCCAGACTTTTTTTTTTCACTAGTTAAGCTAAGCTATTGTTTGGTTTTAAGAAGACTTTAGGGATTATTTTTTGCTTAAGGTTTAAAGATTATCTCATGGCAATATTTTCAGGGTTTCATTTACCCTCTATGGCTCTAGAAAGTCTGTAGTCCATAAGAATCTGAAATTCTATTTCTGCATTTTCCCCCTTTTGATCAGGATTCCTCTATGGAATCTTTGATCAAAGTGCTTAGCAATGGTAGCTGGGTACCATCCAGTTCTTCTGTTCTCATGGCAAGAAGATAGTTGTTCATGGAGGCAATCAGCCACACATTCCATATCCTCCTCCTATTCCTGACGTTCCACATTCCTCTGTGGATAGAATTGAATAGACACCAATTGTCGTGCTTTGGGTGGCTGCTTGTAAGCTTTTAAGACCCAAGGCGATATGCAATGTACTAGGAGATAGAAGCACTGAACGCATTATTAGGCCAGTTAACTGGGCTGTCACATGAAACCACTATCCTAAACCTCCAAACCAAGGAACCAAATCCCATGAGATGTTTGGTTGTACATAAGCAGCCTCAGCAGCTACTTTTTTTTGTTGTTGTTGTAAATATATCTATCACACAATTTTTGCCAATTTAACTTTTTATAGGGATACAACTTATTGACAGCAATTACGATAATCATCTGTGCAACCCCACCCTTAATAGACGTGATTTTCCCGTCACCATTAATCCCCTTGTCCCCCTCCCTCTCACCTTGGTAACCACTAATAAACTTTGGTCTCTGTACATTTGCCTTTTCTTGCCTTTTTATATAAGTGAGGTCATATAGTTTTTCTCCTTTTGCTATTGGCTTATTTCACTTAGCATATCTTCAAGCTCCATCCATACTGTAGCATGTATCTAGACTTCGTTTTTCCTACTGGCTGAGTAGTAGTCCATTGTATTATGTACCATATTTTGTTTATCCATTCATCTGTTGGTGGGCATTTAGGTTGTTTCCACCTTTTGGATATTGTGAAGAGCAGTGCAGTAACTGTACAGTCTGTTATAGGTATTTAGCCTTTATTATATGCTTTAATAATATAATTCTATTGCATAATATAATTTGAACTTTTATTTACAAAGTAAGCACTTCCCTAGTATTTTTCACAAAAATTCCTACAGGAACCAAGGGTCTGAGGGTAGCTAACACAAAAAACCTAAGGGACTATAGAAAGAATGGTAGCTAGAATCACCATAACCAGGGTAGCTAGAATCACCAGCTAGAACCACCAAAACTTTATCTACTTCAGCACCAAGAATGCCACTTCTCTAATATTAGTCGCTTAATAAGTATTTTAATTAATTCAATTATGTTTTTTTCTTATGTTATTAGAATATATGATTAATTATAGGGTTTGGGGATTGGACAAGCATGGGTTTGAGCCCCAGCTGTACCACTTTTAATTTATATGGCACTGAGCATTAGTTTGCTTTCCTACACCATAATTTATATGTGAAAATTACTAAGACCTACTTCATCTGCTTGTTTTGAGGCTTTAATGGGATAAAATATTCTGGTTCCTAACATATTATCTTACATGGAATAAACACTTTAAATAATATTCTGCTTGGGTTGTAGAAATTAAATGAAGTAAACAGAGATGTCTGTTTCATAATCCCAATTAACATGATCTAAAATCATTTACTTAACACATTTTAGACTGTGATGCTCAATGACATTACAAAAACCTTAGTTGCTTTTTAATGTTTGGGGGGTAATTTTCTTTAAAACCTTTCCTGAGTTGAAAAACAAAAGGACTTTTCTGACTGGACATCCTCATCAAGGGAAAAGATTGAGTGTCTCATCAGGCAGTACACCCCTGGCTGTTTTAAGTACAAGTCCTCCTAGTTTTGTTCACTGAACCACAAAATTAAAGTACCGTGGAAGAAATCCAGAACAGCTGCAATGCCAAAATATGTATCACACAATACCAAAAGTCTTCAAAATTACTGTATTTACAAAAGGGTTTAACTGATGAAATAAATGAAAGTTTTACGGTCTAAGAAAGGACACACAATTTTACTTAACTATCACTTTTCTACTGTTCTAAACCTTTTAATGGGTGCAGAAGGAATTTGCACTTACTGAAGTAGTTTAGTGAAATGATAATTTGTCTCTGAATAGAGTCCTTTTATGCCATTAATTTCTGCCATTATGGTAGGAGATAAAATGTAAGCCAATGACTAAATGAAGATTAAGGCCCCCAAAAAGAAGAAAAGAAACAAAAGAATAGCTTATGTCACATTATACAATATGTATGCTAAAATGAATTTTATACAGCCACTTATTACAATCATTTAATGTCAGTTATATGCACTTAATCGTGCTTGATTTGTCTTTATAGTTATTAAAAATCAGTCCCTTTACAAGCCCCATTTTCTTTTTTTCGTACTTTAGAATAGAAGCACTCTAGAGCAGAGACCGTAAAGACAAAAACAAACAGGTTAAAAGATTAAAGACATAAGTAAAGATCTAATACCTTGAACTGGATATTTATTTCTTAAAATTACAACATTTCCTTTCATATGATTTTTAGATTTGATTTTAAAGAACAATATGAAAATAAAAAAAACTGAGAAAGTAAAATGCCTAGAATACTAATTTCGACAAATGACATTTTGAAATTCAAAAAATATTTACTAAAGGTAAGTTGGAGCCCTGGTGATCCAGTGGTTAAGGGCTCAGGTGCTAACCAAAAGATCAACAGTTCTAATTCACCAGCTTCTCCTTGGAAAACTTATGCGGCAGTTCTACTCTGTCCTATAGGGCAACTGTGAATCAGAATTGACTTAATGAGGCCAGTAGGTTTTATTTTTTGAAGGGCAAATTAGAAATGAATGACTTGCTTACTGGGGAGACTGTTAGGTTAAATTAAAAAAAAATTATTACACAATAATATTTTAGGCATATACAAAAGTATAAAAATAATACAAGTGCACACATGTACATTACCCATATTATAAATGATATAGGTCAAACTCCCCATATACCTTGCTAAATCACATTTCCTTCTCTTCTAGGCACAAGTAATTCACTATCATTAATTTCATGTTTATTCTTCTCACACATTTTTTCATATGTGTATGAATAACCCCTAGTTGGTGTTGAGTTCATCCTGACTCATGGCAACTGTGTGTGTTTCAGAGTAGAACAGTACTCCAGGGTTATCATGGCTGATTTTTTGGTTGTAGGTTAACGGGCCTTTCTTCCAAGGGGCCTCTGGGTGGATCTGAGCCTTCAACCTTTTGGTTAGCGCTGAACATGTTAACCATTTGCACCATGCAAGGACTCCTTAATATATATAGTTACTTTCTGCACTTCTTTTTTGGTTAGTAGTTTTCTATTTCATAATTTGTACACTTATTTTTATCATTTCTTTTTTCCATTTTATTTTGTCTTCTTTTTCTAACTTTTTATGTACAGTGCTTGGCTCATTAACTTTCGGCTTTTATTCTTTTTTTACAAAAAATTTTGAGGCGATAAACTTTTGTTCTATTAATTACTTTAGATATATTCCAAAAGTTTTGATATTTAATTCTTTGTTGCCATTCAGTCCCAAATATGTTTCCATTTTCATTATATCTGAACAGTGTGGTATCTGATGAGGTTTATTTTAAATTATCTTTTAATATTGATTTCTAACTTTATTGCATTTTAGTCTTATACTATATCTATATTAAAGTAAATCTTGGAAATTTGTTGAGATTTCCTTCATGGCCTAGTACATGGTAAAGTTTTATAGACATTCCATGAATATATGAGGAGAAAGTGGTTGACAACATTTAGTAAAAAGTGTCCACATCTGCAAACTTTGCTTTAGGACAGTTTCCAGTACCTTGACACTTCGTTTTCATAAACTCTATTGAAGTACACCCAAAATCGCCTATAAGGATGAATGTACAAGGTTCTTAATAGCAGCTCACTTGAAACAGTGTTAGTGACCATCAAGAGATTTGTTCATGAATGATGGAGTTATGCAAAAAAGATACTTATCATAAGGTGAATCATCAAATACAAACATGGAGGAGCATCTATTATATATTTTTCAGTAAAAAAAAATGTATATGTATATGTGTGTGTATATATACACTCACACACAAATGTATATACACATGTATTAATATGTATGTGTATACACACTCGCATATGTGTGTACGTATTTTTAAAGAAAGGGAGGGAGGAAGGAAGAGAGGAAGGGAAGAAAGGAAGGAAGGAGGGAAATGCTTGAATATATACTATATAATAGCTACCCTTGGGTGTGGGTTTGGTAGTGGGTTAAGAGAAACTTTGTACCTATTATTTTATATAATCTTACATTGTTCATTTCTACCCCACTTCAAAAAATGTGGAGGGGAGGTAAAGTACAGGGATTTGGTGGTAGAAAAAAGTGATAAATTGTGTTTCATTATTTCCACTCGTAATTCCTCTTTTTCTGCAATGAAAATGTGCTGTTTATTCAACCAAGAAGGAAATGAGAAGCCATTTCTGTAATCTAGGCTAGAAAACTGAAGATCCGAATGACATGAGTAAATGGAAATAATCTTTTGCAGAGGGATTCCAGATGTAAGCAGGAGATAGAACTAACAGGTCATGGTGGCTAATAGAATATAAACAATGAGTTCAGGAAAGAATT
This sequence comes from Loxodonta africana, assembly GCF_030014295.1. Lineage (NCBI taxonomy): Eukaryota > Metazoa > Chordata > Mammalia > Proboscidea > Elephantidae > Loxodonta > Loxodonta africana. The sequence goes on from NC_087342.1 coordinate 167,615,323, forward strand.
AGAAAGGTGCCCAAGTTATAGAAATGGACAACAGGGTGGATTATGCCAGCAATTATTGAGCTAAGGCAAACAAGATGAGAGACCGGTTATCAATTCTGAATTTATTCTGTGTAAACGTCTCCAAATGGAGATGTTTAGTACACAGCTGACCATGAGTATCAGGAATTAAGAAGAAAGGACTGGGCTGAGAATGTATTTATATGTGTTGTCATATTCATATATGTGAATTTCTATGCTTGATAATGGAAACCATGGGACTAAATAACATTTTCTGTATAGAATATACCTACTCCTCACTTATCGACTATCTCATTAGCCAACATTTCACATTTACGACAATAGTAAAAAGTCTACTATTTTTCTCATTAATAATGTATGTCTGGCAGTAATGAACACCGAGGTGCGAAGTGAGAGTAATGCTGGCTGTAATAGTTAAGGTTATGTGACAATTTGGCTGGGCCATGATTCTCAGTGGTTTAGCATATGTAGTGATGTAATTTGGCAGTTATGTAATGATGTAGTCATCCTTCATTTTGTGATCTGATGTGGTCATTCTCCATTTCTGCATAATGCCAATGTTTGCATACCTGCCTGGTCTTTGGAACCTAACCATGTCAATAAGTGAGAATTGGGTAAATTTAGGTTTAAAATGAGGACTGTCATCAGCTTCAGCCCTGATATTAGCGATTGCTAAAATAATTGGTTATCAGTGAATACCCCAGCTTTAATGTCTCCCCATCCCAAGATAATTCATTTCATTAACTCATTAACACTTTTTCAACTCTATTAGAAACAAAATAAGGAAATACTTGCTATGGCAGGAAACCTCGGAAAGGATTTGGCTACCAACATACCGGGTAGGTAAACTGACGTGATTTTTTAAAAAGCTTAATTGAGGTACATTTAACATAGTACAGACAAGTTTTGACAAATGTCTACACCATGAAACCATCACCACAATTATGTTAAGGAACATATATATCACCCCCAAAATTTTCTGAGGCTCTTTGAAATCCCTATTCCTGATCTTTCCCCCAATCCCTTCCCCAGCTTCCATCCCTAAAAAAATTAAAAAAACAGATCGGTTGCCACGGAGCCCATTTTGACTCTTGGTGACCCCATGTGTTGCAGAGTAGAACTGCTTCATAGTGTTTTCTTGGCTGTAATCAAGCTAAGGAAAACAAGCTGTAAAATGTATCTCCAGGCCATTCTTCTGCAGCACCTCTGGATGGGTTTGAACAGCCAACCTTTTAAGCTAGTAGTCAAACACTAATCATTTGCACCACTTAGTCAACCACTAATCTACTATAGTTTAGTATGCGTTTTCTAGAATTTTGTACAAATGGAATCATGCAGTCTGTACTCATTTTTTGTCTGCCTTCTTCAACTCAGCAAAAATAGTTGATATTTATCCATATCGTTTTCTATATCTGTAATTTATTTGCATTGCTGCGTAGTATTGTATGTGTACGCCACAATTTGTTTATTCATACACCTGTTAATGGACATTTAAGTGGTCTCCAGTTTTTGTCTATTACAATCAAAGCTGCTCTGAACATTCCTGTGCAAGCTTTTGTAGGGGCAGGTGCTTTCATTTTCCTTGGGAAAATACTTAGTAGTGGAAAGACGGATTCATTTTGTAGGTGTATGTTTAACATTTTAAGAAACTGGCAAACTATTTCCCTAAGAGGTTGTACAATTTGCATTCTGAACATAAGTGTGTGAGAATTCCAATTTGTTCACAGCCTAGCTAGTATCTCGTTTGGTCATTCTTCTTTGAATTTTTAGTCTAATGCATAAAATTATACACACATTCTAATAGGTGTGTAGGATATTTTATCATTCAATTTGCATCTCTCCAATGATAAATGATGTTGAGTTGTTTTTTCATGTATTTATTTGCCATCTATATATCTTCTTTCTCGAAGTGTCTGTAAAAATCGTGTCTATTTTTTAATTGGATTATTTTTTAGTTATTGCATTTTGATAGATCTTTATACAGCATTTATGCAAGTCTTTTACCAGCTATGTGATTTGCAAATGTGGTTTGTCTTTTCATTTTTTTGAGGAGCAGAGGATCTTAATGTCTTAATGTCTTTTATGTATCGTGCTTCTGGTGGTGTTTCTAAAAAATCTTTGCCTAACACAAGGTTACAATGATTTCCTCCTATGTTTTATTCTAGAAGATTTATAGTTTTGGGTGATTCATTTAGGCTATGATACATGTTGAGGAAATTTTTTTATGCGGTGAAAGGTATTGATCAATGTTCTTTTTTTTTTTTTTTGCATATGAACATCCAATTTTCCAGCACATGTATTGACAATATTATCCTTTCTCCACTGAATTGCATTTTAACAACTGCTCTGGCACAAGTTTGAGGTCTTTATTTTTACTTTAAAAGGGCAACTTTTGCATGATAATATAAGGTACTACATATTATAAAGCTTGCTATGTGATAAAAATGAATTATGAGAGCATGAATTGCCTTAAAATAGGGAACAAATGAAAAAGAATGGCCAGAAGTCCTCAGATGGCTTAACATTCAATTGCAGTTGAGGATCTCCTACCTGTTAATCTTTACAGTTAAGACAGATATCTTTTATTCGAAACATAATAAATTACTTTCTGGAGACAGGGATCTAATTAAATAATCTCATCCTATCCCCAGGGTTCTGTAATTCTAGGAAGACGGGGTAGTGAATGTCTCTTTCCAACTGCAGTCAGCAGAAGTCAGTAGAATTTAAAATCCTCTGTTTTGTCACTCCCAACTTGAGATATCATTATATCTTTAAAATTAAATTAAAATTCATATTTGAAAAAAGTCTTGTATACTTGCATTTTGGCAACTATATATTATAAATCAAACATGGCGGGCTGGGAAGAAACAGCTGTCAAATACCAAGGGAAGTAAAGAGTGCTTTGATACCTACTAATGTTGCCAGATTGAAAGCTTAACCTCATGTCATTCCTGTTAGGTCCAAAGCTCATTAATTGCGCAGTGCTTAGTGAGGCTCTCGCGAGAGATGCTGCTATGAGTAAAATAAACATGTAAAATTTTAAAAGCAAAATTTTCCTCCAAAAGAGAACTCATTTTATCCTTTAAGGACATGTGCACAACACACAGATAAGATCAGAATTTCCATGATTGAAGTAGGAACAGTTCTACTACGTGCTGTATAAGTATCACCTCTGTATTTCTGCAGGACTTTGTTCTATTCTTTATTATCTGAAGGAGAATCAGATACATCATATTCTCTATCTTGTTCATATTCTGATGCCTAAAGCCTAGGATGAATATTCAGTCACTTATACTAAGTCTAGTCATCCACTTCTAAAACGCCAATGCCCCTGAAAATTATGTAAAAGTTCCTCACATATGAAAGCATGCATTCTTTAACTGGTATCCACAGCCCTCCTCCTCAAAAAATCTCTCAAAAAAGCCAATGAATCCCTGAAAATGACAAATATTGTGCTCAAAAGACCATTTATATACCATAATCAGGTATACTGCAAGTCCCTGAGTGAGGAAATGAGAAAAACAAAACAAAAAAACCTTGTGAAGAGAGGTCTGATTAAGTATCTTCCTTGTGTGAGAGACTTTATTCATTTAGTGTTATATCAAGAATTGTTCATGTTTTTACATTGTGTTCATAATATAATGAGAATGGCAACCGATATTGCGTAGTATTATTGTCTCATAATTTAGCTAACACCTCCTTTACTTTTATTTAACCTTCTTTGTTATTTTCCTATTGCAAATAATTTTTATCATGTGTATTTCCTGTCTACATTTTGATGCAGTTTCCACATGAAAATTTTATGCCACTCAAAAAAAAATTTTTTTTATTTATGCCACTCAGTTATGATTAAATTGTTTTAAATAAAACCCTTATTTTAATAAAAGAAGCACTGTCCTGCACTATGAACATGTCTGACAATTTTCTAGTATCCATTCTGGTGAAACAGCTTTGCTGATGACCTATCTAGACATGGTTTGGGTTATTCCCCTGGGCTTCAGGCACACTGCCAAGTGAGGAACTTGCTTGACTTTAGAGGGCCAGTCTGACCAATTTACCTCTTTCAGGAAAAGTAGACATTAAAGTCCACAATCAGTGGAAGAAAGTGCTGCTATACACATTCCAAATCCATAGTGCCCCTGGGAAAGCATCGCAACAGTTGCCTAGCAAGAGGATACTACCTTTGCTATCCCACTTCTGCTGGACAAAAGGAAGTTCTCAGTAGAGGACTTGGATAGAATTCCAATAGGAGTCAGTATAGAAGTCTGACTTGGATACCTGGGGCAAGACTTTGAACGAGAATGACCCTGTTGTTGTTAGATGATGTCCAGTCGGTTCCTACTTACAGGGAACCTATGTACCACAGAATGCCCGGTCCTGTGCTAGCCTTACAACACTTACTATGTTTGAGCCCATTGTTGCAGCAACTGTGTCAATGCTTCTTGTTGAGAGCCTTCCTCTTTTTCTCTGAACCTCTACTTTACCAGGGGCCGATCCCTCCTGGCAACATGTCCAAAGTACATAAGACAAAGTCTCGCCATCATCGCTTCTAAGGAGCATTTAGGCTGTATTTCTTCCAAGACAGATTTGTTTGTTCTTCTGGCATTCCATGGTATATTCAACATTTCTTGCCAACACCGTAATTCAAATGAATCAATTCTTCTTTGGCCTTCCTTATTCAATGCCCACCTTTCACATGCATATGAGGCAATTAAAAATACCATGGCTTGGGTCAGGCACACCTTAGTCCTCAAAGTAACATCTTTGCTTTTTAACACTTTGAAAAGGTCTTTTGCAGCAGATTTGCCCAATGTAATGTATCGTTTAATTTCTTGTTTGCTCCTTTCGTGGGGGTTGACTGTGGATCTAAGTAAAACAAAATGTTCGGCAAATTCAATACTTTCTCCATCCATCATGATGTTGCTTATTCGTCCAGTTGTGAGGATTTTTGTTTTCTTTCTGTTGAGGTGTAAAGAATGACCCTATAGATATTAAAAGCCATACCAAAAATCATGAGACCTAACTAGATGCAATGCAAATTGAAACAACAAGGTAACAAATAACAAGTGCCAAGCACAGTACAATATGCTGAAGCTATAAATATGAACAAAATAAGGCTTCTGCATGCTAGAGGTGCATCATTTAGTGGAGAAGAAAGGAAACATAAATAAATAACACTGTAGGAAGGCTGCTGTAATCTCAAGTGCTCTAGGTGAAGAGCTTGAAAAAAATTGATAAAAGTACGAATGTAAATGATTTTTAAATAGCATAAAATTGTTCATTTATCTTATAATAAAGTTTGAATGAGTTGGTTGCTGGACAGCAGCAATAACCTCACCTTCTGCCAAAATAGGACCTTGGTTTAAAGCCATCACCAGAAACCTCCCCTAGATAGAAACTTTAATATCAACACTTGACACATCTCCAAATGCATAGAGTACCAATTGAGTATGACAGCTTTTCCTTTTTCTTCACTTTCCCTTAGGGTATCTAGGAAAAAGAAAATGGGTCCTTTTCCTAAGAAATCTGGGAACACTGTAGATTGAATATTCTAAAATATGTATTTCTAATATATCCTGTACTTCATTGGAGGAGTAGCTTTGTTTTAGTTATATTTGTATATATTTTCTAGCCAATTCCTGGTAAATAGTTTCTGAATGAACGAATAAAGGAATCAATTTTTTCTTCTTCAGAGTGTAAAGTTGAAGAAAGCTGTCAAATATTCAATTAAATTTTGTGGTAGAGTAGTGTGCGTGTATATGTGTGTGTGGCTCTCTAGAAAGCATGGGCATATTTTATTGTGTTAAACTTTTGCCTAAACTTGTTGTTGTTGTTAGGTGCCATGAAGACAGTTTCAACTCAGAGTGACCCTATGTAGAAAAAAATGAAACAATGCCCGATTCTGCGCCATCCTCACAACTGTTGCTGTTTGTGCCTGTCATTGCAGCCACTATGTCAATCCATCTTGTGGAGCGTCTTCATCTTTTTTGCTGACCCTCTGTCTTACGAAGCACGATGTCCTTTTTCAGGGACTGTTCCCTCTTGATAATATGTCCAAAGAGCATGAGACAAAGTCTCACCATCCTTGCTTCCAAGAACTCTGACTGTTCTTTTTCCAAGACAGATTTGTTCTTTTGATAGTCCATATTATATTTAATATTCTTCACCAACACCATCATTTGGGTTGAATTTCTGGGCCTTACTCGTCAATGTACTGCTGGAACTGTCTTTGACTTATCTTCAGCAAAATTTTACTTACGTGTAATATTAATGATATCGTTCGACAGTTTCCTTATTCTGTCGAATCACCTTTCTTTGGAATCAGCACTATATGGATCTCTTCCAGTTGGTTTGCCAGGTAGCCATCTTCCAAATTTCTTGGCATACATGAGTAATCAACTCAAGCACTGCACCCGTTTGTTGAAACATCTGAATTGGTATTCCATCAGTTCTTGGAGCCTTGTTTTTCACCAATGCCTTCAGTGCAGCTTGGACCTCTGCCTTCAGTACCATCGGTGCTTAGTCATATACTTCCTCCTAAAAAGGCTGAATGTTGACCAGTTCTTTTTGGTACAGTGACTGTGTGTATTCCTTCCATCTTATTTTGATGCTTCCTGAGTTGTTCAATATTTTGCCCATAGAATCCTTCAAAATTGCAACTCGATACTTGAATTTTTCTTTAGTGTGTTCTTCACTTTTGGTTTTCTAACTCCAAGTCTTTTCGTATTTCATTATAATATTTTACTTTATCTTCTCAAGCTGCCCTTTGAAATTTTCACGTCATCATTTTACTTCTTATTTCTACCATTAACTTTAGCTACTCTACATTCATAAGCAACTTTCAAAGTCTCTTTTGACAACCATTTTGGTCTCTTCTTTCTTTCCTGTTGTCTTAGGCTGGGTTTTCTAGAGAACCAAAACTAGTGAAGTGTGTGTATACATACAGAGAGAGACAGAGATTTGTCTCAAGGAAATGGCTCATTGGTCGAAGAGGCCAGCAAGACCTGAGTCCATGGGTCAAGTGTGAGGCATCATACTGGAGTCTTTTCCTGACTCAAGTAGTTGTAGGAGCTGAGGAACCCAAGATCCACAGGTCAGAAGGTAGGCTGCTGGCTTACAACTGCAAAGGCTGATGAATCCAAAGTAAGCAGGTAATATGGTAGGCTGCTGGTCCAGGTTGCAAGAACTAGAAGTCAGATATTGACCAGCCCTAGCAGGAACCAGAGCAGAGCAAAAACCAGGGAGCTTTGCCAGGAAGTCCACATGTATTGGATGCAGCCCACACCCTCAAGGAAACTCTCTTTCAACTGATTGGCTACTCACAGCAGATCTCATCACAGAGCTGATTACATTATAACAGATCTCATCATAGAGGTGATTACATCACTATAAGACTGCCAAACTACATAACTGCCAAACCACTGAGAGTCATGATCCAGCTAAGTTGGCAACCTTAACAAACATCTGTCTTTTTAATGACCTTTTGCTTTCTTCGTGTATGATGTTCTTGATGTCATCCCATGGCTTGTCTGATCTTTGGTCATTTGTGTTCAATGTGTCAATTCTATTCTTGATATGGTCTCCAAATTCAGGTGGGATATACTCAAGATCATATTTTGGCTCTCAAGGACTTGCTTTAATTTTCTTTAGCTTCAACTTGAGCTTGCATATAAGCATTTAATTGATGGTCTATGCTGCAGTCAGCTCCTGACCTTGTTCTGACTCATGATATTGAGATTTTCCATTGTCTCTTTCCACATATGTAGTTGATTTGATTTCTGTGTTTTTTCTATCTGCTGAGGTCCACATGTATAGTTACCATTTATGTTGTTGAAAAAATATATTTGCAATGAGTAAGTTGTTCTTGCAAAATTCTGTCATGTGATCTCCAGCATCATTTCTGTTACCATGTCCTTATTTTCCAACTGCTGGTCCTCCTTTCTTTCCAACTTCCATAATCCAATCACCAATAATTATCAATTCATATTGATTGCATGTTTCATCAACTTCAGACTGCAGAAATTTGTAAAAATCTTCAGCTTCTTCACTTTGGCATTAGTGTTCAGTGTGCAAATTTGAATCATAGTCTTCCTTGTAGGTATATGGATATTTTCATATCATTGACAGTGTTGTACTTTAGGATAGATCTTGAAATGTTCTCTTTGATGATGAATGTAGTGTCATTCCTCTTCAATTTATCTTTTCTGGCATAGTAGATTATATAATTGATTCCAAATGGCCAATGCCAGTCCATCTGAGCTCAATCATGCCTAGGATCACCCACACATCTGTCAGTTTGTAGTACTGTGGGAGTTTATGTGTTGTGATGATGGAAGCTATGCCACCTGTATTCAAATACCAGCAGGATCTCTCAGGTTTCAGCTGAGCTTACAGACTAGGAAGAAGGACCCAGCAGTCTAATTCTGAAAAGAATTAGCCAGTAAAAACTTTATGAATAGCAGTGGAACATAGTCTGATATAGTGCCAGAAGATAAGCCCCTCAGGTTGGAAGGTACTCAAAATACTGGGGAAGAGCTGCTTCCTCAGAGTAAAGTTGACCTTAATGATTGCATGGAGTCAAGCTTTTGGCACCTTTATTTGCTAATGTGGCATGACTCAAAATGAGAAGAAATAGCTGCAAACATCCATTAATAATTGGAACCTGGAATGTATGAAGTATGAATCTAGGAAAATTTGGAAATCATCAAAAATGAAATGGAATGGACTGGTACTGGTCATTTTGAATTGGACAATGATATGGTCTACTATGGTGGGAATGACAACTTGAAGAGAAATGGCATTGCATTCATCATCAAAAAGAACATCTCAAGATCGATCTTAAAGTACAACACTGTCAGTGATAGGGTAATATCCATAGGCCTACAAGGAAGATCAGTTAATACGACTATTATTCAAATTTATGCAGCAACCAATAAGGCCAAAGATGAAGAAATTGGAGACTTTTACCAGCTTCTGCAGTCTGAAATTGATCAAACATGCAATCAGGATGCATTGATAATTACTGGTCATTGGAACGTGAGAGCTGGAAACAAAGAAGAAGGATCAGTAGTTGGAAAAATGATCTTGGTGATAGAAACCTGGCCGGAGATTACATGATTAAATTTTGCAAGACCGACAACTTTGTCAATGCAAATTCTTTTTTTCACCAACGTAAACGACAACTATACACAGGGACCTCACCAGATGGAATACACACAAATCATATTGACTACATCTGTGGAAAGAGACCACGGAAAAGCTCAATGTCATCAGCTGGAATAAGGCCAGGGGCCTACTGTGGATCACACCATCAATTACTCATATGCAAGTTCTAGTTGAAACTGAAGAAAATTAGAACAAGTCCACAAGAGCCAAAGTACGACCTTGAGTATATCCCACCTGAATTTAGAGAACATCTCAAGAATGGATTTGAAGAATTGTATGCTAAAGACGGAAGACCAGACGAGTTGTGGGATGACATCAAGGACATCACACATGAAGAAAGCAAGAGGTCATTTAAAAAGACAAGAGAGAAGGAAAAGATTTAAATGGCTGTCAGAAGAGACTCTGAAGCCTGCTCTTGAACATCTACTAGCTAAAGCAAAAGGAAAAAATGATGAAGTAAAAGAGCTGAACAGAAGATTTCAAAGGGTGGCTCCAGAAGACAAAGTAGAGTATTATGATGACATGTGCAAAGACTTGGAGATAGAAAACCAAAAGGGAAGAGCACAGTCAGCATTTCTCAAGCTGAAATAACTGCAGAAAAAATTCAAGCCTTGAGTTGCAATACTGAAAGATTCTACGGGGAAAATGTTAAACAACACAGGAAGCATCAGAAGAAGATGCAAGGAATACAAAAAGTCACCATATCAAAAAGAATTGGTCAACATTCAACCATTTCAGGAGTTAACACATGATTAGGAACCAATGGTACTAAATGAAGAAGTCCAAGCTGTACTGAAGGCATTGGCAAAAAACAAGGCTCTGGGAATTGACAGAATACCAACTGAAATGTTTCAAGAAACAGATGCAGCCCTGGAAGTGCTTGCTCATTTATTTGAAGAAATTTGGAAGGCAGCTACCTGGCCAACCGACTAAAAGAGATCCATATTTATGTCTACTCCCAAGAAAGGTGGTCCAACTGAACATGGAAATTATCGAACAATATCATTTATATCACATCCAAGCAAAATTTTTGCTGAAGATCATTCAAAAGCAGCTGCAGCAGTATATCTACAGGGAACTGCCAGAAGTTCAAGCCAGATTTAGAAGAGGACGTGGTGATCGCAGATGGATCCTGGCTGAAAGCAGAGCACACCAGAGAGATGTTTACCTGTTTTTTATTGACTGTGCTAAGGCATTCAACTGTGTTTATCATAACAAATTATGAATAACATTGGAGGGAATGGAAATTCCAGAACACTTAATTAATTGTGCTCATGAGGAATCTGTACATGGATCAAAAGGCAGTTGTTCGAACAGAACAAGGGGATATTGCATGGTTTAAAGTCAGGAGCGGTGTGCATCAGGGTTGTATCCTTTCACCATACCTATTCAATATGTATTCTGAGCAAATAATCTGAGAAGCTGGACTATATGAAGAAGAATGGGGCAACAGGATTGGAGGAAGACTCATTAACAACCTGTGTTATGCAGATGGCACAACCTTGCTTGCTGAAAGTAAAGAGAATTTGAAGTACTTTCTGATGAAGATCAAAGACCGCAGCCTTCAGTGTGGATTGCACCTCAACATAAAGAAAACAAAAACCCTCAAAACTGGATCAGTAAGCAACATCATGATAAACAGAGAAAAGACTGAGATTGTCTAGGATTTCATTTTACCTGGATCCACGATCAATACCCATGGAAGCAGCAGTCAAGAAATCAAAAGGTGTTTTGCATGGGGTAAATCAGCTGCAAAAGACCTCTTTAAAGTGTTGAAAAGCAAAGGTGTCACACTGAGGGCTAAGGTGCACCTCACCCACGCCATGGTGTTTTCAATCACCTCATATGCTTGGGAAACCTGGACAGTGAATAAGGAAGACTAAAGAAGAATTGAAGCCTTTGAATTGTGATGTTGGCAAAAAATATCAAATATCCCATGGACTTCCAAAAGAACGAACAAATCTCTCTTGGAGGAAGTACAACCAGAATGCTCCTTAGAAGCAAGGATGAGGAGACTATGTCTCATATGCTTTGGACATGTTATCAGAAAGGATCAGTCCCTGGAGAAGGACGTCATGCTTGGTAAAAGGAGGGTCAACGAAAAAGAGGAAGACCCTTAATGAGATGGATTGACACAGTGGCTGCAACAATGGGCTCAAGCATAGCAACAATTGTGAAGATGGATCAGCACTGATCAGTGTTCATTCTGTTGTGCATAGGGTTGCTCTGAGTCAGAACTGACTCAACGGCACCTAACAACAACAACAACGCCTAGGATATTGATCTACATGTGTTACTTTTTTGATCACTTCCAATTTTTCTAGAGCCATACTTTGTTCATTCCACAGTCTAATTTTTAATGGGTGTTTGCAGCTGTTTCTTCTCATTTTGAGTCATACTGTATCAGGAAGTGAAGATCCCGAAAGTTTTACTCCATCCATGTCATTAAGGTTGACTCCGCTTTAAGGAGGCAGCTCTTCCCCAGAGGTATTTTGAGTGCCTTCCAAGGCTAGGGTTTCATTTTCCAGCACTATATCAGACAGTGTTCTGCTGCTATTCATAATGTTTCATTGGCCAACTTTTTATTAGAAGTAGACCACCAGGTTCTTCTTCCTAGTCTGTCTTAGTCTAGAAACCGCACTGAAACCTGCCTACCATGGGTCACCCGGCTCATATTTAAAATACTGGCGGCATAGCTTCCAACATCACAGCAACCGGCAAATCACCACAGTATGACCAACTGACAGATGCGTAGTGCCTAAACTATTAATGAGAATTGTGTTTACTTAAAAGGTGCATGCAAGATCATACAAGTATGTTCCACTATAAGCTATCCTGGAGTTTTAAAATCCCTGTAAAAATACAACAGTTCATTAAGTTATAGGTGTTTGTATTATTTAAACAAGGAGATACTCATACGGACTTGCCTCATATCACTACACAACAACAAGGCTAAGAAAATAAGTTGATTTGGATTTTACTTTCTTGGTATAAATAATGTTCTAGTCTCAGGATAAAAGAGCCGAGTGAAAATTATTAGTGCAGCTGTCTGACATTTGACCTATACCACGAGTTGCTATGAGAAAGACTGAAATAGAAAAATATCAACAGGGTATTTATTGAAACAATTTTTTCTGTTAATATAGGTAACTATCTCCCTTAGAAATACCACTGTGTACTTCAATAGGTCACACTGAATTTTAGAGAAAACAAACACAAATATTTAGAAATGGCATATTGTTGTGTAGTTTGAATATACTGTTAAGGGAAGTATGTTTTATTACATTACATACATCACTGATGTTAAGCAAAAAACATGTACATTTGGAAATCATATGTCGAATATTACCCTAGAGCAAAATTTATTGTAATGGAATATTCAACATATTGTACCTCTAGATTTATACCCATTGAAAGGGCGTGTGAACCATAGTGAAGAAAATAAAGTGCAGTGGAATGATCATTCTTAGTTGACTATGAAGCACTTCTTTATATGCTTACATATTCAAGTATCCATTTGCTCTAGGAGAAACTCATGGAGTTTAGACCTTCAATACAGTCAATAATTAAGAATAGTACTGAGATATGCCAAACTGCATTGCATTAACTTTTTAGTAACTGAACTTTCAAAAAACTGAAACTAGTCTGTTTATTTGTATAGTTTTTATCGTAACAAAATCTAGGTGAGTATGCTCCACTTCGAGCAACTAGACTGGCGTAAGTATTCATATGCGGTACCAAGAAGTGAAGTTGTACCAAGTCGTTACACGTTTTACAAAATGGATCTTTTTTTTTTTTTTAATTGAGCCCATACCGAGTTTAAAAGTAGCAGCAGCTACTTTTCTTATTGCTCCCTCTCTCATTCTATCCTTCTCTCCCTCTCTGACAGTGGCCAGTGGGTAGCCTACATTTCCTTTTTTCTGTTTGGGAGGACGGGAAATAGAGTGGTGCTCAATTCTCAGAAGCCTTGAATGGTTGCTTGCTTACTTCGTGGAATTAGACCAATTCTTAAACGTGACTGTGTTGCTGACCACCTTGCTTAGGTTTACACATTTCCTATCTAACTTTTCAGACACCTGGTGTTTCTCAACAAAGATAAAATGTGACATGCAATTGTTCAAATTTTTGTTTGTTACTGTATTTTTTATTTTGCATATGCTAGAGCCCTAGGATACAAATATATTCAGAAAACTCTTCGCTGTAGTGTATGTTAACAATTGGATATCACATCCACATACTGCTGACTTCTAGATGCTGACGTAGGAAAAAGAAGAAGGTGCTGAGATTACAGGAGAGTGCTCATCAGTGGGTTCAGTGCTCCTGCTGAGCTGGCCACTGGGGCACATGCTAGTGGGTACAGCTGGTGGCAAGTCTTGTAATCAGAAGCCATCACGAACAAAGGAACTCTACAGTCATTTTAATCAGTCCTTGGCAAAGCTGGTAGTAAATGTGCTAAGTGGATACATTTTCCTAGAAATTTCCTCTGTGCCTTCAGTGTGCCCCTTGAGTTGAGGCAGCATGGTACAATGTAGAATCTGTTATTATAGAATCAAATATTCTACTGGTTCTGAGACCTAGGTTTGTTCTATAAAGTTACTCTGATTTTAGATACATGGAATAGCATTGTCATTATTCACAAGGTAGACCTACAGAAAGCATATGTAGAATATCTAAGTAGGCCCTAAAATATTTACGCGGTGGTAGAGTTGAGAAGTGTGGTATTTTCTGTTTATCTTAAGTAAAATTTGCAAGATTCAAGTTATCATTTTTTCTTCTTATTATACATACAAGTAATTTAAAACGTCAAACAATTCCATAAGAATCAACAAGCAGCCCCCTTCCCACCCTACTCCATAACAGCAAATGATCTCCTCTTCTTTAGTTTGTTAGCTATCTACTTGGTTATTTGCTCTACAATTTTAAAATAACATATTTATATTGCTATATCATATTTTTATATTTTCTACACTTGTATACTTGTTGTTAGGTGCCATTGAGATGGTTCTGACTCATAGCAATCCTATGTACAACAGAAGGAAACACTGCCTGGTCCTGTGTCATCCTCACAATTTTGTTATGCTTGAGCGCATTGTTGCAGCCACCCTGTCAATCCCTCTCCTTGAAAGTCTTCCTGTTTTTTTGCTGACCCTCTACTTTACCAAGTGTCTTAGCCATCTAGTGCTGCTATAGCAGAAATACCACAAGTGGATGGCTTTAACAAAGAGAAATTTATCCTCTCACAGTCTAGTAGGTTACAAGTCCAAATTCAGGGTGTCAGCTCCAGGGAAGGGCTTTCTCTCTTTGTCAGCTCTGGAGGAATATCCTTGTCTTCAATCTTCCCCTGGTCGAGGAGCTTCTCAGGTGCAGGAACCCCAGGTCTACTCCTGGTGCTTCTTTCTTGGTGGTGTAAGGTCCCCAACTTTCTGCTTGCTTCCCTTTCCTTTTCTCTTGAGAGATAAAAGGTAGTGCTGGCCTCACCCCAAGGAAACTCCCTTTACATTGGATCAAGAAGATGACCTGAGTAAGGGTGGTGCTACAATCCCACCCAAATCCTCTCAACATAAAATTACAATCACAAAATGGAGGACCACACAATACTGGGAATCATGGCCTAACCAAGCTGATACACACATGTTTAGGGAGAAACAATTCAATTCATGACACCAAGCATGATGTCCTCCAGGGTCTTGTCCCTCCTGACAGCATGTTCAAAGTATGTGAGACTAAGTCTCACCATTCTTGCTTCTAAGGAGCATTCTGGCTGTACTTCTTCCAAGACAGACTTGTTTGTTCTCCTGGCAGTCCATGGTACACACAGTATTCTTTGCTGCCACCATAATTCAAAGGGTTCAATTCTTCTTCGGTCTTCCTTATTCATTGTCCAGATTTTGCTTGCATATGAAACAGTAGAATACTTGAGTCAGGTGCACCTTAGTCCTCAAAGTGGTCTTTACTTTTTAACACTTTAAAGGGGTCTTTTGAAGCAGATTTGCCCAATACACTATGTTGTTTGATTTCTTAGCTGCTGCTTCCATGGCCATTAATTGTGGATTCTAGTAAAATGAAATCTTTGACAACATCAATTTTCTCCATTTATCATGATGTCACCTATTGGTCCAGTTGTGAGGATTTTTGTTTTCTTAATGTCGAGGTTTAATCCATACTGAAGTCTGGAGCCTTGAACTTCATCCATAAATGCTTCAAATCCTCTTCACTTTCAGTAAGCAAGGTTGTGTCATCTGCATATCACAGGTTGTTAGTCTTCCTCTAATCTCAATGTTGTGTTCTTCTCCACATAGTCCAGCTTCTCATATTATTTGATCAGCGTATTTTTTATTGACCTTTTATTATGGAAGATGAGAATGTCATTCTCTCACACTTCTTCCCTCACTCTTTGTCCTCCATTCTTCTTTCAAATATATCATATTTTTGATATATCAATATTGTGTTTATGTTATTATAAATATGTAAATGTTACAGATAAACCAGGGACTCTTCTAGAATTACGTTTCCTCTCTTGTATAAGATTTTGTTCCCCTTGGAGTTCATAATTGCCTCAGTTTTCCCATTGTTTGATTTTTCATCTATCACTAATTCTCCTTCATAAATATAAATATTCTTTTATTACATTATGAAGAAAGCATGTAATCTCTGTTACTTTTTTTTTCCAATCTAGAAACTTATTTCCTTTGCTTGTGGAAAACATATAAGACATACAAGATAAAAAATAAAAGATAATTCTAGGAGCATCCACGTACTCACCGCTCAGTTTAATAAATAAAGGATTGTGTGGCATTTAAAAGCCCTTCGTGTACCTACCCCTGACATACTCCTACCTACCCATGTAACTCTTACACAGAATTTAATGTCTATGGTTCTTTCCCAGAGCTCTACATTTTTTATATATATCTATATATTTATATAGTTTGTTTTTTTTTTATAGATATATGTCAAAGCAATGCGTACCATAACTTGGGATATAGAAAATGCTGTCACCGACCTGGTTTTTCACCTGCTTTTATGCTCAGGAGATTAATTTCTGTCGACACACGTGGTTTAATTCACTCATTTTCACTGCTGGACAGAAGAAGCATGAGGGTGAATATGCATGCCCAGTGAGAAGTAAATGGAAAGCCATGGTATTTTTTGTCTTTCAATATC
This sequence comes from Loxodonta africana, assembly GCF_030014295.1. Lineage (NCBI taxonomy): Eukaryota > Metazoa > Chordata > Mammalia > Proboscidea > Elephantidae > Loxodonta > Loxodonta africana. The sequence goes on from NC_087342.1 coordinate 167,631,667, forward strand.
ACTTGAATTCTTTGTGTGGTTCTAGTACTTCCAAAGAAAATGAAAAGTCAGGATAGGTCTTATGATTGAATGGGTACTTTTGAGAGTTTTCAGTCACAAAACATCCTCAATTCATGGTTTAAAATGTCCAGTCATGTGTGATTAACAAATCTTTATTAAACTTTAGGCTTCTCCTCTCTCTCAGGTTACGAAATGGCTGTCCCAATTTATATTAGCATCAGGACAGTATAACATTTTCCACTGTTCTACCCCCACACCAGAATGAAGCATTGCCAGAATGTTCTTAGCCTAGTACATGATGAGTTTTCCTGATTACCAGTGCAGTTGTATACTTTTTCACGGTTGTTGAGAACTAAGGATTTATTTTCTGTGAATTGTCTATCAATAATTTTCATCTGTTTTTCTTCTAAGTTGTTTCAGTTTTACTTATTAATTTATGAAAGTTCTTTATATACTAATCCACTGTTGGTTTTGTATGTTAGGAATAACTTTTTCCAGTCTTGGATCAGGCATTTCAAGTTTCTTAAGTGATAGCTTTGATGTATAAAACATTTTCTTTTTAAATTTTAATATAGCTGAATTTATCAATACTTTCAGATTTGTACATTTTCTGTTTTAAATGAAATGCACTTTTCTTCATGGAAATCATAATCATATTTCTATGCAAACAAATTTAACTTGAAGTTTTGTTTTCCAATTAAACCCCTGAAACTGATTTTGAGTTGTGGGAATCCATTTTGTCCTGTATGAATAATTATTCAAGCACCACATACTGATTCACCTCAACCTTTCGTACACACAGAGATAACTATTGTCTCTGGTTCCTGAGCTTTTCTGTGTTCTAAGGCCTGAATCTACTTGCTTCGTGGCTTCCCCTACTGACAGCTTAGATTTTAATTCTCTCCAGTCTGCCAAGTCATCTAATTAGCTATTTGCTTCCCAGCTACCAAAATTGTGTCTTCTCTCCCTTTCTCTTTTCAGGTTTACTTCTTTTTTATTCTTCTGTCTAACACTGTCTCCCTTGCTGTCTTCTGTTACAGCACAGGTTCTCAAAAAAGGTGATTTTGGCCCCCAGGAGACATTTGCCAATGTCTGGAGGCAGTTTCGTGGTCACAAGTTGGGGAGGAGTTGCTACTGGCAACTAGTGAGTAGAGGCCATGGCTGCTGCTATACGTTCTACAGTAAAGAGGACAATTCAACACAAAAAAAAATCAAACAATCCAAAATGTTATTGTTGAGAAACCTTGCACTATAAAAACAGTAGGAGGGCACAGAAAGGGTTTCACTGAGTTAGAATCTATGGCTGCTGTCTGAGCGCTTTGAACTCACTCTGTTCAGGGACAAGAAGGCAAAAAGAAGATTTGCCTTGGCAGGGAAATTGACCTTGATCATCTAAAGGAGGTAGGACTGCTATTATACTATGGGGGCAGAGAAGACTAGTATAAAACCAGGATAATTCCTTTCCTAATTATGATTATACATGAAGAGTATAATAAGTAGATCTGGCCTGAGATGGGCACTGTGACCAAGAATTCGGACCTTTAAGAATGGTGGTGGTCAACCCATCGGGTTATCAACCCAGACTTGCACAGATGGTAGCTGAGGGTGAGAGAAATCTAGAATGGATAGTGAATAAGGGAGATTATGAATATCACTTTAAGACCCAAGACCAATTGCAGCAATGAAGGCTGTTGTTAACCCACTTCTTCCTGTCTAAGATTTTCCTCAGACAGGGGGGACCACAAGAATACAACAATAGCTACTATTCAAATACATATGGAGTCTTGTCATTTAAAAAAAAAAAAAAAAACAAACCCAGTGCCTTCAAGTCGATTCCGACTCATAGCGACCCTAGAGGACAGAGTAGAACTTCCCCATAGAGTTTCAAAGGAGCATCTGGTGGATTCAAACTGCCAACCCTTTGGTGAGCAGCCGTAGCACTTAACCACTACGCCACAGCATCAATAAAATGGTAAAACACCATGCATACGTCAGTCATCTTTCTGTAAGAAATACAGGTACTGAAACAACAAAAAAAAGTTACTCCAACTCTTCATAGTATTTTTATTCTTTCAAAATTTTGTAACAAGCGTAATTATTGAAAATGAAATTCCAGATAAAATAGATTAACAATAGATAAATTGCATAGTCACAGTGGAAAACCATTTTATAAGATTCAGATGTGGTTTGCAAAATGTAGCAAGAAAAGTTTTGACAGGAGAAACCTATTCTCCAAACAATAAGTCATCCTTTTTTGAACATAACTTATTCCTGTTTTTACATTATATCAGCCCAAATCTCTAGTATATTTCTCATGGAGGTGGTTATACTTTTATTTTCAAGAGTATGTAAATAACAAATTGCTAATAATTATGTATTGTATCAGTTTAAACAATTCCATGTATGAATAGTCTTTCAGAATGCATGCAAAAATGTCAGAGAGATAGAAAACATTATGAATGCAGAAAATGGAACCTGTTAATATCATGCCAAGGCCCATTACCGTGGACCCTATGCCCTAAGCTGCCCTTTTTTCATCAATGTCCAGGAACATTTTGGTGTTTGAGTAGTCCATCTTATTTTCAGACTTAACATTTCAATGACAAAGATCCTCATTTTCATGTTATGTGTCTTAAGCTGAAATTTTACATCCTATTATTTTGTGTCTTCATTACTCAGATGGGTGTTAATCCTGATAAATCAAAGCTTCAAAACCCAAAAGTAGCAGGAAAGGCTTTTGCTTATGAAAGAAATTTATCTTATTAACAGATTCTACATTTCAAGCTGTGTATAGAAAATAACTGATGAGCTTCTGATAGCTTTTGTGTACTGACATTGAAGAGGTTTATTTAAGAGCTCTATAATTTTCAAAATTTCTTGTTTCATTGACATCTTACAGGATAATTGTGTTAACTTCCTGCATCTGTCATTTTGGTCAAAGTTTTAATTCAAATGTGGAAGAGCTAAGCTGTTTTTATTGGTAGCAAAGAATGAGCTGAATAATCAATATATTATGTCATATTAAAACTCTAATTAAAAATCAGATGCTGAAAGTGATGACAGTAATGGCAATACTGATGAAAAACAGGTTGGCCAGAGACTGAAACAGCTTGAAAAGCAATATCTCTATTTTATGTATTTCCATATAGTTGCAATTGCGCCACTGCGTACTACTCAATGAGTTAAGTGTAAAACTTGTTTTGCTTTTTCAATTAAAAACCCCAAATGTTGTTTATAATACAAATATTATTTTATTTTTATGGACTAGAAATAAAGGCCATTTTCCACCTGGCTTTTCCTACTATAATGGCCTTTACCTCACTCTTGGTACCACATGTCTTAGGCTGTATACTCAAGAGAAGCAAAAGCAGCGAAGTGTATAAATGTATATATAGAGAGATTTATATCAAGGAAATGGTTCACGTAGTTGTAGAAGAAAGTCCCATTGAGTATAAGATTCAAAGAAATAGCTTACAAAGTCCAAGAGCAAAAGCAAATCTTAGAGTTTAGATGTCAGAGTTGGCAATGTATAAAATAAGTATTTGTGGTTTAGATGGTGTTTGTTCCCCCTAGTACATCTCATCAGAATAGGTCATCAAAACAGGTACTTCACAACTAAGAATATACATAGGCTAAGAATAAAGTCAGGTTGCCTGATTTCAACTGCTCCTGACTGCATGACCCTCAACAGTTTCCCAAATTCCTTCAAGGTTCATTATCTATATCTGGTAAATGAGAATAATAATAGAAGAACCTACCTCAGAGGATTATTGTGAAGATTTTAGAAGGTAATATTTGGAAATCCTTGGCATATAATCTGACACAGAGAAATACTCTAATGGATTCTCATCTCCTCAGTCTCTGAAGAAGTCAGGGATTTCAGGGCTCAATCTAGGGAAATAAGGCCAAGTGTTGAAATGGAAACTAGTGCCTTAGTCAACACCATATTTTCATAGCTAACAACCTTGCAAATAGCTTCTCTGGCTGATTTGTCTTTCAAAGAGCTTTAGCAGACAGCAAGCACAGTAGATTGGCTGCAGACTATGGGAGTGGGGAAAGTTACCTTGCATTCTATCACTAACTCTGTTATTCTCTTCCTTGAGCAATATTTTTGAATCATCATGGAGAGTTAGTGACTGAACACCTTGGTTTTGCATCAAACAGACCATGTTCCTCACAGATGAGAGTTCATCAACTGATACTTGGTGACCTAGAGCAAGCATAACTTCATAGTACAGGGAGCAAAGTAAAAACTCAATAAACACTAGTTATAATTTATTATATTATCATTTACTATATTTGTAGAATAAACAATTTAAGATGCAGTGAATTTTTTTCTTTATGAACACAAACTATTTTATGTGGAAAACAACCCTGTGCCAGATCATCTAGAACAACCCAGTGATATTTATGTCTCCTCTCTCATATGATAAGCACTTGAATTATCAGCTAAGTGCAGTTGCTAAAAGCATGTAACCTTTGTTCAAAAGACTTTCCCACTTAACATCTCATTTTATTTTTATGATTGCCTTATGTAGTAAGACAAAAATTATTGCCAATATTTTACAAATGAGAACACAAATTCCCCACTGCAGAAAACTGTAGAAGGAAAGAGTAGACCCAGAGACCTGGGTTCTGGTTCTGTCTCCACTTCTAATAAGCTTGTTTTTATGTACAATAGGGATAAAAATACTTGTTTTATCTAAAGACCTGACAGTATCATTCTGAGAAGCAAGAATAGTAATATGTAAAATGTGGAAGTACCTTCAAACCTGCACAGTGCTAGGTGTATATAAAATAAATATCATGTAGCCTGAAAAATCATTTTTTTTTTTTTTTTTTAGCCTGAAAAATCATGCTATGGAGATCAGGTTAAATCTAGCTCCAGCTTCTGTGTAAAAGAAGATAGAAGGGAAGACGGTTCTACACCAATCTTGGAGAGAAAAATGACAGAATAATCTTTAATGATAGGATTTTTCCCCCCTAAGGAAAGGAAAGTTTTATTATTCCCTGTTGAGAAAGAACAGAACTCTTACAAGTGATTGTGGCAAGAGCAATGACCTTTAAATCAGGATATTTGGGTTTCAATCCTCCGTTTGGCACCAAGTAACTGTGGAACTTTCTTAAATGTTTGAAAAATGTGGAACTCAATTTACTTCTTAGAAGGTAATGTTAGACTAGAAAATAAGGGCGTTTTTCAGCTCTAACACTCTATGCTTTGTAAATGGACAGACTGTATGAAATTGCTAAATACGGTAATGCCACAGTTGAATTGTGGATTTTATAAATGTAGTGCTCTAAGTAACAGGATTTTCGAGTTAGCTGAGAGTTAAATTTATCCTAGTTTCTCTCTTTTTACCTTATCCTTATCTTGCTACTTTACTTTCTGTTTGTTTGTTTTTGATAACTCCTTCACACAGATTTTTCTTGTACAACTGTCTCTGATACCCTTTTTCTGAAGCCTTTCCTCTTCATTTTAATTCCACACCACTCTCTTGCATTTCCAGTTATAGGGTTTAAGCACTGTCCTCCTTTTGCAAACCAAACAATCACAAAAGTTTGAGTGTTACACATTTTTGCAGTAATGGGATAACTGACATCAAAACTCTTTTTGGAGCCAGTGGCAGGCAGAATAATAATGATAATAGCAAAAAACTCGTTGCCATTGAGTTGATTCCAACACATAGCACACTATAGGGCTTAGTAGAACTGCCCCATAGGGTTTTCCAGGTTGTAATCTTTACAGGAGTAGATCCAAAAAAAAAAAAAAACCTGGTGCCGTTGAGTCATTTCTGACTTATAGTGACCCCATAGGACAGAGTAGAGCTGTCCCATTGAGTTTCCAAGGAGCGCCTGGAGGATTCAAACTGCCAACCCTTTGGTTTGCAGCTGTAGCACTTAACCACTACCCACCAGGGTTTCCACAGGAGTAGATAGTTGTGTCTTTTTTCCATCCATCTGTTAGGTGGGTTTGAACCCCCAACCTTTCAGTTAGCAGCTCAGAGCTTAAACTTTGCACCAGCAGGGCTCCTATGTATCCAGATGGGCCCACCATAATGAAAAGGATCTTTATGTAGGAAAAAGGAGTGCAGAAGTCTCAGAATCAAAAAGTGCGTTGTGAAAATAGAAGAAGAGGTCAGCAAGAGAGATTTGAAGATGCCATATACCTGGCTTTGAAGATGGAGGGGTCATGAGCCAAGGACTGCAAGTAGCCTCTGTAAGCTAAAAATCAAGGAAATGCATTCTCCCCTAAAGTTTTCAGAAGAAACTCAAATCTGCCAATATCTCGATTTTAGCCCAGTAATAACTGTTTTAAATTTCTGAGCTCCAAAACTATAAGATAATAAATTTATATTGTTTTAAGCCACCAAGTCAGTGGCAATTTGTTACAGCAGCAACAGAAAACTAATACAGAACCTTCTGCTCTTCCCCATAGTTTGACTCAACTGTAAATTGAGTTCTGGCCTAATTGTTAGTTCTTGAAAGTTTCTAGAATACTCTAATTCCCAAGCTCATTATTAGGGTAAGAAAATTTAAATAGAAATACTTTGTAACACAATGTACCTTGTATGCAATTACATTCCTCTTAACCTATTGCTAACATAATTAATGTCCTCAGATAATCACAATAACTAATCTATAATAGAGTTCTAGATAATGTTTAAAGTTGTTTCCAACTCTAAGATTATGTAGTTCTACCATAAAAACAAATTAAAAATCAGTCAAATATATCAAGTTACATCTCCTTACCTGATATGTACTCTGTGTGACTCTGATTAACAGGATATTTTTGCTATCTAACATTATTTCTAAATTTCTCTGAATCACTGATTGTTGTAGTCTGCATGCTTCTATGGGTGGGGCTAAATACTTTTAAAGTCCTTTTGCCCTATGTATTCATTCAGAACTGAGGTAGTAGTCTCCCCACCCCATCTAATCATACCCTGTGAATCCATACTCCTATTCCTCCATGAAAACACCTGTTTCTGAATTTGTTAACCGTAACAGTAGGAATGGGAAGTGGGACGAAGTGTTAGCAATAGAGACATTCGCTGATAGCTTTCCTTGAAGATGTGGTGAGTCACAGAAGGAAAAAGTTAGCTGGGCTAGGAACATGAAAGAAAGGAAAAAAAAAAAAAGACCTGAAAAATGGGAAGGATGCATGAATAAAGACCTCAAGGTGTCTTGACAGTGTCATGGTACAGCCAAGTACTTCAGAACCACAGAATTTTGATCACATGACCAGAAGAGATGAGACAGGAGAAATAAAGAGGACCAAATCGAAAAGGCCCTTGTTGCACAACATGAAGAACACAATTCATGTCATTGAATTGCACATGTGAAGAATGTTGAAATGACAAGTGTTATGTTGTGCATATATATCACAATTAGGGAAAAAAAGGCTCTGCTATACCAATGATATTTGGACTTTATCCTATAGGATATGGACAGCAAATCAAGAACGTTGAATAGAGAAATAATATAGCCAGTTTTGTGTTTTAAACACTCTGTACCTTCTGTGAATAATGGATTTGAGTGAGCTTGTTATATTGGCAGAAATCCAGTTTAAAAGCTGTTGTAACTGTCCAATTAAAAATGATGGGGGTCAGTCGTAGCATGAAGGCAGAAAAAAAAGTGACGTTAATGAGGGTTTCCTCTCCTCAGCACAACTATCACCAAGTTTTAATCTTTACTAGTAACGAGAGCCACCAAAGAAGAGAAATAAAAGATAATAAATTACATTTAAATATATAAAGTTCTTAGCATATTAAGAACAAGAGGAGACATCAAATAAACCCCCCCCAAAAAAAACCAAACCCAATATCGTCGAGTGGATTCTGACTCATAGCGACCCTATAGGACTGAGTAGAACTGCCCCATAGAGTTTCCAAGGAGTGCCTGGCGGATTCAAATTGCCGACCTTTTGGTTTGCAGCTGTAGCACTTAACCACTACACCACCAGGGTTTCCATATCAAATAAGCAGTTGACAAAACTTGTTTGAAAATATACTTGGGGCTTTAGGGTCGCTATGAGTCAGAATCGACTCAATGGCAGTGGGTTTTTTTTTTTTTTTAACCAGTGTAAAGGTAGGTAAAAGTGTAATAATGAAAGCTCAAAATAAATTTCAGGGAGGATAAGAGACATGGATAGGGCAAACAAACAAAAAAAAATTAACAGCAGGTGTTGACAGTGGTATTGAGACTGAAACTATGAATATTTGTAATTTTTCAGCTGCCCATATAAAGGAGCAGAAAAGGCAGACTTCTGCTGTAGTTTGTGATTAGACTGTTGTGGTTAAAAGAAGGTGCAACCACTGTACTAAACCAAAAGCTAAGAAGTTTCCTGAACACAACCAAACACTTCAAGGGACAGTGTAGTAGGGGCATGGGTTTGGGGACCATGGTTTCAGGGGACATCTAGGTCAACTGGCATAACAAAGTTTATTAAGAAAATGTTCTGCATACCAATTTGGTGAGTGGCATCTGGAGTCTTAAAAGCTAGCAAGCATCCATCCAAGATGCATCAATTCATTCCAGCCCACCTGGAGCAAAGGAGAATGTAGAACACCAAAGACACAAGGAAAATATTAGCCCAAGAGATAAAAGGATCCACATAAACCAGAGAATCCATCAGCCTGAGACCAGAAGAACTTGATGGTGCCTGGCTACCACGAATGACCACCCTGGCAGGGAACACAACAGAGAGTTTCTGCCAGAGCAGGAGAAAAGTGGGGTGAAGAACTCAAATTCTAGTAAAAAGACCAGACCTAATGATCTGATTGAGACTGGAGGTACCTCAGAAGACATGGCCCCAGACTCTCTGTTAACCCAGAACTAAAACCTTTCCCAAAGCCAACTCTTCTGACAAAGAATAGACCGGACATAGACATAAAATGATACTTGTGAAGAGTGTGCTTCTTAGTTCAAGCAGATACATGAGACTAAATGGGAAGCACTTGTCCAGAGGTGAGATGAGAAGGTAGAAAGGGATAGGAGTAGGCTGAGTGGACACAGGAAATACAGGGTGGAAAGGAGAACTGCGCAGTCACTTTATAAGATAAAAACTAGGGTCACGTAACAATGTGTGTATAAATTTTTGTATGAGAAACTAACTTGAAGAGAATACAAACTCACCCTTCTGAATCCACTGACAATGGGGGAAAAACTAAAGAAGTGAAGGAAAAAATAGACATATTTTCCATTTCATTAGATGCAAATTAAGTAAGTTGCATCATTATACAACCCAATATAGCTGTTAATTGTCTGGGATATTTTGGCTTTGAGTTTGTTGGTTTTTGTTTTTGTTTTTTGGTGCGTGTGATTACTCAGGTAATGAAAATGATCATTCCCAGTAAAGTTTCTCATTCTGCTCAAGACTTTTCTAATGGGCAAGAGTTTGGCAGCAATCTTATCACAACTTTTAAGTCTGTGAACATCATATGAGGGGAATTTATTTACATATTGCCTGTCTTTATTAGATAAGGAGGATGTAGGGTATCTTGGCCCATTGGAAACAACATTTTGGTTGGCTTATTGCAGGTGGCTTTAGGATTTATTTATGACTAAATACTTTACTCTCAAATATGACTGCTATACATAGCATAAAAAATACACACAGTACAGATAATATTTAGATCTACAGCATAAGGCAAAGTAAATAATTACTAACTAGCTATAATTCATGCATAATGATTAAAAAATATAAAATCTAATGACAGTAACAGAAGAAAACTCAGGTTTAAATTAATCTGACAGACATACATTTTTTGGTAGAAGGATAAGACATCGTTTTCAAATATTATTTTAATACTCATATAAAATGTTGGTTTGAATTGGAACAGAATTGGCAGAAGAAATTTTAAGCAATAAGCTCACTCAATTGTTCCAAGAAAGTATGTATTTACAAAAAAAAAAGGAAAAAATGGGTATAAGAAACTCAAGAATTTATTATATGAATATTATCAAACGATGTTCAGCTTTCTTAGAGTACAAATCAAAGTACTTCATATCAAAATGTTGTTTAAAAATTTTTAATAAAAAAACTATACCAAAGACACTACTATGGGTCATATTTTAACCCATGACCATCATTTATTGAGTAGTAAATTAAATCAGAACTCAAGATTTCACTTTATTCAGTGAGGAGCAACATTTTGCGAAGTTCCCTTTTAGCAAAAATTCAGAACCTTTACTACCCAAGCCATGAAAAACTACTTTAAATCGAACAAAATTGAATAAATTTAAGAATTTAGTCCTTATAGATGAAATACAGAGAAATCAAATCAACTACATTTGTGGAAAGAGACAATGGAAAAGCTCAATATCATCAGTCAGAACAAGGCTAGGGCCGACTACAGAACACACCACAAATTGCGCAAATGCAAGTTCAAGTTGAAGTTGAAGAAAATTAAAACAAGCCACAAGAACCAAAACATGACCTTGAATATACATCACCTGAATTTAAAGACCATCTCAAGAATAGATTTGATGCATGGAATAGTAATGACTAGATGAGTTGTGGGATGACATCATACATGATGAAAGCAAGAGGTCATTAAAAAAATAGGAAAAAAAGAAAAGATCAAAATGGATGTCAGAAGAGACTCTAAAACTTGCTCTGGAACATAAAGTAGATAGAGCAAATGGAAGAAATGATGAAGTAAAAGAGCTGAACAGAAGAATTCAAAGAGCAACAAAACAAGAAAAAGTAAAGAATTATAATGAAATATGCAAAGAACTGGAGTTAGAAAACCAAAAGGGAAGAGTGAACTGGGCATTTCTAAAGCTGAAAGAAGTGAAGAAAAAAATCAAGCCTCTAGTTGCAATATTGAAGGTTTTTATGGGCAAAATATTGAACAACACAAGAAGCATCAAAATAAGGTGGGAGGAATACACAGAGTCACTGTACCAAAAAGAATTGATCAACATTCAACTATTTCAGGAGGCAGCATATGATCAAGAACCAATAGTATTGAAGGAAGAAGTCCAAGCTACATGGAAGGCATTGGCAAAAAACAAGGACCCTATAATTGATGGAATAGCAATTAAGACGTTTCAACAAATGGATGCAGCACTGGAAGTGCTCACTCTTCTATACCAAGAAATTTGGAAGACAGCTACCTGGCCAACAGACTTGAAGAGATCCATATTTGTGCCCATTTCAAAGAAAGGCAGTCGGACAGAAAGGGAAAAATATCAAATAACCTCATCAATATCACACGCAAGTAAAATTTTGCTGAAAATCATTCAAAAGTGTTTGCAGAAGTACATGAGCAGAGAACTTCCAGAAATTCAAGCCAGATTAAGAAGAGGACATGGAACAAGGGATGTCATTGCTGATGTCAGATGAATCTTGGTTGAAGGCAGAGATTACCAGAAGGATGTTTACCTGTGTTTTATTGACTATGCAAAGGCTTTTGACTGTGTGGATCTTAACAAATTATGGATAACATTGCAAAGAAGGCTAATTCCAGAACACTTAATTGTGCTCATGAGGAACTAGTATCTAGATGAGGGTGCAGTAATTCAAACAGAACAAGGGGATACTGAGAGGTTTAAAATCAGAAAAGGTGTGTGTCAGGGCTGTATCCTTTCACCGTACTTATTCAATAAATATGCTGAGAAAATAATCTGAGAAGCTGGACTCTGTGAAGAAGAACATGGCATCAGGATTGGAGGAAGACTCATTAACAACCTGCAGTATGCTGGTAACACAACCTTTCTTGCTGAAAGTGAAGAGGACTTGAAGCGCTTACTGAAGAAAATCAAAGACTGCAGCCTTCAGTATGCACTGCACCTCAACATAAAGAAAACAAAAGTTCCCTCACCTGGACCAAGAAAAAACATAATGATAAACAGAGAAAATATTGAAGTTGTCAAGGATTTCATTTTCCTTGGATCCACAATCAATGCCCACGGAAACAACGGCCAAGAAATCAAATGATGTATTGCATTGGTCAAATCTGCTGTAAAAGGCTCCGCTAAAGTGTTAAAAAGGAAAGACGTCCCTTTGAGAACTAAGGTGTATCTGACCCAAGCCATGGTATTTTCAATCTCCTCAAGTGCGTACAGAAGCTGTACAATGAATAAGGAAGACTGAAGAAGGATTGATGCCTTTGAATCATGGTATTGGCAAAGAATATTGAATATACCATAGGCTACCAAAAGAACACACAAATCTGTCTTGGAAGAAGTACAACCAATGTGCTCCTTTTAAGTAAAGGTGGCGAGACTTCGTGTTAAGTTCTTTGGACATGTTTTCAGGACATGTTACCTGGAGAAGTAGAGGGTCAGTGAAAAAGAAGTCCCTCAGTGAGATGAATTGACAGTGGCTGCAACAGTGGGCTCAAATATAGCAATGATTGTGAGGATGGTGCAGGACTGGGGCGTGTTTTGTTCTGTTGTACATAGTGTTGTTATGAGCTGCAATCAGCTCAATGGCACATAATAACAACAACAGACACCTTCAAAATATCTTGACTCCTTGTTTTGAACCATACTTTTATGATTCTCTTTACATGTAGCCTTAATGTTAGTCCTAACCATCTTTTAAACTGTTTATAATGGCCTCTTAAATGGTCTCTTGGCATTATTTATGGCCCCTTATTCAATCTGTCTACATTTTATAACCAAAGTAATCTTCTCAAATTGCAATTCTAATCATGTTATTTGCCTGTTTAAATCTCTTCTATGGTCATAAATAGAGCCCTATAAGCATTATCTCAAGTCGCATTGCCTAGCCCTCCACTACAACCATTTTCTTTCCACCTACAGAATCTTTGTACAAGATATTCCTTCTCTATGAACTGCTTTTTCTCCTCTCCCATGCCCACTAACCTCTTCATTTTTTTTAACTGCTTGTATTTATCCGTTAAGAGTCCCTGGATGCCACAAATGGTTAGGCACTTCATTACTAACTAGAAGATGGGTGGTTTAACCCATCCATAAGCTCCTCCGAAGAAAGGTCACAACCTTGAAACCCCCCTAGAGCACATTTCAACTCTGCACACATGGGGTCACCATGAGCCAGAACCAACTCAGTGGCAACTGATTTGCACATTTTTGGTTTCTTTTTAAATTGTGTTTATTTATCTTTTAGGGGATATTGGCAGTTCAATGATAGAATTCTCACCTTCCACATGGGAGACCAAGTTTGATTCCTGGACAATGTGCCTCATGCACAACCACTTCCCATCTGTCAGTGGAAATTTCCATATCACTGTGATGCTGAATAGGTTTTTGCAGAGCTTCCAGACTAAGACAGACTAGGAAGAAAGTCCAGGCAATCTACTTCTGAATATCAGCCAATAAAAACCTTATGGATCACAATAGTCCAATCTGGAACTGAACATGGGGACGGCATAGAACCAGACAGCATTTTGTACCATTGTGTGTGGCGTCTCTGTGAGTTAGAACCGGCTCAATAGCAACTAACAGCAACAACAACATTTATCCTTTAGGACTCTAGTCACAATGTATTGCCTCAAGGAAGTGTCCCCTGACACTCCATGAGTTCTAACCCAACTCTCTCTTGAGTAAGAGCCTGAGCTCTAAGAGATACTTCTAGGACCACCTTTGCATGACATCTCAATGCCGCCTAGCATCTAACTAGGAAGTCAAGAAATATAGACCATGGTCTGTGACTAAAAACTATAGATTTCCTACATTTTAAATTTTTGCTCTGCTTGTCATTTTTATTTTCTCTTGCCTTTTTCATTAGTGCTTATCTTCATGGACAGAACAAAACTGGCAAGTTGGGAAAATCAGCCAGTCTTAAGGTGACAAGATTTCCCAAGATATTGAGTTGGTGGTAGCAGTTTTATAATGGAAAGGCAATCAAGATAAACCCTGCAGGTCACTGGTGTGGTAGGCAGAAAAATAGCTCCCCAAAGATGTACACTTCCTAACCTGTGAATGTGTTACCTTACATGGCAAAAGGGACTTTGCAGTTGTAATTAAGTTAAGGATCTTAAAATAGGAAAATTAGACCATCCAGGTGGGCCCAATATAATCAAAAGCGTCTTTGTAAGAGGGAGACAGGTATGTCAGAGAGAGATTTGAAAGTGTTGCACTGCTGTCTTTGAAGATGGAGGATGGAACCATGAGCCAAGGTGCCATACAGCCCTGTTAATATCTTGATTTTAGCCCGGTGAGATTCATTTTGGATTTCTGACCTCCTGAACTGTAAAATAATATATATGGGTTGTTTAAGCCACTAAATTTATGGTAATTTGTTACAGTAGCAACAGGAAACCAATACTATACTAAGAAGTGATTCTGAGGCTTAAACTTTTAAAAAGGTGTGTAGTTTCTAATGTATGTTTCTTCACAAGGAAGAAAGAAAGACTGGTTAGAAAACAACTCAAATATGCTTTGAATAAGGAACCCTGACTTTGTCTCCATTCGTTAACTTGAAATCCCCTTTAATACTAAAAAGGAGCCCAGTAGCTCAGTGGGTAAAGTGATCAAATGCTAACTGAAAAGTCGGTGGTTTGAAACCATCAGCGGCTCTATGGGAGAAAGATATGACAGTTGGCTTCTGTAGACATTTACAGACTTGGAAACCCTATGGGGTTGCTATGAGTCAAAATTGACTCGATGGCAGTGGGTGGATTCTAGTACTAAAGGGCCCTTAGAAGTTTTTCTTGCCAAACCCCTTCATGTTACGGATAGGAAAATTGAGAGCTAACAAGGTGAGATGATTTGACACTTTTTTTTTTTTTATTAGTGAAGAATTAGAATATGAACCAAAATGTCATGACTTCTTCGATGGTATAAAGGATGGAGAAGAAAGAGAATATGTAGCTCCTTTCCTTTTTCTCCAATTATGTGTGGGTCAAGTAGATTCCGACTCATAGTGATCCTATAGGACAGAGTAGAAGAGCCCCATGGTGTTTCCAAGACTGTAATCTTTACAGAAGCAGACTGCCACATCTTTCTCCTGCAAAGTGGCCGGTAGGTTTGAACCGCTGACCTTTTGGTTAGCAGCCTAGCAGTAACCACTGCAAAACCAGGTTCCTTATATGTGGCTAGAGAGTCAAATGATTCGATAATATCAGGTATATGCTAAGGTTAACCCACACCATTCATGGCAAAAGAGAGTATATCAGTAAAAGCCGGGGACCATTCAATGCAAAGTCCATTTGTCAAGAGAAGATGCAGGTTAAGGGTGGATTTTAAAGGCATTAAATGACATTTATTTTCTAGCTTTCTCTAAATTTCTCTGGAGTAACTTAAAAAAGGTGCAATAATGAAAGACAAGGGCACAAAGTTGGGTTCCTTTGCATGCTAATGAATAACTAACCAAAGACTAATGAAGACTCAGTGATCATGCTGATTAGATTATTCTGGATTGTTTTTTGCTCTGCAGGCAGTGCCTATACCCAGCTTCTATTACAAATTATGCAATTAAACGTAGCTTTGGAAATTGTATTTGCATCTATCACAGAATACCTATTTGTTGTAATGGTGTAGAAGGATAATGACTTGGAAGTTCGGAAGATGGAGATAATCATCTGAGGCTTTTTATATGAGTTAACTTGTTTGTATTGACAATTAACACACTCACGTGAACAAAGGATCACGAAACAGAAATCTTTTTGTGAATTAATTTAGTAAAAATAAACACAGCCTGAATCACAAAGCTTTTGAAATGACCACTTCTTAACAAAAACTTGCTTAGGAAATGTTCTAAGCCAGTATATTATGGTATTTTTATTTCCAGCACTAAATCCTCACAATTAGACAACATGGAAGAATATGTATTATGCCAAATAAGGCTATGGAAATAAAGAAGAAAAATATTGAAAAGCTGTGATGATTTGAATCCTTTTTAAGTACACGGCAATAACTTGAAATTAATGTTTCTTAATCTATAAGTGGAGAGCTCCCAGCTGGTGTGCTTCCCATCTAATTGAAATGCTTAAGGACGAGCCAACACAACCACCTTATTTGTAATTAAATTTTGGATTTAGGTTAAATCCACTTGAATCATAAAAGCTGGTGGACAAATCCCTTCTTAGCAATAATGCAAAGAGAAACATCCACATGTTGTGAAATGCTAATTTCTGGACACTGGCAACAAATAATAATACACAGAAAATACTTTGACTGTTCTAATGAAAAACATTCATCCGAACTGACAACTACTTTGAGATGAGTTAGATCTGCAATTTCTCATCCTAAAACATCATTTGTATCACCTAATATAATTTAATATAATTCCAAATCCTTCCCTAGCCTGTAAGTCTGGGAATGAATTCACATGCTCATTACTTCATAGGCAATTTTTGATTAACTATATCTCTTCTAAACACAGCTCTACAGACTAACTTAAACATAATGTGAATATTCACAGTAAAAAAAAAGTAAGTAGAGAATAAAAACAAAAGAAATATATCATTTCGTGAAAACTGATAGTTTGGGAGTTTTTCCTCCTGAAATTGAAGTGCAAAGCTTTGCACAGTCCTGCATAGGCCTTGATACCCAAAGCCCACTCTGGTGAGGGTCATTGTGAAGGTTTAGCCTTGGGTTTTAATATCCACTGTAAAGGGATCATCTAGGGAAAACTACCCAGAGAAGACTTGCAATAAAATTGTTCAGCCAGAACATTTTTTTAAAAGGCCCCCAATATCCTTTAGACAGACTCTCTGAGGAGAAAAAAATGCTGATCACGAATGTTCTAAATAAAGAAAGCCTGAAATGCACAATTTTCATGAGCCTTTTTAGGATTTTAAGCCCTCAGACTAATATAAAGTGTTGAAAATAAGTTCCCTTTCCTCGTTGTTCCTTTGTTTTCAGTATCTTAACTCGCAAATCAAGATCAATTGTAACAGAATATTACAAGTTTAAATTATATGCATGTTTGTTTCTTCCAGACCAGGTAAAAATACTTGGCATCTAGTCTATTTCAACTCCTGGAGTTCTAAGTGGTGAAAATAGTTAATGCACTCAGTTGCTAATTGAAAGGTTGGAGGTTCCAGTCCACCTTAAGTTGACTCAAAAGACTGACCTGGAGATCTATTTTTGATAAAGTCAGCCGTTGAAAACCATAAGGAGCACAGTTCTACTTGGACATACATACGTTCACCATGAGTCCTGACCAACTACAGGCCAGGTAATAGTTCAAGTGTAGCAATATAGGCTTGGTTTGGTGACTTTACAGTGTCAGTGACCCAGGGCCCTTCTTTCTTAGTCCTGAATCCTTCCTGAACTGCTACCTATCCTGCTATACCCTCAACATGGCTCCAAAGTGCTCTCCACCGTATCTGTTGGTGTCACAAATATCAATTCTCCCAATATTCCAGTGGTCATAATTTAGTCCCAGGACCACACATGAATACATTAGAATCTGGGAAATGTAGTCTTTATTTTGATTGTCCAGCAAAGTGTCAGGGATGTTGTTACATTAGACAAAGAGAAAAAATAGATATTAAGGAAAAATAGCATGTCTTGGTCGTATCATCTGTCTTAGGCTGACTTCCCCAGAGAAGCAAAACCAGTAAAGCATATGAATATATATATAGAGAGAGAGATTTATATCAAGGAATTGTCTTACATGGTTGTAGAGGTTGTAATAGCCCAAGCCCATGGATCAGGAAAGAGGCTTCTGCTGATTCGCATAGCTACAGGGACTGGCAAAGCCAAGATCGGCAGGTTGGAGACCAGGGCTATTGCTCACAGGCTGTGAAGATCAAGGAATCCCAATATCAGCAGGCAAGACCTCAGGTAAGCTGCTAGTTCAAGTCCCAAGAACCAGAGGCCAGACAAACAGGAGGCAGCTGCAGAATCCAGAACATGCAAAAGCCCCTGAGCCCTGCCTGAACATCCACCCACAGTCAATGCAGGCCACATGTCCAAGGAAACTCCCCTTCAACTGATTGGTTACTCTCAGCAGATCCCATCATGGGGGTGATCACGTATCAAATCTCAACAGGGAAGGGACCACAACATTATACGACTGCCAAAAAGCACTGAGAATCATGGGCCAGCCAAGTTGACACATAGTCTTAACCATTACATCATCCTAGTCAAATGCTGAATAAATCAAAATGATTCAAAATTATGTTTGATGGTTCCTCTTTATCATTTAATCTTTTGGTCCCATTCTACTTCTAGAAGTTGTTTGCAAAGATAAGCATGTGTGAGTCCATACTTCTTTAAACAAATGATGACATTTAAAAAATGAGGGAGAATAGACAAATCTCCCTTTCAGAAAGTTTAAATAATGTATGTAGATAATTTATGTACACACTTTAATTGTAGACTGCACACAGTGACTTTCTCCCAAGAAGTAGAGTATAGGAAGAAGAGAAAAAGAGTAATGTTTTAGTGGAGAAATCCGATACTACTTTAGCCAGGTGATCAAGATCAACACGAACAGAGATAAATCACTTTGATAGTACAGTCCCTCGATATGATGTGATGAAAATAGCTCTTTACCTCTGTGGCCTTCCTCCCAAAGGCTCATCTGAGCAGTCTAAATTATGAAAGAAAAAAAAAAAAAGACAAATTCCAAATGAGGGGCATTCTACAAAATATTTGACCAGTACCCTTCAAAAGTCTCTATATCACCAGAAACAAAGACTGAGAAACTGTCAAGCTAAGAGGAGCTTAAGACGTCATGACAACTAAATGTAATGTGGTGTCCTAAATGAGATCCTGGAACAGTAACAGGACATTAGGTAACAGCCAAGGCAATATGAATAAAGTATGGATTGCAGCTAATGATAATGTATCAATCTTGGTTCATTAATTTTAACAAATCTGTCATACTAATGTAAAATGTTAACAATTAGTGAAACTGGATGTGAGGTGTATAGGACCTCTTTATACCAGTGCTGCCGTTTTCTGTAAATCTAAAACAATTTCAAAATAAAAAAGTTTATTTAAAAACAATGGGAAATCCCCTGAAATAATCTTTAAACCTTAAACCAAAAATATCCCCTGAAGTCTTTTTAAACCAAACAATAGTTTAACTAACCAAGATTATCTGCCTTGAACATTGTGCTCTTTTAAGATTTATCTATAAAGGATCAAATTGAAAACAGCATCTTCAAAGATGAGACCGCAGCCTCAGGGGGCAGTGAGTTCATGTTAATGGGGGAGGAATGACTCAGAAAATGAGGGTGAGAATGTTTGCACAACTCAAACAATGTAATCAGTGTCACTAAATTGTGTATGTAAAAACTGTTGAATTGGTGTATGTTCTGCTGTGTATATTCCCAACAACACAAAATAAAACAGAAATTATTAAAAAAAATAAAAGTTTCTGAAGAAAGATTCCTTATCATTCCCCACAATTTTCTAAGTACAGTTAAACTAAGGAAAATGGGGAGATAGTTTCTTAAAGACTTTCAACTAAGCATTTTTAAAAAATTGGGAATTTTTGTAGGAAAAGTCTGAGCCAGGTGCTCTACTGCAGGACTAGTCATTGTTGTAGGATTGTTGGATTATCAGCTCAAAATTCCTTCTCAGGATTTTCCAAGAATTGTAATATAAAAGGCAATATTTAAATAAGAGAAAAAAAACAAACATTTGTTTACTTAAAATTATTGATTTAAAAAATATTCACAGGTTATTGGAAAATGAGAATCTCAAAAAATTATACTAGGACGATTAGCTAATCATTCTGGGAAAAAAATGGAGTTAGATTCCACTTTTACTTGATATACCAAAATGATAGCAGCTGGATCAGAAATTACAAAACAGCTGTAAAAATAGCAGAGGTTTTAGTAATAGTAATAAAATTACTAGGTAAAAATATTTAAGAAACTTTTATAAATTATCTTGGAGTAGGAAAAGTTTTCTGAGGAAAAGAAAAACTGAGAACCATAAAGTAAAATGATATGTTTGAAACTTAAAATTTTAATATTCCTACCTTATTAAAAACTAAACAAATAAAAGCAGACTAAAAATTGCAAATAATTTTTCAGCACCTACAACAGATTTGTTAATTTCCTTAAGAGCTATAGCTTTCACAAATGGATTTAAATAAGAACAATGAAATACTAAAAAAGCATCGATACATATACATATATACACATACACACAAAATACACACATGCATACATACAAGTGCATATATATAATTATTTACATGTATTATAATTATATGTTTATATATAATTTTGTACAATTTGCTGTCAATTTGAGGACTGAGGTGTGCCCGACCCATGCCATGGTGTTTTCAATCATTTCATATGCACGAAAATTAGAACAAGTCTATGAGAGCCCAAGTACAACCTTGAGTATATCCCATCTAATTTAGAAATGATCTCAAGAATAGATTTGACACATTGAATGCTAAGGATGGAAGATCAGACAAGTTGTGGAATGACGTCAAGGACATCATACGTGAAGTGAGTGGTCACTGAAAAGAGAAGACCAAAATGGATGTCAGAAGAGATTCTGAAGCTTGCTTGTGAATATATAATAGCTAAAGCAAAAGGAAGAAATGATGAAGTAAGAGAGGTGAACAGAAGATTTCAAAGGGTGGCTGGAGAAGACAAAATAAATTATTATAATGAAATGTGCAAAGACTTGGAGATAGAAAACCAAAAGGGAAGAACACTCTCAGCATTTTTGAAGCTGAAGGAACTGAAGAAAAATTCAAGTCTCAAGTTACAATATTGAAGGATTCTATAGGGGAAATATTTAATAATGCAGGATGCATCAAAAGAAGATGGGAGGAATACACAGAGTCACTATACCAAAAAGAATTGGTTTATGTTCAGCCTTTTCAGGAGGTAGCATACGATCAAGAACCAATGGTACAAAAGGAAAAGGTCCAAGCTGCACTGAAGGCATTGGTGAAAAACAAGGCTTCAGGAACTGACTGAAAACCAATTGAGATGTTTCAACAAATGCATGCAACACTGGAAGCACTCGCTATGAATTTGCCAGGAAATTTGGAAGAGATCTTCCTGGTCAACAGGCTGGAAAACATCTGTATTTATGCCCATTCAAAACAAAGGTAATCCAACAGAATGCAGAAATTATCAAACAGTATTATTAATATCACGTGCAAGCAAAATGTTGCTGAAGATAATTCAAAAGCGGTTGCAGCAGTACATTTACAGTGGACTTCCAGAAATTCAAGCCAGGTTCAGGAGAGGACATGGAACAAGAGATATCATTGCTGATGTCAGATGGATCTTGGCTGAAAGCAGGGAATACCAGAAAGATGTTTACCTGTGTTTTATCGGCTGTGCAAAGGCATTTGATGGTGTGAATCATAACAAATTATGGATAACATTTCAAGTGGGAATTCCTGGACACTTAATTGTGCTCATGAGGAACCTGTACATAGACCAAGAGGCAGCCATTTGAGCAGAACAAGGGGATACGGCATGGTTTAAAGACAAGAAAGGTGTGTGTCAGGGTTGTGTCCTTTCACCATACTTATTCAATAAGTACGCTGAGGAAATAATCCAAGAAGCTGGACTATATGAAGAAGAAAGGGGCATCAGGAGTGCAGGAAGACCCATTAACAACCTGTTATATGCAGATGTAAAAATGACGTGGGAGCAGTATCTGACCTCCTCTAACTTCACAAAGGAGAAATAAAATTAAAATCAACAACTCAAGGCTGGTTCTTATGAGGTGGAGGTCAGAAATGCCTCCTCTCTCCGCCATCTTTACCAACACTGACACCAACCGTCCCTCCCACAGCACTCTCTACTTCTTTGCTGGTTTTGATAATTCATTGCATTGGCCACACAGAACTC
The DNA here is from genome assembly GCF_030014295.1 of Loxodonta africana. Lineage (NCBI taxonomy): Eukaryota > Metazoa > Chordata > Mammalia > Proboscidea > Elephantidae > Loxodonta > Loxodonta africana. The sequence continues at coordinate 167,653,395 of NC_087342.1, forward strand.
ATAGACCATACTCATGATTATGGGGTTTATTAGGGAAGCTCAAGCACAGCAACAGTTGTGAGGATGGCACAGGATCGGACAGTGTTTCCTTCTGTTGTGCACAGTGTCACTATGAGTTGGAACTGACTTGATGGCATCTAACAACAACAACAACAATAGTTTATAATTCAAGCTCAAGAACACTCAAGAATACAGTTCTTCCATCAGGAAAGCCTCTTCCCAGCTGTGCTTACAGCTGTGCTTCTCCTGAACAGAGGCCTCTGCCCAAAGGCACTCAGCTTTCTTTCTCCATGGGCTAGGAAGCTCGCCTTGCCATCTCCTCTTTGCCAGGTCTCTCATGCCACTGCTTCTCACTGTCTTCACGGTCACAGCTCGTGCTTTTTCTCCTGGGTCCAGGAGCTTCTCAGTGCAGGGATTCTGGGTCCAAAGGACATGCTGGATCCTGGCTGTTCTTCCTTGGTAGTGGTGGGATTCTTCCCTCTCTCCCACCTCTGGGGACAGCTCACCTCAAGCCCAGGAGGGTGGAAAAACTGACCAATCCCTTTAATGGGCCACAATTACCATATTTGCAGTTCTGCCCTATCAGTAGGGTGGGAGTTATAAGACCATGCCTAGAAAGGTCACACAAAAATAATCAATCACAAACAACCTTGGTTGCTGAAAGTGAAGAGGACTTGAAGCACTTGCTGATGAAGATCAAAGACCACAGCCTCCAGTATGGATTATACCTCAACATGAAAAAAAAAAAAAAATCCTCACAACTTGGCAAATAAGCAACATAATGATAAATGGAGAAAAGATTGAAATTGTCAAGGATTTCATTCTACTTGGATGCACAATCAATGCCTATGAAAACAGCAGTCAATAAGTTAAAACGAAGCACTGCAATGAGCAAATCAGCTGCAAAAGACCTCTTTACAGTGTTAAAAAGCAAAGATGTCACTTTGAGGACTAAGGTGCACCTGACCCAAACCATGGTGTTTTTAATCGCCTCATATGCCTATGAAAGCTAGACAATGAATAAGGAAGACTGATGAAAAATTGGTGCCTTCGAATTATGACGTTGGTTAAGAATATTGAATATACCATGGACTGCCAGAAGAATGAACAAATCTGTCTTGGAAGAAGTACAGCCAGAATGCTCATTAGAAGCAAGAATGGCGAGACTTCATCTTACATGCTTTGGACATGTTATCAGGAGGGACCAGTTCCTGGAGAAGGACATCATGCTTGGTAAAGTAGAGGGTCAGTGGAAAAGAGGAAGACCCTCAATGTGGTGGATTGACACAGTGGCTGCAACAATGGACTCAAGCATAACAATGATTGTAAGGCTGGCACAGGACCAGGCAGTATTTCATTCTGTTTTACATAATGTCTCTAGGAGTTGGAACTGACTCAATGGCACCTTACAAAAAAAACAACATGCACATGCGAAAGCTGGACAATGAATAAGGAAGACCATGACTATGTTATTTCATGACTCGGAGAGAAATAGTCTTAATTTCCCCACTTGTAAAAAGAAGACTTGAGTGGAAACCTAATGCGGAGTATTTCTGACTTTTGAGTCAGATAACCTGGGCCTGAATCACTGTAAAGACGTGTCTCAACTTTGTGTAATAACTAGTCACTAACACACAGTCAATGTGTATGATCAGATTGAACAAGAATGGTGAAAGGAGACAACCTTGACACACGTATTTCCTGATTTTAAACCGTGCAATATCTCCTTCTGTTCCTAGTGACTGCCTCTTATTCCGCATGAGCACAGGTTCCTCATGAGCACAGGTTCCTCATGAGCACAATTAAGTGTTCTGGAATTCCCATTCTTCACAATGTTATCCATAATTTGTTTTGACCCACACAGTCAACTGCCTTTGCGTAGTCAACAAAACACAGGTAAACATTTTTCTGGTATTCTCTGCTTTCAGCCAAAATCTAGCTGACATCAGCAATCATATCCTTTGTTCAATGCCCTCTTCTGAATTCGTCTTGAATTTCTGGCAATTCACTGTGGATATACTGTTGCAACAGCTTTTGAATTTTCTTCAGCAAAATTTTACTTGCTTGTGATATTAATGATATTGCTCAATAATTTCCATGTTCTGTTGGATCGCCTTTCTTTGAAATGGGCACAAATATGGATTTCTTCCATTCAGTTGGCCAGGTAGCTGTCTTTCTTATTTCTTGGCATAGACAAGGGAGTGCCTCAGGCACTGCATCGATTTGTTGAAACATCTCAACTGGTATTTGACAATGTCTTCAACGCAGCTTGGATTTCTTCCTTCAGTATCATAGGTTCTTGAGCATATGCTACTTCCTAAGTGGTGGAACTTCAATCAAATCTTTTCAGTACAGTAACTCTGTGTATTCTTTCCATCTTCTTTAAATACCTGCTGAGTCATTCAATATTTTGCCCACAGAATCCTTTAATACTGCAACTTGAAGCTTGAATCTTAATTCAGTTCTCCCAGGTTAAGAAATGCCAAGCATGTCCTTGCCTATTAGTTTTCTAACTCCAGACCTCTGCACGTTTCATTATAATACCGTACTTTGTCTTCTCAAACTGCGCTTTGGAATCTTCTGTTCACCTCTTTCACCTCATCATTTCTTCTGTTAGCTTTAGCCACTCTATCTTCAAGTGCAAGTTTCAGAACATCCTCTGACAACAATTTTAGTCTTTTCTTTCTTTCCTGTCTTTTTATTGATCTTTTGCTTTTTTCATGTATAATGTCCTTGATGTCATCCCACAACTCTTCTTGTCTTAGGTCATTAGTGTTCAATGCATAAAATCTGTTGTTGAAGTGGTCTCTAAATACAAATAGGTTATATATTCAAGGCCATTCTTTGGCTCTTGTGGACTTTTTTTAACTTTCTTCAGTTTCAACTTGAACTTGCATGTGTGCAATTGATGGTCTGTTTTACACTAGGTCACTGGTTTTGTTCTCAGTGATAATACTGAGCTTCTCCATCATCACTTTCCACAAATACAGTCTATTTAACTCTGTGTATTTCATTTGGTGACAGCCATGTATATAGACACAGTTTATGTTGTTGATAAAAAGTATTTGCAATGAATAAGTCATTGGTCTTGCAAAATTCTATCGTGGGATCTCAGGGTTCATTTTAATCACCAAGCCTGTATTTACCAACTACTGATGCTTCTTTGTTTCCAATCACCAATAATTATCAGTGCATCTTGATTGTATGTTTGGTCAGTTTCAGACTACAGAAGTTGGTAAATGTCTTCAATTTCTTCATCTTTGGCCTCAGTGGATGGTGGGTAAATTTGAAAAACAGTCTTATTAACTTTTCTTCCTTGTAGCTATATGGATGTTATTGCTGACAGCATTGTACTTCAGGATAGATCTCGAAATGTTCTTTTTGATGATGAAAGGGATGCCATTCCTCTAGAATATAGATTTTTATGTGTTCCATTTCATTTTTGATGACTTTCAATTTTCCTAGATTCAAACTTTGTACATTTCATGTTCCAATTGGTAATGAATGTTTACAGCTGTTTCTCCTCATTTTGACTCAAGCCACATCAGCAAACAAAGGTTCGAAAAGTTTTATTCCATCCACTTCATTAAGGTCGACTCTATTTTGAGGAGGCAGCTCTTCCCCAGTCATATTTTAAGTGCGTTTCAACTTGAGAGGCTCATCTTCTGGCACAGTACCAGAGAATGTTCCACTGCTATTCACGAACTTTTCACTGGCCAATTTTTAGAAATAGGCTGCCAGGTCCTTCCTCCTAGTCAGTCTTAGTCTGGAACCTTCACTAAAACCTGCCCACCATAGGTGACCCTGCTGGTATTTGAAATATCAGTGGCATAGCTTCCATCATCACAGAAAGAAAACAAAAATCCTCACAACTGGACCAATAAGCAATATCATGATAAACAGAGAAAATGTTGAAGTTGTCAAGGATTTCATTTTACTTGAATCCAAAACCAACAACCATAGAGGCAACAGTCAAGAAATCAAACAACATATTGCATTGGGAAAATCTGCTGCAAAAGACCTCTTTCAACACTTAAAAAGCAAAGATGTTACTTTGAGGACTAAGGTGCACCTGACCCGAGTCATGGTGTTTTCAGTCATCTCATATGTATGTGAAATCTGGACAGTAAATAAGGAAGGCTGAAGAAGAATGGATGAATTTCAATTATGGTGTTGGCAAAGAATATTGAGTATACCATGGACTGCCAGAACAATGAACAAATCTGTCTTAGAAGAACCACAGCCATAATTTACCTTAGAAGTGAAAACGGCAAGAGTTTATCTCATGTACTTTGGACATGTTATTGAGGGTATCAATCCTTGGAAAAGAACATCATGTTTGGTAAATTAGAGGGTCAGAGAAAAAGAAGATTCTCAATGAGATGGATTGACACAGTGTCCTCAATGACGGGCTGAAGCATAGCAAAAATTGTGAGAATGGTGCAGGATCAGTGTTTTGTTCTGTTGTACATAGGGTTGCTTTGAATTGGAACTGACCAGACAGACCTAACAACAACAACAACGCCCAAAGTATTGAGAGAACTAACGACTTCCTACAATCTTACCCTTTTCTAAACTGGAAACCACTGTACCAACTTTTTCAAGAAATATTTTGATTCAGCTAATTATAATGTATGATGTCCTGGATGTCATGCTACAACTCATCTGGTTTTCTGTCGTTTGAGTTCAGCACCTCAAATCTATTCTTAAGATGTTCTCTAAATTCAGGTGGGATATATTTGAGTTCGTACTTTGGTTCTTGTGCACTTGTTTTAATTTTCTTCAGTTTCAACTTGAACTTGCATATAAGTAATTGATACAAAATTCAATCATGCACTCTCAGGCAGCATTTCTATCACCAAGGTCATATTTTCCAATTACCCATCTTTATCTTTTGTTTCCCACTTTTGCATTCCAATCACCAGTAATTATCAGTGTATCCTGATTGCATGTTTGATCAATTTCAGACTGCCGGAGTTGGTAAAAATCTTCAATTTCTTCATCTTTGGCCTTAGTGGTTGGTGCATAAATTTGAATAATAGCCATATTAACTGGTCTTCCTTGTAGGCATATGGATATTATCCTATCACTGACAGCATTGTACTTCAGGATAAATCTTGAAATGTTCTTTTCGATGATGAATGCAATGCCATTCCTCTTCAAGTTGTCGTTCCCAGCATAGTAGACCATGTGATTGTCTGATTCAAAAAGGCAAATGTCAGTCCATTTCAGCTCACTAATGCCTAGGATATCTATGTTTATGCATTCCATTTCATTTTTGATGATTTCCAATTTTCCTAGATTCATGCTTTGTACATTCCAGCTGTTTCTTCTCATTTTGAGTCATGCCACATCAGCAAGTGAAGGTCCCAAAAGCTTAACTCCATCCACATCATTAAGGTTGACTCTACTTTGAGGGGGCAGCTCTTCCTCAGTAGTATTTTCAGTACCATCCAACCTAAGGGCCTCATCTTTCAGCACTATATCAGACAATGGTCTACTGCTATTCATAAGGTTTTCACTGGCTGATTCTTTTCAGAAGCAGCCCACTGGTTCCTTCTTCCTAGCCTGTCTTAGTCTTGAAGCTCAGCTGAAACCTGTCCACTATGGATAACCCTGCTGGTATTTAAATACTGATGGCATAGCTTTCAGCATCACAGCAACACACAAGCCCCCACAATAGGACAAACTGACAGATATATGGGGGCTACATATAACACAGAAAATGCTTAATAAAAATAATGAATATCTGTGTAAAGCTAAAATATAATTCCAAAACAAACAAACCAAAAAACCAAACCCATTGTGGTCAAGTCTATTCCGACTCATGACAATCCTGTAGATCAGGGTAGAGCTGCCCCATTGGGTTTCCAAGGGGTAGCTGGTGAATTTGAACTGCCGACCTTTTGGTTAGCAGCCAAACACTTAACCACTCTGCCACCAGTGCCCTGGACTATCATTAATATGGTCCAGATAATTGGACTTGTGTGGCTTGTCAAAAACACTTAGATTTAGACCTATAAAACATATTTCTGAGCTCTTCCTTAAATCCATTGAATATAGGAATTCAATATGATCTATTTTATAAATTAGAAATAAAATAGTTTATATAGGAAGAATAAAACTCAAGTCTCCAAAGTTCAAATGAAGAAACATCACCTTGAACCCAGAAAATAACATCTGGAGAGAGCTTACATTTAACTTAGGTTTGGCTTATTGGCTTATATTTTTAAGTTCTTTTGTAATAATTTCTTTCTACAATCTACCACAATCTTAGAACCTTTTGAGCCTGATGTCTTAGCAAAGGTTTAAATTCTGTCAATCATTCAACAGTCAGGTTGGCCCTGCTTGAAAAAGATTTAAAGAAAAGAAGTCATAAAGCAACAGAAAAACTCAAGGAATCTGCCCTTAAGGAATTACCTTATAGAAAGATAAATTATCTTTGCCAAGAAAAGGGAGTTTGGGCTTTGTTTTCTGTTAGTGTGTGTTTTTTAAATAAGTGAAGCTATGTTTATCCTGCCTTTCCTTTTGCAATACAACTGAAATTCATTAAAATCCTACCAGAGTATTCAAAATGGAATATTTCCACAAATAGATCTTAGTGATGGGAGTTTTCAATTCTTTGAAATAATATTTCTAGAGCATATATGAATACCTGCCTTGTACTTGCAGCCCTTCTAAAATTTGTTAACAAGTAGGTCAGCCCTCACCACTCATCCAACTGATTGGAGAACTGAAAAGTTTCCACCTTTTTCCTCAGTCCCAGCTTTGCATTTTTTTAAAGTGTATTCTCAAAGGGCTTTCTAAACCTGAGTAAAATGCCTAGTCAGAACCTAATAAAAATGCAGTAGTAGTTCATTATAATGATTGCATTATTTTGGACTGATATTCTTGCTTAAATCAAATTCCCCAAACCCATGTCATTTTTCATAGTAATGTCAGATACAGCATTTTTATTTATCTATGTGCTCCTGTTTATTTTTCAATAGTGCAGACAGCATAAGAAATTCTACAATAATAAACTATTGGTCATCATATGCACTCATACAGCACATTATGGAGTGTTATAAGCATTCACCACAACGTGTCTGTGAATTTGTTGTACTTTGGGGGCTTGCTTGTTACTGTGATTCTGGAAGTTACACAACCAGTGTTTCAAATACCCACAGGCTGATACATGGTGGACAGGTTTCAGTGATGCTTCCAGACTAAGACAGACTAGGAAGAGGGACCTGGCAATCTACTTCAAAAAAAGAAAAATTAGTCAGTGAAAACCTTATGAATAGCAGCAGAACATTGTCTGATACCGTGCTGGAAGATGAGCTCCAATGGTTGAAAGAGACTCAAAATACAACCACAGAATAGCTGTCACCTCAAAGTAGGGTCAAGGTTAATGATGAAGATGGAGTAAAGCTTTCAGGGCCTTCATTTGCTGATGTGGCACAACTCGATATGAGAAGAAAGAGCTGCAGACGATCATTAGTAATTGGAACGTGGATATACCAAGTATGGATAAAGGAAAATTGAAAGTCATCAAAAGTGAAATGGAATACTTGAAGATAGATATCCTATGCATTAGAAAGCTGAAATGGACTGGTATGGGTCATTTTGAATAGGACAGTCATATGGTCTACAATGCCAGTAATGACAAATTGAAGAGGAATGGTATTGCATTCAACCTCTGAAGGAACATTTCAAGATTTTTCCTGAAGTACAATGCTGTCAATAATAGGATAATATCTGTACACCTAAAAAGAAGAACAATTAATATGACTATTATTAAAATTTACATATTGTCATGGATTGAATTGTGTCCACCAAAAATACTCTTCAACTGGGCTAGGTCATGACTCCCAGTATTGTATGATTGTCCACCATTTTGTCATCTGATGTGATTTCCCTATGTGTTGTAAATTCTATCTCTATGAAGTAGATGAGATAGGATTAGGGGCAGTTATGTAAACAATCTACAAGATTAACCTAAAATTTAAGCCAATCTCTTTTGAGATATAAAAGAGAGAAGTAAGCAGAGAGACACGGGAACCTCATACCACCAAGAAAGCAGCACCAGGAGCAGAGTGCGCCCTTTGGAGCCAGAGTTCCTGCCCAGAGAAGCTCCTAGACCAAGGGAAGATTGATGACAAGAACCTTCCACCAGTGCAACAGACAGAGAAAGCCTTCCCCTGGAGTTGATGCCCAGAATTTGGACTTCAAGCGTACTAGACTGTGAGAGAATAAACTTCTGTTTGTTAAAGCCACCCATTTGTGGTATTTCTGTTATAGCAGCACTAGATGACTAAGACTCACACCAACCACTAATACCAAAGATGAAGAAATTAAAGATTTTTACAAACTTCTACAGTCTGAAATTGATCAAACATGTAATCAAGATGCATTGATAAGGTTATTGGAATGTGAAAGTTTAAAACAAAGACGAAGGATGAGTAGTTGGAAAATATAGCCTTGGTTACAGAAATGATGCTGGAAATCACATAATAGAATTTTGCAGGGCTAATGACTTATGCATTGGAATACTTTTTTCAACAGCATAAATGACAGCTATACACGTGGACCTTGCCTGATGGATGGAAAACACAAGAATCAAATTGACTTCATTTGTGAAAGAGACAAAGGAGAAGCTCAATATCATCAGTTAGAACAATGCCAGGGGCTGACTCTGGAACAGACTATCAGTCACTCACATGCAAGCTCAAATTGAAGCTGATGAAAGATAAGACAAGTCAATGAAAGCCAAAATAAGACCTTGAGTATATCCCACCTGAATTTAGAGACAATCTCAAGAATAGATTGGACATATTGAAAACTAGTGACCAAAAGCCAGAGGAGTTGGGGAGTGGCATCAATGAAATCATACTTGAAAAAAAGCAAAGCATTATTAAATATTTATCAACAAAAGAAAAGACCATTTTGGATGTCAGAAGAGACTTAGAACTTGCTTCTGAACATAGAGTAGCTAAAGCAAAGGAAGAAATTAAGTAAAAGCTGAACAGGAGATTGGTTCAAAGTGCAGCTTCAGAAGTCTGAGTAAAGTATTATAATGAAATGTGCAAAGACTTGAGATGGAAAGCCGAAAGGAAGGAAAATGCTCAGCATTTCTCAAGGTGAAAGAACTAAAGAAAAAATTCAAACCTTATGCAGTATGGTAGGATTCTGTGGGCAAAAAAATTGAACAACACAGGAAACATCAAAAGAAGATGGAAGGAATACACAGAGTTGTACCAAACAGGATTGCTCAATATTCAACCACTTCAGGAAGGAGCATACGATCAAGAACTGATGGTACTGAAGGAAGAAGTCCAAGCTGCACTGGAGCCCCTGGCAGAAAATAAGGCTGAAGGAATTGATGGAATACTAATTAAAATTTTTTAACATATAGATGCAAAGCTGGAAGTGCTCACTTATTTATGCAAAGAAATTTGGAATATAGCTACCTGGCCAACTGACTGCAAAAGATTCATATCCGTGCCCATTCAAAAGAAAGGTAATCCTGTGGAATGTGGAAATTACCAAACAGTATCATTAATATCGCAAAATTTTGATGAAGATAATTAAAAAATGGCTGCAGCAGTACATCAACAGGTAACTGCCAGAAATTCAAGCCAGATTCAGAAGAGAACACAGGAATAAGGATATCATTGCTTGGATCTTGGCTGAAAACAGGCATACCATAAAGTTGTTTACCTGCATTTTATTTATTATGCAAAAACATTCAACTGTATGGATCATAAAAAAAAATTATTAATAACATTCCAAAGATTGGGAATTCCAGAGCGCTTAATTGTGCTCATGCAGAACCAATACCTATGCTGAGAACAGTCTTGATGAGAACAATAATATACTGCATGGTTTCAAATCTGAAATGGTGTGTGTCAGGTTTGTATTCTTTCCCCGTTCTTATTCGATCTGTATGCTGAGCAAATAATCCAAGAAGATGGACTATATGAAGAATAATGCAGGATCAGGACTGGAAGAAGACTCAGTACCTACTTGAGATAGGCAGGTGACACAACCTTACTTGATTCCTCACCTGATCCAAGCCATGGTATTTTCAAGGGACTCACATGCATGCAAAAGCTAGACAATGAATAAGGATGAATGAAGAAGAATTGATGGCTTTCAATTATGGTGTTGGCAAAGAATATTGAATATACCATGGACTTCCAGCAGAACAAACAAATCTCTCTTGGAAGAAGTACAATGAGAATGCTCCTTATAAGCAAGGATGGTGAGACTTCATCTCACATACTTTGGATATGTTATCTATCAGAGGGGATCGTCCCTGGAAAAAAGCATCATCCTTGGTGAATAGAACGTGTCTTAGTCATCTAGTGCTGCTATAACAGAAATACCACAAGTAGTTGGCTTTAACAAAAAGAAATTTATTTTCTCACAGCCTAGAAGTCCAAATTCAGGGCGTCAACTCCAGGGGAAAACTTTCTCTCCCTGTTGGCACTAGAGGAAGGTCCTTCTAGTCACTCTTCCCTGGACTAGGAACTTCTCCACGCAGGAACCCTGAGTCCCAAGGACTTGTTCTGCTCCTGGTGCTTCTTCCTTGGTGGTGTGAGGTCCCCCTTTCTGCTCACTTCCGTTTCCTTCTTATCTCTTGAGAGATAAAAAGTGGTGTAAGTCACACCCCAGGGAAACTCCCTCTACATTGGATCAGGGATGTGACCTGGGTAAGGGTATTACAATTCCACCCTAATCTTCTTTAACATCAAATTACTATCACAAAATGTAGGACAACCACACAATACTGGGAATCATGGCCTAACCAGGTTGACACATATTTTGGGGGGACGCAATTCAATCCACCACAGAAGGTTGGCAAAAAAGAGAAAGACCCTTAATGAGATGAATGGCTTCAGTGACTGCAACAATGGGCTCACACTTAGTGACAATCATGAGGATGGGGCAGTGTTTCTTTCTGTTGTACATAGTGTGTCTATGAGTAAGAACTGACTTCAAGGCACCTAAAACAGCATATCATAATGAAAGCAACATGACTCTTTGCACACCGTAATCTCAAAGTCTGGCAAGATGCTCACACTGTGAGCTGTATGTAGAGATAGAGATTAACTGAGAAACATTCATGCCACCTCTCCAGGCCCATCTCATCCTGGAGCATATTCTCAGTGAAAAAAGAGAGGAAATTGTTCACACTGTAATGTGTGTGTGTGTGTTTATCTAGCTATATACTTTATCCCCAACCTAAACCTTCCTTCAAATTCTCAGACTCTTTAACATCTCCTCCTGAACATCTCATAACCATTTTCAGTATATCATATCCAAAACTGAAATCTGATTTTCCTGCCAGAAACCAACTCCTCTTCCAGCCTTCTCCATCTCAGTAAATGATATGTATTCTCATCTAGTTGCTTTGAGCCAGAAACTTAGTCATAATTCTTAATCTTCCAAACTATTTGCAAGTCTTACTTCTATCTTTAAAAAAGTATCTGGAATCTATTTATATTCCTCCATCTGCATTTCTGTCACTCCAACCCAAGCCACATAGTCTCATCAGGACACCTGATCTTTCCACCTTTATTTTAATTCCCACCCCCATCCACACACCACCCAACACATAAATACATGGATTTATTGTCCACATAGCAGAGAAGTAATCTTTTTTTTAATGCATAAATTGCATTATGTTAGCACAAGGCCATGCTTAAAAGCCTTTAATAACTTCTTTTTTACTCAGAGTAAAATCTAAACTCTTTATCTTTTTTATTGTGGTAATAGATATATCACAAAAAAAAAAAATTGCTACTTCAACCAGTCTTAAGTGTATAATTCAGAGACATTACTTTCACATATTTAATGTGTAACCATCACCATTATCCCTTTCTAAAAAAAAAAAAAAAAAAATTATAACACCAGACAGAAACCTAGTATCCCTTAAGCAATGACCCGCCTTTCCTACCTCACCCCTCCACCCTCTGCTAACCGTGGATAGCCTTTTATCTCTGTCTGTTCCAGGTATTTCATATAAGTGGAATCATACAGGATTTATCCTTTTGAGTATGACTTCTTTCACTTTAGTATATTGTTTTCAGGTTTCATCCGTATCATAGCATGTATCAGAACTTTATTTCTCTTTATTTCTGAATAATACCCCATTGTATGTATGTACCACATTTTATCTATTCATCTGTTGGTGGACATTTGAGTTATTTTAACCTTTGGGTTATTGTAAATAATGCTGCAATGAACACTTGTATACAATTATCTGTTTGAGTTCCTGCTTTCAAGTCCTTTGAATATATACCTAGTAGTGGAATTGCTGGGTCATATAATTCTATGTTTAATTTTTATAAGGAACTGCCAAAATATTTTTCACAGTGGCTGCACCATTTTACATTTCCATCATCCGTGGATGAGGGTTCCAGTTTCTCTACATCCTCTCCAAATCTTGTTATTTTCAGTTTAGTGGATGTGAAGAAGTGTCTTGTGGTTTTGATTTGCACTTCTCTAATGACTGATGACTTCGAACATATATTCATGTGCTTCTTGGCCATTCATATATCTTTCAGGTTGTTCCTTGCTGGCATATAAAAATACAGCTGACTTTTGTGTGTTGATTTTGTATCCTGTGACTTTGCTTAATTTTATTACTAGCTCTAGTAGCTATGTTCAATACTCTTTAAAGTGCTGAAAAGCAAAGATGTTACCTTGAAGACTAAGGTGCACCTGACCCAAGCCTTGGTGTTTTCAATCACCTCATATGCATGGGGAAAGCTGGACAATGAATAAGGAAGACAAAAGAAAAATTGACCTTTGAATTGTGGGGTTGGAGAAGAATATTGAATATATCATCAACTCCCAAAAGAAGGAACAAGTCTGTCTTGAAAGAAGTACGATCAGAATGCTCCTTAGAAGCAAGGATAGAGAGACTGTGTCTCTCCTACTTTGGACATGTTATCAGGAGGGATCAGTCCCCGGAGAAGGACATCATGCTTGGTGAAGTAGAGGGTCAGTGAAAAAGAGGAAGACCCTCAAAGAGATGAATTGACACAGTGGTTTCAACAATGGGCTTAGGCACGGTTATGCCTAAAGTTTTTTATATCTATATTCATAAGGAATACTGTAGTGTTTTGTTTTTTTTTTCTCTCTAGGGATGTTCTTGTCTGGTTTGGTATTAGGATAATGCTGGCCTCATAGAATGATCTAGGAAGTGACTTCATGTTGGTTCCTTCCTTGTTGGTAGCTTGAACTTTCTGTGGTTCTTTGATTCTTTGGCAATCTTCACAAGACATCTGTATTCCCCAGTATGCGCCTGCCTCTGTGTCCAATCCACTCTTTTAATAACTCAGAAGGGGGTTAGATTTAGGGCACACCCCACACTGATATACAGAAAACCCTATACCCAAATGGGATTATATCTACAAGTATAAGGGTTAGATTTCTAACACATATTTTAGCGGAACACAGTTTAATCCATAACAGGAAGTGTTCCCTCCTACTCTATGTTTTAGAAGAGTTTGAAGAGAATTGGTGTCAATTCTTTAAATGCTTGGTGGAATCCTCCAGTGAAGCCATCTGGTCCTAGACTTTCCCTTGTTGGAAGGTTTGTGATTACTGATTCAATCTCTTCACATGTTACGGAATTGTTCATAATATTCTTTTATGATCTTTTTTACTTCTGTACAGTAAGTTGTAATGTCCTCACTCTCATTTCCAATTTTAGTTACTTGCATTTTCTCTCTAATTCTTTGTCATTCTAGCTGAAGTTTGTCGACTTTATTGATCTTTTCAAAGAACTAATTTCTGAGTTTGTTAATTTTCTCCATTGCTTTTCTATTCTCTATTTTATTTACCTCTACTTTGATCTTTGGTGTAATAATATATTACATGTTCATGTACTCTTTGGATAATGAAGGACTTCCCTATAAGGAGAAAAAAAAAAAAAGAATCAATGACTTAATCACATAATAATTTAAAATCTCTATAATTGAAAAGGAAACCCTGGTGGCCTACTGGTTAAGATCTATGGTGGCTAACCAAAAGGTCAGCAGTTTGAATCCCTCAGGTGCTCCTTGGAAACCTTATGGGGCGGTTCTACCCTGTCCTGTAGTGTTGCTATGAGTCAGAATCGACTCGCCGGCAGTGGGGTTTTTTTTTGTTGTTATACTTGAAAAAAACAAAATTGAAAAAAAACAACAGACTAGCTAAGATATTTGCAATATATGTACCTTTACTCAATCAAGATAAACAATAAGTACTCACCCAAAGTTTGAGGGAAAAATAACAATTTAAATCGTTGATAGGATTCCACCTTTCATTTCACTCCGTGAGCAAAGAGCTTATGCCTGTAAGCTCTGGAATATGTCTGATATGACATTTGAATAAAGGTCAGAGTGACTTTAAAACTTGTGCTCATTGCTTAAGCTGAAATAGGGAAAATAAACTAAAATACTGAAACCCACAAAATAAATAGATGCTTCTTCCTGTTCTATCTTTTTGAAAATAATTGAGAAAAAATGCATTCTGTTTTGCTATTAAAATAAATTCTGCTCAATTATAACATATGATACAAAATTCTTTTATAAGTTTAAAAAACTAAAAGTTATTGCCTTGAAGTTGCTTTGCGATTCCTATTATGACCTCAGGCGCTACAGCACTTGTATTGTCCTTTGCTTTGGGGATATTTAATTGTAAATTTCTGAGAACCACAACACCAAAACATTTTCCTTTACTGACATAGCCTGAGTCAGAGACTGTTTACTTTCATAAAAGTCTATTGCCTTCCCCCCTGAATAAGCCTGATAGCTTGATATAGACATATCTCTAAAATATGGAGATCGAATATTGAATATTACTTAACTTCCTTGTTTGCAAAAGGACCATAAGACAATGTTAATTTCCTGGAAACTAAATGAGATGGCAAATAATTTTACTTCTACTTCTCTCCCATTGCAATTTGAAAGATGAGAGAAAATCCTAGTGTGTTTGAAAATTGAACCTTTAGTCTCCGTTTTTTCAGAAAATTTCAAGCTCCAGATATGTTTTTCCTGTGTAATCATGTGGCATGTAACTTTGATTGTATTTTACTGTCTAAAGGTCTTTTACTATTGTCCCACAAGATTCAATAGATTTCTTGGCAACATAGCTTAATTCTGTTTTCCTGGTAAAATTTATCTTTGGTTAATTGTGTTTTGACTGTCCTAAATCTGAGCTGCTACGCTTTCAGTCAGACTTGATGTTCCTCCTGGGTAATGGAATCGTTCTAGTGCTGGATTGTGCGCTCTGGCACAGATGCCACATTTCACCCTGGAGTATAATACAGTGGAAGGTGCAGCGATTCCTACATATCTATTTAACAAACTTCCTGCATTCATTTGAAATAGAAGACACCGTGCAAATAGTGTGCACTCAAGTGAAATGAAAAAATACAATGATAGCAATGTGAGTTTTCAACATTTCTAAATAATCATTTTTTTTGGCACCATCACTGTTAATCATTTTTTCATTAGTTTATTGAAGAAATTATTACTGAAACATGCTAGGTGCCACATATTGTCATTATGTTAAATGTAAAATTGTACACAGTCAACTTCCCAAAATTTACAGCCTAAGAAGGTAAATTTCTATCCTACCATGAATGACTATAAAACATTGGATGAGGAGAATAAAGGGTAATTCATTTTCCCACAGGCCAGTATTTCCTAGCATTATTGACTCATATGTTAATTTCCTAATCTCTCTCTGGGATTTTACAGTCTTTATTTTCAATTTTTCCTGTTATATGATAATGAAAGCATTTAAGTAAATATTTTAATTTTGAATGTTGAAAATGGAATCCCTGGAAACAGAAAATAGTTAAGTACTCTATTACTAGTCAAAAGGTTGGCATTACAAAACAACCAAGAGGTTCCTAGAGATTTGTTTCCAAAAAATCACAACCTGAAAACCCTGTAGAGCAGTTCTACTCTGCTCACATGGGGTCGCCATGAGTCAGTTGACTCAACAGCAACTAACAACAATATGTTAAAAATATTCCCAATATAGAGGTAATTCTTAAAATATTTATAATGTAAAAAGGCAAAATTCGATTTATTATATTTTATAAATGATGCCATGGAACATTCACTTTATTTTAATTATTAATTATTTAACCAAAATGATGATTTGTTCATAAATAAATTTCAACACAGGACAGATTATCATATACAGCATTAAATATTAAAATGTATACATATATACATTAAAATTAGGTTAAAATATAATTTCATCACCAATGGGAAAAAGTTAAATTTTTGATGCTAATGTTTGAAATTCTTGAATTCCTCACTCCAGGGATGGATCATTGGATCATAAGTGCACTCATCTAGTCTTCATTAATCATCAAACATGTTTTATCAGTATGTACTCAGAATCTCCTAATCTGTTCCATATTAATGGGAGAAATACTTAAAATATTTTTATATATTTATTTGTAAAACATAGAAATTAAAACAAATGTCATTTATTAGAAACTACAAAATGTTTTTTGTTTGTGTGTTTATGAGTACATTTGATATTCCTTACCCTTTAAAACCTTCAAAACATAATAGTATACAAATTATAAAATATCTTAAATATTTATAAAATTGCAAGAAAAAAGAGAGGGTATGAAAATATTTTTTCCCTGAGTTATCCCTCACTGTTGAGCTTATACCTGTTGATTGTACAGTAATATGCCCTGGTGGCACAGTGGTTAAGAGCTTGGCTGCTAAACAAAAGTCACCAGTTTGAATCCACCAGCTGCTCCTTGGCAACCCTATGGGGCAGTTCTATTCTGTCCTTTAGGGCTGCTATGAGCTGGAATACACTTAAAGGCAGTTGGTTTGGTTTTGGTTTAATACTATTCTGTCCCCCAGGAGCTTAAATAAAACATAGCAGTGGCAGAAGAGGATCATGGAAAGTTGTGGTTTCACTTCTCCGACCTCAGAAAGGAATAGAGCTAGTAGAAGATGACACGGTCCTCAACAAGGATAAGCACATTTAATAGCTGTAATGAATAACAAAATAAGAAATACATTTAAAGTCACTGCCATGTTGTAAGGTTCCATGACCCTGGATAAATATTGACTGTGTCACACAAGCACCCTTTGAGGCCATGTTTTAATTTCTGACCAAATTTAAATGTGCTAAGGAGCATTGCAGTAGGACCCATGTTCCAGTTTCTGCCACTTGCACAAGTGAGCAGCTGATTTATGTAGCAAATCACAGTATTTGCATGGCAGCAGTTGTGTAGTGAGCATGTTAGTTTCTTCTACTGTGGTGACCCACATGTTGCTGTGATGATGTAAGCAATGCCAATGGTATTTCAAATACCAGCAGGGTCACCCACGATGGAAAGGTTTCAGCGAAGTTTCCAGACTAATACACTGTAGGAAGAAAGAGCTAGTAATCTACTTTAAAAAAAAAAAAAAAAAAAAAAATTAGCCAGTGAAAACATTAAGAATGACTCGGAAACATTGTCTGATATACTGCTGGAAGACGAGCCCTTCAATTTGGAACCAAAAGCCCATTGCCATAGAGTTGATTCTGACTCATGGTGACCCAGTGAGGCGCTCAAAATATGACAGTGGAAGAGCTTCACCCTCAAAGTAGAGTCAGCCTTAATGATGTGGATGGAGTAAAGATTTTGGGGTCTTCGTTTTCTGATGGGGCATGACTCAAAATGAGACGAAACAGTTAAAACATCCATTAGTAATTGGAATGTGGAATGTACAAAGCATGAATCAAGGAAAATCAAAAGTCATCAAAAATGGAATGGAATGCTTAAATATGGATATCCTAGGCATTAGTAAGCTGAAATGGACTGATATTGACCGTTTTGTATCATATGGTCTACTAGGCCAACAATGACAAATTGAAAAGGTATGGCGTTACATTCATCCTCCAAAAGAATATTTCAAGATCTAAACTGAAATACAACATTATCAGTGACAGGAAAATGTCTGTATATATACAAGGAAGACCAATTAATACAACTATTACTCAAATTTACACACCAACCACTAATGCCAAAGATGAACAAATTAAAGAATTTTACCAACTTCTGCAAACTGAAATTGGTCAAACACGCAATCAAAATGCATTGGTAATTACCGGTGATTGGAATGCAAAAGTTGGAAACAAAGAAGAAGAATCAGTAGTTAAAAAATGTGGCCATTTGGTTACAAACTACGATGGAGATCACATGATAGAAGTTTGCAAGACCAACGACCTATTCATTGGAAATACTTTTTTTAAACAAAAAGAGACTATACATGTGGACCTCACAAGATGCAATAAACAATCAAATCTGTGGAAAGAGACTATGGAGAAGCTCAATATCATCAGTCAGAGCAAGGCCAGGGGCCAACTACAGAAATGAACATCAATTTCTTGTATGCAAGTTCAAGTTGAAGCTGAAGAAAATCAAAACAAGTCCAGGAGTATCAAAGTATGATCTTGAATATATACCACATGAATTTAGAGAACATCTCAAGAATAGATTTGGGGTACATTAAACACTAATGACAGAAGACAAGACAAATTGTGGGATGACATCAAGGACATTATACTGAAGAAAGCAAAAGATCATTAAAAAGAAAGGAAAGACTATTATAAATGTCAGAAAAGACTCTGAAACTTGCCCTGGAATGTAGAGTAGCTAAAGTGAATGGAAAAAATGGTGACGTAAAAGAGTTGAATGGAAAATTTCAAAGGGCAGCTGGAGAAGACAAAGTAAAGTATTATAATGACATATGCAAAGATCTGGGATTAGAAAACCAAAAAGGGAGAACACACTCAGCATTTCTCAAGCTGAAAGAACTGAAGAAAAAATTCAAACCTTAAGTTACAATACTGAAGAATTCTACAGAGAAAATATTAAACAATGCAGGAAGCATCAAAAGAAGATGGGAGGAATACACAGAGTCACTGCACCAAAAAGAATTAGTTGATGTTCAGCCATTTCAAGAGGCAGCATGTGATCAAGAACTGATGGTATTGATGGAAAAAGTGAAAGCTGCATTGAAGGCATTGGCGAAAAACAAGGCTCCAGGAATTGACGGAATATCAAGTAAATATTTCAGTGAATGGATTCGGCATTGGAGGTGCTCATAGTCTATGCCAAGAAATTTGGAACAGTGCTACCTGATCGATCAAATGGAAGAGATCCATTTTTCTCCCATCCAAAGAAAGATGATCCAACAGAAGGCAGAAACTATCAAACAATATCATTAATATCACAGGTAAGTAAAATTTTGCTGAAGATCATTCAAAAGCAGTTGCAGCAGTACATTGAAAAGGAACTGTCAGAAATTCAAGCCAGGTTCAGAAGAGGACATGGAACAAAGGATATGAGTGCTAAGATCAGATGGATCTTGGCTGAAAGCAGAGAATACCGGAAAGATGTTTACCTATGCTTTACTGACTATGCAAAGGCATTCAACTGTTTAGATTATAAGAAATTATGGATAACACTTCAAAGAATGGGAATTTCATAGCACTTAATTGTGCTCGTTCAAAGACTATACGTAGACCAGAAACTGTACATAGCTCATTCGAACATAACAAGGCGTACTGCATTGTTTATAATCAGGAAATGTATGCATCAGGTTTGTATTCTTTCACCATACTTAATCAGATTGTATGATGAGCAAATAATCCAAGGAGCTGGGCTATATGAAGAAGAATGAGGCATTAGGATTGGTGAAAGTCTCATCAACAGCCTGTGATATGCAGATGACATAAACTTGCTTGCTGAAAGCAAAGAGGACTTGAAACACTGATGAAGATCAGACTACAGCCTTGAGTACGGATTACACCTCAACAGGAAGAGAACAAAAATCCTCACAACTGGACCAATAAGCCACATCATGACAAACAGAGAAAAGATTGACATTGCAAAGGATTTCATTTTACTTGGATCCACAATCAACACTCATGGAAGCAGCAATCAAGAAAACCAAAAGATGTAGTCCATTGGGCAAATCTGTTGCAAAGACCTCTTTAAAGTCTTAAAAATCAAAGATGCCATTTTGAGAACTAAGGTGTGCCTGATCCAAGCCATGATATTTTCAATGGCTTCATGTGCATTTGAAAGCTGAACATTCAATAAGGAAGACAGAAGAATTGATGCCTTTGAATTATGATGTTGGCGAAGAATACTGAATATACCATGGACTGCCAGAAGAATGAACAAGTCAATCTCAGAAGAAATACAGTCAGAGCGCTTCTTGAAAACAAAGATAGCAAGACTTTGTCTAATGTACTTTGGACATATTATCAGGAGGGGCCATTCCCTGGAGAAGAACATAATGCTTGGTAAAATAGAGGGTCAGAGAAAAAGAGGGAGACTCTCAATGAGGTAGATTTATGCAGTGACTGCAACAGTGAGCTGAAGCATAACAATAATTGTGAGAATGGTACAGGACCAGGCAGTATTTCATTCTGTTGTACATGGTGTTGCTATGAGTCAAAACCAACCTCATGGCATTTAACTACAACAAAAACATTACCAGATATCAATACTTACTATAAAATTATACTAATTAAAATTTTGTGGTATTGGCACACAGTAGGATGAAAAATAGACCAATAGAATGGAACACTTCATTGTCCCAGATCAATTTTCAGTGTTCTAGGATAGCCAGAAGACCCTGTCAATATGTAGATTCATGTCTTTTTTAATGGACAGTTTTCTTGGAGTATAATTTTAAATATCAATTTGGTTTCACTGCTTTATTTTTCTATTTCAGGGTCTCAGATTGCTAGATATCTTTGCCTCTCTTCTATTTTGATTACTTTCTTTTCTGTAACTATTATTCCCACTTTCTTGATTATTTTCCTGCTTTTTTCCAAAAATATAAAAGTTAAAAATATATATTTTAGTCTATTTTTCAGTAAATATTTTGTAAGTTAACCTTTAAAAATATATTTTTTTCTTTTTCCCCTGTATCTTTCAGAGTTCAATTGAAACTCATTACATTTCTTTCCTCTTTTTTTTTTTTTTTTTGTTTCTTTCGGTTCTTAGATTTTTTTCTTTTTTATTTCTGATTCACTGTTTTTTCATTTGGTTTTTTGTTTTGTTTCATTTCCTTCTTTTTTTTTTCTTTATAGTCTCTAGTGTTGCTTTAAAGATATTTGATTCAATTTAGATTGCTGTGTTTGGTTTTCTTTTGCTTCTTATTTGAAAAGAATTTTCATCAGTATTTCATGGACATGGATTTTTTTTGCAGTAGGTGGAAAAGATTGCTAGTTTAGATTTCCTTCTTCTGTGATTATAGTTAAAATGCAGGCTCTTTAATCGATAGTTCTGGTGGGGGAGAAATTGGTGGGAAAGAAGGATTTCATGGAGGTGCAAACAGTTAAGCACTCACCTATGAACCAAAATGTTGCCTGTTCAAACCACCAAGAGACACCTCAGAAGACAGGCCTGAGGATCAACTTCTAAAAGGTCACAACATTGAAAACCCTGTGGACAAGCTCTACTCTGTACACATGGGGTCAACACAACAATGGGGAAGGAACTTGGTTTCTTTTATTTTACATAATCCTGAATTTTCCCTTCATCCTTCTTTTTTTCCCTTTATCGATAAGTCTCTAAGTGCCCCCTCTGCCTTCCTTTTTATGCTCTTCTCCCCAAGAACTATTGTTTTACTTAAACTGCCTCCTTGAATCCCATATTTTTTAAGTCTCTTCCCTATGGTCACTACTTCAATCTACAGGACTATTTTTCTGTATTTGTACACTTTCTCTTTATGGGAATGATTTTGCTTTAATCTCTTTTCTTTCCCATGAAAAATCTTGTGGCAGGAAATGAGAAAAGTCTTGACCATTGGTGTTTATTTTGATAGTTAAAGGCACTATTGTCTTCTAGTCATGATTAAAGCATGGAAATGTATAAATTTATTTTTTCTTACTGATTTGTGTGGTTTTGGGGAAGATTCAGATTTAGGCAGTCACTATTACCATGACTACCATTGTTATTATTATTATTTTTTTTACAATTAAATAATATTTTTAATTGGGGAAGAACTTCCTTCTCAAAATAGGGTCAACCACAAGGACACAGAAGAAATATCCTTTAAGACGTGTATTTACTGATGTGGCATGGCTAAAAGTGAGAAGTAACAGGAGCAACCATCCTTAGAAATCAAAATATGAAATATGTAAAGTATAAATCAAGGAAAATTGTAAATCTTCAAAATAGAAACGAAATGGTTGAAGATCAATATCCTAGGTGTTAGTGAGCTAAAATAGACTGGTATTGGCTGTCATGAATCTGAAAATTATGTGGTCTACTAAGCTGGAAACAAGAAATTGAAGAATGATATTGCATTCACCATCAAAAAAAATATTTCAAGATCTATCCTGAAGTACAATGTTGTCAGTAACAGGTTAATATCTACATGCCTACAACTGACTACTAAGACCAGTTAATTCAACTATTATTCAACTTTGTGCACCAACCATGAATGCCAAAGTTGAAGAAATGGAAGATTTTTACAAACTGTTACAGTCTGAAATTTACTGAACATGCAATTAAAATGTATTGATAATTACTGATGATTGAAATGTGAAAGAAACAAAGAAGAAGAATCAGTAGTTGAAAAAATATGGCTTTGGTGATAGAAATGACACTGGAGACCAAATGATAGAATTCTGCGAGATCAACCACTTATTCATCAGAAATACATTTTTCAACAACATTAACAATGACTATATTTTTTTTTATACACATACACATTGCTGGGTTGAAAACAAAGGGATCAAATTGACTACATCCGTGGAAAGAAACAATAGAGAAGCTCAACATCATCCATCATAACAAAGCCACAAATCAACTGTGGAACAGATCATCAATTGCTCACATGCAAGTTCAAGTTGAAGTTGAAGAAAATTAAAACAAGTCCACAAGAGACAAACTACAACTTTGAGCATATTCCACCTGAATTTAGAGAACATCTCAAGAATAGATTTGACACTTCGAACACTAATGGCCAAAGACCATACGAGTTATGGAACGACATCAAGGACACTATACATGAATAAAGCAAAAGGTAATTAAAAGGAAAGGAAAGAAAGAAAAGACCAAAATGGATGTCAAAGGAGATTCTGAAACTTGCTGTTGAACATATAGTAACTAAAAGGAAGAGAAGAAATGGTGAAGTAAAAGAGCTGAACAGATTTCAAAGGACATCTCCAGAAGATAAAATATTATAATGAAATGTGCAAAGACCTGGAGTTAGAAAACAAAAAGGGAAAAACAAACTTGGCATTTCTCAAGCTGAAAGAACTGAAGAAAAAATTCAAGACCTGAGTTGCAATACAGAAGAATTCTATGGCTAAAAAAACTGAATGACCCAGGAAGCACCCAAAGAAGATGGAAAGAATATATACAATTACTATACCAAAAAGAAATGGTTAATATTCAGCCTTTTCAGAAAATAGTACATAACCAATAACCAATGGTACTGAAGGAAGAAATCCAAGCTGCACTGAAGGCATTGACGAAAAACAAGGCTCCAGTAATTGACATAATACCAACTGAAATAGTTCAACAAATAAATGCAATGCTGGAAGTACTTACATGTCTATGCCAAGAAATCTGGAAGACAATTACCTGGCCAATAGACTAGAAGAGATCCATGTCTGTGACTATTCCAAAGAAAAGAGATCATACAGAAGGCAAAAATTATCTAACAATATCACTAATAACACAGGGAACTGCCAGAAATTCAAGTTGGATTCTAAAGAGAATTTAGAATGAAGGATATCATTACCATTGTCAGATGAGCCTTTGCCAAAAGCAGAGAATATCAGAAAGATGTTTACTTATGTCTTGTTGTCTACTCAAAAGTATTTAACTTGTGTGGGTCATAACAAATTATGGATAACATTGCAAAGGATGGAATTTTCAGGACACTTTATTGTACTGATGCAGAACCAGTACATGGATCAAGAGGAAGTCATTCTAACAGAACAAGGGGATATTGCATAGTTTAAAACTGTAAAAAAAAATATGTGACTGGGTTGTACCCTTTCATCTTATTTATTCAATCTGTATACTGAATAAATATCTGAGAAATCAGACAATATAAAGAGAAATGCAGCATCAGGGTTGTATTAAAACACATTAACAACCTACAATATGCAGATGACACAGCCTTCCTTTTTTAAAATAAAGAAGACCTAATTTTTTTTTTTAAAGCACTTACAGATAAAGGTTAAGGATTACAGCCTTCAATATGAATTGCATTTGAATGTAATGAATATGAAAATAGCCTCAACTGGACCTATAAACTACGTTAGGATAAAGAAGAAATTGAAGTTATTAACAATTTCATTTTTCTAAGACCAGCAGTCAAAGTCCATGGAAGCAATGGCCAAGAAATCAAATGACATACTGCATTGGAAAAATTTCTGCAAAAGACCTCTTTAAAGTTTTTAAGAGCAAAGATGTCACTTTGATGTCTAAGGTGCCTTCGACTCAACCCACGGTCTTTTCATTTGCCTCAAACACATGTGAAAGTTGAATCATGAAAAAAGGAGAGAGAAGAATAGATGTGTTCAAACTGTGTTATTGGCAAATAATATTTCATATACTATGGACTGCCAAAAAAAAAAAAAAGGGAAATCAGCCTTAAAAGAAATACAACCAGAATTTTCCTTAGAACTGAGGATGGCAGACTTCGACTCAGTTACTTTGGACACATCATCAGGAAAGACCAGTGACTAGAAAAGGACATGCTATTTGGTAAAGTAGAGGGCCAACCAAATAAAGGAAACCCTCAAAGAGATGGATTGACACAATAGCTGCAACTATGAAATCAAACGTAAAAACAATCAGACCATGAAGACAGCATGGGACCAGGCAATATTTCATTTTGTTATGCATAAAATCATCATGAGTTGGAGCCAATTCAACAGTGACTACCAAGAGTAGCTAATAACAACAACAACAGCTTTAGGAGCTATACTGGCTTCCAGAAACAAAGATCCATAACAATAGTAGCTTGAAGAAATGTTGTTGTAGTTGCCATTGAGTTGATTCCAACATGTGGCAACCACATGTGTGCAGATAGACCTACTTCATAGGGCTTTTAAGGGTATGACTTCTCAGAAGCAGATCACCAGGCCTGTCTTCCAAGGTACTTCTGAGTGTGCTCAAACCACTAATATTTTGGCTAATAGTCAAGCTCTTAACCATTGGTGCCACCCAGGGACTTAAACTTAAGAAATATTGGAGTTTATTTTTCTCCCTTGTAGATGTCACAGGTATCCCAGAATCCTTCATTTTTTTCTGCTTATTCATCATTAGCACGTAGGTTCCATTTTCAAGGATATCTTAATGCTGCAAGATGCTGAAGGCTGAGCTATCACATCCGTGTTCCACACAGGAAGAAGAAAAAAGAATGTTGGGTGAAACTGAGTATTCTCCCAGATGACTCTGATCCCTTTAAAGTGTGGTCTCAAAAGTCAGCCCAGTAACCCTGCTTATGTCTCATTAGCCTCCACTCTCCACAGGAGAGGTGAGAAAATTTAGTTTTTTAGTTAAGCCCCCTCCTAACCCGAGTAAGATCATTGTTCTCTTAAAGGAGAAGAAAAAAATAGGTATCTGATAGGTAACTGGAAGTTTCTGCTGCAGGAAATAAAAGTTTTGTTTGAGTAATACCACTGGTTTGGTTTTTTTCCATACAGAAAGCCTTTATGTTCCCATAGTCGTTGACGTTAGGTGCCATTGAGTCGGTTCTGACTCATAGCGACCCTATGCACAACAGAACAAAACACTGCCCGGTTCTGCTCCATCCTTACAACCATTGCTATGTTAGAGCTCATTGTTGCAGTCACTGTGCCAATCCACCTCGTTGAGGGTCTTCCTCTTTTCTGCTGACCCTATGCTTTGCCATGCATGATGTCCTTCTTCAGGGACTGATCCCTCCTGACAACATGTCCAAAGTATGTAAGACGTAGTCTCGCCATCCTTGCTTCTAAGGAGTATTCTGGTTGTACTTCTTCCAAGACAAATTTATTCATTCTTTTGGCAGTCCATGGTATATTCAATATTCTTCGCCAACACCACAATTCAAAGGCGTCAATTCTTCTTTGGTCTTCCTTATTCATTGTCCAGCTTTCTCGTGCATATGATGCAATTGAAAATACCATGGCTTGGGTCAGACACACCTTAGTCTTCAAGGTGACATCCCTAGTTTTCAACACTTTGAAGAGGTCCTTTTCAGCAGATTTACCAATGCAATGTGTCATTTGATTTCTTGACTGCTGCTTCCATGGCTGTTGATAGTGGATCCAAGTAAAATGAAATCCTTGACAACTTCAATCTTTTCTACATTTATCATGATGTTGTTCATTGATCCAGTTGTGAGGATTTTTGTTTTCTTTATTTTGAGGAGCAATCCATACTGAAGGCTGTGGTCTTTGATATTCATTGGTAACTGCTTCAAGTCCTTTCACTTTCACCAAGCAAGGTTGTGTCATCTGCATATTGCAGGTTGTTAATGAGTCTTCCTCCAATCCTGATGCCCCAATCTTCTTCATATAGTCCAGCTTCTCAGATTATTTGCTCAATATACAGATTGAATAGGTGTGGTGAAAGGATACAACCCTGACGCATACCTTCCCTGACTTTAAATCAATCAGTATCCCCTTGTTCTGTCCAAACAACTGCCTCTTGATCTATGTAAAGGTTCCTCATGAGGACAATTAAGTGTTCTGGAATTCCCATTCTTCACAATGTTATCCATAATTTGTTACGATCCACACTGTCAAATGCCTTTGTATAGTCAATAAAACACAGGTAAACATCCTTCTGGTATTCTCTGCTTTCAACCAGGATCCATCTGACAGCAATAATATCCCTGGTTCCACATCCTCTTCTGAAACCAGCCCGAATTTCTGGCAGTTCCCTGTCGATACACTGCTGCAGCCACTTTTGAATGATCTTCAGCAAAATTTTGCTTGCGTGTGATATTAATGATATTGTTCTATAATATCCACATTCAGTTGGATCGCCTTTCTTGGGAATAGGCATAAATATGGGTATTTTCCAGTCTGTTGGCCAGGGAGCTGTCTTCCATATTTCTTGGCATAGATGAGTGAGCACCTCCAGTGCTGCATCCATTTGTTGAAACACCTCAGTTGATATTCTGTCAATTCCTGGAACCAATGCCTTCACAGCAGCTTGGACTTTTTCCTTCAGTACCATCGGTTCCTGATCATATACTACTTCTTGAAATGGTTGATCATCGACTAATTCTTTTTGGTATAATGACTATGTATTCCTTCCATCTTCTTTTTATGCATCCTGCGTCATTTAATATTTTTCCCATGTAATGGAGTCCTTCACTATTGCAACTCGAGGCTTGAACTTTTTCTTCAATTCTTTCAGCTTGAGAAACACCGAGCATGTTCTTCCCTTTCGGTTTTTTTATCTTCAGCTCTTTGCACGTCATTATAAAACTTTACTTTGTCTTCTCGAGCTGTCCTTTGAAATCCTCTGTTCAGTCCTTTTACTTCATCATTTCTTCCTTTTGCTTTAGCTGCTCGACGTTCATGAGCTAGTTTCAGAGTCTGCTTTGACATCCACCTTGGTCTTCTCTTTCTTTCCTGTCTATTCAATGACCTCTAGCTTTCTTCATGTATGATGTCTCTTCACAACTCATCTGGTCTTTGGTCACTAGTGTTCAATGCATCAAATCTATTCTTCAGGTGGTCTCTAAATTCAGGTGGGATGTACTCAAGTTCATATTTTGGCTCTTGTGGACTTGCTCTGATTTTCTTCAATTTCAGCCTGAACTTGCACAGTCAGCCTCTGGCCTTGTTCTGACTGAAGATATTGAGATTTTCCATCTTCTCTTTCCACAGATGTAGTGAATTTGATTCCTGAGCGTCCATCTGGCAAGGCCTATGTGTATAGTCACTGTTTATGTTGGTGGAAGAAGGTATTTGCAATGAAGAAGTCATTGGTCTTGCAAAACTCAATCATGTAATCTCAGACATTGTTTCTATCACCAAGGCTATATTTTCCAATGACTGATCTTTCTTCTTTGTTTCCAACTTTTGCATTCCAATCACCAGTAATTATCAATGCAACCTAATTGCATGCTTGATCAATTTCAGACTGCAGAAGCTGATAAAAATCTTCAATTTCTTCATCTTTGGCCTTAGTGGTTGCTGTGTAAATTTGAATAATAGTCGTATTAACTGGTCTTCCTTGTAGACGTATGGATATTTTCCTATCAATGACAGCATTGTACTTCAGGATAGACTCTGAAATGCTCTTTTTGAAGATGAATGCATCACCATTCCTCTTCAAGTCGTAATTCACAGTATAGTAGACTATATGATTGTCCAATTCAAAATGGCCAATACCAGTCCATTTCAGCTCACTAATGCCTAGGATATCAATGTTTATGTGTTCCATTTCAGCTTGTCAAAAATGAAATGAAATTTCTGTTCCTAGGTATCCATTATCCTAAATGATTATGTATTTGAGATAGGTAATAGTCAAGATATATTTAGTTCAGCTAACTCATTTTAAATCTACACATGCATTAACCATATTTTATACTAATATGCATTAGCTCAACTTTATAATCTAAAGCTCAGCACAACATGGCAAGTTAAAAAATATCTTATAAATTTGAACAACTGTTTTAGCCTAAGAAGTCAAATCATTGTAAATTTTTGTATTATGCATTCATTTGAATACTCTTTGATATTAAGTAACTGCATTTTAAATCTAACAGCTCTAATAATAGTTTTGATGTATGTCATTCTACTTGAATCATTCAATATTTTACCACTGACTAAAAATTTCTGAGTAGCAGTATAACTGTCATTCAACTTCTAGCTTCAGAGTTAGAAATTTATTTATTTGATTAATACTGAATTCTGCTACTCTGAAAAGCTCAAGGCAGTCGAAGGCTAATTTGAACCTTGAAATATTTAGTATTACAAAGGCAGAAAGAGGTGAAGCAATAAATAGAGTGTAGAAAATGAAAGTAGAAGGCAGATAATGACAACTTCAAACCCAGGTGACATTCTAGGCAGGGTTCTTTAAGCATGATGCATTAGGGAAAGCAAAAGAGCTTCTCATTCTCTACATTATTCGTGGACCAGGAGTTAGATTTGGTCTAATAACCTTTTCCCAGCGTTTGTTTTTCAGGTTCCCAAATTACTACAAACACCTTCCAAGCTTTCTTTCACCCTTCCTCAAAAAAACACCCATCCACACAGGAATCCAAATCAGCATATAGTTTTAAATAGCTCACACATACCCTAAAGCTTATCCAAAAGTCCCAAAGTTGAGAACTAGGGACTTATAAGTTGAACTTATCCATTAGCTAGAAGGGGGAAGAGAAAAGATTGTTCCAGGCAGATAAAGTAGACAAGCAATAGCTTCAAGTTGTCATAGCTTTAAGTTGCTGTGTTTGGACATTGCCAATAATTTTATATTTATTTCCAAATAACAGGTCTTGTAAGAGGATTGTGAGGATAAAGGAGTGGATAAAAGGTTGTAGGCAGATGATAAAATCATGCTGGATTTTGGACTTTATTTATTTAAGTGATAGATAGAAGAACTGATGAATGTCCAAGGTGCCCCACTGCAATAAACTTATTGTCTTACTGCTGTTATTTTATCATCTTTTCTATGTCTTAATCTATCTGTGATTGGGAAGTTCTTCTTTCTGAGATCTCTTCCCTAAGTAACTATATCCTAAGAACTTTGTCTGATACTTTTTTTTTCTTGGATATTTGTTTAATAAATACATTTTTTTTCCTCAGTATTATGACTGATACAGATATGGAGGGCAAGTGCTGACCAAGACAGACACAGTTCTAGCCCTCATATAGGCTATCTTTCTGCAGAGAAAAGCACTCATTAAATAGATAATTGAGTAATTAGTTATTTAGAATCATAATGAGTGCTGTAAAGATAAAGTCCAAGGTCAAATCACAGAATTTAACAAGATACCTGACTTAGTCTGGATTATTAGAGACATGTCTATGAGAAGTTAATAACTGATTGAACTCTAAAACCTTTATTTAAAAAAAAAAAAAATAGAAGGAAGCAAAACCATGTAGACAAAGAGAACACCATGTTCAAAGGTCCTGGCTTGGGAAGTAGTATGACATACTGGGGGCACTGGAACAAGGCTATTGTTGGAAGAAGGCTGAAGATAGAGTGGTAGGAGAAAACGTGGAGAGATAGGCAGACCAGAATTACAGTTGGATAGATACTGAACAATTTTTTAAGCCTAGGGGTAACAACTACAGGGTCGCTATGAGTCAGAATCGACTCGACGGCACTGGGTTGGCTAGGGGTAACAAGATCAGATGTGCTTTCTAAAAATGAAATCACTCTGGATGCAGTATAAAGAACTGATTAAAGAGGATCAAGAATTAATTTAGAGATGCCAACTATAAGGCTGTGGTAATATTATAGGTGAGAGATGATTATGGCTCTGACAAATTGCTGATTCTGGAAATTGACAGAGATGGACTAAATATTATATATTTTAGAGGTAGAATTGAAATAACCTGGTGATTTATTAGCTAAGGAAGAAGTGGAAGAGGAATCAGTTGTGACTCTTATTTCTGGTATAATTTCAACCCATTCACTAACTTGGAGAACAAACCTTTTTGGTGGAGGTAGGATAGGTGTGCAGAGATACTTTTGTGTTCAGTTAGGGACATGTTAAATCTTAGATGCCTGTGAAACATCCGGTTGAATATATATACTGCAGATAATTTTTAAAAGCTCAGATTTAAAATTTGAGAGTTATCAGACATACATGATAAATGAAGTCGTTAGGCCTAACTGCGATTTCTAAGGGATAGAGTGTAAAAAAGAAGAGAAAAAGGTTAGGAGAGCCTTGAAAAAATTGTCAGAGAGGGATGAGAAATATCCAAGGGGAATATGTGTTTCAAAGAAGGAATAGCCAAAGCAGACAGCTGCAAAGAATCAGTTGTCTTAGTGAGAGTTTGGTAAAGAAACAGAACTAATTGGTTAAGTGCTGGACTACTAACCAAAGGTT
Organism: Loxodonta africana; assembly: GCF_030014295.1. NCBI lineage: Eukaryota > Metazoa > Chordata > Mammalia > Proboscidea > Elephantidae > Loxodonta > Loxodonta africana. The sequence goes on from NC_087342.1 coordinate 167,684,453, forward strand.
TGGTGGCTCAAATCCACCCTGAGGTGCCCTGAAAGACAGGCTTGGCAATCTGCTTCTAAAAGGTAACAATCTTTAAAACTCTATGGAGCCATTCTTTTTCACCATGAGTCACAATTGACTCAAAAGCAACCAACAACAAAGATAGATGATTGATAGATGATAGATAGATAGATGGTAGATAGATGATAGGTTAGATAGACAGGCAGGCAGGCAGGCAGACAGACAGAGAGACAGACAGACAGACAGATAGATAGATAGACAGAAAGAGAGAGAGATTTACTTGAAGGAATTGGTGCACATGATTGTGTGGGGCTTGCAAGTCCAAGATCCATAGGTCAGGTGACAGGATGGAAACCCTCTGTAGGCTTGAGTCCGAAAATTCATAGATAATGGGAAGAGAAGAGAGCAGAATAAGAGTGTTCTAACAAAATATCTATTTATTGTCTGGGGGCAGAACACACTCTGAGGAAATTACCTTTTTTGCTCTTAAAGTCTTCAACTTATTGACTGAGGTCTACCCACATTATGGAAGGTAATTAACTTTACTTAAGGCAAACTGATTTAATCATGTCATTTCTTTATTATGGCAACTAGACTAGTGTTTTACTAAACAAGTGGGCACCATAGCTTAGCCAAATTGACACATAAAATTAGCCATCACATCAGTTAATATGAGGTCCAAAAATTGACAAATGTATTTAGCCAAACTGAGTGAATAGAGAACTATTTCAGTGAATGAGGATTGGTTACAGCCAAATTAGAGTAGGTGAAAGAACCAGGGGGGTATAATAGGAAGTGGAGATGACAGTAGCACCTAGCACCTTCTGTCAGGAACTTGAACTCATAACTCCTGCAGCTCTAAAAAAAGGTTGAATTTAAAATTTAGAAGAGTTGAATTTATTCAATTAGAAATAGAACAACAATGTTCATTTATACTTTTTCCTGAAGATGTAAAGATTTATGGGGATATTTCAGGTTCTATGTATATTGAGACAGCACTGGGTTTGTTTTTTATGTATATTAAGTAGAGGCCTGACATTGAAATGTTATGTACTTTATCTGGGTAAATCAAAAAACCAAACCTGTTTCCATCAAGTCAATTCCAATTCATAACAACCCTGAAGGACAGAGTAGAACTGCCCCGGAGGGTTTCCAAAAAACAGTTGGTGAATTCGAGCTGCCAACCTTTTGGTAGCAGCCTAAACTCTTAACCCCTGCACCACCAGGGCTCCATCTTTATCAGGGTATAAAAGTACAATTCTCAATGGCTGTATGTTCTGCATCCTACTTTGGTGAGTAGTGTCTGGGGTCTTAAAAGCTTGTGAGTGTTCATCTAGGATACTCCACTTGTCTGACCCCACCTGGAACAAGGGACAATGAAGAAAACCAAAGACACAAGGGAAAGATTAGTCAGAAGGATTAATGGACCACAATTACCACAGCCTCCACCGGACTGAGTCCAGCACAACTAGATGGTTCCTGGCTACCACCACTGACTTCTCTGACAAGGATCAAAATAGAGGGTCTCAGAAAGAGCTGAAGAAAAAGGTAGAACAAAATTCTAATTCACAAAAAAAGATCAGACTTACTGGTCTGACAGATACTGGAGAAACTCCTGAGATTATGGCCCCTGGACACATTTTTATCTCAGTACTGAAGTCACTCTTGAGGTTTACCCTTCAGCCAAAGATTAGACAGGCCCATAAAACAAGACTTAATGGGCACACCAACCCAGGGGCAAGGACGAGAAGGCAGGAAGGGGTAGGAACCCTTCCTGGTCATGGAGAACCCAAGGTTGAGAAGGAGACAGTGTTGACATACTGTGGGATTGGCAACAAATGTCACAAAACAATGTGTATTAATTGTTTAATGAAAAACTAATTTGCTCTGTAAACCTTCATCTAAAGCACAATTAAAAAAAAAAAGAATATAAAAAAAAATCTCCAATTAAGCTAGAGAATAAGTGAAACTGGTATTTAAAATGAATAGTAAATGTCTAAAAGAGAAAGAAGATATTAGAAAACAAACAAAAAAAGCAAAAATTATGTATTGTACTAAATAGAGTAACTAGACGATTGAATTATGATGATAGGTATAAAATTTTTAATGAGTTCATCAAAAATATTTTTAAATAAAACTTTGATGGCAATAGAAAATATAATAATTGAGTCTTCTTAGCAAGAGTTTGAAAATGTCTATAATAAACAGACGAGAAAGATTATCTGAGAAACCAAAGGGCTAGAAACATTGAGGGATGTGTATCCAGGAAGTAGTATGTCTGCCACTAGAAGAGTGAGTAATTAATACAGTGTAAATTCATTGCAAAGAATTTTAGTAGGATGGCTTGTTCTAATAGAATGCTGGAAGTCTAGTTTATTACAATAGTCCACCATAATGCATGAGAATAGATTGGAACACCAAGTGCAATCTGCAACACTTCGTTATTCAGTTTTCCCAAAACTTGTATTAGTATGTGAAATAATATTTTGGGGTTGGGCATGAGAAACTGTTCAATTTTCCCTAATAACAAGAAAATTGGTTGGAGAGACAGACAGGGAATGAGAGGGAGAGCCCTGGTGGTGCAATGATTAAGCACTCAGCTGCTAATCAAAAGATTAGCAGTTCAAACCCACCAGCCACTCTTTAGGAGAAAAGAGCTGGTTGTATGCTCCCCTAAAGATTACAGCCTAGGAAACACTATAGGGTCATTCTACCCTGTCCTATTGGATCTGCATGAGTTGAAATTGACTCCAGGGCACACAACAGCAATATATACAGAGAATTACTATATATAGTAAATTCTCTGTTAAATGAATCATTGCATGTGTCACTCAATGTCTGAATAAATCAAGTGGTAGTCAAAAGAATGGAATAATAATTGTGGGGTTACGTTATCTGAAGACTTGAAGGAAAATGGAAAACATATATTCTATGTGAAGAGTGAAACACAGTCGTACAAATAGACAAGAGAGTACTTGAGTAATTTTGACCCACTCTGAGTTTCAGTATGTGTAGGAGAAAATGGGAAGAAGAAAAATAGCATTGTTGACGGAGAATGAAATAGTTATACTCTAGTGGAAAATTTTCTGAATAATGTCTCATGTAACCAGACTCTGCACAATTTTAAATGTTTACATGCTCAGTGCCAGTGGACAACTTTTGCAATGTCTATAAACTACTCTTACTCCACCCTCAAATATCTCCCTGCTGTGGGTTGGTTAGTAAGCAAATACAAGCTGTCCAATAGCACCTTAGAGCCAGATTCCACATACAGAGTAGTGTGTATCTGTGTGCTGGTTGATTCATGTACACTGCACAGGATTTTCCGAAAGCCAGACTACAATTTAAATAGGCGTTAAAAAAAAAAAAAATTACAGCTTTTCTCAGGTTGCCTTTCTCTTTTGGTTCTTCTCTCTCATAAATATTATAAAGAAAATTTAATTACCAAATAATTATTTATGGAAGAAGACACCCTGAAGCAGAGAAACAATGTACCCTGAATATTTGCCCTTTTGGTGGTTGAGGGAAAGAGAGGAAGTAAAGATTCAGGAAGACAGTGATAAGTAAAGACTGTGGACTCTATTTCAGGAAAAAAACCTCCTTTAATGGTAATGAGGCCAAAATGTCAGGATACCACTGCTAGACACTGTTCAGTGAGCATCACACAGCTCTTGTTCACTAGTCAGTTCATTAACCAAATAACATCCAACCAGGTTTAGTCCTCTCTCTTTAGGTGGCAATTGCCCTTAATAAGAAATGTCCTGGGCCTCAGAGAGGGCCAGACTTCCTCATATGCTGGAAAAATAACAGAAGTTTTGCTCACAGCAGTTGCACTGGGTCTTTCTGAGCTAGTCCAGAAGACTCCACCAATGAAAAAAAAAGGCCAGGGCCGTTTTTATTCCTCAGGCTAGTCAGATATTATAGATTTTAATGAATTAGAAAGACCTTTGTTTTCCTTTATTTAAGGTTAAAAGGACCAATTCTTCTCTAACATAACTATATCAATATTTTTAAATGTATAAAGAACTAGGAAGCAGGGTTATTTAAATCACGAATTAGGAGATATTTCTCACTTCCTCTCAGAAGAGCCATGTAGCCTCTGTTCAGACAAAAAAGGGCAGAGAGACTTCAACTGACTTGGTATTTTCATGATATATTAGTATTCCCTATTTCTGTTAGAATGAAAAACTGTTAAATATCTTATCCTAGGATTTCAAGACCCATTTGGAGATGGTTCTCAGCAACATTTCTAACCTCTGGGTTGGAAATGGTGCAAATTGTCATTTCCTGTTTTCAGGGCTCTTAGAAGCAATTAATAGACCAGACTGACACATGAAACAAAGAAAATACCTTAGAAAAGATAAACTATGTTACATGCTAAAAATGCCATAAAAAAAAATGCCATAGGAGAGGGAATTTAAGGAAGGAGATATTCACTGGGCACTAATGTTTGCACCTATTCTTTCCTATTTTCCTCCTGTTGAGATGAAATCCATCCTTTCTCCTTACTAAAAAAAAAAAAAAAAATTGCTTTTGAGTTCATTCTGACTCGTAGTGACTCTATACGACAGAGTAGAACTGCCCCATATGGTTTCCAAAGAACACCTGGTGGATTTGAAGTGCCAATATTTTGGTTAGCACCCGTAGCTCTTAACCATTACACCACCAGGGTTTCCTTCTCCTTACTACTGAGAGAATAACCCCACTTTCCTAACAATATTCAAACTAACTTGTCTCTTCCATTAAAAAAAAAAATTCTTGAACTATTCCACTCACAATCAAATTTTGTGAAAGAAAAAACTGTTTACACTGTGAATTTCCACTTTCTTTTAAGCTGTTCACTTCTCAGGCCACAGGCATGAAGATGTGTGAAATGGTTGAAGAATAAAGTTCTCTTCTCCCTGAGACATGAACATCCCTTAGGGGGCCTCTCCACCCTGTTACACTTGTCCAGGCTGGGTGGTCTCATTCTATCCCTGATTTTAGTGACCAGAATCAGGCTGATGATGCTGATATTTGGATCATCAGTACATTTTTCTTTCTTGAGCTTCACATGCACATTTTCAGTTGTGTACTCTCTCTATAAATATTTTTCAATTTCTGATTCATACCTAAAATTAAATGTGTTCAAAACTAAAACTATCTTCTCTTTCTCCCTTACTACTCCAATCCCTGTCAATCAACAAATCCCATTCACTTCCTTTCTGCTTCTCTCTAACATACTGATACTACTCTAGGTTATTGTCCAGATATACAGATACTGCCCAGATTATTGCAACAGTCTCCTTTGTTTTTAGGTGCCTTCAAGTGGGTTCTTACTCATGTTGGACCCTATGTCCAACAGAATGAAACACCGCTCAGTCCTATGCCTTCCTCACGACCATTGTTATACTTGAGCCCATTGTTACAGCCACTGTGTCAATTCATCTCATTAAGGATCTTCCTCTTTTTCTTTGACCCTCTACTTGGTCTTTTTTTTTTTTAATCCATTCTTATTCCTTCCAATCAATTTCCCACATGCTGGATATACCAATCTTTTTAAAATTAAATCTGTTAATGTTTACCTTCCAAAAGTGTTTCAAGGACTCCTCATTACCCACAGGATAAAATAGGATTTTCTTAACAGGACTGAGGAGGTCCTTTGCAAACTGGCCCCTGATTAATTCTCCAGCCTCATTTCTTGACATTCTTCCCTTTCACACAACAATCCAGTAAGACACATCTACTTTCAATTCTCTAAAGGCACTAAACTTTTAACATAGCACAGATGATTGTGTAGAAGATTCTTTCTCCATCTTCACCTGTCATCAACAGTCATGCAAATGGGTCTTAGGATGGGTTCTCTAGAGGAGCAAAACCAGTGAAATGTATATATAAAAAATATAGGGAAAGACAGAGATTTATTTTAAGGATAAGGCTCATGCAATGGTGGATGCTGGCAAGTCCCAAATTTGTGGGTCAGGTGTCAGACTGGAGATTTCTCATGATTCACGTGATTGCAGGTGCTGAAGAACCCCAAATCAGCAGGTAAGATGGTAGGCTGCTGGGTTGTGGGGCTGTGGGAGCTGGCAAATTCCAAAATCTGCAGGTCAAATATCAGGCTGATGGCTCATATCCCAAGAACCAAATCAGGGGATGATGAGTCAGATGCAGAATCGGGGGGGGGGGGGGTGTGCTTTGCCAGAACATCTATATGTATTGGATATATGCCTCACCCCCAAGAAAACTCCCCTTTCATCTGCTTGGCTGCTCACATCAAATCACAAAAGAGAGAATGGTTACATAATATTGCCAAACCACTGAGAATCATGGCCTTGGCAAGTTGACACATAATCTTAGCCATCACACAAATCATACTAATATTTCTCTGTAGATGTCTCTTCTTCCCTAAAGTTGTCCTTTGAATCCTCAGCAACCAGTACCTCACCCAGGACAACCCCTCCCACACTAGTACACTCTTGATGCCTTTATCTCTGAGTTTCCATTAGCTGTCTCTCTTATTAAGCTCAGTGGGAACAGGGAGTAGGTCTGTCTTAAACCCCTTAGTTCCTCCATGATCAAGCACAGTCCTGACATGAAATATGTGGTCAATAAATGTTGCTTGACTAGAATGTCAGTGCTGTGAGCATTTCAGGAAAAAATGACAGTGACAGAGCTCTCTGTGGTCTTTAAAGATTGGCCCAGGGAGAGGAACCAAGATGGCAGATTAGTCAGATATATCATGCCATCTTTCTACAGTAAAGACCCAAGAAAATAAGTGAAACAAATACAGATGACAACAACAGTTTTTTTTGTTGTTGTTGTTGTTTTTTAATACTAGAACCATGAGTATCAAATGAAAGGATTAAAAAAAAATTAGACAGAACATCTACTGGAAGAAACTGATTGAAAACAGTGAATGAGGAGAGATTAGAAGTGGAGATGCAAAAGCAGCCAGCCCAGCATGGTGCGACCATCTTGAGACAAAGCCAACATCAATCCTGGGTGAGGAGCAGATGAAAGCACCTCACAAAATTTCCCAAGTGAGAAAGCAGAAAACAAACAGAGAAACTGTGTAGACTTACCTAGAATGAAGAAAGGTGAGCAGGATATGAACCAGAGCTAAGAAGAGAGAGTACAGGAAGGAGAGCAAGAACTCTAGGGACCCCAGCACCTACAGAGCAGGGAAAGAACTAGGACCCAGAGACAAGGCTACCCACAAGTGGTGGTACCCATGCATTGGGGTGGGAGGTGCACACAGAGTAATAGATCTGTAAAGTGTCAACAGCAGGCCTCCCAAATGACCAGACTATGGGCACTGCACACACACTTGGTTGCAGCCAGGTCCTGATTTCTGGCTGCAGCCAGGAGGAAGTGCTCAGGCACCCTCACCCTGTGACCAGAACAGCATACTTCCCCTCTCCTCCCCTCCTGGTGATTAGTAGCATGAACCCCCCCATCCCTGAAGCTCTAACTGCTGAGGACCACATAGCCCCACTGACCTGACGAGTGATGCGAGATCATTCTGGTGTGCTCAGCTGCCTATTGACAGCACCCCAGCACCAAATAGCATGAGTGTTTCAGTGAACCCAGCCACCTGACTGCCTCTTGCCCCCACTGAACCTCTGAGCAGTGCAAGAGCACTCTGGTGCTCCCAGTTGCCTGCCACACTCCCTGGCCAAGGCCTCCCCTCCACTTGATGAGTGGCTATGAGAGCCCTACACCACTGGACCTACAGTAGGCAGTGATCAGCACCTGTCTGGCCCACCCTCAGCCATCTCACATACCCACTGAAAACTAATGTGGGCTCACCCTGCCTGTCACTGCCCTGCCCAACCAGAGACAGGTGGCGAGTGTTCCTGTGCTGACAGATGAACGATTTGTGAAGCATGCCCAAGCTGCCTGCCCTGATACATCAAACCAAAACAAAAGAAAAAATTAAGACAAAACGAACAAATATACAATCAATCAATAGATAAAATAACATCTTACTGCCTCAGAGACAACAAAGAATAACAAATCACACAAACAGGACAAGATGGCTCAAACAAATGGCCAGAATAAAAGGGCAGAAGTATAATAGAAGTACCTGATACAGAATTCAAAAGATTTATACACAGAATCCTCAAAGAGATCAAGAAAACACAGACAAAATCCTAGAGGAAGTCAGGAAAACAATACAAGAACAAAATGACCAAATAGACAATTAGAAGCCATACAAAAACAATAACTAGAAATCCAAAAGATAAGCAATAAAATATCAGAACTGGATAATTCAATAAAAGAACATGGAAGTAGAATTGAAGCAATAGAAGAAATAATCAGCAAAATAAAGGACAAATCCTTTGACACTAATCTGTTTGAGGAACAACCAGAAAAAAGAAAAATGAAGAAAGCCTAAGAGTTATGTGAGACACTATCAAGAGACAATTCAACTGGAATTCCAGAGGAGGAGAAAAAAAAAAGTACAGAGAGAATGTTTGAAGATTTATTGACAATAAACTTCCCTAATATCATGAAAGATGAGGAAGTTTTCTTCCAAGAAGCTCAACAAACCCTATATAGGATAGACCCCAAAAGAAAATCACCAAGACGTATCATAATCAAACTTTCCAAAACCAAAAACAAAGAATTCTGACAGCAGCTCAGGAAAAATGAAGTATCACATAAAAGGGGCACCAATAAGCGTAAGTGCTGATTTCTCAGCAGAGACCATGCAGGCAACAAGACAGGATGACATATATAAAACCCTGAAAGAAAAGAATTGCCAACGAAGAATCATATATCCAGCAAAATTGTCTTTAAACACAATGGCAAAGCTAGGACATATGCAGATAAACAAAAATTAAGAATCAGTAAAAACTACACCAACCCTACAAGAAATATTAAAGGGAGTCCTTCGGACAAAAAACCCAGTGAAATCAGACAACAGCCTGAGATTAAGACACACAACAGATACCAACCCAGACAATTCTCAAATGTAAAATAAAACTGCAAAACTGAAAATAGAGAACCATAGATATCAATCTGGAAAGGATAACAACTTCAAAACAAAGAGAAAGGACAAGTGATATAGTTATAGAGTTTCCATATGGAGAGGAAGTCAAAGTGATATCAAGATATAATAGACTGTTTTAAACTTAGGAAGAGAAAGGCATTTTCCAGAGTAACCAGAAAGAAAATAAATAAATTCATTCACCAAAAGAAAAGAAAAAAGACTTAGCAAACATAAACTGAACAATGACAAACGAAAGAAAAAGAAAATCCACAAGCAAAAAGAACTCAGCACAGAATTAAGTGGAACAAGGTAACCATTAAAATCAAAATAAAGAGTATAACAAAATAGCAGCAGTAACTACATACCTAACGATAGTCACACTGAATGTAAATGGTTTAAATGCACCAGTCAAGAGACAGAGAGTGGCAGAATGGATTTACAAAAACATAACTACCAATATGTTGGCTACAAGAGACACACCTTAAACACAAAGACATAAAAATGTTAAAAATCAAAGGATGGAAAAAATATATCACAAAAATAGCAAAGAAAAGAGAGCAGGAGTGGCAATAATAAAGAAAAATAGCTCCAGCCCAAATGGCTTCACTGGGGAATTCTATCAAACATTCAAGAAGAGTTGACACCAATTCTACTCAAAGTATTCCAGAACATAGAAAAGGAAGAAATACTCCCTAATTCATTCTATGAAGCCAGCATAACCCTAATATCAAAGCCAGGCAAAAAAAACAAACAAACAAAGACACCACTAAAAAGGAAAACTACAGACCAATATCTTTCATGAATATAGACACAACAAAATTCTAGACAACAGAATCTAACAGCATATCAAAAATTCAGCAAAGTGGCAGGGTACAAGATCAACACACAAAAATCAGTTGTGTTCCTCTACTCTAACAAACAGGACTCTGAAAAGAAAATTGAGAAATCAATACCATTTACAATAGCCGCCAAAAGGATGAAATACCTAGGAATAAACCTAATTAGGGACATAAAAGACTTATACATGGAAAAGTATAAAATTCTACTTCAAGAAATTAAAAGAAATCTACATAAATGGAAAAACATTCCATGCTCATGGATTGGAATACTTAACACTGTGAAAATGTCAATATTACCAAAAGCAATCTGTAGATATAATGCAATCCTAATCCAAATTCCAAGAACATTCTTTAATGAAACGGAAAAACTAATCTCCAGCTTTATATGGAAATGACGGAGGCCCCAAATAGCTAAAGCAATACTGAAGAAGAACAAAGTAGAAGGCCTCTCACTCCCCAATCTCAAAACTTAATGTACAGCCACAGTAATCAAAACAAGACTGGTACAATGACAGACACATAGACCAATGGAATAGAATTGAGAATCCAGAAGTAAATCCATTCATCTATGGGCAGCTGATCTTCAACAAAGGGTCAAAATCCATTCAGTGGGGGAGAAACAGTCTCTTCGACAAATGATGCTGGCATACCTAGATATCCACCTGTAGAAAAATGAATCAGGATCCATACCTCACACCATGCACGAAAACTAACTCAAAATGGCTCAAAGGCCAAAATATTAAAGCTAAACCCATAAAGTTCCTGAAAGAAAACATAGGTCAAAACTAAGAAACCTAATCTTTGAAAATAGAATTTTAAAAATGCATGAACAACTTAAGGTAAATTAGATAACTGGGACCTCCTAAAAATTAAATACCTATGTTCATCAAATGACTTTACAAAGAGAGCAAAAAAAAGAAACTACAGACTTGGGAAGAATCTTTGGCAAAGACAAATCTGATAAGGCTCTAATCTCTAAAAATATAGAAAACTTCAACAACTCAACAACAAAAACATAAACAATCCAATCAAAAAATGGGCAAAGGACATGAATGGTAAACTTCACTGAAGGGGACAGTCAGGCAGCCAAAAAATACATGAAAAGATGCTCACGATCGTTAGCCATTACAAAGACACAAATCAAAACCACAATTAGATATCTCACCTCTGCAAAAATGGCAATGATCAAAAAAACAGAAAACAAATGCTGGTGAGGCTGTGGGGGGACTGGAGTTCTCTTACATTGCTGGTGGGAATGTAAAAGGTACAACCACTGTGGAGAACAATATGGCACTTCCTCAAAAAGCTGGAAATAGAAATACCTTATTATCCAGCAATCCCACTCCTAAGTATATATCCTTATCCAGCAATCCCACTCCTAAGTATATATCCTAGAGAAATAGGAGCAATGACACTGATAGACAAATTCACACCTATGTTCATTGCAGCATTATTCACAATAGCAAAACAAAAAAAATAACCTAAGTGCCCATTAACAGACAAATGGATAAACATTGTGGTACATACATATGATGGAATACAGTGCAACTATAAAGAACAATGAGGAGTCCGCAAAACATCTCATAATGTGAATGAATCTGGAGGACAGATATTGTACGGCATCACTTTTATAAAAAATCAGAAACAGCTATTCATACAGAAAGCAACGTTCTTTGGTGGTTGCCAGGGATGTGAGGGAGAGGGAGAGGGAATCACTATCTAGATAGTAGACAGTTGTTATTTTTGGTGATGGGAAAGGCAATACCCAATATGGGTGAAGTCTTCACAACTTATCCAAGGTAAATGAAGACGTCAAGAAGTACATAAGAATAAAGGACAATTTTGGTAAAAATTATAATAGACAATTTTGCAGCAACAAAAATAACAACCAATAAAATATCTGTGTGGTTATAGGTAGACATGCATGTATGTATGGGTATAGGAATGCAGATGTGAGTATATACTATGCCTGTACAGGTGTGTCTGCAGGTATATGTATATACATGTTTATGTGTGCTGCATGTGTATTCATATATATAAGACAGCACATAGGAGGCACAACTAAGGAAACTTCCTAGACATAGCCAAACTCCTTGTGGAACTGAGATACTGGGTTTGAAAGCTTGGAACCATAGTGCTGGAGGGTATCTAGGTCAAATGGCATAACATAGCTCGTAAAGGTAATGTTCTACATCCTAGTTTGGTGAGTAGCATCTGGGGTCTTAAAAGCTTGCAAATGGCCATCTAAGATATAACTCTGAGTCTCTTCCCATCTGGAGCAAAGGAGAGTGAAGGAAACCAAAGAGTCAATAAAAAAATTGGGCTACAGGACCGATAGACCACGAGAACTGCAGCCTTTTCTAGCCTGAGACCAGAAGAACTAGATGATGCCCGGCTACCACTACCTACTGTTCTGATCAGGGACAAAATAGAAGGTTCCGGTTAGAATGAGGGAAAAATGTAGAACAAAAGTCAAGTTCTTTAGAATAAAGGCCAGACTTCTTGGATTGATAGACACTAGAGGAACTCCCAAGACTATCGCCCTAAGATACCCTTTGAACTTGGAACTCCAGTCACTTCCAGTGGTCACCCACCTTTCATCCAAATACGAGATTGGCTTATAAAATAAACAAAATCGCCTGTGAATACCATGCTGTCTTACATTAACCAACCATTTGAGACCAAACGGTCAACCAAAACAAACAAACCAAAAAAACCCCACTGCGTTCAAGTCAATTCCTACACATAGCGACCCTATAGGACAGGGTAGAACTGCCCCAAAGGATTTACAAGGCTGTAAATTTTTATGGAAGCAGACTGCCACATCTTTCTTCCACAGAACAGCTGGTGGGGTTGAATTGCCAATTTAGCAGCCAAGCGCTTTTTACCCTAAAATAAAGATGACACCCTAAGGAGAGGTGAGGAAGACAGGTTAATGGAAACAGAACAAAAAGAATGGAAATAAGGAGAATGTTGATACACTGTAAAAAGCGTAACCAGTGTCATGGAACAAGTTTCATAAAAATTGTTAAATGGGTACCTAACTTGCTGTGTAAATTTGCATCTAAACGCAATTAAAAAAAAAAAAAAAGAATGGAAGACTGGCCCAATGCAGCCGTCCACTTATTTTGATTGTGAGATACCACAACGAGTCTTTCTAACTCAGGCCAAGTGGAGAAAAATCAATCAGGAATGGATGACAAAAAAATTACGGCATGATCTTAAAATGAATGCAATTATATTAGCTCTAACTATAAACTAGCCTAACAAACTCTTAAATAGTAGAGGGCCTAAAGCACTCAGTCTAAATAAACAGAAATGCTTTCAAGTTACATGTAAATTGTAAGGACGTGGGTGTTCCTGAAAGTGTTTCAAAATCATCCATTAACTTAAGAATTTTAAGCAGTTCTTCTGCAATTTAGCTCAAGCTGCAATTTAGAACAATTGAAGAGAAAGATTTGCCAAGTAAAAATAATTTTAATCAGCCTCCCTTTCCAAATTATTATGTTTTTAATTTATAATATTAGATGCCTTAATTAACGTTAGTGTCTTTGAAACTGGGAAATAAAGTCACTAGTTCTGGGTTGTGTATGGTGCTAAAACTCAAGCCTACAGATTAATAAAGTGGTATCCCACAGCTATGGGGAGAAAAGAAAATGTGCTCAACACAAGTAAATGACAGTTTTTAAAAGCTACCAGAGACACGTAACTGGTGAGTCACCACCTTAATCCAGCAGCCTGAAGTAGGAGACAGCTCTAGTCACAGACTATACCTGGACTAGCTCTGGCAACAGCCACCAGCCTTTTGCTAAGCATGTCATGGAACGTTAATTCCCAAGGTGGAGTGCGTGAGCACGGAGAGAGGAAAGAGCTGGCGGGCAGGCAACATTTCAGAACAGCATAAATCAATGTTGACTCAGTTTATTTTGACAATGAAGTGCTTTCATTTTATTTAGGGGACTTGTTCATGTTTGCAAGGTCAAGTTTATATTGCACGATATAAGATTTTCCTAGAACGGCTTTTATTTATGATTTCATAATTTTGATTTTCAAATGTACATATCTAAAATATAAATTTATGTACAGATGTGTATGAAAATATTCTGCATCAAAAGGTAAAGTGTTAAGATATTTTATTATATTTATTCTTCTATTGATCACAGAAAAAAAAGTTCATCCTAGCTCCATTTTTAGATCTTAAAAATTCAGTAAATGTGATCATTTTTCATTCTTACATCTTTTATCGAATTATATCTAAACAACAACAAGCTTATGAGGAAACATTTTGTTTTTAAAGAGTTTCTGAAAAAGAGAACCACAAAATTCCATCAATAATGCATTCCTGAAAAAATACCCAGAAACTTGTGCCTGAGGAAACTATTTTCTGTAATAACATGAATTCCTCAGAAGGCAGCAAAAGCCCATTTCCTGCTGTTAGGCTCTCAATGGAAAGGAAATGAATCATTTTTCTTCATACCTTTGAACAATGTTTAAATTATTCCCCAATCTCCTCTGTCTCACACTAAATAATTCCTCATTCCCTGAGGACTTCTTCATGGGTGTTACTTGAAATGATCATTGTTGATCTCTATTGCAGCCACTTCAGATTCTCTTTATGAGTTATGGAAACCTAGACTCAAAAATTTAATACGAGGAAAACTCAGATTTTACATTTTTCATGGTCTTAGTTGTAGATTCCAATCTTCTAGTTAAAGAAAAAGAAAAGAAGAGAAAGCAAGAAAATAGCAACCCTACATCCTGGAACTGATGTCCTGGCTAAGGTTGCCAATATTTGCTATTACCCGCATCTGTGCTTGTCAACCTCCTCCTCTCCCACTTGCCTCTATTTCTAGAAAAGTGCAACGATTCATACACTGGAATCTCTAAATGCTGTTACCGTCATTGTGGGATAGGATCCTGTGAGGCTATTTAAATAAAATAAGAGAGCACCAGAACCCTTCATTACAGGAGGACAGGATTCTGTTGTAAAGAACAATACTGATTTCTCCAGTAGACACAGAGGAACAGTGTTAATTGGATTACTAATGTGACCCTTGGGTTCCATAGAGATCTATTACGCTTAGTGAGATAAAATTTTACCTAGTTTAAATGATTTGCTAAAGAGCTGGCTTTGTTGTTGCTGCTGCTGTTTGTTTGTTTAATTCCCTAACAATGATTTGGATTGTTAGAGTAGCATACCTTAGTCATATTTTAAGCTATGGGACTTATATTTTACTATATAATCAGGAGTCTCTTTAGACCCACAGAAGATGAGCTAGACATTCTCTATATAAATTTATTAATAGTTGTACTTAAATAATCACCCAGAAGAGCCTCACTACTGGCTGGGTTAATAACAATGATGGGTAAATTGATATAATATATTTATTTTAATATTGAAAGCACTTTCTCCTCTCTACTCAAAACCCTCAGATGACTTCCCAAATTATTCTGAGCAAAAGCCAGACTCCTGACAACGTAAACCAAAACCAAACCAAACCACTGCCATCAAGTCGATTCTGACTCATAGCGACCTCTCGGTTAGCAGCTGTAGCACTTAGCCACTATGCCACCAGGGTTTCCATATGAGTCCTTATAACATGCTCACCTACAAAAACCTAAGTAAGGCTTCCCTCCTCCTCCCTCCACTCCCATTTCTTTCTAACCCCAATTACCAGTTCCCTTCCAGCCAGCTCTGACTCATGACAACTCCACATGTGCCGAGTAGAACTATGCTCTAATAGGGTTCTCAAGGCTGTGAGTTTTCAGAAGTAGATTGCCAAGCCTTCCTTCCAAGGCACCTCTGGGTGGACTCGAACCTCTGACCTTTAGTCCACCCAGAAGGTGCCTCTGCAGAAAGGTCTAGCAATCTACTTCTGAAAAATCAGCCACTGAAAACCCTGTGGAGTACAGTTCTGCTCTGACACAACTTTGGTTGCCCTGAGTGGGAACTGACTCGACGGCGACTGGTTTTCATCTCTGACTACCGCTCCTACTGCTGCGCCCTATTCACAGGGCTGCTCTGAGTGCTCCTTGAGCTCATCAGGCATGTTCTGCCTGGGTCCTTTGTTGTTGCTCTTAGTTGAAGTCAAGTCTATTCTGACTCATGACAGCCCCACGTGAGCGGAGTAGAACTGTTCCACGGGGTTTTCAAGGCTGTGACTTTTCAGAAGCTGATTGCCAGGCCTGTCTTTCAAGGCACATCTGGGTAGGTTCAAGCATCCAACCTTTCTGGTAGCAGTCAAATGCTTAACCCTTTGCACCACCCCCGGACTCCTGGGTCTTTTTCACTTTTAATTTTCTCTGCCTGGATGATGTGCTTTCCCTAGGTATGCACGTGACTTATTTCCGCATTACCTTTGACACTGGAAACCCTGGTGGCATAGTGATTAATGGCTACAGCTGCTAACCAAAAGGTCGGCAATCTGAATCCACCAGGCGCTCCTTGGAAACTCTGTGGGGCAGTTCTACTCTGTCCTATAGGGTCACTATGAGTCAGAATCAACTCAACAGCAGTGGGTTTGGTTTGGTTTTTTTAATGCTGGAATTGGTTTCCTAGTAAGGTTTCCTTGGTAGCTACTTAAAATTTCAGACTCCATCAATATTTCAACTCCCTCATGGCTACTTAATTTTTTTTTCACATAATTTATAAAAATCTAATATAGTTTATGCTTTACTTACTTTGTTTTTAATCTCTCCACCCCAACAGAAAGAAACTTCCATGTCAGCAGGGATTTTTGTTCATTCTGTTCACTGTTCCACCCGAAGTTCTTAATATGGTACAAGATATATAATTGGTGGCTAAGAAACATTTGCTAAATGAATTAGTGAATAATTGAATGAGTCTATGGCTATAATTAAGGAAAATTTAATTGAAAGGAAAAAAAAGCCCAATATTTCTGATAATGTATTGTTTCTATTTAGCATCTGTTATCCCTAGGGAAGCAATCTTTAATAAAAAAAATATAAATGCTTCACCCTGCATTCCAGTATTTCAGCTCCTTGGACTCGAAGGTGGTCTCTACACAACCTCCCTACCTACCAAGCATCTTGTTATGTGTTTCCATTAACGGAAAGAATATAGCTAAGATTTTATTTTATACAAAGGTCAGAAAATTCAAAGTGATAGTTGCCATACCAACTACAACTTGGCCCCTCAGCTCATATGAATTTTTGCTATTACTTATATCTACTCTTAACTTTTATGCCTTCAAATATATAAAGGCAATGTGTCCACCTTACTACTGCTGTGGAATTTGTCTACAATTTATGCTTCAGGGCTCACCACAGGACTGTGACATAACAGAGCACACAAAATTCTTCTCTTCCTTTAGCCCTGAGCAGTAGAATGCATTTGCTCTACTACTGAAGTCCACCCCTAAAAGATGCTGCTCACATTTTAAAGTTGCTGCTCCTCATTTGACGGGGAGAAAAACTCAAATACTTTTACACTCTGCATCTGCCTCAGTTCTCCCCAAAGCCTAGGCTTTATTAAGGTGCTTTTTCCTGACATATGTGATGCTCACTTTTATCCATTTTATGAGACTCCAGGCACAAAGCCTCCTCCTTAATCTTGCAATTCATATGGAAATTAGAACCATGCAGATTTGTCTGTCTCCGTGAGATTTACTTCTTGTCTAGAGCTGTCTTTTAGAAGAAATAAAGGAATCAAAGTATCTGGAATGTCACTTTTTAGGACCTTCACAGAATGGATATTTGATGCCAACAATATTTCATAACAATTTCTTTCTGCCACCACTATTGAAAACTAATAAGTTAATAATACAGCATCTGAACCCTTTGTGCATTGTTATTGTACCAAATCTGTGTATGCGTTGTCCGTAAGATTATATCTTAAAAGATTAAACAACAACAAAAAAACCCGTTGCCGTAGAATGGATTCCAAGTCATAGGGACCCTACAGGACAGAGTAGAACTACCCCATAGAGTTTCCAAGGAGGGGCTGGTAGATTAGAACAGCCAACCTCTTGGTTAGCAGCTGAGCTCTGAAAGGATAAACCAAAAGAAACCAAAACCATTGCTGTCAAGTCGATTCCGACTCATAGCGACCCTATAAGACAGAGTAGAACTGCTCCACACAGTTTCCAAGGAGCACCTGGTGGATTCGAACTGCCGACCTCTTGGTTGGCAGCTGTAGCACTTAACCACTACACCACCAGGGTTTTCTCCGAAAAGATAAAATAAAATGAAAAGATAGGATAGGTCAAATTAACAAAGATCTATAGGAGCCAGACAAGTAAGAGGACACCAAAAAAGATACTCTGCCATTTAGCAAACCACAAACATTCGGCCAGCAAAGCAGATCAGCAGATATACTTTGATGAGAAATAGCATGGAAGGACTCTGGTTTTTCTCTCTTAAAGCAATTTTTACTTTCATTGTTTGGAGAGATACGTATTATTGTGATTCTAAAGGTAGAAAATATTAAAACAGTTACCCATCTGTCAATTTCCATTGTCACTCCCCAACAAGAGCCCTGGCAGAGGGAATACCTGTTCTTACTTTCTCATATACCTCTCCAGAGTTACTTATCTATATACAGGTAAATATGGAGTGCCACTTTTATTTTTCCCAGTTGACATCAAAAGCAAATACCTTAAGAAAGCTCTAAATAGATTTTAAGCAGAGCTAATGATTTACTTACATTTCCCTTGGTGTAATTGATTATGTCCCCTTCACTCCCTCTCCTCTTATTCTCTTTCCAAAGGCATTATGATAGATCAACTTTTCCTTAAAGCATGGCAAACAGGGATTATTGCTAAATACACTTTTATTCTGAGATGCAAAATTGTTTAAGGTAATCAAAAACAGAAAATACTGATTTCTCCTTTACCTAACCACAGAAAAAAAAATAAGAATTATGTAGAAAAATCTATTATGTACTATGGTACAGATTAGGTAAAACCTTAAATCTGTGAATAGTTTTCTTAAATTAGATCGCTTATTATATTTTGGTTTAGGTCGTGAATACAAAAATTGCCTGCTTAGTTTTATAGTTTACAATTTCTAGCGAGCAGATTTTTATATGAAAATACAAGGTGAAGTTAATTCAATGGGAATTAGGTTCATTTTTCTTGTGTAATGATATGAAGCAATCTCATGGTTAATTTTAAATTATATTTACATATTTCAGTTATTGTTTTCTATCTGCAGAATTCAAATTCCAGGGCAATGATAGTATGAGCCCCTTAACCTCTCTATTATAAGAGAAATATGCATGTTGAAGTAGATATAGCTCTCTTAACGGTAAGGATTTGAAAATACATATCAGCGTTGTAAAGCAGACTGTTACAGCGGAAGAATGATTGAATTTGAAGGCAGGGAAAATTATTTCAAATCCAGTTCTGCTACTTTCTAATACAGTGTGACTTTTAGAAACTTACTTGATCTTCTGTTATTTGAAAAGAGTTTGGTTGGCTCCAAAACTTTGTTTAATCCCTCTGGAGAAATTAGATGTGAAAGGAAAGTGATAGAGAAATGAAGAAAATCATAACAAAATGATTACAACTGAAAAGAGGAAAAATTAGATGAGATAGGTGGAAAAGTAGAGAAAAATGTGTCTGAAAAGGATAAATATTTATAGCAGGGCTTTCAGACTTCATGTCTATATGCTCGCTCTGCCTCTCTTAACAAAGATGAAGCACAAGACAATCTCCAACTTTCCTTTCCAAAGGACTGATGTAGAAGTCAGTTGCTGTTAAAGAGGGAAGGTGGAGGGAAGAACATTAACATTTGCTGCGTATATATTACTTGCCGGGCACTGTGTTGGGTACTTTACATGGGTTAGCTCATTCCTGCAAAGGGAGCCAGTGCCAATATGAAATTACTGTAGTCAGAAAAACCCAGGTGCCAATCCTCTTTTTCCAGTTCATTCATTTCCATTATTATGCTGTCAATAATAGTAACTGGGATTTGTATAGTACTCTTAAATATATTCACCATCTCATTAGAGTCTCATAAAAACCTTGTGCCACAGACATTTTACCCTCCCCAGGGAGAAAGACACTGAAGCACATAATATCCAGCCACACAGAAATGTCCAGAAAATTTAATACTATATAAATGTTTAAAATGGAATGCACGTGAATAACATTTTGAAGAAATTACCTTAGTATTCTGGGTTCTACGTTCCTTATATCCACATAATCTTAGTGTCAATCAAGTAGGCCAAAATTCCATTTATCTGTAGCGGAAACAATCTTCCTCACCTTCCTGACTGTGGTCATCAGATGCAAT
The DNA here is from genome assembly GCF_030014295.1 of Loxodonta africana. Classification (NCBI taxonomy): domain Eukaryota; kingdom Metazoa; phylum Chordata; class Mammalia; order Proboscidea; family Elephantidae; genus Loxodonta; species Loxodonta africana. The sequence continues at coordinate 167,704,526 of NC_087342.1, forward strand.
TAATGATAAGCACCACTCCTACGTTCTCTTATCTATTGTGCTAATAGTTGAGCAGGTCCAGTTTCAGTCTTTGTAAAGCATCTGAGATGCTGGATTCATACACTGCAGGAGAATGAAGCAAAGTCCAAAAGTCTCTGGAAGTTGCTTATAAAAGCATAAAAGCAAGTCAGTGGAATATGTTCTGTATTCAAAATCTGAATGTTTGTTAGTGAAGGGAGAAATGTGAGGTTGCAACCTCAAAATGGCATTCTCAAATCCCGTAAATTACTTTTCAATTTAACAATGTACAGAAGTAGAGCGTATAATGCCATGGCTTTTAATGGATAGAGCTGACTTGTAGATTAAATTGACTTTTTATCTGACTTGAGAAAAAGTAATAATTACAATTTTCCCTAAGGAGAAAAATAATAAAAATTCAACATAAAAATTGGCAAAAATCATAAAGACATAAAGCAGAAATTAGTGTCTTTCATAATTTCAACCTAGAGACAACTACTATTAATCTTTTGGGTATAAAATTCCCATTTATTTTGTGTGTGTGTGTTCACAGAATAATGAATTGCACTGAAATTTTCAACTATAAACCAAACTAAAAAAAAAAAAAGTTGCTGTCAACTCGACTCTGACTCCAAATCATGGTGACGCCCTGTGTGTCAGAGAAGAACTGTGCTCCATAGAGTTTTCATGGCTGTGACCTTTGGAAGCAGATATCCAGACCTTTCCTCTGAGGCACCTCTGGGTGAGTTTAAACTGCCAAACTTTCAGTTAGTAGCTGAGTGGTTAACCATCTGCACCACCAAGGCCCAGTTTGATTTCAAAATCAAACCCGGTGCCATCGAGTCAATTCCGGCTCATAGAAACCCTATAGGGCAGAGTAGAACTACATGGTAAGGTTTCTAAGGAGTGGCTTGTGGATTTGAACTGCTGGTCTTTCGCTTAGCAGCTGAGTTCTTAGCCACCATGTCACCATGGCTTCAAACATAGCACCTGGTAAAACAAACAGTTTTCATATAAAGCATTATCCTAGAAATTTCTACATCCTCTTTCAGCTTGTGTAGTAAAATGGGCGAGGAGAGACAAGAGGGAGTCCAGAGAATAATCTAGAGTGCAACATTCCTGTAGGAATTGTTTGTAATGACCACAAGCAGATAATGCTGCCATCCTGACAGTTAGCCTTCTACTCAGGCTGAGAACTTGCTTGTCTGCCTCTAGGAATTTCAAAGTAGAGAAGAAGAGAACTCAAGAGAGACCCTGTGAAACAGCCTGCACTCCCACTATTTGACCTGACAAGAGTATGTAAATTTCTCTTGAGGAATTGGTTTGATGGAAAATAACTGGGTTGAGCAATATTGCCAGGGTGCCATCTGAGAAGGCTACCCCTCAGGTGAATGGACTCTAGTAGCAAGTAGCTGTTAATAGTAGAACTGGTATTTGTGGGTGCATATTGCAGAATAGGAGGCCCTGTCAAAACTCCTGAGAAAAGGAGGTGTGCTGGAGGCTGACACAGGGCCTTCTAAAACACCCGCAAGCTCATCCTTTAAGAGAGCCAGAAGGTGATCCCAAGTGCAAGTCACTATTAACCAGTAAGGCAGAAATTAAAGGCTCGAAGAGACCAGATCATGGCCAGCTACTAAAAAGGCATTTTCCTTGTTCTCCTACCCTGCTTACATTCCTCCAACCTGAGACCCAAAAGGGGCAGAAGAGGGATATCCCAAGCCTAGCCTTACTCTCCGGGGTGCTGTAAAGGAGCAGGAGTGAAAGAGGAGGAATGCCTTTTCCCCAAATTGGTTTGAAGATATGTTCTGTAAAATTTAATTTTTTTTTTCAATTTATTGAAACTTGTTTAGTGACCTAGTATACGGTCTAACTTGGTTATTTTCTATATGGTTTAGAAGGAAAGTATATATGGCAGTTATTGGGTATTAAAAAAAAAAAAAAAATTGCCATGGAATTGATTCCAAGTCATAGCAACCCAACAGGGCAGAGTAGAACTGCCCCGTAGAGTTTCCGAGGAACACCTGGTGGATTTGAACTGCTGATGTTTTGGTTAGCAACAGTAGCTCTTAACCACTACATCATGAAGGTTTCCAAAGTGATCTATTAATGTCACTTAAGTTGTTTGGTGGTGTTTTAAAAAAATAAAAATATAAATAATTAAATTTTTAATTTTTTTCAATATTCTTAAAGATTTTATATGGAAAGATCCAATTATGTTGTGGATTTGATAATTTTTTTTTTAATGATGTCAGATTTTGTTTCATGCATTTCAAAACTCTACCATTAGGAGGATACATTTTATGATTCTTATGTTTTCCTTGTGAAATAATGCATTTATTATTATGAAACATTTATCTTTACACTTGGTAATATTCTTCATCTTTAAATTTGCTTTTTCTGGTATTAATACCAGTCACAAAAGTATTATTATTTGATGTATCTTGTTCATCATTTTACTTTAAATCTACTTGTCAAATCATCATATTTAAAGTGTATCATTTGTAGGCAGCATATAGTTCATTCTTGGTCTTCTTTTGCATGAATTATTCAGTCCATTTACACTTAAATTGTCGATGTGGTTGAGTTTAAGTGTTCAACCTTGTTATTTATTTTCTAGTTTCTCAGTCTTTACCCACATTTTTAAAGGACATTTTTGCTGGGTATGTAATTTAGTTTGTAACCTATCCAATTATGGATGAGCCCATCATCCATTGTACGGTACTTTCTTTGTGTGTAATATGCTTTTGTGCTTTTTAAAAGATTTTTTCTTAATCTTGATTTTTTATCTTTTGACTGTCATGCACTAGGATTTTCTTTTTCTTTTTTTGGTAGTTGTCCAACTACCAAATAACTGAATAACTGAATTTATTTGATATGTAGTTTTGTTCATCAAATTTGGGAAATTTTTTGGCAATTATGCCTTTAAATACTTTTTTCTACCTCTATCACTCTCCTATCCTTCTGTCATTCTTCTCCTTCTGAAACTTCAATTACAAATATATTAGACAGATAATTTAATTCTCCACAAGTTACTGATTCTCTGTTCACTTATTTTCAGTCATTTTTTTCACTCTGATCCTCATACTGGATAATTTCTAGCGATTTGTCTTCCAGGTCATAACAATCTCTTATGCCATTTCCAATCTGCTGTTATCCCCATTGAATGAAATGATTATTTAAAATATTGTACTGTTTAGTTATAGAATTTTCATTTGATTCTTTTGGACAGCTTCCATTTCTCTACTGGTATGTCTCATCATTTTAATTATAATACTCATAATTTTCTTTAATTCCTTCAATATTTAAAATAGTTGTCTTAAAGTTCTTGTCTTCTATTGCCAGTAACTGGTGTCCTCCTAGGGTCTATTTATATTGTCTACTTGTTCTTTTCATAACGAGTTGTATTTTCATGATTTTGTATACACCTAGTTATTCTTGATTAGATGTTGAACATTATGCATGATATGTAGGGATATAGGGAGTCAGAATTATGTTGTCTCCTTTTAACATGTATTTTTTTTCTGATAAGCAATTATGTTACTGGCACGTCCTACCAGGTTCTATACTTTTTGTCTGTAAATGCTTGTTTATTTTACTTTTTCCCTTAGTCCTAGGTTATATACTTTACCTATGGCATGATCTTCTGTCACAAGGCATAGTCTTTCTAGGCATTTCAGTTGAATGCCAAGTTGTTCCTCAAGGACTCTCACCTCTGGACTGTACTTCCAACATTACCCAATCTTGAATGACCTCTGATATCTCTATTCCCTTCTCAGCTTTACAGCAGATGCTCTCTATTAGCCCTAATGGAGCCTTGCTATTAATTAAACCTTTAGGCAAGGACTCATGGAGACCTTGACACAGATTTTGGGGGCCTTAAATCTGCATGCCTCCTTTAACTTTGGAACCTTATTTCAAATATGTCAAATGCTTCAGAAGTACTGAAATATGATCTCTGCTTTCTCAATCAAGGGAAAACACTGATTACTGCTAAGGCT